>NC_061785.1:2858336-4098961 GCF_022458985.1 Mugil cephalus | reverse complement strand
AGCAAGATGAACCAGTTGGAGGAAGAAATCTGTGCATAATATTGACAGTCGCAGGTGAAACAAATCTAAAGTGAACCCGCTTGTCTGCGAGTTATCGCTGATGCCACATCCTGTCAGCGGCGAAATGAAGATCCGGGTGAGAATGTATATTGTAGAAAATGTCCTTCTTCTGCAATTTGTTCTCCATTTTTTTTTTTTGAATATTTCCATGTGTAAACCCACAAAGAGCGAGAGACAAGTAGCTGTGATTGCCGCGTCTTGGGATCCAGATGAGAATTTAGTCTGTGCCAACAAGGACGACAAACTGGAGATTTTTACCGCTCAGCGATGCGCTGCGAGGGATTGGTTGGAGGAGTGTAACGGAGGCTGTGAAGCAACAGCTTCCGACGTGACAGATTATTCTTCAGAGCTCTCTTTTTTTTTTTAATTCCTTTAGAACATGTAAGTTGTAGTCTGCAACATCAAGGACCAACAGCTGCCGTGTAGGAGATCGTACCGACACACGTGTAAAGAACTTCAGCTGGATTCTTGCTTTATTCATTCTCAGGTCATTCATTCATTCATTTCTAGTCACAGATCTTTTTTCCTTCCAGAGAATCCGCCACCGATCGCGACGTGCGTCTGCGATACGAACCGTGATCCTTCACTTAAACCACATTAGCAGGTCACACGCAGCTGTGATGACTGTTGACGTCGCCGATCAGTACGTGTCAGCAAAATGATTTATATTTTTTCCCCTGATCAGTGTAATTTGTTGAGCGCGGGGGAATATACACAGCCACCAACGTCGCCGGGGTTGGAGCTTGACTGACGCTGATGCACTCCGCGTTGACGGCTTCCCTCTTATAATTCCCAGAGTCGCCCACCCTTCATTTCCATTTTTCTTGCCCATCACGTTCACGTTCATCCTTTTAGCCACGATTCTAAACTGCGGCAGAGATGGATGCACTGCGTTTAGCCAAAACGCTCTCTGACAAACTCCCCGTTGGAGCTCTCTGCTTTGCCTCAGATTTGGGTTTGTTTTGCATGCACTTTTGGACAGCGACACAAATGTGGAGGGAGTCATCTGGATCTCTGTGTTGTTTTTATTATTATTATCATTTTTTGCTGAGATTTGAGCCAACCAGCTGCGAAGCATCGAGTATTTCCTCTTTTTTTTATCTGTTCAATGTACAGAGCTGCCCTTACTTAACACTCACGGATGCAAATAATGCAGCCAGCGAGTCAGAAAGACCACACTGACCGAGCAGCGTGGGATCAAGGGTAATTAAAGCAACAGAGGTCGTCTATTTCTGTGCACGAGCTGCATTTGCCTAGACGGGCTTTTCACCTCGGCTTCTGCCGAACGAGGGGAATTGAATTAGAATTTAGTCGATAGCAATTCATGGCTGTCCACACGTTAAAAAATAGCATTTACTCACACAAAAAGCTCACCAATAGGTAAATCATAAAATATTGGTGTATTTAGAGGGTATAGTAAATATACATCACTGTCCACACAGAAAATCCATACGGTTGGCATCTGCGCCCGGACTCTCCAGACTTATTTCTCCGGCCCAATTCTCTTCCAATTAGCATCGAAGCTATAACTTCGGGCTGCCGCCTCGTTTTTCATTTTGCAATGTGAACGAAATCCATTTCTTAATTCTTTTAGAGGTTTGTGTGTGTGGTGGTACGAGGGGAGGGGGGGGCTGTATTTGTTTAGTGTTGCAGCCAGATCTCGGGGCTTCAATTTGCGCCAAGAACTCCTGGTAGTGTGGTTAATTTTAGCTGCGCTGGTTTATTGTGGTCGGAGCTATTGAAAATTTTAATGCATAAAGTTAAAATGTTTTAAAAGTGAAAGTGGTAACGGCCACACCTGTCATTTTAAAGACTTTAAGGCGAGACACGGCAGCAAAAACAGTTTTTTCACCCACTGACCAATTTTGTGATTTGTTTGCTGTTTTGCTTCACTAACATGTCTTCTATCAAACTAGTTTAAAAAAAATGGTCAAATCACACATTTAAGTGTTCATTTCACTACACTTTGTCTGTGTTGCACCTCTAGTTTACTCCTAAATTGGCAAAAAGTCATCTTTGTACTGTGAGCCCCGTCTCTACCTCGGCATATGAGCTACTGTTGTGAAGCTCTTTATCTCCTGCAGAAGTCTGTCAGGTCCAAATATGGTCATATCCTTTCTAGTGGCAATCAATCGTGAAAGCAGAAAGAACAATCTGAAGCTAAACTCAAACTCTCATTGGTTGGTGTCCCTCCCGTAAATACCCGTAAATCTAACATATTAACAAAATGAAACAAGAATTATTCAGAATTCTGCATATTTAAATAGATAACTCCTCATTTGCATATTTAAAAATAAATTCACAGAAAACTTACAAAGAATCATTGTATTTATGTAAGTAGTCAACTGGAGATGTTTCATCTGTGATATCACCCCATTCACCTGTAGTGTCTCTCTTTAATGTGGCTCTGGTGACAGACTGGACTGTGACAGCGACACAGAAGCGTATTCAGGTTAGTGAAACGGAACATAAGGAGTATGCAGTGTTCTTCATTTTTATTTTTTCGAGTCCTTGGGCATAGTAATACTAGTACAAACACATTGACTTGACATAATTGCAAGTTCATCCCAGCATGAAATGAAGCAAACTGCAAATTCAAAGCAATCAATTTGCCTATAGAACTGATATGATTTGGAAAGTCATTAATCGGCGTGTGGAGATTGAAATCTGTAAGTAAATTGCTGCCGCGAATGAGTCGAAGCCCATATCAGAGCAGGATAATGTCCAAGCCATGCTTTATATTTGTTTTATAGTGCATCTGGTGTAAACCTCCTTCTTCCCCACCCGACGCTTTGCTTTGCTAAGGTGCAGCCGTCCAAAATAAAAAAATAAAAAAAAAAACATCTCAGTTTGCAATAACCATAAGTCTCAGGGTATGATTGCCGCAATCAATCACAGTGTTTCCCATTTGCACCCATCGATACGGACGCTTTTCGGATTAAAAAGAGAAATCCAGGTGGTAAATGTTGTTTGTTTAAGATCTGAAAGCGTTAGGATGCCCGCATTCAGACGGTAACTATGAAGCCACAATGAAGAGGTTAATGATAGATTCTAAGCTAAAACGCGATCCATCGCGTATGACAGCGCATGACAGCGTACGGCGCGTGGTGGCGTCTGCCTGCGGGGTGAAGAGATGTGACCATCTATTCGGGGCTGGTTGGCTAAGGCAGTCAGATTGATCACAATGGGAGCAATCTCTTCTTCCCCCAGACACTTGTTTGGGTTCTTTTAGAAGCACTGCTCCAGTTGTCTCTATCAGAGCACACTCCTCTAAACCTCTCACACTCGTAGGCAGCGTGCAGAAGTAAACATACCACATTGGACGCACAGGAGGCACAGCAGCTGTGTGTGTGTGTGTGTGTAGTCACTTTAAGATGTGCCCTCCACTCTCCAGCACACACACACACACCTTATTACATTGTGGCTCAGTGTGAGAGTAGTTATAGAGGACCCTAATCCATCTTTTACAGCTGATACTGTTGCTGAGCCAAAGGGGTTTGGCATCAAGGCAGTTCATCTACAGACAAAGCTCTGTCTTGACTGCGCAGTGCACTCTTGTTGTGTGTGGCTGCGTATCCGTGACTCCGTGTGTGTGTGTGTGTGTATATACCCTTGCGTGTTTGAGTGCGCACAGTCCATTAGCATTTGAAATGATTTGAGCTCAATCATACTGGATGTAGCACACAGGATTAAGGCTGCGGAGGCAGATGTCGGCAGCATCCAAAACGTCGGGCACAAAAGGCAGCAGCGCCCTCTTTCTTCACGGGGAAATCATCTTCAGTGAGCTAAAACAAAACGGTTGAGCGAAAAACTGAGGAAGTAGCTGGAGCTACTGGCAGACGGAAAGTTAACCGATCCCGACCTCTTTCATCACCTCCTGGTGCGAACGCACGTCAGCGCTGAGACCTGCAGCCACGTGGCGTCGTGGCTTTTTGTACTCCGCTTGCCACGCATCGCGGAGCAGAGCGAAGTGATCCCCCTGATGCATGAAACCCAGAACCAGATTTTTTAATATGTAGGGCAAAGCGGGAGGAAAGGGGGAAATGGGAAGAACTAATTTCATTGATGTTTATGGAGCAAACCACGGCGTAATCCTGCACGCATGGTAGTAGTATTTACTTGCGGCTCTTGAGCGTGTTCCACCCATTTCTGTTGCATTGATCATTGAATTTGACAAGTGATGCAGACTCTGCTCTGACTTACTGATTAAAGTTTGGTTGTAAGTATATATATATAGTATACACTGATGAGCCACAACATTAAAACATCTGACAGGTAAGATTGACTAAAATAATTCCAGGTTCTGCTGGGAAAAATTTGGACCTGGCATTTATTTGTGTGGATGTTACTTAAACATGTAGCACCAACTCAGACCAGACCAGACCAGACCAGGCACCCCCACCCCATACCAATAAAACCCAGCAGGACATAGCCCCATACAGAGAGATCCACACACAAAAACAGTTTAGGGACAAATTAAAAAACACCACATGGTGTTGACCTGGCCTCCAGAGTCACTAGATCCCAAACTGCAGAAGCGGCCATCTTGTTTTCTCAGTGCCAACTTCTGAACTGAAAAAATAAACAAAAAAAAGGTAAATGAAACGCACCAATAGGACCCAAATCCCCCCCTCCTCCACTAACAACATCCTGCAGTCAGACACCACAGGACACCCTCAAAAGACCCGTGTCCATTTTCTGATGAATCGCAGCTGTTTTGGAGGCACATGCAAAATATTAGGAACGTGTTCATAATGTTAAGCCTGATCTGTGCATTGCACTTTTTCATATATTTCTTTATTCATATTCATTCCACCAGCCTCGTTCTCTTGCTGGTGCGTCCCGCTGGGGCTCAGTCAGATTGTGACATGAGGAGTTTAGCTGGGGTCAACACCTCAGGCTCTTCCCAGTGTTCCTCAAGCTGGTCCAGAGAAGCTCTCGCAGCCTGACAGGGGCGTTGTTGTGAACTGGGGGGGTGGTGCTGTTGCTGTGGTCCGATTAGGATCAAATGTCCGCGCCAAAAAAAACATGCCAGGACCCAAGGTTACCCAGCAGGACGCTGCATTCCCACTCACGTCACCTCGCGGTGGTCTTAATGCTGCAGAACGTCGGCGTAATATTAATTACACAGAAGTCAGGATCATTGAATTGTGGATTTCCGGAGCATCCCTGCGGCTCTGCAGTCAAGTCGCTTTTTTAAAATAACCCCTGCGCGCTGTACGTGGTTCATGCAGAGTCCAGAACGAATGCTTTTTGTTGGCGAAGCGTGTTTCCATGGATTTAATGACGGCGGACAGTGTAACAGATTTGACATTTATCACGTTGTCATTTCAACATTCTCGTCAGGGCTGGGACTAATTATTTTAATTATCTAACAGTCTGCTGATTACTTACATGATTAACTGTTTGATTGTTTTGCCTGCTGCAGAGATGGCGTCGTGTTATTTGTTATTTTATCTCAACTATAGCGGAAAAGCCCAGAGAAGTGAAGCTGCCAGCCATCTTTATATCTCTGGAAGGAAGGAAGGATGAAACGGGTGAATGAGCCGGGGTTACTATGAATCTCACAGAAAGCAAAGGTGAACTCCGAAAAAATAAGTCGCGGTGCAGGAGGTTAATGTTCTAACTCCCGGTAAAACAGATGATAACTGTTTTGCAAGAAATGGAGAAGATAGTTTATGTCAAGTGTTTGCCGAGTGTGCCGGAAAAGAGATCACAGTTCCCCTCGCCACACTTTCTCATCCTATAATCAGAGTATAATCACGTTTTAATGGCAGCGCCTTCCACTTTAAGATTAAATTGCTAGTCTGGAGCGAAATATCACCCTCACCCTATGATAATGTGTGCAACATCTACATTTGATGTCTTGCTTATTTCCAAACTGAAGCAGACAAAGGTAATCTTCACTCACTTACCCGTCCGTGCCGGCATTGCTGTTCTTATTAAAGAGAAACGCAGGGAAATCGGCATTAATAAAGACTGATACGACGGCAGAGAATTCATAAGCGAGTAATCATCGAATTGTTTTCCAAATGAGCTTTTCTTCATTGTGCAAATTACAAATGTAAACGTTTGCAAGTAGTTGTCACATGGGGACACTTTTTAGGTATTGTTATCCCTTATGTATTAGAGGGTATGAACGTGACATCACCGCAAATGAAGTCTCCGTGGTTACAGCCACTGAGTGGCGAAAAGTGACAGGTGAATATGGAGATTAGCAGCATTAGTTTGAATCACAGGCTTTAAAAGCGTCTAAATTGTAAAATTATTTAAAAAAAAATAATTTAAAAAAAAGGTGAAGAGCTGTTGTGTGATTGACTGAACCAACCGATTTAAAAAGCAGTCAGAGATATATTTTTATAGATATCTGCCAAAGAAAAGATAAGTAAATGGGTCGCTGCATTAGAAGAAACATCTGGAATCCAGGCACAGAAACCTGGTTCACATTTAGTGTCAGGTAATATTAATTTATGCTGTATTTTTTGATGAAGTCAAACCTTAAGTTACTTCTTCAGTTACGTTCTGGAGAGCTGTCAGATAAGTTTGTGGATGTTGTTGTTTTGCCGTAGTTACGGCCGACAGTAACTATTTCAGTTGCAACAATAAATAGCAGTAAAATAAACCGAATATTTGTGATCACTCTTCGTCATCCTTTTAACGCTACAGTATTACATGACTAACGTTACGTAGCGTTAGCATCTTTTATTTAGCTACATTTATTAGATCTTTATTAGATCCACATTTTTCCTGGTCTCACTGTATTTACTGATACATTTCACCATGTTTTTGCTACTCAGCAGGCGGCAGTGATGTCAATGCATACCCTCTGTATTTCAAAGCAGGAAAAGCAAATACCTGTTCACGAGTTCTCATTCAGCTCTGCAAGTCTACACGTGCTTTAGGTACATTCAAGATTTAAATGCACCTCTTCGTATAAACTGCACGAGGCCTTGGGACAAAGAACCCCAATTTTAAACGATGTTTCCAGAACAGACTGTGATGTTACGTACGTCTTTGTCTAACCATTAGAAGTTCAAAGAGGTAAATTATTCAGTTCACTCTCAGCTCCGGTGGCAAAATCCTTTAGCGATGCTGAGACCATTCACAACTAAAAATTAAACTCAATTATTGATAGTGAGAGACCGTTTTTTTTCTGCAAATTGTCTTGCTTTTAAACAACACAGTTAAAGTTGATTGCTTTCTTATTGGCACCAGTCCTAAAGGGGCTTGTAAATGATATCAAAGGGGACACGCTTTTACACACCTCACTGACAATCAGGGCCTCTGGTGAGTTTTTTTTTTTTTTTTTTTTTTACCCCTCTCTCTCGTCATCTTTCTTTATTACAGTTTAATAACCACATTATGTCCTCTCAAGGTACAGTTCAGCCACCCCTGCTAAATTTGTAATGTTCTGCATCACAGGGGAGGCAGCCAGCAGGATGTGTTGTGGCTGCCTGGCATTGGCAGGTGCTTGCAGGGAGGCGTTGAATGAATAATACAAGTCAGTGAAATTTCTCTGGTGGTTCAGGAAGGTTTTGTTTTGACGGCTCTCACAGGCTCTTCCTAGCGACGAAAGCTGGCTAACCTGAAACTGCAGGATTTTACCAATATCTTTTAAATGTTCTGTTTGCCATGACAAATTATGTTTATACACAAATTAACCACAACATTATGACCATTAACAGGAGAAGTGAATAACACTGCATGGCCCAGATGGTGCTGCTGTGCAGGGGAGGATTATATGCTTTTACAAGTGTACCGGTTTAAGGTAGACCGTTTTTGTAGTGTAGTTGTGTGTGAATAGTCTGTTGTGCTTGATGCTGCGTCTCTGTTTCTGCTTGGTGGAGCGCCTCTCATTGGCTGATTTGAAGCAAGGGGCAGGGACTGCACAGGTCTTACTAGCTCAGACGTAGTAATGTAACATACTGGTAGCTAATTCACCATTCATTCATTGCATGATGAATCGAGTTAGCTACATGGCTAGTGTGAGATTTTGGACTTTATCTTTTGAGCAGAGGTTGGGGATAAAAGGTTTGGGGCCACACTGACTGAGAATTTAATCATTTCTCAAGAGGGAAAAGCCAAAAGTAGGTCATTCAACCAGGAGTTGTTTAAGCAGAAAACTTTGTTAACAGGGAGTTCATAAAAAAAGGCGCTTGGTGAGTTTGACTTATTTTTCATCTAAATGGAATTGATAATGTAGTATAATGGAATTTGTGGGGGTGTGTGGGGGACACAACCTCACGGAGCTGTTTACCTGTCGGTGGAGCTAAAATAGCTGTTTAGCTGTGGTATATTGTGTGTGGTGACTTTGTATATTGATTGCTGTGTATTGGGTCATACATTGTGTTTTTTTATTGCTGTCACGTTACAGTTTCGATTTTGAGTATTTGATATAGTGAGATCTTGAACACTACTGTTTGGTGGTGCTGATGAAATCAGAACTCTATGTCATCATATAGGGCACAGTAGCTCTGTGGTTAGCACGGCTGCCTCTCAGCGAGAGTGTTTGGGTTCAGGTCCAATGGTGGGCTTTCTTGGTGGCATTTGCATGTTGTGTGTGTTTACTCCAGCTTCTCTGTTTTTGTTGTGAGGGTATTGATTATTGTATTTCTGGTTTGCGCTATATATGATCCACAGAAACCCCTCCCACTGAGCCCATGTCCGTTCTCTGATGACTGTTTTGGAGGCACAAGTGAGACCTGCACAATATTAGGAAGGTGGTCATAATGTTACGCCTGATCGGTGCACGCTGGCTCGACTTAGATATACTAATACAATGGAGAGACACTGCAACTGCACGCTACTAAAACTTGGCACCAGTCTGTCCAATCTTCTTTGCAGTGATTGGGAAGCTAACTGAAAGTAACTGCAAATAATTTGTAACACAGATAATGTTTGACTGAACCAGTTCTTCCTTAATTACCTGACTTCTTGGAAGTGCCTTTCTTTAGTCTCACTATCAAAGGCAATCATTATTTGGCAGCAGGGGTTCTCGGCACACTCAATAGACAGATTTATCACACCGCACCAAGTCTTTTGAGTCACTGCCACATTTAATATGGCGCACCAACTGGTGCAGCTGATGTTGTTAAGTATTACTGAACTGGGCGTTACCCCTAATTTCCATAACTTGACCTACAAGTCATGCATATTAAAACAATGATTTGCATATGCACTGAAGCACAGATGCAATATGGCATTGTGTTAATTGCCAAGTATTGAAATACATCATTGGAATTCTGTTCAGTGTGAGACATCGGTGGGGGCTGTAGTAATTTAAGTTCTTCGTTTCTGCAGTACAGCGCCTGCTGCAGCCCACAGTTCATTCCTGTTCCTGTTATTGTATAAATACAGCATAGGAGGAGGGCGATTTCAGCAGTGTTTGCTTTTTTTTTTTTTCACAACAGCCTTATTTCTACCACTGGGAAAAGGTGAGGGCGGCTGCCTGAAATCCGTTTCTTTACGAGCAGAAAGCAAGTAGACCTCCGGTGATCCAATATCTTATCCAATAAGAAACGCTCTCACACACGTATCACATGCACCCAGTCATCTCTGCCTCACTCGCAACATCAAAGCCTAATCAGCGACTGACACTTCTCCCATTGTTATTGAAGGGCTGTGAGGGGAAAAAATAAGTATGAGTTGGCAGCAGACTGTTCATAGGTAAAAAAAATAAATAAATAAACAAGGCCAAAATGCCTCAAATAAAGACCGCCGTCTGCGTTTATCGCGTAGGCCGTACATATTCCTATCTGCCTTTTGCAGGAGTGCAGCAGGGAAGGATGGGTGGACATGATTTATACTTTGAGCGAATTTGATGAATGTCTTTTACTACCTGTGAGCTGTTTGCATATGCGAGTGATATGCAGCTGTCAGGATGTGTCTCCCCTCGAAACTTTCAGTAGACTGTCAGTAAAAAACTTGGCGTTAGACATTGCTCATGCAAACACAGTTACAGTCAATTAGGACTTCATTAGGGTTCACACTAATGAGTCACTTTAACCTCCTGAGACCCTGCGTCCTCATATGGGGACGTTAAGTTTTAGGTTTCTGTCAGCTTGTTCTGCTTCATTTAGACCATAGGTCTTCAACAAGGGGGCATGCGACCCCTAGAGGGTCTGCGGGGGGCACTACAGGGGGGGTCACAAAATATTTGATTGATTAGACATTTTTCATATATTTTTTTAATTTTCCCCAAAACTTTAAATTTGTTTAAATACACATTAACATGTCTCCAGCATATTTAAGTGAAGGGATAAATCAAGGTTATCTTTCAGTCAGTACTTCACTTCAACAGTGCACCGTTTCACACTAGACCTAGGCCCCGCCCCTATTGCTGATTATCCAATCACGGGGTCGCATATTACACGGTGACTCTGTCTGGTTCCCTGCAATTGGTCGAATCCAGACACAAGTTGCAGAGGAGAAGCTAACAGTGTAGCTCACTCCCAATCAGTCAACTTCTCTGTCTCTACTACATTTAACTATGTTTAAAGTTAAAGTTATGTATGTTTACGGCTGTTGCACAGCTACCCTACTGTTGCACCTTTGAAATTTGAACCTATATTATTTGAACAGCTTAATATTGAATACAAAATGATAATAATAATATAATATTATAATATAATATTTCACTACTTTTTTTCTACTTTGATATGACGTGTAAGTTTACCAAAGTCTATCAATAATAAAAAGCTATAACGTTGCTAATTAGCAAGTACTTGTTTGAGGACGTCAGGATTTCATTGTATATAATAGGTAGACACATATAATAGGTAGAGGGTCTAAACTTAATCTCTGGCCTGAAAAAAACGTTGAAGACCACTGTTGTAGTAAATACATGAGGAATCACATGAAGTAAGGTTACAGGGTCCTCATTTCCTTTCCTCCTTTGCAGAAAGCATCTCGACTACCTGGTAAATAGAGTTTACAGTGTGTTTTATTTTCTTGAGCCGTACCCCGGTGTAATCTCTGTTGCATTTAGGCCTTTTCATCAGCTAAGACAGTAAACAAGGCAGCATCTCATTCATCGAGAATAAACACACACACACACACACACATAATCTCCCTATCAAATGTCATCTGAGCTAACCAGCCGGATAAAATATGTAAGTAGGCGCGTGGCACAAAGACAAACACAGCACACAGTGTTCTGGTCTGGTGTGACCCATCCACAATGCTCCAAGAAGTCATTAAGCTCCGGGAGGATGAAGACGTCCCGCGCTTTTTTTTTTACTCACACATGAGGGGAGGCTGAAACCGGGGGAGCTGGCAGCGTATCACACCGGAGTGCACGGCGCATCACGCCGGAGCTCCCAGGGCTGCGAGCCTGTAACAGGTGTTGTTTCAAAGGACCAGAGATAACAGGGAGGAGGGAAGGGCGAGGGGAGACGGACACAGCGAGAGGGGGGGAGACGCCACTGCTGAAGGGGATGTATTCCTCTTCATCTTCAGAGATTTTCTTTTTGCTTTCTCTTTCTGTGTGTGTGTGTGTGTGTGTGTGTGTGTGTGTGTGTGCGTGTGCTAAAAATAAATAAATAAAAATACAGGCAGACAGGGAAATTCTGTTTTGAAGAGAATAATACTTTAAGCTACGCTCTTGAAGAATGAGGATGAATTTTACCAGTAGTCTGCATCATTAAATATTCATGGGATTTGCACTTCTAAACCTGTATGATATGAGACATCTTGCATTATGTACTATTAACCCCTAAACCTCGAGAGGAGCATTTTGGGTTTTTTTTGTTTTTTTTTTTTGCTGTTCTCGCTTCTAGTGATTTATAATTTAGACGTTCGCCGGGGAAAATGTTTTCCATACTGGACTGAACGACAGTAAACAAAGGAAATAAATTGTTTTTTTGGGAGGGTTTATTTTTGGAACGGAAGACATTTTCTAATGTCTTTTGTGTCCCTAATCTCAGCTCAGATCACTTTAAAGCAATAAACAGAGGAGGCGGCATTTTCTTATCCAGACTTGTTATTGATTCCAGCGCACAGGGGGGGGGAGGGAAATTTTAGATAAAGTTTTCGGGCTCAGTGGAGATTTTAAACATACAAGAACACAGGCCGTGACCGAACAAGTTTCTCCATTAAGTGATTTCATCAGGGAGCTTCGCTTACCAACTACTTTTCACATATTTTTTTTCTTGTTATACTGTGATAAGCGACGAGGTTCTGGGGCCTTTCTGTGTGGAGTTTTCATGTTTGCGAAAAGTGTGTCAGCTTCCTCCTACCATCCAAAGACACTCTCTTTGGGTTTATTTGTGATTCTAAATTGGCCCGTTGACTACTAAGCCAGTGGTCTTCAACAGGGGGTCACAAAATCTCTGGTTGATTAAACATTATTCTTTTAACTTTCCACCCAAAATTTTAATTTAAATGCATATTAACATGAATCCGACATGTTACAGTGCAGGGGCAAATCAAGGTTATCTTCCAGTCGGCACTTCACTCATTCAACGATGCACAAGCTGCGTCAACAGCACTGATGTGTGGATCGATACTGAAATACGATACTTCCGATACCAGATCTTTATGCTCTGAAATCGTCAGTCGTTTGAGGTATGTATATCATTAATAAGAACACAGTGGAATTGACTAAAATATTGAGTTGTGGCAACACAACAAACCTTGCGAAACACCTCAGGTTATGAGGCATTCCTCCTGTTTACAGTAGGCCCCGCCCCTATTGCTGCTGAGCCAATCACGAGGCTTCATATTACACACTGACTCTGTCAGGTTTCCCACAATTGGACGAGAGTCTGTTCAGTCCCCAAGTGAAATCCAGATGCAATGTTAGCAGAAGAGAAGCTAACAGTGCAACTTGCAAAATGTTTTGGTGATTCACTGTCCCTACTACATGTAGCTATGTTTAAAGGTTTGAAATTACAACCTGTATTATTTGCATAGCTTAGTATTGAATGCACAATGATAATAATAATAATGCATATTTATAAACAGCACTAAACCAAGTTTAATAGGGTCCCTGCTTAATCTCTCCATTAGTTTCTGGGTCCTTGTTCTGTACTGAGTCATGGATGCATTGGGATGCGAACCTGTGACCTGCCAGTCCCTCCCTCTCCATTTTGATGCAGACCAGTTTAACACACATTAAAAATGAATGAGTGAATGATGAAAGTGAATTTTGGATTCGCTTTAAGTCGCTTTAATCACAGCTGTTGCGTTCAGTGAACTCACCGCGATGTTAATTCTGACATGTTTTTAGTCCGTGCTTCTGTCAGTGCGAACACCAAATGACTAATGTGACGTGCTGTTAATGGTGCCAGTCTGTCAAAATGTAAACAAATATCGGATAAAAAAAAAAAACACACAGCCAGCAAAGTATTATTATCACACTGCACCACATCCCGGGGGGAGATATGGTGCAGTTAAAAGAGATAAAAACATACAGAGGCAGTCAGTGATTGATGGGTCTAAATTCAGCATTTGTAAATATTCCAAGCTCTTCCTCGCTGCCAGACATATCAGGTGCGACAATACTAAACCATCCATCCTGATGCGAACGCGACAGCTCGACTCACTTTGTAATGATCGTTGTTTGCAAAAAAATAAAAAAAAAACTGCTTAGATAACAGCGTTAGGAATAAAACTGTATCTTGTAGCAAGCTAGAAACGTATGGCTCTGCTTCCATGTGAGGTTATCAGCTATACTAACATGGATCAGTGTAGCTTCAAACATATTCATGCATTTTTATACGTATAAATACAGTAAAGGAAGCTTCAGCCTCTCAGAAAACCCACTCTGTCTGGAGAGACACGCAGACACGTAGTATACATTACACTAAGAGATACTTGAATTCCTTGTTGTCATCTTAATCCGTCTTGGATGTTTCTATATCACATAATCTGATAAAAAAAAAGTGCTCTGCTGCTCATGAGTTCTGCAGATAAGTGTCAACTATATAATAATAACTTGAAAGGACACAGATGCTTTTCAGGCTTTATGAATACATTTTTTTTCAACCCAGGTGGAAAAAAAGTTGCATGGTCAATACAAGAATACACACAAAGCAGTGTATGTATGTGTGAGTCTTGGTTAAATAGCAATAATCGTCAAGTTTATTCTTTTGTTAAATGCATCTGGAGAACGTAAAAGGTCACTTTACGTATAGAGCTAAATAAGTTTTATTTGAATCACCTCTCATTAGTTCCTTATTGTATGTTTCTGAATGGATTCCTAACAAGCAACTTTATCATCGTTATAAGGCATATCAGGTTCTTTATGCTCTAATTACCATGCATTTACTTCTTCCATGGTCAATTTCTATGGTCAACGATCAGTTTATAGAACTTTACTTGTGGGCTTTCGTTGCAGAGAGGTAGATGTCTTATTATTTTTGCCTTTATTTTACCAGGTTAGTCCCATTGAGATCAATGATCTAATTTTCAAGGGAGACCTGGCCAAAACAGCAGCAGCAGCATAAAAAGTTACACACATTAAACACCTACAGACAACGAGAAGCACCAACCGATGTATTTATCATATAGGAACTTTAAATTCAGGCAGCGGAGTGAAGCTCCCTGGATTCAGGTCTTTTTGAAGGCTGCTCCAGGTAAGAGGAGCCTTTTTACCCATTTCAGTCCTTATACTTGGTGCAGACAATAGGCCGACATCATCGATCTCAAGCTATAGCTACCACCGGGTTTCTGAGCAATCAAGGAGCAGATATAAGGCGGGAGCATGGCTTTATAGATGAACAGGTACCAGTGACAGAGCCTTCACACAGTCAGCGAGGCTCCAGACAGTCCTGGAATACAGAGCTCAGTGATGAGGCCGAACTGCACGGTTTGTGACAAATGTCAGAGCACTGTGAGCGTCCAGCGTCATAGTAGTAGTAATGGTACTTTTATTCAGCCACAGAGCAATAAATACAGACAGTCAGTATAAACATGTAAATTACAGTGACTGAACAGACTCAGGCAGAAGCAAAGAACGCTTATAAATGCCACTACCCACACTCTAAACAATTTAAGCTACCTTTCAAAAAAAATAAATCATTCACATTTGTAGCTGCACATTTTTACAGAAATGCATCTCCTTTTAATGCTGTTTTTGTTTTTTTGTTTTTTTGCATCTTACTTTTGGGCAAACAATGGGCTGGAGCGTGTCTGGCCTCAAAGGAGAAACTATCTTCTACCAACCTCAACTGTAAATATGAAATAGTAGCTGTCTAGCTTAGCTTAGCAACTAGAAACAGAAGGAAATAGTTCCTTTTATTGACTCCTTCCAATAACGTTATGACTGAACCTCAAACTAAAGCTTAAACTGGTCTTGTTCAGTAGTGTAAATGAGATATCAAAGCACTCTGTGGTAGAAAAAGTATAAAAAGCCTTTATTTAGGCACGGCGAAACAGGTTAAAAGCACATGGACCTATGCATTTCGGCCATATTGCCTTCATCAGGGCACAGCAACAGGAAGTAGGACATTCCCATTATGTCACACACCATGTGACTAACAGCTAGTAACTAACCAGAACCCAATAAAGTAAAAACACACTGACAAAATTAGTAATTGTTTAATTTAAATGCAGAAAAAAAATACACTATTCCATCACAGTTTGCCTCAATGTTGTTTGGCTGTTTTGGTTTTTACCAGGCTATTTTTTTTAGCCACTATTAGCGCGACATGGACTTCCCATATAACACATGAAAAACTTAAATTACATTGTAACGGCATTTCAACATATATATGTGGAAACACTCTGTCTGTACGACCAATTTAATGCAACAAAAACTAATATATTACAGGAGCTTCTAAATACTGTTTGCACACGGGGCGGCCATCTTGGTTACTTAACTCGGAGGGGTAGTGAGGATTCTATGACTTTCTGAGTAGAAAATCAGACTTCGGGGTGCGTTCCAGTTTAAAATTCTGACGTCTGAGCACAAACAGAGCGCACCACAACATGCACGAGTCCCGGGAGGTGAACAGAAGTTTTGGGTGACGGGGCCGCGCTCCCTTTCCCTTATCTCCTCCTTGAACCTCCCCTTGCACTCAAGCGATCCTCCATTTTTCCACTTCACGCTAATTAGCAGGCGGCATGGTGATTAGTCATGAGGCAGAGCTCCCCCACCCCTCCGTCATCCTCCAGACTCAGAGGTGCGTTTTCTCCGTGACTGGAACATGTGTTAAAAGCAGCTGGGTAGTCGCAGACAGCTCTGGAGCAGTGGGGCAAACATGCGTCTGCAGTCTATAGCTGCTGTTCATGCACACGGTGGCTGCGGGATACGAACACACTCGAGAACGCTGTCATATGTGCCCCAATCCACACACACACACACATCTGGGTCCACCACTAACCCCCCCTCCCATTCTTCAAACACAACAACACGCACGTACATAAATACAATCTCTTGCTCTCCCATTTCCCCCTTCGGAGATACAGACCCAAACACATTCTCCAAGCACGTCATTATCTCACATTGTTTACATCCATTCAGGCATCCGACGCCACGTTCACGCACATTTGCAGAGCATTGTTTGCATCTCATTGAGGGACGGCTGAGCTTATTTCACAGTCAGGACGGAGGGGAGGGGAGTTGTGCGATGGAGACGTAGACAAAAAAAAAAAAAAAAAAAAAAAAGGGAGAGCAGTAGCAGACGTAAACAGATAGACCAGACAGGCACTCTGCCGTTGGGTTTGTGATGCAGAATACTAACAAGGCGCCTCGGCTCACACATCCAGGGAGGGAAGGTGTGATGTAGGGCAAAGCCAAGTGATCTGAGGGGAGGGACGACTTACCCTTGAAATCTGACTGGCCGTCTTGGGTGCCTCCCTGGATTTCGCGGCACTTCATTGGCTTTTTTGGCTGAGTCTGATTTTATTTATTTATTTTAAAAAAAGGACAGTGTATTTGACAATGTATTTCCATACCTAACAAAGGGTTCACTTTTGGACCGAGTATTGGGGAAGTTTAACATGTGCATCTGACCTCTTATTGCAGATGTAAAATTTTAACATTGAACGCAAGGTTTAATTAAGTCTGTACCCTCTCTTTGCACTGAGAGGTTCAGGAGGTCCACATCCATCAGACTGTACAACGCCACTGTTTAAATGCTTAAGTGCTCCCTTGTAAAAATTGTAAATATGTCCGGTCAACTGTACATAGTTTGGAACCACCACCACTCAGCTCTTTTGCACCGACATACATGTGAATACATGTAGCCCTAAGAATGCTAGAATTTAGTATAGCGACTAGCCTACGGATGCTAGCTGTTATAGAGATGCTAGGGTCTAGCTCTAAGAATACTAGTTGTTATAAGAATACTAGAATTGAGTCTACGAACGCTAGTTGTTAGCATAATAATGCTAGTTGTTGTAAGAATGCTCGAAGCAATGTTAGCAGTTAGCATAAGGTTGCTATTTGTTATAGGGATGCTAGTGACTAGCCCTAAGAATGCTAGTTGTTGTAAGAATGCTAGAATTTCACCTACGGAAGCTAGTTGTCAGCATAACAATGCTAGTTGTTGTAAGAATGCTTGAAGAAATGTTAGCAGTTAGCATAAGGATGCAAGTTGTTATAGGGATGATAGTGACTAGCCCTTACAATGCTAGTTGTTGTAAGAATGCTAGAATTTAGTCTAGCGACTAGCCTACGAATGCTAGCTGTGATAGGGAGGCTAGGGACTAGCCCTAAGAATGCTAGTTGTTGTTGTAAGAATGCTACAATTTCACCTACGGAAGCTAGTTGTTAGCATAATAATGCTAGTTGTTGTAAGAATGCTAGGAGCAATGTTAGCGGTCAGCATAAGGATGCAAGTTGTTATAGGGATGATAGTGACTAGCCCTTAGAATGCTAGTTCTTATAGGGATGCTAGGGACCAACTTAAGGATGCTAGTTTTGTAAGGTTTCAAAGGCTAGCTAGCTAAGCTAAAGCCAGTCTAGTATTTAATCTGATACCTTTGCATTAGTCATTTGGACTGGTGCTTCACGCTTCATATAGCATGGTCTTCTACATATTCCTTTTAAGACATATTCTTTTTTTTTTTATTTATTCCACATATCGGAAATATACGATTGATAGAATATGACACAAATTCTATCAATACTAACGAGCTGTAACTTCACTAATTAGCAAGTAACTCGATCGGTCTCCGGAGGTTAATAACACTCCACACAGTCTGAAAAAATACAGCTAAAGGTCTAATGACTTTATAAAATAGTTGATGTGCAGTCTCCTTCTCTCTGTTACTGACTGATGTCCAGAGGGTTTGGACTGTTCCTCTGTTAAATGTGTTTTCAGATGCGTTGCAGTTTGGTTGTATTTAAAGACTGAAGACGTTAGTATGGGCTTCATCTTTAGTGAAATATTCTGCATCAACATACTGGACTCCTCACCTGTCTTCCTCCAAGTCGCGGTCGTATTGTTGCTGTCACATGATCAGTGACTAGTCAACATGATGCATAAAGCAGCGGATTTCCATTTGTTCCATCCCCAGTGTATAAATCTATACATATATATATGTGTGTGTGTGTGTGTGCATAGAAGGAAGATCTGCAACAGTCTGGAGAACACCGGGGTTCACGTTAGTCATTTTTCAGGCTGATTAAGATGTGGAAGTCTGGCTGTGAGAGAGACAATGACAGGAGAGAATTGGGCTCTTTCTCCCCGCCTTCGTTTGCCTGAGCAGAGAACTATAGAGGTTTTGTTGTGCTTTGCTCGTTACTTCGGAAATGAAACGACACAAAGAGTTTGAGGTTTAAGATTTAGAGGGTTTAATTCAAGGGTATTTTTCACGCGTCATTTCAACAATAATGAGTCCCGCTATTCCAAGGTGCAGTTACAGGGATTTTTTCTTCTTCTTCTTCTTTTTTTTTTTTTTCTTTTTTTACTGCGACATAACACAAAATGGCTGTTTCAGCGATCACACCCTGCGGCTTGACAGGAGTGCTGTTAGTCGCTATGAAGGGCAGGGAGGTTTCAAAAGCTTTTCAAACTTACCTTTCAGCACATGTATGATTTAATATGTCCTCATATGCGTCAGTGTAACTTTGAATAATGGCAAGAAGGGGGAAAAAATGATGGTGGAGAAGCCTTTAGCAGTTCAACGATGCAGTTTTCAAAGTGCAGAACACCCAGAATTATGTTTCTGCTACAAAGAGACAGAGTTAGCAACTAGACGGTGGAGCATTTAACACTTAGATACTCGTCCTTAGTATTATTGTAGAGGAAACTCTTTTCAAAAATTGAAGCAAACATAGATTAACAGAAGCATGATTCTAAGTAATTGTTTGCCAAATGTGGAAACAGGCAGTAGCTAAACCCTTTGAAGAAGAAAGACAAGAACAGGGTCGACTTTTTAATTGCTAAACAGCAAGACGCCCCCGAAATGTCTGTGCAAATTCCTAATCAATAGATTCATGTGGAATTCCTTACAGATATCAACCGGGCACCACGGGTCTATCCCAGTGGGGGGAGTTGAACACAAAACACAAATTTAATTTACTTAATTTAAAAAAAAAAGAGAGAAAAAGAAACAAGCAAATTAAAGCTATTTAGGGCGCCGTGGGAGCCAATCAGGCAACGCGCCACCAAAGGGGAAACAATACTTTATACCGCGTTCAGACACTGTGTTACACTCGTTGTCAGTGACTTTAAACGTAGTCCAGCCAGAATGAAGCCGTGTTCTTTCGTTTTTGGGCGACTTGATTCTGTTTGGCAGAACATTTGAAGGCACCGGTGACGGTTTCCATGGTGAAGGAACCGCTCAGAACATTTCACTGAGAGGGTAATTGGTCATGAGGCACAGTTAACATACACCCATCATATGCACCACCGTAAGAAATAAAATGAATATGGATAATGAAATATGTGGGAAAAGTGTCACACACCGATCAGGCATAACATTATGACCACCTTCCTGATGTCGTGCAGGTCTCCCTTTTGCCTCCAAAACAGTCGGGATTCATCAGAGAATGGACATGGGCCTTCTGAGGGTGTCCTATCGGGTCTGGAAACAGGAAGTAGTAGGTCTTTGAGGGGGAGGGGCCTCTGTGGATCATCCCACAGATACTTGATCAGTTTGAGATCTAGTGGAGGTAGACTACTGCAGGGGGGGTTGCAAACTCTTTGGTTGATTAGACATTTTATATATATATATATATATAAATATATATATATATATATATATATATATATATATATATATATTTAATTAGCAAGGGCAAAAAAAATAAATTGTGATTTGCATTTTTTCCAGAATCATGCAGCCCTACTGTGAGGAACTGTTTATTTCTCATTAATACTAAGATAATGCTAAAAAGAAAAATGAACTATTGCTCAGTACAACGTGACAGTGTCTAGTTAGTCTACTATTTTGTAGGTACAGCCCTGTCCAGTATGTTTTGCTTTGCCATATTATATGATACTACGTTTACAGTTTACAAGTAAAAAACCTTCCTCTAGAGATGCTGAATATCTGAATATTAGATTAATCTCTACAAAGTCACCCACTGCCCATCTAGGCACCATGACAGAAAAAAATCAAAACAGGTGAAATCAAAATGGAAACCCCATGAAAATCGCCGTGCGGCTGCATCACGACAGCCATCAGCCTTGAGCCAGTGTGAAATGAGAGAACCATTTTTTTATTTTTTTTATTTTTATACTTAGAACAGTTGTGCAGGTCGCCGTCATCATGGAGGAAACAAGCGGGATGGGAAACGGCACACGTTGAGCTCAGACCCTCTGAACAAACAGCTCAAACCGCAGCTTGAGATATAAAAACAAAGAGTTATGATAATCTCATCACGGTTTTCGCTCTGATCCCGGCTTCAGCTGACAACCCCCAATCCCCCCGCTGCTGCTCGCTTCCTTTTACACCACTCAATTGTATGTGTTGTTTTTTTTTTTTTTCTTTCAAAGCCATCAGGTCAAGCTAAGTAAGAGTGAATGGGCCTCCTTCAGCCTGTCACTCATCCAATAGATTACACTGAAGCTGGTATCTGTGACACGGGCTGGAAACGCGGTGGACGGATATTGATGGATAATGCGAGGGAGTTAAGCCCGCGTAGGTTTCCCGGCGATGCATCGCAGATTGACGGAGAGGAGGAGAGAAAGCGCGGACGCTTTTTGATGCAGACGTTCACGTTGAAACAGACACATCGGACGTAAACCTCCGATTGTGGCGCCTAAGCTCTGAAAGAGCAAAGAGATGGATCCGCCCTCTGGATGTGCTCACGTTGAAGATAGGAGCGAAATGCCTCCTGGAGCATTGAGAGGAAAGTAGCTCCAAACGGTTACTGTGTTCGTTCAATTTCATGGTTTTCAACACTTTTTTTTTTTAATTTTTTAATCTAAAAGTTCAGCGTTTTCCTTTCATTAATTTATTACTTGGGTTGATACATGCCTTATAGTGCATAATGGACACACAGAAAGCAAGTGAAAGTGTTGCTAAACTATTGCATCACGCACAGTCAGACGTAAAACATCATAATTTCCGTGGATGTATCTATGACAGTTGCCGAGGGATCTGCAGGCATCAGCAGAGCGGACATATTTATTTGACGATGAAGGCAAATGTTTGGGCCGCGCCAGGACTTTTGTTTATACGAGCGCTCCGGCTATGGCAGCCTCCTCCCCGACGCCGTAGATCTCGCACCACGCCAACTCCTCTCCGTCCCAGTACCCCCCACCCCCCCACCCCCCCGGCTTCACCCGCCGGGACCCGGCATTCCCGTCAATCACGCGCTATCAGCGCGGCAGCAGGCGCCGCTTGGCCCGGCCCAACTATCTCCTCCGTCCCCTCTTTCTTCTCAACCCACCCCTCCGAACAGTTCCCGGGTATCTCCGTCCACCACCTCAGTCCTCGGTGAGCACTCCCGCTTTCCCCGACCATCCGTCCACTCCTCTGTCTAGGTTTTTTTTTTCCACTTCTCAAACTCTCCTTATCTGGAGTCGCTTAAGCCGATAGTTGGTGCAGGACTTTTGCTGCTTGGTTTGTCTTACTTCTAATCTCAAATCTTCTTCTCTTGTCTCTTTTTTTTTCTGTGTCTCACAGGTGTAAGGAGGGCTACCATGGACTCCGCTGTGACCAGTTTGTACCCAAGACAGATGCTATCTTGTCAGACCCAAGTATGCTCTCTGATATATATATATATATATATAAATATATGTGTATGTATTTTATTCTACAGCCCTGGTGTATTGATCTGCGACATGAAAACAAACTCATATCATGCTACGTGCCTTTGGGCCAAACTAATACAGTCTATTAGTCAACAACAAAAATAGAAAAGTGAGGCTTGAGATAACTGTGCAATATTTAATATGATAGTGACCTTTTACATGAACACAAAAGAGATAATATTGTAGAGTTTCACCATCTAAAGCAGAGTTTAGAGTCCAAGATTTACATATTTCAGTGGCGAGGAACCTCTGCGGGGTCTTTAAGTGCACACACTTTGGCCACACAAATGTTACACAGATAAAAGCCTCGGACCCAGTTAAATGTTTTTTCTGCCACTCAAGAACCTGTAGAAAGAAAAATCTAGACGGGCAGGTAGTTTAGACTGGCTCGTGTTTAACGGTAATTTGTTGAAATCGTACAAAAGCTGAGCCGAGAGAGATGCACGCTTCTTAACCGCGCGCCCGGCTGCTTCGTCAGCGTAATTGCTCACATGTTACCGGAGGAGGATGCGCCGCGGATCGTATCGAACCGCCGTCCCCATTAACAGGTGCTTATTTGTCATTGTGCAGCACCGGTCACACACCGTATAGATGCTGGTAATTGTGAACCATAAGCTTGTGTTTGTTTGTTTTTCGTCACTGACTGACCCTGCAATGCACATATTATATTTTTGCACACAGTCTGTGTTCATTTCTAAGGAAAAATGTGCACAAACAAAGCTCCAACATGTGCGGTTAAAAACGGGACACTGGCCTGAGAGGCTGTGTCACAATATCTGTGTTTTATTAGACAATTAATAAGATGCTTTCAAGCAAATTCTGCTTAATTAGAGATGAATTGATGGTTCAGATGCAGAGGTTTTAATTTCAGTATTAATACAAGCAATTATTAAAACAATTAAACAATATATATACATGTGGTAGGGGTGGAGCCGAACATGAATACGGTACTCGGAAAAGCACAAATACTTATTTTGCACAAAAAAATTTCAAATTATTTGTATTAGAGAAGAAGAAAAACATCATATGAAAAAGCTGCTTTTCTTCATGTGACCACAGTGAATATCTGTGCGTCTGCCTTGTTCTAGCATGTCAGCATTCATCTTAATTAGCCTTCGTTAGCCTTCGTTAATGGGAAAAGGTGTTGCTTTCATATAGTGCTTTTCTACCCATTGGTACTCAAAGCTCTTTACATTCACAGAGGTTCAGTGTCTTGCTCAAGGACAATTGAGCATGTGGCACATACCAGGGATTGAACCGCTAACCTCTCCATCAAGCACCAATCATCATCACAGTCATGTTCTGCCCCTTCAAGTCAGCCTGCATCACCTCTATTAGCTGCATTTACTGCAAAACACCAACCAGTACTGCAGATACATCCATAATTATTATAATGGATCGTTAAAGAATACTTATTTTTACACTTACATATACTAAATTAGAAGAATAACTCAAAAATTCATTCATACAAATTCAAATACTGGATGCTTTGCACCCCCGTATTATATTTATATTTCGTCCATGGGGAAATGTGTATCATGAGACTAGGTTTCTTTATTGGTCCACATAGATGCCACTATACTCATACTGGACTTAAACCCGAAGCATAAAACCTCTCGTATCTTTTACGATGGTTTTTAATCTTGCTTTGCAGCGGCCGAGCTAAAAGGGAAGGAAAATGTCTTCAGCTTCCCATTGTTCATGACAAACTATTACGCCCGAGTCTTTGAGTCCCCGCGGCCGCCGGGTGGTGTAGTTAAAAAATAAAAAGCAAGTCGGGGGGGTACGAGGAAGAGGAATCGGCGGCCCCCCGAGCCTTTCCCGCGAGACCGCGGCTTCGCAAATTCACGCTGCTTCGTGAAGTGACTCGGCTCCTCTGCACCGAGAGTCAGAGCGAAATCTTAACTCCCATTGCCTTCTGTTTGATAGCGCCGGGCCCGCTGAGAGTTCATTAACAGGGTCACAAGGCAGAGTCACGAAGCATGTTTCATGCTCTCTCGAGTCACACCGATCTCACAGAGGGATTTATTTTATCTTCTATAGGCAGACATCAATTTTCCTGCGTGTCCACCTCAGGAGACTCGGTGTTCTCCGAGATTATGTTGTCTCCTCGAGAAAGAAAAGAGCCGAGGCTTTGTTGTGTTTTGCCGCCAAGGCAAAGACGCAAGTTGATTATGATGCATTTATATTTATAGGAAATGGTGATTTCTAAGACAAAAGGCAAAACGAAGTTCACCATTGGTTTCCAGCAGCTATAGATTAACCTATAAATCAGAGTCTGTGTTCCAGCAGCAGGAACCTCTCAGCTACGAAGCTATTTTTGCACAGCTGCTGCTCCTACAGCAATAACACTGGTGTGTTTCAACCAAATTAGACTGATTCCCTTCCCTTTCATCTTGTGACCCCGTAAAATAAAGGTATTCGCTCTTAGAACGCTTCCGTCCGCGTTTGAGATGACTGGACAATTACAGTTTTTTTTTTTATTCTTTCTTGAAATAAATTCTTTAATTTGCTTCTAAGAGATCCATTATCTAGTAGCAGGCACAAACGAAGAAATAAATTAAAACCACTTTGATGCAGAATTATTATCATATTAGAAAAAAGTGTGGAAATTAAAAAAAAAATAACAATGTTTTACAGATGCTTGTCTCTAGCTAGAAAAACAAAACTGGAAGCGCACACAGAATGAACATTTGTACATTTGTTAAGGAATGTGCACACGTGTGATGATGTTTAAAGAGAAGGAACAGACTCTTAGTGGAAAACTTGCTTAGAGACCAAAAGAAGAAGAAGAAGATGTTCTGTATCCAAGACGCCTCCCATCACAAATTAGGCTCCACACATTTCCAGAAGACTACGCGGTGAAGTCGTGTGGCCCGGGATCATCCCACGACTCCCCGATCTTTTATCACAGTTAGAATATTTTTGCTTTCATCTTGAGTGAAGCATTTCGAAGCCCTGAGGCCACAAACTAAACCTGCACTCACTTTGTTCTGTTGCATTGTTCTCTGCTATTATTTCTATTATAAACTGTATTTCTATAGTATAAACTGCTTCTACAATATGTATAATTGTAAAATAAGATACAGACTAATGATATATTACCTATATATCTATATATATCAGCCACAACATTATGACCACTGACAGGAGA
This sequence comes from Mugil cephalus, assembly GCF_022458985.1. Lineage (NCBI taxonomy): Eukaryota > Metazoa > Chordata > Actinopteri > Mugiliformes > Mugilidae > Mugil > Mugil cephalus. The sequence continues at coordinate 4,073,593 of NC_061785.1, read as the reverse complement.
AGTAAATAACATCAATCATCTTGTGACAATTCAGTGTTCTGTTTGGAAACTTTTGGACCTGGTATTCATTCATGTGGATGTTACTTAGACATGTAGCACCCACCTAGACCAGACCACACACCCCCACCCCATAGCAATGACACCCAGCAGGATGCAGCCCAACACAAACACACAACGGTTTAGGAACAACTATAAAAAAACAAAAAACATGAAGAACAGCACAAGGTGTTGACCTGGCCTCCAAATTCACTAGATCCCAAACTGATCTACGAAGACCCCTCCCCTCAACCCAAATGCCCCCCCATTAACAACATTGTGGCCCATGTCCATGCTCTTGATGCGTTCCATTTGTACTCAAAGTCAGAATTTTCGAGTTCTGAGTGGGAATTTCAACTTGAACGCCCCCCAAGAGCCTGATTTTCTACTAGAATCACCACTACCTGAATTGAGTTTCCAAGATGGCCGCCCCGTGTATTAGAAGCTTCTGATTACTTTTTGTTTCATTAAATCGGTCGTACAGACAGTATTTTCCACATACATATGTTGAAGTGCTGTTACAATGTAATTTAAGTCGTATATTATATGGGAACTACAAGCCCATGTCGCACTAACAACGGCTAAAAACAACAGCCTGGTAAAACCAAAACAGAGCCGAACACCATCGATTCAAACTGTGATTAATAGTGTTTTTTTTCTACATTTAAATTGAACAATTAAAACTTTTGAATATTTTTATAAATTTCTGCCTCGTGTGATCTTATAGATTTCATCACTGAAATAATGTAAATGTTGAACATACTAAGTTTCCACCAAGTTATATTCAGACAAGGCAAGAGCTGTCATGGACACGGCCATCTTGTTTTCCGACTTCTGTAACTGGAACGCAGATACCTCCGGTGTGACGTCATTCCCAGCTCAGACTTAAATGGAACGCACCATCTGCTGAGTCACAGCTGCTTTTAGAAGCACAATCTAGACCTAAAAAATATTAGGAAAGTGGTCATAATGTTATGCCTGACCAGTTAAAATGGTAATTCAGTTGTTTTCTAAATACAGTTAAGTAAAAAATGAAGTATGTGCATCTATTAGCAAAACCCCGTGTCCTGAAGTAACGTCGGGGCACGGACACAAAAACAAGCGCGTCCTCGCTGCAGGACGCCACCGCGCCGCCAAACCCACTGGAGTTATTTGAGCGGGGAATGAAGCCTATTTTGATCTCTGTTGATACCAAGTAATCTAAAATTTACCCAGATTACGGAGGGTTTGGAGGATTATCCTGCTTTCAAAAGATAAATCATGTAATAACACACACATACATGCACACACTAAAAAGCAGGACGCGCTCCAGACAAATTCGCTTCATTGTGTGCATGTTTGAGCAAGTTCGAGGTTGTTGTTGTTTTTTTGTTTGTTTTTCTTCCGTGATTCACACGGCAACGCCCAACACAAGTTTCATCCGCTCAATCCCCACCTTTAAGTGGCAAATCATTCATTGTCTCATCTTCTGAATGACTGTTAATAGGGGAGAAAAAGAGTGCAGTCTGCACAGGGGGTTGCAAACCTCCGCACAGAGGCATGGGGACGAAAGGGGATAAAAAGGGGGGACTCCCCGCCATGTCCTCCATGCTACACTGCTGTGAACTAAGCTTTAGAAATGAGGTGAGGGGAAGGTGCTGGGCTCCAGTGCATTGGTGCACAGCGGGGGAAGTGGTGGGGTCTTTAATTGGAGACATGGCAGTGTAACACGACTGCAGTTTGCTTTTTACCTGGTAGGAGTTTTTCTTCTTGAGAGAGTTCAGGAGGCTGCTCCGTTCAGATGGCGGCGACGTTTAGTGGAAGATGGAAAGTGGAAGCGAGCCAAATATTGGGTTAATTGGAGAAAGAAAAAGAAAAAAAGGGAAGAAGGCAATTCCCTAATTGGAACTATTTATCTCCTGTAGATATTAGGCTCAGAGTAAGTAGCTACATAGGATAATGGGTCAATAACACACTCACACACACAATGGCTCCTCGGTTTCCTGCTCACCCAAGTGAAGGAGGGGATTAAGGATTTGATTCACTCCTGCCATTGTCTCTCCCACCCGCCAGATTCTCGCCTCTTAATCAGGCCAAAAGCTTCTGACATGATGCTCAGGTATTTTTCCAAGCTTGCCCAAGGCTCCCACAAGACGCCACAACGATTCCCTGCAGGGCTTTGAGGTGCCAGTGCGAGGGATTTGGGCGCCTGTACACACCAGACAGGAAGGGATGTGCATCGGTGTTGTAATGACATCATCCGCACAGGCTGTGACACTCGAGGCGGCTTTAGAGTGGAAAAGTATTACCGTGGGCAATCACAGGGGAAAGGCTTGAATGGATAATACAGATCGGGCAACGTCGCTGAGACGCTGCGTTCGCTTTCCTCGGCCTTGCCAAGTGTTTCCACTACAATGACAGCCCGGTAACAAAAGCCACAGCCGTATCTTCATCTACCAGTTACATCTCAGAACTCCTCAAGGGGAAAAAAAGCAGCCTGTCATACATCGGTGTTTTAATTGTTTCGTTTGTGTGTTGCTATGAGACAGACTGTGACTCAGGAGGAGCGTATAATGTGGGCTATTGTGTTAAAAAATCCACGGAAAGTGTGAATCCCTTTTTGCATTCAATTAAATATGATCTTTTCTGATTCATGTCAGAATAAATTTACTCAGACCATAGACTGTATAAATATGGACGGTGGTGGAACAGCTCCACAAAGTGAAGCCAAAGCAAGTAGAGCTCCCCTTGGTGGCTGGCAGCGGTATAGGTCTAAAACACCAAAATACATCTTTTTTTTTATTTGCAAGGATGGCTTCTGTCATTTTAGGTAGATAAGAAAATGTTGTTGAATTTTTTTGGATAAATTTTAGTTACTTAACACTATAGAGGGTTTCATAAATCCAGGAGTTAGCGATTGGAGGCAAACGGCAAAGCAAACAAAGAGCACGGACTGAAGTAGACCGCGGGGAATGGTGAATTTGTTCAGCCCACTTCTTATCAGGTAATTTAAATGTTGATACCAGCATCTCTTAAATAAATCTAGTGTAATAATATAATTCATAATTCATCAAGCTACTTGTTTCTTCAGGTGATCTTTGCTGACCTGACATTCCAACACATGGCACCCAATGTGGGTCATCCTTATAATAAAGGTCAGACTTCAGACTTTAGAAATGCAGCAGATTTTAGCTCTACTTTTTAAGGACGGTGTTGCTCCTGTAGCAGGCTATCAAATGCCAATAATGCCACATGTGGTAGCTTGATGTTCCGCCTGTATCTCCGGGAAAATAGCGCCCGTTTGGCCAAAGCAAGGAAGTGGGGACACATTGTCCATATTTATATACAGTCTATGGTTCAGACCTGCTGTTTATAATGCAGATTTTCTCCTCTTATCATGTCTGTGATCACATTTTGTCGTGAATAATAATTACATTTTAACACTCATACTAACACATGCAATTCTCTGACACATTCCTTATGTGTCATTAAAGGATGCTTTTGAAATGTATTCCCAGATGAATCAGTCACCTTAAAATACCCGTTTCCTCAAATCGCACCACTTAATACAGTGAGATAACTCTGCATGTTTATTGGGATCCATTCATCTGAATTCTTATTTTTGCTTTTACTATTTTTATTTTTGTCCCCTTGAATTCTCCTCAAACACAAAGCGAAACACCTTGTTTCTGCTTTAATGCTGCTCTCTTTCATTTTTTTTTTTTTTTTTTAATTGTCCATAACATAATCTGTCAGAGCCAGGAAAGCATGTATTCTATTTAAAAGTCAGACCACCTCTGTCAGAAAAGCAATTACTAGGGAAGGGTTTTATTTTAATTTAAATAAGATTACATTAACAGAGACATGGGAATAAAAAAAAAAGGAGGCAACTGTCAGGATGGGAAGAATACGAGTGCTCCCTTTTTTTATCTGTTTCCCCAGCACAGGGATTGTGGGAGAAGACAGAAGTGCATGAAGAAAGCCTGCGTGTGAGAGTGAATATCAAAGTGTGTGTGTGTGTGTGTGGGCAAAAGACAATGAAACACTGATAATGGTATAGCACGCTGTGTGAGTTCACGTGCATGTGAGTGCATTTTTAAAAAGTGACCAGATTGTGAATACTGAGAAGCTCCACTCGGAGAGACAGAGGAGAACAATTACTGCAATGCCTCCGGCTCAGATCAATATAAAGGCCCGTGCAAGGCAACGTCTGTCCCATAAAGCCACATGATATGTCATTTTCAGCTTTTATTGTCACAAGCCTCCCTTTTAATCCTCTCAGCCTCCGTATCTTTGTTGTTTTCCTCCTCGGTTCAAAGCCCCTTGCACTCTGCGCGAGTTCAGGGGCGTGAGGGTAAAGCACAGCGAGCTCCTCGGGTACGGCTGGTTCATTACCTGCGTGCGCGAGAGGGAGAAGGGGAGCGGCGCCCGAGAAAACCCGTCAAAAAACCAGCGTTACAGCCTAGTTGCAGCATGTGTCCCTCCATGTAAGGTGAATTCTGACTAACTGCTTTGTGTTCTCTGTGTTTCTCCCCCTGCTTACCCCCCCCCCTTTCCTCGTGCTACCTGGCCTCGGATGGAACAGCGGACGAACTTGGGATCGAGTTCATGGGTAAGACAACTTTTCATTGACCGCGCCGCGCGCTCAATCTTTCATGTGCCTTCCGCCTGCGAAAAACGCCGCATACAAAACACACACACACACACAACCGAGCGCAACAAGGCCGGCTCACCTTGGAAAATTAATGTGGGCCGGTCGCCATGGAAACACCGTGGCGGCTGAATTAGGTGTATTCTGTCTGCATGAAGAACAGCACTGTTGGGGAGGAGTGATGTAATGAGTGTGGAGCGGAGACGAACTGTGTGACTGGGAACGAAGCGCCGTTTTTTTTTTTTTTTTTGTCTGTCTGTGTTTTTTTTTTTTTTTTTTTTTTTTTTTTTTTTAATGTTTTATGTCGTACCGCACAAAAAAGCCAACTAGTGGAACGAGGGCCAATGAATATTTAAGACTCTGTGGATTTCCATTGATATAACTTATGGTGCTTTTTCATCTTCCAGGTGGCTAACAGATCTTTGAAAGTCAAATCATCCAGCCCTCTTTTTTTTTTTAATAATGACACTGTTCTTCTCCACAGGGCCTCATCCCCCCCACACACTCTCTATTTCATTCGTCTCTTTTGCCACCTTTCTCTGCGCCTCGCCCCTGCCGCCCTTATGTGCACACGGCAAATAAAAATAAAAAAATCAACATTGCATGCTGGGACGTTTTCCATTACCACACATATGCCGCCGTCACGTCACAACTCTCGCCCCCAGGAAATGGAAGCACGGCAGGGGAAGACGCCTCGGAAGAGAAGGCCTGCCCTGCACATAACATTCCTCAGTTCAGTGGTTTTAATCTGGGGACTAAATTAGCTCAGAATGCTACCAGAGGTGGCCGGATGCATTAGAGAAAATGAGATCAGGATTGATCGATTGATAGCCGGACGGATGACGGGCGGAAGCGCGGTCCTACTTCTTTTTTGGCTCAGATGCGAGCGCTCATGAGCTGATTTATTGAGTTCCTCTTCTGCTTTATCTGTGATAGCTCTTACACAACCCCAGTATATGGCAGACACACGGTCGGTCGGAATAAGCTCTGTGTGAAGTGGGATTCGGCTCCGAGTGTGGTCTTGTCTTTTGATTTTCTTGAAGTTTATTCTCATATGTTTAAGGCTGAATGCCCCATTTTGCTGCGGATCCTTAAGCGCGGTCTTCATTGTAGCATGTTTTTCTAGCCGAGTGCAGAGCGGTTGCTATGGTGTTATTGGTGGCCATATGGGATTGTCTTGTCCTTGTGTCAACACAGCTTAGCCAGTATAGCTAATGCAGTACACTTTATTCTGTTTCCTAACAAAGTGAAGCCAAAGCAAGTAGAGCTCCCCTTGGTGGCTGGCAGCGGTATAGGTCTAAAACACCAAAATACATCTTTTTTTTTTATTTGCAAGGATGGCTTCTGTCATTTTAGGTAGATAAGAAAATGTTGTTGAATTTTTTTGGATAAATTTTAGTTACTTAACACTATAGAGGGTTTCATAAATCCAGGAGATAGCGATTGGAGGCAAACGGCAAAGCAAACAAAGAGCACGTATTCTGTTTCCTAACATGCTCTCGCGTCTAATTTTAAAAACGCCTTGTGTTCAGCCCTTCCTCCGTTCAGCAGAGCTTTGCAGACAGACGTTTTCACGTTCAGATTTCCGGAAAACCCTATTTCATCCAACAAAAAAATAATAAAATAAATAAAAGGCAGAGGTCTCAGGTGGTGCTCACACACCAGCGCCTACGATGCAGAAGCAGCAGCAGCAGCAGCAGCAGGGACCGTCATTTCTCACATCTTTCAAACACGCAGCCGTGGAGATGTCACGCCGCTGATGGTAAAGGCCGGAGGGTTCGCGGGGCCACACATATGCAAGTGTGCCGTCACTTAGAAAACACCGCGGGCACCTGGCGATGCTCATTTCAAAGGGCGGCTCGCGCTCCTGAAGAGCGGGTCAAGAATGGAGGAGGACGCGTCGAGAGCGTGACACGACACTGGTGACACGCGTGTGATGTGTTCTAGACCCCGATCATAGATGTGGAATGAGAGATGTGCTGATGTGATGTGAAGCCTTTGTGCCATATGTTGTAAAATCACTGGCTTCTCCACTCAAGGTCGGACAGCGGCTTCATTAAAGACGCGCAGATTTACATGAATGTGAGCGGCTTTGACGTAGAGATACAAACACTTCATTATGTTTGTGTCATATTCAGAATGTACTTGACCGTAGCCTGTGGATATAAAGGCTGTGGCCTGTTATATCTATAATAGTCATGTTTGAAACCTCCAATTTCCTTTCCTCCAGGCTGATATCAGCGATACCGATCCGATAATTTGTGTAGATACGCCCTAATGCGTCTGGTAAACCTAAAAAAAAAAAAGTGTATTTCAAATCATAGCTTCATAGAGAATACAAGACATCAGAGGTATATTGAAGTATATTGAGGTGTTGCCCTCATTCACTATGTAGCCGAGCTAATACAACAACAGAAAAACGAAACAATCTTACAAAATATGCTGTTTCAAACACAATAGTAAGACCATTAATATAAATGACTGTTTAATTATTAAGAACTACTCTGTCCTGCTCGTCATAAACGCCTCGTATTCTGTGTTGTGGTTTAACATGAGGTGTTTCACAAGGTTTGTTGTGTTGCCACAACTCAGTAGTTTCTCTATTCTCTGATGAGTCACAACTGTTTTATAGGAAAATATCTATATAACATGTATGAAGAATATCTTATACCTGCAAAAGAAAAGGTCACTATGCTAATGAAGTATCTTTAAACAATCCAGAGACTACGCGTCAACTTTGAACTTCAGATCAGCTTAAAATATATTCACTAATGTCACAAACTGTTATTACAATACCAAGAATGGAGTCGCTGGATAATAATGTAATTATGTATTTTATATGATTTATATTCTCTGGATCTTTTCGTTGCCATGTAGCAGCATGCGGTGAATTCAGCCACCAGAGTAAGATGACAGAGATGTGATAACATAATTCATCCTATCTGGTGTTCTCTATCCGTGGGCCTGGTAAACGCTGCACATGTGACCCGATATTATCTGCACGTATTAGCTTTTTGTAGTTGAATGTGTTTCCTGATACGGGATAGAGCAGATAGGACGTTATATTTTGACTGTGCATGAGAAAACGCAAGTATGTCATGATTTTACTGGGTTATTATAATTCTCTAATGTTATTAGAGAAGTATTATAAAGTATGTGTTATTATAAAGTATAAAGCAGGTCTGTGGTAGTAGTGATGCTCTGAACGTACTAGCAAAAACAACTAAGTAAGTGTTCACAGGATCACAGGCATTTTCCATCACAGCCAGAATCGTCCATGTGGCAGTTTTTTTTTTAGGTTAACAGTATTAAATAAGCAACAGTGCGTCACAGCTGGCCCACTCCTGCAGCATTTCTTTGGGTCGGTTCTATTTTAATTTACATCCATCCTGCCTCCCTTTCTCTGGAGCTGAGTGGGCAGCGTATAGATCTATATATATCGACATGTTGCCCCTCCGTGATGTCTTCAGATGGTATCTTTATCTTTTGCCAGGAGCGTTTTAATATTGAAGAGGTTCCCCTCCAGCCTGAACTCGGTTACACCGCACTACCCCTTAAATGCAGCACTGATGTAATGCAGTGGAAGAGAGTGGAGAAGAAAGAAAAAAAAAGAAAAGAAGAAGTTGCGCATGAGTGTTCCCTTTGAACTGGGGAAGCTCTCTCTGCCCTTAAAAACAAGAGTTTTTGAGGAAGCTGATAAACCCGTGTAGACAAGCGCAGATGAAGAGGACCCCCCAGGACAGGTCTCTGTTGACAGCTTCAAAAGCCGCAGACAAGCCCTCAAAGGTCATGGACAGGCTGCAGCTATGTTTTCTGAACTTTTCCCTGTGGTTTTCAAGGTGCCGAGCGCAGACACGGGATTTATTGTTTCTGAGTGATACCACAGGAGGTTGTTTTTAAGATCATGAATTATAGTAGGGCAGTGATTCTCAACCTTTTTTTGGGTCCTGGACCACAGAAAACTGAAGTCTCCATGGTTACGGCCACTGAGCTGCAAAAAGTGAGAGTTGAACATGGAGATTAGCACCGTTAGTTTGAATCAGAGGCTTTAATAGCGTCTAATTTGTAAAATTAATTTAGAAAAGGTGAAGAGCTGTTGTGCGATTGACTGATTGACTGATGCATTTGTTAGCTGGTAGTTCATATGGATCATTGTCGAGTCCAGTTGTCCTTAATTTGACCTGATAATCCACATTTTCCCTGGTCTCTCTGTATTTACTGCTATGTTTCTACCACTCAGTGGGCGTTTCCCCCAGGTGGCAGTGATGTCAGTGTATATGCCCTATCCGACACGACATCTTGTTTCACAATGAGAGCATTATTGAGATATGAATGGTCTACGCCCTCTGTAACAGTAGGGGCCTCATAATCCAAAAGGCATTTGAAGAAAGAAAAAAAAAATGGACAGTTTCCTGAAGACATTTCACCGCTCACCTGAGCAGCTTCTTCAGTGCTGAGAGACTGGTGGGAAGTTGAGATTTAAACAGGAAAACTGTGTGGGTAAAAACCCATCAGAAACTGGCTTGACTTGTTTCTGTAACAACCAGAAACTGGTGCCACTAATTCCCAGCCTCAAGGCGTGAATGGTGTTGAAACTTCTTGGGGATAGAAGTCAAGACTGATTTGTAAATTGGCGGCAGATTAAATCTCTGTCCACCTCCTCTGCTCAGAGAAGGTTTCTCCAGGTTCACATAGATGGCCAGATGGAAGACATCTGCATGCTCTTAGAGCTCATAGAGTTTCCTATTTAAACCCCAACTTCCCACCAGTCTCCCAGAACTGAAGAAGCTGCTCAGATGAGCAGCGAAACGTACGGTGGCCTGGAGGTGCAAACCAACATTGCAAACTGTGAAACACTTTTTTGCAAAGCTTCAGACAAATGCACGTTTTAGAAAACAAACGACAAAACAATTTTAAATGTCCCGAAACAAATTTACATTCTCCACCATCAACCAGAAAGAGAATGTACCAAAATGCAAATTTGTCTGAAAAAAGTGTTTCACATTTTGTAAAAGACGGTTTGCACCTCCAGGCCACCGTAGAAATATCTTGAAGAAACTCTACAAGTCCAGTTGCCTTTTGGACAAACCATGACCTGGATGACTGAAGACCTTCACAAACATAAAGGGAACCTCATAATTTGTTAAGTTTGTATGAACAGCGTCATGCAGTAACTTTGAATAATGCAACCAGGAGTGACATCTCTTAGAGAGAAAAAATATCCTGTTACCCTCTGTAGTTTAGGTAGATAAAGTTCTCTGTTTCATTTGAGTAAAATAATCCTATTTCTTTAAATGTCATATCATCTTTTTTCAACAATATTTTATTGCAATTACACCACGGACCACTAGGGGTTATGAAATCTCTCCGACTCTTGGCAACAAGGCGGTAGATATTGTGCTCATTTTGATCAGAAGACAGCCTTGTGGCGATAAGCCAGCGCCGCGCACCACCTTTAACCCCGCACTATGCTAAGTAGTACAATGCCACAATCCAGATGCTTAGGCAGACACATATCTTCTGGGATCAACTGCTCCTTGTCCCAGCTGCTTGTGACCTTAAGCCTCTGCAGCTGACGTGCAGAGCTCTGACAAGAATCTCCGGGGGCATTCATTTGCCTCTAATTCCCTGTCGCCGTCAGTCTCCGGATACTGACACACATACAGTCCGAGCGAGCTCCCGCGCACGGCGAACTGCGGGGCCCTGCTGTGCGGAGGGTGCTCTGGCGTTGCCTGCTGGGTTCGTCTGAACGAAATGATTATCACACTTCAGTTAGCACATGTCACTGAGCCCTGCCTGTGTCTGCCATGTCCCTATGCCCGCGCTCAAACACTGACATTTAGTGACAGCGGCATCGGTCGCGCTATGCTAATGCAGATCGCGGGTGGATGCCTGTGTGCTTCCGCGTGCACGTCCGTTTTTTTGTGTGTTTGGTTATGTTAATGTGTTATGCAATCACAGCCCATATCTGCTGTGTCACCGTGGAGAAATTCACTGGCCTGAACCGTGTGCTTTCCTTTCTTTCCTCCTCAGAGAGTGGGGATACCTACCAGAGGCAGGTGCTGTCCATCTTCAGCATCGCCTCGGGGATCTGTCTTCTCGGAGTGGCATGCATGGCGCTGTACCGACGCAACAAGTGAGTGATGCCAGCCAGGGCCGCATTAGTACTGTACTCCCAACCCCCCCCACCCCCACGGCTGTGCAAAAAGAGCACTTTACTATCATGGCACGGAGCCGAATGAAATGTTCCGTGTGAGTCAGGTACAGGATGTTTCAGCAGGGCACGGAAGCTAAATTGTTTAGGATGCATTTGGGACGCATATTGCTGTAAGATTTATTCCTTAAAGTGGTTTTACCAAGCAGGTGTGTGTGTGTGTGTGTGTGTGTGTGTGTGTGTGTGTGTGTGTGTGTGTGTGTGTGTGTGTGTCACAAAATGCTTCACACAAAACAACATGTTGCAAGACCTGGGACAAATTCACAATTAGTCGTTGCAGAGAAGAAGAAAGAAAAGGGAAGTAGACCAAAAACATAAATAAGTAAAAGTTGTGTCTGTTGGAATGGTCTTGATAAACAAAGGTGGGTTTTATTCTTTATTCTCAGAGTAAAATTAATGCACCGGAAAAGATTCAGTCTTGTTAAATTCAGTCTCTTTTCCCCAGATGTTGTTGGACGGTGTTGCTCGGATAAATACCGCGCTGATTTTTTTTTTCCTGTTAAATTCTGTTTGTATCAGTGCGTCTCAGAGAAGATTAACCGCGAGTAAAGTTTCATTCTTGAAGACTTCAGAGAGAAAAGAGCTGCCTCTTCAACGCTGCATTGTTAACATAAATCAAAGCCTAGTTAATTACGTGTGCTTATGGAATATAGGAGGATTACATATTATAATAGTGCTGGTAATGCTTACCAAAAATCAGCTCCTGATTATCATGGATTCGATTATGAAATGAACTTTATTATGCAATAAGTATGCTGTTATGTTACACAGAATGAAGTATTAGCCTATTTAATAATGGAGCTTGCCTGAAGATACAGCAGTGAATGTATATATTATACCGCTTTCCCTTTTACATAATCATCTTTTTTAGTATTTAGCAATTCGGTTAATTATGAGCCAGATTATTGTGTTGTCTTTCTCAACCAGTGCAGTCATTTGTTTCCCTCTTGCTCCTTCGCTCAGCAAACATTTATTAGGCCCCTTACTGCGGAGGCCTAGTTTAGGAACGTAGGCTTTAAAAAATGAACATTTAATGGGGAATTAACATTTCATTTTGAACTCAACTTGTCTTGAGCGTCGGTTAATTTTTAATCCGATCAAAGTTTAATCCAAAGTTAAAGAACACTATCATCTTTTTATTTGGCATAGCTAGAGTTTAGCATTTTGCTTTTTCTTTTCTTTCTTTTTTTTGGATATGTTTTCACAAATAAGAAAAAAAAAAAGCTTGAATATGTGAGAAGATGTTGCAAGAAGAAAGACGAACCTTTCTCCTTGTATAATTTCCTAGAACGTTATCACAAAGCCATGTAACCATCAAACCCTCAGTTACACTGAACTGCACATTGACTGGTCGCTTTGACCTTTCAGCCTTCGACAAGTCATCTCACATCTCATAATTTCTGTCGAGTCTTTAACTGTCAAAACAATTTTTTACTTTGTTCACCGGGAAAGAAAAACTGTATATCACATTTTGCCCATGCAGGGGTCTGTGTACAGTGAATAGTGGTGCAAAATTCATCCCTGAAAAGGCAACTGTGACAGTTTATTGGCAGGGCTTATCTCAAGGCTTATGTGTGATGTATGTGTCAGTGTACAAAGAAATAAAAGGGTTGCAGGTGAGTAAATACCTTGCTGTTTGGTGCCTGTGAAGCCCGGATCAAAAAGAGTTGTCGAAATCGATGTGGTGTCGTTAGAGAGAGAAGGGAGGAATCCTGAATAGGGCAAATACAACCAGCCAGGCTTTTATTTATCGAACTGTACCAATCTCCTTCCTAATACTAAGCCTCCTTATGTTTGTCAGAGAGGCACTATAGATATTACAGTTGACTATTTGTCAAGGTTTAGTTGATGTAAAAGCCAGAAATGTGCCTAAAATATGCCTCATTCAGTGGTTTTTCTTAATTTTGTAATACTCAGGGCATCAAATTTATAAAGGAACATGCATGGAATTATGTCGCAAACAAAAAAAAACTGTCAAACCTCCCAAAGTTCCCAGAGGTGTTGAGCACTTTTGGCTTCACTCTGCGGTCCAACTCATTTCAAGCCATGTCAACTGGGTTCAGGTCGGGGTGATGGAGGCCAGGCCATCTGACGCAGCACTCAATCAGCCCCTGTTCTTGGTCAAATAGCCCTTACATAGCCTGGAGTTGTGTTTGCTGCCAATGTCCTATAAAAAAAAAGAAAGAAAAAACAGTGTAAGACAGATGGTGGTCCTACTAATGGGTGGTTTATGCTTCTGCATCCATTTGCACCTCCCCAGAAGTGTGACTACGCGTCACGGCGATGCAGACCCCAAGAGCTGTGATTGGTCCATTTGATAGTAGCGTATTTGTTCTTAAGTATATTTCAAACTTGTTCTGGATTGACAAAGGTGGAACACATAGAGGAAAAGTTAACCCTTCAGAAGCAAACAGATTGCTGGCGATCCTTTAAAGCTTGCGGTATTTGAATTGGTTTGCAATGCATTGGTTAACAATGGTTTGCGTTGTAACATGGACTCACAGAAACTTTCAGTCCTGGTGCTACTGGATCCAACCGGTGCTTTTGACACAGTATATCACCACATTTTGCTAAATGGACTTTGGATATATGTTCCTCAAGAACCCATAAAATCAAATGTGGGGTTCCCCAAGGTACAATTTTAGGCCCAGTACTTTTTAATCTTTATATGCTTCCTTTGTGACCTTTACTAACTTCGTTTTAAACCAACAAATTCCTCTCTCTTCCTGGTTCTCCCTGGTCTTGTGTTGCCCCTCAACCCATCATAATTACCGTGATGTCAGGTTGTTTTTTTGTTCAGAAAGCGCATCTTCCCAGTGTTCAGCCACACTATGAATTTTGTCCATTGTTACAGAGTTACAGTCACCTTTTTTGTTCATATGTGGTCAAACGTTTACATCTTAAAGGGTGAATCGAAGAGGTTCAGAAGTGAATTAAGAAGTATAAATGGCTCACACCAGCGTAGGCTAGGTCTAGATTACACCATCTACTTCCACAGAGGGATAAACCACACTTAAGCACAAACCGGATGGGATGGGCATGTCGACGCAGAATCCCGTGATGCTGGTTCAGTTTGCTTTGGATTTTGAATAAATAACCAACAGTGTCACCAGCGAAGCATCCACACATCATCACACCTCCTCCTCCATGTTTCATAGTGGGATCGACACATGTAGAATCTGTCCGCTTTTCTTCCTCTTTCTGTCCCTGACAAACCAGAAACTAAATTTGGACTCATCAGACGAAAGATGTCCTCTGGTCTGACTTTGTTTCGCTCAGCAGGGCAGCTGATGTTAAGACGTGTCAAGCTGCCACCTTGTGTGGACTCTAACCTGAGGTGCTGTTAATTTGCAGGTTCTCGGGCTGATAACGCATATCAAAAGTTTGTGTACTAACGCTGCGTCTGCACAACAAAGGTGTTACGGTGTTAAATACATTAATTCACACTCGACAAGGTTCAACTGTTAATTGAAAAGCCTTCCAGGTGACTCAGTTTTTTGAGATGCTCCATCTTATCTCATCTCATTTGAAAAAAAAACCCACGCCATTATTTGCTAAAGCGATATGAAGCGTGATGATATGCTCCTCTGACAGGACGTGATGTTCATATTTTAAGATGAAGGTTGTAATTAACTAATATTCTCCTAATAATGTCATATTAACGATGGAGAATATTATTTCACCCATCGATTTATGAAGGAGATAAAACCGGAGGGCACAAACCTACAAGATGTTTGTTATTGATTGTGTTTGAAATGTGTTTGGATCTTTTTATGTGATCTGTGGAAAGTAATAAGGAGAACAAAAAATAAATAATAAAATAAGGTTGGGGATGGCCATCTGTATTCATTTTACGTATTAGGAAAAGGGCAGGTAATATAAGTTTTTTTTTTTTTTTTTTTTTAACTCCCTGCCTCCGTTTCAAACATGAAAGCATATAGGTGGCTTGTGGAAATTACACACTGAACAGAGTCAAACTAACCGAGATAAACTATCACCAAAAAGCATTTATTATTCTGGATTATCTCTGTGTTTCAGTCCTCTGGTGCTTATTTTATTTTTTATTTTTTTGTCCAGGAGACACAGGGAGAAACTCCAGGCTCATTTCTCCGACAGTCGCAGCCTGAGAGACTGCAGCGTCAACGCCTCCGGCCTCATGTCCAAGTCCACTCCCAGGCTTCAGTATAGCCTCCAGCTTCAAAAGGTGGGTCTTTTACCTGCTACTGATTTATTTCCATATACATAAATATATGACAGTGCAGAATTTGGAGCGTTTGACAGGATGATGTATGATGCATTGCTTTATAATCTCGCTACTGGCCGGAGCCTTTTGTTCACACGTGTCTGACACGGACGGAGAGACGGCGGGGAATTATTTCTTAAAATAAGTGCATCATGCGCTACGAAGGACAAATCTGCTTGTCATGTTGGCGGTGACAGGTTCCCGTGACAAAGTGCAGATTGGAATTCATAATCTGTGGCGTGTCAAGGAATCCGACGTGCAAGCGCAGCAGCAATGCTGGAACAACAACGGGAATGACAAAAAAACGCTATTTTTCAAGTGGCAGCGATCTGCTCTGTTGGAAATTGTGATTTTATGAGTCGTCATGTGTGTTGGTTCAAGAGGTTTGCACAAAATAGCCACCTTAGATTCAGTCATTAATGGCTTAAAAAAGAATCACAAATCAAACAAGGATAAATAAGCTAATTTGAACAGCTCAGTCCATATATATATAGAAAAGGTGGCTTAGAAATGAACTGCAAGCCGCTGCAGTCGTCAGGAGCAGCCACTGCTGCACCGGGAACTGACCCAGACATTGAAAGCGAAGCAGGTGCAGGATGTAGATGGCCCTGATAAGGCTGATGTCTCCGCAGAAAGGTAATTGCGGCCTAATGCAGGCTTGTAAAGGTCTCATCAAAAGAGTGCAGTCACTCACCATAATGCATTAGCACTTTCCTGAATGCGCCCTCTTTGTTTGCCACATATTTTTCGTTCATTTATTATTGTCTCTCGCTTTTTTCCCCCCTTTAATAGGACGCTGTCTTTCTTCGCTTTGAAGCTTTTCTTTCACTATTTATACCTATCCGTGTCCTGCCGTATATCCTTGTGTCGGCGCTGCGGTGCGCCCACTCTTGCGAAGACCTCTCCCATACGCACAACTCTCATTTGAATGTTTGCGAGCATACGTTAGCGATAGCGAATTGTCTCCCAGCAACGTCTGTCTGTTTAATAATCAACGCGTGTTTGTTTTTTTTTCTACATATATTTGTTCTTGTTTGAATTTCCTCTTTCATGCTCAGCCTTGTTCTGTCATTTCTGTGTTTAGCCTGAATTGAAGCTCTTTAATAATGCAACGGTGTCTATTGAAACACGCACCCCTCCAGCTAGCCCCACCCATGGAACTGCAGCTGGCTCGGTGCGAAGGCTTTTTTTCGCAAAGCGTGTCGCTGGGAAAATTCTGGCTCTGAGCGGCTCAGGGCTTACGACGCGGCGCGACGCTCGATGTAAACATCGAGAAAAGCTGTTGAGTAGCCGTGTTTATATGAATGTTTCATATAAGCCGGGGATGCACAATTGTAAAGAATCCTTAAAGTTCCTCCGACGCCAAAGCAGCTTCAGCACATCTGGGCCAGATGCAGATCCACAGCGCAGGAGTGGGCTGTTACATTAACACCAGGACTGTGAGATTGTGGCACGGGAACGTGTGAGGGCTCAGCGGTGCAGTGACGTCCCGCATCCAGCCACAAAGTGCTCGCAGTGCTGGACACAGGAAAGGAAGCCGGGAGGAAGGCGAAAGACAAAAATAAAAGACAGTAATAACAGAAAAACACAGAAACACAGGCTATAATAGAACAGTGTGAGGGAAGCTTAAGGTGGGATGTGAAAGATCACTGGCTGTAAGCACCCAGGAGGGAGCATGAGCTGAGCAGACCCAGGATAGATTACCGAGTGAAACCTATTTTTCCACAGATTTGACACAGCGACCCCCGGACCACCGCTTCCCTCCTCCCACTCCCTCAGCTGGCAGCCGTCTAGGGAGAGGACATGTGCCGTGGGTGGCGCAGTCCTGCAAGTTCTCTCGGCTCTCTCCGAAGTTGAACATAATGAGGAAGAACAGGGCGTTCTTGAAGGAGAGCATAAAACCCGCGGTGTTTCGCCGCATAACTCGGCAGCGGAAGCACAGTGGTGCTTTTGTGCGCGAGCGTGTGTCCTTTTCGAGGGGGTCGAGGATGAGCACAGTGAGCTAGAAACAAAACGCCGGCTCTGTGGGGGCAGGTGCAAGAGAGAAGATGAAACCAAAGGCCATATTTTTTCATTCATTCCTTACCAACTCTGTGATAAACTCATACACAGCTCCATATTTAATCTTCCCGAAAAAAAACATTAACTCTTGAAACGCCGGCCTCTTTAAATGCTGACGTTCCAAATCTGAGACAGCTAAGAGTTATCGGCTCGTTGCTTTGTATCAAATAGACACCTGAGCACCTGCACCGATTTTATACCGCATGCACTTTAGAGCCTGGAGCTACGATATCTGACTTCTCTGTGCACCTGCTCATGCAGCATGTTTAGATATTTCTATCAACTCCATCTGCGACTGGAAATCTCTATAAATATTTCCACATCTGGAAACATTTGTGTGCGTATGTTTGCCCCTTATCTGCAGCTCCGAGCGCGAACAGACATGTGATTTGCAAATGTGCTCTCGTGAAACTCCAGATTCATATATGATAATATGGCCTCAAAAAATCCTGTTATTGGGGCGGGAGATTCTCATTCTCATCTTCTATAACTGCTCGTCGTCTAGAGCAGGGGTGCCCAAATTATTGTTCCCAGTGGAACAAAAGATTGAATCTGTTAACTTTGCAGCACATTGAGTTAAATATGGGTATATATAGCGCGCATGTGCAAAATAATAAACCAATAGAGGGTACGCATTGACGTCACTGCCCCTGAGTCGCGAAAACATGGTGAAATGTATCAGTAAATACAGAAAAAAGGGGAACAAAATGTGGAAAAATGTGGATTATCAGATCAAATTAAGGACATTTCCATACGAACTAGAATGGATTTGGAAAGTGGATTAGCCTCAGTTTCAGTTAGTTTAAGTTAGTTTTAGGTCACATCAGTTACGATAAATGTAGCTAAATAAAAGATGCTAACGCTAAGAGAAGTAACATTAGCCATATGATACTGTGGCGTTAAATATTCTGTTTATTGTTTTATTGTCGGAACTGAAATAGTTACTGTCGGCCGTAACCACACCAAAACAACAACATCCATAAACTAATCTGACAGCCCTCCAGAATGTAACTTAACAAGTAACTTAGTGAGGATTTAGCGGTAGTAGAAGATAAGATGATGAGATAAATGTGAACCACAACACCAGGTTTCTGTGCCTGGATTCCAGTTGTTTCTTCTAATGCAGTGATACATTTACTTCTCTTTTCTTTGGCAGATATCTGTTAAAATATATCTCCAACTGCTTTTCAAATCTGTTGGTTCAGTCAATCACACAACAGCTCTTCACCATTTTTTAAATGAATTTTACAGTTTAAATCCTATTAAAGCCGTCTGTGAGTCAAACTATTGTGGCTAATCTTCATGTTCAACTCTCACTTTTTACCACTCAGTGTCTGTAACTATAGAGACTTCGCTTGCTGTGACGTCACGTACATACCCTCTACAAATAACAGTCATTACTGTATATGGCAGCAGTGTTTTATCTGCTTCCTTATTTATTTAATTTTGGACGTACATACCAATATCAGTGTTGTACAGCCAGGAGGAATGTATTTTGCGTGTGCACCATTGGTACCAGAAATCCCAGACTGCATTGCGGTAGCTGAACTGGCATCAGGCAGGTACGTCAATCAACTCCTCAGTCTCATGGTTGCCCTGGCAACCGTTCACCATATCGGAAGAGCAGTAGAGCAGCGTCTGAAGCTGCATCAGTAGCATTAGAGTACATACTAAATAAATACTACAATATGTTAACAGAGATTCTGACACAAAGATGTAGTAATGCTGGACCTGTTAGCAGACAACAGGCTAATTGGTTGGCCTACTGTTCCACGGCAGAAAGAAAACTAAACAAAAATATAAATGACAGCACCGCCACAGCTCAACACTAGTCTGTTAACATACAGACACACTGAAAACAGCAGCATGTTTAACACAGCCTCAGCATGCTAACTTAGACTCAGCATGCTAACTTAGCCCCGTGGTTAGCTCCACTCTCCATCCTACAGACGCCACCACATTAGACCCCGCTAGTCCTGGTTTTTATTATTCTGGCATGCTGGGTGTAGGTAGGTGTGTGTTCACAGAACAGATAGCCCCCCCACCACCCAGCATCCTCTCACTCGCTGCTGCTCTTCTTCACCTCACAGGATTAGAGCTGGCAGAAGCTCAACAGCGCCCCCACGGAATCCTCTGGTCGGGAGTGGAAGTGCACCAATAAATAGCATTTAATGAGGTGATGGTGGGAAAAAAAAAATAGAAAAGTTACACAGTGGTCAAGGCGTGAGCCAAATATAATTGGGCAGCAAATTGGGCAGCCAGGCTCTGGAGTGTCATGGGGAGGGGGGCTGTCACCAAACGAGAGACGGGGTCCACCCTGGACAGGTCTCCAGTCTATCTCAGGGCTAACACAGGGAGACAGACAAGCATTCACACTCACACCTACGGCCAATTTAGAATCACCAGTAAAGTTAACGAGCATGTCTTTGGATGTGGGAGGAACCTGAAGTACCTGGAAAAAACCCCCGCAGACACAGGGAGAACATGCAAACTTCACATGGAAAAAAAAATAAAATAAAATGGAAATTACACAGTCAAACAAATCTGTTCTCCTCTAAGATCTGAATCAACACCTCTGTGGTAATAAAATTGAGTCTCAAACAAAAAAAAAAGAGTTGCCCACCCCCACCTTCCCCCAATGTGTCGCTCTGCACGGAAACAGACAGACGTGCACCGATGTGAAAGAATAGGGCCACACAGGCTGGGAAGACAAGACACAAAATCTCTGTTCCCCTTAGGTGGAAGCTGGAGTGGTGCTAACTAACTAGTCCAGCCTCCGTGAAGAGACTGAGTCATCAGCAGTCAGGAGCAGATTGAATGAATACTTCATGGAGGGAGGGAGCGATAGGGCTCACAGAGCAGAGCCTTGTGTACGAGATGTTGCAGAAATATAACTTCGGAATATTTTACTAGTGCTGCAAGGCTGTGTTGTTGCACACCAGTCAATTTTTACGATACTCTGAAGTCCCACGTTGTCAGAGACACAGTGTCTTGTTGTTTACTAGACGGGCCTTGCTCCAAGAGGGCGGCCATTCATGATTTCAAGAATAAGCAGAGGATGGGTCATTTTCTTAAGATCATTTTAACCTTTTAAGACCTTTGACACCTCACTGTCAAGTTTAAATAAACAGGTGCGCAGCAAATTTGCAGCCTGCTTTGTTTCTGAGACTTTTCAAAAGAAGAGAAGACGTATCACGCAAAAGTACTCAAGAGATCTGGCTTGTTTGGCTTTATTTAAAGGACATGAAGAAGAAGAATGTAGTAGCAGATTGTAGTAACAGGTAGAGCCACAATTGTGCACTACATCCACTGACTGTTTAAACTATGGACAAACCCATCTTGGTTCTGGATTCTGAACCTCAAAAATGAAGCCAGAAATGGGCGGAGCCTTATGCAGAATATAAAAAAATAAATAAATAAACGAATGAAAATCACCCCCATGCAGTTGTCAGGAAGAGTGAAATAAACGATTGAGACCAAAAACCAGGCTGTAAACATGTTTAATAATGCTGTAAAGTTGGGCTTTTTACCATGGCGGTCTATGGGGATTTGCTCCGTTATGGAGCCTCAAGTGGCCACTCGATGAACTGCAGTTTATTGCACTTCTACGTCGCTCAGACCTGTTTTTTTTTTTTGGTTTGTTTGTTTGTTTTGCTTCTGGTCCAAGGACTGTCCTTGTTGAATAATGTTCGAATGTCCTTCGACGCTGCACAGTTCGTGATCCGTAGTTCGTCAGTAATCCGCGGAGGATTACATCTGCTTTGAATGCATAGGTTTGCCTTTTCTGCTCATTACGTAGGAGGCAGTCGCCACGCTGATGGGTTTCTCTGTCAGCCTCTCAGGCTCCCGTATTTCTTTCTTTTTGTGTCTCCCCTTGAAATAAATCGGCATTGCGTCGTGTTCATCCGAGGCCTTTCACAAGTGGCACAAAAACAAGGGAACAAGCGAAAACGCGTTACCCCACGCAGGTCTGCCATTGTCTGCCACAAGCTATTTATTTCATCCCCTGACACAGGCACCATCATCATCATCATCCTCCACGAAAGTTTGCCTGCCACGACAATTGCCTCAAAAAAAAAGTGAGGTGTTTTCTCCACCCGCGGGGGTTATACGAGGCCAAAATGATCCCGTTGCTCCGCGCAACCGGTGAGCAGCAGTAACAGCAGAGAAAAAGAGGCTTTATCAGGCATGAGGACCCTGAACCAGCTTTAAGTCACACATGCAGTAATGCATTAATGATGTACAAGCGGGCAGAGAGGAGGGCAGAGCCGCAACTGGAGGACCAGACTTATCTCTTGGCTTAGTGTTGCACAGGGTGGTGGGTGAGGGGGGGTGGGGGTGGAGGGGGGGGTCCCTCTTGGGGCGTTCATGGTCGCTGTGGCAGAGCTTTGACTGGGGCCCTCTTGTAAAAGATAAAGACGTTTAATTTTGATAAGAATAAACGGAAAGAGCGGAGGAGGGGAAGTTCTTTAGGAAACCATTAATGTAATCTTGTGTGGGATTAATTCTTAAGTGAAGCGCGAGCGCTGTGAGGGCCGGCGTGGAGTTTATTCACAAAGTGTCCCCCCTCTTAATCTTCACCATAAAATATAAATTGTATCATCTCCTGCGCTGATTTACATAGCATATACCCTTTAACTTCCTGTTTCTTGACTTTTTTTTGTGTGTGTGTCACTCATCGTTTGCATTGCTTTTTTTTTTTTTGCAGAGCTGCAGTTCTCACGGATCATCTGTTAAGGGCGTCGTCGTGGCACCAGGCACTTCACCGGTAGCCGCTCCCATCCTCTGCAAAGCGCTGTCTAAAGGGAAACGCTTCAGGTGAGAATGTGATAGACTCTTATTTCCAGCCCTGTTTCATATCTCTGAGCCTATATTGAGATACTGAGAGGGGGCAGCCAAGTGAGAAATGTAATCATCCCGTGGCGCGGCGGAATGTAGAAGCCTCCGGATAATAAACTGATCATTTGTAAATAAACTTTAGAAAGATTTATGATGATTACGTATAGGAGCGACTATATATTTTTATGTGTTATACATATATTATTGGATACATCCCATTCTACCAGCGCGCGCCGCTGTGACCCGACACTTTATACGGTGCGGCTCGTTGTTTAAAATAAAAATTTGAGGCTGTCAGAATGGGGATGTAGGTATCTAATCACAGTAAACTGTGCAAAGCGACGAACTGAGTTCTCAGGCGCGCTGTGAAATGATGGGACGGAACATAAGCGAGAACAGACGTCAGGAGTTAAACACTGACTCAGCCAAATTTTGTTTCATGCCTCCACTTTCCAACGACAGAAGATTCAACGAAATTAACAGTTTATTTTTTTGCTACGGGACGTCAGGAGACGCCTTTTGTGATCACAGCCGTCGGCATCAATCGCTCCTCAGAGGAGAGGAGACGGGGGGTGGGTGAGGGTGTGGAGCACGGTAACCTGTGCCCCCCCCCGTCCGCTTCATGGACGAGCTTTGATGATACGGGAGCAGGAGCTTTTCTGACAGGGAGCGACGTTCACACAAGAGACGACACAACACACGGGAAACTCCTGCACCCAGAGCACAGAGGAACCATCACACTCAGAGAAACATAAAAACATATATATAAATATATGTTTGACTGGTTTAATCTGATGTGACTGAGCTGAGTGGAGGAGGAGGAAGAGAGAGGAAAGAGGGTCAAGAGGAGCAGAAGGAGAAGAGAAGGAGGAAGACAGAAAACGGCGAAGGGGAGAAGAGGATGAAATATGAGGAAGAGAAAGAAAAAGAATAAGGGGAGGAAGAAGATTACGAGGAGGAGAAATTGGTGGAGGGGGATAAGGAGATGAATGAGGGGGTGAGGAGAAGAAAGGGAGTAGATGGGGAGGAAGGAAGAGCAGGAGGATGAAGATGGAAATGAGAAAGAAGGAAGAAAGAGAGAGGAAGAGGAGAAGACAAGTGTGAAGGAGATTAAAGAGGAGGAGGAGGAGAAGAGGAGTAGATGGGGAGAAAAGGGGGATGAGACAAAGGAGGATAATGAGGAAGAGGAGGAGAGAGAGAAAAGGTGGAGGAAGACAGAAATGAGAAAAGGGAGGAGGATGAGGGAGAGGGGGATAAGAAAATGAAACAGGAAGAAGAGGAGAAGAAGGAAAGTAGGCGAGGAGAGTAGAAAGTGGAGGTGGGAGGAGAGAGAAAAGGAAATGAAAAAGATGAGCAGGACGGGAAGAAGAAAGAAAGGAGTAGGAGGATGATGATAGTGAGGGAGAGGAGGAGAAGAAGTGAGGAAGTGCAGAAAAAGGAGGAGGAAAAAAGAGAAGAAGGAGTTTAAGGTTGTGGGTCGTTATGTTGTTACTGTGTCACTAGTTCAGTTACAGGAAAAAGAAATGACAGAAGAGTTTGTGAATGAATAACGTCTTTATTTTACTTCGTGTGCCTCAGAATGAGTTCGTAGGAAGTGAAACCAGAGCAGGATGTTTCAGATAAGAACCGGAGCCATGTTTCAGATGTCACACGTCTTCTGGACTCGACCATGACACCTTTAGTGAAGTCCCCACAGCAGCAACACTTCTCGTCTCCTTTAATGGACCGACGCCGTGTCACACAGGACCCCCCCCCCCCAACAAAAAACTAGTCACACGTGTCTGAGGAGATACTGGCCTTCATTCATTCATTTATTTATTTATCTGTTGTATCCTCGGCGGTGTCGTGGAGGTGCCCGGTGAAGGGCAGCTGACAGTCAATCATCTGTTCTCAGAGCAGGAGGAGGCAGGGGACAACCAGACGGTGATGGATGGTGTTTAGATGCTTTCAGCTATTGACCTGAAAGCCAGACCACGGTGCGAGCTATCAGGAGAAATGCCCCATAAAAAGCTGTCAGTGTGGCCCATCAGGAGCGCTGTAAACGCTTACCTGGAGCTTTGATTGATTCACCTGTTTGAATGCGGCCTGTATCTGCGAGAGGAGGCCGTGAAAAAAAAAAATGTTTAATATACATGGTACCGTTTGGATTTGATTCAGTACATTATTAATTAATTCAGACAAAATTCTGAAAATTCTGAACAATTTTAGTGATAAAATAGATTTTTGCTGAACTCATCATACAAACTTTGTACAAAAACATAAATGAACCAATATAAAATAAAATAAAAATTATTTATAATATATATAAAATAAATATAAATAAAATCATATATACTATAACAATAAAATAATTATATTTTATAAAATAAAATAAATTCCACCAATTGGCCACTTGGAGGGAATGCAATTTTTTATTTTTTTATTTTATTTTTTTAACTAAATCAAGATGGCCGACAGAGAGCCAGAAATGCCAAGCACCTCTGGAATTTTGTGTAAATACTTTCATAGCAGGGCACCGCTGAAGGTTAAAATATATATATATATATATATATATATACATGTATATATATATATTCTACATCTAAGTATTAATATAACTGTTAAAGTTTCTGCATATTTTTTTTTTACTGGGAGAAGTTTTGTAATTAATCATGTGAGTGGACAATTTTGTAACTTTGTGAAAAATGGGTTTCCTGAAAAAAAATTCAACTGCATCATTTTTTAAATGCGTCGTCAGATGTTTAATCATATTCGAGGTCTCCTTCAAGCACTTGTTGCAGGTTGCAGAGTTTGCATCTTTCGAGGTGAAGCGCAGCCAAACTTTTGACAGTCTTAAACTTACCATGGGTTTGCACCGGACGGCGCGTCTGCAGCAGCAGTGGAGTCCACGCACGTGTGGCATCAGCAAAATTAAGGGGGCAATAATTAAAAATTAAAATGCACCACAGTCATCAGCTTTCAGGGTTGCAGCCTCTGTGATGGGAATTTACTAATAACCTACATAACCCAGTTACAAGGAAATGTTGGATTATAGACCGAGCTTATTAATTCATCTATTTTCACAACTGCCGTAGTCCCACTGGACTGCTTTGAGGAGCGGTTGCCACGGCAACTGGCAGTCGTCATCCTGTTTCTGTAGTCGAAAAACTGACTAAAATGTCAAAAAACATGCATCACATTATATCATTTACCTGAAATGACAGAAACATTCTTGAAAAAAAACATATTTATATATAATATATATATATTTGAGTGTGTTTTAGTGTTCTAGTTTGGCCCACTTACAATGAAGGGGGTGGAGCTTATGACGTTATACTGCAGCCAGACACAAGGGGGAGCTCTACTTGCTTTGGCTTCGCTTTAAAGGAGCAGTTTCACCGTCTTCATCGATCTTTAAAGTGTCTCTGGTGGAGACAGACTTAGTAACCATCCCTAGTGAAGAGCGGCGCTGTGGAACGTCGCCCTTGCTCCTACGGTACGTTGCAGCAGCCGATGCTGCAGCAGCCGATGCTGCAGCCTTCTGCTTCCTTCTGCTTTAGCTCCTCTCTCTTTAAGGCTCCTGTTCCAAAATCACTTAGTGTGCTGTGATTGGCCAAAATGCCCACTCTGGTGTTTTTAGTCAATCACTTGGAGTGTGCCAAAGTAGCCGCGAGGCAGACATTATGCAAAAATATTACATGGTGATAAGTAATTGAAGAAAACGCTGGACTGCAAGAGAAGGTGTTTCAGGCAGTTAAGCTGCACTGTTTTCTTTGGGAGAGAGTAACTCTTTACGGAGTGGACTAACGCTCTCGTGTAGTCGGTCAGTGAATTTACACGTGCACAATAAGGCCTCTTCATCATGAACATGTTTAAATCTAAACAAAAAAAAAATCAAAATCAACATATTTTACCTCACGGAGTGCGTTTAAAGTTATAGTTCAGGCTGAGATGGGCGTGATGTGAAATGTCAAGGGGTTCAATATGTGCAGGACTCATCCTCTGGGGACCACAGGTGTCCCCACTAAATGTCACGGCAGTCCATCCCAGACATATTTCAGCTTGAACCAAAGCAGTGCAGCAATCCAAACATGACATTCCTCTGTGCGTGGGATTGTTGTGTGTGCCTGTGTGTGTGTGTGTGTGTGTGTCGGGGGGAAATGGAACGCATCAATCATTTTCAGGTCACTATATTCTGCTTATTCCCGGGCATATTTCGGGAGTTGCTTTGCCAGCAGAACGCGATGGAAGTAGCAGCGTTGCACGGCCCGCGAGTCAATCTTTGTTTTCATTTGAGCCGTCGCCGATTCCGAGTTCGAACGCCGCGACTCTTCTGTCGTCACTGGATTAAGAGGAAAATTGCAGTAAATAACCAAATCGATAGCGAGCTCAGAGTCAATATTGAACATCGGGAGTGCTATGTGGGTGCACCCTGCTGGCTCCGTGGAGAGGGGTACCGAACACGTGGCGTTCTGTTTTTAACTCGGCTCATGTCCTTTGTCAAATGCCATCTCCTCTCGGTCTCCCGGCATTTTCTCTGTAATTTGCCGAAGCAAAAGCGTTAACAGAGAGACAGGAACCGGTTAAAGCAAGTGCCGGAACAACTTCCCAGCCCGGCAGAGCGAGGCCGTGCAAAACTTCTCCATACCTCAGTCGGTAAAAGTCAACAAAATTAACATTCAGTTTTATTCATATCATTTTTTTTTTTTTTTTTTTTTTTTGCATCAGTCGACACAGAAGCTAATTCTGGGAAAGGCCGGAGCCAATATTAGGAGCCAATATTAGCCGTGCTTATTGTTCCACTGCCACGGCACGGCCATCTGGAAACGCTTCTCTGCACAGCCTCCTCTTCAGCGATCAGTCAATAACCAGATATCTGTTCAGTTTACTATGAAAAGGGGGGGGGGGTCAGGTTTAGACGAGCTACTTTTGATTATGCACCAAAAACAATCAAACAATTTTTTTTTTATTTTTGGTGCCGCTTTGTCAATGCCAAATCATTCAAGAGCCAAAATCAGGCCGTGAGAGCCGCTGATTTGTGTTCAGTGCTTCAATGCAAACAAGTTCATTCACCCAGCGCTAATAACACACTTCAAGCCTTTATTTTTCCCCTTTTTCCTTGTGTAACTACCACAATCAAGAAACGGCAGCAGGTGATAATCTGAGGGGCCTCGGTATTAAAATAGATTCAAACAAACACAAACTGATTCGTGCCGTGCCTCCGTACGTGGAGCGTTTTTTTTTTTTTTTTTGTTCTCGGAAGCGCCGACGAGCGCAGCTTTGATTCACATTTGATGTCATTGCTTTATTGCCCCAGACGTGCAGGGATCTGCTTTGAAGTGGACCACCTACTGCCCGCAGAACAATTTAAAAGCAGTGTGCATACGCAGGGCTCCCAAAGGCTGCAGCATCTATCAACAACAGCAGCAGGATATCACTATACACCAGTCATCTTCAAGCCTCTGCATATAGCTCGGCTAATACATCTTAAAGTTGACACGGAAAAAAGACTTGAGATATGTGTTTATTTAACCTGCACTCTTTTTTACTTGTATTCTTCCTCCTCTTTTTGACATTTTTAGCCATGACGGCTGGGAATCAAACTCTGCGAGGGAGTCAGAGTGAAATATCCCAAGACATTGGGTGGTCCCACCGGGATGTATCGTCGCCGAATTTGGTATTCCTGGCTGTCTCGCTAGAGCCACCGCGAAGCTGACACCTGTGGCAAAGTGCGTCGCAGATATTCACGGCCCCTCGAGGATTGATTTGAATGGTTGACAATTGAGCTTAGTGTGATTTCTCACTCAGGAAACTACACAAGATTTATAGGCACGATGATCCGTCCTGACTCTGGTGATCTCCGCTTTTAATATATTTTTAACCGGCTGAGCGTCGGCATGTTCGAGGAACCTGCATTCGGGATCTCTGCATTTATTTTCTACCCACCTGGTTCACTGTCAGAGCCTGTCTCTCGCCCGGTCTCCAGCACATTGTTGTAAACCCTTTTAATTTCCTATATATCAAGCAAATAAGGCACAAGCTTCCTGATGTTGTGTAGAGGTCTCCCTTATCCCTCCAAAACAGCTGTGACTCATCAGAGAATGGACATGGACCTTCTGAGGGCGTCCCGTGGTGTCTGGAAACACAGTGTTATTAATGGGGGTCTTTGAGGGGAGCGGCCTCTGTGGATCATCCTTGATCTAGTGAATTTAGAGGCCAGGTCAACACCTTGTGCTGTTGTTCATGTTTTTTTTTTAGTTGTTCCTAGAGTGTTATTGTGTGTCCGTGTCAGGCTGCATCCCACTGAATGTCATTGCTATTGGGTAGGGGGTGTCTGGTTTGGTTTAGGTGGGTGCTACACATCTAATGGCGCGTTTCCACCAGCATGGTACGTGTTTCCACTAGCACGTAGCACCAGGTACTATTTTGGTATTGCCTCAGCCAAAGCGTTGCTGAAACATGACGTCAGCCGACGGCCTTCCACTGATTGGCCGACGAGTGTCGTCACTGGAAGAGTCATAAGCGCGCGACGACCGACCAGACTGTAAATAAACACATAAACATAAGACTGCTCTTCGACGACACTGCTTCGAACATGACTACACAGAAGCTAGCGTTAGCAGCCTTTAGCTTACCCTCATATGTCGTCTTTTTGCAGCTCGTGTTCTCTCGTCTGGGGCTTGTTGTTCTGGTCTTCCGGTTTTGTGCGTGTAGTTTGGTGGCGAAATGAACAATTATCTGCACATTTTTCGAGCATTATACCACTGCTTGAGTGGTTAAAACAATCACTGATATTCACTGAAAGCCAGTTTAATGAGATTTCCCCAGGAGTCCCATTTTTCCAGTTTCCAGGTTTTATTGGAATAATATGCGTGCCCACGAAAAGAAAAAGTGCCCATTTCCATAGACTCTCCTCCTCCAACACCTAACATAAACCCACATGGTTTATTTACTCTAAGAAAACAGTATATCACAGCACGAGGCGCCGTCACCGACCCAAACAACTGCAGACTCTCTCTTAGTCCCAACAGTGCATCGGCGTAGAGGAACAAAAGGCAAAACATGAACACAATAATCTCACAGCATTACATTTACATGCAGAGCGTCGATATAAACCTTAGCGTAACAAGAGCCGCACAGCCTCTGCCAAGAATAGACCCTTTTTTTCACAGCGGATACTGTGTCTTGTAATTGCAGGGGAAGCACGGGTGCAGTTTATAGCATGAAAAGCTACTGCGCTGCACTTTGGTTGAGATATTTCCATAATATTGTGAGCGCTGACTCGCTGACATGGCATCTGGAGAGAGATTGATGCTGAGCACTTGACAGAACCAGATGCGGTTCTTGAACGTACCGGGGTCCTGAGCTCCGCCAGCCGAGTTTACCGAACATCAGATGAAGAAGAAACTAAATAATGTGACGTTAGTGTGACTTATTTTATCCAAATGTGTGTTCCCTACAGTTCCCTAGCAGCGTTTAGTATTATTAATTATTATTATTATCTGCCTCGCTGAACGTTGTCCTTTCTTTTTTCACTTCCAGAGGAACCATTCCTTTTCATTTTGAACTGGGGACTACTTTAATGAGTCATGCACACAGTATTAATGGGATTGAGTGCAGGTGGGGGCCCCTTAGGGAGGTGGTCCCCTACAGTCATTAAACAAAAAAAAAAAAAAACAAAACTCATCACATTGACACTGCTGCAATCTGAGGATCTGGATATTCCTTTTTTATTTTCAGCTATTATAATTAAAAATGCACCTGAAGCCACATTATGCATCTTGCATGTGTCTTATATACTGAGCTATTTGTGTCAAACTAAAAAAATAATAATTATCAGCTCTGTTCTAAGTTTCTTTAACCTCTTGAAACCCGAGCTTTTGTTTGCATTTTTAATTCTCCAAGATATTTGGGATTAGTTGGAGTATAAAAACCAAGCATCATCTTTCTACAGGAAGTAGTTTTTGAAAAAATAAAAAAATAAAAAATGTCCTCATATGTGGACACAGGGATTATTTCACTGACTACAATAAAGTCAGCAATGTGTAACAAAATATAAAACAAATACACCGGTATGTATATGTATATTCAAAATTCATATCATAACAAAAACAATTGCTCTTGCACCGGCTTGCGCTTTGACACTTTGCTACCACTAGATGGCAGACTAATGCGTCCACTTGTGAGGACAACAGGTCTAAGTGAAGCAGAATAAGCTGCAGTAAAACCTAATGTCCCCATGTGAGGACGGAGAGTCTTAGGAGGCTACAAGCATCCGACGTACGACCACAACTCCTTCACTCTTCTATTTGATTTAGCCATGAGAAACGATTTAATTCTTATGTAAATTGTATGGCTCACTAAATTATTCTTTTGTATCTGATATGCCAGGGTCACACTTAGAGCCAAGGCAATTTATGCACACGGCGAATGCGGAATGTGTCTTTTTTTCTTTCCGGCTTCCAACAGAAAGGTCAATCCATTCCAATTCATTTTACATCAATAAACACAGGAGATGTAGATGAATCTGCTACAATGAATGAATTAGTGAGCGTGGTGTGATCCGATAAGGCTTTTGTGAAACGATATGTTCGCTCGGTGGCTATCACCCTCCTCATTTGTCTGCTCTGTGATTGCAGGAGTAGCTCCCTCTCGCTCAGTCCTGCCCAGCGCCGGAGGGAGGCTAACGACTTCAGGACGCCGCCCGTCTCCAGGGGGAAGCACAAAATGACGGCGAACCTCATCGACGGGTCCCGAGCGTCCGGCCACGTCTACAAGCACCTGCAGGAGGACGAGTCGGCCGACGTGGAGTCCGTGAGAAGGTGAGGCCAGTTCTGTGTTGTTATATTTATATTTTTTTCGTTTTAGTGATTTTCGTCCTAAGCGAGGAAATTCTCTCCGCCTCCCACCGCGCTGGGGGTCAAATAGCCGGTTCAGCGATGCAGACCTCCGCACTAACTGAGGTTAAGTTGGAGTGGCAGAGGGATAATTTTGGGAGAAATGAGTTTATGACTGAAATACTCTCAGTTCAAATCCGTGAACTGGCCTATGAAATCTGATCCAGGGAAATAAATGAGATCTGCAGTGCCCTCCTTCAGCTGGGACTGTCACAATTAATTTGGAGAGCACACTTGATCCCAACTGCTCGGCAGTATCACGGCGCTGGGGGAAGATACGAGTCTCGTGTGTGTGTGTTTGTGTGTGTGTGTGTGTGTGTGTGTGTGTGTGTGTGTAATCCTTCCTACTCTTGCCACTGGGCTGTTGCCGCGAATGATAATTTGTTTTATGGGTTAAAAATACAACAACTGTGCCAAAGCTAATTAGCGAATGATGCACAGGTTCACGTCAAACGGGTCCACATGGTTGATCCGCGCATGCAGCGGCATGCGGCGTGACGGCGGCAAACTCCCCACAACCAGGCTGCGTTTCGCAGAGGACGGATATCAGTCGGTGAATTCTCCCCGTGCTCGGGCCGATGTCGAGTAAGGACAGCCGGTTGCCCTATTTTGACTGCTGTCGTAAGGGACGCGCAGCCACTGGCGCCGCATCAACGGGCATTAAAAGCAAGGAGGACTTTTGGCAGAGTCACTTCGCGCTAGTTGTCTATCCCGGGGCTTAGAGCACGTTTTAGAAGTACAGTCCCTCCACTGGCGTGCGTTCAAAAAAAAAAAAAAAAAAAAAAAGTGAAATCCTCTCTGACACATTTGCTATCACAGAGGAAACGTTTGTCCCGCGTCTTCAAGGAGGGAAGGGATCATTCACGCGGAGGCAAGGCTGCGCATTATTTCACAAACTTTTCTTTCGCCTTGAACACTTTCAGATTATAAAGGAGGGGAAAAAAAATAAATAAATAAAAAAAATCAGGTCGACCGTTACATAACAGCTGCCAAAGCTGGAAGAATTTCATGCCGGTCATTGAGGCGCTCGCTTTCCTAAGTAGATTCGTGCATAATGTCAAGCGGCTCCACAGGCATTTCCCCTGTAATACATTGACAACATTCGATTATTCTAGGTTTTTATTTACAGACGCAGACGACGGCATCTTTAAACCTGACTAAGACGTCTTCCCCTTGTTCGGCGGGTGACTCAGGAGCGGCCTGATTTGCCGCGATGGCGCCGTTGACGGGGACGTCTGTCACCGAAAGCCGCAGCCTCCCCGGCGCCTTCCCGCACACTTAAGGGTTCGCGTAGCGATGCTTCCCTGTTAGCACGCCAGCCCCGATCCAGCGTTACAGCGACTTGTGAGATACACTGCAGGCTGCCAAACTCTTTATGTGACCTATTTCCATAATTTACATTTTTAAACAAAGCTCCGTGGAGCTCGGTGGTTCTTCGCAGCGGTTTCGCGCGGGCGACGGCGACGGCGACGGCGACATCCTCCAGGAGCGGTTTCCCTCCTAAACGCGAACGCTCAGAGTCAGTCAAGAGACGCACACTCACGCTCTTAAAGACGTGACAAACTAATAAAGAAAAAGAAACTAATGAGAATCCTCTTCTATAAGCTATTGGCAATTATATCTAAGTCTTTGAGTGTTTAACAGAAGGGCTGAAACGAGAAGAAGGAGGCCTCTCGTCTGCATTTGTGCACTTAAACTATTTAGATGTGATTAGCCATTGACGATTCCCTTTCAGATCCGTCTCTGAGCCGTGGCTTTCTCTGGCCTTCAGGACGACGGAATGACCTATTTCTCGGCATACAAGCTATACAACAGCAAGCTACCGAGCTTACAGCCCCCCCACCCCCCCCCACCCACCCCTCCCTCCCTCGTCGCCCTCCTCCTCCTCCTCCTCCTCCAGCCCCCGAGTCTTCCGTGTTGCCATGGATACACCCTCTCATCTCTTAAAATGAGAGATGGGAGGTGGAAGAGCAAGAGAGGGGAAAGCGAGGCAAGAAGGAGAACTGTGCGGAGACGATGATGATGATGATGATGATGATGATGAGAGTGCGGGGCAGTAAACATGGAGGCGTGGTGGGAAGTATTTTTAAAAAAATAAATAAATACGGGGACACTCTTTTGCCATTTTTTGAGCGTCGTGAGCTTCGTTATCCGGTGTCAAGACATACATTTACCCTCCTAAGACAGGCCGCGGAAGTAAAAAGGCAAATTTGCAACGGGCGTTATTTTTAGACGTGTTTTGATCCGCAGGGTTTACCTCCAGCTTGCGTTTGCCCTTCTAATACCAAGACGGGGAGTGGGAGAAGTAATTCAATTATTTAAACTTGGTTAGGCTACAAACAGTGTCTGAAGGCTGACAGTAACACTCGCCGTCTCCTAAGGCCGCGCCGGGGTGACTCCAGGTGTGAACTGAGACTTCAGTAAGAACAACGCTAACACTTGTGCGCTCTTCTACTCTTACGCCCTTGATTGTCTTTACTCTGAGCGCGCTAAGTGCTCTGGTTTGCGGATGCGGTTGCAGGACGCATCATCGTGCAGATGCGCTTGGCACGACTCTTGTGCTTCCCACTTGTACGCACATCCTAAACCTGACATCCTCGGCCTGGCGGTCGAGGTGCGCTCTGATTAAAATTAGGACACAGGCTACAGAGGCAGTATACAATGTTTCAGTACATCTACACAGGCCAGGGTCAGGAATCCAGCTGCTGTGTTGCTAAAGCCTTAAATCTCTGATAAGGCAGTCCTGAGAGAGGGGATTTCTCAGTTAAACATTCATGCGGCAACAATACAAGCCGCTCATGCCGAGGATTATGAATAATTACATAGAGATTATGAAAGGACAATACCTAAATAATGATTATTTTGTTGGTGCAAGATGTGCTTCCCGTTTAACTGAAAAGAAAGCGCGAGAGAAAGGCGTCTTTTATCTCCGTGTTCTACATCACGGACTTATTCCTCTTAGGAACTGAGGACGGGAAGGTCACAGTGCAAATGACTTTTCATTCTCACCTCGCCGTCTCTGTTCTTTCCTTTTTTTTTTTTCTCCTAAAGGTGCGATTCTGCCGGCGGAAGGGTCGGCGCCTTCCTCAGCAAGACCTCGCTGTCTCACTTCACGGCCAGGAAAGGATGGACGGAGGTCCCCTGCACCCGCCTGGATAAAGGAGGAACCTTCTTCCCGGCTTCCCTGCGCACGCGCTCCGTGCCCATCATCCCCTCCCTCCAAGCGTGCGACCTGGACGCGGGCGACCGGAACCAAGCGAGGCTCCTCAAGTGGCAGCCGGCGCTGGCGCTCGGAAAGACGGGGCCGCCCGTTAGCGGTTCTCCCTCGGAGGCCGCCGCCTTGGCGTCCGGTGCCGTGCCCGGCGGCGCCCCTGCCAGCGCCGCCGATCCGCCGGGGTCTGGGAAGGGCCTCGACTCGACTGCACAAACGTCCGTTGAAATTTCGGTGGAACTTGCACAGGAATTAAAACAGAAAAGCCTTCCCAGACCCGTGAAAATGCCTGGGTCTCGCGCCGAGATCCACCACCGTGGCACAGACGCCCTCGGAGCCGGGGCTGCGCGGGAGCCCGAGGGAGAAAGCGTCCAGCATCCGGCCAGAGTCGTGCACACGGGCGCCGGGGCCAGAGGTTGGAAGGCGGCGGGCCAAAGAGAAGCCTGGGGACAGTGCCAAGGTCAGACGCCTCTGGTGTACGGCGCCGCAAACTGCTTCCCGGCCTCCAAAGGACCCAGCTGCAGAGGCGCCGGTCCCGCGCACGCCAAGCCCTCTGCCAGCTGATTGGATTAACTCTGTAAAGCTTCAAAGACGCTGTTTCCAGTAACTGTACACCTTCGCTGGGGGGAGTTTGGAGGGGGGGTGGGGCGGCTCGGGCTGGTTAGCAGGTGGGAGCATCTGCGCGGCCACATGGACCAATGACAGATGGCCGTCGATTTCGAAGGAACAGATTGAACTGCTGAAGAAAAACAAAAACTAAACTAAACAAAAAGAAAAAAAAACAAAACGAAAACACTGACACAAAAGACATCGAATTACCGAGAAAAAGAGACGAGCAAACGCACATTGTGAATAAATGTGACTCAATAAGGAAAAACAAAAACCGTGACTTGAGTGGGAGCTTGACTTAAACAGTGTATTGAAGAAAAAAAAAGAAAAAAGCCACTATTTAAAATGAGCTTCTACTTAGAAACCAAAATAGTGTGTCATCTCTATGTTGTTTCTCTATTGTAAAGAAATGAAATTATATATGTCATATAATATATGTCATATAGACGTATATATATTTGACATACAATTGTGACAAAATAAAGACTAAGATAACAGTGTTAATTACGCACTTTGGTCACCTCAATCCGCTGTTTCCGTGTCGGGATCGCGACATTGGGACTCTCACGCCAAGGTTATGACGTGTTTCATCCCCCTCTATCTCCATGGCAACAGTCACCTGAAGTTTACTCTTCTTTTTCAAGGTGGATTTAATCATGTACCTGGCTGCCTAACCCTCCACACACCAACCCGAAAAACAGCAACACTAATTAAGCATAGCTCATTATTTTTGCTTTTACATATTTACGTTCTTAAGCAGCTGTTTTCGCCAGTGTGCGTGTGCGTGTGTGCGTGTGTGTGTGTGTGTTAAGTACAACTTATGGTTGGTTAAAGGTTCCGTGCATGTTATTTAGAGTCCTTTGTTCATTATTTCCTGTGAAAAACCTCGTCCTGTGTCCACAGGCTACAACCACAAAAGAGAATCTGTTTCGCTGGGTTGGATTCACCGGAATCCGTGAGGTTTGTGCAGAGAAATGAAGCGCGGTAGCACACAAGCCCGGGTGCAATTCTTTATTTACGCCTCATTTGTGTCAAACTCTGTACATCTCAGTTTTCTCACTTTCAGGTTTATAATGACTGCTGGCAAGGTGGGCTCTGCAAGACTTACAAACAGGTTATTATTGAGATTCCTTCATCGCTGCTCTGCAGAATAAAACTCTCCTGCGTCAATAAGAAAGTTTTTATTTGGAAGATTAAAATGTACTTCATTGATCCCCGTGGGGCAGTAGAGTCAAGGCGGCTGCAAAGGGAAGATAAAATTAGCATAAATAGAAATATATTTTGCATTCTAAATGCATTTATTATTCTAAATAACCAAATTCGCCACACCTTTTTGCAGATTTTTCATATGTTTGCGGATTTGCATTCCTTATTTCTCCTACTGTGACTACAAAAAGCAGGTGTGACATTTAGTGCGGAGTTAAACCTGAATGAATAAGTGGGGAGTATAATGAATGCAGACGTCTCCGCACGGAGCACAAGAGGATACGATGCACATGTGTGCACACACTCTGCAGAATGTATATGTGAATGCTGTACCCCTCAGCGTCCTCTGGAAGATTTTAGATATTCGCTTCAGGTATCCAGGCAGCCGTATCCAGACATCCATTTCTGTGCATTGCTGTTTTACACCGATCAGCCACAACATTATGACCACTATGACCGGAGAAGTGAATAACATTTAAATCATCTTGTGACAATTCAAGGTTCTGCTGGGAAAGTTTTGAACCTGATATTAATTTGTGTAGACGTTACTTAGACACGTAGCACCCACCTAGACCAGATCAGACCAGCCCCCCCACCACCCCACCCCATAGCAATGTGATGTTTTACAGCAGCCATCCCCAGCAGGATGCAGCCTGACAAGCTCCCACTATCAGCATTGTGTTGAAGGAGGTTTATGTCACAACTGAGTCGCAACTGTTTTAGAGGCACAAGAAGGAAGGTGGTCATAATGTTATGCCTGGTCATGTGTGTTTGTGTGTGGATGCTTTGACCTCCAGGGTGCCGTGAGAGATTTTGGACCAGCCAAGTAAGACATCCATCTCTGTGCATCACTGCTTTATATTTAAGATTCAAATGCACATGCATGCGTCAGTGGGTTCTCTTGACTGAATGTGCACAGAAATCGATGGCGGACGTTAGTGTGTGCAGGCAAGACCGGCAATGAAAGCTATTTGGTATGCAACGTGGAGTCGTCATTAAGCTGGGGATAAAATGCAGATATTAAAATACTGAGAGTGCACAGGGAAAACCTGTGGAATATAAATGCCTGGAAGCGGCAGTCCGTTCCTTATTTCATGTTCTACCGGCAGAATTTGACTAAAACCTGATTACCAAAGCAAATCTGGCCAAGTATTGTTTGTTTGCAGATATCCCGGCCTGTTTACAAGGCGTATTTATCCGCTACAAGTGGCTCCATCCAACAGGTCGCCGTGTATTTGCAGTGGCTACTCTCAGCTCTGGATCCCGCAGCTTGAATAATCCCTGATCCGTTCGCCTGGGAAACAGCCAACGGCGGCGCCATCTTGACTCGCATCTACAGCAAAAGTCACACATTAACAGATCCACTTGCTTTCACGGTAATGATAGCCGATGTGAAAACACTCGCCAAATTGTGATAAATTCATCCTGAGTGCTGTAGTCAAATCTCGAGCTGGTAACGATGGTACAATAATAGATTTCTCTCAGAGACAACTCTTCCCAGTGTGGCACTAATGAGAGGCCGTGTGGATTTGAAAAGGAACGGATCAGTCTTTGATCACAGCTCACACTGAACGCTGGAAACGCTGTTTGAAGCATCATGTTTAAAGAGTCTCAATCTGCCTGTTTGCTGACTGCAAACAGGCAGATTGTGGGGAAAAAAAAAAAAAAAAAAAAAAACTGAACCAGGGACCAGGGAAGACCCACCAGAAGTCTTAGTCGTAGTTCTTGGGTCCACCTGCGGAGGACCCGACAGGATGCCGTATTTATGAGGGATCTGCCAGCACACAGGTGAGGACAAGAATGAGGAAGAAGTCTCATTATCTGAGATGAGTCAGGTTTGTTGGAGGCGGCGCATGCAAGCGTTCAAATAATCTCCGCCGGTGCTGACACTTTTATGATTCCGGGGAATGTTGCACGCGCTGGTCTGTCTCGCGCGCTGTGAGAGGAATACTAATGACTCGGGGGGGCTCAAGGGGACGGTGAAGTTCCCCACCAGATGGCATGGAGATTACGAGGACAGCAGGCCGGCATGTGTAATGCAGAGCTACCAGTGTGGATGTCTGCTAACATCTCTCACCAGGCCACCTCAGCGTGGGATATCAGGTGTTGAGTTCCTCTTGGGTTGTCTCCCCCAGAGCACGCTTTGTTTGCTCTTAAGTGACAGCTGGTGACATTGGACGTTTTAGCAAAATGCGTTCTATTCGGGACTTTGTGAAACGTTGTGAGTATGATCGGTAGCTAAAGCAGGATCTCCTTCTGTAGCTGCAGTGCCTCCGGAAAGGTGCTAAATCTCATAGCATCTATTTATGTCTCTGCATAAGATCTATTGCAGTCCCTTTACCGTCCTTTACTTGCGATGTATAATTATTCATTAAATGTACTTTTGTAGGTCTTTTTCTAACTTTCTAACTTGGCCAAA
The DNA here is from genome assembly GCF_022458985.1 of Mugil cephalus. Taxonomy (NCBI): domain Eukaryota; kingdom Metazoa; phylum Chordata; class Actinopteri; order Mugiliformes; family Mugilidae; genus Mugil; species Mugil cephalus. Next base: position 4,035,249 of record NC_061785.1, on the reverse strand, counting down.
TGTAGCTAGTGCGGTATTAGCCCCGTGCTAGCGCCAGTGACAGTAACAGTGACAGTCAGGCTAATGTGTTGTGACGAGCCCACTGTATCCACCTCACCTCTCCACCTCAGTATGTCTAAACCGCTGTCCCCTTTAGGACCTGACTATGCTCCAGCTAAATATCTGCCAGGTCAATGCATTCACTGACGGACAAAGGAGTAACAGATGTCTCCGATATTTTAGAATAGCATCCAGAGTTTTTTTTTTATTATTTTTTCTCTGTACCGGCTAAAATGTGCCCCATAATGGGCAAAGTACAGTTTACCAATAATACTTGCATACTTTACAATAAACAGGTTCTATTCTGAAGGACAGATTCCAGAGAGCGGACAACAGATGCAGGATAGCCATTCTGAAAACTGGAACAGCAGCGTACTTGAAATGCATTCTGGGACACTTGTGCAAGGTTGCACAAAGTCCAATACATCAATAATAACAATAGAACAACATTTATTTGGGGAGAGTGCACATTAATGAACATCTATTCAGACAGAAAAAGACGCAACTATGTTGGATTACAGTTACGTTACAACTGTTAATTTGCCTCCATAGTCCCTAGGCTGGTATCACGAAACCCAACAGAGGGTTTTGTGTGCTTCATAAATCTGGAAGTCGCCATGTTAGAGGCACTTGGCAAACATAGGACTGAAGTAGATTGTGGAAAATGGTGAATTATTTTGAATTTTTATAGACTGAGAAAAGTTTCAGAGGAGAGGAGGTGCTTGTGGTTAGCGAAGCTAAACCTGGATTCACCAGGCAAAAGTGTGAACGTTTCTTGTCAGGTAATTGAAAAGTTGATACCAGTGTCTTTTAATTAATTTTCTAGTATAATGATAATAATATAATTGATATCAGGTTAGCAATTAGCTACTTGTTTCTTCAGGTGATCTTTGCTGACCTGTCATCCCAACAGATTCCTCCAGCTGCTTCAATCCGTGTGCGTTGTTTGCCTTGCTGAGTGCCTCTGACACGCCTACTTACACATCCATGATGCGCCATAAAAACCCTCTATAGTGCCAAATACACAAACCCAAAAACAAGACATGGAACATCTGAGTATTTGCACTGTAAATGCCCAACTGCGTACTTTTAATTGGAATCGTACACGGGCAGCGAGTGATGACGTTTCACAACTCCACATGAACTTAACGCCTCCACTCACGCTCCATCTCTTGCTCACCACTTTCAAATTAGTCAGTAGTTAGCCAGAGTCAGACTGAGCCGCCACACTGATTTGCGATGTGGAGAGAGTGGGCGATAGAAATAGCTATCACATGTGTCAAGAGAGGGTGACAACACCAAACCGATCTGGCGTCTGCACTGTCGTCTACAGACACCGCTGCTAAACATACGACAGGCCTCCCTGGAAGACTGCTAAACAATGGTGCTGAATGCCAGAGAGAAGATCTTCCTCTATGAGTCCAAGCAACTGATAAGACCTGACATTTACCAGTGATCTTTGTCGCAGATCTCTCCTTTTTCTTTTTTCTTTCTAAACTCTAATGTCCCTGCAGATATTTCTCATGTGATCTCTGAGCATACATAAGGTCAATTACCTGTGTGAATAAGACAAGGGGTGGTTTCCCCCGTTAGACGCACTTGGGTAAATCATTTCATACAGTCGTCTATTTAGTCTTAGATGCGTTAGTAGAACAATGAGCAGCAATTAACACATAGTTAGTTTATCAGTGGAGCGGTGCCTTTCAGTCGTCCATCTGCCCCTGTTTGCTACAGTGCTGCCCAAACACTGTGAGCTAGAATCAATAATCAACTGTTTACCAAGACGATAAAATGCTCACGGTGCTGACAAGGAAAAGAAAAGACACACTGTGGAGCACTATCAAATGCTACTGACGGTGCTGAGGTGCAGCCTGTTTTTATACAGTCTATACATACTGTACCTGCAGCTCACAGTACGTGGCACATGAGGTGTCTGTTCTCAGCTTATGTGTTCATGTGAAGAATATAAATTTCATTGTTGCAAAGCATTGCTACTGCTGTGTATTTATTAGGGATGTCATCAGAGACTAGTCGGTGTCGTGCAACCCCAAGCGGAGAGACTAATTTGTCCTAAACATCTGGAGCGTCAGTCACGAAGCAGCGGGTTTTGACGAGGTTCCTGAAACCACAGTGCAAAAAGCTCTATGCCTCTTAAAAGAGACCCGGGTCATTAAGCACACCACGGAGAGCCATATCACATATTTCTTTCAGCAGACTTTGACACTGTGCTTTCTTAATGATCGGCCCAGACATATGGACGAAGGAGAACTAATTAAAAAAAAAACCCAAACACCCTATGAATGGTGAAAAGCGCTACTTCGTTGAGGCTGACATTTAAAAATTCCTACTTGCAGAAAAGTAGTAAAACACAGCTGCACAAGACCCTCATGTCAGGAGTAACGGCCGGTGTGTTTTTCTGTTTTTTTTTGGTCGTTTGAATATACTGTCACACCAAGTTACGTTCCACACAGCTCACATTTCAGTCATTTGTCAGAGGAACAATGCGCCCTGCGACTAAACTTGCTTTGTCCTTAATGACTCATTAAGTCGCAGAGGAGAGGGGGGGAAAAAGGAGAAAGACAGAAACGCTGGTGACTATGTTCATGTCACTAAAAACTAAAGAAAATGTGGGCTCTAAATGGTCCACTCTTACATGTTCTATTCTCTCACAGCACAACATTCAGTTACATGTCATCTTTGACACAGCAGGTCAAAGACCTGAAGAACAGCGTGATGGGGATCAGGATTGGAGTCAAAAGGCCACCTGCCTCCGCAGTGAAGAAAGTAAAACAGACCGTGTAGAACAGGCAGGACAGGTGGGAATGGGCAGCTGAACCCGACACACAAATCAAGTTTGATTCATTTACGGACTTTAAGTTTTTAAGATATACTGTACACATTTACACCGATCAGGCACAACATTATGACCCAAGTCAGTTGTGACTCATCAGAGTTTCTCATCAACTGTTGTACGCAATAACATATAGCATTAACATTATGACCACCCTCTTAATATTGTGCCTCCAAACCTGTTGTGACCTTCTGAGGGGAGGGACCTCCGTGCAGATACTTGATCAATTTATTTTGAGTCGTTACTAAACCATTTTCGTGTGTGTGCCACGCTGCAAACTCTGGGTTTGAGCAATGAAGCCCATGCAGGTCACTTGAGGCTCCAAAACGGGGCAAATCCTCACAGACCCCCCATGTTAAAAACCAACTTTACAGCATTATCAAACATGTTTACAGCATGAACTCTGCCCACTTTATGTTTCACTTTCGAGGTTCACAATCTAATGCGTGACGTCTCGATGGGTTTGTCCATAGTACATCATGGTCAAGTATATCATGTATGCTGTAAACCATCAAGGAGTGTCATTGCTTTGAGGTGGGGGTGTCTGGTCTGGTCTAGGTGGGGGTGACATGTCAGGTCCAAGTTTCCCACTGAATTGTCACAAGATGTCTATGTTTTTCACTTCTCCTGTCAGGGGTCATAATGTTGTGGCTGATCGGTGAGTAGTGAATGAGCTACTGTATTTCATAGCATTACTATGATAATCACTTTTATTTAATGATTTTATAACTGGTTAATGCAGGGGGATTTGTAAAGTGTGAAAATCACTCCGAAGACATTAGCTCCAGTTTTTCTAGTTCAGGGACGCATGCGGCGCATGAGGCGCATGCGGCTCTTTCGTTCCTCTGTTGCGGCTCTCTGTGGCGAGCGGTGCGGAGCAAGGACACTGATCAAGGCCGTTCACTTTTTTTTTTTTTTTTTTTTTTTTTTTACGCTAACTGCATCAGAATAGCGGCAACTAGTCATCATCAGTGAACGAGCGAAAGCTACACAACTGAATGACACTGAATGCCACACCACACTCACGGTTGTAACGTCAACCAAAAACTCCCACAGTGCATTGCAGCACATTTACTAGTTGCTATCGAGTATTTAATTCAAATGTATTTTTATTTTATTGCGTTAGTTTTTTAAATATAGTTCTAAATTTGAATTGATGATGATCTTTTAACATTAAAATAAAATCGATTTAATTTTTTTTTTTTTTTTTTTTTTTTTTTTTGTCGCTCAAAATATACGTCACAACTGCCGACGTGCGACACACGCCGGCAGGTCCATCCCGCTGTTTATTGAACTTTTCGACCCCAGGTAAGCCAACCACGGATAAATCCCTGTTATGTTACATAAATGCAATTTCGTTTTCTCTGTAGCAGTTCTTTCATTTCATAAATGCAACACACTATAGACCTAACATAGAGGTGAAAACGATATATGCAGTGTTATCTTCATTTTAGATGTCAAATGGGTTTTGTGGCTCCCAGTGTTTTCTTTTCTGTGGTAAACGGGTTCAAATGGCTCTTTGAGTGTTGAAGGTTGCCGACCCCTGTTCTAGTTAACCCAGAACTGCACTGTAGGTGGAAGCAATGAACGTAAATGTCAGGTTGTTAAAATATATATATGTACATTTATGTAATGTACTTGTTCATCTTTGCACTAAAGGGAAACATTTGGAGTCGTCATTATTATTTATCAGTCGGTCACCAGTTACCAGCCCACCTGAGATCAAACTGTTCTGGCCCCTGACTTAAAATGAGTTTGCCCCCCCCCCGGCTGCGATGGGATGAATTGAGGACTATTTTCTGAATTACAAATATTTCCCCATTTCCAGTCCCCTGAACTTTCAGCCGCTGTTATGTGCTTCTGGGTGTCTCTGCCCTTTGCTGGCGAGTCATTTCTCTTCACTCCCGTTTATTTTCGGGTGCAGCCCCCACCCCCCCACATACACATACACACACACACACACACACACCTCACGCTACAGCAGGTGATTGAGTGCACCTGAAGCCACTTGCCCGTGAAGGGAGCGGGAATCGAAAGGAGTGAGGAAGAAGCCAAGTTGTGCAGCCCGTGCTCCGTATTATTACCCTCATTAAATATAAATCCACGATGCTGCAACAGCATCGAGCGCAGATTTGCAAATGGGGGCATTCCAGCGCTGCGAGCCCCTCTCCAAACGTGCCCCTTATTTTTTTGAAAAGCACTTCCCCGCCGAGCAGGTGTGCTGAGTAATACAATTTCCCGGGAAATATATCTAAACCCCGTTCCCCGCTGTGAAAACCCAAGGTGTCCTCGTCCCTGGGAGGCTCCTAGGATTGAAGCGTGCACTGGAAGGGAGGAGAAATTTAATAGCTCCGGTTCAGACTTCATATGCTCGCCACACGTAAGCACTTTTTATTAACACAAAGGCTGCACATTTTCACAATAGCGGCAGCAACAAACTGTCAACTGCAATCCGCAGACTTCGTCTTTCCTCACGGAACCGTTCTCTAAACTCCACGATGGAGTGACGGGGACACTGCAGGTTTCTTTTTTTTTTTTTTATACATATTCCTCACAACACACTTAAACCCTCAGGGTGGTTATGATTGCCGGGGCATCCGCGGGCTACGGCCCCCTGGTCCTCTGGGGACGTCCGAGTCGGTCTGGAAGACAGATTGTGGTCACGACCTCGGTCTCTGTTTTGCTCTGTGCTATAATCGGGACGTTCCCTATGCACGGTCTGTCAAGATGCACACTTTAGCATTCTGCTGAGTTCAGAGGCGTCCGTGCGACCACGCTGAGAGGAAAAATCCTGCCACTCCGTTAGACTCTTATCAGCCATTACTTTAAGGTCAAGACGGCTTCAGTTTAATCATTATGGGACAAACCACACGACATGGATAATGCTTCTTAATTTCAGTCATTTAAGATATTTTATAATTGGCCACTCGTATGTGCACAAGTGAAATCCTTCTGATTAAAGATTCCAGTATAACCGATAAAATGGACACTCAGCTGCATGTTACATAACATTTTTGACTTAAGTTTGCAACGGTTTGAAAAGACATTGTCCATGTTTCTGGCCCTCCAGAAAACCTCAGCTGATGTTTACACCACACGGAGCTGCACGTATATATATGGTTTATCTAGTTGTCTGTATGGATCCGTCTCCCATTGTTTGTCTTCTTGCGTTGAAACATAAGCTGAGAGAACAAAGGCTCTCAATCCAATATGAACAAAACCCTCCAATCACAATCACCTAAGTCTGTTCTGACTGAGATGGTTACATGAGGAGTTTTCTTTCGTACTGGGCTGTAAGTCGGCTGGAGAAGTAAACACCGTTGACCATCTTGTGACAATTTACTGTTCTGCTAGGAAACTTTTGGACCTGGTATTTTTTTCATGTGGATGTTACTTAGACATGTAGCACCCACCTAGACCAGACCAGACCTGCCCACCCCATAGCCATGACACTTGTTGATGGCAGCAGCCATCCTCAGCAGGATGCACATGAGGAACACTCAGAAAAAACATGAAGAAAAGCCCAACATGTTGACCTGGCCTCCAAATTCACTAGATCCCAAACTGATCAAGTGTCCACGGAGGCCCCTCCCCTTGACTTCCTGTTTCCAGACACCCCAAGACACCGTCAGAAGGCCCAGGTCCATTCTCTGATTAGCTACGACTGTTTTGGAGGCACAAGGGAGAGCTACACAATATTAAAAAGGTGGTCATAATGTTACGGCGTGTGCTTATTTGCATAAGAAGACTGATAGCCACTGTCATATTACGTCCAGTAATTACAAGGCTACACCTGGCAGCTAGTGCATGTGGTTTAAAATAAACTGGAGTCGGTAACATTTTAAAAATCACCAGGGAAACTCTCGTTTGCGGGGAATTAAAAAAGCATTCAGCACATAATTACTTCCAGTCAAGAAATATTCAGGCACATAAACCCCAGTGAAACCACAGCATGTAATTTTTACACTTTAGTTGTTAGATTAAACCAACGATATGCAGGCTGAATGAGCAGCTTGTTGTGTTTGAACAGGTCCAGGCTGCAGTGAGAGACACTGCAATAAATTCACACTGAAATATCAACAGCGTAATCATGTTCAACGCAGGATATCGCTGTAAATGTTTGCTAGTGAGGCGAAATTCAACAGTGTCGAAGCTCAAAGGAAAGACGACAGTAGTTCAACAGTATATTTCCAACTGCATTGTGGGAAAACAAAACACATGCTGAAGTGGTGATTATAGACCCCTTCACAGTTTGTAAACAATGTGACCTTGTTTGAGGGGGCGGGGCTTAACTGGAGGCAAAATGTCTCAAACACTATAGCCTGTAAATGGCGGTTAGCATAGACGGCACACTTTAGAGAATATACGAATACACTCACTCCCGTGAATGTTATTTTGAAAAGTTGTCTCTGACTGATGGGACAATATTCACCGACCCCTACACTCTCACTCACTGGATGGACAATTTGACCAAAGGAAGACACAGAGGGGACAAAGTCTGGTCTGTCTTTATCAAGTGAAGCCTCTGCAACAAAGATATTACAAGAAGTAAGTGGAACCACTGTGGAGGGTAATGTAGTAAATGCAACTTCTGCTTGGACACTCCTGAAACACACAACTAATGTTGCGTTAGCTTGCAGTTAGCATTAGCATGTATCAAGAATAAATCCACAGTTGTCTGTGACTGGCAGTGGCTGGCAAGCGATAAAACTTCAAGATAGTGTTTTTGATTGTTCAGCTTTGGCCCCCAAAAATACAGCAAGACGACATTTACCCGGTTGACACTGACAGTGTTCGCCTCCAGCTTCCCTCTGTTTTGCCGCCAGCTAACGTTGTGACGTCACGGTGACGTAAAGGCCATGAAGGCGTCTATTCATCCGTCTCTGTGTTGTGAACTAATGAGTGAGGACCATTTTAACTTTGCTTGTTAGCTCGCTTGCTTTAACTAGACTGTTTTCAGACTGAGAGTTCGCCCCAGACTCATGTTAACACATTTAATATTAGAGTCTGGTCTCAGCTAATGTGAACCAGTCTACTTTAAAATACAGATCTGCACAGTTGCTGATTTTAAGTTTAACAAAGGGGTGCACAATGTTCCTTCCCGTCCCATGCTAAAAAAAAAAAAAGAAAGAAAGAAAAAGAAAAAAGATGGAATAAAAAGTATTTTCATGCATACTTCTATCCTGTGACACCAAAGAGTAGATTTTTGATATATTGGTTAAATTATATTTTAGTTTTTCCCCCAAATCTGCAGACTCTAATTAGTTCTCTGGGCAAAAGTTTGATTCTAAAAACTTGTATTTTGTTAATAAAGAGAAACGCTGTATTTTATTCTAGTCTTAAAATGAAGGAATAATTTATCAAGTGTTTAGAAAAAAACATATAAAAGTAATCGCCTAAATCTTAAAATATGAAGTACATGTAGCAGCGTGCAGTAAAATCTTAGTAAAGTACCTTAATTAAATGCTGATCCTTGGCCTCTATGTAAATGTAAAGCAGCTTTATGTCGTGGTTGAAAGAAAAGGTAACAAACATTAAATTTTAACAGAAGCCATTCGTTTTACAGTGTCACAATGTCCTATTTTTATGCTAAGCTAACCGCTAACTATTGCTTGTTTATTCTTAAATATTTAGCATGTGGGTAAAACTTAACTTTACAGACTGTAGCTGGTGAACACGTGTGGCTTTGTGCAGCTGGGCCTTATCGCGCGAGCTCCTCGGCTCGGTCTACCTGGATTAGATTAACCTCGTCAGCCTTGCATTGTCCTGATTACTCGCCCTGTGCTCCTGATTTCTCTGGTCTATTTAAGGCCGAACCTCATGACACATCTCGTCAGCTGGTGAAGTCCTGTTCAGGGGAGTTTAGCGGAGGGAGGTGTCACGCATGATTTTTTTTTTTTTTTTTTGTCTGATAACTGGTCTGTGACCTCACCTCTGCTAACAACCACCTGCTCTCGCCGCTTACCTTCATCCAGTCCCCCCCCCCCAGTCAAGAATAATCTGTTTCCCTCAGTTCTCATCTGCAGTTAACTGTCACCTCTATTCTCTTCAGTTCATCCCCCTCTGCTTCCCGCTGATCTTCAATTTCCCATCGTGCTTATCTGCTTTGGAGCCTGCGTTTTCCAGGAGCATTTCTGACTCGTATGAGTCTCAGCGGTCGGATCAAAACCACTATGATAAACAGGAATGCAGGCTGTGCCCCCCCCCCACATAACCCCCCGATCTGACCTAGAGAATGAATGGGCTGGAATGCACTGGGAATAAAACGTGAGAATAATCGGAACAAATCGTAACCACCGGATGAGCTCCTGCTCCTGCCTCGTGTTTGCATTTGAAATGAACGTATGAATTGTGTTTTGATGGGAATGAGCCTCGGGTGCAGTTTTCTACTCAAACCTTGCGGGAGAATCTTGGAACGAGACAAATTTTATGTTTGTTCAGAAGCGGAGATCGCGCTTCCTGAGCTGCAGCTCCCAAAAATTCTGCTGCCTGAGACACTGCCCGTTTTAAAACGGCATTTAATTCAGTTTGAGAGCTGCTCTTTTCTCATTTTTTATTGTGTTTTAATTGAATACATTTCATTTTGCAGTCCTCCTTTTTACCTCTTCTTCTTCATTGTCTTTGTGACTCATGCACCGATCAGCCATAACATTATGACCCAGTATTTTGTAGGCACCTCCAAATCTGTTGTTAATCATCAGAGAATGGACTTGGATCTTCTGAGGGCGATGAGATACTTGATTAGTTTGGGCACTTATATAATATTAGTTGCTTTTTGTTAGTTTATTTTTTATTTTTTGGAACAAAATGCTTATTTTATTTTCATTGCCACAGAATATAACCTCCTCATTTATTCAAAAGACATGAAATACAATAAAATTCACAAATGTACAAAGACTCATTCAAAAGTGAAATACATTTTTAAAAAAAAAGGAAAAAAAAGAAAAATTAATTAAAAACCAAACAAACAAACAACACAAACACAGCAGACTTGCAGGTCTCCTCAACATTATAAACCTTCTTCCCAGTTTCCTCTTCGTCCTTCCATCAGACCAGGAGCATAGACAACATCAAAATAATCATAATAATGATAATAATAAAAAATAAAATCATTTGGGTTCTGGTGATGAGACAAAAATATGAATAAATCCAGCCGCGGGCTACACAGTTGTGTGTTTACACTCAATCACAACCTCAACATATCCAACCGATACATAGCTTCTCTTCTGTGCACCCACGAAAACAAATATATGAGTAAAAAAAATAAAAAACTATTCAGTACCATCAATATTAGCTACTTTTGAATGTGCTTTATAATTGACATAGTGTTGGTTTAATTTCCATCTATCATCATCAAAAGCGACCAGACTGAAGCGATGAGTGAATAATTCAGCGTTCCTTTCCCAAGCAATTCATGTAAACATGATCACTTTCATAAAAGGCCTCATGCAACATACGAGCGTAACAAAAAGGTGCGGCACCAAACGGAAAATTAGAAGGCCATTAGTGGGGAAAGTGATCCTTATGAATTAACTGATGCATCTTTTTAAGCATCACATTATTATTGTATTGTATTGGACATTAGCTCATAAAATGTGCCTTTGAATGCATTTGCTGGAAGGTGGTTTAAAAAAAAAAAAAAGAAAAGAGGAAGCAATGAGTGCGGCGGTGATGACCACAATTCCAAGCACTTTTAGAAAAATAAGGACTCGGCTGAAAATGGGTTTTATGTGGCTGGGTGGTCGATTACACTCATGATGCTTAATGTAGGTCAGGCGAAGGTTTAGAGCGCTCTAAAGGAGGACCATCACATTCCCACTATGCGGAACCTGGAAAAAGAAAAAACGTGCGTGCAGGAGCATGTATCCGTCACCTTTCGGCTCGGTGGAGATGTGCTCCGAGTCACGCTGGGTCACGCCCGGGAAAGACGGGAGCGTCATGCAGAGTGTGTTTGTGAAGCGGCTCAAGGAGAATTGAAAGCTTTCCATTCTTATTAGGTCAACCGGTACAAACGGGGAACAAAGCTCTGTGTCCACTCTCCAATCTCTCCGTGTGTTTCCGCGGCGCAGGTCAACACTGCCGCCCCCTTCGCTCTCGTCGAGGCTTTGCGGAATTTCATCAGACGGGCAACAATCCCCTTCGAGCGGGATCAATATGACAGACGTCGCCGTCGCTTTTAGAGCAGGTGATAATGAACGCCGGAGGTGAATGGCGCAGCAGGATCGCTTCTAAAGCAGAAGGGGGGAAAAAAAAAAACACAAATGACAAAGGAAGGAGACAAAAGAAACATTGCAGGATGTGTAACTGCTGCTGCCGCACGCACGGATGGATGTAAAAGCCTCGCAGCGCTTCCTGTACCCCACTTGTATAAAGAAAAGGTTCTGTTAGCATATCCACTATAACACAGAACAAATTACCGTATGTCAGCAAGGGAAAATTGTGTCTTTTTTATTATTTTTTTTAAATTTCACTCATCCTGAGGCTTAAAAGCTGGTTTTAAAACTCCTCCCTGAGTTTTCCTGGATAGATGTGTTAAAGAGTCATGCAAACATCGCCCACTAAGATGAGGACATGAAATCACTTGTATGGAAAGAGTATTTATTATGTATGATATCACATTAGTTAACTAGTGACATGCTAACAAGTAGAACATGAATTCAGGTCTCTAGTTTGGGGCCTACAAGCCTGACTACAGGAAAGACTCCCTTTCCCATCATTCACTGCGGCATTCACACCTAGATGTGTGAGACCCGTACTTGCCTCTTAACGAGACGCCATCTTACCTCTGCAGAAGTGGCGCCATCTAGACCACGTGACACCGTCGCCATCTTGGCAACATCGTCGTTCTCTCTTCCTCCGTCCCCCTTTTACACACACACACACACACAAACACACACCTAAACACATCACTAAAGCTATTACATGAGTGTTGCTTGGCGTAGTTAGTAACTTAATTTTTAGCACTAACAATTCAATTATAATAGTTTTTATACTAAGAATTAAATATTATTGTAAAATAATCATTACCTATGTTATAATTTAATCTGGCATTGTTGTGTTTGTTGTGATTATATGCTGTGATTTATGCTGGATTTGTGAGTCAGCGCTCGAACGCACACTTCAAAAACGCTTTTGAGACTTTTGAGGTAATTTGATTCGTGGTCGTGGAAACAGGGTGGTGCCCCAAGGTTTACTACCTGTAGTAACTATTTATAATATTATAATAGTGATTATTATTAATTGTCAAGAATTAAACTGCTCCCCCTACTGGAGCCCAACACTAGTTAACTAGTGCATAACATTTTATGTTAGTTGTTTCTTACTAGTGAACTAGCTGGACCCAACATTTTTACTAGATAACCTTTAAAGATAAGATATCTACTAGTTGACTAGTGAACCCATTTCCAGCACCACTTTTGAACTAGTGGGGCTAAACAACAAGTTCACTAGTGACAGGCAAACTGTCAACAGGTTTCCTAGTAATGAGAGTTTTGGCCTTACTAGTTTACACGTGAAGACCAACATCTTGTTAACAAGTGAAAGCTTCCACCAGTGACCAGTTCACATGTAATATTGTGAATGCTCACTAGTTATCTAGTTAGACCTTGTTTGCCATCACTAGTAAGTGTGTAAAGGTCAAATAATTTACTATATGTCTGATATTTCACTGTTTAATGAATAAAAACCGTACTAGTTCACTAGTTCCAGTTAAGTTCTCCAACTAGTGAACTAGTTAGGCCCAAAAGAGAAACATTTCACACACTAGTGACCAAAATTAATTCTAGCTAACCATTGACATCATGTTGTGACTGCCATACATGTTCCCTAGTAAACCTGTACTGCATGACTAGTTAACTAATGATACAAAATGTTTTCCACTAGCTTTTGTGGATACAACTAGTTGACTAGAAAGAAAACATGTACACGTTAATATGTGAAGTCAGAAACATGTACAGTTTTTGCAGCTTCACAAGTGTCACTACATGTCAATTCACAATAGAGCCCAACTAGTTAACTAGTAAACACTGCTCCTGTGACTTGTTAGCATGTACACACCAAGATGCACTCTCAAATGAACATGCTGCATTTCCTGAGGAAACATGTTCACTAGCGAAACCAGTGCAAATATAGCAGGCAGGATATAAAAAATAACCTCAGTATTAACTGGTTGTCTTGTTTTATATTGGACTAGAGAGCCAATAGGAAGCCACAATGCATGCTCCTCCCACCTCATTTTCATTTTTTTGTTTCTGTAATTAGTTGACTGGTGCTTATTTACCTTTACACTAGTAGACTAGCATACATTTTAGTTGACTAGTGCAACTGCAAATGGTTTTACTGGTGAACTAGTAGATATCTTACATTTACTACTTTACTATTAAACATGTTGATTCCATCTAATTAACTAATAAGGGCAAAGAAAGGCTTGAACCAGTTAACTAGTTAGCAGCACTAGTTTTACTAGTTAATATGTCAGAGTTTTTGCATGTCAGTATTTAACTAATGTGTGTGTATTTGACATGGATACATAATACATCCTCACTTGTCCTTCCATGCACTCGGACATGTTGCCGTCATAAATAAAGCAAAGCGCCGAACTGAAGCCCCGTCGCGTGCACTACCTGAGCACCCTCTCCATTTTTCTTTTCCCGGACTTACAAAGTCTGTGCCACAGTGAATCAATCAGTCCAAGAGAGGGAACAGGGGATGCCACTGAGCATGAACCGAGTGCAATCAGACATAACCCAGATGGCACAATGGAACAGGAGCCGGAGCGCCTCTATCTCCCACGGAGTCCCTTCCTCCACTGCGGAATGAGTCGCAGTCCCATCAACGCAGCAGCACAAGTCACACCTCTTTGTATGGTGGATAATACACATGACATGCCCGACGCTCTCAGCCCGGGCCAAACAGCCAGACATTTTTAAGGTCCATTATCCAGCGGAGCTTGAACATTTTATTATGACTTTTTTTTTTTTTTTGAATTTCAAGGACATTCTCTGAGATATTGTCTGCTTCCCTCAGTCGAAAGCCCGTTAAATTGCCTAGTCTTGCCAAAAATATAATAAAAAAAAAAATTGAAATGTTTTTTTCCTGTAACCTAGAAACAGGGATTTGGTAGAGATGAAGACATGAACTGAATATTTGTTTCTGGCTTTATTGTCCTCTCTGTTCTATTACTTAAACGTTTAATTTGCTGAATCCCTTTGTGGAAGGCAGGTTGGGAGGAACATGCAGCAGCAGCCGTATCTGACTTTAGACGCTTGTTTCCGTCCTTTGTGCAGCCGTTTTCTCCCCTGCTCCTGTTTGTTTAAGCTGTCGTCTGCTGTGTGTATTCTGAATTCAAAATCCAGTACCTTTTCTTTTTTTTATGCTGTGTAGACACACAAATGTGTGATTTCAATATATATATATATATATATATATATATATATATATATATGTATATATTCAACTCATATTGCAAGATATTATTTATGCTTTTTATTTGATATGTTGTCAGGTTGACAGATTTTTTTCTGACTGCTTCTCTGCAAGTCACCACAGACACCTTTTTTTTTTTTTTTTTTTTTTTAGAAATGCACAAGTTCCTGCGTATGCTACTTTACACTTATTTATTAATGGCGAGGTAACACGTGGATAGATATAATGCATTAAATATAATATAATTATTCTTTGGGGATAAAAAACAGGGAACCATGGACAACGTCTGCAGGACAATTTGTGAGGTTTTTAATGCTGATCTGTGTCTAAAATGTGCAATTAAATACGTTAATAAAATATATCATCGGTTGCAGATGCTTTTAATTTGTAACCTCCTTTTTTTTTCTTGCAAAAAAATGTTTAGAACGGCCTCAGGTGACAATTACCTATATGCATGAAATGTATGAAGTGATATATAAGGCAGATTTCATTACATCTGAGCAATACAAGATACACTGATTACGGCATAACATTATGACCCCCTTGCTAATATTATGTAGGTCTTCAACACCATTATTTAACTTGGTCCCATCAGGGAGTGTCATTGCTATGGAGTGGGTGTGTCTGATCTGGTCTAAGTGGATGTTATATGTAACATCTACACCGATGAGGGCCAAGTTCCAAAATTTTTCCAGCAGAACAACTGAATTGTCACAAGATGGTTTAAATGTTATTCACTGTATATGACCAATGGTGTGTTCACACCACTTGTGAAAAACCATCAGGCTCCACGTCCACGTTAATGGACAGTAAACTGATACAGAAGATTTAACCAGTGACAGCCACTGGTGGGACTGGCTGCTCCCCAGCCTCAGACACGAACCAACAGACCAGTCTGTTTTCTGTGGTTGGCTCTGTGACCTGTAAACCAGACTCCTCGTGCAAAAATCCAGAAAAAGGCTGGTGACAGTCTCTCCGCCATCTGCCACTTCCCTTGGCTGGGGTACTTCCATCTCTTTTGAGTGTGCCGCACACAGATTTGCCTCTCCCCTCGACGTTGGACTTTACTGTAAAGCGTCCTTTGCCAGGACGTCCTCAGAGTAACGTCTTCACCTTCGCCTGGATGAACAGGATGATACTGGAGCTGGAGGAGCAGAAGCTCACAGCTCAGCTGGAAGGGCATGTTTGAGTGTGTTGCTGTAGGAGGCACCAGGCAGGAATTTGGAAACCACGTCCATCACCGCCTCTCAAACAGATTCGAGCTCTATTAGGCTCCTGACACACTTCCAAACCCTCAGTAATGATATTTCCATGTACCAGCAAACAGGAAGACCTGTCCTCCGGTGAGTCGAGCAGTCTTCTGGCTTCAAATCCAATATCGCTCATTCCCCCAGCCGCCGTTCTCCTCCCACACCTGCCCGAGAAGAGCCCCGGCATCAGCACCATCAAAGACCTCCAGAGCTGCACTCTGAGATTGTTTTTCGCTCGGCTCCACCAACGTGTCTGTCATATCCTCAGCAGTCATCTCAGATGGGGAACCTGTTTTCCTGCTGAAGCCGGGGTAAATTCTGTCACCGCTGCAAATCTGAGGGTTTGTCAGGGTTTGCTGTTCCCGCAGACCTGCAGAGCCTGCTCGTGTGCGGTTGTGTTGCGCTCGTGGGTCAGTAGATGCTTCCTCTTCAGGCGCTGGACTCCGTGGCTGTTATGTTTTCAGAAGGAGCTAACCTGTCAAAGCAAGGACAAAACTTTGCTGAAAGCACGAGAACGGTTGTGTCATCGGACTCAACCTCAGGAAGTAAAGACAGACGTGTTCTGTTAAATATATATTGTTGGTATTTTATTCATGCACAACCTTCCAGCTAGTGATGGGCGGTATAGATACTGAAATATCAATCATTTAGAATCACCAATGGACCTAATGAGCATGTCTCTGCAACCAGTCAGAAAAGCAACCAGTCAAAATATATCTTAAATGTCTTAAATGTTCGTGCGTTATTATTCCTGATCAGATTTATTTTTGCTTTGATAGTTTCCAATTAGTGGCGGTACATGGAAATAAATTTAATTACGCTATAGTTCAGCGCTAATTCCGTATGTACTTGCGGTGCGTAAAACACGTCCGCTCCTTCTGTTTATATTTATGCATATACAACAGTAATTACTGCTCTTTATTATATCTGCTGTGCGGCCATATCTCAATACGTTCCTTTGTGATTGAAGGTCCTCGATTTCAACCCGCCCCTAACACTCCCTTTGTATACAACTAATTTGCAACTGCAAGTACAGCATGTTTTTGAGGGAAACATAATTGGGGCCAGATTTCATTCTCTATGAGGAATAATGAGGAAAGGTTGTTAATTTACATATTTTGTAGGTCATAAATATGTTAATGAATGTATGTATTTTTATCTGATCTTAGTACAATAACCAGTTGCAGTGGCTACAACGCTACTACTGAACTTTTTAGCTTAATATTGAATGTAAAATGATGATAATAATGTATATTTATAGATAGTACTAGTTTAATATAGAACATATAGCAGGTAGCGGGTCCTTGGCCTGAAAAACACTGAAGACCTGTGGTTAAATCATGTGATTTAAGCCCACACACAAAATATTTAGTCACACATGATCTTCATTGATTCATAATAACTTTGAACCCAGATTTATTACAACAAAAAGAGTTTCAATAAACACAAAACTGGACACACACATCACAATTAGTTACAGAATTAGACAGATAAAGAAAGAAATCAGATGCATGATCATTTACACCACAGCTTCGGCTAATGGAGGGAACCGCTGAACCAAAAGTAGATTATTTGTGTCATTCAGTAATTAGAAACTGGGTTGTGGGTTGTTCATTCTGACTGAACTGATGATTCAGCAAGAAAAGCACCTCGATAAGATTCACATTCCTTTCTTTTTTTGTTGTTGTTGTAGTTGTTTGGGATGTAATTAATTCACAGGAGACCTTGTGCAGGTCCTTGAAATAGTCTGGAAAGATTCATTTACATTACATGTTTTTTAGGGGGCCAAGAGCTGCAGCTGTTCTGTTGGTGAGTTTAGACACAAGTAACACAAGTATAAAAACGGTAAGAAGGAGGTTAAAACAGTTCAATCTCTAAATATAGTTTGTAATAGTCCCCTGTTAAAATGTCCAAGTTTGCTCTAGGTCTCCTGTTAGTGGTCTTAATGTTGTGGCTGATCAGTGTATGGTGCTTGTTCAGCTGTTGGAGTTCACCAATCAGAGCAGACTGTACCTTTAGAAACCCTCCATTTTTTTTTATTTACAGGAAGCTGGTAAAAATACTTTGCTTCCTTGCTGTCTGTGGATTTCAAGATTTCAAGGGGACACGAATGCGGCGCCAGAACTTGCAGCAAAACAAGACTTGTGCTCTCGTAAACACGTTTTTCTGTTCCTTTTTTTCATTAGAACTGCAAACGCGTGAGTCACGTCCTGCTGACGTTGATCTCCGTGCATCGTGAATATATTAGTGTTGCTTACGATTCGGTTGCTGGTTGTGTGTCGCTATAGGAGGAATTCTTCATTTTTTTCAGACCCAACTTTATTCCAGGTAGTCCTCCCAGCGCTGGTGGTATCCTGCCACTGCAGCATCCGTAGGGGTTGTTGACAAACATGAAAGCGAGCAGCATGGGTCTATTTTCCAGGGGAAACTCAATTCCTGTCCCACGGTGATACAGATGAGAAGGGCATGAAAGCATGTGTGGTATGCAAAATGACTGCCAGGCCCATATTTCTCTTAGGCGCCGTGGTTAATTCTGATTCGGGGATAAATCACAAATGCCTGAAAGGTACTATGCTAAATCAATCTAATCTGTGTCACCTGACACAAACAGACCAATCTCACCGCATTGATTTGGCCTCCAATTAAAAGAGCCGTTCTGGAGGGGTTTTCTTTTTTCTTCCTGCCGCTGCAAACCAGCCGCACCGCTGTGCACTGTGTACATATATATGTGTATATATTGCGCACATCTGGACATTGCTTATCAGAGGAGTGGCCCCAAATAGGTTTCACTTGATAGTATGCTGCACTTAATAGGCATGGGGGATTGGCTGCATGATGGCCCACACAGGGAATCCCATGTGATGTTAGTGTGACCTTGCTTTATCCTCCGCGCACGGCTCCCGTTCGAGATATCGGCGCGGCCACATGGTGGACGCTCTCAGAAAATGGAAAGGCTTCTGGGGAGCGTGTTATCAACGGGAGCACGGACTGAGTCGGGCACGATGACATCGCATCACATTTGTATGTAAATTACAGTTATTGAACCATTTGTAAGGTCATAAATAGGTCAGTTTACAAGAATAATCAAATGAAATGATAGTATTACACATACTGCCCCTTTTTCTTGAGTGATATAAAATATACTTTACATACTGGCATTTACTGATGTTTGAGCATCAAAGAGTGAAGGATGCTGGTATAAGTGTTATATTTAACTCAAAGGTTTCTGATACTGCACAGACTGAAGGGATATATTTGAAGTGTTCTTATCCAATTTGCGTCATTACATTTAGAGAAACCTTTACAATATTTCATCTGGATTTATTTTTTTTAAGTAGACTAAATATTTCTATCATAATATACATTTTGGTCCAAAAGAACAAAAGTAATCAAACTAAGAATAATATAATTAGCGCTTATAATTCCATATTTGAAGTACATTTAAATAATGGACCAAAATTTAAACATTTTTGAAACGATTTTATTTTATATTCGAATGTATAAAGCTACAACTAGCAGGTGCTTAGCTTAGCATAGCTCAGCATGAAGCCCATCTCCATGATTTGCTCTTTAATGCTTTAATTGTCCGTTGCAACTTGTGGTTCACTGGTTAATGATCTGACAACTTATTTTGGGTGCAAAATATCTCTGCTCATGGAAGCAAGTCTGGACTAGATGGCTACATGCTAACTTTGGCTAATGGCTAGTGGCTAATTGTAGCTGTATACCTATAAAAGATACTGTGGGGCCACCAGTCTTCTAAGTGAATAACATTAGTTTCCAGATGTGCAGCATTACGAGACACCTTCAAGAGACGAGCCTTATGAAATATAATGTAAATATACATTTAAAAATGTAGGCACGTTGAAAGTGTAATGAAATAATAATTTGGATGAGGATTGAGGAGATCAGAGGGGTGCCAATGCAGAGTTTTAAGCCCTAAGTAAAAGGTGGGTGTTTTTTGGTGATATCCACTTAGGGGAGAACAACACAAGACATGGTTTCTCTTCTCTGAGCCAGTGAAAAGTGTCACTGCTGCATTTTAAACAAGCTGCTAAAGTGCAGCTCTGAAGGCGCGTGGGGTTTCTCTAGATCTCCGAAGAGAAGGAAACGATCCACTGGTAACGACATAATTTATTTGTTTGTCAAATTTCCAGGCTGAAGCGTTACGACTCCCGTATTTCAGCGAGTGAACGGAGATTTGAGGACGGGGGCACTGGGGGAATTTTCTTTTCACATGGAAGCTTAGCGGCGGTGACAGTTAGATTTTATGGCGCTATTCTTGGTCCTCCTGCAGAAGCCGAGTTGCAGCAAACTGGTCGTAAATGTCTCACATGCACCGAAAACACACAACAAGAATTTGGTATTTGTTGGCTATGTATTTATATTTTTCTTATTTCACTGCTTCGCCGGCCTCGTGACTGCAAAGATACTGAAATATGGTAAATATTCACCTGCCAGGAAGCATGAAAAAAAGAAAAAAGAATTCAAGAACATTTGGAGGTAAGGCTCACAGCATGCCCCATGGCGTCATTTAGGCTCAAGCCCCCTTTTTCTGTGTCAGGTGGTGAAATGCCCTTGTCACATTAAGTGGCAGATCTCAGGACACTTAACATTCCTCCCCACCCCCACGGCAGATGCAGTGTGTTTTTAATGACATTGTCTGCTTCCTGTCAAGTCAGCTGGGGGCTGATATGAGGAAAGTCACCTGTGAAAGGGTAGTGGAAAGGAAAAATGTCTTGAAGGGCAGCTCATGAACTCCGCTGAGCTCCCGACTTCTGTTGACACTGATGAACTCGTAGAAGAATCAAGGCTCAAGCACGTGGCACGGTGGATATCTAACTAGAGCAAATTAAGGCTTTTCATTTGTTTGCGTTATCTGGGCTCATTGGAATTATTTACAGACGATTCAAGTCCTGAGTACGATACGTAAACACGTTTTTATCTTGGAAATAAAAGGAATAAAATCCTCCGATAGAAAGGTACCTATCAAGACAAATTGTCAAGGAACACCGAGATGACTGAACAGTGTTTGCACGACGAGCGATGCGTGCCCATTGTGCCCACTACCCAATTCAGGTGTGCTTTGTTTGCTTAATCTTCAATTCAAATGAATCTACTCTCCACAGGCGCTCTCTTTCTGGGATTTATGTTTCTCTTTGATTTCCTCTCGCTGGTCATTTTTCACTGAGAATTTTCAACAGGCTCAGAAGAACGCCTGCCAGGGTGTAGGCTAAAAATCTGAGCGGAAGGTACGACAAGATGAGAGAGTAGCCCCCTTCTCCTCCTTCTATAACACAAAAGAGCCGACACGTCTTGCTGGTCTTTGCAGGTGAACGTATGATTTTCTCCACGTTGGCGGTTGCGTCTCGGTGCCTCTCAGTGGTTCGCCGCTGAAGTTGTCAAGAAAAATAATTGAGAATGACGTGACGCGCTCGGTGTTCGTCTGTGCGCCGCTGCACGACTTGTTAATACGACCTGAACAGAGCCCTACGTGGGGGCAGTTAAAATGGATGCCTGATATAATAATCTAGTTCTGACTGCAGCTACGGAACACGGCATAGCGGGGTGTTTTTGGCTGATCTGAAAATAAATAAATAAATAAAAAATTATAATTATAATCAATCTTCTACAGGTTTTCCACCCAACTTTTAAGTCTGGATAAACACAGATGAGTCAAAAATGCTGCAATTACTCATAGAAGAAGTGAATTACTGTGATTCACAACAATTTTTCTATTAGTCAGAAATATGACAGTATTTAGAATTCAATAGTTTTATTTTGTTCCAAATGTTGCTGTGATTATAAGTCGATTTTTTGGTGCATTACTCTGCCATTTATTATTATTTTATTTATTTGCACCATAATACAGAGACAATAAAGTAGAAGAAGAAAAACAAAAACAACATACATAAAGTGCCAGAGAGGTAAAAAAAAAAAAAATAAATAAAAATCTCTAACTGGGTACATCAAGGTACATCCCCCACCAAAAAAATAAAATAAATCTGGACTTAAAATGAATAAATGATGTAGATGTTTTTGCTAAATGAAAATATGAATTCCAAAGTAATTCTCTGGACCTTCAAACCTCTGTATGTAAAAGAAAGTTGACTTTGTATATGATGCTTTCATACATCCTACATACAGTCTGAGACGTGCAGCCTCTCGTCTGTTTGCACAAACCAACAGGTCAGGGATTTGCAAAGACCTTAAGGGTATCAAAAGCTTTTGGGATATGCAGAAATATCACAAGACTGATGTTTTCCTGAGTGCGATTGAAGGAATAAAACTGTGTGTTTGCACACGTCCTGCAGATGGCCGTAACACCAAGACCACCATCACTTTTGAGGACAGGATATAATAGGATATAATCTCTGCTGCGGGATATAATATTATCATTTGGCATTAAAAGGACATTGTAGGAATATTGTGTTTGTTGAATAAGAGGCCACTGTGGTTGTTGTGCATTATAGTGACATAAAGGTGTGTATCATCAGCATAACGCTGAATGCAAATCTAGCACTGCAACCAAACAATATATATATGTATGTACATATAGATAGATATATAGATAGATAGAAGAAGCTGACTGTGTGCTGTTTTAATATGCAAACTGAGAAAACAAATGTATTATTCAGTTTTACCATTTACTCCCCACTAAGATCTCTCTGGGTTTAAAACATATTATGAATAAATTAGACTGAATTGCAGTACAATTTGTGCATAATCTCTTTTGATAACGTGGGTGCGTCAACAGAAAACGATTTTAAACATTAAATCTCTTCACTTTCATTATCCTAATATCCTAAAAAAGTATAATATTCTCGATCTAGACAGCTATCAAATCTTTATGGATGCCTGTCTCATTTTTAAAGTTTCAAATGCTCTTGCAGTTAAAACTCCCCCCCCCCCCGAATGAATTCATCCAGAGAGAAAACATTGAAGGACGAGGAATGAGAGCTTTAATTAGAGGTGACTGTAATGTACCGAGGTGTAGAACTAAATGCTCCCAAATGGTCTTATCTGGTAGGAGAAACATTCCTGGTACAAGTTACCACCACACATCAGAAACTGAGACAATTACTTACTTTT
The DNA here is from genome assembly GCF_022458985.1 of Mugil cephalus. Classification (NCBI taxonomy): domain Eukaryota; kingdom Metazoa; phylum Chordata; class Actinopteri; order Mugiliformes; family Mugilidae; genus Mugil; species Mugil cephalus. Next base: position 4,012,593 of record NC_061785.1, on the reverse strand, counting down.
TAAAAACAAATCTCAAACACCAGCCAGGTTCACATGGAGACTTTTTTCTCATTCTGACTGAAGGTTTCAGGTCAGCTGTTGACATGTGAGGTGATCTATTCCATATCTCATGTTTACATGCACCACTACGCTTTCAGATCGACAAAATCAGTGGCGGTTTGCAAACAACTGTCAGATGCATTACCGCCACCTAGTGAGATGGAGTGTGGATCTGGATAATCTAAATCCTATAATCTCTTGTCTAACCAGCAGTAGCTGCTATAGTTGTTATATTTTTATACCTAAAGCAACAGCTTGATTTGGAAGGTTTGTGGCATCCACATCCACATCTGCGTGGCCTTATAGTAGCTGGTCTTCAAGGTTTTCCAGCCTTTCCGTAATTGTTCCACGGTTCGGTCCATCGCCGCTTCAGTTAATTTTTGATGGACCTTTTCAGACAGCTCAATATTTCTATTTTTTTTTTTTTTCTGCCATCCAAGCATGTGATCCTGTCTGTTTCTTTTAGAGGTGTTATTAAAAAGAAGCTCTCTGCAGCGCCGCAGAACTGTTGAGGTTCTTAACCAAATGTAATCGGAATATTTGGCTCCATATAAACCCAGCTTTTGGTTAAAAATGTACTCATATAGCCTAAATAGTTTTCTTAATCTGATGCAATAATTTGATGCAATAATAATATATATGACATTGTCTATCTGGGTCTGGTTCTGTAATTGTCTATTGTATGATTGTTGTTTTACAGTCTTCTCTGTCTGTATTGTGTACCTGCCTCGGGACTACGGCTGAAAATTAGCATTTGTGCTTAGTCCACATCAACATGCATCGGTGTTGATTAATGTGCATTGTCCCAATTCAGTAAACTAATAAATAAAACTAATAAAAGCCTGTACTTTATAGTTTTGTGAAACTGCTAAGACAGTAGCAAAAAAAAAGTAGCAACAGTTTCAAGGAAAATCTTTCATTTCACTAGAATGCTTTTCCTAGAACTTCAGAGAACAGGCGCGATCCCATGGACCCATCAGTGCTTCAGTTCAGTAATCACCATGGCAGTCACTTCCTTCCCATCCTCTCTTGCTCTGCTGATTCCCCTCTGGCTACAATGAGACTTATAATACAACATGAAATATTAATCACTCTGCCGGATGAAATCAAGTCCACCAATCTTTAATATGTCACATGTTTGTTTCCACAACAATGTTCCTCTCTGCAACGGAGAGGTGTGAATGTTCGCTCCGGCAAGGTTAGGAGGCGACAAGTAGTGGGACTTTTAAGTTGATGCTGAAGAAATGGAAAAGTCATGCTAATGAAGAAGCCTTTAGTGATGTGAGGAGGAGGACGGAGACCTCACCAGAGGAAGAGTTAATGATTTACAAAAAAAAAAAAAAACTCGTCTTGAGCAGGATTTAATGCTGCTTTTTGCTGGATCAGAGATAACACTGGCACATTGTGTAGTTAGACCCAATTTAACAGCATGTTCTTTAGGAGAATGTAAAACTCTAAAGTGACGTTCTGCCAAGTAACGACTCCTTAACCAGACACTTTGCCTTTTTCGATGGTTCAGAGTGTTTCTCTGCTAAACGTGTCAGGCATTTCTCATAAAGTGGGATGTGTGTGTGTGTGTGTGTGTGTGTGTGTGTGTGTGTGTGTGTTGTGTGTGGAGTATAATTAGATGTTTAACCCACAGGAGAGTTTTAAAGCTTCTTCCAGTATAACACGATTAGGGAAACCTAGGAAGAGAGAATGTGCAGTTTTAAATAAAAGATCTAGAAAGTGATTAAAGACCACTGGAAATGTACCAAACCTGTCGTGATTTAGCAGGTGGTTAGGTACTGGAGCTGTGGCGCTCGCTGTAGGTCACAGTCTTACTCATTGTGGCCAATTAGGTGTGTAATCAATGAAATCTAACCAAATGCATGGTTCTGGATGAAGCTGGTGGAAAGTGATGGCTTTGGGGAGAGCAAACATGACACAGCCAGTGATACGGTTACGCGTGCATCTAGAAACAGCTTACATATAAGCAGCACGACCTTGTGTGATTTCATTATGATTCAACAGATACGAAAAAACTACAGCCTCAAATTTGATTAAGAGTTCGATCACACGTACATTTAGAATGCCTCGAAGCTTGAGATTAGTGCCGTGTGCAGGGAGAGGGGCCAGGGGTTGTTAATTAGGAGGACACATTGATCAGACTCTGCAGTTAGCTGATGATTTTTCGCTACTTTAATTTCTCATTGACTGCACATACATATACTTCTCTGTGTGACGCCGGGACAACAAAGTAGGGAGTGATCTTCTGGGTACCCTTTTAGAAGGTCATCTGGAGAAGTGATGATGCCAAATGTCAATAAAAAATAGATTAAAAAAACAATTTGTCATCAACTGAAACGCATAAAAGCATTGTAGGAATGTATAATTTCTCTTCCACCTACCTCAGCTGGTGTATTTCCTGTCACTTCCTGCAAATATTATTAAATGCAATAACAACTAAGAGCTTCATTAAACAGTTAATTGTAAATGGTTCACCTACAAGCTATACATAAACTATACATTATTATTATAATTTTGCATTCAGTATTAAATTATTCAAATAATACACGGGTCCAAATATTCGTTTTCTTTTATTTCAAACAGACCGTGGCTGTGTGAGCGAATGAATAATGTAGCTGATGTAAAGTGTCTCTGAGTGTCTACGATAAGTGCTGTATATAAAACTAATGCATTATTATTTAAAAAATGTATAAAAAAAATCTGTAATCAATTAAAGATTCTGCGACAGTCAGTGTGTAATATGCTGCATTGTGATTGGCTGAGCAGCGATAGGGGCGGGGCCCACTGTGTTCTATATTAAACTCTGCCTAGTGCCGTTTATTTATAACCATTTAGCATTCAATATTAAGCTATCCCTTATGCCTTTACTAAAATATGTTGGATTTGTGTTATTTTAATTTGTGGGGGAAAATTACAAAAATTTGTAATCAACTATAGATTATGTTATGAAGCAAATCGATTCTAATATATTCAACGTTCACGTCAATGGGACATTGTTTTCAGTTACAGTTTTCAGGTATTTAAAAAAAAACAAAAAAAACAATGCAAATTTAATGTCATCTAACACTTTTGAGGCAACAGCTGCAGAAATATGGAGTAAATGGAGGTAGTTTGGTTTCAGACCACATCGATGTATCCACAGCTCTAACGCTTTGGTTTTATTTTATGTAAATGTTTAATTGTAGCATTCTGGTTTAGAATGTGTGTCATAATCGCGTCTACTTAATGCTTTGTTCTGTGTTTGCACAGAAACTGAAAATACATCTCGGAGACCATATGTCACAAACCCAACACAATTTAATGGATTTTAAATTCCCGTTCACTCCTTCCTCCCTCTTATCAAAATCTCAAAGACTCACTATCTTCTCAGATCCGACGCTTCTGTTTGATTTACAAATGACACACATATGTTCTTGCTTGGCCTCCTAAAGGCAGGGAACGGCGTCGGGAGGCTGGTTTTGAATAACTATTTCTTTTCTGCGGCACATGTTTGTGTACCCATTTGGATAAGACACGTAAATGGAGCTGACAGCGAGGACACACAACAATAAACATTTAATCCTGGAACAGGGAAATTCAGGATTCAAAGTGTGTCAGTGCAGGCCACATTCATAATGTTTTAAACATATCCAATGCACCGAGAAGCCCGGCTCAGGCAGGAAAGATGGAGGAGACGAGAGAGTAAAATATTGTTCGTTTTTTTTTTTCTTTCATGCATAATCTGTGAGGCTGTCTGTCTACGCTAAAGTACTTAAGACTAGCTGCAGGACAGACAAGCTAGACTGTGTTAATGTTAGCTATGAACTGGTATTACAAATGCAATATTAAGAAGCTACTTTAATAGTTCATCCAACTCTCATCAAAAAGTGAGCAATAGGTTGCAGCTTAATGTCACTTGAGGCTTGCTCCGACTTTATGGCAGACTTGTTTGTGGCCTCGGTTGGTCTCGGGCTAATTTCCTCATTCATGATGATGTTACAGTGGCTGAAGTTTTGTAGAACTCACCCATTTAAAAGATATTTAAGCTTAAAGTTATGCATAATTAAGGGACTGGCTCAGTGTTGTCCCAGAGAACTAGCGGCCTGCATCAGTTCCGCTCATGCTCCACCTCGTATTTTTGACGCATCCTGTAGATGAACGACTTCAGACGCCGTCCTTGCAACTGGAGAAACTCAAGTCTTTTCGCTAATTCGAGTTTATATGAGAATAGAATTGGGATTTTCAGTGTGCAGAAATCCATGCATACAAAGATGAGGGAGATTCTCTAAAGTCAAACATTTATTTTTCTCTCTGGTTGAGATTTGTTGGTTTTGTGAGTGTGTCCAGGCTACTGTGTGATGTTCGATACCACCGATTTCCTTTCCGATCCGGTATCGGGTAAAATTCGGGCTGGTATCGGCGATCCCTGTGCTGATCCATGTCCATCAACTTCTGTCACACAGCACAGTCCTCATACGTGCTCTTACTTTGAAAACGACAACTTCTGGTTGCAAAATATGAAAAAAAAAATGGTGCTTTTTATTGTTTCTGTCTTCTAACGATTTTATTTCGGTTTTATGACCTCATGAGAACATAAAAGTGTTTTCGCTTTAGATATCTGAGAGTTTTTTCTTTTAGATGTTTCCATTACCAGTTTTTTATTGAGATATTTGGGTTTTTCTAGGAGTAATGGAAACACAGAAGATGAAACGCATGAGCTGAATCCAACTACTACAGCAGGTTTAAGCTAACATGGCAAAAACAGTGGAGCTCTAATGTGAAAATATGTGCACAAACAGATAACGCCGTTCAAAAATTCAGGAAAATACATGAACAATTTAACGACGCGATGACCCGCGTTGACATCGTGAACCGTAAAAGTCTTCGCCTGTTTTTCGGGGGCCTTCCCCGGTGATGCCGTCTTTGTTCTTCCATCTAATGAGGTGTTTTGAGCGCAGTCCAGCGTCAGAGAGCATCAAAATTGCAGCAACCTCATTTGCATGACAGGTGCTGGTAATTGGGCGCGATGCCGCCCGGGCGTCTTCAAAGTGGTTCGCGTGCGCACACCCAGGAGTTTCTTCTCTGTCGCTGCGATTACAGCCGAGTCAGCCGCCAACGTTTGTTGTCGTGTGGGAGTGGGAGAGGTTTTGGTAATTGAAGAAAGAGCTTAAAGACCTCAGTGACTGTGGATGAGGCTCGTCAGGCGCGATATTATGACACAGACGATGTTCATTCTTTACGCTAATGATGGCGCCGTCTTAAGTTCGCACTTCACCGAGGCAGGAATCTTACAATAATCTTTCATCCTCTTAAGAGAGCAAAAAAACTTTGCCTCAGAGAGTTCCTAAGATAGATCACCAGTCAGAAGATGTGAGATTATCTACCATGACTTTGCAAAAAAAAGAAAGAAAGAAAGAAAGAAAAAGTGGAAAGAGTTCAAGTCGTTAAAAAGGAGGAAAAAAGGCAAATGAAGACTTTGTTGATTCACCAGAGATGTAAATCGACACACCTGAAACAAAGAAGAGTCAGTGTCAAATAAAACGCGGAGGTGATGGACAATCCAAAGAGTTTAATGTCTGTAAAGCAAAAAGCTTTTCCTTAATGTTTGATCTTGGGTCATTTATCACATTTCAAGGTATTTAGCTCCAATCTGTGTCAGTGAGTTGGTCTCTGTCAGCAGCAGGAGCTCAGAAAGGAAATTGCACCAGTGTTGTACTTCTCTTCTCAGACTTCTGAGAGTACTGACGATCACACGGGCCGTTCTATGTGTTTCTCAGCTTCACGTTGACCGATCGTTAGAAAACCAAACCATAACCACGATTCATTTATGGACTTATGGGGAGGGGCCTCTATGGATCATCCAGCAGATACTTCATCGTTTCATTTCATTCGTATTTGGATCTCCATTAGCTTTTCTCTAAGTCCACACCCGACAAATTTGTCTTCACGCTGCGGTTTTCAACCACCTGAAACACACCACACAGCAAAACGACATAAACAACAACTATAAAAACACCTCAAAACAATCCACAAAACGAAACAAAAAAGAAAAACATACATATAGTGCATGACCTAGTTCCAATTAGCAGTAACTTATGCTAGTCCTTAGCTTACTTCATAAATGGTTAGATGGTCAGTTATATATCTACTTACATTAGAAGTGATTCCAGTCATGTCATGTTACATTTACAGGAACATAATCTGGATCTCCTCAAACCTCCTAAAAATGTAGACTATTGATTAATTGTACACAGTATCCTCAGCTAAATGTTAGCCAACAGCTAACGGAGAGCTGTTTTCTTAATAAATGCTTTTTCAATAATTCTTTAACACGATATTTGTTATTTTTTTCTTGTATGATACTTCCAGGCAGAGTGTTGCATATCTCCCCGGCTCTATAAATGACAGTACTTTTCATCTTGTATATTTTCACTTGAAGTAAATCTACCTTTCATAGCGCGCCTGGTGTTGCATCCACGTTCATCAGACCTGTAATAACCTTGGCAGTTCAGTCACTGATACTTTACTAATAAAAACAAGTAGTAATGAGGAAATAAATCTGTTCTTAACCTTCAACCGAGTGAGACAGTCATGCAGTCTATTGACATTTTTGATATGGACAACGAAGTGAACATTCTGAGCAGCAGAATAGTGACAGATTACAAACGGGTAAAGAAATTCCAGCTCCCTATCTTCGACTTTTTTTTATTTTTTTTTATTAAGTGTGTGGCTGCGAACCTGGCTACATGCAGAACCAGAGACGAAGAAGAAGAACACTTCAGAAAATTACCCAGCTGAGCTGAGCTGAGCTGAAAAATGAAAAATGAGTCCTGAGTTGAAAAGCTATACCCTCAAACTTGGGCTTCCAAATGGCATGATTGCATTTTATGTTGCAAGGCTGTAATTCAGAACGCATTACCACACAGCGAAGATTATAATACATGTATTCTGTACATTCACTGACGAAAAACCTCGCAGAGAAATGTCAAGGCTGTTAAAGCGGTTTTTCATGCTATAGTGAACAGAAGAGGAGAAGAAATATTAATATGGGGGTAAATGCGATGAAGGGCAAGTGACTTGTCTCTGATACGTCACTGATAAAAAAACAGTAGAAAGTGACGCTTTGCATTAATGAAATCTGTGCTACATACTGTGAGCTGCAGATATGTATAGCCTGTATAAAAACAGGCTGCACCTCCACACCATTAGTAGCATTTAATAGTCCTCCATGTGCTGCAGCTAAAGGTCTAATAACTTTATCAAACAGTTGATGTGCAGCCTCCTTCTCTCTGTTACCACAGGACGTTTGGTGAAGCCGTTAACTGTCTCCGTTAGCATTAGCATATGTCTTTTCAGATGCATTGCAGTCGTACTTTAGTTGTATTTCAAACGTGACTTGAATTTTCAAGGCACTTGCCAGATATTTCGTCGTATGGCATCAGAGCAATGACATTTCCCAGGGTCAAATCACTGATATGCTGCAGGTTTCATCATTTGGATTATCATTTCATAAAATTTCATTTATTTGGCGCCTTTTAAGATATGTTAAAACACAACATCAATAATGGAAGTACAATCACAATGATTTTTATTTATGTATTTATTTTTGATGGATACCAGGGACCCCCCCCCCCTCAAAAAAAAAGGGGCAGGGTTCCCAAAAATAACAGAAAAGAAATCAAGACAGGAAACAGAAGCAGAATAGAAGACAAAAACAATACAGAAATAAAAGGAAAACAAAAAGTGATGGATTATTCACATTTTTTTTTTTTTACAGAATTTTTAAATGACCTTGGAGATCAAGTGAGGAGGAAGTGAATTCCATGAGAGCTGGTCGGGTTGTGTAATTATGATCAGATGATCGAGAAGCAGCTTCAACCCCACGTTCAGTTTAACAAATCAGAATCTATCAATCAATCTTTATTGTCATTGTCCGAATAAAACAATTGAATTTTGTTCGGAACATTCATTATATTAATTAAAATTAACATTGAATGCAAAATGATCATAATAATGTGTATTTATAAATAGCACTAGTTTAATATAGAACACATATTACAGGTGGGATCTCTACCTCAGTTTAGGGTCCTTGGCCTGAAAAAGGTTGATGACCCCTAACTTAAACAGTAAACCTAGATACTCAGACAGTGGGTGGTGTAGATGGCATGGTGCCCTGGGATTATCCCACAATGGAGGGGGTTTGTCTGCTCCGGAGATGGACACCAAATCAACTCCACGCTGACCAAAGAGAAATGAGCTCTCTGTTGTAAATGCTCCTTCACACTGCAGCAGGATAACAAACCCAAACACGAGTCAAAGCCTTGAAAGAACCACTTGAAGACTGGAGGTTTGAAGAGGGCAGCGGAGGGCCGAGCGAACCGAACATCACAGGAAGCTCTTCGGAGCACCGTCAGATCACACTGGGACGACACGGGTACTTAATCTAGACAACCGGAATATCTGTGAACATAATCGTTGATCTGATATCATACTTTTTAATTAAAAGGTGGCTTTTTTTATTGGCTCAATCAGTGACGTTGTTGGTGGTTGAGCTCCAGCCTGGTGGTGGACGCAGCACAAGAAAAAACACGCACAGGGACACAATATAACTTACTTTAATTTGTTCTCCAGCAGCGAAAGGTGTAATAAAGCCCCAAACAGTGTGCGCTTTGTTTTGTTTTTTCTTTTTTTTTCTTTGTAGGGTAGGAAGCAGAGCAGTTCGTTAGCCTTATCTCGGCTAAATTTGCCCACCGTGGAACAGCGCGGGGAAATCAAGCCTGGAATCCGTCGGAGTTGGGCTTGGCACCATGTGGCTGTTCATTAATTACGCTTTGCAATTAGTATTTCTGTTTAGCGTTATTATAACATTGGCGGGATAATGGCTGCTTATTTTATAGCAACACAAACACACACAAAAAAAAAAAAAATAGAAATCTCAGCCCTTTGCTAATGTTCTGGTGGAACATTTAATCAAGACTCCTGTCAGGCTCGTGAAAATAACTTTTCCCTCTCCTTGAAACCTTCAAGCCCCGGGAATATCTATTAGGCTCTTAATTGATTGCAAACTCACGGCTTGAGTTACATCTCAATCTTTTCCTGCTTTTTTTTTTTTTTCTCGGCCCGTCGCGCGCTGGTTCGTAGAGTGGCTGGGTTTTCAGAGGGTGAAGAGCAATAATTCAATCACTAAAAAAAAAAAAAAAAAAAAAAAGAGCCGTCGGTTCGGGAAGGGACGCGTGGGTGCAAATGTTTCTCGGGGAAGGATAAACAAATGTCATTCACCATTCGCGGAGAAATGAAATTCAAATATTTAATTTGATTGCCGGTGGAGCGCGGACGTGCAGCGGTTAGCAGGCTGCAGCTGGGGTTTGGAGCTGGATGTGCCAGCGCCTTTTATTTTTCCACGTCCTTGAGCTGACAGTCTAAAGGCACGCGTGTTAGGTTATTTAGTAGCTTTAAATTAGGCGTGAATGTGTTATCTCTATATCTCTGGGTCATATTCTAGTGATATACCGTCCTCCCCCAGTCGCTGCATGGACCATAGGCCAGTTACACCATGTGAAAAAGCGTTCAATTAAAGCTGCATTTTCCATAGATGTTGCACGGTGCATGTTAGTGACTAGCTAGTTAATAGTCATTCAGGCTTCAAGAAGCAGAGATGAAGGGAAACGCAAAAGCAATGAAGGCTAAAGGAAGAAAAGGTGTGTGCGCTAATGGAAAGAAGACTGATGTGGGGAGAGATGAGAGGGGCGGAAAGCTGAGCTGAGATAAGAAACGAGGGAAGGGAAAGTGATAGGAATGAAAAATGAATAAATAAACAATTATTTATTATATCAGGGACAAGTCCTCCGTCACACTCAACATGGAGCTCCTTTGAGGCTCGGAGATACTTCCTTTAATGACTGTCAGTCTTTTCCTTCACAAACAACAACTGGCTCAACATAATAAATAACTACGGCTGGGCCTTATGACTGAAAATGTATATTACGGTATTTTTTTATGCATAATCACATGTTCACAACATTTCCTACTGGTTGAGAGAGGAATTAATGCAGTAGATTGACTCTGGATGGAAAATTTAAGTGTGATGATGAGTAAATATTGTAGAATAATCCCACACTAGTAGTAAAACAGGTTTGCATGGCCCCATGTTAGCACTTGGAGATAAAAAAGAAGAAGAAAAGAATTAAATGTTATCAAGATGAAATGAATAAACAGGGACAATTACGGTTTAATTTATTTTGACATGTTTATTTCTATTTAAACATATTTAAACTGCTATGTCTATAATGTCAATAGCAGCACCACGGCTACTGTAATAACTGTAATATGCGAGCAACTTTTTTTCTTCTCACTCATATAAAGCTAAAATTGGGGACATTTTCAGGTCATCCAAAACGGGGACTGTTATCAGAAATCTGAGACGTCTGATCACCCTAAAAAAAAAAAAAAAAAAACCAACACAACACCTTTTATTTTGCACAAGTCTTCTCGTTCTGCTGCTTCTTCATTTTTCAGACCTTTCCATCTTCACCACCTCACAGTGACACAGTCACATCATGTGTGTTTAGAAGCGCTGCATTTAAAATGGTCTGAAACATTCTGAACGCTGTGTAATCAAGTTCATTTCATAACGGAAAAAAATACTGGTATTTGGTATGAACTGGTATACCACCAGCCCTAGAAATAACCTTTGGATTTTTCACTTATAATTCACTTCACTTTGCTAATAATAATCTTTGGATTAGTGTTCAATTAACTGATGTCGTCCGTGGATGTTTTGTGCGATGAGATGGATCTGAAGGATTTTATTTCCCCCATAAAGTTTCCTTTTCATGTGCAGAAAACATCACCATCCAGTCCATCAGTCCAGATTCAAACCTTATACACCGATCAGGCATAACATTATGACCACCTTCCTTATATTGTGTAGGTCTCTCTTGTGCTTCCAAAAACAGTTGTGACTCATCAGAAAATGGACATGGGCCTTCTGAGGGTGTCCTGTGGTGAGGCATTTCAGAACAAGGAGTGTCATTGCTATGGGGTTGGGGAGTCCCTCATGTGACCAAGGTGGGTGCTACATGTCCATTCATCCACACGAATGAATGCCAGGTCCAAAAGTTTCCCAGCAAACAACTAAATCGTCACAAGATGGTTTAAATGTTGTTTACTTCTCCTATGACAGTGGTCATAATGTTGTGGCTGATCTGTGTGGTTCGATTACAGACTGCGAGCCGTTGATATCTTGTCTTCCAGGTTAAGTTAAAAGTGGCGGCACTGAAGCAGAGATGATTCTGTCACGGATGAACGACGCAAGAAAAGAAAAAACGAAAAGGCAAAGAGTGGAGATTAGAATATGGTGATGTTTGTTTAATGGGAATATTACGCCTTGTCTCATGCATTTTAAATATGCAGCTAACTAAGTGAAATAAGAAGATTAATGCTCTTTCGTTTTAGTCAGACAATGCGTGACTGACAGTGTAATAGCTTTTACATGAATTGGTTTTCGCAGTAAAGCATGAGGCACTTTTTTCTTTGAACTCGCTGTGTATGCAAATGAATGAATGAACACACTCACAGGTAACGTTTGCAAAAAAATAAATAAAAAATAAAAATCTTAAGGTGTTTTACAGTTTCTCAAAACTCGAGAACACAAACCCACAACTGAGCGGCCCACAGAAATGCACGTTGTCGTGTTTCAGGCTGGGAGAAAAACACAAAAACAGACACAGGTTCGGGAGAAAAAGGTGTCTTTATATAGGACGCCATCGCTCACTGTTAGAAGATGATTAAAAATAGGTTTTCAGGACCTTCGTGGTTTGTTACTAAGACAAAAAAAAAAAAAAAAAAAAAAAAAAAACTTACACTCCGCAAATTCCCACCGGAGCCGCCGTCATTATTATCCTTCCTTTTCTGGGGCCTTTGTCAAACAGCGCGGGAGAAACGTGTATTTTAAATAATTAACAAACAAACTGAGAGATGTTAACAGGCAGCCGACGTCAGCGTCGCGTACTTGAGGTTTTCGGGAGGCAGGCTGCCGGCGCGTACGTGTCTTTCACACTCGTCTTGTCACAGTCAATAGAGTCGGTGGAGTCTTTATTTCCAGAACATTGGCTCGGTGTCTGCCACCTCATTCTTTTTGTTCGTTTAAGTGTAAAAAATAGGATTTTAGTTCAGTCACGCCCGTACATGTGGAGCTGCCGCCGCTGCTGCTGCTGCTGTTGTTGTATTCATTCTGAGCTCTTGCCGGTGTTTGTGCCACAGGGTCTTGTAAACAATTAAAAACGTTAATGAGTCATAATTAATTACTTTGTCTTAGGATATTTTTCTGCTACGTAGCACCGCTGCTGGTTGACGCACACGTGCTGCTGAAGCTGAAATCCCTACGGTTTGCACGAGCACATTTGGAGAAAAGGTTTTGGTTATTCTAGATGTTCACCAAAACCTGTTAAAGACAAAGTTCTATAATCAGCTTCAATCTCAGCTTCAATCTCAGCTTCACGTCCAAACTGGAGGAAGAGTTTAACATGAAGCCGCCTCTTTTTCAAGGGACGAAATGGAGAATTGACACAGGAGCTTTTTCATTGTCTGTGTGGGTTATTCCCTCATTAATAATTTAAGCAGTTAAAAGATGTGGAGTTGATTCCAGGTGTGACATTTTTATTTGGAAGCCGCTGCTCTGATCCCACAACATGCAGTCAAAGGAGACCTCAGTGGAAGTTGAACAAACTTCTATCTTTAGGCTGGAAAAAAAAAAAAAAGAGGAAATCCAAATCAACAGTTTGAAGCGTGTTGCATTCACTTGACAAAAAAAAATGGACTCATTCGTTGATTTAATGGAAGCAGACATGGCCGGCTTGTTTAGTTTAATCAAATTTAACTTTCATCTGAGACACTGGGAAATATTCAACAGCGCGATGGAAACACAACTGTTAGCTTAGCTGACAACTGAAATCATGCTCATAGACACGTCTGACTGTTCCTGCTACATTTAACAACAGGCTTCCAGTAGAAGGATTAAGTAAAACTCAACAAGAATATCATACCCTGGTGTGTGCACCTCCTTTACTGACCCGGTGGGTAGGAAGTCGAAGATGATGCCGTCACTATAGAACCGCCTGAGTCACCTGCAGGAGGCTGCAGGTTCTCGCGGGACTTCGAAGTCTCTCGATAAACCAGGGGGGGAAAAAAAACACGGAAAAAAGAGAGGGGATTAGAAAAAAAAAATAATCTGACAAACAGAAAAACAGGAAAAAATGACTCAGAAAAACAAACCAAAATAAAAATATATTACTCAGAAAAACAGAAATAATTAGCCCGAAAAACGAACCAAAAAACACAGTACTTAGAGAGAAAATGTTTTTAGTTTGTTTTTTGGACACTGATTTGAGAATTACTTTGGTACATTAGCTTAATGCTAATTTGGCAAATTTTTGATTAAACTGTTTATTTATTTACCAGGTTTGTCTCAGTCATGGTAAACCAGTTTGAAGAAAAACAACTGGAAGTTGTACAAACTTTGGACTGAGACAAAGTAACTACCCAGACAGACTTCATTAAAGTCTGTCTGAGTCTAAACGTCCGAGTCAATCATCAGATCTCAACCCGATCCAGCTGCATTTCTTTCCTTTTTTTTGTTTAATTTTATTTTGTCACACGTCAGCAACGTTCCACACAAACATCTTCATCATATTGTGACTCATTTTGACCCAGGGCTCCATTTTTTTCTCTTTTCTTTCACCTTAACAGAACATAGGGTGTTTTCTACGTTAATAATACAAGTGATTCTTTCCATCACGGATATAAATCATAGATGACATCAAACCATTCGTCTATACGTGTAATTACTTTTCTAGTTATTCCAAATAAATATTTTTTTAACATTTACAGTATTTGAGCAGACAAACTGGTTAAGTCCTTCATCCCAAACACCATCAGGTACCATACCAATAATAACAATAACTCACAATGATCCTGTCTTCGTGACCTGTTTTTGTCCTTTTTACAGATTCTTATGCACAATAATCTGCTTTTTTTGCCCATCTTGCATCAATTACCTCAATATCCACGTTCACTGATCCTAGAAATTATATTCCGAGTTTTTAGCATTTTTGACATTTCCCTGCCCACACTGTACATACTGACGAGTACTGTATATTCTTGTACGTTTTGGACATTCTTTCAAATCTGATCCAGTCTTTTATTGTTTTTCTTTATTTCGTACCTAATTCTGCGCTACTGTGACAAGGTGAGATAAATTCCTACGTCTTAGTTCTAGTTCACTAGTTCTGTAAAGATCTTCTGCCAGAAAACTTTTATTGGAGCTGCATTTCACTTGCTTAACACAAAGCTGAGGGCGGAAAGGCCAACAAACAACAAGAAGCCACAGCTGAAGACAGCTGCAGTAAAGATCTGGCTCAAAGCACAAAGGAGGAAACCCAGCGTTTGGTTTTGTCCATGAGTTCCAGACTTCAGGCAGCCATCGACCGCGAAGCACTGCCAACAAAGTATTACAAATAAATAATGTCAATGTTTCCTTTTACTTTTGAGCCCCTGTATAAAAATGGTTGCAAATGCTTAATGCTTCATAGGATATTTTTGAATTAAACCTGAAAGTCTGCTCTTCCGTTGCATCTCAGTTGTTTCATGTCAGTCCAAAGCGGTGGCACGCGGAGCTGAAAAACAAAAAGACTGGGTCACCGTCCAGATATTTCCCGAGCCTGTGAAGGTGCGTATTAATATTTCTGAGGTGCGGTTGCCTGTCATGATCTGCGTGCCTTTTTTTCTGTTACTTAACTTAATCCTGTTCGGGGTCAGAGGAGACATCGACCTCTGGAGACTGAGAAACATCCTGCACTGACAACCTGTCATATTTCTGTCCGTATACAGTTTAAAATCCTCACCACTGAAAAAGTTCTCGGCTGAAAGATGTCGTCTCCTGCCTCCGTTGATCCCTTTACTAAAATATGTTGGATTCACGTTAATATGCATTTAAAGAGATTTAAAATTGTGTGGCAAAATTAAAAAGAAATATATAAAAAAATATCGAATCAACCAAAGATTTTGCTCCTGCAGTACCTCCACGTTTCCCCTAGGGGGCGGGGTGGACAACCCGTCGAAGACCTATGCTCTATAAAATGTCTGTTTTTCTGCACATAAACAACACTCCACCGTGTTTACATGCTGCGACCCAGTTCCATGTGTTTCATCCATTCTGATCTAATCAAGGTGATTTGGCTCGTGCATTAACGCCGCTCTGCAGGGCACAAAAATCCCTTCCACCGAAAGTCGTGTGGCGCTGGTGGGACAGAAGTGTGCCTCTCACAGGTCAGTGACCCGGCTCCGGGGCGACGGGAGCAGGGCCAGGCAGCGATGCCGTGCAGCGGGGGTCCTGCTGCAAAAATGGTAGAGCTGCTTTCGCTCTGCTGATGATGCGGACATGGCTCACCGGGAGACTGATCCATGAGCCAAGGTCCTTCCCAGAACTGATGAGAAAATGCAGCGACAGACTGAGAGCCCTGACAGGCCTGTGAATCAGCCCAGACGCGCGGTGATGAAAGGCGAGCGCTTTTTAACGGCGTCACCGCACAGATAAATTACAGCCCCGCTTTACGTATTTCACCCTAATTCTTTAATTTGGAGCCGTGTTTCTTGTCATGCTGTTGTCTCCCTGCAGCCTTTAATTTGTTTGCTGGACAAACCTGGAGGGAAGATTTTTTCCAGCTCTTGCACTTCAGATGTGACTCTGGAGCTTTGGCACTTGATACTGAAAGAGCACTGTGTGTTTTCTTGCCTCTTGCTTATCTCAGAGGAGCAGAGATGTTTCCACCTTGCTTTGATTGTACAAGAAAAAAAAAAAAAATCTATCTTGGGATGGCCTTTGCCCAAGCAGGCCATTACTGGCTGAGCCGTTGGAAGACTTCATGCTTATCCGTGTTTGTGCTTCTCAGCTGGGAGCTGCTGCTGGAGGGGCCAGAGGACGCAGCCGACCAGAATGACTCTAATTAAATGACAATTTTGAATAATTTCACAAATTCGCTCATTTAACTT
The DNA here is from genome assembly GCF_022458985.1 of Mugil cephalus. NCBI lineage: Eukaryota > Metazoa > Chordata > Actinopteri > Mugiliformes > Mugilidae > Mugil > Mugil cephalus. The sequence goes on along the minus strand of NC_061785.1, from coordinate 3,996,519 downwards.
GCCCCCAAAACAAAGTCAGACATTACCTTTCTGTTAGCTGGTGAGCTGAGTGAGGTGTGCGACAGCACACTGAACATCATCAGAGGCAAAAGCAGCGTCACATGTTCTACGCAGAACAGCCTTTCAGTCAATCAATCAATCAATCAATCAAATTTTATTTTGTATAGCACCTTTTAGAGCAACTGAACTGAATGCCATTCAAAGTGCTTTTTAACAAAAATATATAAAAAAGAGGAACAAACAACAACAAAAGGACATGGAGACTGATGCACACTGTAAGGACAAGGATACTGAAAGGATAAGTTAAAATAATAGAATAAGTAAAAAAAAAGTTAAGTTTAAAAAAAGAATATAAATGAAGTAAGAATAATAATAATAATATAAAAATATAGTGCGATATAGGAACATTAAGTAGAATGAAATAAAATGTAGAATGAAAATATAGAATAAAATATAAAAACACTCAAAATATAAAAGATATATATATATATATATAAAAATCAACAACAAAAAATAAAGATAAGATAAAATAATAAAAGATCAATATAAATGAAAAAAGAATAAATAAATAAAAATATAAAATTGATACATTTTAAAAGCATAGTAAGATATAAGAACAATAAAAGTAGAATGAAATAAAATGTAGAATAAAATAAAAAATAGAAAAAATAAATAAATAACAAAGTTAAGTTAAAATAATAAAAGATCAATATAAATTAAATAAGAGTAGATAAATAAAAATATAAAACTGATAAAATATAAAAACTTCAAGAACAGTAAAAGTAGAATGAAATAAAATAGAATAAAAATATAGAATAAAATATAGAAATACTCAAAATGAAGGTGGCAATAAAAAACAACAACAACAAAAAAAACAAACAAGCAAATAAATAAGTAAATAAAAATGAGAGACCGTAAACTATAAAACAGAATAAAATAACTATAAGACTATGATATTAAAGCCAGATTAAAGAGATGTGGTTTTAGCCTACATTTAAAAGCGTCCTCTCAGATCTACCGGCTGTTCCACAGTTTCCGAGCTGAGCGCAGCATCCCCAGATGTTTTTGTTCTACTCTGTGGAACAGTTAAAAGGAAGGAGAGAGGATCTGAGAGGAGCCTTTCTGGTTCATACGATAAAAACATCTCTGAGATGTAAGAGTCCACGGAGTGCTTTAAAAACTAATAAAAGAACTTTAAAATCAATACGAAAACTAACAGGCAGCCTGTGTGAGGATTTTAAAATAACGTGTGCTCTCCTTCTGGTCTGAGTGAAAACTCGTGCTGCTGAATTCTGAATCAGCTGCAGTTTGTTGATTGTATTCTCGGGCCGACCAGAACAAATGCAGAATACTAATTAAATAGTTAACACAGCAGCAAAAAGGAACATCACCTACAATACACACAGTTACATCAATTACATGTACATATATTTATTTAGTGCTCTACAGAGAGAACGGTTCCCTTTTACCTTCAATTAGCATCAAGCGCTGCTCTATTCAGTCACTTCTTCAAGCATTAATCACAAGGCTGACGTGACAATCGCAACATTTCACTAACAGACTCAGTTGGTGTTTTCTGCAAAATATGTGAAATAAGAAAGTGTAACTTCTGGGAAATATTAACAAAAAATGAAATAATTTGAATTATGTAGCTTTAGCTGAGAATCTTCACTTACTGGAACTATGAGAAGGATCCAGCGTCGCTAACCACGGTGCAATCCAACCCCACATCTTGTAGCGCTGAATCAGCGCTGTCGTAACACGAACAGCTTTACGCCGTTTCCAATGTGATTTGCGCTGCATCCATGTTTTCTAATTTTGTCCGACAAATGTTTCAAATGCACCATTCCTTGTTGGGTCCGTGCCATATTTCCTCTAAAAAACAGGCACAGGAAACAGAAAAGTGAATTCTCAGCTAAATTTCTTTCGTGAAAAAGAACAATAATAATAATAATAAATCAGCCCATTTACAGATATTCTTTTGACTTTCTGGTACTAACGCTACCCTTAGCTTCACCAAAACTTAAAATAATCCATTAGTAAGTTATTTAAAAACCATTTTCCTCATCTTTTTTGTATTAGCTTGGAAGGACTTAGCCCTGTTAGCCCACTTACACCAGCCGTCCCTGGAAATGGCCTTACTTTGTAAATATTTTTTTTTAAATGATAAAATTCTGTTTCTCTGTGTGTGCTTTAAAGTTAAGATCAGAGTCAAATGTCACTCCCAGGTGTCTTGCCTCTTGTCTTGAGTTTATTTAGTTTAAAGTCCAGTTTCTGTCTCTGAGCTTTGACGCCAATGATTCTGTGACATCCAGCCCTTAACATCTAAAATGCACAATACGTCTCCGTGGAAAATCCTCGAGGTTTATTTAAAGAATTCTGTTTCACTTGTCATGTGAACTGCAGTGTCACTCAGAATATACAGCTCACAGTTGTCGACCACTATTTACACCAGACCCTGGATGAGAAGACTGAATAGTTTTCATCTGAGGAACACAAACTCAGCTGCCTCATTTTTTTTTTTTTTTTTTTATCAAAATACAAAAAAAAAAAAAGAAAAGAGAAAAAAAGTGTTTTGTATTTTCATGCAAGGTCAGAACACCTTGGAAACAAGCCTGCAACAAGGGCCTACCTCGGTACAATGGAGTGATTGATTGCTTGTAACAAAGCCCAAAAAAGAAGTCCGGAGAATATCCACTGCAGCCAGCGAGTAAATCAAATAAAAATTCTGCCCTGCGTGTGTGCTCGCAGTCTTCTTCAGTCTCCCTTTTTTTTTTCCAAATTAAATCAAATTGAAACTGAATTTAAAAGAGGAGACAATATTTGCTCTATTTGCATAGAAACAAACCTTGAGGAGCTTTTTAGATTTATCATATCTGCAAAGATTCTCCTCACTTCACACAAACAGCTCGGTGAGGTAACATTTCCAGCACAAGGGAACAAGAACTGTACTCAGTCGGAAACATATTACTTGTGCCACGAGTTATTTATACGTTTAAATGCCCCTGTGGTTGAATGTAGCGTCAGGTAAAAATTTCAATCCCAGAACGGATCGTACAAAAAGAAAGGCCTGGAAAGTGGGGAAAAAAAGTATATTTGGACGACTTCACAATATTGTCTTTTGATATTGATCAGTGAGCACGGATTAGTTTGCTACTATAGGTTAAAAGAATTCAAGAATTTTAACATATTCTCCTGGTCTCCGCCCTAATCTTGAATTAAATGCACGAAGAATAAGTATCGACCTGGTGCTGGATGTGAATCTGAGTTCTCATTATCCAATTGAGACGCCCGGATTGGAATTCGGTTTTCGCCAACATATCTACGCTCATTCACAGTTTTCAATCGGATAAAGCGTGTGCACATGCTCCACAACCACTGTGCTGGAGTGTGACCCTGGAACAAAAACATCCAAGAAAGCCGGTTGCAGAAGAAGAAGAAGAAGAAGAAGAAGGTAAACGGAGCTGGTAGAAGAACCGTCTGAGGGATAGCGCCCAACTTATCTGCACCAGAAGTAGCGCGAACATTACGTACGGGATTAAAAAATGTACTATTGCCCCTATGGTCGTTGTTTGAAATGCCGGTCTGCCACATGAACAAGTCTTATTTATTATATGACCTAATAGGTCAACCAGAAAGCGAGCCGTATTCACCCGCTGAAAAGACGCATATCGCCACCTAGTGTGGAGGAGGAGGACATGTTTGCGTGAGTTATTCTATTATCTTGTGCTGCTTGTAAACTGGGACCAGGACTGTACTGTAGTAGCCAGAAAGCTGAATTTTGAGCATAGCTCCATTAAGCTCTGCATGTAAACGCACTGACTGATGTTTGAATCAAGGTGTCTGGAACTGAAATAAACAACCTCGTGACTTCCTGAGACGTTAATTAAAGCGCCGTCATAAAACAACAAAAATACTAGTGTTGAAGACTTTCATCTCATGAGTTCTGTGTATTTAGAGGCCTATTTATAGGATAGATAGATAGATAGATAGATAGATAGATAGATAGATAGATAGATAGATAGATAGATAGATAGATAGATAGAATTTCTTTAATATAAGATTAATATCTTTAGGTATTTGGGATGAGTAGGACCTAAGAAGTATAAAAAATAAGCATCAAGTAGACACAGGGATTGTTTCACTGTATATTACAATTTAAGTACCTAGTGTGTACCAGAAATATCCCTTTGTTGTTATTGCACATTGTTATACTACACATTACATACCCCTCTGCCACTGTTACACAAGATCCCACAGTATTACACATTTCCCATTGTCACTGTTGCACATGGTGACATTGCACATCCATCTTAATCACTATTACCCTGTCGCATGTTGCTCACGCGTTGCCCTTTAAAGGCTTTCTAATTAGTAGAATTAAATTACAGCTGATTGGACATATTTTCTTTCAACACAATTAACCTGAAGGCTTCGAGAAAACACACTCGAAAAAATCAAAGTGCTGACTGGGTTTTTGAGGGGAATAGGGCAGAGGTATACCAAGCTCCGTGTTAACATAGCACTCTATAGCTGTTTTTGTGGTATGCTGCTGGATGGTACACGTGGTTTCCAAAGTGCTCTCTTGTTCCCCGGCTCTTAAAGCACAGGCCACACAAACACACACACGAGCATCTATCAATCACTGAAAGATTGCAGCAGTTAGAGCCAGCAGGGCTGCACTGTGACGCCCTTGATATGCACATGTTTTAAATATTTGATGCCCCTTGCGGTGTTTGCAGCCGGTGTACATGCGCTGAAGCATGTTTTAGTGGCTGAGCAATATCCATCAAATGACCTTTTAAAACGAGGCGCTTGTAAAGGTTTCACAGGAAGGGAAATTGTGGCTGTTGTCACAGAGACACAAGCGTGTCTGACAGGTTTCAGTGGAGGACAAACCGGTCTCAGGCTCATCTGTTGCTCGCTTCATTCGATGCACCGAACAGCCCGGTGCGAACCAAGTAGGGGTTAGAGACGTGAAAACAACAAGGTATCTTCATGTTGATTTCATTAATAAATATACGAGTAAGGTCGAATTAAATGACATATAATCGCATTTCATAAACAATATCTACAGAGAATTTTAGACACCGCTACCTTGTTTTGTTTGTTTGTTTGTTTTTCAGCTGCCCCGCCAGCTTAGTTCATATTCCGGGGCACGCCGGGTTAGTTGCGCACACGCACCCCTGTAGCGCATCACGGAAGTGACGTCAACGCGCTGCAATTCAAACTCCAGGAAACGAAAGTGTTGGTTTGAAAACGGTCTCCGGCTACAAACAGGGGCTGTTTTCAGTGGATATTTGCAGCTTGGTTCGTCAGTAAGTATCAAATATTTAATATTTGTCCCATGTTTTAACCTCGTGTTTATCAACCGTTCTTGTGCGACTGATAAATGAAACAGTTTTTTTTATGTTAAATAACCACTAAGGAGAGGTGTGGTGAAACCCCCAACGGTACCTTACCTGTCTTTTTATTTATGTTTAATCCAAATTATCTGTTTATATTATATTTATACCACGGAAACGGATATAGTTCTATGTGTTAGTATGAAATGGGACTAAATAAATAACTGCATAAGTTTAATGACAGTGACTGAGTGTGTTAAAAGTGTCATTAGGAGAGTAATGTATTAATATATTTTATATTTTACACTTTAATATTCAGAAACCCTCCTGTGACCCTTACCTTTTTCACGTAATGCATTTTATTTATTTGTTCATTTGTATTTAAGGCACCTGTGTTTTGCTCTTCACTTTGAATTTAAAAAAAAAAGAGGGGGTTTCATGTCAAAAACTCAAATCCTTTGTGATTCCTTGCGTCCCCAGACTCCTCCGTTCTAGCAGCCATGACGTCTAAAGGCGCGAAGGAGACCATCGTCTCGAAGCTGGGCTTCAAATCCAGCAGCTCTGCCTCCAAAGCCGAAGCGGAGCTGGACAAAGTCAGGAAGGAGAACGCTCACCTGAGGAAGAAGATGGACGAGTTGGCCAAGCGACACATCAAACCGCCCGACACGGACAAAAGCAAGCTGCTGGAGGTGAGTGCACGTCGTCAGGATGAACATTCGTGTCTCTCTCGTCTTTTTTTTCTTTTTTCTTTTTCATTCTCATGTTTTAACGCCGTTTCTTTCAGAGGATCCTTTCCCTCGAGACGCTGCGAGAGAGGAACAATCAGCAGCTGCTGGTCAAAGAGCAGGAAATGGAAACTCTGAGACAGCAGCTGTCAGCGAGAGGAGGCGAGGTGCGTATGTAGGACGCTCCTGCACAAATATATGGTTAAAAACCCCTGCTAGAGATTCGTCCGTGAAAGGAATCCTCCATGGACACGGACGTATTTGTACGCCCGGGGCTCAGAACGAGGAGATAAGAGTGTACGGCTGTGTCTTGTACAGTAAACTTCCCCTCAACTTGTGAGGATTTGTTGCACTCGTGGCGTGTGGTTGTGCGGCTGGCGTGTGCGTTCCTGGGAGCAGACAAGTGTCAGAAAGCATCGCGAGCTGCCACGGAAAACAGCAGGGGGGTGAAATAGCTTCTAGTCCTTGTTGACAGCAGCTCAGCGAAGTGAGCGTCAGACAAGCGGCACAAATGGCATGCTAACAACATGGTGGTTACGTGCCCTTTACTTGACATTTTTTAAACTAATTGTTCATGACTTGTCAGCGTTTATGGCAGTGCTATAGAAAGTGATGCTGGCTATATGGGGCTGCTGCTTATCTGCTTATATGCGACATTTCTCAGTTGGAAAGATTGTATATTGACATTTTTTATATAAATATATATAAAAAATTTGTTAAATACATGTGATTTTATTTGGATAGCTTAATATTGAATGCAAAAATGATAATAATAAATAAATAAATAAAGGTTGAGTTTATCATAGAGCACATACAGTAGGTAGGAGGTTCCTATTTAATCTCTCCATCAGTTTACATTCACTGTTACTCCAGTCTAGTGTTGTTCATGTATTACTCTCTAAATTTCATCATAACTTACCCGAAGGTTAAAAAAACAAACACACACAAATTTGGAGAAAACCTGAAAGAAAAATAAAAGAACCTGCTCTCCAGCATCAAGCGACAACCTTGACAACGAGAGTTATTTGAAAGCTAATCTCGATGATGTTTTAGAGTTTGTCGTTTCCTGGAATAAAAACGTTTAAAGATGTGGACTGACCCGATGGAAAAGTTTATTTACACACGGTTCTGCTCCAGCGTGTCGAGGCTTCGGCCTTTGGAACCGACCGTTCTTCCAATAAAAGTTGCAGAAAATAGTTTTTATAATTCAGAAGAGGATGAGGCTGAACTTTAGATGAGCTGCTACTAGGTGTCAGAATGTGTTTTTACATATTAATCAGACATTAACCTCCTCACAGGTTAACTTTCTACAAAAAAGTGCTGAAGGCAGAACTGTGTGAAGAAGAGTATTTACTCAGGAAACCTACATTTCTCAGCAAGTGGTTATAAATAATAAAAAAAAAAAAGTAGCTGTTTTGTTGGTAGCTGCCTTGTCGGGTTGTATATTTCTCACGGTTGTGTTTTTCAGGTGGTGGCGTCACTGCAGGCCCAGCTGGAGCAGCGCAGGAAGGAGGCAGAGCAGAGAGACGTGTTGTTTCAGAACTTGTCTCAGGAGACGGAGAATCTGAAAAACAAGCTGACCACTGTTTCTTCCCGATGCCAAACGCTGGAAACACAAGTGGTGGTAGGTTTCACTTTGTAGAGTCTAGACGACGTACGTCTGCTTGTTTTTTGTTTGCACATAGAAAACATTACACAAGAAAAGATGAGACAAGATGTGCAGGAGAGGTCAGAAACAACAGTGTGTATATATATATATATATACATATATATATAAAAACACGTATGTTGCATGAACATCGTCACCAGTCCACATCCAGCTCCCAATGTCCAGGTGAATAAACAGTTTTCATGGAGCCTGAATGCAGATAATACTGAACACGTTTCACTTAGTGGTTTTAAACTGTTCTGCAGCACAACACCTTGATGCAAATGTTTGCGTAAAGATTCCTTTTTGTGTGTCTAGACCTTCAATTCAGGACGATTCTTTAAAAATCTTAAGGACAAATGTCTCCACAATTTCTTTTTTCTTTTTTTTTTTGACTGTGTGTCACAAATCGCTGAGGAATGTATCTGGATCAGTAGCTATATCCTTTCCTCTGACTCCATATTTTCCCTCCGGCCTGGGATTAAATCCTGCAGCAGCTTTCCGTCCTTGGCCGTTCTCATATCCTCCCCTCTCCCAATATTTCCTGATGCAGCAGGGCACATTTTTGTGTTTGTTTTTTTGAATTATTATATTTCTGGTAAAAACAAACCAACAGTTGTGATGTGATCTGAGTCTTGACGTGCATCTCTGAAATTAACGGGGAGTGGTAGGACAGTTTTTCCCACTGGGTTTTCGTTCCCACCTGCGTGACCTGAGGAGCTTTGCTAATTGATTGGAGAAGCTAATCGTGTAATTAAAAGACAAGTTACTTTGATTTGTAGCTTGTTGTGTTAAGTAATGAAGGAGCCAGGATTCATTCTGTGAGTCTTTTCTGCAAGTTTCATTAGTTGTAGTAATTTTTCCTTCTGAGAATAATTAGTTATTGTTGAAACGTTGATCAAAAAGGGGGAAAAACATCATTGTTATATGATGTTAAACAGGTCTCTGTGACCTCAGTCTTGTTTGTGTTCCTTCCATTGACACAAACAGGGTGTACAAGGTTATAGCTGGTTAGACCGACTGCCGCCACAGGTGGCGATAGCCAGCGGTTGACCTCCCACCTAATTTCACATCTTTCTGTTTCTCCTGGCGTGAGTGGTTCTGGCTCTGAATGTGTGAGCAGCTGCTACATTTTCTCCTGATCAGTAAATCTTATTTCAGTACGAGCCACCTGAGTCTTCAGCGTCATTTCCACCGAGCTCTTTTGTTCTTCTCTGAGAATGTAAAGCTTAATGATAACAGGTGTGTCCTGACCTCTGCTTTTGTTAGGGTGAGGGTGAGGGTGAAGGTGCTGAACCTGCCTCCATTGGACAGCAGGACGTGCACTGTCCCTCCCCCTGTTTTCAGAATCCTTGTTGCATGTGGCCACATCTCTTCTAAGAGACTGTGGCCAAAAAGGGCTCATTCCCGAGTTTTCTTTCTTTTCTTTCTTTTATCTTAATGAAGCCTTTGTTGCCTTAAAGTAGTTTCTAAAGTAAATCAAATCTTATGAGATTTATCCATGTATATGTTTATTAACTTATTTTATTTACTTATCAGGTATGTAATAATGTTTCCAAATTAAAATCAGTTTGTTAGTTGTGACGTTTCAACCCGTACACGCTGAGTTGATGTCAAATGAAAGTGATGTTGTCCCTTCGCTCGCTCACATTGAAACGAGCTCGATCAGCCACTGTCTCCCTTTTATACATCCACAAAACTATACCAAATTTTTAGATGTTCCCGTGCTTCCCTCCCACTTCCTTTGCTGAAAAAACTTTTAAAACCAATGAAATTATTTTTATTTTAATCCCATGAAATGATTCATATCTATAATCATATTAATGTTTTTTATTTTTTTTATTTATGTTTATAAACAATAATATCTACACTTTTTTTTACTAAATTTAATAATGCAAAATTATGTTTTTAATTAAAATTATTATATTTTTAATGAAAAATAATAAGTTTTTGGAAATTAAAGCAAATCTGAGGATTACGGTTAGGAAATTAATAGGGTTAGTGGTTAGTGGTTAAGGTTGACCATTAGAGTAAAGGGTTGGTGGTTAGGGTTGACCATAAGGGTTAGTTGCTGTATATTTACATCGGTTTCATTTCACCCGTTTTGAGCATTTCAGCAGAAAATGTTTCCCATGAATGAATTTTGGTTGGAAACACACATGCAGCCGCTCCTCTGTCCAGTAGGTGGCAGTGTGTGACCTCTGATCGGGTTCCTCAACAGCTTTGTGCATTCACACGTCTCCCTTTTACCGCCTGTACCCGCTCAGTAACGCACCGCTTACACATTAAAGAGATAACAGGTTTGTCCATTTAGCCCGTGGGAAGGTGTTATCCATCTCGTCATCAAAATCACCCGTGCAAGAGCCTTCGGCGAATCTGTAGCAAACCGCTTCCCTCACATCTGTGGGCTCCTATTCCTTTTCAAAGGTGGCTTTGATGCTTTGAGTACTGCAGATTCTCACTGGAGAGTGGTCATCAGGATTCTGCTTCAGAAGAAGCTCAGAGGGCAAGTCACAAGTAGAAACCCTGTGGTTAGCTTCATTAATGCGCACGAAAATCAAACCCTCTCTGGTCTGATGGTTGAGCTTAACTGTTGCACTGGTTGTACAAACAAAATGGGTAAAAATCTATTCTGATTTCCTACTATTTTAATCAGTTATAAAACACCTCCAGCCCCATTATTCCCTGATGCTCGCAACAGGGAAAGGTATTGTGTTTGTGGGTTCACTGCTGCTTCCGTTTGAGGCTAAATCCAAAAGAATCGGAGATTTTAAAGAAGGGGAATATTCGTACAAGAAGGATACAGGTTCTTTTTAATCTTTTGCTTCTCTTTGCTTTAGACCCAACGATGGAAATGCATTAGAATTCAGAGTGTGAATACTTATATATGGAAATACTTGATATTCCTACCCATACATGGCTTTTCTGATCTTGCCGTCCTGGAGTCTGTGCTGCATGTGGATTCCCTTGTCTTTACGTCTTGTAAGGGTAATTTTTTTTTTTTTTTCCTGACACACTCCTCGCCCTCGGAGCCTTTTTTTAGATTAAGCCCGTTTTGCATTACTAGAAATAATCTCGCCAACGAACCCGCCACCCTTTCCCTCCTCCTCCCTGGATTTGCAAAAGCTGTTCGTGGGCTCGGCTTATGCGACGTGCATTTAAATCCATCTGGAAAAGTTGACAAGCTTGTGATGTTTGTCTGGTGTAGCATAAGAGCTCACAGAGCCTTAGCGCATAGATGATCGGTTAGATGCTTACCCCGACGGTGCTGTGGAAGGTTTTGCCGGAGCTTAGACGTGGGGTGGGATCAGACGTGAAGACCTCAGGGTCAGTGTGACAGAATTATGAGATGAGTGACCTTCCTCCAGGGATGGATGTTGAGGAACAGGAGCTCTGGAGCCGGTCACTGAGGTCATGTGGCCGAGCCTCTTACGAAGCAGGTCGCTCTTTTGAATATATGAATCGTTCAGTTTTTAAACAATGACTAATATAGACTTATTTTTATTATAAGGCCTTCAAATGTCACTCCAGGCCACTATGTGTCTCAAAATGTATGAATATTCTGATGCCTGTGTGAGATGCAAGAGTTAAAGCTAATGCTACCGATATGTTGAAGGAGTATTCATGGATAAAAATGTGCTTCCTCTTTTCAGAATGGACAGGCTCCTCCTGCAGATGTGGTGCTGATGCAAGATCAACTGAAAGATGTGAGTCACTGATTTAATGTGTGTGTGTTTCTGCATGCATATCTGTATTAATCTGTCTGAATGGGTGAAACTTTATTCATCCCTCGAGGAAAATGGCTCTAAAAGAGCTGCTCAGAACTGAGGTTTAAATCTGTGAACTGAGACACTGTATAGAGAATGGAAAATGCTGCCAATGTCGCTCTGTAACTGCATGCCACCCCAGAACCCTCTATCCCAGCCTTCAACGTTTTCATGTTGATGTGTATTTAAAAAAATGACCAACCAAAGATTTTGTAACTGCTGGATTCCCTGTTGAAGACCTGTGCTGTGATGTGCACATATGCAGACGATTGATTCATTTATTTTTGCATCTGACCACCAGGCTCTAGAGAAGAACCAGCAGTGGATCGTGTACGACCAGCAGAGAGAGGCCTACGTCCAGTCTGTCCTCGCCCGGACCATGGAGCTGGAGCAGCAGCTGACCCAGGCAAAGCAGCAGCAACAGCAGGAAACTAAAGAAGAAGATGGTAATGGAACTTCCTCACATCGTATCATTTACTGGAGTCATGCAGTTAAGCATAGGGAAACTGAAGCTCATAAATTAACCATCCTATCCGTGTATATATGTGTCCAGTCTATAACTTATTTCCTTTGAGCTGTAGGCTCTTATAGCATGTCTTGTTTGATATGCATGTATAACAGAGCTTAAAGTTAATTGATTATATAGACGAGTAGGATGTTTTAATAATCTAATATATCTCAAAAAGACGAGGAGTCCAGCATCTCATTTACATTTAACCTTATTGTACTTAAGGGCAAGACGAGCTGCTTTGTTTTGAGCCGGCTGCAGTTTCCCCAAGACTATATTTAGACTGTATGGCACATCCAGTGTGGAATGTGAAGAGAAAGCAGTTTGATTCAGAAATGACTTTCTGGCTGCATTAAAAGAGCAGCTTGGTTCGAGTGAGAATGGACCAGATGGTTGATAACATCTGTAGGACTGAGTAAATGTTTGGTTGTGGTTCAATTAAAAAGAGCAGTGCGTTCCAACATTAAATCAGTATCTTTGAGCAGCTTCTTAATTTCCTCGCTAACGTGTCTTATCTCTGCTGCTGTGAACTCATCAGGTCCTGAAAAGAAATCCCAGTGTGACCAGCTGCAGAAAGACCTGGAGAACCAAAGGGCTCAGCTTAGCAGAACCCAGCAGGAGCTCAGTGTGCAGAGGGAACAGGTGATTACTATCAACTGTTTTCTTTGAATTCCTCTTACCTTCTAAAAACAGACCGACTGATTCATTCTTATGTTCTGCACGATGCAGCTGATCGTACCAAAAACCTGCAGTCTCCCCATTAAAATATGGATAAATTCATTCCTTCTTTCATTCGTCTGGATCAGCATTCAGCTGGCCTAGCCCCGCAGAACATTTATATTCTTTGGATTCAGACATCTTTATAATTGATCTCTTTTCAAGAACTGAGTAGACTCCATTCTGTAATTAGTGTTTTCCCCGCTCTGCAGACCGTGAAAGCTCAGGCTGAGCTCCAGTCGCAGAAGGAGCTCGTCGCCCGGGTCCAGGAGGAGATGCTGGCTCTGCAGAGGAAGCACGGGGACAAGTGCGGCGAGCTGTCCTCCTTACGGAGGAGGTACGAGGAGAAGAGCAAAGAGCTGGACGAGGCCAAGGTGCAGCTGCAGGCGGAGCGGCTCAGCAACAGGTAACGACGCCGCGACTGTTGACGTCCAACGGAGGAGGAGGATGTCGGATCAATGCAAAACCTGCCACAAAGACGCAACAATAGCCCCCGGGATCCTACACAAGCTTGGAAAAAGATGGAATTTGTTTTTTATATTTACAGCTTGGGAAAACCATGAAAAATAAAATCTAGTGAACAGATGCTCAGTTTTCTAAAACATAAACTTATGAAAATCTAAAAAAAAAAAAATGAATGGATCGATCCATTTATCGAGGTGGTGACCACACACTTTTTGAACCTTGTGAGCGAGCGAGACAGACTCACTCAAGTTATCATTTGTTTGGTTTATGATTTCTTAATTTATTTTTGTATTTGACTGACTTTAGTTACCCTTTTACCCGCCTTGGGCATTTCTGTACATTTTCTTTGTGATGATTTTGGCTGTTACAGCTGAATTTCTGCAGGAACTCTTTTTATTTAGCCAAAATTTGGGGCAAAATTGTACATGTGCTAAAAAAATAACATAAAATTCTCAGACATCAATATTTTTTTCAGCTTTTTTCCCACATAAATAACTTAAACGACTTCAGACCAGCTCAAAACTACCAAACTTTCAATGATTTTCCGGATTTTAACCCCTTAAATGCCAGTCTGAAAATGCCAAGTTTTACATGTTTTTGCACTGAATTTGCACTTATTTGTATGAGCTGCAATACCTAGCTATAATCTAATTATTATGATGGTTATTTACTGAGGAGTCTGGAAATGTATGGAATTTTGAAATTTCCAATGTGTAGGAACCCTGTAGGCCTATGATTAGCAAGGAACACAACTAACAATGAATAAATAAATAAGGGAAACACTGCTTTATTTCATCCAGACATACAGTGTGTGAGGAGAGAAAAGTGTCGTCTGACCGGACCGACAGAATGAGAGCTGAACTGGAGAGTATGGACATGAGGCTGGAGGAGGAGAGGAAGAGATCTGCTGAGCTTCTGCTGCAGGTGACAACGTCTTTTTACCTGTCGTCGCTCTCCACTAAGAATTCTTAAAGTTTTAGAAGTTATTCACTCCTATCAAAGCTCTCGCAATGCACAAGAGGAAAACTGCTTTACAAACCAGACTTATCTGAATTAAAAAGGGACTGAGGTACAGCCTTGAACTTCACTTTACTAAATTAGCTGCACAAATGAGTTTTTCATGTCTTAACTGTTTGGTGTTCACAGGTAAACGTGCTGCAGAATTCTCTTCTGAGCCAAAATGAAGAGCAGCGAAGAATCGCAGCGCTGGAGCAACAGGTAACGGTTTGGACACAAAAGGGGTGGAAAAAATATCGATACGGCAAAATGTATATAATATGATCATAAACTATCATGGAAACAACATATTAAACTATATTAAAGGAAAAATATCTAAGTCAGTAGCAGTCCAGTATAAATGTAAGTTTAATTTATTGTTCACTAATACTATAATACTATTACAACCTATAAAACAGTTATAAATTCAATAGCCCCACTACAAAGGAGAATGAAACTGATTATTATTCTCAACAAATTGTTATGTCATGAAACTGAATGATTTATTCTATTATAAAATAATGTAAATAATGTTTAGAGCAAAATCAAAATCACACCCAGACAGAAGTTCTTTTTAATACGGGAGAGTAACTATGATCTGAGAGGTCGGTACAAAAAGCAAAAATAAAAAAAACTGGAGTTAAATTTTGAAATGACGAAAGAATAAATTTAAAAAGATGCAACTCATTTTTTATTTATGGAAGAAAAGATTCTAAAACTTTGTGGAGTTGTTTTTCAGAGCTACAAATGTGAATGATTTATTCAGTCATTTATTTTTTGAAGGGCAGCTTAAATAGTTTATATATCGAGATACTTTTTTCTTCCGATACGATATCGATTTTTGAAAGAAATAGAAAAAGACGCGTTTTGGGCCAAAATCTTTTGTATGTTTTTGTTTAAAATTTCCCCTCGCAAATTAAAATTTTGTTACATTCACATGAAAGTGAACCCAACATAATTTTATTGTCATTTATCATTGCATACTAAATGATAATAATGTATATTTATAAATAGCACTAGGCCGAGTTTAATATAAAACACAAATCTCTCCATCTGTTTGAGTCTGAAAAACGTTCAAGACGCCTGATGCAGAATATTGTAATATCATAATATTGCAATAATGTATCTTATTGTGACTCAATACTCAGCAGACACTCACACACAGGAATCATCTTATCAGATGATAACACGGCTAAATCACCAAGAACAATAAAACATTCAACATGATCATAAAATCTGTAGTTAAGGTCATGCAGCCTGTTAGTGGAGAATCCGTTTCTCCATCAAAGTCCTGCAGCTCCACTCATGCCGTCTGCATCTCAAACGTTCCTGCTCCTCGTCAGATCCAGCTCTCTGCCAAGGACTTTGAGAATGAGCGGGTCGATCGCCAGGGCATGCAGCACCAGCTGCACAAGGTGCTGAAGGAGCTCCGCAAGGCCCGCGACCAGATCGCTAAGCTGGAGTCTGCTGTAAGTGTTGCACATCTCGGGCCCGTTTGTTTGCGTTAATGTTCTGAACTCACAGAATGTGAATATTTTTTTTGCATTTTCAGAAGCAGCTGAACGCTCGCTTCTCAGAGCCCAGCTCGTACGATAAGCTGGAGCTGGAGCGTCTCACTATCGACGACGCTCCCGGCCTCACGTCCCCGTCTAAAGTCGCCAACCTCCTGGATGAGAGTTTCCTGGAGTGCCCCAAGTGTCACGCCCCCTACCCGACCAGCCGCCACAGGGAGCTCCTGGCTCACATCGACTACTGCTTCGCCTAAGCTGGCAGATCAGATCAGAGCCCCCCCATCCCTCCCCTCCCCTCCCCTCCCCTCCCCTGCAAGATCGTTTAGATCAAACCTATAATGTTGACAACCACTGGATTAGATTATTATATCCGTTCAGGAAATGTATTTGAAACATCTGTTTAAAGCCAATGAGCCGGCAGAGTTAAGACACCGACTCCACAAATGAAGCATAGGTGAGTAAAAGATACGTTTCCTTACAACAACCTGAAGTTATATACGTTTTAATTTCCAAAAGCTGACTGAACTTAAACAAAAAAAAAATATATCGGTTTGAAATGCTCCTAATGCTCCTATTTTTACAAATACAGCCAATAATGTAGATAATAGGAAATATTTTATGTTATTTCACAAGAATTATGGCACGTATAGTTTCCACATTACACATATCCGCATGAGGCTTTTTTTATTTTATCTTCACTCCGAGAAATGTCTCAGTTTTCATTTGTTTCAACCAAAAGGGACTCGAGACATTCGCTTAACACCTCCAAACCGCATGAAACGTTTGCAAAATAAAGTGCTCCAGCTCCTCGTCGTTTACGATTCCCTTCACATTATTATTCTTGGGTTTTTATTTTATTGTTTGTGAAGCTCTTATGGATTTTTTTTGTCTTTATGTGTATTTTATCTATGTATTTATTCTTTGCGGGAATTATTTCTTTTTTTTCTTTGTTGAACTATGTATTACGATTTTATTCATGTTTTGCATTTATACTGATCACAGCCAGTTTTATTTTGCTTAAGTTTACAGACCAGCGTCATATGTTCCATTGATTCCACACCAGACATAAACACACCATTTTTTCTACTTGTAGTTCCCGTAACATACGGTGTTTTTAATGCGGCCGGTGTGATTATTGCTGGCATTTTTCTCTGTAGTAAGAGAAATCACCCAAAAGCAGCAGCAGCAGTGGTCGTTTGGTATTTCTGACAGTATTGATGCGAGGGAGAAAAAATATAAGGGAAAACCGTTTAATTTAAGGTGTTTATTACGTCTCATGCTGCTGAGCCATGAAACCGTAACCATGACCAAGATCTTTTTCCGACTTTAACCGGACGTCAACCATAACCGCGTCCTCGCATGTGGCAGGTGCATTGTTTCAAGGGGAGCCCTCGTCCAGCTCCACCTTGACTTCTCAAGCCCGCAGCCCTGTAAACCTGGAATGAGATTGCATGAGTTAATTCCTTGTACTAAACTATTTAAGGCAGGGGATTAGCGAAGGTCCTCTCGCTAGGAGAAAGGGGGTTAAGGTGTCTTTATTCCCGCAGCCATGGCAATGTGACCACACGGGCTTAAGGCGGGCAGGCGCAGATCTTCTGGGTAGCTGATTTAACTTCGGTTTTGTGCCTTTTCTTTATGTCTGATCTGATAATCGTGTTGCTTTGACGAGCTTTAATCGGGTTTGCTGTTATTTGTTTTGTTTGAATCATGTGCTCCAAAGTTCTGCCACGCTCTGTACTGTACAAAAACGTGCAATAAAGATTCCAGTACTACTGCCCTTTGTGTACATTTCGTCAACTCTAATGCTAATGTTAGAATGCTAATAAGACGCAACTTTTTTTTTTTCTATGTTTACCTCATTAATTAGCAGAGATTTTAGAATTAGGGCGCCATTAAAGAGCCTATCATTAGCAGGGATTATCAGGCTGCATCCTGCTGGGGGTGTCATTGCTATGAGATGGGGGTGCCTGCACTGGTTTAGGTGGGTGCTACATATCTAAGTATTGTAACATCCACACCAATGAATTCCAGGTCCAAACGTTTCCCAGCAGAACACTGAATTGTCACAAGATGTTATTTACTACTCTTGTGGGTAGTCATAATGTTGTGGCTGATCAGTGTCCTTAATCACGTACCGGACGCAGGAATTAAGCCGGCCGATTATCATCCTGATGTGGAAATCGTTTACATGAAAATCTGCTGGATTCCACATCTGGGAACCATGGATTTGTGAAATATTTGGTGCTAATCAGTTCAGCGTGTTATTTTGTATTATATAACAATAAAGAATTTAAATTGTAGGCAGCTCTCAAGGGAAATCAACCACCAGGACATGCAAAACAAGCCATTGTTTGGCTCTTTGAGGGGGGAAAATACAACTATTTACTTCCCTCAAACCAATGGGTGCATCGCCAATACCCCAAACCCCCTCCACATGTTGCCTTATATCCAGAATTAACACTTAAAAGTCAAAAGCACCTTAAATGGGTACAACAAATAACAACTAAATAATGAAAACATCCCGCTGACAACACTATAGAGCAGGAGTGTCGAAACATGCAGCCCGTGGGCCAAAAGAGTCCTGCAAGAGGTTCCATCCCGGCCCTGCAGGATGAATTTACAAAGAGTCAATATAACAATTTAAGCTATATTCACACTGGATTGGTTTTAACTGAGAACGTCCCTGTGATTCAGATATTAACCCCTATGTGTCAATTTCATGTGGTTCATTGACACAGGATAAAAGAACTCTGTGTTTTACTCAAACTTACGTTCTGTTGTCGTGGCTCTGCTACTTTCCATCTCACCCCACTGCATCAGAGACAGTTTTAATTACTTTGCAAAAATATAATCGATGGTAAATATAAACTAATGATACTTTTTATTCTCTGGAAGAAATTACCAACGACCTGTTGGTATTTAAACCAGCTTCACCTTTGCAGATGAACACATTAGTGGTTGGTTTAATGGTTTAATCCGTCTAAACGGTTCAATAGTTAAGCGACATCTTGACTTTGGGCTGTAACTTCTGTCCAGACTTTGAATTATAGCACGTTCTTCATAATTCTTAAGAGACAAGGGAGAGAAAAAAAAATACAGATCAAACAAAAGTTTCAAAAAAGTAGAAACTCACCTCTAAATCACAGAGATGTGTCGATTCACACTGGATTAGTTTTATCAGAGGACCTCTGTGTTACCAGAATTATGGTAGGTAGTTTGTGGTGAAATTTTTACATTGCAAATTACGTGGACGATTCGCATGGGATTAAAATCACAGACGAAAGTCCAAGATAGATAAAACTATGGGGCCAAAAATAGGGCTGAAGATGGCAGTAATATGTCAGAATTGCACTTCAGGTTCATAAAATGTTTTGTAAAAGGATATTTTATTAAATGGAACCATTTTCATAACGAACACTGAAGCAAAGGAGGACATTTTTGGACTCCCCTGAACTAAAATGACACCCTGGCTGTAGATTAAGTCATCCAAATCCAGGTCGCTGACATTTTGAATGTTGGAACAGTTCATTGAAAACTGCCGAGTGATGAAAGGAAATGTCAGAAAGCTCAGTGTTACAGAACAAACAATGAAATGAGTCAACGGTCAAAGGTTTTCTATCTCCCGCTGATCAAGTGGGAGTCTCCTCTGCCGAGCGTTAAGCCCCACTGTGCTACTGGAAGCTCATGTCATGCCCCCGTTTTTTTTTTTTGTTTGTTTGTTTGTTTTACAGATCACATCCAACACGAAATAGCTAAAGAGTAACCCAGAAGCAAACTCTGTGACGTTGTTTTAAGGTTTTTATTTCAAAAACTCGATCAAGTTCACATCTTGGCATTAGGAAACAACCTTGACTTACTTACTGTACGCCTAAATATAGTAACTGTGCATGTTTTAAGGTCTATGTGCATTTGTGCTACAATGTACCATGCGTACCGTACCTTCAGTGACGTGGAAACCTGTTTTTTTCTTTTTAGCCAACGTGGCGTTTAGAGTCCAGGTTCACTTAAAGAGGAGATATTTTATGAGAGGGGTAATTCCAGACAACGCTACTGTCTGACATGTTTTCTCACTGGCATCACAGAGGAAGCATCGGTTCACATTTAAAGTTTGTTTTATGCAATTTTCCTTTACAAAAGAAAAAAAAAATACAACATGCAACTCTAACTAATGGAAACACTTAACGAAGAAAAGTCTTTTCTTGTGAATATTGCAGCTTGAAGTTTCCCATTTTAGTTTATTTTTTTAAAAGATGGACAAGCTTCTTTCCCTTTTCAAGACAGACATAAAATAGAGGTAAAAGGGAAGAAGTGGGATTCAGTCTGAGACCAGTCCACAGTCTCAGGGGTGGATGGCGGATGGCGGATGGTGGAGGTGGTGGTTGAAGGGGGGCTCTTAGGAAGGGGGGCTCGGTGGGTCAAGAGATCCGCTCTCCTGGCAGAAGCCTGCAGGGCAGAGACACATTTTAGATCAGTTATATTAAAAGTCTAAATGTCTAATGTATTTCCAGCATTGATTTCAGAATGATGTCGTCAGTCAATCAAGTCGGTCACAAGAGGGTTTACACAACTCAGGTCAATCAATCATTCACTTGGTCTTTCACCTTATTGATCGACCCAGAGAGCACGGATCAGTAAATGGTGGAAAAAAACAAATAAGCATGAACTCGGATGAGTCCGACTCACCGGTGTGTGCGACGCGTCTGTATTTGCCGAGGAGACACAGCTCCATCTTCTTCTGGACGACGGTGACCTGGTCCTCCGGCCTCAGGCCGGTCGGGTGACGGGAGAATATGAAGGAGTAGCTGTCTAAGCAGGTGCCGTCGGAGTCTAGAAGTCTGCAGGAGTAGTGGATTGCGTAGTTGTCGTAGTCGGTGTCGATAACCCAGTGGTCATCGTCTGAGGTGAGGGAGGGAAGGGGAGAGATTAGATCGATGCCGAATCGAAAACGGTTCACCGAAGGACAAAATGTGTTGTTGACTCTGTTTCGCAATCTGAGAGTGAAAGTATAAAGAAATGGGTCGTGGGTAATAATAGTCTGGTTAAAGGCCTGGGATCAACCCCCGAGGTACCGTAAATCACAAACATGCTTAACGTCGGTGCCAAAGCTGCAGTCAACAGATTTATTTCAGAGGACGTGCTGAACCTTTTTCCTAAAGCATTGGCTGAGAGTTCCAGGGTCAGGGTCCTGGTGATTGATGATCAACAGTGTTCCTAGCACCTGCAAACCCTTCTCCGCGTGGGCGGACCCAGAGAGCAGCCGATTCACACTCAAGTCAGGTCCTATTCAGTGTGGGGACGTAACCGTTCTGCTACTTACTTCCAGTCTGCAAGTAGGATGCGACTCCCCAGTACTTCATCCTGAACTTGGCGGGGTCGGGAGTATCCTCAAAGGTGGCCATCATGTCGGCGCACATTTCCCAATTGCTGAGAGGGGGCGAAATATTGGAAAACGCGTGAGACAAAAACATGAAAAAGCACGCTAATGTTGACCAATTAGCCCAGAGCTTGAGAAACCTACTTGAGGATGATGACTCTGCCTTTAGCTGTGGCAGTCATTTTGCCGTCCTCGCTAATGGTGAACTGGGCCACGATGTTGTCGAGAAGGAACAAACCCTCTGGGTCCTTCTTTCCTACGGCGTACCACGTGCCTGCATACTGTAACGAAGGAGTCCACGTTTTTTTAATTAAACGCGACGATGGGCAGGGATGCAATGATTCGTTTAGAGGTCTGCAAAATCTGCAAAAATCTGCAAAATTTTATTAAAAAGTTAACAAATCTTTGTGTTTTCAACTTACCCTGGTTCTGTCAAAGTCCTGCATGACCTTAATGTTGGCTACCTGGCAGTCCTGTGCCCAGGACAGGGCCACAAGGCAGAGGGCTACAACACACCGCAGCAGCATTCTACCACAGAAGAAGCAGAAAAAAAAGAGAAACGAGATGTGTGGGTGCAGGCGGACGCAGAAAACAAGGCAAAACCGCAAAGGTAGACAATGGAGACGAACAGGATTTCTTAAAAATGACGTCTCACAATCTACTTTTTAAAAAAGAAATTCGCTTCAGTTGGTCAAAAGTCTGGAAATGCTCTCAGTACATACCTTGTTATGGGCAGCTCACAGCGATCCCCTGATCCCCACTCTGGACCCGGCCTTATATGCAGCTGGCTGATATTGCATAATGACTCGTAGGGACCTGAACCTCCCCTGTTCCCCCCACAGCTAGCTCTCCTTCTATTGGACAAACATTTACATAACTGTAGGCCCCGGCCCTATTGATTTACGCGTTCCCCTCAGTACCCCACTCCCACCCCTAAAAGTGTTTTTCTGTAACTGTTTTTAACTGTTGTTTTTTTGTTCGTTTTTTTTTGTCTTATCAAAGGTCATCTGGAATAAGAAGTAAAACGTATAGATGCAAACACACATCTGTAATACACTGAGTTACACAATCACTCTGAGAATACAAGGTGGTGAATGTGACCTATTTTTTAAGGAGCATGAGCGTGCACGCACACACGCACACACGTACAAGCACAAAAACTGCACTTAAAGTCTTTTTTTATGTGTGTTTTACGTTTGTTATGTGTGCCTTACAGCCACTATCAATGTATCAAAGTATCAGTTGCATCAGCCGGTGTAACTCCGTGTCCCTGTCAGCTGTGGACAGAGTCCATTCTCAGAAAAAAAAAAAAACACGATGCGGCACATTTTCGTGAGCTTCAGTTTATCTGCCCTAAACGTTCTCTCGTATCAAAAATCTAGGATTAATCCGCATGGATGACGCCTGTCCGGGTCTGTTAGAAGTATTTTCTGCTGTCATGTAAGGGATCCATCAGAGATCAGTTGTGCATTTTGACACCTCTGCAAAGTTAAATGACTCAAGAACATCTGTGTTTGGAAGATGCTTTTCCAGGATCACATTCAACTTGTTTCTTTCTGCTGTTTTTTGGATTTGCAAAGTTAAAAAGCGCATCACTATGTGCAACAAATACCTACTCTCCTCCCTGACAGGGGCCTGTTTTCCATCTGAATCAAATCTGCCATGTCCAATTTCTGCTTTTTTTAAATGAATTGATGCTGTTGTTTTGCACTGAGATCGTATAACCACTCCTCTGAGGGCTCGCTTGGATGAAGGAGCACAGCGCAGCCAAACATCTGCAGATTGCATAACCAAAACTGAAAGAAAAAAAAAAAAAAAACAGCGCAATCACTCTTGTGCGGAAAAATGTTAGCAGCTGGAATTTGGCCAGGAGGCAGAGCAACAATTTCGTAATCGTGAAAATTGGCCAAGAACTGCTCTGTATGTTACTCTGCTGGGTTTGTGTTGAACATTTTTTAAGGAGCGTACAGGTCAACAGGCTGCTGAAGGCAGGAGGCTTGTGGTTTGCGGTTTTGATGAAGTTAGAAACTTACTATAAATCCTACAGAGAAGTAGTGGATTGAGCAAAACACCTCATGACTCAAAGCTCGGCTTCCATTTGAACTTTGGAGCTCTGGTGAGTGGATCATGTGGATCCATACAGTGAATTGTGGGTCTTTCAGTTTGTCCAAACAAAACATAACCCAATCAGACACCACTACACCCTGTAACCTAAAGACACAAACTCCCTCTAACTCATGAAGGCTCTGGAGGGTATCGACAAAACTCCACTAACCCCCGTCAGGGCCCCTCTTCTACCGACCCTATTACAGATTCCAGAAGTTTGAACCCCAGACTGTAGAAAAACACAGGTTTTCTACGGTCTGTGAACTGAACAGGGAAGCATGTTTGAATTCATATGCTAGGATTAACACTGCAAGTCATATCAGGAGTCATTATGGATTCAAGCTGAGAAGAAAGCTTTGAATGTAGATAAAAGTGAGAGCTTCAAGAAAAAAAAGGTTTAGGACCACTGAGTCCCAGAGGTTGCTCTTTTGTAGGTTGCTTGATAGGACCAGATGTTATGATCCCTAGCGACTGAGCACTATATTCACCTTCAGTGATAAAGCCAGGGCCATGGAGAAACCCCAGATCCGACCATGTGGTCTACCTCCCCCTACTGCCCCATTTTCAAGAGAAAGAAGAAAGAAAGAAGGTGGATGACCATAGTAGAGACTGACCGATATGAATTTTTTAGGGCCGATACCGTTTTTTCATCAGCATTGGTGCAGATTTTTAAGAGCCGATATGTGGAGCTGATAGTTCTTTTTCTCCTTCCTGTTACATGACGAAAATGACAATGAATAACATGACAACAAATGTGAGGCAATGTATGGGCTGCACGGGTCTGCAGCAACTCCAGCAGCACAGGGCGGCCAGTGGATGAAAATCATATATATTTAGTATCAGCGAATGCACCCATGTATACCAATACCAATACCATCCTCAGAGCTGAGGCAGACCTACCACATGGGGCTTGAGGAGAATTCTGTTTCTTTAAGAGTTCATCATTAAAGAATAGGCGTCAGCTGCAGCTGGGACATTTAATAGGACTACATGTTACAATCCAGAGTAAATATTTTGGTGTAAATGACATCACTGAGCCAGTTTGCGCCCTATTTTGTTGTGTATTCTGCATGTCCCAGTGTTCAAAGCAAACTAAGGCAAGGTAACCTTTGTAACCGTAACCCTTGTAAACCTGTTCAATACAATTTCCCCAAAAACACACAACATCCTGTACCAGATACGGTGCATCCAGAAAAATACAGATCTGCTTTCAGTCTGAAAACATAACACAGGTACTGACTTTCAGTAGTGGCCTGTCCATGGTTCTGATGTATCTTTCAAAACTAGTGAAATCTTTCATGGCTTTTAGATAGAAAGGGCCCCCTAGAGTTGTGGACTGCTTTTGATGCACTGGACACCATTTAAAGGTTTAAGAAGGTTAATGTTTGTCATTGCACAATATTCAAAAAGATAACCAGGTTGGGGTTCCCACTCTCACTTCCTTCCCCAAACTATTCCCTGGTTGTGTCTGTCCTGGCTTGATGCCTCTGGATATCAGAAGTTCAGTGATTAACACTCCTGCTGTCTGCCCACGCTTCTCTTCCCCACACTAACACCCAACCAGCTTCTCCCACTGTGAAGTGGGCCGCTCTAACTTATCTCCACAATGCCTCAAATCCACGCTCCTTTTGTAGTTCTCCCTTGATAAGTCCGCCTTAATCCTCAAAGCAGAAAATAGTGGGGAACTCCATGTCTTGCCAGCGTGCCAGCCGTTAACCACAGTTAATCATAGCCAGCCACCTTTGTTTAGGGCCTCGTTCCCAGACATCTGAGTCCCGCTAATTGGCCACGTTCCAGCTCGGTGGCCGATACCTCTGTGATGATTTCATTAGAGCACAGGTAGAGTGCTCGCACATAAAGCAGACTTCCGTTATGGATCTGGACCTGTGCCAGCTGCTGTTGCTATATGGGTACTTCCTCCACGGTGGCATTCAAGGACTGAACAGTGACATGGGATTGGCTTATTGAGAAGGTTATTTGAGGATTCAGGAAAGCCAACATTATAGCCAGCTTCCTAATGCTGTGTAGGTCTACCTTGTGCCTCCAAAACAGTTGTAACTCACCAGACGATGGGTACTGACCTTCTGGGGGTTTGAGTGGTGTTAGTGGGGGGCATCAAGGAGCCATCAAGGCATCATTACTATGGGGTGGGGGTGTCTGGTCTGGTCTAGGTGGGTGCTACATGTCTAAGTAACATCCACACAAATGAATACCAGGCAAGTTTCCCAACAGAACTTTATATTGTCATAAGATGGTTTAAATGTTATTCTGTCCTGTCGTCACAATGTTGTGGCTGATCGGTGTATGTGTCTCTTGATTGGTCCCATAATGGGAGGGGTGGGGCTGTAGAGATCAGGGGCTGGTGGGAACTGCAAATACCTGGGAATTAAAGAGCTTTAGACAACTTGAAAGTCAACGGTTGGACTTAGGGGACTTTGGTATCGGTGAGGGTGAAGCTGATTGCTGTTTTTTCTGAAGTCCACACATCTCCTTCTTCTTCTCCATCAGTTCATAACAAAACAAATCGTCTCCTGGTGAACCTGCATCTGACCTGACAACACTCTCCCTCTCTCACATCCTTCCTTAGGTGGGGATATAAAATGATCAGCGTTGGGATTTGCGGGTTAAGGACGCTTAGAGCAGGGCTTTTAATGTCATGACGTCACATTAATTAGGGCCCACTTTGATCCCTTCAGCCTCTAAGCCGCACACCGGTCCCGTCCTGCCCTGCCTGTCCGTGGACACACGGGACGCGTTAGTGACTCCCTTGGGGACCGTGGAGGAGGATGCATGTCCGCTCGCACTGACGCATCTGATCCATCCGAACCCTGCAGGCCACAGCGCAGCTTCCTTCTGCACCTACACTTGGGTGATGCTTTTCTAACGAAATAAAAAGAAGAAGAGAGGAATATAAAACTTAACTCAAAATGGCAGATAAGGACAGCGTGGAGAAATACCTGGAGAACAACCCGCAGTTCGCCAAAGAATACTTCGACAAGAAGTTGCGCGCCGAGGCTCTCTCCGCCGCCTTCTCCACGCCCGTGGACGTCAAGGACACCGCTTCCTTCAAGGATGTTAACTCCGTGCAAGAGGCCGCCATCATCTTCGACCTCATCCAGGAAATGCAGAAGCAGGTGGCCATGGAGCAGTCCCTCCACAAGGTGCTGCAGAGGGTCGCCCTGATCCTGCAGGCCGACCGGGTCAGCTACTACATAAGCCGATCGAGAAACGGAATACCGGAGCTCTCCTCTTGCCTCTTCGACGTGACCCCGACGTCCAAATACGAGGCGAACCTGGTCCACCCGCAGCAGGAAATCGTGTTCCCCTTGGACATGGGCATCGTGGGTTTAACCGCGAACTCCAAGAAGCCGCAGAACGTCCCTGATGTCACGCAGGTGAGAAGTGTGTGTGTGTGTGTGTGTGTGTGTGTGTGTGTGTGTGTGTGTCCCTATAGAGATGATCAGGCGTTTGTGAAAAGTTGTAAAAATTTGTGCTACCTCGAGGACATTCTTGGAGAAAAGCTAATCACCTCACCTGGTTGAACAGCGGGTAGTTTGTAGAGATCTCTGTTTATTTTATCTGTGTTACTTAAAATAATAAAGTACCTGTAGATTTTTATGCTCTGTAAACTTGTGAAAAAATCATTATTGCTGCAATTTCTACACAATGTTATTCTTTCTTTGACATGCTTTGTGCAAAAACATTGTTTGCATCCATGTCTGCACCTTCTAATAGATGCTGCATTAATTGGATCAGCAAAGTGGCCAAGAGCAACGTCCATACAGCTACTAACCAACTTTTTCATTTGGGAAAAGAAATAGAAATATTGCAACAGATCCCCAACTGACTGAAGTTTATTTATTATTATATTGTACTAGACAGCAGAATATCTCCTATGTGGAAAGACAAATCTACTTTGCATACTCTATCAATATATATGTGTGAAGAGAAGACTAAAGTGTATAAAAATTAATGTAACTTTGAATGTATACAGGGTTTTTTCAGGTTTGAACAAGTGAAAGACTTTTTGAGACTTTTTAAAACTTTTTCTAAGACCATTATGGGTTAAATTTAAGACCTACACAAAGTACGAAAACTTAAGATGTGACTAAATGTAATTTAAGACCTACAATGCAAAATATGCCAGTATTTAAGACTTTTTAAGGCCTTAAATTGGGATTATCAAGACTTTTGATATTATTAAGACTTTTTAAGACTCTGCAGGAACCCTGGTATGTGTTGCACTTTATTCACCGTGGTTTCTTCTCCTCTGCACCCAGAACAAAAAGTTCAGTGACTTTGTGGACAAGCAGACCGGCTACAAGACCAAATGCATGCTCACCTACCCGCTGATGGCTGACAAAGAGTGCCTCGGCGTCGTCATGGTGCTGAACAAAATCGGAGCTGACGCCTTCTCCAAGGAGGACGAGACGGTAAGAACACGCTGCAGCAGCACCAGGTCTGACACATGGGGGAACGGTGACTTGTGATATTAATTCTTTGTCTCAACCCGGTGCTGCTTCCAAAAAAAAAAAAAAAACAAAGCAAAAAACCCCAAACTGTGCAGTTAAATAAAGATTATTGCTGCAATTGCATCCTAACGGCGGGGTGCAAACTGCTCCTGGTTATGTCAGTGGGAGCCAATCAGAGCCTCAGTGCGGTTGATTTTGAGCATTCACCTTGATGCAAAGACAAAAAAAAAAAAGGCCTAATAATTTAACAAGGGATACGTTATCTCTGTGGTGTGCATCAGAGAACATTCACTTCTGGGGCTGAAGCTGTATCTTCACACTGAGGCCCAGCAGTTGTCTAAAGAATAAACTGGGTCAGATGGAAATTGTGTTTTATTTTGCAGACTATTTGAGTCATAGTGGTGATTTAAAGAGGATGAATAACAGATGTGAGGAGAGCTCTACCTGCTAAGACCCAATAATATCCCACTGCACACTATTTCTACTGCTGCTTTTTAATAAATGAACATTTTTAAGAAAAATCCATTCATGTTTCCCTGATCAGGTGTTAAAGTGTAATGTGTTTTATATCCATATAAATCTGTGTTAAGACTTCAGAGATTCTAAAGTCAGTATTTACTGAACTGCCCCATCTAAATGTCATCACATATATGATTGACACACCCCATGTGATTCCTGTACACTTCTCTTTTTGTGAGAAACCACATCCTCGGTGGATAAGAAGCGTCTGAAATCGATTGCTGTGCTGAAACCTCTGATCTGATTTGCTCCTCAGCTCTTCCACAAGTACATGAACTTCGCCCAGTTCATCGCCCTGCAGCATTTCACAGCCTACATGTTCAACGTGGAATCCAGGAGGAGTCAGGTAAACAACGAGCTCGGCGCATCCTTAGCTGAGAGGAGGGAGCCGGCGTGTCTTCCCTTATCTTTAGACACTTCTGTTCATTTCCTGCTCTAATGCACAGAACAAGCCTCCTACTATTCCTTCAGTGTCCGAAAACATCCGCTTCCCCTTCACTGCTTGTTTCTTTGGCTCCAGGTGCTGCTCTGGTCGGCCAGCAAAGTGTTTGAGGAGTTGACAGATATTGAGAGGCAGTTCCACAAAGCCCTCTACACTGTGAGAACCTACCTGCAATGTGAACGGTACTCAGTGGGCCTTTTGGACATGACCAAAGAGAAGGTTGGTTTATTTGCAGAATAGGTTCACACACAGGTTTTAACCTCCTGAGACCCAAGCATTTAGTTGGAATGCATCTTAATTTCTTTAAAATAAGATTAAGTTCTTTAGGTGTTTGGGATTAGTAGAACCTAAGAAGTATCGAAAATAAGCAGCATCTTTGAACTGGAAGTAGTTTTTGAAATAAATGCAGGGATTCTTTCACTGTATTTTGCGATTTAAGTCACCAAATTTGCCCATGTATACAAATATATCTTATATCTATTTACACTTTTCGAGCTACATCGCTTTTAAACCGATGATCATACAGCTTCAGTATTTATATTGTATCTGTACAATTGTTTGAACATTTTAATTAAATACTCAGTTGATGGTGCACGCGATTAATATAGATTAAAAATTAATGATATTTAATCGTGATTAATCGTATTTCTTAGAGTGGAAGTCAAAGGATTAATGCATCCCCTATATGGCTTCAAGCATATATTTCTTCCTCCTCCAGGAATTCTATGATGAATGGCCGGTGAAACTGGGAGATGTGGAACCCTACAAAGGGCCAAAAACACCAGACGGCAGGGTAACGTTCATTTTTCCTCTCCATTAAACAGCTTCTTTTTTTTCTTTCTTTTTATGAAATGCTGCACTTTATATGTTAATTACATAGCGTGGTTGGAAGCCGATGTGTAATCACTGACGGGCTCCTGCTTTTTCACACAGGAAGTCATCTTTTACAAGATCATTGACTACCTCCTGGAGGGGAAAGAAGAAATCAAAGTCATACCGTGAGTCTACATGCTACAAATAGTGATATAGACCCGTGCATTTAAAGCACTGCATTAAAAAAAAGAACGTTTTTATGCAAGGTGGCGAGTCAGCGCTGTTTAACACACATCCTCATCCTTTTTCAGTGGTCCACCTGCAGATCACTGGGCCCTGGTCAGCGGGCTGCCGACCTACGTTGCAGAGAATGGTTTCGTAAGTCTCTTGCATGAAACTTTTTTTTTCTACTTAAATCAATAAATCCCATAATAAATCTATAAATGTTTCCATGTGACGGCTTGTAGATTTGCAACATGATGAACGTGGCTGCAGACGACTTCTTCACGTTCCAGGTGTGGTACATGTGTTTCGTATTTATTTATACGTGGTGCATCGGATTGCGCTCGGTCCGGTCCCTAATTTTGAACTCCCGATTTGCAGAAAGAGGCCGTGGACGAGACGGGCTTCGTCATCAAGAACTGCTTGTCGCTGCCGATCGTCAACAAGAAGGAGGAGATAGTGGGCATCGCCACTTTCTTCAACAGGAAAGACGGGAAGCCGTTTGACGAGCACGACGAACAGATCACAGAGGTCGGCTCTTTGTCTCTCAGCTTGTGTCATTGTAGATGTCGTGTTGTGCGTGCAACCACCACACCACCACAACACTTGCATATTAATGAAAAAAAAAACATACCAAAACAGCAGTGGGGTCCACCTTAGTTTAGCGAGTATATGTTAAACTAATTAATCTTCTCCAGTGCATTCATTGGCGTAATTATTAAGGTTTTAGCAATAACTAAAAATAAATCATGCACATGCTCCGTTGCTTCTTCTTTTTAATTTCTTACTTCTCTTATTCTGTCTTTTCCGTTCCATTTCCAGGCCCTGACTCAGTTCCTGGGCTGGTCCGTGCTGAACTGTGACACCTACGACCGTCTGAACCGCATGGAGTGGAGGAAAGACATCGCCCAGGAGATGCTCATGTACCAGACCCAATGCACCAAAGACGAGCTGCAGACCATCCTGGTCCGTATCACTTCGCCGCACGGCTTTCTTTCACATTTCCATCTCTTCTTTTCACGCACCTTTGATCTCTCAACATTTGCTCAAGAGGGAATAAAAAGCAGGGATTTGGAGTGGCGATGCGCCGTGAATAGCTTTTTGAGTAGCAGCCCTCCATTAGCAGCTATTAGAGGACTAATAGGAGGTCTGATGGATCATATTTCCACTTGGCAAGCAGCATTTGAGAAAATAACAAGAGTTTACAAGGTTAATGGAGCACTTGTCTGAAGCTTCTGAAAACACAAAATTCTTTATTTATTTTTTGGCGTATGGAGGAATTCAAGCTGTAAATTGCTCAAGATGAGTTCAGGCCGTGGACAGAATGAAAATGGAGCCACGATTGAGATGACTGTTTTTTCTGTCTTTTCTAACCAGAACACCAAGGAGAAGTTTGACCAAGAACCAGAAGACTGTGACCAGAAAGAGATGTACAAACTATTGGTATGTACAGTTTACAGGACGTGTGGAAAAAAATTAAACTAATTAAAACTTTAAGATTTGTGGATGTGAACTGCATGCTG
This sequence comes from Mugil cephalus, assembly GCF_022458985.1. NCBI lineage: Eukaryota > Metazoa > Chordata > Actinopteri > Mugiliformes > Mugilidae > Mugil > Mugil cephalus. The sequence goes on along the minus strand of NC_061785.1, from coordinate 3,965,366 downwards.
CATTTATTTATTTCAATTTTTTCTTTTTCTGCTCAGAGATCAAACATCCCGCCAGCTGACAACGTCAACGGGGAGAGCCTGTACCTGTTCTCCTTCAGCGACTTCCCCGTCACAGAGTTCGACCTCATCAAAGCCGGCATTCGCATGTTCTTTGAGCTCGGGGTCGTGGAAAAGTTTAAAGTTCCCGCCGAGGTGAGTCACATTTCAATGAATCAGCTAATGCTAGCTAAACTATCAAAATTATAAGCTAGCATCAATTCACATTTGAATGTGAACCTCCAGGCTAACCAATTCAAATTAAATTAGTTCTCTTTTCTTCTCTGGGTGTTTCCTTTTAATAATTACCAATCGTTCCCTCCCAGACTCTGACCAAGTGGATGTACACCGTGAGGAAGGGTTACCGTAGCATTACCTACCACAACTGGAGGCACGGTTTCAACGTGGGCCACACCATGTTCTGCCTGCTGCAGGTAATGACTATTCAACATTTGTTTTCTTTGTTTTTGTTTATTTTGAGCTATTGCGTGCACACGTCCGGCAGAAATTTGACAGTCTTCCCTCGCCCTCAGACAGGGAAGCTGAGGAAGTACTACTCAGATCTAGATGCCTTCGCCATGGTGGCTGCTGCTTTCTGCCACGACATAGACCACAGAGGGACCAACAATCTCTACCAGACAAAGCAAGTCAACGCATCCTTTTGTGTGAATATCCTCAGGGAAATGTGTGCATGTGTGTTTAACCTTTTTTTTTTATTTTTATTGTAGGAGTGCATCTCCTCTGGCCAAACTTCACGGCTCCTCCATCATGGAGAGGCACCATTTGGAGTACAGCAAGACGCTCATGGGGGAGGAGGTAAGACACAGAACAAGCATCTCTCTGAAATAAATGACCAAGGAGTTAACACACGGTATTGAGCACTCGTCTCCGTCGTCTCTTGCAGAGCTTGAACATCTTCTGCAACCTCCAGAAGCGTCAGTTTGAGACTGTGCAGCATTTGTTTGATGTCTGCATCATCGCCACTGATCTGGCCCTTTACTTCAAGTAGGTTTTGAGCAACAATTAGTGCCAGATATGACATAATGCTAGGGAGAGACTGTAGCTATGCTGAGGAAACATTAAGCTGCGGCCCATTCATGCTTTACCCTCCACCTCTGTTTTGACTAATTAGGGTTTCATGTCTGGGAACACATCAGATGTTGGGTTAGGGTTAGGTTTTTTAAACCTGTAGTGGATTCGGTTGAAGTGTTGCTTGCTTGCTAATAGGCTAAGACCATTGGTCAACACCAGAAAGCTTCCAGTTTCTAAACCCTGGCTCTCGACCTGCAGATTCTGCATATTTGCTGTTTGCACGGATCAGTTCTATCGAAGCCGTCTGTGTGCTTGTTTAGTACAGTCCCCTGGCTCGACTCTGTCACATCTGTTTCTCTTCATGCAGAAAGAGAACCATGTTCCAAAACATCGTGAACGCGACAGAGCCGATGACGGACGAGAAGGAGGCCACCGCTTACATTTCCAACAACCCCGTCAGAAAGGAAATCGTCATGTACGTAGACGGTTTGAATGATGTTGTTTTGACTGACGGGCCAAATAATGATCGTCCTCACTGCTAGCGGAGCGACGTCCCGCTCTCACCGGCTCACTCGTTTGCACTCTCTTCTCTCCTCCAGGGCCATGATGATGACAGGTTGCGACTTGTCAGCCATCACCAAGCCCTGGGAGGTGCAGAGCAAGGTGGGTGAACTCTGCAGCCTTTGCGTGGGATGATTTTTAAAAATGTGAAGTGAGGGTGACAAGAAACAGAAAGAAAGAGCTCTCAGGGTGCACACATGCCCACATTTAATTTATTCTCAAGAGATGTTAACCTGCATGTAAATACTGCAGTATGGAAAGGACTGAATAACTGCCTTAGTGAATAAAGTTTATCTTGTATTATTTTATACATTAACATCCCTGTGTCGTGGTTTACATCTATCTCCAGGTGGCTCTCATGGTCGCCGCTGAATTCTGGGAACAGGGTGATTTGGAGAGATCCGTTTTGGACCAACAGCCAATTGTAAGATCTGTTGCTCTCTCGTGTCTTCTTCACAATTGTTTTTTTTTTTTAAATACATTTGACAGGATTGTTGAACATCTGCTCCCTCACTGATTTATTTACCTTCCCCGTCTGTCTCCCTCAGCCCATGATGGACAGAAACTGTGCTGAGCAGCTACCCAAGATGCAGTGCGGCTTCATCGACTTCGTGTGCGCATTTGTGTACAAGGTACGTTCTTACCACCGTTTTTTTTTTCCTAAGGCTGCCACAAACGATGAAGGGAAGGTGATGGTGCAAAGATAGCTGTTGAAAGGCAAACATGGGCTTTTGCAAAAGTCTGTGTTGCAACAGTTTGCATCCACATGTTGGAATTTGGTGCAGCAGCGCTTATTTTTGGGTCTTTACCGTCATGTAATAGGAGCTTGTGTGTCTCTTCAACACCTACTCTTTAAAGAGTTGTTGTTGTAGCTTCATTTTGAATTATATGGCGATGAACCCGTTGAACCGAGCAGGCCCCGGCAGGAATGTCAGCGAGCTGTTTGTCAGTCAGGATGGTATTTACATGGGAACACACACACACCGGCTGCATCCATAACCGTGACCATGTGTCCTGGGGGCTAACTCGTCTTCTTCTTCTTCCAAGCACAACATTAATCACGTTTTCCTTCGTTTGCCAGGAGTTCTCCAGGTTCCACAAAGAGATCACGCCCATGTTCGACGGCCTGAACAACAACAGGGCACACTGGAACGAGCTGGCTGAGGTGTACAACGCCAAGATGAAGGCCATCGAGGATGAGAAGAAGAGACTAGAAGAGGAGGAAGCCAAGAAAGGTAAAAAAAAATCTGACAGAAGAAGACCAACTAGGGAATGAGCTATTCCTCTATGCTGATGATGTGTTACATGGACATCATGTTAGATACATCTGACCAATATTCACCCATAGAGAAGTGGCAATAACAGAGAATAAAGTAGGATTAAAAGTTAATATATGCCACAGTGCAGGATCAGGAAAACACGGAGGAAACTCCACCGTTTCCCCAGTGAACAAAAACAGAACAAGTTATTTCTCCCTATTATGTGAGGTAAATCTGAAGGTCTCTCTTTGACGTTCGTTAAGATTTTATAGGAAAAATAAAGTCATACCATCATTAATGTGAACCTTGATCTGAAAAACACCACTTTACAAATGAATGAAGGTTGAAGTTAACCTGGCCTTATGCTAGCCTTATGCTAGCCGTATGCTAGCCTTATGCTAGCTAGTTATCTAGACTAAAGGCTTAGAAAAGTAGCAGCTAGCGTCATATATACTGTGAAACCCATGTGTTCATGTAATTTATGTCCATGTAGGTAGACACATTTAATTGACACGTAACTTTACCTCAGTTACTACTAAGTTATTATGGCTAGTATGCTAATGCTGTAATGATAATGCTAAATAACAGCAAGACCAGTTTAATTTTCACTATTTCTGAGTATTTATAATTTTTCGGAGTAATTTCTAACTTTTAACGATGATGGATGAACATGGAGACTGAGGAGAAGGAAAACACAGCTCCATGACTGATGAGGTGATTGGGCTACAAAGCATTTTACAGGCTCATTTAAGATATTTAAAGTAAGTAGACGCTGGGATATTTAAATGAGAACCTTTTTACATATTGACAGACGTTGGTAATAACATTTATAGGCCCATTAATGGTGAAAATAAGACATTTATTTCAATATAGCACATCCGCCCCATAGGGTTACACTGTAGAATCTAACCTCTGATGTAGCAAACATGGCGCCCATGAGTTGAGTTGACCAGACTCTCTCTAATATGAGAAGTTTTGACATCATTTTACATCTTTCTTATTCCTATCTTGTTCACTTAGCTGGTGGTGGCGGTGGTGGTGGTGGCGAAGCAGGGAAGTCAAAGACCTGCACCATCTGTTAAGTCTCCTCCGGTGCTCGGATCTGGACTGACGCGGCCTGTTTAGGACTAACCTAGTCAACACCGGCCTTGGATCTTTTCCTTGGGCCTGGTCTCGTCCATCTACTACTACCAGCGTAGTCCAGTCCAGCCCACGTCGGTCCGCTCCGGCTCAGCGTAGCCCACTAGTCTAGCGTAGCGAGGTCTGGTCTGGATTAGACCCGGAACTAAGACTAAGATTCTTCAAAGGAGGGAAGAGTCAGAAGCTTCACCAGGAAGTAAAGCTGAGAAGGCGTTCGACTCCGAAGACGTGTTTTCGAAAAACTTTCTTCTTCGTCTGCTTTGTGCAACAACGCGCAGGAAATGGACGGTCAACGCACACTCCCCTTTAGCTTAGAGACAAACCACACGCTTCTGCCGTGGTTGGATATCCTAAAGTAGCCCGAGGTCAGTCGGTAAACACACAATACAGTCATACTATAGGTTGCACAATGCACTTGGCAGCGGCAGAACTGAAGAGAGGAGTGGAGGGCAGGCAGGGACAGTGACCACGTAACCTCATACCTACAGAGGAGTGGGTCAAAGTTTTTCCTTTTTCCTTTAAATGGTTAAAGGCACGTTGGTCACATTTACCGGGACGTGAGTAACACCGAGATGGAGAAGGGCTCTCGCCTCAGAAGTTACCAATGACAGGTTGTGTTTCTTTTAATATGCAATTTATCTATTTACACACACACAGACACGCATATATATATATATATATATATTTTTTGATTCTTTTGCGTATTTTGTACTTGAATTGTCTTCATGAACGGAGAGTTTGAGGCCGTTGCAGACCTGTGGATGCGGCGAATGTGCGGCGAAATGGTGATTTAGACGTAGCTTTACTGACATCTGACCAACACTTTTTAAGCTGTTTGAGAAATGCATGTACGCTGGGGTTTAGATCGAATTTCCAATTTCCAAAAGATAAGTTATTCTCTTAAACGTTCTTGATTTCACATGTATATAGTTATACGACATAGAGACTGTGTAAAAGATGTAAATTGTGTAAACTTAAGAATAAAACTGAAGCTTTGACTGAGGTTTTGGTTTTGGCCAGGAGTCACGGTCCGACCGGACACCGCTTCTACCTCTCCTGTAAGAGGGCTTGATAGGATTTGATTGCCAGCCAGCGTTTGAGATCCACACAGCTTTGGGCTTTAAATACCCTTCTTACAGAGGTTAAAGGAGGCTGGCGAAGCCTCATCAGATGTTTATGCACACGAGTGCGCAAAGATGCAAGAGTAGCGTAACTGACTGTGCGATGGTACAGGCCAAACTTCTCAGAGATTTATTTATTTTGTTTCTTCGCCGATTGCAACGGTTGAGGCAAGTCCGTCCATGGAGGCCTACATGTGGTCTGACAACCTGAGATTACAGAGCAACCCTCCGTGCACTTTCTGAGACACTTTTAGCGAAATCCCTCGAAGGGCAAAGCCGAGCTTCGTGTCCCTGCGCTTCCTGTTACACAATCTATAATCAATAGAGCATCGATTCATGGCGCTTAATCCTGTCAGCGTGGCTTTGGGGGACTACCTGGAAACTGTTTGAGTTAAAGCGAGGAGCCGTGATGTAATCAGTGGAGCCGAAACAGTGCATAAACTTTGACTGAGTCGAGCCCCGACTGAGACGTTTGCTTCAGTAAATATTTACGGCACCAGCTCTGCTTCCAGCGAATTTAAAAAGAAAGAAAGAAAGAAAGAAAGAAAAAGGCCCCTGGCTTTTTCATTAGCTCCCTTGTGAGAATTGAGTAAATAATTCACAATTTACTTTCTACTTCAGCTGTCATTCAGGCATTAGAATTTGATGTATGAAATGACCTCTATTGTATGCGAGTATATGTGTCATGATATGTAACATGTGTAAGCAAATAAAAGAACTTTATTGCAGGTGCAAGAAAAAAGCTAATCACCTTTTTTTTCCTTCCCCCCTCAATATTAAAATAGTAGAGCATAAATCTACACTTGTGCACATGAAGGTTACACGCAGAAACACACACACACACACAAAATAAATAAATAAATAAATAAAAAATGAAGTTCAGAATCCTCGGGCTTAGCAGCGGCGGTCTTAGTCGTATATCGTGCGGGATCTCAGAGGCTCCAAAGCTGGATGAGCCTCTCGGGGAAAGAGGATCAGTGGATTGGTTTTGATCCCGGCCTGATACAATGCTGTCTGGCTGCGCTGCCGCAAGAAAACGGGAGGCTGCGTGCTGTTGTGCTGCTGTTGTTTAACTTTAAATATTCCCAAAAATCTGCTTCAGCATCATATATCGATCTCAGGACGCTGCTTAGCTTCCCCCCGAAAAAAAAAAGAAAAGAAAAGATGGGAGTACGTGACACGCAAGAGCGCAAAGAGAAGTAATCCATCATTTCTAGGGACGGTTCAAATACATCGACAGCGTCAACATGACCCTTCGCTCCCCAAACAGTTTCGGGGTCAGTGAGTACAGAACTGACTGCGATCATCGACTGCATTATTATCCCAAGAAAACAGATGTCGACAACCGGCAAACGCGTCCAGGTGCAGGGAATAGATAGCTTAAAGCCAGATCACACCCGGCGCTGCTTTTTCGCCTGGCGTGCAGCACTTAGCCACCTGTTAGCTTTACACGTCCGTGAATCAAGCGGTAAAAAGGCTTCTGCCTTTAGAAAGCACGGGCGGGGGACGTTAAAATGAGATGAACCCGGCTATGAGAGCCGAAGTAATTGTCTTTATTTAAGCAGGGATCCATAATCTCCAGGCAACCTCACGCAGTTTCCTTTTCTGCGAGCTCAAGTCAAAGGGAGCTCCTTCCAATCTGCCCTTGGAGCCAGGGACATCTCCAGCTAATCCCTGCTGCCGTTTTCTCCAAGCACTGATTTGACCCTTGTAAAGTACTTCTTGTAATAAAAAAAAAAAAACAACTTGGTAATTGTAACATAAACATAATGGTAGTGAGGGACTACTGAGGAGCACAAGAGCACTGAGCTACGAGCTAATGTCCTTCTGCTAAGATCTTAATGTCTAATAGGTAGAACCCTATCGCCATTTCACTTTAAATCCTCGCATCGTCTTCTCATACGTACTTTTTGACTTTGCATTGGTTTTATACAGCGCTTTTCCATTTTAGATGCACAAATTTCGATGCATCATTCATTTTCTCACACAGTCACACTGTGGTGGTGGGGGTGGTGGTAAACTACCAGGAATATTCACTTCTCCTGTCAGTGGTCATAATGTTATGGCTGATGGATGTATATTGGACACTTCTTGGCAGAATTCATGAGGAGTTTCCAGATGCTGCCACTAAACTTTAAGAGGAATCCTTTAAGGTACCTGAATTCCTCCAGAAGCTACGGAGATGTAGAAGTTTTCACAGCGACCGAAGGAAAACTCACAGAGCCGTGCTTCTCCTGAACCCTCTTTTTTAATTACGTGCTTGTGGAGACACAGAAGGTACAGACACAGTAAACACATTTATTTCCATCCAGGTAACGGCACTCGGGACTCGCAGAGAGAAGTGTGGACAAGGGTCAGAGGAACATGTCTTCAAAGTAGTCATCGAACTCCTCCTCCCTGAACAGATAACAGAGGCAAGAACGTTACTTCCTGTCACGCAACAAAACTCAAAAACAAGCCTGATAAAGAACACGAATGAATAGACGGGACAGGAAAAATAAATGATACGTCCAAAACATAGATAATTACTAAAAACAACTTTAAATAAAGAGTATATTGTGTTTTAATTTAAAAAATAACTACTTTTGCTCATTTTTTTTTTTTTTTTTTCTAAGAGAAGCCGACATCAGTGGAGGTCAATGGGAGCATGTTAGAGGTTTTGTGAGTGTTGAGAACAGCTTAGTGTAGCGTATGTGAGGGTATGTGAGTGGTCCACATACCGTGCTCTGCAGAGCTCAGCGACCCATGTACTCTCGGAGCTAATAACTGTCTGTGATGGTTTTACGGGAGCTTATCGGGCGAGATTTAATGCGAACATTAGCTGTTAGCCTCACCTTGACTTTTCCTCCACCGCGGGGGCGGGGCCTCGCCAGTGCTCGCCGTCCGATTGGCCCCCTGGATCATCCCCGGCCTCCGAGTCTGAGTGGGAAAGATTCAGAGACTTGTCAATTCCAGGAAAGGAAAAACTCTGTTGAAGTCACGGCTGTTAAGTGTCGCACATCCGGCGATATGCATTTCAGTTTTTCCTTAGAGCATCAACAGGGGGTTCAGGGCCCCTAGGGGTCTATGGAGGTACTGCAGGGGGTGTTGCAAAATCTTTGGTTGATTATACTTTTTTTTATGTATATATATTTTAAATTTCCCCCCACAAATGTTTTTTTTAAATACAAAATAACATCAACAAATATTAGTAAATACTGTTGCATATGTTTGAAAAAAAAAAAAAAAGAACTCTGTGTATTACTTGACTAGCTTTGAATTTGAATGCTAAATGATGCTAAATGCTAATAAGTGTGAGTGTGAGTTAAATACAGAACACAGATAGTAGGTAGAGGATCCATCAGTGTTGGGTCCTTGATCTAACAAACATTAATGACCCCTGGACAAGAGAAAGAAAGAAATATAGCCACTAATCACGTGGCTTCAATTTATTTATGTGAATAGTTAAAGTATGCGCTGGGTCAAACCAGACTCCTTGGAATTCTTGAATGCATTGCTCGCAAATTACACAACAACCTGAGGCTCCTACCTTAAAAAAAAAAAAAAAAAACATGATTCAGCAACAGCTGCTTTAAATAACCGTGAACCAAAGCAAAGAAAGAAAGTGCACGAGGCCTCGGGCGCACGCTGAACCCAATGACACAACCTGCGGACAGAGAAGGTTTGGTTTTGTGTAACGTCTCCGCCTCCTCACGCATCCATCCATCCATCCAGGTAGACCCTGGATTAAATAGAACGGGGACAAGAGGGCAAAGACATACTTCACTTCACGCCGCTTTTCAGCGAAGGGCAAAGAGACGAGTGGAGAGAAAAAAAAAAGATGTCTGAGAAAAAGCAGACTCTTGTCGGGCGAATCCAGAGGGGAGTGCCGGCCGGGTTGTTTTCACTCCAGAAGGAGTTTGAAGGGGTGTCACGGTCTCCAGGTCTGGAGGAGGACGTCGTAACCTGCCAACTGTGGGTGTGCGTTTGTGAGTGGGAGTGGGAGTGCTTGTGTGTCGGGGATTTATGAACGTCACCTTTGTCCGAGTTTTGCGACCCCTCTGAGCTGCTGGAGGAGGCGGAGCGTTCTGAAGAGGAACGGGGAATAAGAAAATAAGATGAGGTCAAATGGAAGTCAGCGCTAAACAGTGAAGGATGGTTTATTCTGCGACGAGAGGAGAGAGGGTCGGGTTGTTACCTCTGTGTTTTCTGTGTTTGTGCTTCTTTGAATGTGAAGAAGATCTCCTCCTCTTCTTAGTCTTCTTCTTCGTTGGTGGCTCCTGGTTCTCCACCGATAACCTTTTGGTCTTTTTCTTTGCTATCACCTCCTTCCTCCTGTACACAACCACAAGATGAACGTGTACAGAATATAAAGCAGCCAAGCGTGCAGCCGCATTTAAATGTGAAACATTTTTATTTTTTGTCCAAAGATAATTTCTGAGATGAATGGGAACATTGTAGCACAAAGCTTTCACATTTAACGTTCAGAGTCGGGTTGACCTGAGACGCACAAAATAAGTTGAGAATTGCTGTACTTTCAACTGATCCGTCATCGCACAAAACTACAACCTGAATAAAACAAATCTCTCTTTCACACTCTCTTAGAATTCGGTCTTCGTGAACAAACAGAGGTTGGCTTACTTGTGGTGGTAGTTGAGTTTGAAAGAACATTCGGGACATAGTCCTAAAAACAAGAAAAAACAGGGTTTATTTATAAATAAAGAAAAGAAGGACTGTTGTTTCCCTGCAGACAGACCGTGGTAGGATAACACAACTGCATCCTAATATACGCATCATCCAGCCAAGATATGCACATAATGTACATGCCCATTGCCCAACCTGTTTTGTCGCTACTACGCTTCTTCATATGTTTCTTATGTCACTCTCATTTTGTCACTTTTTCACTAATAAAGGTAATAGATAAATAAATAAAACAGAATTTCAGTCTCTTAGCTTGAGGGGAAAGCTTCCAAGCTCTGGAACATTTTAACCGGGACAAGAACCTCTAATTTTGTGGCTTTTGTTTTTTTACAGTGTTCTTTGTTCAGATGGAGATATTTTGCGTAAACTCACAGGGAGAGTAGTATGTGTAAACATCAGCAATCGTAGGTGCTTTGTGTTTGTGACTTTTACTGTTGTGGGGAAGTCAGCCCAATTTCAGTGGGTAGTATTTGCATGTTTCCAGCCGGGTGACGGTAGTAACATGATGATGGTGTGGTGGTGCGTTCCTTGTGATTGTTGTTTTCATTTGTGGTTGGTCACTTGTACATTGGCTTCACTGAATTTGTAAGTTGTGTATGTGACCATTTGGCTGTGGTGAGGACAGTTCTATACATGTTGGGATGATTTGTTACCGTTGAGTAACTTGTTTTAAGTAATCCATTTGGTTTGTGGCTGTTGTGCTGTACGTTGTGTGGTTCATGCTACATGTTTAGCATTTAGTGTCAATTCTTGCACGTTTTTGAAGATTGGGGTTAATCACATGGGGTTGTGTTTGTTTTCGGGGTTCCTGGAGAATCTGGTTCCAGGTTATAATTAAAATGTATATGTAAACGGAATGGGACCAAGAAAGGTGCCCTGTGGAACTCCTGCTTCTTTTTTGCAGAAAGGAGAGATTTGGATATTTACCCACTGCTCCTGGAGGCAGAGGCACATTTTAAATAAGATTAAAAAATGAAATGTTTATTAAATTACATCAATTAAACCGTGGAACGTCATCCTTATACATTACACGTCTTCAGCGAAATAGATCTGGTCATGTTTTTATTTACGTTGAATGTCAGATTTAGAATTTGGTAGACATATTTTATTTTATTTTTTATTTTTAATTGAGAAGAAACAATATGCCTGGATGTGACCTGTTAAACAGGCTCGTTGAAAGTGTCATTTCCCACTTGACTGAATTCACAATAGCTGTCGGGTGCTCCAGTTACAGTAATTATTGTAACAGGATTTTCTGCAGTATGATACCTGAAGGAGGATTATTATGAGTCAGGTCTGAGACAGGAGCATCAGGCAACAGCCACACACACAAACACACACACTCTTGTATGGCCATCTTTGTGACGACACTCATTGGCATGATGCATTCCCTATAAAACTAAATGCGTAACCCTAATATAATTGTAACCTTTACCCTAAAACTGAGTTTTAACCTTCAAAATAGCCAAAAAGTAACCGGACAAAATGTCCTCACTATGCACAATGTCCTCAAATTGATGGTATAAACCTTAAACTGGTTCTCAGAAAGATAGCTGTACAAGTACACACGTATAGATGTGTTTTTTTTTTTTTTTTTTTTTTTTTGTGAATGACCAAAGAAAATGAAGAGATGATTTATCTTACGGAGTTTGACCAACGCGTTCCTCTTCTCCCCCTGTTCAACGTAGGCAAAATTCACCTCCCAGCTTTTCAGGCCTTCCTCCTTTTCACAGCGTTTGTTTCCACACTGAAACTGACCTGATGGAGAGAGATTAAAATATATTTTAACAAAATAACACTAATTCTTATCACTACATACAGATTTGTGTAGATGTAACTACTAAGCTACAGGCGGCTTGTGCTGAATGTTTTGGTTCGTAAAGAATTATGTAGACGGAAATAATTTTTTTCAAAAAAAAGTTCAGTTCAGTTCAGCACAGAAGACACAAGTAGCTGCGAATGAAAGAAAATGTTTTATTTGAGATCGAGAAATCCACTTTTTTCTGTCGGGTAACCTGGAAACCCCGCTGCTCTCCTTCAACCACCTCGGTCTATCTTCACACCCCTTCCTCCTTATCCCCCCCCAGCTCCCTTTCTTCACCTCGCCTCATCCCCTCAGGCCTCCCTCCAGCCGCTCCACAGCCTGCCTATTATCCCTAGAGGAGCTTAAGTCGGCATTGATCTGGTCTCCGGGGTTCCTCCAGATTGCGGCAGAGGGAGCGAATGCGTCACAGCAGCCCGTTCTTGGCAGGGGAACGAGAAACGCCACGCTCCCCCAACAGGAAACTGACGCCTGCTCCCACCTGCCCAGGACTGAAAACATTCAAAGTGACACCGGCCACCGTGGCTTTGGGCCACTTAAGGCAGACTTTCTCCTCACGTGCTGTATTAGATTAGGATCCTATGACGCAAGCTGAAAAAATTACTCCTGGCTCTGGTCCCGGGCTGTGATGAGGTTAACTGGGTTTATTTAAGAGATTATGACCCTGTGTCTGATTTAAACTAAAATAAATGAGAAAAAATAGGAATTATAGTTGAAAAACCAAAGAACAGGTGAAAGGGATGGGGGTATACTCCCCAAGACTACTTATAGGGACAGTTACAGTTATAATTACAACTCCAAACCCAATGCACCAATTAATTCTTTATAATTCTTTAGTAAAAGCTGCAACCATTCTCTTTTTCCATTACGCATTTGACAAATTTAGGATGCTATGTCCTTAAATCGCTGCAAAGGAAACCCCACTGTGATTATTTCAGCATCCAGCACTATAAAGGGACAGTTATAGCTCCAGATGAGTGTTTACTTGGGACCGGGCCATCGTCCCATCTCAACCTGACGCTGTGATTAGCGACTAACCCATCCCGTCTTCCCCGTTATCAGTGACGTCAATTACTGTGACACTGTAATTCTCTCTTAATGTCCACCACGCTATGTTGTGTACACAAAACAAACTTCGTTTTTTAATGTGTGCAGAAAGAAGGCAAAGGCCTCTAATTTCCATATGCAAACCAGTGTCCTTCAAAGAGAGGTACTGAATCCCCTTTTCTTTGCTGCAGGGAAGCTACTCAGCTACTCTAATATAAAGAAATTGAATATATTTGAAGGCTACGAGAGCGTGAATGTGCCTGATCCCCCGCCCACCCAATCTGGCAATTTATTTGACAAACTAAAATGTCAAAAAAAAAAAAAAAAAAGGTACTTATTTCTGATTTATCCCTGAGGCTCTGCAATTTCCCACATGAGGACTAACAGGAACGAATTTTGTCTGTGTTCAGCAGCCAGATATTCAAAATCAGTCCAACGTGAGCATCCCTGCTTTTTAAATTGAAGTTCGTCCTCTCTCTGGGCCTCCTTTGAAAGACAGAACAATAATATAAAAGAAAATGCTTTGTTGACAGTATTGGATATTCTTACACATCAGGTGAGCTGCACGTGCTCCTTGGAGATAAAAAAAAAAAAAAAAAAAAAAAGAGCTGACATCAGGTTGGCTGAGTAAGCCCGTTAGGAGAGGAAACTCCCGTCTTACGTCAATGGTTGATAATGCCACCAGTCACCAGCCACCAGCCTGAGATCAAGACGGATATATACTGCGGGACAGATGGCAGCGTGATTAACACTCACTGTATCGAGTCGTAGGTCAAAGGGCGGCGAGGCGAGCCAGAGTGCATTCACTTTTTGGATAAATGTTAAGGTTCGCAGACGATAAACCGCTGTGAAACCACAAACCAACATGTCGCAAGGTGGAAATCGTTTCCTTTATCCTCCCAAAGCTAGGCTAAGTTAAACTCCTGCGAGCTTAGAGACGTGAGCTGCAAATTCCCCAAAATGCACTCCTCTTTCTTTATGCTGATGTGTAGGATGTCAGGACTCCGGAGAGTAGTTCCTGAGAAGTGGCATCAGCTCTCCGAAAAAACTTAGCGGGCCGTGGGCGACTGAGCTGTCACCTCTCACGCTTTAAAATACACCCAGCCGCTTCTTCTCTTCTTTTTTCGGCCACGGCAGCGGAGCCAAGCTGGACGAGCTCGCCGCCTACGAACTTAGCCTCAAACACGGGCTCGGGCTAAAGCAATCATTCGGAGCCAGAGAAACAAATCTCACCTGTAAATTGGCCTGTCACTTTCATTTACCCCGAATAGAGATTTAAGAGATTTAACCTGCCGGGATGTAATGGGATATGACATTATTGGAACCCAAGATATTTGTTTTGCGGACTAAATGCTTCATAGAAACCTGACAAAATGCATCTGTGGGCGGAGCGGAGGCAGAATGGGACGGGTAAATAGGCAGATTAAGGAAGCTTAAAGAAGCGAAGATCTGAAAACAAAAGCTAATAATAACAGTGAAAATGAAATAAACGCTAAGGTCAGCGAGGAAATAACATACGAGGACTTTACTGCAGGCTTCAAGGAGCGTGAAGCAGGGAAGGGAACTCTCAAAGCCATATAGAAGTTACGTAAACCAAGACCATGCTCCATTTACTATGACATGAGGCCCACCTAAAACGAGACTAGCCTCAACTACCTTTACCCTCCGACCTCCTCCTGACAGCAAGACTAATGCTCAATTTACACCGGAATGGAAAACCAGAGAAAACATGACTGCACTGTGCACTCTACGCCCCACACGTATATATCAGCTGCAGCGTATGAGATTAAATTTGAGTTTCACTGAAAGCACAGATTGTATTTGGTGTAATACCTTTGTCCCGATGTGTGATAAAAGCGTTGTGAGAGACACACATCATTAAAGCTGTGTGATGAAAGACTAGTCTGTGATGACGTCACTAATAAAAACAAAGCTGCGGATGTGTATAGCCTGTATAAAAACAGGCTGCAGCTCAGCACCAGCAGTAGTTTTTAATAGTCCTACACAGAGTGTTGTTAGATGGGATAGTGTGAAGCTAAAGCTCTAATAACTTTATCAAATAGTTGATGTGCAGACTCCTTCTCTCTGTTACCACAGGACGTTTGGTGAAGTTGTTACTGACTGATGTCCAGAGGATTTGGACCGTTCCTCTGCTAGCGTTAGCCTTAGCATGTCCTTTCAGATGCACTGCAGTAGTACTTCATCTTCAAGGCTCATTTGAGGTACTGAAAGCCATTTATACTTTTGCTGGTCAAGTTAATTTTTGATTCTAACTTCCTGCTTCACTTTCAACAACAGCGACTGAAACTTTTGCAGGAATTTTGCCTAAATTTGGTCGAAGACGAGTCGTACAAATGTTTGCCTTTCTGAACCTCCTCAGTTAATATCTTCCATCTTGACTGATCCAAAACAATCAATGTGAAGACTGCAGAGATGGGGAAGCAGACGGAAATACTGAAGCGGAAACACGCTAGTACCAAGAGGACCAATCACAGCTCTTTGCATTCTGCGTTGCCGTGACGACGCATAGTTAGACTTCCGGGGAGATGCACGTCATACTACGGTGTTAGGGGTTGGCATTAGATGAAGCACTCGATGAAGTTTGGATCTGTCTTCTAGGAGGCGGCCGTGTTGTTATTGTCACGTGATCAGTGCACGCAGGCATGCATGTTAATGATGCAATACCCGTTCTATACTTCCATGCTGCTCCCCCGGTGACAGTGATGGACAATGTCAGGCCGTCCACAGCTTTTTAGCTGTTAGAGTTTGTTGAATTAAGAATGGGGCCCGTAAATCTGTGAGACACTGTGTCCCAAGAAACTTAAGGTACAGAAATACAGGCAGAATACAAGCTTTCGATAGAATATGAGAAGTGGTGTTGAGATACCTGAAGGGTCTGACTGAACAAAATGCTGCAGTATGAAGGACTGATTGTTAAAGACCAGCATGAGGCCATATTGTCCCTATTAAAGCATCTTCTATCCACATTTCCTTTAGTTGTGGCATCACCCTTCATGTGCAAAGATCCGTCTTATTGCTATTGCTAATTATACTGCTGTTACATGCCGCTTTTTCACCACTTCTTTCCTTTTGTTTTATTTTTCTTTGTCATAAACCGTCAGAATTATTGATTGCCATGTTCACAACAAGTATTAAAAGAGTGGGGCCCATTAGCTGGAGATAGAAGTCTATAGGAAATGAAAGGAAGCGAACAAATGAAGTGATGAGGGAGTTCAAGTTTTTTCATCTCATCTGAATATCTGAATATTCCAATACGTGAATATTTTCAAAGCTACGTCATCATCATCTAGAATTAACAAATTAAGAATAAGATGCTCTGTAAGACCAGGCTGAAGCTAGTTTCCATCTGAGCCGCCTTGGTTTTCAGGTTGCAGAAAAATGATGAGTGCACCGTGTGGCTGCAGCACCAGCATCATTCTCTATTTCTCCCCCAGTCCAGGTGTCTCACCCTGTAATACTGACAAAGAGGGTTCATTTCAGTGACGCTGTAAACTTTGCTTATTATTTCAGGAGTTTTAGGAGCGTATTTAGCTGCAAAATAGAAGGATGTTGCTTTTTTTCTGTCTGTAACTTCAGCTTTGTAGTTAACAAACCTTTTTATTTTTCATTTTTGCCTGGTAATTAGCCATTTTTTAGCCGTGCAGGTAGCCGTCTTTACCCCTCGTGATACCAGACACAGTCAGCTTCCACTGCTGGTAGCTCTTTGACGTCAATTTGGTGCATCCAGACATTACAAAAATAGACATTGAGACATGGATGGAATGATAAATCCTGTTAAAATCTTGATAGGAGGTATTCATAAGTCTTCCTGAAGAATATAAGCAAAATCTTCAGTCCTCTGGCAGGAATTAAGTCAGAAATTGAGCACATGTCCAGTGTGGACGTCTCCTGAGCTCGGACTAACAACATTACGTCTAAGTGGTAACTGAATAATACATTTTGTTGTCTCGTCTGCAGATTGTTTCTTAAGATTTTCTGTGGCTGCTTTTAAAAATACATCAGCCTGCAAACCGAAATCATGCATCTACTGTAAGTTTTAACCTATAACTCTACCCCTGCACAGGATCACTGGGTCCACCTTCCAGATTTAGTTAAATGTCCCCTGTTCTAAACACTGCTTAAGTCTTTCACTGGGAATTATTAATGCACACAAATCACAGACCTGACAGACGAAGTGCCACCGGCCCTAATCCAATCCCACTTCCTGTAGAGTATTGCTACAGGGGGCGAGCTGTCAGAGCCCAGGATTACACAGACCTAATCTGGAACAATATATTGGCTCAGTCAGCTTTTCTCTCAGACGCTCCTCGTACGATTGTGAGGTTACACCAGCATAAACACGGGCCGATCATTTAAATAGAAACCATTTCGTGAAAAATTGACGGGTGCTTTTTTTTTTTTTTTTTTTGTCGAAGCATCTGCGAAGTGTCAGGGCTGAGCTGCAGATATTGTCCTTCCAGCTAAAACCCATAAATACCTGTCAGTGTCACACGAAGGAGCAGCAGACAGAGGGGAGGTGTCGGGCTAATCCCGCACAATTAATAGACAGTAATCACGAAAGCTCTGCCAAACTGTCATGGCAGGGCAGAGGCTGCAGGAGGCGGAGGAGGAGGAGGAGGAGGAGGAGGAGGAGGAGGAGGAGGAGGAGGAGGAGGACGACGACGGGCGTAAATAGAAGATGTTTCAATGAACATGATACTATTGCTACTCTAGTGGAGGTCGTAGTCGTAGTAGGTTGTAAGTTAAGAAAACCAATAGAAAACTTCAAATATCTGAAATATCTATAGATAAATATTTCAAACTGAAACTGAAATACGCATATTTTTAAAATAGCATTATATTAGCAAAGAAAAAAACACCATGTTACTGTGTGTGCAAATTATCTTTATCTCTGTCACCATCTAGTGGCGAAGGTTATGTACTGCGGTTATGTACCCTCACCGTGTGCCATACTACACACTAATTCTATAAAAAATATACTGAAAATACAATAAGGACAACAAAGAACTAGCAGAACAATACATGCAATGTCAAGCGTCATTAAAATTTACCAAGAAAAAACTGTGTTTTCCAAAATTGTTCAGCTCCCCCCGTTTAAAGAAAAGTAAGCGGACACGATTTATGCACGCTGTCGGGTTTTAGAGAACTTTTTCTTCCATTTCTTTTCCCTCCGGTGATCACAGAATATAAATGTTTTAGCGTGCGGCGGCGGATTCAGCAGCAACAGCACAAACAACTAAAGCTGTATAAATTATGAAATTAAACAAACAAACAAAAAGAAAAAAAGAACAGTACCTTTACCGGAGACGACTTCGTTCTCGGTTCGCCAGCGAAATCCAAACTGTTGGGTACAGATTCAATACAGTCAAATTTGAGCAATGGTTAAGCTACATTTAAATAAACCGAAACGTCAGGGAAGAATTCAGATCAGCCACAACATTAAGACCACCCAAATTCACTAGATCCCAAACTGATCAAGTATCAGTGGGATGATGCACAGAGACGACCCCTCAGAACGTCCATGTCCATTCTCTGATGAGATCACAACTATTCTGGAGAAACAGGGGAGACCTACACGATATCAGGGAGATAATGTTGTGGCCGATCGTTATATCTTATAAGAGATCTCGCTGTAGAAAACTCGTTATGGAGCTGGCCCGTGTGCACGCTGCCTCTCAGTTCAACTTATTGTCAGTTTTCAAGCTTGGCCTCGGACCAGAACGGCCCCGGTGGCCACTGGAGACGGAGCTCAGTGCCAAAACACATCTCACCCCCCCCGACTTTCTCCACAATGGGTCAGTTATTACGAAGATTAGTGCGAAGTAGGAAATATTAACCTTTACGCACTGGGACAATTAGTGTAATCCTTTTCAATATTGGAGCAGAGCATTACAATGGATCATTCTGCCACTTCCTGGCACCAGCGTCTGAGCGTTACGGCCCCTGTGTTACCCTCCTGCTGCTGCTGTTTGAGCTCATGGTCCACACCTACACAGGTGCACAGTTGCATGGATATAGATTTTCTTCTCTGTGTAGTGCCATGAAGCCTTTCTGTCTCTGCAGCATTTTTTTTATTTATTTGATTAGGACAATGCACATTAATCAATATATCAGCAGAAAGCATCAAGATAAATATGCCGGAGTTAGCACACTGCAAAAAAAGGAATTTAATCAAGGAAATACGTCTTATATTTTGTCCAGAGACAAGAAAAAGGCAGAGTTTTTTTCTTGATCCAAGATGATCTGATTGGATATAAGAATATTTTGCGTCTTTCTAGTAGGGCTTTTTTTTGCAGTGCACAGCTGCTAAATTTTATCCACTTTCCTAAGGCAGGTATCAGTATAAAAAAAATAAAATACAGACCATACATCATGACAAATAGACAAAACGTGTAAAAATCATACAATCATAAATCATTTTAAAAGGTTTTTAGAAAAGATGTTCTGTGACCGTGTTCCTCTGATGGACACTTCTTGTGGCTTCTTGTGTTTTGCTGTTGTGCTATTATTGATTGATATCATTAATTATGGTTCAAAATTAGTCATAAACTAATTCTAACTATTTCATGCATTCATCTCACCTTGTTTTCCTTGTACCTGCTGAGGTCAGTGATGCAGTATTCTTTAAACAGCTTGTCATAATATTTCTTGGCAAGTTCCTTTTCCCTGGAACAGACGACAGCAGATGGAAAAATCAAATCAAAGTTCATTTATTTTACAGAATATAATATAAATTGAGCTTTTAGCCGTGGGTGATCACCATGTCATGTCTTCCTCGTCCTCATCCCTCCACAGGAAGCGATGGTTTTCGCGCAGCACGTCCGCGTCTGTCTTGTCTTTATCTCTGCAGAGAGCGGAAGGTTTAAATGAGTGTTTATTCCGACTGAATTTAACTGGATCGAAGCGACTGTGCAGCTCACGAGGGCGACGCGTTCTCGTTAATGTGGCCCAGACGTGACAGCGGCGGACGACCGATGGCTGAATACTCACCTGGAGCGTCTGAAGTCGTCCATCTGTCCTCCGTAATACAGTATGTAGTCACCCACAAACTTTTTATGACGCTCAAACTGGAGACGTCTGTCAAGGCCGATCCACCTCTGAGTGTTAACGTGTTTTCTCACATTTCTTAGTATAGACACTTGCCAGTTCATTAGGTACACTAGTGAAATTTCCAATATTCAGAAAAGATTTGAAAAGTATAACTTAAAAGGAAAAGAGATCTTTAAAAAAAAAAAAAAAAACAAGATTCAGGACTAAACTTATGGAACGTTGTGTTTCTGTGAGAGGAATCAGTTTATGGAACAAAGAATCCAAATCAAAGTGAATGTGAATGAAGCTAAATTTCTGGGATCATTGACAATAAAATCTGCTGTAAAAACCTCATATATCATATGTACGTAATAAGGTAGCAAAGAGCATTGGACCATGAAACATTATATATTCTATACTGCTCTCTGGTATTACCTTATTACCTCTGAGGAAACACTTACAAAAGTAATCTACAAACAATATGCACACTGCAAACCACCGTTGCTTTAGTTCTCACTCAACATCTCTCCCTGACAAAATGACAGGCGTTAACTTAAAGAAGGATACAGCATTCATTGAGATCAGGTGGGCTCTTCTGTTCATGGCTTCCTCCCTGAAACACAAACAGTTTGGTCAAGTGGTTTCACAGCATTTTTCACTACTTTTCTCTAAATTAAATAATTCAAATTCAGCCTTTGATATATATATATTTTTTTATATATCTCTGTCTCACTGGAGTCTGCACTAAATTTCAAAAACCAAAGTGGGAACGAGGGAGAACAAATGAATAACGGTCCCGTTGGTTTAATTAGTAATCAATCGATATACATCCTCTCAGATGAGTCGTTCATCACGTGCACCCACACAGCAGTAAAAACCTTAACTACACAGGTTAAATTCACGCGACCGACTTCTAGATGTCAGATTAAAATTCACGGCAGCAACTGACCAAGAAGCTCTGACGCAGTTTGAGATAAATCAAAATGATTGGGGTATTTCAGCACCTGTCCACTTCACTAGAGTGCAAACTGCGATGCGCCACCTTGGAGCTCCGTCCTTTCTGGAAGGGCTTCTGCAAGATTTCCTCCTCGCGTTTTCTGTCAAAGGCACAAACAAACACAGAACGGGGTTACGTTATGAGGCCGCCTGCTCAGCACAAGCTTTAGGGTAAAATGGAGAAATGGCTGAGAAGCTCTTGTATTCATTTAGAAGATGCTACATGTAATTTTCACCTTTTATGGCCTCTCTCTGAGGACTCGCCCTGCGCGTCTTCATCACTGAAGTCGGAGTCATAGCCGCCGCTTCCGTGAACCTGAGCAGAACCAGGTAGAATCACATTCAATCAAATGAGATGCACTTACTCACACACACAAAAAAAGAAAGACAAAAAGCCAATCTGTATGCACAGGTACACTAGAAACATGCACTGCAACCTGTGGCAGTTTGGACGGTTTAGATGTCTAGTTGAGAAACCACCAATCAGGCATAAAATTATGGCCACATTCGTAATATTGTGTATTTCTCCCTTGTTGTGGTTCACCAGAGAATAGAGATGGGTCTTTTAAGGGTTAGTGATGTGCAGATCAATACTGAAATATCGATACTTCTGATACAAACTCTTTATGCTCTAAATCAAAATATCAATACTTCAGTCATATAATACAGTAACACAGTGAAAAGTGACCCAACTATTGAGTTGTGGCAACACAACAAACCTTGTGAAACACCTCAGATTAAACTGCAACACAGAATACGAGGCATTTATGATGAGGAGGACAGAAGAGGAGAGAACAGAGCAGAATTAAGATGCAAGTTTTAATTTTATAGTAGTTCTCAATAGTTAAACAATCTTCCCCAGTTTCCCCAATCAAATATTCCATTTATTTCTTTTGTATGTGTTTGAAACAGCATTTTCACAGATTTTGTGTGATCGTGTCTTTGGTTTTTCTGTTGTTGTATTAGCTCAGCTACATAGTAAATGAGAGCACTATATACTCAATACACTTCAGAGTTTAAAAGTAAATTACTCCAATGTCTTGTATCCTTTATGATGTTATATACACTACTTTTTTTAGGTTTATCGGATCGGTATCGCTGATACCAGCCTGAATTTTACACAGTATCGGAAAGGAAACTAGTGGTATCAAATATAAGTGGTGTCTGGCAACATGATGTTGTTAGTGGGGGGCCTTAGTGTCCTACGGGCTGAGGGGAGGATCCTCTGTGGATCATCCCACAGATGCTTGATCAGTCTGGGATCTAGTGAATTGTGTTGTGCATTGTCCTGTTCTTCACATTTTGGTTTGAGTTGTTCCTAAACTGTTTTTTTGTGTGTGTGTGTCTGTATCAGGCTGCATCCTGCTGGGGATGGCTGCTGTCATTGCTATGGGGTGGGGGGTACCTGGTCTGGTCTAGGTGGGTGCTTCATGTCTAAGTAACATCCACAAAAGTTTCCCAGCAGAACACTGAACCAGGTTCATGTACTTTACGTCCTCTGTCAGTGGTTATAATGTTGTGGCTGACCGGTGTACGTGTCTATGATGCAGTGGCCTGTTAAGAAATATGAACGGATGTTTACTAATGGCTTTTAGTAAAGAGGAGATCTTGAGGATGCTATGTTTAGGAAGGTGAGTGCACATTAGCACTACATTGGTCTAATGTTTCTTTTTCCTGTGAGCAAAGACGTAGCGAGTCGTATTGATG
The DNA here is from genome assembly GCF_022458985.1 of Mugil cephalus. Lineage (NCBI taxonomy): Eukaryota > Metazoa > Chordata > Actinopteri > Mugiliformes > Mugilidae > Mugil > Mugil cephalus. The sequence continues at coordinate 3,942,915 of NC_061785.1, read as the reverse complement.
GAACCCAGCGAGCTACAAGCAGACTCATCTTTAGCCCCAAGCTAACCGGTTAACGAAAAAAAAATAATAAAGTGATGCTAAACATTCTCCCAGACCTTTTAACTATAAGCATATATATATTTTTTTACCTTTACAAGGTTATCCATGGCTCTCTACACTCACGGTTCCCAACCGCTTGTCGGAATGTTTACAAAATCAAAAAGCACGTCGCCCGGTGATGACGCAACCACTCAAATCGCAGGATGGTGACGTCGAGAATAGCCTCATCTATTATTGTGGTGGAAGAGAGCCTGGGGAGAAAACACAACAATAAAAGCACACATTCTTACACATTTAACGTCATTACTAAGTCAGATTTTTTTTTCAGGGCCGTTCTGTGAAATGTTCTTGTCGAAAAAAGCTCCGAGAGTTGTTAAAACTCGTTCTTTCAGTCTACTTTGTAACCTTTCAGTAGACATTTTTGGCTAGAATAATTAATTTCAGCCATGATTTAATGTTCCTATTTACTTAAGAGCGAGCCATCGTTACACTACATTGGTCCTTTGGAAAAACATGAAACAGCGACTTTTTATCTTCTTTTATTGTGGAACAAATTCCACCAGATGACACTGATTAGTCGTCAATCTGGGGTTCAGATGGTTTCATTTCCGCCGAGGAACAGTATAAAACGAGTTAGGCTATGGAGACAACAGAAAGGGGACATTGTGCCCTTTGAATGTCCGAGTAATAATTTGATCTCCGGGTTATGAGAACATGGCAACATGGAAGTTTAACCCACTGCCTGGGAACAAGGGTCCTCTGTTTCATGATCTTCAGACTGAACTCAACAAAGAGCTTCATGTGGGATCAAAAGAAAGACCGGAAATGGGAGTCAAAGGCTCCATCAGTCGTTGTCCTCAGAAAAGTGGAAATATTTAAATTCAGTCCAGTGTTTCCTGCAGTATATATAGTATGATATAGTGGTATCATGAAACGGCACATGTTTAATGTTTTAAATGACATGTATAAGAAAAAATACTGCTCTATTTTGTTATAATATTTTATATATTGATATATAAGAAAAAATGCTTTATTTGTATTTTAATACATTTTTCTATGTTGACATGTACTTAATTATGTCATATTTTATGCTCATTTTATTTAATATATTGCATCACTTTTAAAAGAACATCTAAAAAGATGTAAAAAAGAAAATCTACAATAATACTATTTTTCTATGAAATTCTATTTAATTTATTGAATGACATAATATAAGCAATATAAACAAAATCATGCTTTTATTACATTTTATATATATATATGATAGGATTTATTTTTTTAACCATGGTAGGCTATAAACGCATCTTTTGGGTTTGTTTTGTTTCCTTCCCATCAATGTCGCTATTATGCCAAAGCGGGGAGGAAGAAGAAGAAAAGAGGCAGCATTTGAATGAGCGGGGCAGGTGCATTCGCTCCTCATGAATAGGCTCTTCCCATTAACCATGCACGGCTCTGAAGCGCGCATAAATAATAGCTGGCAGTCCTGATAAAAAAAAAAAAGAAAAAGAAAGAAAAAAAGCGCACCTTGGGGCCTCTCCCCCCCTCTCTGTCTGTGTCCTCCATCTCTCTCTGTTTTTTCTTTCTTTCATGCCCGCAGCATTTTAGTCTTCAACTTCTTTAGAAGCGGCGGAGCGACAAGAAACGCAGTGACGGTTTTTAGCCTACTTTTCGGGGATCAGATCATTTCCCTTTTTTTTTTTTTTTTTTACTAAAACATCGAAAATGTTTTCTGCTCCCGTGTCCCGTCTGATTTATAATCCTGCCCCTTGCCGAACAAATCCTCTGGACTGATGCCTTCCCATTGAGAGCGAGGAGCATAGACGCCAGGCTGCGTCAGGGCGCCTGCTTCTAAAAAACAAACAAGACAGAAACATCGGTTTGAAAGGACATTAAAAAAAAAAAAAAAAAAAAAAAAAAACTGCATTCAGAAAGTGTTAGGGGATTTGTAGCCTAGAAGTTGCATGTGCTGAGGGAATGGGATACCCGGGCAGAGCGGGATGGAGAGGAGGATGGACGCTCCTGGTTTGCGTCGCCGCTGTCAGCTTGGTCTCATCTGACGGACGGAGAGTGAGGCAGCCCAGATGCCCCACGGGATGCACCTGCACCAAAGATAATGCCCTGTGTGAGAATGTCCGATCGGTGCCTCACTCCTTCCCACCCGACGTCTTTTCACTGTGAGTACCGAATAGACTTGTAGATAGGTGCCATTGTGCCAAATGTAATCCTGCTGTGAACTGTCAGAAAGCTTATGCTCTGTGACTGTCTCATCTGTGTTTTTGTTTTTTTTTTTCATCTGCCTTTATTTATTCAGGTCTTTTGTCAAGTCAGGATTCAATGAAATCAGTGCAGGAAGCTTTGTTCATACACCTGCCTTGCAACTACTGTGAGTATCTATCTATCTATCTATCTATCTATCTATCTATCTATCTTGCTTTGTACTTAAACAATGAGGACCTGCATCCCCAGAGGACTTGTATGCACAGAGGCTAATATGCAGATTTAAAGAGGGATTCTCTGTAATGGTGTCGGGATTATGCAATAGACCACATGGCTACATCAACTAACAGCAGGGGTTGAAAAGAGGAACAGTGTGTGTGTGTGTGTGTGTTGGGTAGATAAACACTTCTTTTCAGCCGAGAACTAACAGACGCGCACATATCTTCTCAGCTTCACTTAGTAACACAGCTGACATCGTTATGTCCACATCGCAGGGGCCCAACAAAGACGGGGCTCTGCAAACATCTTCTCTCGGCTCCGTCGTGACGCGTAAATGTAGGAGGATGTAGGGTTGGGGCATGAGAGGGGCGAAGCTTGGGAGCAGACAGAGGGTAAATTTAACTGAGGGAAGGGAAGGAGAGGTTATTTACTGCGAAGGTGACTTTCTAACCTCAATTAAAGTGCTACTTAATCAACGTGGTCAGCGCTCTGGAGGTAAAGGGTAGCCGTGTCCGGACTTAGTGGCAGTAAGAACAAGGTCCCGAGATGAATTCTTGGTATTTCACACTGTTAACATCCTCTTCTTTTTAGTTTAAGTTCTTTGTAGAACAAACCACAGTGAACAGTCCTGTCCAGTCCTCACAACTCTCCCCGACTCCCAAATACTGGACTGCAGAGAAAGAAAAAGTAAAACAAAACTAAATCTGTAAATGCAAGCGTACACAGATTTAGCAACTTGCACACAAAGGCATAGAAAAGTTAGAAGATGAGTGAGAGAAAACAGAACAAAACACATGGGTCACGTCAGTAGCGTACGTATCTTTATTAAAGGAAATAAATGACTAACCAAGTGGCATTCAGTTTCCTGGTGGACCCTCTAATGATTCACTTAACTTCTTTAATCCACTGGATGTAGAATCCTTCAGATAAAATAAACCTTCTTCATCATATTTACATTGTAGCCCACTGTAGAGGAATATTTACTAAACGGTGAGATTAATAGAGATGGGTCGACTATTTTCCTATATGGTCTCGAACACGTCTTCAAAAAGAAGAATCCAAATATAGTTTGGGACATGACCAACACAAATGTGTGGGAGCTTGTTTGCATCATCATGTAGGTTCAATATTACTCTTAGATAGTTTATCTTTGGTCCAACGATGGTGGTGCACAATCTTAAACTGAATTACAGTCTACCCGAGACATATTGAGGAAAAATCATAAATTTGGTTTGATTGAAACGGCCTCGCCCACAGTGAGTGCACTTACCTGCAGACAACGGTGGTTGGCTTTCCTCCAAATTGGGGAAGCAGACAGGAGGGGAGGAGGAGGGAGGAGGAAGGATGCCAAGTAATGACAGGCTCAGCAGCATTTTAGATCCCTAAAACAAAGCCCGCCTAAAACAAAGCCCGTCTCGGCTCAAGTGCACCCTACATTTACAATATTTTCATTGCTTTATCTTTGCTGTCAGGTGTGACGTTCCCACGGGGAACTGAAGCTGAAACTGAGAACTGAATTATGGATGAAACCTTTGTTTAAATGTTCTGTCGTTAAGTGGCAAGTAGGACCAAAAACGCAGGACACAAGCAGGAAATGATGAATCATAATAAAAACCTGGAAACTCTGGGACGAAAAACACTCATGAGAGGCAGGAAACATCCAAAACACGAAATCCAGAAACTGGGGAAATACATTAAAAATAGAGAAAAGACACTGGACAAACCTGTTACTAAGCAGATGACTTGACCACGGATTATATCCATACTGTATATACACACATGGGCTGAGGGTGGAGGAGACATCGTTAGACTAAAACTCTAACAGACAGGAAGTAAAGCAGGACAGGAAACGCCAAGGAAGAAGCCATGTTAGAGAATCAGTTCTTTATTTCCACCTCCATTCTGCTGGATTTATGTCGAATTAAATCCTTTCAAGTCCTCACCCTCTGATTTTTTGTGTCGATGAGGCAAATTGCACAATATCCTCTTGTTGGACACAACTCTGCAAGTTTGTGATACGACCAGTGACTCAAATATAAGTGGGAGGAGGTGAGCGTTTCCCTCCTTTGTTCAGAAATCTCTCGGTTTTATTCATCCCGTTCATCCTCTGACCGTACGCCGTGGGGGTGGAAAATGCTGAATGAGCCTTTTATCCGTTGCTGTGACAGAGTTGCATTTTTTATTTATTTATTTTCTGTCAATGGTGTAAGAAAATGCCTGTAAAAACATTAATCTCAGTTTGAGTAAACAGATATTAAGCATACAGTAGCAGAGTTAGTTATAATCCTGAACAACCAAAATCAACTTTATTGCTATTTTGGAGGAAGGAGTTCAAGGTTTGTGACGTGCAAATGCCGTGGGAACTTAAAAAGATGTAGAATAAAGTATTTGTTTGTTCTTTCTTTACAGGTTGTTCACAGCAAACTCTTTTGACCTAATTGACGAGGATGCATTTCTTGGTTTACCACACCTGGAATACCTGTGAGTACAAACGGTTAAAGAAGACATACTGGGTTTCCCTTTACTTTCTTCTCCTTTTGCAAAGAGAAAACTCAGAGAAAAGTCTGCTTTCTGTTTCTTGTCGGCCTTTTCTAGACGCAAACTCTTAAAAAAATTAAAAAACAACAAAAAAACTGCAGTTCTCAAATGGCCACTTGAGGCTGGTTCCAAACGCTAATCAATCCCCGTGGTCCCACGTCTTAAAATTTATCTCTGTAGCTTATTTTTCCAGTCATGACAACTGTTAGAGGGGTGCATTTTTTTTACATAGCACACAGGTTTATATATTTTTTTAAATGCAATCAAATTTGAGAAATGTCCCCATAGTAACCAGCAAAAGGGAACTCATTCCTCTATAACAAAAAAAAAAAAAAAAAAAAAATGAATACTGGCATGTATGCACCAGAAGTTTCACCCACACAGATGTCTCCACTAATGTGGAGAATTATTAATAATATTAAGTTATTCAAATAATTCACATAATACACTAAACATACATGACATAAACATTAGGTCCTGGCCAATTGCGTGGAACCTGACAGAGTCAGGTGTAATATGCAGACATGCAATATGCAGCCCCGTGATTGGCTCAGCAGCAATAGGGGCGGGGCCTACTGTGTGCAGGAGGCTTAGATTGACAGGTCTGGTGTGGTGCTCTGTGTGAAAGTTTGGCTGTTGAGGCAGCTCCTGTATCGCTGAATGAAAGATGATGTCATTTTATCCCTTTACTAAAATATGTTGGATTCATGTTAATGTGCATTTAAAGAAATTTTCATTTGTGGGGGAAAATTTGAAATAAACATATACAAAAATGTCTAATCAACCAAAGATTTTTGCGCCCCCTCTCCCCATTTGCAGTACCTCTGCGGACCCCCTAGGGGTCGTGGACCACCTGTTGAAGAGATGTGGACTTTCCTAAAGGGTCACATAAAGGTGGCCCTGTAGTGAGACTTGTGTGGGATTAGTGGAGTGTGTCAAAGTGTTAATAATAAAAAACTTCTCTTTCACAGATTCATTGAAAACAACAAGATTGCATCCATATCCCCGCACGCCTTCCGCGGCCTCAAAGCACTGATACATCTGTAAGTATCTTGTTTTCTTTGTTTTTTTTATATTTACCAAGCATTAAATAAAACTGCACATCAGTTTCCCCTCTCTGTCACTGTATCACTTTGCCACTGTCTGCAATGCAAAGGTAGGCAGAAGAGCTGCTGCCAGTGGTCAGTTCCCAAGGTGACTGACTGTCTGTGTGAAGGTGTCAGCTGGATCCAGTTGCAGGATCAGATCTGGATGTTTCATTGCAATCAGTGCTCACGTGTTTTAGGCCGTAAAAATGAAGGGTTTTATTCTTTGAATGTTGCACACATGCTGAAAACGAATGTAAACTGATGGGATATACTGTAGATAATATACATTATATATGTGTGTGTGTTGGGAGTGTCATGACTAAGGCAGACAGAGAACATACATCTGTAATGTACTGAATCTAAACTAAGATATAAACAGAAAGGAAGGAATGCAAGGTGAAGCCAAACAACATCTTTAACGATCTGGATAGCTTGCCAAAAGATAGCGGAGAACGTGAGTGATCTGTAGGTCAAGTCTAAACATAGCTGTCCTGAAACCTTAAACCCAGTGACCTATAATGTCCCTCTCTGTCTCTGGCTCTCAAACAGGTTGTTCCCAGAATATTTTGAGTTCATGCAGCTCACTTGAGTGTTCCTCATCACGGTGTATGAGTCGGCCCCACGTCATGTTTCCACACTCATCTTACTACGGAGCAGTAAGAGTAAATAAAATAGGTCAACGTGAATTCTAACATGACTGATGTAAGAGAAAGGCCCGAGATTATACATGATGCTAAAATTATATCTATTCCTTTCTGTTCCTTTTAGAAGGGGTCAGACACATCCTGAACCGTATTCAATCCCACATTAAACATTCCTTCTTAAGTAGCAGTGCAGAGGTGTTAGCAACTGGTTTATGGACAATATGCACATACATTAAACAGTGTCATTTACATGAATAGATGTGTGCATCAGATTTAGCAGAAAGCTAATTTCCATCTGTAGTCCAAAAATAAAAATACAAAACAGCATCCAACACAGACCCACAGGACATACAGAGATGCCTGCGACACCACGCTACAAACACTGCACAAAAACACACAAACACTATGCACAAAATGCAATCTAAAATGTGCTACTAATGTAATGTGTGAAGTAAAAAAAAAAAAGGTGCCTGGTAATTTCAGATTCAATATCAACAAAATGTTAATATCAGCAAAAGTACATCAGAGATCACAGGGTATATTTTAAATATTAGCATAGCATTAGCATTGGTATGTTCTTTAAGAGAGTTAATAAAGTTGAGGCCACTCCACCGACCATTTATAAAAAAAGAAAAAAGAAAAACATGACAGCAGCAGTGTACTTCACCATATTTTTAAATTATTATATATATATTTTTTTAATTTTGCTTCTACATAACTTGTGCAGGTTGTCAGATTAGCACCGAGCTCGTTTTACAGCCTTATATGAGAAGGCAGACTGTGGAAAGGCAGTGTGGCGTTTCTATCGAAGATGTCATTAGATTATTTATACCGAAACAGAGAATAAACAACATTCAACCATCAAGTGTTTGGAAATACTTCACTAAAGATAAAGCCCATATTAGCTGGACATCAGTCAGTAACAACTTCACCAAACGTCCTGTGGTAACAAAGAGAAGGAGGCTGCACATCAGCTATTTGATGAAGTTATTAGACCTTTAGCTGCTACACTCTCCCATCTAACAACACTCTGTGGGGCACTATTAGGCCTGCAGCCTGTTTTTATACAGGCTATACATCTCTGCAGCTCACAGTATGTAGCACATGAGCTCTCTGTCCTCAGCATTCAGTATGTGTTCAGGTCAAGAATATAGATTTCATTACTTTCTGCTGTGTTTTCATCATCAGAGACTAGTCGGTGTCCACTTGACTTTCATCACACAGCAGTTAAAAAATAAATCTGAGCTTGTCCAACCTCTACTATGTGGTGGAGTTTTTGGCCGCTCATGGAGATATGAAATGTGACACCGAGCCACATAGATGTGTTGTATTTCTGAAGTCTGTAGTGCTGGACTCAGTTTCAAATATGATATTACCAAGGTCTAAGTCAGAAAGCTTGTAATATTCCTGTGTTATTTTGATATTGGTGTGATCAAGTACAGACGCTACATATTTGAACTTTCACTGATGACACGAGTAAGAAGCAGTTTTTGACTTTGAGTGTCTTGTTTCACTACGTCTTGGTGCAAACACTGCAGAACGCTATGTTAATAGACATGGACGTCTTACTGCTACCTGCTCCAAAAGAAGAACACAACAGAAAAATGCTTCTTCTTCCTGGGATATGTTCCAAAATGATCTAAAACGTGAGGAGTGGGTCTCATTTGATGTTTTTAAACCCATGTTGAAGGTCTTAGAGGCTGATTTAACTGTCTGTTCATGTTTTAACTAGTGTAGTTTCCTTTTAGCATCATCATCAAGTGACTTCCGTGTGAATTGTTTTCCTGTTGTGTTGTGTGTTGTTTCTCTGTCGTGTTTTGGATGCACGGCTGCTTTTCTTCGCCAGGTCCCTCATGAAAAGGAGATTTTTAATCTTTTCCTAGTTAAATAAAGGCTAAATAAATAAAAAGGCCAACGCTGCTGGCTATTCATCGGTCGGGGACTGCATAAAGTATAAAAAAAAAAAAAAAAAATACAAAGATTTACCAACATTTCTAACCCAGAAAGAGACAAATATGTGCGGTTTTAAAGGGCCTTTTAAATGCATCACACACACTCACATAAAATCCATTATTTAAGGGCAGAAGCAGGAGTCCTGTTGGAGTCCTGACCACTCCGCTCTAACTCTCCCCATCTGTCTGGAGAGTACACTCTTGCACAAACTCAAAGTGAAACGGTCTCTCTTCTCCCCCGGAGAATCGACTCTCACATATAAATAATGCAGATTTATGAATTATGCTGACGTTTTCGTTTCATTCACGTCGCCATCTGTTTCGGCTCACGAAATGAAATGTCTCCGGGTCTATTTTTAAACTGGCTGGCAACGATGAAATCCACCTGAAAAGCACATCACGGTTTAAGGTGTTTAAAAAACATGACCAGGAAATTAAACACTGAACTCAGTCTGCAGAGAACATCATTATTAGAACATCATCACCTGACCTCCATGTACCCAGTGGGATTGTTCGCCCCTGTTTATTTTACTCTGTCTTGGTCCATCTGACTAAAAGAAAATGATGAAAAGTATTAAATACATTGAAGTGGTTTGGTTTAAAGTCTAATTCAATCACTGTAGTTGTTTTGCTCTCTTTTGAATAGGAGTTTGGCGTACAACAACCTGGAGACGCTGCCCAAAGATGTTTTCAAAGGCATGGATGCTCTGACCAAAGTGTGAGTCTGTGCTGTACATTTCATTCATCCTTACGCGCGTATATATATATACAATGTAGAACAATCAGCCGTAAGATTATGACCACCTTCCTAATATTGTGTAGGCCTCCAAAACAGATGTGATGCGTTTTTTTTGTTTGTTTTTTTGAGTTAAGTGTTTTTGTGTGTGCGCCTGGGGGAGTGTCATTGCTGTGGAGTGGTGGGGGCCTGGTCTGGTCCAGGTTGGTGCTTCATGTCTAAGTAACATCCACATGAATGAATGCCAGGTCCAAACATTTCCCAGCAGAGCCCTGAACTGTCACGGGACGGTTTAAATGTTATTTACTCCCCCTGGTTATAATGTTACGGCTGATCGGTTCATTCCTCTGTCTTTTCTTAAATGGTATTAAATGATATTACGAGGTCACAGTGCTGAAGGAAAAAAAAAAACGAGAGAAATTCCCTCACTAGGAAAATAATGAAAAAGAAGAGGACTGCCTTTGAATATATAAAAGCTAGAAGATGCGAATCTAAAGGGGAGAAGAGGAAAGCTTGGGTTCGGATGCCAGGGTGTCAGTGTGAATGGTAAACAAGTCAATTACAGAGAAAAGAGCTTGATCCTGGCTTCGGTCGCACTGACACAATCAAGCGGAATAATGCCTGTGTCTGTGGATTCAATACACTCAGCCAAGGTTAATAGGTATTCGGGCTGAGTGTGGGTGATGAGCAGAGGCTACTCCGGAGATAGGACACACTTGTGTTGTGGCTTTGTTAGCCTGAAGTGCACCCAAGTGGAGGAGAGACAGAGGGCAGAGCAGTAAGTACAAAACACAACAGCAACAGGAAACACCAAGATCAGTGCTCAAACTGTTTTCAGAAAGAACATATGGGTGATATTTTGGAAGTTTAAACTGACGGTGGGATCCGTTGGTGCGTCGCAGGGATCTGCGAGGCAACAACCTGATCTGTGACTGCAAGCTCAAGTGGCTGGTGGAGTGGATGCATCACACCAACGCCACCCTGGACCAGATCTACTGCAGCGGCCCACCCATCAACCAGGGCAAGAAGATCAATGACCTGATGCCGCACTCCTTCGACTGCATCACAGCAGGTATCAGTTCAATGCAACTTTATTTGTCCCGAAGGCAATTCAGTGTGACAGCAATAAGCAGTGCGCCATGCCTACACAAACCATGCTAACACTGTCAGAGAAAACATGCAGGTGTCCTCTTATCAACGTCCATGTGGGAATGAACCACATGGACGGATTTGGATTTAAAAGTCTAATAGCAGAGGGGATAAAAGATCTGGAATGACAATTTGTTTTCCTAGATGGAGCTTTAAAACACCATCCTGAGGGCATGAGCTAAAAGTTTGCAGCTAACTTCTTCTTGACCACCCTTTGGTCCCAGAAGGAGGACAAGTCTTCGTGCTTCCTGCCAAGAAATTAATGAAAGAGTAAAAAAGGTGCGCCACAAGCTGTGGGTATGAATGGATTGATTAGCCTTTTAATTGCTGTGTTGTGGTTTTCAGAGTTCGCCTCCTATCAGTCCCTGAAGTTCGAGTCCATTTCGGTGGAGGCCTTCACATTTGGTCAAGAACAGTACGTCGTGTTTGCTCAGCCATTTGCCGGCACCTGCAGTTTCCTGGAATGGGATCATGTGGAGATGACCTTCAGGACGTACGACACCATTCAAAGTGAGTTTGAATAACAAGTAAAATGTAATATTTCCTTCTCAACCCCCTGGAGTCGATGGACGTCCTGGTGCGTCCAAATCACACGACCAATTTTAGACGACGTAGCAGCAAGAAGCAGCGTCACTGTGAATAGTTGTACTACAATGTGTCGTTTCCTGCATTTTAATCGAAATAGTTATAAATGTGTTCTTATCCCCTTGTCTTCGTATTTCCCATCAGGACAGTCAGAACTTGTAGAAACTTCCAGTAGTAAACGTACGGCGACTGGTCCAGACTTAGTTGATTGGTCAACTTGTGTAAATATTTGGTAAAAAGAAGCCTTAAAAAAAAAAAAGGGAAATCATTGAGAAATGTACCGACAATGCATTCCAGGCCTTATCTAGCCAATATGTTATGCTATTGTATGATGTTGTGTGTCGTCTGTGAACGTTGTTTCAACCTATTGTCACATGTAAAACTCCTTGTGGTGGTGCAAGTGCAAATACAAAAGAAAACCTTTCATGATATGTTGCTCTCAGTGAGTCCCCGCAACTGTTTGGTCCAAAAACATATTGGCAGTTTTTAACAAAAGACATTTAATTTCTGGATATGGTAAAAAATGGAAATAATCTATATTGCCAGAAAGCTAACAATGATGGAAAGTCTGGAAAAGATTTTCTTCTCTGTGCCTTTAATTATTAATTATGAACATCTATACAGTGGCACTTTGAAGACCAAAGCTTGGAGACCACTCCAATAAATGTTGCACACAATAGCAGTAACTTACTGTAAGCTCCAACTTAAACTGTCAAACCACAATATTTACTTCATTTCATCTTGCTGATGCTTCCTTAAAGAGTTTTTCTGGATTATTTTCTACTAACTCCACTTGAACTCTACTTTTTCCGCCAGCGTTGGGTAGAAACCCTTAAAATACCAGCTGACTGTCTGATACTCCTGATGTCTCCTGCTTAGGCACCTCCACCGTCGTCTGCAAGCCCATGGTGATCGACAACCACCTCTTTGTCATCGTTGCCCAGTTGTTCGGGGGCTCGCACATTTACAAACGTGACACCTCCGCCAACAAGTTCATCAAGATCCAGGACATCGACATCCTGAAGATCCGCAAACCCAACGACATTGAGACCTTCATGATCGATGGGGAGTCGTTCTTCGTCATCGCTGACAGCTCAAAGGTTTGGCTTTTTCTTATCGGTGCAGTTAGTTATAGTAGACTTGTAAAATCAGAAGCCACAAAGCTACTGTATTCAATGTTAAATTATTGGATAGGTTTTTTTTTCTGTCATTGCGTCCAACCCCTTTAGGGACAGTCATTCCCTAAGCTACTATTTCCACCCTGTCAGCCAGTCCTTTCCTCGACGTCCTTCTCTGCAGCATGTCGGCTTGCGTCTGCTCCCGCTGATTAGCCTTGTAATGCCAAATGCTCGCATATGCTCTCACATATGCTTAGGGACACTTGGGCACACACACAAACACTCATTTGTGCTTGGCTCCATACCTTCAAATTTGCAATTTACTCTTTAATTTTTGTCCAGCTGTCGTTATCGCTACGCTGTTGAGCACAACCGTGGACATGTTTCAAATAGTTGAACTGTTGTTTTTGTACACGTCCTCTCGTAGGCTGGCTCCACGACGGTGTACAAATGGAACGGTAATGGCTTCTACTCCCACCAGTCGCTGCACCCGTGGTACCGGGACACGGATGTGGAATATCTAGAGATCGCCAACAAACCCCACCTGATTTTGTCCAGCAGCTCCCAGAGACCTGTTGTGTACCAGTGGAGCAGGAACCAGAAACAGTTCGACCGCAGGACGGACATACCAGATATGGAGGACGTCTTCTCCATCAAGCACTTTCGGGTCAAAGGTGAGAGCTGGAGCCGTACACGTCGATCAGGCATAATATTATGACCAAAGTCCTGATATTGTGTAGGTCTCCCTTGTGACTCATCAGAGAACGGACATGGGCCTTCTGAGGGTGTATTAGTGGGGGTCTCTGGGTCTTCTTTGTGGCCTCTCTTGATTATCCCATAGATTAGTGCTTGTATTGGTATAGAAGAAGGAGGTAAATAGAGCCTGTAGAAGAACCACCTGAGGGATAGCGCCATCTTATCTGCACCATAAGTAGTGCGCACATTATGTACAAGATTAAAAAAGACTTGTTTGAAATGCCGGTCTGCTGCATGAACTACTCTTGTTTATGACGTATTAGGTCAACCGGACAGGGGAACGTATTAACCCACTGACAGGACATATATCGCCACCTAGTGTGGAGGAGGAAGACATGTTCCTGTCAGTTATTCAATTTTCTCCGTTTCATGTGAACAAGGATTGCATTCAGAAAGTCGAATTTTGAACATTAAGCTGTACATGTAAACGACTGCTGCCATCAAGGAGTGTCATTGCTATAGGGTGGGGGTGTCTGGTCTGGCCTAGGTGAGTGCTGCATGTCTAAGTAACATCCACAGAAATGAATGCCAGGTCCAAAGGTTTCCCAGCAGAACCTTTAAATGGTTTAAATGTCATTTACTTCTCAAGTTAGTGGTCATAATGTTGTGGCTGATGGGTGTATGTGTGTCCATGCTGCAAGTTATTTCCAACCCTACAAATCAGAATTAACTGGTGTCCCATTATTTAGTTTTTAATTCTAAAATTCACTTAGTCTGGAGTGTGTCTTTAGTTCGTTAGAGAACTTTGAATCAGGGCCAACATTTTTCTTCACTGTGGAATCACATGACTTATATTTTGTTGAAATCTGTGTCCTTACTGCACAGCACATCATATCAGAGGCTTTCATTTGGACGACAGAAAGAGGCAGCGCCGCTTCCATAAAATCTGCCCATAAATCACTGCTGTGCAACATTATCAGCCCTTCTCCTCTCTTAAAGGGCAGCTCACCTATTAGCAGCAGAATTACATAAACTGTTTTTGTAAGCTCCCACTCCAGGTCCAGATTTAGTGGCTCAATGTGGAAACTAAAGAGTCCCCTCAATCTTTGTCCTTTTTCAAAGGTGATCTGTTTATATGCTTGACAAGATTCATCGGGGACTCCAAGGTGATGCGCTGGGACGGCGCCATGTTCAAGGAGGTCCAGACATTTCCTTCCCGCGGCTCTATGGTGTTCCAGCCCGTCTCCATCGGCAACTGGCAGTACGCCATCTTGGGCAGCGATTATTCACTGACACAGCTCTACCAATGGGACACCAAGAGGAGCCAGTTTGTCCCATCTCAGGAGCTGAATATCCAGGCTCCTCGGGGATTTTCCGTGGTCTCCATTGACAACCGGGTGTTCCTGTTCGCGTCCAGCTTCAAGGGGAAAACTCAGATTTACGAACATCTCATGATCGATTTGAGTAACTAAACGCGTCGTCGACCCCGGTTCCATTTAGACGCTTTCTTCTGTGATTTTGTTGAACTTCTTGGCCCCGTTTTGAATCCACCGTCCCTTTCCCACCTTAGAAACAAAATGAAACTCTCAAGCAGGAGGAGCACTAGGAGGTTAGCTTAGCCTGTAATTAAATGATTGGCTAGGATCTTTGAGTTTCACAAAGATATGACGTAATTCCCAATTTTGACACTGAAAATATTTGCTAACCCACTGCAGCTAGCCCATTTCAATCAACATGTACTTTCACAGTTTTTTCTTACAATCTGGGATTCTCCATATCTTATTCTCCATTTCAAAAGCATATTCTCTTTCAGGAAAAAAAAGGCAAAACCAGAATTGAAGTAACTGATTTTGTAGAGTTTGATAGGAACGTATGGGATTTAATAATGGCTAAACCATAAAACCTTTTCTGATAATAATAATGTATTATTATTTTTTTTATTAAACAAGGCATTAACTCTAGATTAAAAGAGTTTATTGAGAATGGGATGTTACGTCCGGGCAGTGGGTTTCATCCTAGGTCTGGGCGGTATTTTCTAAAATTCTGACAGTATCACAGTCATTTTTTTGTGTTCACAACATTTTCTACTGGTTGAGAGAGGAATTAATGCAGTAGATTGACTAAGGGTGGGCTATTTTACTGTCATGATGAGTTATCCCACACTAGTTTGCGTGGCCCCGTGTTAGCACTGCCTGCTGATGTGGAAATCTGGGGACATTTACAGCTCAGACATAAAAATAAATAAATAAATGTTATCAAGATGAAAAGAAGAAACAGGGACAATAACGGTTTAATTTATTTTGACATATTTATTCATATTTAAACATATTTAAACTGATATGTCTGTGATGTCAATAGCAGCGCAACCAGCTACCGTAATAACTGTAGTCTGTGCGCAACATTTTTTATCTCATTCATAAAAGGCTAAAATTGGGGACGTTTTCAGGGACAGCTTTAGACGGGGGGACATGTCATGCTAAACGGGGGCTGTCCCCAAAAACCAGGGACATCTAGTCACCCTAAAAACTCGAAAAAACCTACACAGCACCTTTTTTTTGGTACAAGTCTGAACCGATATACCGCCCAGCCCTAGGTCATCGGTTAATTTGCTATTTTCTAATGAAGCTGCAAATATTACAGCTGAGAGGAGACCCAGACATTTAAATCTCATCGTATAAATCTGCCAGAAAGTTTTCACATCGAAATCTAATCTACGTTTGACACAGGACGAGTTAAGGACTTAGACAAGAGCTTGAAAATAATACTAGTTTCCAACCAAATGCAGGTAAAATCAGTTTCCATCCATTGTTTTGGCAGCTATCTGTGTTTTTTTTATTTATAAAATAAAAAAAAATCCAGGAAACACTGTGAGAAACCCAGGATATAAACATCCTCCGCCCCGTCGGCTGAGCAAGAGCGCGTTCTGCGATGGATTTCTGATGAATGACTTACTAGAAGCGTCCCACTGTGCCGCCCTGCCCCTGTCTCTTTCACTGCACTCTTGCCCCTTTTCTCCCCCGATCGACAAAAACCCATTGTTGTCTCTTTACTCAGCCCCTAAAAGCCGACCACTGTGGCGGCACGCGCTACCTGTGCATTCACGCGCTCCTCCTATTCGGACACACACACAAAAAAAAAAATAAAAAAATCGATAGCGACTAACAACTCCACTGACAACAATGTGCCAAATATAATGTTTACAATACTGTGTAATTTATGGTTTTTGTACGTAGAGCAGACCACACTCTGTGTTTTATTTTTTATAGATGGCCTGTAGAGTTTAGAGTATAGCGGAGACAGAGCGTCTCCTTAAATGCAGTGTAACATGCTACTTCCTTCCTCGTATAGATTTGTGTCAGTCTGATCTAGTTAGGTGAGGACAGATGACGGTGTCCAGCTCCTTCGCCGTCGTCTTGCTAATTGTATTTTATGTACAGCGGTAATAAAACGCTACAGTCTCACATCTGGAGTCTTTAATTGTTTGTCCGAGCTTAAAAAAAAGTTAGAATTATGGCTGAATTTGTGCACGTTTAAGAATCGCAAAGCTTTAATGTGTCTTATAATTACACGTAAAGAAGAATGTGAGCCAACATACACAGAATTACCAGGTCATTAGGTACATGTCCATCTAACTCTTAGCTTTATGAAGGTTGTGGTATTGAGCATCTGTTTAAATTAACTGTTGGTTCAGTTGTGTAGCAGGACTATGTAACTGTACGATGTTGTAAAGACACGTGTTTCTTATTATTTTGACATTTAGAAAGGATAAGTAACAGAAACAGCTTTTCTGTTTAACTACATCTTTGAAAAAAAAATGATCGTACAGTTGAATTACAGTCACGAAGAGTCGTGAGGGTGGATTTAAACGCTTTCTTCTTTGATTTTGTTGAACTTGCCAGCACCACTTTTGAATCCTCCTTCACTTTTACACCTTAGACACAAAAGAAAACTTCAAACAGGAGCCAAATCCATCTGAGGGAGGAATACAAACCGGTACGTTGTAGTGTAGTAGAGATTGAAACAGAAAAAAGGAAGTAACTGCCTTTGTCCATTATTCCGCCGCTCTTGTTAGGAACATACGGGGTGTTTAATGGAACACATGATCATTTAATAATGGCTAAACCATTCAATCTCTTCTAATATCGTTTTTCCGGTAAGTATTTTTCATTAAACAAGGCACAGGAGAACAGGATGTTGCATTCGAGCAGTGGGGGTCACAGGTTCGTATAATTCAATATTTATTCTAATGATTCTAATGAAACTGCAAAATTCAAAGCTTCTCCACATCAGCTGAGTGATTGAGAGTCTGAGACGTTTAAATATCTTGTAGTGTGACCGTTCTTTATGCTCACATGTGGCAGTGTTGAATCTTGGAAATCTGCCAGAAATTATAGAAATGAAATCTGTGTTTGAAACGGGGAGAGTGAAGGACTTGGACAAGAGCTTAATAATACTGCAAGTGTCCAAATCAATGAAGGTAAAGTCATATTTTATTATTTTACTCTTGAAGAGGGGACAGCAGCATCTGTTTGAACCAGTCAGAGCTCTGAGTAAATGCTGCATGATGCAATAAGTTGTTTTCTTGCGGTTTCACTGATAAAACTCATTATAGGATTCAACAAACACAGCTGACAAAACCACCAACTTCTTATTTTTTTAACCGTGTTACAACTGCGATTTCTCAAGAACAATACGACCTGGAGTGATTGTGACTTTTGTGACTTTGTGCACTTTGACCAGTTAAGTTCTCTCTCTTCATCTCCTGATGACGGAAAATAAAATAAAGAATTCATTCCCTGTCATATAAACAACTGGGTAGATTAGACCTTTATGAAGCAAAGTGGGACAAATACTTAAAATTCTTAAAGGGCTCCTGAAAAGGGTTTTTAGTGGAGAGATGCACGTCTTTAGATAGTGTGGAATCTGAAAATGCTTGTTACTTCCTTTTTATTTTTTTGTGTTTTATTTGTAGTCTTTCTATTCGTTAACAAAATGTCTCTTTTGTTGCCGTACTTATTTTATTGATTTGCTGTATCAGCCTTGTATGGACGTGTCTTCTGTGTCTGTTTTTGTTGATTGTCTTTTATTATTTTGCATTCTATTTTATTCTTTCATCATCATTAATGCAGCCAGTGTAGCTGTAGTATAGCAGCTGTGAATGGGAAGTGTTCCTATTATTGTTGCTGTTGAAATAATGAAACTAAAAAAATGTTAATCATAAGAAATGAATGCGTTCCCTAGCGTCTCTAATGTTTTGGCACGTGTACCAAACCTCACTATGGGCGTGATTGTTTTTTTGTTTTTTTTTGTTTTTTTTTTTTTGGATGGATTGCCTCATCTTTTAGCTGCCCAGCAGAGGAACTGGGTTTGTGTGTTCACGTCTGCCCCCACGTGGGTAAAGCAACTAGCGCACCGGGAGTCACCGCGTCCTCCTGCCGCCGAGGTTACTCATTAACCTCGTCCTCCAGTCTCAGTCACTCAGGACGAGGACACACATCGAGGCATGCTGCCGCCCGGCCCGGCCGTCTCATCTTCCTTACATCCATGGGCGACTGCAACCACCACTGCGAGCGGGCTCCGTCCGGAGAGGGCGACGCGACGGTGGAGTTTCACGGAGCGGACACGCGCCACCAAACACCCGGCGGCGGCGGCGGCGGCGACGACGACGGAGCGACGGCGGGGAGGATTCATTTGCTAAGTGACAGCCGCGTGTCGTGGGTTAACGGGGACGCTAATAACGATGATGAGGAGGAGGAAGAGGAGGAAGTGAGAGGAGGCGAGATCCCAGCGGAAAGCAGCGAGGGGAAAACGCTGTGCCTGCCGTCCTTTTGCGTCAGACGCGAGCCCGCATCCCGGGAAGGAGGCGCACGTGAAGGTTAGACTCGAGCGCACGCGTTTTTAAAAACGAACTAATTGATATAAGCGTGACAACCCGCGCGCGTCCTCGCTTGCGCGTCGCGGTTCGACTTTGCAACGACTACAAAACGCAAACTCAAAGTTAACTTCCTGCGTTGCGTTACACAACCGCGTAACGTCGTAATCCATCAGGCGATGGGCGACGTCACGTGGCTGATATTAACCTATTGGCTCGGAGGAGGGCAGAATCAGAAAACTTTATTAATCCTTCAAAGAAATGGTTTTGTTGGTGTTGTTGCCCAAAAAAGTAACAGTCAAATAGGTAATAGAATAAAGCAATATATGGAAAAAATATATGAAAATAAAGAATAAAAATAAGATGTAAGATGCTTAAAAAACAAATTAATCCAAAGTAATCACAGTATAACAGAGGTAAATGGTTACAATAAGTAAAAATGTGTTAAAAGGTACTTTCATCCTACCTAAGATGTTCAGTTTAATTATTATTTAAAAAAAAACAGTAGTAAAATTATAATTTGAATGTTAAATTGGCCTCCAATATAGATACAGGTTATTTAAATATCAGGTTCCAAGGTAAAACACATTTTCCTTATCACTGTGCTGTTAACGATTATAATGTCATTCCCGCTGCTCACGTCACTGCTCCTCACATATCAACAGTTTGGTTGCTAACTGTGTAGCCTTCTGTTTTAAAAGCGTGCTGTGTTGACACACACACTGTTCAGAAAAGGTTTTTGTAAAACTTTTACTTCGGTTTCATTTTCCCAAAGTATCTTCTTTGCACTGAAACAAAGGGGAGCATTTGGAGCTGTTGTTACACTGTTGTGTTACTGGAGCGGCACGTAAGAGGATGGATGACTGTGCACTTTTAAAGTAACAGGCCACCACACGAGTCAGGCTCATAAATTAAATCCTGTTCCAATTAACAAGTAAGTCACGTGACATGGAAATCATAGGAAAATATAACTAAAATAGTTTTAGCCTTGAAACCTTGAAGGTTTTGTTTGTAAAGTTTACTCTCCTTGTCAGTTGTGCTTTGTGGTCCCTGAAAGAGGAGGCCACTAGTACAAATAATAAAGCGTATTATCTCTTCAAATTACTGTTTACAGGCCTGTTGGGGGGGAAATAAAAGAAAAACTATACACAAACAAACGTGACAGTTATGATATGACAACACAAATGCTACATATCCACCCACGCCTTCGTTCTTTGTCCAAGCGTGAGAGAGCAAACACTGTATTTGATAGATGGAATGGTTAGTACAATAAAAGATGCCTGCGTAACCCCAGGTAGAAATGCAATCTCAGTAAGCATCTCGGTTTGTTTTTCCACAGACAGCATCTGCAAACACTACACCACGGTCTTTGGCAGATCCTTTGTTTGTGAGGAGTTTTTTTATTTTTTTTTTTATTTTGTATCTGAAGTTTTACCCAGGCCTCATGGTGTTCAATAACATGTACTCTCGGTTTCAGGTTCTTTATCCTATGAAATGAAAATAAGCATGATTATTCAGCTCTCTGTCTCTTATTTATCTTCCCCTGATCCTTTTTTTTTTTTCTCTACAGGCCCAGAGAAACCAAAGAAATGTCCCGGCATTGGTTTGTTCTACGCCTTCCTGTCCACAGTCTTCTTCTCCGTCATTGCCCTCTTGGTGAAAACCATCCAGGGACTCCACGCCATAGAGATCAGCGCCATACGTTGCTTCTTCCAGATAGTCTTCGTTGCGCCGTTACTCATCTATTACAAGTAAGCGCGACTTTAATGACAGGTTGAAGAGTTACACGTGTTCATTATGACACAAATAGGGCTAAAAACAAGGGGTGCACATACGTCTACACAATCATGTGTCTGTGAAGGTTCTCAGTCATCCAGGTCATGGTAACCCAAAAAAAAAGCAAATGGACTTATAGAGTATCGAAAAGATGTTTCATCCGAGTAGCTTCTTCAGTTCTAAGGGACTGGAGGAAGTTTGAGGGTTAAATAGGAAACTCTGTGGGGAAAAAACCCCATCAGAAACTTGCCTGACTAGTTTCTGTAAGATCAAGTTGAAATTAGTTGCGCCAGTATCTGGTTCTTACAGAAACAAGTCAGGCAAGTTTGTGATGGGCAAACAAAACTCTACAAGTCCAGTTCCTTTTGAAACGTTTCGCTTTTGGAAAACAGAAACAGCCCAGTTTGTTCTCTAGGGGACCGGTTACATAATAACATGATGACCTATAAATGACGACAGAGGTTTCCTTTTGTTTTAGTACAAAGAGAATAACTACATTATGGAAATGTTTATATTTAGTCCAATTTTTGGCTTAGTTCTTTGTCTCAGTGTCGCGTAATATCCACAACACTGAGTCAGTATGTTTACATGCACGTGAAAAAAACAAATTATTGCCTTAATTGGACTTTAACTAGACAACTTAAGTGCATGTAAACACGTTACTCCGACCAAAATCTGAGTTCTGCTTATTCGATTAAGACACCCAGATAATGCGATTGGAATTCGGTTTTCTCCGACATGTATATGCCTTAATCGCCCTACTCACAGGATAATGCGTGTGCGCATGCTCCACAACCGCTGCACTGGAACAGAACACAGAAGAAGAAGAAGAAGGTAAACAGAGCCGGTAGAGGAAACGTCTGAGGGATAGCGCCATCTTATCTGCACCAGATAAGATTAAAAAGTGTACTATTGTTTGATATGTCTGTGAAGGCTCTCAGTCATCCAGGTCATGGTAATCCAAAAGGCATCTGATAAGGGCAACTAGCTTCTTCATTTCTGAGAGACTAGTGGGAAGTTGAGGTTTAAATAGGAAACCTCTGTGGGTAAAACCACCAGAAATTGCTTGGGACAAAGAGTGTAGTTTCTGAATGTGGTCCATGTCCCATTTAACGTGCAACAGAGAAAATCAAATAACTGACAGGAACATGTCGTCCTCCTCCACACTAGGTGGCGATATGTGTCTTTTCATCGGGTTAATATGGCCCCTTTTTCTGGTTGACCTGTTACGTCGTATAATTAACAACAGTCATTCATGCTGCAGACCAGCATTGCAAACAACAACCAGATAGATAATAGTTCAGCTTTTTAATCTCGTACATAATGTGCGCACTACTTATGGTGCAGATAAGAGGGCGCTATCTCTCAGGTGGTTTTTCTACAAGCTCTGTTTATCTTCTTCTTCCTCTGTGACCGGCCTTTTGGATGTTTATGTTCTGGGCTCATACACCAGTGCAGCGGTTGTGCAGCAGGCGCACACATGTTGTCCAGTTAAAGTCTGATTAACACGTATACATGCTGGAGATGAATGATTTCCATTTGCATTATCTGTCTTAGTCAAATAAGGAGAACACTGATTTTAGTCAGAGCAACGTGTTTACATGCGCTTAAGTCTGATTTTTTTTCTCATGTGCTTGCAAATGACTGACTAAAAAAGATCGACCCCTAGTGGTAAATTTAGAAATAGCAGTAACTTTTAGTGAACATTCGCAGTTAATGTCTAATGTCATTTTCACACTTTGTAAACTCATCGGGCCGTATGTCTGACACCCTTTGTGCACGCTTTATATCATCTTTTTTTTTTTTTTTCGTTTCTAAACCAACAGTTTCTTGGGTGGTGAGTTGATTGAGAGCAGTGAGGAAGCACATGTCCCTGACAGTTATGCTCTCCTTGTTTTCAAGCCTTTTCTCTCTTTCTATCCGTGGGATGACCCTCAGACACGCCCATGTCCACTCTGTGATGACTGTGCAATATTAGCATGGCGGTCATAATGTTATGCCGGATTGTTGTATTTCACCAGGATGTTTCTATAACTTGAGAATCATGTTTTAAACAGAGCTGAAACTAGATTCCCCACCACCCCACCCACTCATCCATCCATCTATTCACCTCTGTTTATCTTTTCACTAATTCGTCTCCCACAAACGCCCCCCGCCCGTTCCCCTCCAGCCCCATCCATCCATCCATCCATCCATCCATCATCATCCCACGCTTCCTAAATCTGCCCCCTTTCTTCAGCCATCCCATCGTTTGTCATTTCACAACCGACTATGCTCCACATATTCCCTCCCTCCATTCTTCTTCTTCTTATTCTTCTTCTTCTTCTTCTATCAGTCAGTGTAGCCATCCCTCCATCCATTCAGCCATCCATTCATCCGTCATCCTCATATCTCTGCTCCTCCAGGACAGGTTTCCTCGGTCCCCGGGAGAAACGCGTGTACCTGGTGCTTCGGGGTTTCCTCGGCTCCAACGCCATGATCCTGCTCTTCTATGCAGTTCAGCAGATGCCGCTGGCGGACGCCACCGTCATCATGTTCAGGTGAGGAGACAACTCCACCGACTGTGGCTTATATTTGAGGGCACATTCTGTCTGATTGCAGTCATTTCCTTCTCCTTGCTCCACTTGGTCTCATCTCTTCTTTGCTCTGTGCCAGCGATTCGTTAAATATTATCTCCACCTATCTTATCTTCTTTTCTGTTAAACCCTTCCTTTCATTGACCCCCCCTCTCCCTTCAGTAATCCAGTTTTTACCTCCCTCCTGGCTTGGATCTTCCTGAAGGAGAAATGTACAATCTGGGACTGCGTCTTCACCGTTTTTACCCTAACCGGAGTCATCCTCATAGCCCGGCCGCCGTTTCTCTTCGGCGATCACACCCGCGGCATCGAGGGCAACTACTCGAACCACATCAAGGGGACGATTGCCGCCTTCGCAGGTGATGACGACTACTTGTAATAGGAAGTAAAAGATTCAGTCGGAGAGAAGCAGGAGGTTGAGAATGTTTGCCACGCTTACCATGTTGACTCTATGTAGCCTCGTAGCGCAGTCAACCGTGGCCCTTCTCTTTCATGGTGCTCAAAAAGCTTTTGAGAAAGAGATTTATGAGCCCTGTCTTAAAATAGAGAAATAAGCCACTCCACTAACAAGCAAAGAAAGTTTGAGCTGCTCAGATGTGCAGCTAGAACTTTCAAGCCAGCAGTAATTGAGAGGTTAGTGGCAAAGTCGTGATTCTTCGCCAGTTTCTGACTTGCAAACATGTATTTTTGTTGAGTCACCCAGCTAGAAATGGAAGAGCGGCTCCACGTTCCAAATTGCGCCGCAAAGTGTGTCTCAAATGGAACAATTACTTCTTCTGTTCTCCTTTGGGAATGGCTTTATTTTCTCTCGCAGCAGCATCAGCGTCCCCTGTTTTTGAGTCATTTCTAGAAGCAATCAGGCTTTAGTTTTACTGTGGAGAAGAGTGGAGGAAATGTTGAAGTTCTTTATTACGGGATGGAGGTTAATTCACATGACAGGAACAACATGGACGCCTCCTAGAAGACGGGCGAGGAGTCCAGTGTGTGGAAATACTTCACTAAAGATGAAGCCCGCACATGTCAGTGCTAAAATACAACTAAAGTGCTACTGCAATGTATCGGCTAACGCTAGCAGAGGAACAGTAAAGTCCTCTGGACACCAGTCAGTTAACAACTTCACCAAACTAAATACAAGTACAATAAAAGTGAATGAGCATAAGGTGTGCATGTGCAAACAATGCCAACAGTAAAAATAGTGCAAATGCTGCAGACAATACACTTAGAACACTGCAAAAATGGAATTTCAAGTAATGCTTCTTTCTAGTAATGCTGTTCTAGTAATGCTGTTTTCGCAGTGAAAAACAAGAGGGGCTGCAAATAAATAATCTTCAGTACATGTAGAAGGCTTCAGAGAAATGCCTGTTACACTATCTGATCTAACAACATGCTGTGGAGTACTATTAAATGCTACAGATGGTGCTGAGGTGCAGCCTGTTTTTATACAGGCTATACATATCAGCTCCCAGTATGTAGCACATGAGCTGTCTATTCTCAGCATACTTATTCAGGTCAAGAATATATATATTTATTGTTGCAAAGCATTACTTTCTACTGGGTTTTTGTTTGAAACGTCATCAGGGTCTAGTTGATGTCTAGTTGACTTTAAAAAATTGAATCATCACAAAGGTCACATCAGGAAACATAAGCTAAAAAGTTTAATACAGTACTTTGCTTGAATTAACCCAGATAATCTAATGAGGAATTCAATAATAACGACGTAGAAATGAATCAGCTGCTCTGACCTTTGCGTCTGTGTCCTGTGGCGTGTTCACTCATTGATTTGTCTGTAGGAGCCATCGGAGCCGCTTTCACGTTCGTCATCCTCCGCAAGTTGGGTAAGAGCGTCCACTACTACCTCTCCGTCTGGTACTACGCCGTCATCGGCCTGATCGAGTGCATCATCGCCTTATCCGTCCTCGGGGAGTGGAAGCTCCCGTCCTGCGGCCGCGACCGCTGGCTGCTGATGCTGATCGCCGTCCTGGGCATCGTGGGCCAGACCTTCCTCACCAAGGCCCTGCAGATCGAGAAGGCCGGCGCCGTGTCCCTGATGAGGACGGTGGACGTCCTGCTGGCCTTCATCTTCCAGTTCTTTTTCTTTAACCGCGCGCCCACCTGGTGGAGCCTCGGAGGGGCTCTGTTCATCGTGGCGAGCACCAGCGGGATAGCACTTAGGAAGTGGATTAGCAATTCACGCAAGAGCTGAGAAGGGACACATAACATTTTAACGTTACTCTACTCTTTTCTGTTGCAATCATATGTTCTTGATTTACTTGTTTTCTCCACGCAGACCTGTGAGGATGTTCAGGCTCTTTGGGGAGCGTAAATGGAAAGGCCCAGTCTATTTAGAGGTTAGATAAGAGCTCGTGGTAGTTTGAGTTAAACTCTGTGCATCTATACATGTTGATTCTATAAGAGTCTCTTCTATATAAGAGTCAACTTGTGTGATTTATCGTATGCATTTATTTTTGTATACACATCTCTGATTATAAGGCTTTGCTCAGACTGCAAGCACAAATCTTAACAGCCAACAGTTTTATTTATTTTTCCAGAAGTGACCAGAACGGACGTTACGGTGCAACGTAGTTATCAGTAACGACGTTGCTCTGCTTGATTTTATTTTGAATGAACTGCTTTCCACTGTGACAAAGATGCGTCGCATTATGAGGACTGTATAGAGGAGATGGAGGACAGGACAGCTCCTTTAAAGTGAAACCGAAGCAAGTAGAGCTCCCCCTAGTGACTAACTGCAGTACAGGCTGTTTAAGCTCCGCCTCCTCATATTAATGGGTTAGACTTGGTCCTTAAAATTAAAACACTAACGTATACGTCCAGTATTTATTTTTTAAGGTCCACTAGATGGCCGCTTTTATTTTCTGTTCTGTTTTCGGTAGCTAGCTGTTGCTAACGACCGCTCTGTGAAGAGGGGAGCGTGAGATTAGGAATATAAATGAATAAGCTGTGTACTTGGGACAGCAATGCTCCAAGCTCTAAAAGTGGCAGTGCCCGTATCCCCAGGATACCAGCGTCGGTTTGACCAAATGGGAGGAAGTGGAGATGCGTCGGCCATGTTTTTATACAGTCTATGCTGAGAACATGGTTAGAGAACTTAATCAGTTTTGAAACCAGTTATTCAAAATGTCACGTTCTTAAAATCCTTCCGGATGCAATCTGGATTTGACTGAGGCTGCAGTCTAAACACGCCGGACTTCAAATTAATTTATTTCAGTTTGATCGACGATATCCGCAGTCCCATTTGTTTTGCTGTAGAGAGGTTTACTACATGGGGACCATTCATACTGTGTCATACTCAAAAACACATATATATATATTTATATTTCTTTTAAGTATCACAATATTTTATGGTTTGTACTTGAATGCTCCAAAAATTACTTTCTATATCGGTGCTGTAATGACGCGTTATAAAAAAAAATGTAAAAAATGCCAAGCAAACATTTGCATTGCACAAAGCCATTCCAAATATTTGACTTATTGCAATTAATATAAAAGCTGAATTGGCTGCGTTTCGACTTGAAATCACATGGTCACGCCGTGTGATTCACTCTTTTCCTCAGGGATTTCCCACCTGTTTATAAAACCCAAATTTATGATATGAATTTTCCTTTTCCCTTTTCTACAATGATGTCTTTGAAGTGCCTTACGTAGTGAAGTTTAGCCCCTCCCCCTTTTCCCCTTTAACGTAGCTGATCAGTAGCCAGCAGCCTCGGGTGCACATGCACGCGAATATGACGTTAGCGTTCTTGGGGATTTACCTAAGATGCCGCCTTAATTCTCAGCAGTCTAAAAACAACCTTTTCTATGATGCAAAAAATAAAAAAACTAGTGCGATGCTGTTAGTCTATGCTGGGGGGCGGAGACAACGCATCATCGGCTGACAATCAGCACAATGACTGCTTGTGTAATGATGACTTCTCACTTAATTCAAGGGCCTAAAGCAGAACGAGGAGCATCATCAGACTCAAAACGACGACATTAAGGTTTTAAGAGTCGTCTGCGGATACGTTTAACTCCCTTCATTTAAATATTTCAAAGCAAAGACAGTGTGTTTTGTGCTCAAAGCAATTTTACCTTGTATCTGCGTTTCTTTTTTTGGTAGGACGCCCTTTAAAATTCTCTATTTCAAGTAAAGTGGCTCTTAATTTATTATGTTTGCGTCTGTGTGTAAGTCGTACTGTTCCTGCGGTGCAGTTGCAGTCCTCTGTAACACTGTTTACTCGGGTGCAACGCAGCCAGAGGAGGAAGGCCATTAGTGTCGCCACACTGCTGCTTAATATCCCATTTATTTTTTCGCACACTCGTGTTTCTGTTCTCGTTCCACCGCCTCACAACAACTGTGCGCCTCGCAACAACTGTGCGCGCTCCTAATTAGCCCCTGCTACAGATCTTTATTCCACACATTAAAGGGTAACCGGGCACTGAAACTTTGCACGTTACTGTTTTCATATATTTTATAAGAGCGAGTATATATGTTATTTTTTGAAAATTCTCTTAAGAAGTCAAACGTGGCACGGTGTGACGCCTCCCTGAGAGTTTACTTGATTGAATTTACGTTTAATCTGCTGTGGTTTTGAGATTCATCCCGACTGTGCACGAAAAAGAATATTCTGTTAAACTGAGATAATATTTTATTGCAAAAATGGAGCGAAAAAAAGAGCGAAACCCAATGATTAAGTTACAACTTGTGCAACAACAATCACTATTTAGAGTCATGTGTGATGTATAATCCTATTACTCTCTGGTTAGAGACACTGTGACATGTATTAATCATTGTTCATAGTACAGCAGGATATTGTGGTCGCTGCATAAGATGGATTTTTTTTTTTTTTTTTTTTTCTTTACATGATTTATATCCATCATATAATTAGTTTAGTTGACTTGAATGCTGGTAGTGTAAGCACAATGTGTTGTATTTCCATCAGAGGTAAACAGTCTCAGGACCTATGTAAGCCTTACAAACCTAATAAGGGTTTTTTTATATATATAACTATGCTTTAATACTTTTTTAATTTGACTGTTTCTGTGAAATATTACTTGAACACACATTAGAGGGTGTGTGTGCGTGTGTGTGTGTGTTTGGTGATAGATTATATTTAGTATGGTATGATTTAATAATAAATTCTGGATGAATTTATAACCCTTCGCTCTGTCTGGTGCCTTCATTTACAACATGTCTCCTCTAGTTTAAACACAGCTGTGTGGGAGCGCCGTCCAAAAGAGACTCAAAACGGGACAAAGGGACAAACGGGGGCTACGTCCGCACGCAACCCGTTTCTTTTTCATTAAATAAACCACTGAGTCAGGTAGGTGTTGACGGTGCTGCTCAGAATAGTCCTTGGCTGAGTGGACTGTGGTCATTGTGCATTCATGCTGTGCCTTTGTTTATTTCCCCTTGTAAACAACGCAGAGTTGTTAGGCTTTTGTGTATTTGTGCAGAGGGGAGCTTTGTGTAGTCCACGCATCTTATAAAAGCAAACGCTTGTACCTTCCACAGGGGGGTAACTGCACATGGGGGGGTGGTGGGAGGTTGTTCTTCATCCGAGCACTGAGATAAGTGAAGAACCAGAACTGAGTAGCTCTAGAACAGAGAATGAAACGCCATGAAATTTTAATTTTGATGCCCTGACAGCAGCGTCTTTGTGTTTTTGTAATGAACACTTTCGGACAGCAGGGGGCAGCATCCACAAAAAAAACAAACAAAAAAAAAAAAACACGAGTCAAGTGTTGTTGTCATGTCCCTGGTAAGGAGACATGCTTTCCTCTGCAACGACATCGCACAATGAAGCCACGCAATATAAAATATAAAGAAGTTAGATAAAAACGACATGAAAGCAATTTTAAAGGTGGATCATTAATTAGACACTTGATCAGTTTGGGATCTAGTGAATTCAGAGGCCAGGTCAACACCTTCATGTCTTTTTTTGAGTTGTTCCTAAACTGTTTTTGTGTCTGTGTCATAATGTAATTGTAATGTAATGTAATGTATTATGCTATTCCACACACAGCAGGGCCTCATAGTGTTGGTGATCCGGTCGGGCTGGAGGTGAGGTGGCTGGAGAAATGAGAGGAACTGTTCTCACACAAACACAGAGTAGTCTACATCAGATAAAGTCCACTTCCTGGAATATACAGTATGTCGTGTTTACTAAGTTCTGTCTGTTTTGCGGGTGGTGCTTCTTTTCTGCGTGGGTTCACCATCAGGACAGACGAGGTGATGACCGTAAACACCTTCAGACCTATAAAGGCCCTAGAGTGCGTCCACAATCCACGAGAGACGCTCATAAAACAACCCTGTGACAGATTTCTCTGGTTTGGACCCAGAATAAGTAAATAAATTTAATGAGACACCCTCCTCATATATCTTATAGCTGCGTGTTCTGCCTCTGAGTGTGATTTTCAGGGCGTAAAGTTCAATCAGATTCATGTGGAGCGACAAAAAAAAAGGCTCCTTGTTTGATTCCAGCAGAGCTGAAAGTTGGCAGTTTTCGGAGGGAGGAGATGCGACAAACAAAAGCTGTAAGTCATTAATGAGCGAGCAGCTTGTGTCTGCTGGATGATGCTGAACTTTTTTTTTTTTTTTTTTTTTTTTTCCCTGCAATCAAGGAGCTAGCTGGGGATTCCCAAAGAATTGCAAGGCTCCTGGGTGGAGGAGAGCTGGAGGAATGGAAAGGGGTTGCACATTCCTGTCGGATGGCATAAGACTTCCCATCAGTGGAGCGGGAGGGAACTGGAAAAAAAAAAAAAAAAAAAAATCATTTTCCGAGTTGAAATAAATGCAGTTCCAGGCTGCGATGTGGAAAAGGGGGCATCTCTCTTGGAGGGTAAAGTGTCTCATCTGAGGGAAACCTGCAGGTATTTTGCAGCTTTCTGTGTCACTGGCCCACGAGTTAAACCAGGACACACACTTGAAGTCTCGCAGTGAATCTTTTAAGGAGGGGGAGTGGAAATTGAACTTTTTTTTTCCATTTCTTTTAGAAAAACAAGTAGAATTACACTTTAAAAAATGACATTTCTTAAGAAAAATAAGTTTCATTTGAGCTCATTGTTGTCTGAAGTGTTTAGTCCTGCGCTTCAGTGGGAAAATTAGGAATAGCAGTTAATTATTTTCATTGAAAAATTATGAATTTTTGCACATTTTTTTGCAAATTCATACCGAGGGCCAGGTTAGAGCCTTTTTGGCGGCCGCTATCATCCCGCACGCCGCATGTTTGACACTGGTGATTTAAGGCAAAGAAGCTGCAAATGTATATGACCTGCTGCGTGAAGTTAACGACTGGGAACACGCTGCCAGACATTCCGATGTAGTGACACACACACACACACACAGACACAGTAACCCCAGAGTTATTGTCCTCTTGTCCACAGCTCAGTGGGGCTACTAGAGAGAAACCGATGCTGCATTCAGGTGCCGTTGGAAAAAAATACGTCGCCAATCGGCTTGACCTGTTTTCACGCGCATGTCGTAGCAAATAACACAAAGCATGAAGGAAACTCCACAGTAATGTCAATATAAACTAAATTTATACTAAAATAAAAGGACCCGTGTCTGCTGATACTGTGTTTTTAGCTGATAAATGAATGACTTGGCCCTAGTTGCCTTTTAGCTGCATGTTGGTAATTTTTTTCAGGCTTTTATTGGAAATATTTGTATATATTGTTTTACTATATTTAAAATTGTAACTTTATATGTTCATATTTGCCCATGTTTTAGGTTTTTAGGTCCAATATGTAAAGGTATGTAAAGTTAAACAAAAGAAAATAGTATCAGATAGAGATCACAAATTAACCTTTTCAATTCAAATCACTTTATTTGTCCCCACGGGGCAATTTAAAAGGGCATGACAGCAGCTTAGAGGACATACAAAACAGAATAGGCCACAAAATTGTCCAACGAGCGTGTGTTTGGCTGGTGGGACGAAGGCCGAGTAACCGGAGACACGGGGAGAACATGCAAACTCCACGCAGGACATTCAAAAATGTCTAAAATATGCAAACATTTTCTTCTTTGCACTACAACAAAGGGACACAATTGGAGTTGTTTATTTAATTAATTACCCTTTTACAAGAATAACCTGGAATTTCATGGGATTAAAGTGCAGTTTTACTAAAAGCGTGTGACCCCTAGTGGTAAAAAATGGGAATAGCAGGAATAACTTTTATTTAAAAATTGCAGTGTTTAGTGTAGTTTTGCACACTTTGTAAATTTATACTGGGAGTCCAGATTGGACTATCTGGCGTCTCCTACACCTGTGAGGAGACTCCGCCCCTGTAAACAGTGACCATACCTGTCAAACTGAAATATCAACACCTCGTTTTGTGTGAATGCAAACAGTAACACCTGCACCTTTAAACACGTTTATAATTCACTCAAAGGCCTAGAAACGAGAATCCCCTCCACACAACCCTTGAACTAAACCGAGTTTGACGTGGAGGTAAAGGTTTCCGACGCGCCTGAAGGCACCGCAGCGTACTGTCTCCGTCCACACTCAACGACAAAACCGATTTCAACGTGACTCCTGCCTGTGCTCATGCGGCGGTGTTACTGGATGCTGAGTGGATTTGACAACACCGGTGGGTGAACCACGAGCCCCGGCGCCTTCAGACCGTCTCCCCGGTGCAGGTTCGGGGCAACTTTACCGCGAGTTACGCTGCACACGGTGCTTTTGGGGACTTTCAGGAGAAGTTTGATTGGGGGAGTCGCTCGCTGTCGCCGCATCGGTCTCAGCAAAGCGGTGTCCCAGGTAAGTCGCCTTCAAACGAGCTCGACAGGAGAGTTTTTTGTGCATTTATTTTGCGAAGTTATCCGGTAGGTGCTACACGTGAATGCAGGTGAAACGCGGTTAGTTGTTCTGTCTCTAACTGAAAGTAAAGACATGCGGGTTAAGCTCTTTCCTGGCGCCCTTCGGTGAACTGGTAGCACGTTTAAGGGCGCAGGTATTAACCCAGTATTTCCATTGTTGTGCTTTATTTTGCCCCCAAAACTAGTGTGCGCTCAGTTTGTGTTAGCGCTGCTGCCGTTTTCATTCACCCGAAACAAAGTGTGTGTGTGTGTGTGTGTGTGGGTGTGTGTGTGTGTGTGTGTGTGGGTATTTCAGTTTGACAGGTGAGGTCACTGTTTACATGGGCGGAGCCTCCTCACAGGTGTAAGAGTCGGGGTGAATTTACAAAGTGTGCAAATTTACACTGAATACATTTCCTGCAATTTGTTTTCCCAATAAAAGCTATCCCTGCTATTCCCAGTTTGTCCACTAGGGGTCGCAAGCTTTTAGTAAAAGTTGCGGACGTAACACAACTAAACAGTTGTTGGCAGCAATGTGCCGACATTGCACTTTTATCGCATGAACTTTCTGATCGTTTCGTAAAAGAATTAAAACAGACTAAAAGACTTGTTTAAACTAAAATGAGTTTGGCACCCAAAAAATATCCTGCTAATGGGTCCATCCTGGCCCGAGTGCGCAAAATTATGTAGAAGACAATTAACTGCAATGGAGTTTAGGCCTATGCACGTGACGTCAGAGCAAGCTGAAGTTTCCATGGTTACGGCCAAAAAAAGTGACAGTTGAACGTGGAGATTAGCAGCATTAGTTTGAACCATAGGATTTAATAGCGTCTAAATTGTAAAATTAATTTAAAAAAAGGTGAAGAGCTGTTGTGTGATTGCCTCAATCAACACATTTGAAAAGCAGTCAGAGATATATTTTTACAGATATCTGCCAAAGAAAAGAGAAGTAAATGGATCGCTGCATTACGAAGAAACAACTGGAATCCAGGCTCAGAAACCTGGTGTTGTGGTTCACATTTAGTGTCAGATAATATTAATTTATGCTGTAGTTTTTGATGAAGTCATAGCTTAAGTTACTTCTTCAGTTACGTTCTGGAGGGCTGTCAGATAAGTTTGTGGATGTAGTTGTTTTGGCGTAGTTACGGCCGACAGTAACTATTTCAGTTTCAACAATAAATAACAATAAACTATGTATCTTCAATCATTCCTTGCCCTTCGGTCGGATGCTACAGTATTATATGACGTTACTTCTCCGTAAAGCTCTTAGCGTTAGCATCTTTTATTTAGCTACATTTATCATAACTGAAATGACCTAAAACTAACTTAAACTAACCTAAACTGAGGCTAATCCACTTTCCAAATCCATACTAGTTCCTATGGATCATTGTTGCGTTCAGTTGTTCTTAATTTGATCTGATAATCCACGTTTTCCCGGTCTCTCTGTATTTATTGCTACATTTCACCATGTTTTAGCCACTCGGGGGGCGTGGCCTAGAGCGGCACTGACCTCAATGCATACTCTCTATTTTTCAATTAAAGCAACTGCAGTTTCTAATTTGGCCACAAGGGGCTTCTGCATTCTGTTGGATAAACGATGAGTTGACGCACGGCTAACTTTCGGATCTCTGTTTATTTTGGCAACTGGCAAACTTAAACGACGTCAAGAGAAAGCATCATGTAGCTCAGCTGTCTGCTCCCGGGCCTATGTGAAGCAAAAAGAGTGTATTATAAAGGGTACCACAGAAGAAGAAATCACTGAGGGGTGGCAGTGTCTAATGCCTCGACGGCCAGGTGAAGGAACACTTTACCATTACGCCAGATTTTGTGTAACGACAACAAGATGTTTATGCGTGGCCCCGTTAAACAGGCGTCCTCGGGGACGGGTGACCTCACACCCCCTTTGCATGTGACGCTGACGTGAAGGTTGCTTTAGCGAGCATTAATCGCTTCCAAATGTTAATGAAACGGGGGAAAACGCTGCTCAGATTAATCCAATCCAGATCAGTCTTAGAGGAAAGGGCAGGAATTCTGCCCGGTGCCGTGTTGTGAAAATACAACGGTCCACATGAAAGTCCGTCGTGCACGACGGCCTTATTTACAGAGCGAAATGAGAGGAGAAAAGGTTCCTGAGAGTCCATTTACTGTAAACACACAGAGAAGCACAAACAGCCGCCAGGTTATTGTTTGGAGAATGCCAGTGGTTTAAGGTGTTTTTTTTACCAGTATTACTTTACAAAGGGACTTGTTTCTTTGCTCTTCGGTGTAAATGAGCTGCACAATGAGACAAAACTTTGTAAAGCCTCGGAGATAAACTCAAACCCGTACTCTCTAAAGCTTATGTATAATTTGAACCTTTATCAAGGGCGGAGCCATCGTGGCCAGGACTGTTGCATTCCACTATATCAGCTGTAGCTAGGTGTGCCTAATAAACTGACACATGGGTGTAGCTTTAAAAGATGTCAGAGTTTATATCAAAGGAATGAGGTCAGGGTTGATGCTAGAACGGGCGCCGCGGTTTAATTATCGATATGTTTTGCAATAAAGGTGTCCTCGTCGAGTCTTAATTAGACCTGATCTTTACTACGTTTCCTCCCCGGGCGAGTCATTTTTAAACAATATTAAAAACCTGTCGGAAACGTTCTGGTCATCGTCAGCCAGTTGCCAGTGAAACAGTGAGCTGAGACGTTTTGGTTCTACGCGGATGTGGTTTTGGTTCATGGCAGATCTAAAATTAATAACGAGAGATCAGACTCGGATGGAGCCCGATACACAACAACACACTTCATAGGCTTTTAATAGGACATAGGTCATTAGCACCGTTTTTTTATAGTGTTAGCTCGCTGCTACAGACGTGGAGGTTATTTTAACATGCAGAATAGGAAATTAACATGAGAACAGCTGCTGTGTTTGAGTTTTTATTACTTGCTTTAACAATAAAGTGCGTATATGACATTTTACATAACTCTGCTGCTTTTGTTTACTGTTCTTAGCCAACGGTGGATATAAATCAAGTTAAAGTAAGATTTAGAGAACAACAAACTAAGCACGACAGTAGCACCAACTGAGAATTATCACATGTTCTCTGGTTTATGACGTAGGCAACGTAGACTTGTTTTATTTTTATTTTCCTTGGACTTTGGTGCTTGTTTCAGTGTTTTTTCTTGTTTTCGCCTCCGGTCTAAATGAGAACAGATCCTGCACCCGGTCACTGGAGAAGCGTCTGTGAGCTTTAAGGGGTTTATCATTTCTAAACTCCTTAAAAAGTATAAGCTCTTATTCTATAAAGCAGATAGTTGGTGATGTCCAGGGAAGAAGTTGGAGGCAGCGTCTGAGCTCCGGCTGTTTGCCCTCAGGTCCAATTAATCAACATTATTTATAGTGACCGGTTTAACCAAGTACCTGGAGTTTGTTTCAGTATCTGCTCATTTTTCTGTTTTTTAATTTTCCATCTTCAGTTAAACCTTCTCTGTCGTCTGCTCACGTTTTGTTTATCCTCCGCTAACCATCAAAAACAGCGACCAAGGTCGATATATGATGCATCAATGCTCATTCCCTGTAAAGAAAAATATTTATTTACGTGCGATGTTCACTCGTGTTCTGTGATTTGACCCTTTGCCCAAACTTTCTTCAGCAGGAATGTTGATAAGAGTTTTAAAGACACATTTAGAAAAGATGTGGACAATCATGATATAAGCTGTTATTGAATATTTTTGCTTCATATCCTCAGTTTTTACCCAAACGAAAAGCGTTTGACAGCGTTTCATGTTTGCTTCTCGTTTCATCGTGCTGCGTTTAGAGGAGTCGGGTGAAAGCAGCGTTGAGTCTTGGGATGAAACCTCCAGGAGGAGAGAGGACCGGGCGGGAGACTGGTTTGACTCGTTTCCAGAGCGGCTGTTCCCTGTGTGTCCTCGCTTCCACGCTTTCCATTTATTCAAATGTGGCGCAGCTCCAGATTTTGTTTTTATTCCCTGACTTTACAGCACAGTTAAATACAGCTATAATACTTTTGATATAAACTTATAGGGATTTGATCCTCGCTATGTTCTTATCTGCTTCTGCTGGACTTGGTTTGTTCTGACATTAAAGGCGTTACTTTATGTTGGCATTGCTTTCCACCAAGATGCATTTAAGACTTAGGGAAACTGATGCAAACCTCCTCTGCTGTTTATCCAGTGCTTTTAGCAGTAGAGCACTGAGTAGTTTATTTTCTCTGCTGTGCTGTATATTCCTTTAAGTCCTGTGCAACATGTTTAACAGGTATTTGTGGGGCAACCCCATCTGATGATTCACCTGTTGTGAAGCCTGGAAGGAAACGGTGCTGGTCCTTGGCTCATTAGTGCGTCTGATCTGGATGAATAATTTCCCCAGATAACATCTTATCATAACTGTTTGCGGTGCACGTTGTTGAATACTTGTGTTAAATGGGTCAGTTTAGCAGTTTGGCATCATGTTTAGGCCCCGTACTGAAGATCACACCTATACCTTAAACACTGTGATGCTGCTCAAGGTTTTTCTCCTGTTTTAACAGAACAGTTTACTGAGGATACTACGGATACTAAAGTCTGCGTTTGGATTCTGAAAATAAGAAAATATACATCTCTTTAAAGATTGAGTCTCTTTTGCTACTCACAGTCAGCTGTCTTTATGAGGTCTGTGCTGAATTGCATAGTTCAGTTCACATATGTCAACATGATGCAAATGTTACACAAAGAGAAAAACAGTCAATTACTGTACTTGATCATCTGGATAAGCTTCTTCCCACGACGATGTTTAACTGCTGCAAACAGTTTGCCTGAAGCTCGGCTCTGATTCAGACTCGCACTGACTCAGGTCTTGCCCAGACGACAACTGGAAAATAATGAGGTGGTTGCATGAAATGGTTTCTAGGGATGGGTGTCGCTAAGGATTTTCTGATACCGGTGCCAAACCGGTACGTTTTGTTTGTGTCGGTGTTTAAAGAATGAAAAAAGATACAAACTTTGTGCAACAACCGTGTCTTTTTATTTTTAGGGCATTTTATGATGCACAAAACACAACAGAAACAGAATTATGTTACTATTTCCTCATGAAATCACCTAATTTTTTTGGGCTTTGGTATTTATGTCCCTTTCCAAAGAGCACCCTCGTTATATGCATAAAAACACATTTTATGTTCTTATTATTTATCCTCATATAAACAGCAGTGTATCAGCAGTGTATTGGTCTCCTCTCCGGTGATGCTGCTGACTCTGGCGTGGGGTCTTGCAGGTTGTCAAAGACGCTAGATTTCTTGGCTCTGATGTTTAATCTAATTCCAGGTGTTACCTCCCTTGCTGCAGGTTTCCCAGTCTGCATCTTTAGAGGTGAAGTCCAGTCAAAGTTTTGACTCTTTGGCATCAGACATTTTAAAGCTTCACTTCCATCCATGCAGGTGAAAAACTGATGTCACGTGTAGCGTCGGCATGTGGGACTTTCTTTTTTATTATTTGCAAATTTTCAATAAAGTTCTTGGATGGAAGAAAAGAGCTAAGGGGGCGGTAATTCTAAATTCAGTGGCACCGAAATGAAGCACCCAAATCTGCGTTGCTTTTCAGTCGTAAAACTTTGACAGTGGGAGCTGAAGTCTGTTCACACGCTGAGAACAATGGCAACGATTATTTCTCACGGGCGATCGTTGTCGGGTCACGGTGAGAGTTTGTTAGACTTGTCTCAACGTCGTTCATATTTGTTCCCCGACTGCAGCACAGTTTCTGTTGCTGTAGACAAAACACACACACACACACACACACACACACACACACACATCTGAGTCGTCTTTTATTCAGCCCTTGCTAACAACCCCTCGCTCCGGCGTTCATGCGTTCATCCACCGTGAAAACAGTCGGTCCTTGACTCAGCCCTCTCCCTCTGTTGTTACACTGAAGTGCACCCAAACAGATACAGCCGCACACACATACACAGCACCTCTCTCTTTCTGAGCAGTTTCCACTGGCGTCCCTCTCTGCCCTGCCCTCTAATCAAAGCCATATGTTCCCCAGATCGCTTGCATGAAAACGTCTGTTCTGTTTGCAGCCCTGTTCCCCGGCGCAACCAGCCTCCAGCTTTGTGTCTGACAGAGGGAGTCCTTGTTCAGAAGCTGAAAGGTAACCTGCAGGTAGTCGCTTCGCCACCTTGTTTGTCCTTTTCTTTTGTTGCGCTGTGTGTGTGATACCGGCGTCGGCTCGACGGTGCAGTAAACTCGGCGTCTTCGTGTCCCCGCGTTTCACGTGCAGCAGTTTGAGCATCGATGAGCTCATCTGGAATCGTTTCAGTCCGTTGCCTCAGTCATTCCTGGTGGATCGTGGTGTTAAAGATTTAAACCAGCGTGTGCTTCTCTTGCAAATCAGTCAGTCTTTGGAAGTAAACACCAGGCTGCCTTCTAAATAAAAACAGCATAATTCCAAGAAACTTTACCATTCTGACCACGACTGCTGTAAACATAACCCGCGCCCTTGGTAAAACCCACCACGATTGCATTTCGTATCACAGCCCAAAAGTTTGATAACTTTCAAACGACTGATGATTCATGACTTGAACTCTTCTAAAGAGGAGGATTCCACAACATTCTGTGCATCTGGTTATGGGTCAAATATGCAGTGGTAGAAAAACAAGTCTTCTGACACCCCGTGCATTTGTGAAATATTGCATTGAGAATCGCTCTTAGGTTTTAAAGTGCAGTTTCTTTTAGCCCAGTCACAAGCAAAATACTAAACAGATCCTAAAAACTTAAAATGTATCGGTTGAATAAAAATGCATAAGACATTTTGAGCATTGGGTCGTTTTGGTGCCAGTGATCCACTAATGAAGGCCGTGCTTTTTATTAAAAGACACATTTTTCTGTGTCCGTGCTCCGTGTCTATATGAAGCCAGTACATCTGAAAGTCCTTCAGAGACAAAAATCACTAAAACATGAAACTTAATGCAGAAAACACGCCTGGAGATACAGATTCTCAGCCAGGAAAGGTACAGCTGCCACCAGATCACCAGGACGTGCAGATGTAGTTCTTCAGCATTTGGATCCACTCTGCAGAAACACAGACGAACCAACAGCTCGGAAGATGAACCAAGATCTGGGCATCCATGGGCTTCTTCAGCAAGAAATGACCTCATCCTGATCCACATGTGCAGGGAAAACCAGCGAATGACATCACAGGAGCTCAAACAGCAGCGGTCAAACCAAACTGGTGTCCAGGGTCTCGTACACGGTCAACTTTTAGATCATGGGTTAAAGTCCGACAAAGCTGTCAAGAAGCTCCTGATCAATGAGGAGGTTAGACCCAAGAACACAAAGACTGGAAGATGAGTCCAGTTTCCTGCTTTATCTTCCTCCTGCTAATGTGAGGAAACATCTCCAGCATGTACAGTAGCTACTGTCAAACATGGTGGAGGCAGCATCATGGTTTGATTTCATCTCACTGTCTGCGATGGTACCTTGAACTCTGCCAAATATTGAGCCATTCTCTAAACTACATGCTTCCTTCTGCACGTGCTCTGTTTCATCAAGGTCAAAACTGGATGTTTCAACAAGATACTGCCCCTTACATCCACACATCCAGGGCCACACTGCAGGAGCACAGGATCCAGGTCTCAGAGGGGCCAGCTCATTCATTAACCCCATTAAAAACCTGGGGTGGGTCATCAAAAGGTCTGTTTCAAAGCGCAAACCAAAGAATTTAGAAGAATTAAAAGTTGTAATTCAAGAAGAACGGGACGAGATTAGCCCTCAACATGAAAGGCTCGAGGTAAACATGGCTGACAGGGTTAGAGCTGCAGTGCTGCTAACGGCAGCAATGTGATGATGTGATGGTTTATTTATTTTTTGTTCAGTTTTGAACAAATTCACTGTTATTTGTTGACTTTGTCATGTTGAGAACTGGCGAATTGAAACTGTCAAGAATTTAGTTGTGTTACTTTTTCTTGTAAACAATAAAGAAATTAAATACAATCGTATTTGTACAAATGTATTTGTTTGTGTCTGTCTAATGCAGCCACACCCTTTCAAACACACAAAAAAAGACGTTTCCACAAATATTTCATGATCATATTTGAGATTGCGTAAAATTTTAACAGTGTCCGAAAACTTTTTTTTTCCCACCACTGCCTGTCCAAGTTTGAGAAGCCAGCTGGCGTAATGATTAACTGTAATTACACTTTTAATATTCAGAGTTTGCCTTTGAAGGAATCGACTACATACAGCTAATGTGCGACAATAATAAGTTTTATTGCCAGCGTCAATAAAGCTTCAATAAAACAGTGAAATACAGTTTGGCAGCTCTTTGGTTCGGAAGCAATAAAAGAAGAAACTGTTGGAGCATGAAAATAAAACAACTGTAGCAGCTGTAAACGGTAAAATATGTTGTGTATATACGGTACAATGGTAGCATACAAACGAATGTAATTGGTGCAGTGAGGAATAGCAGCATTTGAAAACATTGTGCGAATGTGCGTATTGAGTGTAGATGGGCTGGGGAATAACTGTGGGGAGGTTATTGCACAACGTTTTATGAAAGAAATATTGAAGGTGTGAGGGATTTGACAGCTGGAGAGTTAAAGCTGTTTCTATTAGTTCTGGATTTGATGACTCTGGAAATGTGCTCTGGTGTAGATGTCTCTGAGGGGAGGACTATTACGCGGCTTAAATAGTGGGAGATTGTTTTTAATAAGAAAAATCAGGCACACAGAAAACACTTTTTATTTTATTAGTGCCTGGCTTGATTTTCTTCTGACCAAATCAGGATGATTAAAGGTTTTTCCATCTTACTTTGTCAAAATGGTCTTTTCACTGCGAAGTAACATTTTTTTTTTTTTCCAACTGTGGAAACGTTAAGGAATGTGATTGTATTGTAGTCATGTGATGCTTCTTTTCTTCTCTGACCCCCAGTGTTAAAGAGAAAGAGGAGGAGGGGGACGCTCTTTTTCCTTTTCTTTTTCTTTCTTGGGTGCATTATTAAACTGTAGACTTGACGGGAACTGTTTTCCTTTGCTGGATCCTAGAGATGGCCGCCTTACCATATTTCCACTGCATTTCCATAACATTGAATATCTGCAGTATTTTATTTCATACAGTCTGAATCTCTTTCCTCTTAACTCTGACTCTTAAAACATATTAAATGTAGTTGGGACACAATGCAAAGAAGGTCAGGCATCATTTATTGACATATGGTATGTTGCTCCTTGTCTTTATAGCTGCTATCTTAGGAGGTATTTCCATAATGCTTCTGGGTATATTCGCCTTAACATGCAATATTAGGTCTATATTTGCACTTTATGACAGTTTGGTTGGATGACTCACTTGGCAGTGACAAAAGAGTCTTTCTAAGACTCTACACGGATGTCATGTAGGCAATCAAGTTTCTTTTGGCCTCGGGTCTGAT
This sequence comes from Mugil cephalus, assembly GCF_022458985.1. NCBI lineage: Eukaryota > Metazoa > Chordata > Actinopteri > Mugiliformes > Mugilidae > Mugil > Mugil cephalus. The sequence goes on along the minus strand of NC_061785.1, from coordinate 3,901,521 downwards.
ACAGATCTTAAATAAACAACAATTCCCCCCTTGGCTATTAATAAAGGCTTTTTTGTGTTACTCATATTCTCACAGGTAACTTGTACTGTACAACTGGATAAATATTTCTGTCAAAACGAATGTAAGGAGGAGAAGGTAGGTCGTACGAAATGTTCTGGTCATCCAACACTGCCATGAACGCTGTTACCCTTTCTGGAATATTGTCACCTCGATGCTGTCTCCAGGAAACTTTTCTCCTCTTTTAAACGTTCGGTTACAGCCTTTGATTGAGTGCACTTCTTTGTTTTGTTGTTTATTCCGTGGTGAATCGAGGTGGTAGTACTGATTGGCCACCTCGCCACATAGACATGTTTAGTCCATTGACTGTTTATACTACAGACAAACCCATTGTGACGTCACCCATTGGATTCTCAACCTCGAAAATGAAGCCCGAAGTGGGCGGAGCCAGCGGTCGCCATGTTAGATAGGCTTTACTCCGCCCACACTCGGATACTCCAAATATGGACGTGGGGAGTCGTGTTAGATGTGTTAGATGAGACCCACCCACCAAACTCTCTGCTACCTGTTAGCTCAGGCTAACACCTGTCACTTAATTATGCAGAATTTTAAACCTTAATTTTCTAAAGTTAGAAAAAAATTCACCCCTGTACAGTCGTCATGAATAGTGAAATAAACTATCGAGACAAAAAACGTTTTTTGTACCAGGCTGTAAACATGTTAAATGATGCTGTAAAGTTGGGCTTTTTAACATGGGGGTCTATGGGGGATTTGCTCCCTTTTGGAGCCTCTAGTGGCCACTCGATGAACTGCAGTGTTTTGCACTTCCACATGGGCTCCATCGCTCAGACCTGGAGGTTGACGCTTGGTTTACTCGTGTGATGTCAGTTCTCCTTCTTATTCCTCTTTGGTTTTTGTGCAAATTGACTCTAGCTAACTGCCACTAAAACAGAAGAGGAAGATGTTTTGATAAAAAAATTATAACTATGAAAGATCAGGCTTGGCTGAAGCTCGATACTGATCTGATAATTAAAAAAAATAAACAATTGCCCGGAAACATCTTCAAGTTTGTACAACTACAGCTGAAGCTCATAGTGAACAGTTTGGATTCTTTGGCCAATGATCTGTAACTGATCTAATCTGATGTTAAATAGAGAAAATCTCTTCCCGTGGTGATTCACAACGTGTGGGGCTGAAGCCGGTAACCATCTAAGAATCACTGGCCATCAGCAGAGTCTTTGTGTCTAAAGAGGTCATCTACGTCTCCCCTGGTTGCGGTTGGGTGGCACCAAGAGCATCACCCTATTGTGCACACACGGCAGGGCTTTTCATTTGTGTGACCCCCCCCACACACAACAGAAAGGGGGGGTCCTTTTCTCCCTGACCTGCTTATTATGCATGAGGAATGTTAAAGATCCAACACTAAATCTCGGTGTGAAGTATTTTGTGGAGTATTTTGCAGGCTCAGGAGGATCAGCTCTGTTTGAACACTTCTCCCGTTTTACATGTATTCACTTTAAACGCTCTTTAAACTTTTGTTTGCCCGCTGACTTTACAGTATTAGAAATAAGCCCTAAGTAATTGTACGCGTCAAGTGTAAAAGGCTTTTATCCCTAACCTCATGGCTGCTTTTTTACTCTGCTGTGCTCCAGAGCGAGGGTGGATCTAATCACATACCAGGCAGTGAGTCATCGTTTGGATGAGTTGTGAAATAATCCCTTATGAATGAACATCAGAGAGAAGAGGCTTTCATGTGAGAGCGAAGGCTCCCTGATGAGGGGGATAAACATTGATTTAGGCCGGGGGTTCAAAAACGGGTTAGTCCCGAGACACAAACCCATTAAAACAAAGTGTCGGCCATTTTGGTTGGATAACCCCAAAACAATGGGTTATTACATCAGCGGCTTCAATCCAGTGGTTAAGTAGTTGTAGTGTTTAAGTACTCAGCCTGTGAAAAGATGTGGCCGTTTAGACGTCTTTGCCTCGTTCCACCTTCTGCTCGTTACTTGCTAATTCATAGCATCTATCTATCTATCTATCTATCTATCTATCTATCTATCTATCTATCTATCTATCTATCTATCTATCTATCTATCTATCTATCTATCTATCTGTCTATCTGTCTGTCTGTCTGTCTGTCTGTCTGTCTGTCTGTCTATCTGTCTATCTGTCAGTCTATCTGTCAGTCTGTCTGTCTGTCGCATGTGAAAGTAAAATGAGTGTTTCATAGTGATAATGTGACTATTATGATGTGATTAGATAAGTTTTTCTCCATGTATATTAAGGAAGACAAGCTTAACTAAGTTTTAGAACACTCCAATATTTCTTTCTTTTTTTATTGACATTCATGCAGTTTAATGTCTCGTTTTCCTCTTTACTTTTTTGTTACAGAATTTCCCAGAAATGTGTGTCACTTGCTTTTTTCACCGGTACATTCCCGTATTCAAACTTCGTCCGTTTTTGTCATCATTCAGTCCTGCGATTATTCTTCAGTTATTCTAAAATCCTGAATATTCAGCCATTGATTCACAGTGAGTAAGCAAATAATAAAGTAATGAATAAGAGGTCATGGAAGGAGGAGACACTTTCATACTTTCAGATATGCTAGGTGTGTGTTAAGATAAACTAACCATGGACTATAGTTAGAGAAGCAGCCTCCCCTGTGGAATCTTTAAAGTCTTTTCTTGTCTTCTCCTGGAGTCGACTGGTTTCAGTCCAATAAATAAACATTTCTGTTAGACTTTATTTGTCCCAGAAGTGAGATGTGTTCCCACTTGACTGTACATAAATTCAACACAACAGAAAATTGGACAAGACAAGGAAGTGGTCAGATAAACACTGACGTATGACATTTGACGTAGAAAATGGTGGACGTGGATGGCAGATACAGGGGAGAAAAAAACCAGAACCCAGTCATCAGGGTCTGTTGTTGAGGTGGCGGTGGCAGCTCTTTCTCAAGCTCTTTCTGCCCATCGAAATTTAAAAGTCCAGTATCTCCGACTTGATAACTCATGTTCTTTACTCCAGAAATGTCCTGGTCGTCCAGTGTCATAAATTCCCTAACTTTGTTTTTACTTGCAAATCAAGTTGCGTCTCTTATTTCCAACTTACCAAACATCCACATTGAATAATTTACACATTGCTGATGGACTAATGGACAAAGTAAAGTTCTTCCACGCAGTAGATGTGTTTAGCTTCTTCTTCTTCTTCTTCTTCTTCTTCTTCTTCTTCTTCTTCTTCTTCTTCTTCTTCTTCTTCTTCTTCTTCTTCTTCTTCTTCTTCTTCTTCTTCTTCTTCTTCTTCAACAACCTACAATGTCACCCTATTTCTTTAACATCAGGCGTATTTGATTTCCCATAACTTTTAAATCTTTAAGTCATTCTTTTCAAGAAAAAAAAAACAAACATAGATACCATCTGTGCATTTTTCAGAAAAACTGACCACCTCTACTAAGAGTAGTTTTGTGCTCTAACTGTCAAGGTAAAAATGTATAAATGTAGCAGGAGGGACATTTTGATTGGCTGCTGAGGTTGTTGTGACAGGCCCATCCCATCGTGTCGCTGCTTTGCTCTTCCCTCACACACACTCCTGTCACTGCGTCGTCTTTCTCTCAGTCAGATGACAACGAGACAGTCGGCAGGAGCCTGGAGACCTAGGGCATTAAGAAAGAGTTCTTATGAAGCCACACGCCTCCAGTAAATGTAAGTAATTTGAGGAATTTGACTGGAAGAGAAGCACAGTTAAGTGTTAGAGCTGATGGTAAATGCCCCACACGTTGGACAGGGTTGTTTATAAAGCTGCAAGTGAAGTAGAAATGATTGAGTGTTTTCTTGGTCAGTGCACTTGTCACTCTGTTTGACCTGGTTTCCACTGTGTGTTTGTGTTTGTGTGTGTGTGTGTGTGTGTGTGTGTGTCTGTCTGTGTTTTTAGCCCAAGGCTGAGATTTAACCTGAAAGAGTGTTTCACTTTCCCGGCAGTGATCATAGTTCAGCTGATAACAACTCTTTTCCACACTGTTTGTCTTTTGCTCACTATTTGCTCAGATTTTATCATTCTTTTTGATTCCTGGAAGCTTCTAGTGTGCGTTTGTAAACCTCAGCGTCAGAGATAATGGTTAATTCACCATTTCTGTAAATTTTTAGAACTGAGGGCTGCAGCATGTAGTAGACACTTACATATATTTATATATATATATATATAAACCAGTTACCCATTTTAAATAACCAATGTGGAAATACTACCCTGCTGTTAATTTCAGAGCGATTTTAAATTAGCCTGGTGTTAAACGCAGCTGTCTAACATGCTCCTCAGCACGTGGCTTCAGGATTTAAAGCCACAGGATGCAAACATCTTACCTTGACTTGCAGCTACCATGTTGTCTAAGTGCTGCCCTCCTGAACTAGAACTGGTTCATGCCCTGAACACGTTTGTCATGTTTTTTTTTTTTGTGTGCGTCCTCAAATGACTGCAGCCTCAGAGAGACTGAAGCATCGGGTTATATTTTGCAGTTAGAAAGTTTTTTAACCATAACTTGTTTACTGTACTTTTGACACTTCCCTCTTTAATGCCTTGACTTGTTTGCACCGCAGCCTTTAATCCGCCTTTTCTAACGGTAACTACGCCCAAGCTCAGGGGTAAGAGTCCACGACAATATGCATATCAAACTGGATTTGTGATCCACATGCGATCAGGAATAAAGGGCCTGTGCATACAAGCTTATGGAAAGATGAAGTGTTATTTTATTAGAGTCCTATTTATTCATTATTTCTTGGTAACACAGAGACTGGGGACGAATACACTCTCGCATATATGAATGGAGTTTGCAAAGTATCTTTTGCCATCTTACGATACTGCACACCTTGTTGAACCTGTTAGTTGTCTGTGACACATACACAGGAATGCAGTGAGAACAGAGAACTCCGGAAGTACAATCATTTTATATGAAGTTGCTGATAACAACAGAAGTTTGATTGGCTTATCTATGAGTGGGCTTTTTTCTTTTTTTTTTTTTTTATTTATGTCCACTTATCATATCAACATGTCATGAGGTCAAATGTTATTGCTCTCAATCAATAACGTAGACAGACAGGCATGTCCCACGTGTTCCAGTTTCAGTGCAGAGGCTCATTGTGCAACCGACTCAGATGGAATCTTCTATTTACTTGTTCTTCCATTTTATTAGGCTGATATACCCCATGTTCCTCTTTGCATTCGCTTCCATTAAACATCCTGACGCGAGATAGGATGATATATATCGTTCGGGAAGAGATAATTATTCATGAGAAATTTGACTTTTTTATAGGAGTGACGTTGATTTGTTGTCAACAATAAACGTTTATGAAAATCACATTATCTCCGAACCTGTCCAATCTCCTGACATGCTTCGCCTGCTTTATGGCGTGCCACAAAACATGTTACCGCAGTAACCAATGATGGTTATGTTTCAGCCTTGACAGGCTTTGTTATGGCCAAGATCCCTGGCCTACCTGAACTCCTGTAAGGAATTCAGAATCAGTGCGTTTATATGCTCTGCAAAAAAAAAAAAATGTCTTAATCCAACTTTAACTGGACAACTTAAGTTACCCTGACTAAAATCGGAGTTCTCCTTATTCAACTATAACGCCCAGATAATGTGATTGGAGATAAACTTTCTTTGCCATGTATACGCCTTAATCGGACTTTAACTAAACAGTATGACCCTGGAAGAAGAAGGTAAACAGAGCCTGTAGAAGAACCACCCGAGGAATAGCGCCACCTTATCTGCACCATAATTAGTGCGCACATTACGTACGAGATTAAGATTTACATACATAAATATACCCCTACATGGTCTACGTCACTGTGACGTCACAACGTTAGCTGGAGGCAAAACTGAGGGAAGCTTGAGGTGAACACTGTCACTGTCAACCAGGAAAATGGCGTCTTGCTGTAAATCAAAAACACTAACTGAAGTCAAACATTAGGTTAATCATTATTTGGGGGATTCTTGTTACATATTGATGCTAAAGCTAATTGCTAGCTAATGCAACATTAGTTGCGTGTTTCAGGGGCTTCCAAGCAGAAGTTGCATTTACTACGTTACCCTCCACTGTTTTTCCACTTACTTCTTTTAATATCTTTGAAGGAGATGCTTCACTTGATAAATACAGACCAGACCTCGTCCCCTCTGTGTCCTTCTTTGGTCAAATCGTCCCTCCAGTGAGTGAGAGTGTAGGGGTCGGTGAATATAGTCCCATCAGTCTGAGACAACACTCATGGTCTCAGGGAGTGAGTCTATTAGTATATTCTCTAAAATATGTGTTGTCCTCGTCCATTTTTGCCAAATGTCCATTAAAGTATGCTAACCACCGTTTACAGACTATAGTGTTTGAGACCTTTTGCCTCCAGTTAAGCCCCGCCCCCTCACAAAACTAGTGTTTACAAGGGATTTATAGGTCACGTAATAGGTAAAATGGAAAGGTTGTCGTATTAACCTGCTGACGAGACACATAACACCACCTATTGTGGAGGAGGACAATGAATGAATAATTCCTATTTCTTTGTATAAAAGTGGTTTATTCTTTTAAAACATCCTCTAGTTAAAACTTGTCTCATAAATCTGGACCGAGAGGGATTTCTATCATTTATTTTTTCCTATGGGTCCAGACATTTGGGACACACTGAGGATCTGGTGATCGGTGCAGTTTTGCTTTCTGTTTTGTTTTATGGATTGCAACATCGAACTAAATGACAATAAATCAAAGTCAAGTTCTAACACAAAATTCCCCACAAAATTTTTTGTTTTGAGTCATCAAATTAGACGCGACTGAAGACCTCTGCTGAGCTGCGAGGCATGAAGGTTAGACGTCCCATGCAGCTCATGAATGGAGCGCTTGTCTGGTTCCTGTCTTTTGGCTGCAGGTCTGTCTGCGCGAATCTAGCACAGAGCCTTGAAAAGAGTCCGCCGACGTCCAATACACACACCTCAGTGCGCCTGTATCACACACAGACGCACACAGTGTAAAGCCGGTCCTCCCTCTCTCTCTCTCTCTGGCTCGGCCCCACATTCCGACCGTAGCCCACACATTTTGGCAGAGAGTTGAGGGCTGTGGTCTCTCTAATTATAAGGTTTTAGGCGCTAGTTCGGGGGGATTTATTCGTCGTCGGCCACCGCGACGAAGCCAGAACCACACCAATTAGCATGTGTGCATGTTGTGGGTGACTGTGTGTCTGTCGGGGATGTATTTCATCCCACCACGGTGCAGAAATATTCTCCGCTCAGGTCCGATTCACCTCAGCGTGAAAATTAAGATAAATGGTTTCCTGTGGTGATTGCCATGTGGCGTAACATTGTGACCACCTTCGTAATATTGTGTCGGTGCCTCCAGAACAGTCGTGGCTCATCAGAGAGTGCACATCTGAGGGTGTCCTGTTTTGTGTGGGGACGTCTGGTCTGGTCTAGGTGGATGCTACATGTCTAAGTAACATACACAAGAATGAATACCAGGTCCAAACTTTCCTGGCAGAACACAATTGTCACAAGATGGTTCGTTACAGGACATTGTGCATTAGAATCCACTGTCCACTTTTATTGACATCTTTGCATAATTGCTTCTTTTGAACCCTTTCAGGCGTCATTTAACACCTGTGCTGTGTCAGTGGAAACGTGATGATAAACGGGAGTTTGCATGCTTCAGGGACTTTTCTTTCGCTTTCTCTTCATGATGGCATAACTGTGGCATACAGACAATGTATTTCCTTAATTTCTTTTTCTGTGTGAGTTAACCTATCAAAACAAGAAAATGTCTTTCGGTTTAGTCTCAAGTCTGTGTCTGTGTCTGCGCGTCATAACGTGATCATTTATTTTTTTGTTTGTTGTGCTCTCTCCTGTGTTTTTCTCAGAGCCCACAGCTATGCCACAGATCCGTGTCCGGGTTCAGGCGGAGCTAGCCCAACCGGGGACGCACATGGCCCTGTGAGCTGGGACCGGGGACCGTACTATCAAGGAAATTCCTCAGTCCTCCAGGGTCACCTCGGTGGGTTCATTATCTGCTGGTTTGTACAGCTGCACAAGCTTCTATTTCCACAACACACACACACGCAGACAGAGCATGCTCTGTGTGGACGCGCCGTCTCAAGAGGCCACTGGAAGCTGATGTTATTATTTGCCTCGGCCTCAAGGCAATGGCTTGAGGCAAGAACCAGTGAAAAAGTTTAAGCTGATTTTAAAATAATGCGTTTAATTGTGTTGATGATAATTAAAAGCAGGTTAACTAAATGCTGGCGTCAACAGTAAAGTTCTTCTTCTTTTCCAAGCTGCAGAGAAAGGACGGAGCGTGACACCACAGGGAGACGTGATGGCCACCGAAGCGAACGAAGCTGAGGTTGGGCCTGCAGCGCTAGCTAAGCGCGTCTCACCTCCTTCCAGCCGGAGCGGACCGAGCCGAGACGCCAAACATGCAAATAACGTCCAGCAGGTGTGGAGGAGCGCCGAGCAACCGTGGCTGACGAAGCAGCGGAGCAGCCCGTCCCTCCTCCTGTACAGGAAGCTGTCGTGTGACAGTGAGAACGAAGCCGCTGTGGACAAAGAGTACGAGTGCTTTGAGTGCGCCTCAAAAATCTTGAGTGCTGAGGAAAAACATTATCCAGAGCTGTCAGCTGGCACCAGCGTCCAACGAATAGCTTTGGTTCATCAGAAAAGTTCCGAGGGATCTTTGAGCCAGCTGGACGAGGCCAGACACAAAACCAGCAGCAGCCACTGTCCCTGCACCCGGTGCAGATCCAGTCCTAGTCCCGGCTCCAGCCCCGTTCACAGCCCTCGTCTCAGCACCACCTCCTCCTGCCCCAGCCAGAGACACGTCCGCCGCAGCAGCCTCCCGGTGTCAGCGCTGGCCTTCCACAAGGTAGAAAACAAAGATGATAGACCATAGAAAGCAAATTAAAAATGCACTGAAACACATGTAAGAGTATTTATGTTGCCATGTTCTGTACTTCCAGACTCAAGACAGTCCTTCCAGTGAACCAAGTTCTGTGGCGTCGTCTCCGTGCGGTTCCCCACTCATCAACTGTCGCCACCAAAACGGACACATCCGCCTGTCCCACCTAAAGGACGGGTACCTGAGTTTAGAGAGGCTCAACCGAAGGCCCCGGGTCAACAGATACTCCCTGGAGAAACTGTTCATTCGTCGGACGTCTCTGGAAACCGTGACAACGTCCCTGAGCCACGACGAGAAGGCGTCCTTGGGAGACGCCAGGAACAGCAACAGCAGTGATGAGGAGGACGGCGGGGTTCTCTCGGACAACGCCACGTTTGTCAGGAACCGGAAGGAGCGTTCTACTGTCCTGGTCAGGCGGTACTTCAAGAACAATCAGAAGGTATTTACAAGTTTCATTTCTGTTGGTGTTTACTGGTTTTTACCAGAGCCGTATACTAGAGAGAGTCTGGCCAATTACAATCATGGCGCCATGTTTGCTACATCGGGGGTTAGATTCTACAGCGTAACCTTATGGGGCGGATGTGCTGTGTTTAAATAAATGTCTTATTTTCACCATTAACGGGCCTATAAATGTGATTACCAACGTCTCATTTAAATATCTCAGCGTCTGCTTCCTTTAAATATCTTAAATGAGCCTGTAAAATGCTTTGTAGCCCAATCACCTCATCAGTCATGGAGCTGTGTTTACCTTCTCCTCAGTCTCCGTGTTCATCCATCACTGTTAAAAGTTAGAAATTACTCAGAAAAATTATAAATACTCAGAAATAGTGAAAATTAAACCAGTCTCATTGTTATTTCGTATTATCATTATAGCATTAGCATGCTAGCCATAATAACTTAGGAGTATATGTGTATATATGTATATATGACGATAGCTTTTTCATTTTTCTAAGCCTTTAGTCTGGATAACTAGCTAGCATAAGGTTAGCATAAGGCCAGGTTAACTTCAAACTTCATTCATTTGTAAAGCGGCGTTTTTTAGATCAAGGTTCACATTAATGATGGTATGACTTTATTTTTTCTATATAAAATCTTAACAAACGTCAAAGAGAGACACTGACATTTACCCCGTCACATAATAGAGAGAAACCAGCTGACATCCAGTTCTTCCTTTTAATCTTCTGCTCCATAACTTTCTCTGTTTTTGTTCACTGGGGAAACGGTGGAGTTTCCTCTGTGTTTTCCTGATCCTGTGGCATATTTTAACATTTAATCCAACTTTATTTTTCTGTTATTGACACTTCTCTATGGGTGAATATTGGTTAGATGTATCTAACATGGCGCCCATGAGACATGTGACCAGCTCAGAACCAATCAGCATAGAGGGACAGATCAGACGCTCCATTCCCTAGTTGGACCAGACTCTCTCTAATATACAACTCTGGTTTTTACTTTTGTTCATGGCTTCATGAACTATCTTGGTGACCGTCTTCTATTAGATAATGCCATAAGCTGAAACACCTCCTTCCTCTCCACAAGGTGACGAAGTCGGTGTGTACGGGAACCAGAGCGATCGTCAGGACGCTGCCGTCGGGACGCATCTCAGAGGACGTCTGGGCGGCCGTAGCTTGTCACGGGTTGAGGATTCCCACCAAGGAGGACATGTGGCCGACGCTGATGCGCAGTGTCGAGGGTGAACTCAGAAGCTGCAGATGCGTGCTACGCTTCGTTGGCGTGAAGCTACAGCAGGTAAGAACGTGTGTACACTCAGTTTAATGTGTTTAATTGGAAAGGATTCCAGACATCGTGGGTTTAAATGTGTTATCAATAAAAAGTCATGTCAGGGCAGAAATGCAGCCGTCCTGTCCTAACATGACTGTGCCTCAGTGGATCTACATACACCGATGCCACCTTCTTGCTGTGGGGTGGGGTGGGCGCCCGGTCTGTCTGAAGTAATAACATCCACATGAATGAATGTCAGTTCTCAGCAGAACATTGAATAGTCACAAGATGGTTGTTTACGTCTCCTATCAGTGGTTATAATGTTGTGGCTGATTGGTGCGTGTCATAATGTGCACGATATTTATGCTAAGCCGTGAGCTAGTCAGCAGCTTCTCTGTGTGGCGACTGGAGCCGAGGTTCTGGGGAGGTGAACGTCCTATTTCTTCTGAATTCAGCCGAAGGTTAAAGTGAAGGTTTGTGAAATACGTTGCAGAGGGAACTATTCGGTCTTTATTAGAGGTGCCTCGTTCGTGTATTGTTGCCCGTTAGCCAAGAAAATTTGGCACCTCATTTCTTGGAGGTGATTTTTTACCTATTCTCCTCCATCCATGCTGGTTTATGAAGCTGGAGCTGAGCAGAGGCCACACAGGGAGGCCGTGTCTTTATGGCCTTAGGAGCACACGGCATGTGCTTCCTTTGTAATCTCTCTTCTCTCCTGTAGGAAAACCGTTCTTAACCCTTTAGGATCACAGTTTTTTTTTTTTTTTTGCTTATTTTGACCTTAATAAAGATAGAAAATGTCCTGTTGCCTATTTTGTTACAATTTAGTGCATGTTATAAGAGTGTAATAAACTTCTGGGAGAGTCACAGGAGAAGTTACCATAGCAACAACATATTGATTGGGAAGCTCAGAAATAGCTGAAACTTTTGCCCTGATCAGGGCTGAGCAGTACGAGCAAAAATCTATATCACAGCATTTTCTACTGGTTGAGAGAGGAATTAAAACAGTAGAATGACTAAGGATGGAATGTTTTACTGTAATGATGAGTAAATATTGTAGAATAATTCCACATTAGTTGTAAAACAGGTTTGCATGACCACGTGTTTGCACTGAATGTGGATGTGGAAATTACCAAAGATTAAAAAAAATACAAAGAAGAAACAGGGACAATTACAGTTACATTTATTTTGATATATTTATTCATATATAAACTGTATCTAATGTCAATAGCAGTGCGACATTCTACCGTAATAATTGTAGTCTGTGCGCAAAATTTTTATTTTCTCATTCATAAAAAGCTAAAATTAGGTACATTTTCAGGGACAGCTTTAGTCAAGGACAAGTCATCCAAATCAGGAACATCTGGTCACCCTAAAAAAAACTACTACAACCAACTCCTCATTTTGACGCTTCTTCATTTTTCGGATCTTTCCATCTTCGCAAAGCCTCACACGCACCATTGAAGATGGTCCAGTCTGAAACATGTGCCAGTATATTAAAATTAAAATGATTAAGAACTGGCACTCCGCCCGGCCCCTTCTAAAGGGTTAATAGCTGCAGTGACACGGTCGTATATGTGATTTAAGTGATTCTTGCTCTTTCCTTTATTTGGGTTGTAATGTTTTGCTTTTAATGCACTGAGGATGAAGACTTCGTTCGAGGAGCATGTTAATAGAACAACACACACACACACACACACACAGGCTCTTTGTTCAGGTTAAAGCCCCCCCCCCCCCCCCCCCCCCCCCCCCCAGGAAAAATGATTTATTCTCCGTTAGTTTGGCTCCTGTGTTACTGACAGGCTGAATGACTGAGCCTTGTGTCTCACGCGCGCCTTTAAATGGACGGAGCAGAGTTGGCGTCTGCATTAAAGCTGCAGCCGTGGAAACTGGACAAGAGAGAAAGAGAAAGAGAAAGATGGTTTCCAATCGATACTGTTTTATAAACTCTGCATGTGAACGACTCAACGTGTAGCTGTGTTTGTGAACCTCTACCTCTCTGTAGGTGCTGAGGATGCGCTCCAGCTTTTTTATTTTTTATATTTTTTGTGTGTTATCTTATCCTCTCCGTTTTCCTGTAAAAGCACACGGAGACTGTAACGCCGCGCGCTGGAACTCAGAGCGACCACAAAATTACACAAGAAGCGAATTATTACGTTCATTGCATAATAGCATATTGTATTTCGTTTCTGCTCCTCTGCTCCGTGCGAGCGTGGCTCTTTAAACTCCACGCCAGGAAATTCTGAATATTTGCAAGCTAATGTATATCAGATAGAGTTGAGCTCTGCAGCCGGCGGCGCTCTGTCCTGTTCACTTTTACATTAAATTGGAAGTATATAAGATATTATTTTTATTATTATTATTACGCTTTGTGTGATTCTAACTTTCACTGTCATAACTGTAATGTGATTGGGAATGTGACGGCACATTCCCATTACGTTTTTCTTTTTTTTTCTTTTACTGGTCCATGTGTACCCACAACACAGCCAAGCGCTGTAGAAAGTTTCTCACATGTGGAGGGGGGCGGGGAGGGGGGGGGGGGGGGGGGCTTGGAACCTCACACCATTAAAAACACACAGACTTACACTGATGCTGCAGCACATTTTCTTTTTTTTTTCTTTTATGACTCCTTTGCGGTCGTAGAAACGCAGGCCGAGTTCAAGTCCAGGGAGAGCTGCTTTTATAATGAGCCTATTGAAAAATGAGGGGGGGGGGGGTGGAGTGGGCAGAGGAGGGGAGGGGAGGGGAGGGGGGAGGCTGTCAAAACAGTATCTAAGCTCCTCCAGTGGAAGGGGTCACCAGAAAACTCCTGTGCAGCAGAGAATGAGTTTCTGCAGAGTGGCCACCGGGATCATAGTGAAACTATGAGGAGGAGGAGGAGGAGGAAGGCGTTACAACCAAATAATTATAAAAAAAAAAGTTTTCTGCACATTCTTGTTTTATCTGATCACAACGCTCAGAGCGTTTGAGTCCTGACAAACAAACAGTGTGTTTCTTTCATGCTTTGCCATCTGCAGATACATGATTAAGTAATTCTTCACGCACATTTCAAAGTCCTGACACCGTCCCTCCGCCCCCGACATTACTGACATTACTGAGTCTGCAGTAATCACACCGACCAGTTTTTTTTGTTTTTTTTTGTGCAAGTATCCTGTGGGCTTGTGCGTTTATTGCTACAACTAATGAAGGGAGCCAAAGAACACAGCGTTATGTGTGAAGGAGGGACTGGAGCTGCAGACCAGCGGTGACAGAGAGGAGGCGGTAACACACCAGCAGAGAGAGGAAAAAAAAAAAAAAAAAAAAGAGGCAGAAAATGAGATTTTAATAGTGGAAAAAGAGGAAAATCGGTGGAACATGGCGGTGGAGGTTTCTGACGGAGGGAGAGGAAGCAAGACAAGAATGTTTTACATGTGTTTTTTTATTTTATCAGCGATGAAAAGCTAGCAGCTAACAAAAAAACTGAGCCTACACATCCTTGTTATTACGGTTTAAACTTTATAAATGCTTAAAAATGAATAACCAAAGGGCTTATTAGAGAATACAAGGTGCTGCACTAAGACGTCCCTTTAAATTCCCACTTTGCTTTGCTGCACCTTAATGCACCGAACTGTCCTGATGTGGACTGTAGCAGTGGAGCTGATTATTGCTCTCAGCGCGTCTGTATTTGTCCCAAAACTCGTTGTTCCTCTAATTTTATGGAAATCCGAACACAGGAAGGTCCAGGCAAGTGTTTCATTAACTGGGGCCGGTGGTGAAGCGGTAAAAAACACACACACACACCTGGTGCAGGCATCAAACGCTCAACTCTAAGCTGCCGGCAGCAGTTTATTGTTTGCCTTTGTGTGGAGTCCAGCAATTAGAGCCCCGCTGGGTCCTGTCATTTCACTCAAAGTGATGTCTCTCTGAGTGGTAAGTGACCGTTTACATGGAGGCTCGGAAACGTGTCTTCTTCCCATTACTGAGGATGCACGGGGGGGATTGGTTTCTCCCTCTGGGGACACTGCGTCCTCTCCGTCCAGCTTTTCCCTCAGGATGTCTGGTCGTAAGGAGACTTACTGCCTGAATGCTGCCAGTTCATATCCAGGAATATCCACGGTGGGAAAGTAAATAAAATCGTCTTAATGCTCTCACCCCATCCCCGAATAAAGCACCTTAAACTAACAACTAAAACAGCTAAAACATCTAATAGGTTCATGTTATGGTCACTGGCTTAGATTAGAAATATAAAAAATACTAAGAATACAGCTTAAATTAAGGACTCGACAGTGATCCACACGAACTAGAATGGATTTGGAAAAGTGGATTAGCCTCATTTTCAGTTTCAGTTAGTTTTACAACAGCTCTTTGTATTTTTTAATTAATTTTACAATTTAGATTTTACCACTCAGTGGTCGTAACCATGGAGACCTCAGTTGCTGTGACATCACGTACATAAACTGTTCAGCTTCAGCTCGTACTGTGAGGAAGAAGATTCATCTGTCAGCTGCTCCTGTGGTGTTTGTTGTTAGTGGGAGGGGGCGGGGCTTTGGGTCCTATGGGTCGAGGGGGAGGGGCCTCTATAGTGGATCATCCCACAGATACTTGATCAGTTTGGGATCTAGTGAATCTGGAGGCCAAGTTAACAACTTGTGATGTTCTTCATGTTTTTTATTTTTTATTTTTGAGTCGTACGTGAGTTGAGTTCGAGTGTCATTGCTGTGGGACGGGGGGGTGGGGGGGTCTGGTCTGGTCTGGTCTAGGTGGGGGCAACATGTCTAAGTAACATCCACACTAATTAATATCAGGTCCAAAAGTTTCCCAGCAGAACACTGAGTCGTCACAACATGGTTTAAATGTTATTTACTTCTACTGTCAGTGGTCATAATGTTGTGGCTGATTGGTATTTGTTGCAGATGACTTAACCAGGTACCAGGTAGGTGCAGGACAGTTTACAGTTTATGACGCCCATTCCCGCCTTTGGAAGAGTTCCAACTAGTCGCCTGAAATACTGGGAACGCATCTTTTAGCCCAGATTACGTTTTTCATCCTTGGCTTTTCACATGTTTCTATTCTTAGCTCCAGGTTTTCACGCATAAACTCCTGCACATCCCCTGGTTTCATCACCTTTCAGGACTTCTTTTACGTCCAAACATGCAGTCCTGAAAGTCGTCGTCAGCCCTTTTTAGTTTAAACCCTTTTTATTTAGTTGCACTGAATAAAAAGATAAAATACAGACGTGAATGAAGCTATTATCAGTACGTCTCTAGCTTTAGGCTTAATCGGGGCAATTTCTGGTGAGCAAATATTGACCGTCCTGTCCCATACAATGCAATTAAAATGGAGCCTTTGGCGAATGGAATGTCTTGTTAAACTTTACATTGTTTATCGTGTTCAACCTCATGTCGCCTCCGGGCCTCGCTGGGTAAACAAAAAAAAAAAAAACAGGTTGATTTCAGAGCTCAGGTGATGACTCCTGTAAACACAGCCACGTCTTAGTTACTTTTTAATGTGCGCTTTTCCACATTAAATATCCGGTCTGAATTTGTTCGCCCTGCGTCCGCCGCTGTGATGAGATGAGGTTTTTGCATTGATTGGTTTTCCAGGTAATTGCTTCAGTAAATAAAGTCGATTGAACGGCTTCGTTGGAGAGTCTGTCATTTATATCAGTGAGTAATTTGGAACGATCTCCTTGTTCTGATTAGATTGAGTAGATATAAGAGTGGTGCTCACACAATCAGCCAGAACATTATGACCACCAACGGGAGACGTGAATAACATCGATCGTCTTGTGACAGTTCAACGTTCAGCTGTTTCAAAGATGGATTCATGAATTTTCATGTAACTCACTGGTTTAAATTACATCAAGAACTTCTGCTGCGTTAACACATCTACCAACCAAAGCTACGTCACGGTCCACGTGGCTGAATACGGTACTGAGTGTTGACATTGGTGCTGGTATCTGTTAAACAGTAACTGGTCTAACGGGCATTTGATTGTGTTGACAGCAATGAAAAACAGTTGGAATCAGCTTAACGCTGATATGTTGTGCTACATCCAGTATCTGACGCTGATGAATGAAGTAAATGAAACGACATAAAGAGGCACAGAGGCCGTGTGAGGAAAACCTCATCAAAGCCTCGGTCAGTGTCACGTAGCAGCCTGATTCATACGTCCATCATTTAGGTCTCGAACACATCTCTCATGCTTTTCTCACAGTAATTTAGTGCTTTCATTCTGCTCCATCCTAGAAACAAAAAAAAAACATGTCACTGAAACACCTCCCAAAGCTTTTCCTCCACTAGTTTTACGTAACGTCTGAGTTATACATCAGTAAGTGTGGGGCTGCTCACTCATTCCTAGATGCTCTCAAGGATAGTAACTAACTATAAACACTTAATAAAACAGTATAGATGTAAATAAACAGTATAGATAAGAATAAAGATAAATAATAATAATAATACATTTTATATATAAGATGGATGGATGCTTTATTAATCCCAAAATGGAAAATGTCACCGTTGCAGCAGCAAAGTACAGACACTCAACACTGTACATACTCTATATATAACAGGAAAAACACAATGTACTATATACACATTATAATAAGTGAATTGAAACAAAACGTGTATAAAAGGAGGGAAAATAAATAAAGTACAGAGTGTTATCAGTCACATGCAGATGAGGAGTTGAGCAGGCGTATGTCTTCAGGCAGGAAAGATTTCCTGTAACGTTCTTTGACACAACGAGTCTGAGTCTCTTGGAGAAGGAGGTCCACTGTCCATCTATCGTCTGGTGGAGAGGGTGGTTCAGGATTATCCATGATTGGTAACAGTTTGTTAAGTGTCCTCCTCTCCACCACCACCTCAAACGTTTCCCGGGTGGAGTTAATGACAGAGCCAGAACCTTCCTGATCAGTTTATTCAGTGTGTAGCTGTTCTCCAGCAGAGAAAAGGGTTCTGGTCACAACAGAAGGTAGAAGATCTCCAGCATCTTCCTGCACATGTTAAAGGATCTCAGCTTCCTCAGGAAGTAGAGTCTCTGCAGGGCTTCATGTACACAGCTACACATAATGCACTTTTTATCCAAGGGTCTCTGCAGAGTGGTACGGATTAAAGGCAAGAAGTCAGAGCATAAAAAGCATATTATGAGAAAAATACAGGTGGATGGGGAGACTGTATCATAGTTCTGGTTGTACTCACCAATGATCCCGGTGAAGAGCCCGTTGCAGTCGTCCAGTCTGTAGGAGATAAAAGCTTCTCAGCCTCTGACAGGGTCAAAGTGGTGGAATGAGGTGCTTCACAGGGTCACGGGAAGTCAAAAGAGAATCAAACCGAACTCCCAGATATGTGACTGAGGAGGAGAGGGGGGGGAAGTTGATGGGATGTACGTCGCTTAAATAAATAAATAAAGTGGAAATTAAATCAAAACTGCCAGGAAATTTCTGCAAAACAGCGTGAAGATGCACCTGACTGCTGTGTCTTGTTTTTCCGTTCTCGTCACCAAGAAGCGACGCACGCACATGTCTGGCAGCCATTTTTTTTTTTATCTGAGCGACAAAAAGAAAACACATCTAACCTAAAAGAGCAGCACACACACTCACACACACACACACACCCTCACCCTGCGTATGTGTCAACCTCCGTTAACCTGGCGTCCGTCCCTCTTATGTTCTCTCTCTTCATGTGGTGCCACTACAAAGGAATGTGCCGAGGAGGCCACTTTCTCGCCCAGCTGGGTGTTATGGCTTAGCCGCAGATTAGAGGTCCAGTGTGTGTGTGTGTGTGTGTGTGTGTGTGTGTGTGTGTGTGTGTACATGTGTGTGTGTTGAGACACACTCTTGTTTAGTCAGATGTCTGCTTCACTGCAAAAGGGGTAGGACAGTAAATATCTGACATGCTTTTATGAGGAGTCCTGCTTTTTTTTTTTTTTCGCTATCTCGATAACAGTCTGAGCTGTTAAAATGAGACGACGCTCCACTGCTTTTCTTTTTTCTTTTTTTAATTTTTTTAATGTGTTCCGTCTGTTTGTTCCTGCGGAGTGACAGGAGAGTGTCAAAACCGCACGTGGGTGTGTTTTCTCCTCGCCCGGTCAGAATGTGTGTTAGCTGTTAGCCGTTAGCCGTTAGCCGCGGGCCTCTCGCGTCTCCGTGACACTGTGGGAAAAAAAAGTTCACGGCTCCGGGAGAAGTGGCAGTGATCCAGGGAGCATTGTTAAAGCGGGTTTCAGGACCTGCAGCATGTGAGGGAAACGCAACCTCCCCGTCTCTGTAAATGTGCCTTTTTGTTGGTGCGTTTGTTATGTCACATGATGACCCGAGTCTTACGCTTCTTACATTTTTCAACCTCTCCCAGTTTCGTCACCCTCACGCGATGTAACTTCTCCGTCTGACTACATGGCTGCGACATGTGTCACCTTGTTCCTGCTCCTCCGCCGCTGATGTAATCCGCGAGGTCACAACCTCACAACCAGTTTGACTAAAATACTGTTTTCTTTTGGTGGGGGGGCGGAAATGAACCATCACTGTTCCCAAAAGAAGAACACAATTGCAAATAAAAATAGCCGCCCTCCCCCCCTCCCTCCCCCCTTTAACTGTTTAGCTCATAATTCGAGAGGTCAGCCAGAAGGGATTTTAAAATTTTAAGCTTCAGCAGGATGTTTACGCACATCACTGATGGTTTTAACTGCATCCTCGGCTCAATTAAGACGCGTCGCTGGAGCCTGCGTCACTTTCTGAGTCGCCCGAACTGATGCGACTCATCTCAGTAGTTGTGAAATACAGAATATGCTGCTCACTTACGTATGTGGCCCACGTACATGTTGCTGAACACTGACGTAGGATGTGATAAGATAAAGGTACATGTCATTTTTTACCTGTTTGCAATCTACATGCAAAATCAATGTCAAAGCCTTTGAATGAAGGCAGCAGGGTCATGTAAGTCGGCCTCTAGCGCCATCTAGTGGCAAAGACTAATTACAGGTTTTTGTTCTGCTCCGTGCTAAATGTCTTTGGTTCGTTAGCACCTGTGATTTATGTTTAATGAGAAATCCACAGGCTGTGCTTGCTGTTGCACCATAATCTACATTCACCAAGAGGAAGATGCACATTTTCTTTTTAGACTTTGCAGACGTGAACTGAACTGAACTGAAGAAGCAGCTTCTTTCCATCTGCTGTCAGGCTGTTGAATGCACATCAGTAAACCCCTGACTGTGTGTTTCCCATCATGCACTTTACTGTTTTAGATTTATATTTTTAGAATTTAATATATTTACATTTTTGGCTGGGGAGTTTTTGCTCTGCAGGCTTCAGGCTGTTTTTTTATATAAAGTGTCTTGAGACAGTTTGTATCATTATTGACGGTATATAAATAAAACTGAATAGAACTTTTACTACTAGTATTTATGGTCATTTTAACTGGATTATTTATTGAGCTTTTTATTCTCTAATTTAAACTGAAAACTTTGAAATGTTAATGTTAATATTCTCTTTAAAATGTTTTTACTTTTATGGAGCAGTATTTCATTGAGTGACAATTAAAATTAAATGTAATAAATATGATGATGATAGTAATGATCAGACGAAATGCCAAATAGTTTTAACTATTTCCTTTTGAATTTTTTTAACATTTAATTGAAAAAATGCATCAGTAGTTAAAAAATAACACTAAAAATCCAGAGTTTTTCTGATTTTAATAAGCAGAACTAATATTATAATATTCTGTTTATTGTCAGTCCAGTTTGATTTATCTCAGAAACAGTGAATAATGTGCATGACTATTATCTCTAGTTACATAAAAAACCCAGAAAACTGTTAATTAAGAGAAAGAAAAGTGATTTTTTTTTCACAGTAGTTTCTGTGTTCATCCACCAGGGGGCAGCATTCTTTTTTAAATAAAGTTGTGATTGGTGTTTCTTGTGTCGCTGTATAAACCTTTACTTTAAAAACAGCAGTGAGCTCTTCCCTTAACAGAGTTGTTGAGGTCAGAACTGTAAAACCGTGCGTGTCTGTTGTTCGCTCGCAGTCACAGACATGTTAACCTCCAGTCTATCGTCGCCTTAATTCATATCGATCAGCGACTTTATGTCTTCAAAAAGTCAATTAATGTGATAAATGTGGCGTAACACATGAATGAGACCCCCCCCCCCCTCCCTCCCATCATTACTGGCTCAGGAGGCTGCTATCATTAGCGGCGTATTGATCAAAGAAATGCAAAGCGAAGGCAGAGGGCGGGCCAGCTGTTGGCTTTGTTCTGCGCGACGCTTTCATGTCAACTCACCATGAAACTGAATATTTATTTATTTGGTTTTTCCTCTTGATTAGGCAGATCCACGAGGACACGCTGTATTCGATTAGACCAGGACAGGCTCCTCTTCGAGTCCTGATTCTAGATTATGTCATTAGCTTCTCCGCTCTGTGGCAGATCGATATTATTATTGTTCAGACATTCAGGTCAGAGGTCAGTCGCTCGGGTCTGACTTCAGGACACTTCCTGTTTCCTTAAAAGCATCACGAGAAGCATCAGGGTGACGGTGGCGTGGAGTTTGTTTGCAATAAACTGCAAAGCCCGTGTGCACCCGCGGGGCGAGAGGCGGCGGCGACGCGGGTCTTTAATCAGCCGTTGCCATGGAAACGGAGCTAATAGCAGGGATCAAGTGGCTGCACCCCAGTCTCTATTGGTTTAATGGCTCCTCAGTGTCACCTCGGTGGCCGGAACATGGATATTGCTTCGGCCCGTTTGTAAAGGCCGTAGCTTTTTTAGCCGAGAGGGGACGGTTTTTATTTGACCGTGGTCGCGATATATCGGCGTCGAACGGGAGGAAGCATCTCGTCGTCAGTCACCTGGTTCTGGTTCTGGTTCTGCATCTGCAGCGTGAGGATGATGGAAATAAAATCACATGCAACATGCAAAAAAAAAGAAAAAAGAAAGCTAAACTAAAATGACAGGAAGTGGAACTATGTCTTACACCGATCAGCCACAACATTATGACCACTGACGGGAGAAGTGAATAACTTTTAAGCCACTTTGTGACTTTTCACTATCCAGCTGGAAAACGTTTGGGCCTGATATTCTGGACCTGACACTCTGTGATGTTCTGCAGCAGGATGCAGCCTGACACAGACAGATTGTCAGACTAGGAAGGTGGTCATAATGTTACGCCTCATCGGTGTGTGTTTCTAACACTTTGGACCGGGCGGTCGGCAGCCTGCATCGCTTCGGGTCACAAGCAGAAGTTATGATGAGATCATGGGATGAAATCAAACTTTTCATACAAAATAAAACACACATGCACGTGCACACAGCACATTAGAAGGTCCAGTAACACGGCAGAGTCTTGAGGATCCTGGTGACAGAAGCTTCATTTTGTCTTTGTTGGTAAAAATGAGCTTTGACTTTTTGATCATTTGTGATTTAGGGAGAAAAAAGGATTCAGGATTAGTGTAACTGTGCCTAAAAAACCCACCACAGAGGCCTGATTTGACACTTCAGGCTGTGAGAGGAGGATGGATTGAAGCGTTGTGCACCAGCTTCTCCCTGTGTGTGTGTTTGGAGTGTGTTAACTGTGTGTTAACTGATACAATCTCATAGCCTAATATGGGGGCACCCTCTTTCATTCTTTCTTAGGCAGAGATCTTTGTCTTTTTCAACCTCTTCTTTCTTTTCCTTCCTCGTGTTTTATACTCTTGCATCGACCTCTCAGCCTCCCTCTCTTTCTTCCTCCGTCGCTCTGCCCCCCCTCCACCCCTCCACCCCCCCTCCTCTCCTCCTCTCTGTCTTGTACTCTTTCGCTCGAGCCTCCTCTCTCTTTCACTTCTGTAAGTGTACACAGACTAAGAGGGATTGGAGCTCGCGGGTTTTTCTTCCGTTCTCTTCCATATATCAGCCCGTCCGGTGCTACAGTAAGTAAACTGTTTACTACGAGTTCTCGCTGCACTTAGCGAATCTTTGGGCTTCAAGCATCTTCTCATTCATTACGCGACCTCCGGGTTGCTGCACTTTAAGACGTAAATCTCCATCCGACGGGGGGGGGAAGCGGTGCGGTTTGTCGAGCTGGATGCAAACTTTGGAGGCACCAAGCTGTGCAGAAAAGTTCTCTTAATGAATTAATCCCGTCTGAGGAGGAACTTAACTTTACTCACGGCTCCTTTTCGTTGCCGTTTGAGCGCAGGCTGCCTCAGCGTCTTCCAGAGCGCGTTCCTCTCCGTCTCAGTGCCGGCGGCTAATTTACGTCCAGAACTCTGAAAAGTGAAACGCATTCATCAGGCTTATCTCTGGCTGTCTCGGCAGAGCCGTTGTGCTGTTATGTACGAGGGAGAGCGTTTGGGATGACATCATGAGAACTGTAAGTGGGGAGTGTGGCGCTGTCGAGGGGGTCCCACTGGGTGCTCTTGGTTAATGGGTTCCAGGTTGTTTTGGCCCTTTTTTCTTCTTTCCTCCAACTCGTCTGTCAGGTTTCCTTTCCGTCACAAATCCACTACTATCAGCTATCAGCTATCCTCTGGCTTCTCCATTTATAACCCGGATCATCAGAAGTTGTTGTTTGGGGCCCCCTAAACTTATGAATGCCTTGCAGTGAATCATCAATACTCCAAAACTCCCCCACATGGGCCCCATTCTATCTGCTCTGTGACAGATTTTGCAGATTTGGACTTGGAATGGGATCTGGGAGGGTAGCACACACCTGGAGTCCACCCAAACCTAACATCACCTGTGCTTCTACCTCTTATTAACGTCTCATAGGGCTAGGTAGGATACCGGTTCATACCCAATACAGGTATTTTGTTCCGTTATGGTATGAAGTTTTAATATACCGGCATATTGCAGACTGGACCATTTTCATTGTAGTGCTTCTAAACACACATGGTGCAACTGTGTCACTGTGAGGTGTGGTGAAGATGGAAAGGTCCGAAAAATGAAGCAACGGAACGAGAAGACCCAAAACAGGTGACCAAACGTCCCTGATTTCTGGGGACAGTCCCTGTTTTAGTTGACCCGTCCCTTGGCTAAAGCCGTCTGCAAAAATAGCCCCAATTTTAGCTTTTTATAATTGAGAAGAAAAAAAAGTTGCACGCAGACTACAGTTATTACGGTAGCCGGCCGCGCTTCTACGTTACAGACATAGCAGTTTAAATATGCTGAAATATGAATAAATATGTCAAAATAAATGAAACACAATTGTTTCTGTTTCTCCATTTCATCTCGGTAACATTTAATTAACCTGTTTTACTACTAGTGTGGGATTATTCTACAATATTTACTCATCATCACAGTAAAATAGTTCATCCTTAGTCAATCTACTGCATTAATTCCTCTCTCAACCAGTAGAAAATGTTGTGAACACAAAAAATACCATCAGAATTTTGGGAAATACTGTCCAGCCCTGCCCACACGGGCCCCATTCTATCTATCCTATGACAGATTTTGCAGATTTGGACTGGGTTGGGGTGGAGTGGGGCCTTACCACACACCTGGAACCCACCTAAACCTTGCATCACCTATGCTTCTACTTCTATCAGTACTGTTTCTGTGCCTTGGCGTTACTCCATACATGATGCGTGTTGGCTGGACTTGCCTATAGTTAGGCTGCTGTAGAAATAACTTCAGTACAAATTGTTGCTGGAATACTCAGCAGCCTTCCAGATAACTGGACACTCCAGGAGTCGCCTTCTTCCTTGTGCATGTTTTAAACTGAATACATGCGGACGATTGTGCCTCTTAGAAGTAGGAGACTCTATAGTAAGGCTCTGGGTAAGGCTAAGTTCCACCACTTTACACCAGGGCTTAATTGCTCGCACTAATTCAGCCAATTAGATTTGCTCAAAGCTGCTGTATGATGCATGTCCCCTACTCTCCTGGTGACCTACAAATGGAGCCGTTTGCTCCCGTTCAGCTCCCCATTTACTCTCTGCAAATTACATTATTAATTTAGCCCTTTCCTGTTAATATGTTGCGCTTTCTCTTCGTTCTTGTTCTGGATGAAGGGGGTCGATGTCCGGCACATGCGGCTGCAAAGCTGATAATCTGCAAATCTGTTCTCTTGTTTTCACCACGCCGCTTATCTGATGGCAGAGACGTGTTCGCAGTGCCCTGCTTTTCAGTTCCAGTTTGTATACACTTGAGTTTTTCCCTCTACCGCGACACGCGGACACAGTCCACACAGTAATGCCCTGAGCTTGTTAAAGGTGTGAGGCTGTACTCGGGAGGTGAAACGGCTCCTTGTGAAATTCAACAGGAGATCATGATTCAAGTCATCCCTTAGCCTCCTTCTCCATTTCCTCCGTCGTGCCCCCCCTGCGTTTTTCTCTCCTCACCTCGCCTTTTGTCTTTCCTGCTGCACTGTCCTTTTTGTCATCATCTCCCCTTTCTCTCTCATTTTTCCTCTTCTGCTTCCAGTTGAACGTCTCTTCCTGTTTTGACAAATCCTCGTTGATCTCTTTTAAAATAGTTTTTTTATTCTTGTTATCATTCTGATCTTTCTTTCTTCTGTCTTTCATTGTGATTAATCTCTTGTGATTTCCTTTGACTGAATATGGGCCTTGAGGTTTTTATTTGCTACCGCTGCACGTTTCATCACAGATACTTCATGTGCGATTTAAACCTGATTATGCAACTAAGGCTCGGAGCCAGCACTAACCTTAACCCTAAACCTAGCCACAAAGTATTGTTGTACACCGTAATAACTGCTTAGAAGTGTAGATTTTACATGATTCATTTAAGGACACACCAAGCTGACATTAAAGAAACTACTGGCAATGAAGTGTGACAATGACTGTGACGTCTACACATGTTGACCATGTTTGGACCAATAAATTTAACTCAAACACAGAGAAAAGTTTACGGGCAGCTGACATATATCGTTTCTTCCCTGCGTAGAAGGAAATAACTTTTCACGGGGCAGTCGGAAAGCAAGACGATGATATGTCAAAAGACATCTGTAGGTCCAGGTGCCTTTCTTTAACATTTTTGGATAGAAGGATAGAAGTGCTGGGTGGAACAGTAGCACTGATGCCTCCCAGCGAGTCCAGCTCGGGCCTTTCTGGGTGGAGTTTGCATGTTCTCCCTGTGCCACCGTGGGTTTTCTCCAGGTACTCCGGTTTCCTCCCACCTCCACGTTGGTGACTCTAAATTGACCCTAGGTGTGAGTGTGAGTGCGAATGGACTGGCGACCTGGCGTCTTGCCCGATGACAGCTGGGATGGGCTCCAGCAACCCCTACGATGTAAGAGGTAGTGGAAAATGAGGATCAGGATAGTAAAGTAAATAACATTGATCGTCTTGTGACAATTTAGAGTCCCAGACCCCATAGCAATGACACTCAGCAGTCAACCAGTGTCTAACGCCCCTGACAAGGTGTTGACCTGATCACCAAAAAGACCCCATTAACCACATCCTGTTTCCAGAAGGCCCGTGTCCATTCTCTGATGAGTCACAACTGTTTGGGAGGCACCTACACAACATTAGCAAGGTGGTCATAATGTTGTGACCGATGTGTAGCATTCTCTGGGAAGCTAGGAATATCTTAAATTGTTATGCAGAGCTGCCCTCCCCTTGATAAAGACGTGAAACCAGAAAAGCCCAAAACAAACGTCTGATCGCCGGCTTGATGTGTCGTGGCCTTTACGGATACTCTCCTAATTATAATCATCTAGAGTTTTCAAACTAATACGTTTCCTTATTAGAATGAATTAAGCCGTTTTTTTTTTTTTTAATGTCACAAATCACTGAGGAGCAGAAAACCGGGAATCCCAGGGTCTTTTTTTTTTTTCTTGGGGGTTCCCAAATTCCTGCAAGATTACAACATCATTACATTTACAGTGTGTGAGTGTAACTCATAGAGATGAGCCACTAAGAGTCTCAGCAACAACAAGATGTGAGTCAAGATGAAGAAGAACAAGTCTTCATTTGTAGAAACAACTAACTTGGTTGCTGCTTATTTAAAAACTGAGATCTTTCTGTTGTCAAGTTCAGCTGAAGCCTCTCTGCGTTGTATCTCTATTGTTTGCCTTCAGTCATTTCCTCCGTGTCCACTGATTGGATGCTGCTGCGCTACAACAGCCTCTTGTCTCCAGTTCCATCTTTTTAATGTGGTTGAATCTCTCAGAGAGACAGTGTTTCATGGACTTTGGCCCTGAAAGTCACAGAAGTAATGTGTGTTCAACTCTTGAGTTATTGGCAGCCCTTTGCATGAAAACGGTTTCAGTTGGTCTCTGGTGTCTCGTAGATTCTTCAGTGTGTAAATATATTTCCACCAACCTGTGCCAATCCCCTGTGCTTTACTTCGAGTTTTTCATCCAGTCACTTAATTTTCTCCCGGATTAAGACGTTCAGAGAGGGAGACTTTCTCCACCGTTGCTGTGTTTACATAACCCGCGGTATAGACGTTTCTGTCTTATTTGAAGCAGATATTCAGACACCAGGCTGCTCCAGTCTAAACACTTGCTCTTCAGAAGGCGGGCTAGCGGAGTCCAGGTCCTCCATGGATATGGACCACCTACACACATCCACGATACACTCAGATAAAAAATTACGTGTGTGCACGTGCATACACATCCTGTTTGAACAAACACATGAAAACCGCACGTATAGATACAGAATCTGAATCTGGATTATAGAGCTGGTTGACTTTCAATAATTAATGCACCATTTCTGTTAATTTACAGGGGTAATAGTGATGGTGACATATGCAAAAGTTGGAGCAACTCATTGGGCCTT
The DNA here is from genome assembly GCF_022458985.1 of Mugil cephalus. Taxonomy (NCBI): domain Eukaryota; kingdom Metazoa; phylum Chordata; class Actinopteri; order Mugiliformes; family Mugilidae; genus Mugil; species Mugil cephalus. The sequence goes on along the minus strand of NC_061785.1, from coordinate 3,874,200 downwards.
AATTAAAGTCAACTTTGTTGTCAGTTCTGATACATGTGCCACACATATATGGGACTGAAAAAGGCTACGGTGCAGCAACTATGCAAGAAATGTAAACATAAAATGTGCAAACATTGAGTATATATATATATGAGTATATATATATATATAAAGTGGCTGGTGCAACCCCTGAGTTGAACGGTGCAAAACAGGACGGAACTATACAATTTAGACTAAAGCTAGACGTATGTCTCTGCTTTAGAGCTATGCTAGTGCAGCGTAGCTCCCTACACTAAAGGCTCGTCTGACATGCCCTTCCTCAGAAACTTAACTACACTTTGCAGGGTGCAATAATCGAGACAGGGCCTCAAAGCGTATCCTCATCCACGTCTCTCAATGAGCACAGAATATCCACCCTCCTCCTCCTGCTTCTTCTGCACCGTCTGCCCTGATATGTTTTTCTCTTTACTGCGTAGTCATTTCAGTAAGTGTTGTTCAACATCTGTTACTCCCAACTCAAACAGGAGCTGCTCGGTTTCCAGCCGTCAGAGCTGAAATTAACATCACATAAACATCTGGCTGAGCCAGAATGTGGACAGGTGAATTTAATTTATTTATTTATCCGCAAGTGCAAAACAAGGGAGTTAGGGCTAGGGCTCGGTGGTATACTGGTTCTTACTGAATACCAGTGTTTTTTTCCAATATGAGTTTTTAATATACTGGCACATCAGTATTTTCAGTGTCGTGCTTCTGAACATGCATGGTGCAATTGCGTTACTGCAAACAATGGTGAAGATGGAAAGGTCGCGAATGCAAGAGGACTTGTGCCGAAAAAAAGGTGCTGTGTTGGTTTGGTTGTTTTTTTTTTTTTTTTTTTGGGGTGACCAGACGTCCCCGATTTCTTAGGCAGTCTCCGTTTTGGATGACCTGTCCCCCTATTCCCCCAAAAATGTCCCCAATTTTAGCTTTTTATGAATGAGAAAAAAAATGCTGCGCACAGACTACAATTATTACGGCAGCTAGTCTGTTTAAATATGAATAAATATGTCAAAATAAATGAAACCAGAATTGACCCCGTTTCCTCATTTCATCTTGATAACATTTATTTATTTATTTTATCTCTGAGCTGCAAATGTCTCCAGATTTCCACATCAGTGCTAACACGGGGCCATGCAAACCAGTTTAACTACTAGTGTGGGATTATTCTACAATATTTACTCATCATCACAGTAAAATAGTCCATCCTTAGTCAATCTGCTGCATTAATTCCTCTCACGAGCAGTAGAAAATGTTGTGAAGACATCATTATGCAAAGAAAAATACAAAAAAAAAAAAAAAATTGAGGTTTTTGGTGATACTGACTAAGGTATATCTACATTTGCATTCAAAGAAAGCACCATTTTGATGTGCTTCTCATCACCTAGAAAGACTAAAGCTGCGACTTGCCCAGGGAGACAAACAGTACTCACAACTATCTGTAACTACACACAGCTTCTTCTTTTTCTTTTTTTTTTTTCTCGCGCTCCCATTTGAACTCAGTCAGCAGTGAGACTGTCCAGGCTCAGGGTGCAGGAAAGCAAACATTACCTTGTGGAGACGGCAGTGGCAGAAAACGCTGCAACGGGACAGGACGGTGCAGAGTCTGGTTCTCGGTGATGCGAGCCAGGCGTAGGAATTTCTGGGATAAAGAGTCATGTGACCCGTTCATATACATAAAACTCCACATCAGCGATTGCCAAGTTAGAAAACACATCTGAGGCAGCTCATCCCATAGTGGAAGGGATGTCTGCTTGGCATGTTTGGGGTGTGCTTGGTTTATGTCTTTTGATTTGGTTTACACTCTCCGGTATGGGTGGGGTTAAAGTGTCCGTGTGCTGAGATGCCAGAGCTGCTGAACATACCTGGCTCTTCGCAGGGTTTTCAAATAGACCGAGTCCGGTTGATTTAAACGTGCGCGTCGCGTTGGGTGGGCAGGGTGCACGCTTTCTCCGTTTCCCTCGGACGTCTTTGTCGGCTCCAATTTCCCAGCAGTAAAGCAAACACACAGTCCGACTGGTATGACGGATTTTAGGAATACGGGGCCTTTCTTTCTCGTACGTAAATCTTCCAGAGATTTGCAGCATTTCAGGAATGAAGCGGTGGAAAGACTCGCGAGTTTTATTGAGTTCCCATTTGCTAAAGATCCTTTTTGACTGATTTCTCAAGTTGCGGCATTAAAATTGTTTGTAGTTGGAATTCTTTCAAATAAAACGAACAGTGCTTTATCAGTAATAACATTTATATATTCCCACTTTGTCCAATATGTTTCATGTCACTAATCTTCCTTGGAAACCTTTCGTACTTCACCGCCTGTCTTCACTATTGCGTTATAAATTGGAAAGACATTTTTGGAACTGGACAGACGAGGCTTTTTATGGGCTCATTAAAGATGATTTAAATCATGAAACGTGGCGTATTTTTACACAAACTTTTGTTGTCAAACCAAAACATATTCATCTTTTTTTTTTTTTTCTTTCTGTCTCACATTTTTAAAAACAATTGGAAAACGTCTAAGCGAAAGTAAAGGTTCGGACTGACATGTCTACTGTGACCTCAGCTCAGACTCCACAGACCAGAATAACAGAACAACCCCCTCCCACTCGGCCCCTCGGCTAACCTCAGCTAACCTCGACCCTCCATGAGGCTTCTAAAAGTAGATTTCTGCCAAAACGATACATTTCTACTCCGTGAACGTCAGCTTCGTGAGAGAGTGCATTTGCGGGGAAGGGCACTGTTGCAGTGATTCATCTAATCCCATGTGACCAGTTGAGTGCGTCTTTAATTGCATGATATAGTAACCAGATTGAGCTGTGCCACTGATCAGCCACAACATTATGACAGGAGAAAACATTGACTGTCTTGTGATGATACAATTATCCTACTAGGAAACTTTTGGACCTGGTATTCATTCATGTGGATGCTACTTAGTCATGTAGCACCCACCTAGACCAGACTACGCACCCCTACCCCATAGCAATGACACCCTAACCCTAGCCCTAGCCCTAACCGTAGCCCTAGTCCTAGCCCTAACCCTAACCCTAGCCCTAGCCCTAACCGTATCCCTAGCCCTAGTCCTAGCCCTAACCCTAACCCTAGCCCTAACCCTAACCCTAGCTCTAGCCCTAGCCCTAACCCTAACCCTAGCCCTAGCTCGAGCCCTAGCCCTAGCCCTAACCCTAACCCTAACCTAACCCAGCTTGACACAGACACATAAAAACACTTTAGGAACAACTTAGGAACTTAGTCCAAACATGAAGAACAAATTCACTAGATCCAAAACTGACCAAGTATCTGTGGGATGATCCACAGAGGGCCCGTCCCTCAACCCATAAGACCCAAAGACCACCACTAGGACCATTAGAAAGGTGGTCATAATGTTGTCCCGCACGTACGTCTTAGAATTTCAGCTCAGCCAGATAGTGTCGTGGAACAATATTTAATAATACGTGTGTATGTGATTGAGCAGCAGCAGCGTGGGTGGGGGGGTGGTGGTGGTATCATTGTGGGAATATGCGAGCTTGTGTGCGGTCGGTCTGGGACATCAAAGGAGTGATTTCGGGATCTGGGTGGTTGGATTTCAGGGAGACGGCGTTGGACTCGTCTCCGGTTTCCTGTGTGCTCACACATACCGCATGCGCCCGGTATGATATACATACATAACGGCACGGGCATGAGTCACAATGCGTTGGCGTGTCTGCCTTCTTGCGTTCACATGTAAGCATTTCGTCTGTATGTGCGCGTGCATTCCAGCTCAAAGTTCAGCGGTCTGCGTGGTGCCCTGCTGTGCCCCCGTGGTAATCCCTTCCCAGAATGGCTGTTGCCAGGCAGGAGAAATTACCCAACTAATCGGACTTAATGACAAAATCATTCATAACTGCAGGTGACGTGGACTGATTGTAAGCCACAGCTCGTATATGTCTGGAGTCACTTTATTCTCTCTTAATGTATGAATGTGCCCAGTGCTCTGGTGAGCTAGTGAACCGTGGTCACATGCTTGAGCCGTGTCCTTGAGGAAGACCAGACTCTACAGGTGTCCGCAAACGTATTCATGGGACGGACACTAGAAAGTCACACTGGAGACGTCCTGGGTCGAAGTGAAAACACGAGACAGGAAACTGTAGAACTGCAAAGTGGTACAAATGTCTCAGGAGATGATCTTTGGGTTTTTGTAAACGCTGTAAACTAAACGTGTCAAACTCGTTCCTCCTTTGAGATCAGCGAAGTTTAATCCGAAACAGCCCTTTGTGGACTTTTGTGGAAAAACTAATGTCTTCTATGCAATTTTCACGCTTTGCAAATTCATCCCGCAGGACCAGACATGACCCACGAGTAACGCCGCCACCGTAAACCGTTATCATTTTAGGTTAATTGCTAAAATTTTTATTTGTATTTATTTCGGTTGAGATATTGCAGCTGCCTCTTGAAGCGTCCATTTCCGTACACCCAGCTTAAGCCATTAGCGTTTCCTGTACACACACAGTGCAACTCGAGACGAAGCGTATTAGTGGCAGCTGTCACATATAGCTGCAGTTATAATAATTGTGTGAATAACAGGATGAGTGATAGTGTAACTGTACGAAGCAGAACGCGCCAGATATATCGATGCATCGCTTGTCTTATATAAAACAGAAGAACACTCGCTCTTCACGTTCACTCGCCTCCTCGTTCCTTTATTTTAATTCACTACCTTGACGAGAGTTGAGGGTGAATTCTAGAAAGTCTTTTTCTGCGTGCCCCCGGCCTGGAGGTTGTTTGTTTGTGCGTGAAGACAGCTGCTCTGTGTCGATCAAAGTCTGCAGCACTTTCCCTTCGGTGTCCTTCAGAGTCCAGCTCACATTTACAAACACAAACGCTCTCACGCAGGTTTGATCAGACCTATAGAAGAACTGACTCATTTGTTACAGTTGAGAAAGAAATTAGACTTTAAGTTGGTAAAGTAGGTGCATTGCACACGGATCAGCCACAACATTAAAACCACTGAAGTGAATAACGTCAACTTTCTTGTGACAATACCAGGTTCTGCTGGGAATTGTTTGGACCTAAGACCTAGACCGAGACCATTCCAGCCCGTAGCAATAACACTACTTGATGAGTAGATGATGATCAAGTATCTGTGGGATGATCCACAGAGGCCCCTCCCCTCAAAGGCCCCCCCACTAACAACAATGACACCACAGGACAGAAGGCCCATGTCCACTCTCTGATGTTTCACAACTGTTTTGGAGGCACAAGGGACCTACACAATATTAGGAAGGTGGTCATAATGTTATGCCTGATCGGTGTATATGATGATCACTGCACTTAGGCAGACTTTATTCATCCTCAAGGGAAACTGATCAGTCACAGTGGCTCATAAAATGTTGCACATAAAAGAAAACACTCTTGAGAACCACAAGTAAAAAGGAATATCAGTCAATATAGTTAAATAAATAAATAAAAATAAAATAATTAAAAATCAAATAAAATATAAGGAAAAATCTAATAAAATAATTAAAAATCAAATAAAATATAAGGGGAAATTAAGGAAAATAAAATAAAATAATTAAAAATAAAATAAAATATAAGGAAATATCAAGGAAAATAAAATAAAATTTGCATATGAACAAATATACAAGAAATAGAGAAAGAAGTTAATATATATTTATCCCTAGAAAACATAAATAAGGTGCACTAATGTGTATTTTATGCAACATTTATAACAATAATAACATTAATCAGAACAGATACTTCTCTCCACGCTTGTTTATTACGAGTAGGAAAGTCTCCTCATGTACATACGTTCTAAATAATAGAAAGCACGTGTGCTATTAATGACCCGGGTCAAGTTTTTACTGCTCCGCTGCTCTTAGAATAAACTGAAACAGTATCCAGTGGAAGAGCCCAATATCTGGGTTAGAAGTGAATTTTCTAGATAAGAAAAGGAAAAAAAAAAAAAAATCCGAGAGGCTGTTAGTGAAGTGAATGTTTCATCTCAGAATTTTTTCATGACGTTGTTGAAAGTTTGAGGTTTTTTTGTGATTGGCTTGTTGCTGGAATGCAGGTCATTAGTGTCTCACATCGTTTTAAGCTGTTAGTGAGAAACACTGAGGTGTTTTCTCATATAAAGATATATATATTTAATTCTTTTTCTTGGTGTTTCTCGCTCTGCCCCTCCCTCTGCCCCTCCCTCTGCCTTTAATCGTGCTGGCTGGCATGTCTCCTTTCTCTGGGGATAGCCCAGATCTGACAACAGCGAGGCCTACACCCCATGCAGGAAACCCATCCCACTGAGACTACTCGTTGGCCATGTACTGTGCATTTTTGTGTGTGTTATGTCAAAGCATCTCCAGTCACACGTATATATATATATGTATATATATGTTATGAATAATGTGGAGGGGGATATAGCTGCTTCCTGGCACCGTTCAGATGGATCCACGTTTACTGATCATTACATTTCCTCATTAAACTACTCATTCCCCCACTCTGTCACCCGGTATCGATCTGGTCCAGAATCTGCATCGTCTGTCCCCACTGAAGGCGTAAGTGCCCACTTACAGCGCCACAAAACGCCGCCTTAATGGCCTTTCTCTGAAACGTGTGCCAGCAGAGCCCGTCTGCAGGTTCACTCCAGGACAAAGAGCAGACTGATGGTTTTTGGCGAGGTGTTTCCTTTTATGTGAGATGGATTCTGTTCTGGGAAGAGTCTGAACAGAAAGAGTAGGAGGCTTTTTCTTAAAGGTCAAAATGTTCACTCAATCTGGGCTCGTCCGAGATTTCCCTTCCTTCTCTTTTTTCCCCCCGTTTTGTCTACTCACCTTTTCCTGTTCATCGATGTGTCTGTCTGGATCTGCTCTGAAAAGTCTGAGTCTGATCTGAAAAAGCACCAGATAAATTTCACTTGTTTTGTCTATTCGTGCTTCAAGGTTAATAAAGTTGAGTGGCTTTGCCACCTTATATAAGTGTATTTATCCATATGTCACATTCATGTTTGTCTAGATCGTTACACAAACACATCTCACATTCATTATATATGCAAACAGCATGGTACACAGATCAGGCATAACATTATGACCACCTTCCTAATATTCCCAGTTTGGGCTCTAGTGCAGAGGTCTGCAACGTTTCTCAGGTCGAGGACCTCCTACCTACTAAATGTGTTTCATATTATTAGTGTTTTTTTCGCATTCAATACACTGCAAAAATAGGAATTTCAAGAAAGCAAAAAAAATCCTTGTATCAGAGACAATAACTTTGTGCTTATTTTAAGAGTTTTTGTCGACCAAGAAAAGCTCAATCCATTGGCAGATTGTTTTTTCTTAATACATGATGATTTGATTGAATATAAGAATATTTTCCTTCTTTCTAGTAATGCTGTTTTTCCAGTGTATTAAACTCTCCCTTATTCCCTCATGTTTTCTTTTAAGTTGTTCCTATAACGTTTTTAATCTCCTGAGACCTGAGCTTTAGTCTGTTGTGCATTTTTAATTTCTCCCAAGGTATTTGAGATGAGTAGAAGCTAAGAGCCATAAAAACTAAGTATCATCTTTAAACAGGAAGTCGTTTTTGCATAAAAAAATGATGTCCCCATATGTGGACGTGGGGATTATTTCACTGTATATTATAATAAAGTCACCAATATGAAACAAAATATAAAACTGGACATGCAAACACAGAATTGCAAATAATGAATCCTCAATACCAATATTAATGGAATTTGTCACATTTGTGCATTAAACTAGAAAAGTTGATAAACATAAATAAAGAGGTTTTGCACGTTTTTGCTCTTTTGTGATGTGATCGGCTGCAGAATGAATCTGAAATGAACGCGATCATGTTTTTTTACTCCAACCAGTAAAAGTTTAAATGAAGCAGAATAAGAAGCCGCCACCATAAAACTCAATGTCCCCATATGAGGACGCAGGGTCTCAGGAGGTTAATGTTTACTTCTCCTGTCACTGGTCATAATGTTGTGGCTGATTGATGTATGTTTGTATATTATAACAAACTATTGCTCAGAGAGTGACATGGTCGCCGCCTCCTCCTCCTCCTCTTGTGGTTCCCAGTGATTGACCTCTTTTCTAAATGCCTCCTTTAACAGGTGAACAAGTATGTTGAGGACCGAGAGGAGCTCAACCTGATCCATCCGGCCAAGAGGCTCCTTCTGTCTGGATGTGGCTGCCTCTCGGAGTCCTTCATCAGACCTGACCCCCGGTCCTGTCATCCATCTCATCCGTCCAGGTTTGACAAATCTATTCACGAGCGGATCGTCCATCTGAACTGAATTCACATGCGTTTTTTTTTTTTTAAAAATGCATTGGAATTGTTAAACGTTTACATTGTGAAGACGGATACTGGGAGTAGCATCACAGATAGAACTTTATTTGTAGGTTTTATTATCGAGCTTGTGGCCAGAGGACGTCGGTGTGTTCCCTGCTGACTGGAGCTCTACTGGAGGCCACGACCGCTCTGGGCGCTCGCTCCGCTCTGCTGTACCCGGTGCCCCAGTGCCCCAACAGCCACGCTGTGCTTAAAGGTGGGTGTTGGATCGTAGCATGGCTGCGTGTGGAAAACATTTTGCTGTGTTTCAGTTTGCACAAACTCAGCTGTGTGTCGTTGATGAGGTGGTGCACAGAGGTGCATGTGTGGGATCACAAGTGACTCAGAGGCTCGTGGGGTTCTCACTGTTCCCCTGTGGTTTACTGCTCCACTCTCTCTGCTCCGTTCCCACATGGTTCCTTCTCCGCTGCGGGATCTGGGTCGTGTGGGGTCCCTCGCTGATCCCAGTGGTTGTTCTCTCCTTGTTTCCTTTCTCTTTCATTTCTCTTCTCCCTGTTCTGCCTCCATGTGCAGCTCAGACGCACATTTAGAGACGGGAGTAAAGTAGGAGGCAAAAACAACAATGCAAACACACGCACAAAAAGATTATGTCTGACAGGAGGAAGCTGTGTGCACTTCAGACGTGGTTTCGCTGCTCCTCTGTTGATCAGGCATAACATTATGACCACCTTCCTAATATCGTGTGACTCATCAGGGAATGGACACGTGTCTTCTGAGGGTGTTGAAGACTTAATCAGTAGTTGATCAGTTTGGGATCTAGTGAGTTTGGAGGCCAGGTCAACACCTTGTCCTGATTTTCCTATTTTTATGATTTTTTTTTTGTGTGTGTGTCTGTGTCAGGCTGCTGCCATCAAGGAGTGTCATTGCTGTGGAGTGTGGGTGTCTGGTCTGGTCTAGGTCTTAGATCCTAAAGTTTCCCAGCAGAACATTGAATTGTCACAAGATGGTCGATGTTATTCACTTATCCTGCCAGGAGGTTTTAATGTTGTGGCTGATCGGTGTGTGGAGGTGTTTGGAATAGCTCATTATTTACTCAGATAATTTCTATCGAGTAGAAGACAAACGTCCTTTATAAAACGTGCTTTTGATCGTATGACTTAAGTGAGTATTTGTGTTTGTCTGGATTGAGCGACTGGACCAAACACGACTTAACTGCATCACTAGTTTTGTCGAATAGATGTTTTTTTTCTCTTCACCTTAACTGGGTTGTGGAGTTTGACCGGAGGCAGCGTTTAACGTCGGGGAAGCAAAGATTATTCTGTTACGTCACATTAGACGTCTGCTGTCAGGTTCCCTCACGTTAGCATTGATCTGTTAGCATTCGTTAGCTCGGGTTCAGTGTCTCGTTCAAGGACACTTCAGCATGAGGTAGATTCTAACCTCTTTACCTACTGAGACACAGTCTATTGAACCAAATCATCATCACAGTCATGTTCTGCTCCTTCAAGTCAGAATGAATCACCTCTATTAGCTGCATTTAATGCACAAACACCAACCAATACTGCAGATACATCCAGAATTATTAGAATGGATCATTAAAGGATATTTATTTTGCAAAAAAATAGATTTTTACACCTATTTTGAATTTTGTTTGAATACCAATACCGAACACTTTGCAGGCCCCTAATAGGTGTTAATGTTAAGTTCCTTCTTTTGGTTGTTCTCTATTCAGAGCTATGATGAAAACATTAAAAACACAGAATAAACACCTCTCTCTTGTCTCTCTTGTCCCTCATGACTTCATCGGTCAGTCGCTGGTCAGTTGTTCAAGCTGGTAACTGTCTCTCCACCTTCCCTACAATGATGTTACGTATGACTTAAACGTAAGCTGATCCTCACATTAATTTCCACTGGTAGCGAGCCAGGGGACAGACTGTCTCTGTCAGGCTCACCGACACACACACACACACACACACACACACACACACGCCCTCACAGACTCACAAAAACCTCATTTCTCCTGCGTTCTCCGTGACTTTCTATCGCATCGACCTCGTCGGCAGCGGAGCAGGAGCAGCAGACCTTTGAGAGAAAAATGAAAAACACGCCTGCAAACATGCACACGCAGCGCATATCTTCACCGTGACTCTGTGTTCTGTTCCAACGGGTGTTACAGGAAGCAGAACTGAGCCAGACACGCGTGCACATAGCACAGCTCAGGAGTCCTGGCAGAACCGGGCCTGGATACACACACACACACACACACACACACATAGCATGAGAGGCTGCCCGTATGTAACACTTGGACGACGTGCAACAGAGACACAGATGCAGAAGATTCGCTGTGATAAAAGGTTTTAATTCACAAACTGGAGCAGCGGCTGCAGACGTAGTCAGACGTCTCCAAAACGAGCGCAGCGCAACGTTTAAGTGATTATCTGATGTCATAAAAGACGTTTCATTATCATGAAGCTCGGGCGAGCTCCGACTCAAGTTTCAGACTTGGATAGTGTCGGTGTACTTATTGCTTTCTTACCATTTTTGGTATTGTTCCTCTCTTCGGTGTTTGAGAGTAACAGCCCGCTCTTTATCTTTAGGCGTTTCTCCATCTATGTTATGTAATTCAGTTCTGGTAAAAAGACAATAAAGAAGAAATGTATATGTTTATAGAATTTATCTAAAAAAGAATAGCGATCTGCTGGAATTATCGGCATCCAGGATATGCTTTGTGTCAGCTGATGATTTATTTATTTATTTATTTCATTTTTTTTTACGAGACTCATGCTTAGACTCTCACAGAGCTCCAGAAACATAGCGTTCCTCTTTATGTGCTTCATCCTGTAATCAAAGGTAATTTTTTTTCCTAGAAAAACTTTAGTGCTGCTTGTCTGTACGTTTCAGTTCTGGAGCTGGAGCCGTTCCCAGCTGTCATTGGTTGAGAGGTGGGGTCCACCCCTGCACAGGTTTCCAGTCAGTCTCAGGGAAAACACAGAGAATAGGGGCGGGCGATACCGGGAAATTTGGTATCAATCTGATGCCAAACAGATATAGGGCTAGTATCTGAGATATCAATATTTTTACTTGAAATATCATGAATAATTTTGCCTTTAGTTAGTTGATTGATTATAATTATAATAAACCACTTTTTTTGGGAAACAAATCTAAATTATTAACTAATTTAACAGTATAAAATTAAATAACTCCCCTTTTACTAAACACAATTGTTAACTAATAAGAAAAAGGAACAACAATATAAATATAACAATGTATTAATGTATTTATTTCCCACCAGAGAAATGGGTCTGCATATCTTTAATTATCTTCCGAGTACCGACTCCATTTCAGTAACGACATCCGTTCCAGTTGTGCGATGCTGCAGTGATTCTAGGATCCGAGTATCAGACTCTGTCCACATCCACCTTTTACTACAGGTGGAGGCGGAAAAGCTCCTGCAGACTTGGAGAGAAGCTGCATGAACTCTGTGACGACGTATAGAAGAGAAACTGGAACAAAAGTATTGATCTCATCATGGTAGTATCGATCTGATACCGATACTAGCCTTGGTATCGATACTATCGATATTTAGGTCGATATGTCCAGTCCTACCAGAGACACACTCACATCTACAGCCAGTTTAGAATGACCAGTTAACCTAACGAACATGTCTATGGACGGTGGAAAGTCTTAACTTTTAGTTTCTTAGTTGGATTTTCTTGCTCCTGTTCTTGATTGCGGTGAAAGACGAGCAGACGTCGACTGGTCGATGAAGCGCAGAGCACAAAATCTATATTCTCAACCTCAGCTTTTCACACAAAAGAAGCCACGGAGGCTTTTATTCAGGGTAACTGAAGCTTGAACGCTGTCTACTGTCTCCTGTAGCCCACGGCAACGCCATAAACACCGTCGGTCTGTCACTTCTAATAAAAAAACAAACACGCTCTACAACCACAGCAACAATGTCAACACAACAGAACGGAGCTTATCAATAGTGCGAGCTGTAGATGTGTTTAACCTACATATCAGCACCACCGGCAGCATTTAATAGTCCTCCACAGTGTGTTGTTGGATGGGATAGCGTAGCAGGTATTTCTCTGCAGCTAAAGGTTAAATAACGTTATCAGGCAGTTGATGTGTAGCCTCCTTCTCTCTGTTGCCACAGGACGTTTGGTCAAGTTGTTAATTGACTGATGTCCAGAGGGAGGGAGTCCATAGACTAAATCTGTGCATACAAATGCAGATTGAAAGGAATTAACGGAAAGGGTGCAACCCACTGGTGTATACGCGTAATGTATAGTGTATACGTGATAATTCATTGGGCGAATTGAGTCAAAAAACAACATAAATCCAAATCCATTTCCAATTTATAGCACTTCTACAGAACAAGTGGTGGTGGAGGTGTGGAAGTTGTTCATGATCGGCCTAAAACATGACCTTTTCTTTTTAAATCGTTATTAAGACGTTCAAAATCGATATCAGAAAAATTCCTTGACCCAGCTTTTCGTAGTGGATGTCTTTTCAGATGCAGCGCAGTAGCACTTTAGTTGTATTTCAGGACTGACATTAGTATGAGCTTTGTATTTAGTGAAGTATTTCCACACACTGGACTCGTCATCTCGTCACCCTGCGTCCTCATACGGGGACATTAAGTTTTAGGTTTGTTGCAGCTTGTTGTGCTTCGTTTAGACCCGTTGTCCTCATAAATAGATGCTTTCGTCTCAAATCTAGTCTCAAAAGGGACAAAAGTGGACAAGTTACAAAACCTGATCATGTTTTATGGTTTAAACTTTATGCTCTTTAACTTTTCTAGTTTGATATGATGCACAAATTTAACAGATTCTATCAGTAACAAGCTTCAACGTAGGAATTTGATGACGTTGGAAGGTCATTGTTTGTGATCTTGTTCTTGCACAGCAATGTTTATGTGCATTTAATGCACATCTGTGACTTTATTGTATCACACAATGAAATAATCCCTGTGTCTGCACATGAGGACTTTTTTTCCTGTTGCACCAGCGTTTTAGATTACGAGGATTTAGATTAAGTCGGGCTGGAAAATATCTGAGGTGGTGTGATTATTTCTTCGCTTTGTTTAGTTTCGTTTGTGAGGACACTCGTGAGGACACTTCTGAAGACAAATACTGGGAGGGTAAATGTCAAGCGTTGCAGAAGAGAATGAGGTCAAGGTGGCGTGTGCTGCTCCAACACAGAGACCATGAATCATTGCTGAATATGGTGATAATTACAAGCACTTGTTTATGTCTCGTGGAGCTCGTCTTGCCTGTGCAGCTCTGAGGCTTGTTAGTGTTGGAGGCTGCATAAATTGTCACCAAAGCGCGACACGTGTGTAAAATGCATAGACGCTCGCTCGCCAGTTCATTAGGTACCCCGGTGAAAGCCGCTGTGATATACTGTAACGGTCCTGCAGTGAGTCTTCGGGGTTCTGGTGTTCAGCGCTTGTTTAGAATAAAGGAGAGAGCTGCTGATTCTGGAGGCTGGAAGGAATGGATGTGGTCCTGTTGTGTATGCATAGCACAGATATGACGTAGACATATCTGTGCATATTATGTAATAATATTTTAAGTACAACCTACAAGACTTATCTGAAAAGATAATTGGATATTGGACAGAACCTCTTTTTTTCAGTCAAAACCCAACTGTTCTCCTTAAGCAGCCTGGAAGATGTTTATTTTATTTTATTTTATTTTTTATTATTTTATTTTATTTTTTATATTTTTTGTTATTTTTATTATTTTATGATTTATTATTTTTTTGTTTATTTTTATTTTATGTATTTATTTTATTTTACATATATAATATATTCTCCGTCTTCTGTTTAGTGCAGTTTTACACATGTTTTTTACTTGTTAACGTATGTCTTTAGTTTGTTTCTATTTTTATTAAGTGCTTCTTGAATAAAGATTATCTTTACACGGGTCAAGCGACAAATCAGAACCGAAAATACTCCGAAGATGGTGAAATACCAAATCTATGACGGCACGGCTGAATGTGCACCAAAATATCAACGTTTGCTCTTTAAATAGTGCATATTTAGCTCGGGCATTAAACGGACAGCTTTCAGTCAAAGAAACTCCACCGAGGACGTCTGGGAATCGGTCGTATTTATGTCAGCTGTAAATGTGGATTGTTTCCAGTGATTTTCTTGAGATCATTTCCTTTATAGCACAATTATTTGCCGCGCTGCGCCGCTGGGGGAGGAAGGACACGGCTTCTGGGGAGCTGTGCTCTGGTCGGGGTTTCGCTCTTTTATCTTCTCTTCCTCCGAGTCGTCATTGTGCATTGTGTCGAAGGTCGGAGTTTAGGAGCCATTGACAGCAGATGTGGTGGGGAGTTGAAGAGAAGGGAAGTCTCAAGGATTTCAAGAACACATATTGTTTATATATAACAGGCGACAAAGAATAAGGCCACGTGTCTTTTAAAATGTACATTTGTTTAGTGTGAGAGCGTTTTCACGGCACCTTAAGTGTTAAATTATTTAATTTATTCATTTAATCACCACTAATTTATTAGTTTGTGGCCTTTTGGAGGAAAAAACTTCAGATGTATCTTATTTTCTTCCTTGATAATGTTTTTTTTTTTTAAATATTTAATTTAATACTGAGGACAACTCAATGTGCTTTACATTAGAAAGGTAAAATAAGGGTTATAATGAAAAAGTTATGACAGGAAAAACTTATAGAGGAGAAAAAAAGCTAGACTAAAGTATGGCATAAAATGAAAGTGTTTCTTTGATTAAAAATCAAAATGCTAATTTGCATTAAAGGAGTTCACCCATAAGAACCTGAATTTAAAAAACATTCAAGCTTAAAACTGATTTCACTTCTGTTGGTAGTTTGTTCCATTTTAGTCTGAACTCTGGGCTCGACTACCTGACCTGACTCCACAGAACTGTACATAGAAGCTCTGCTGTGTGGGGACGGTTATCGTTCAGGTTTTATGTGATACCAACACCATTATCAGTTCTGCTTATCGATCCAATTCTTCATAAATTCCCTCGTCAAGTCATTTTTTTGTCTAGAAAAACTTTGTGGTTTCGTGTAAACAACAGAAATTTTATTGACTTTAACAACAGATAAGAGCTTGTGTAAGAAAACTAATATGAAACTGGTCCCTGGATCCTCACTAGACTTACTGATAGCGCCACCCGTTGACCGGATATTGTCAAACACATGTCTCTCTCTGCATTTAATGCCATGTTTTTTATTCACGTTTTAATAATTAGTGGCGTTCTCGCTTTGAGTGACAGGTGTTAGCCTGAGCTAACAGGTAGCGGAGAGTTGGGTGGGCGGGTCTCAACGTCCGACGTGACCCCTCCCCCATGTCCATATTTGGAATATCTGAGTGTGGGCGGAGCTAAGCTCATCCAACTTGGGGACCGCAGGCTCCGCCCACTTCATTTTTCCAGGTTTAAAATCCAATGTGTGACGTCACGATGTGTTTGTCCAATTAATAGCTTCAATGTAAAAACTCTTTTTCGTTTTTTGGCCGTTTCAGTGCACATTAATAAACATTTCTGTAAATTTACAGCTTAGCCAAATTCTTTTCAGTCACAGTCTCTGGCCAACTTTAGCTAATCGGCCCATTCGGTTCTTTAACAGAACCAGTTATCGATGCTCATCTCGACTCGTTTACGGGGAAAAAAAGTGGTCGGATTAAAGTAACAGTCATCTCACGTTAATGCACTTCAATTTATTTCCTTTGCTCTGTTTAATAGTCTCCGTCTAGGCATCCGAATAATTCACCACATTATTAAACGTGTCGGAGACGCGTTGGAACCAAAAAACACAGTTACCTTCCAAAGAATTCATCTGGATTTATTGTGTTTTCTCGTTCAATTATTAAAACAGGGCGAGAGAGACGAGAGATAGAAGAGTCTATTATTATTATTATTATTAATAAAAGGTTAACGCGCTGATATGTTTGTGTCCGGCGGGGACGGTCCGGCCGGTGTCCGTCTTTAACGCGTGGCTGTGAACTATGTATGGTGTCAGAGAGGAGTGGGCGGGAGACACGGGAGGGAGACGGAGTGAGAGACAGAGGGAGGGAGGGAGGAGGAGGGAGAAGGAGGGAGAGCAGCTGCATGCGGGAGAGAGACGGGACTCGGCGGCTCAAATGTGGACCAGCGTCGCTCGGCCACCCCGGCTCTGAGCTGTGGGAGTGGGAGGTGGGAATCCAGAAACCATGAAGCACTCTCACAGAATGGACTTGAAGCTGATCAGTGAGTTACAGCGCGTCAGTGGGACTTTCAAAGTGTGTGCGTCTACTAGGCTGTATTTAAATGCTAATAGGGAGCTCGCGCTCTGTGGATCAGGTTCGTGCATATGAAATCTAAAAGTCCTAACTGGTGATTTACTGTCCTGGCTGCTGTGACCAAATGTGCTTTTCATCTCCAAAATTGATGCTCGTGTCTTGCGTCCTGTCTCATCTTTAATCCTAAATCTTATTCATTTCTGTTTTTCATGTCTTAACGTCACAACGTCATCACTTTTAGTTGCTTATTGTGTGTTTTTTTTTTTCTAGAGGAGTTTTAACTGAGTGTGACTCAGTTTCCCTATTTAGTTTTTTTTCCTCTTGTTCTGAAGATTCCTACTAAACACTTGACACCCAGTGACCCACTCTGATCGCCTTTAACCCCGTTTAGCTGCAGGGGGCGGTAGCAAACACCGGCGTAATAATTGTAATTTGAGTCATTTAAATATTTAAATATTACGTCATGTATTCGCTGTGTCACCGTGGACATAACTTTTCCTCTGAGGACTCAGTAACAAAACCGTGTCGTCGTCTGTTTTAGATAAGGAATCATTAAAGACGTAGTACTTTTTTTGTTTTTTTCATTGCTGTGAAATGAACAGGCCTCATTCTCAGATAAAGATAATTTTAAACTTCTTATCTTTACCCGTAATTTAGTAGTAGTTTTATTTATTTATTGATTGATTGATTTATTTATTTCTTCATGTCTGCCCCTGGTTGCGCGTCATCTAATCCCAAACGGAGACTCTCTGATAAGCGCTATTGTCAGCGGTCAGACGGATCGATGTTTATTGCTTCTGCTGCGACACCGTGTCTGTGTATTTGACTTCATCTGTGTCTACACAGTTTATTCTGGTGTGTTTATGTTTGCTGCTGCAGACGTGTTCGTGCGTTTACTCCTACACGTCCATTTTTTTCTCTTTCTTTTCTTTCTGTATTTGGACAAAGGCGTGTTTGACCTGTATCTGATTGTTTCTTACAGTAAATGTGTGCATGCGTCTCCCCCTGAGGCCCGGCTGGTGGCAGATGTTGTTCCTTTTTGTGATTACTAAACAGAAAGTGTGCGACGCTGCGGTTTGGCTTGGGTTGTATATTTTATCGTCCCCGATCGTTACTCGAGATTTAGAGAAAGAAACAAAGATGTGAGGGGAAAGGTATACGCTCCCCCGGCTGCTCTGACTTCAGGTTGCAACAAAATAAGAGGATGTGCTACATACACAGATCAGCCACAACATTATGACCACCGACAGGAGAAGTAAACAACATTTATGTTCTGCTGGGAAACATTCAGACCTGGTGTTCATTAGACATGTAGCACCCACCTAGACCAGACCAGACCCCCCCCCCCCCCCCAACCCCCACCCCGTATCAGTGGCTCCTTGATGGCAGCAGTCACCCCCTGCAGGATGCATGGAAAAACTGTTTAGGAACAATTTGGCCTCCAGATTCACTAGATCATTGATCTTCAACAAGGAGCTGCAAAATCTTTGGTTGATTAGAGATTTTATATATATATATTTAATTTCCCCCACAAATTTAAATTCATTTAAATACACATTGGCATCTAACAGAGTTTAGGGAGTTTAATATTGAATGCAAAATGATAATAATAATACTATGTCAGTTGTCAGGCTACGATCCCAACTAAATAAAACATGAAGAACAGCACAAGGTGTCGACCTGGCCTCTAAATTCACTAGATCCCAAACTGATCAAGTATCTGTGGGATGATCCAGACGCCGCAGGACACCCTCAATAGGCCCATGTCCATTCTCTGATGGGTCACCACAAGGGAGACCTGCACAATATTAGCAAGGTGGTCATAATGTTACGCCTGATCTGTATATATCTGTATATATCTATATGTCTATAGGCTGAAGGGGTTGTTCTGATGGAAGTCCTTAGAGACTTAGGCTGTTTGTGCTGCACCTGTTTGAGTGCCCACATACTCCACTGGGGAAGTTGTCATCAGCTCTGGACGTGTGTGTGAGAACAGAGTGTGCGTGTTATGTGTGTGTTATGTGCGTGTTACGTGTGTGTGTGTGTGTGTGTGTGTGTGTGTTATGTGTGTGTGTGTGTGTGTGTTATGTGTGTGTGTGCGTGTGCGCTTTCTGCAAAGGAATGACGACTGGGTCGGTGCTCAAGGTTCCTCGTCTTTGGTTGGTATAAATAGCCGTGATTTACTTAAGAAAGAAAAGCAGCCCTGGAGGCGGTGATGAAAGACTTTCACGTTTGTAGAAATCCGTACAGTTCGTTTCCACGTGTATTCAAACAGCTCGTGTTGCACTGGACTCGTTTAGCCTTTGGTTGGTGCCGTCTGCTCCGTGCGCTTACTACGTGTGGGGTGATTTAGTTTGTCTCCAGGTTTAAGTTGAAGAGTGCACGCGCAGCCTCGTCGTTTGAACTCTGTCACCTTGGTTCACCGGTTACACACACACATCCAACACACACACACACACACACGCACACACGCACACACAGAGACACAAAGACACACAGACACACACACAGAGACACACACCATTCTATTTCCTGGTTCCATTTACGCCAGGCTACTTGTTAAAATGTAAACGTCATGAAAATGGTTAAAACGGATGTTCAGCCAATATCCTCCATCCACCACCGTGCACACACACACACACATACACACACACACACACACACACACACACACACACACACAGTGTTTGTATTCAGCATCCATTCTAAATGAGTAATTTCCTGCATAAAAATCACAGGGACAGGACATCATGGTCTGTTAGTCCTGGTTCATGTTCTCTCAGTCTTTCAAGACGAGTTCTCCACCTTCCTGGACTTTTTTTTTGTTATTATTCTTTTTTTTCTTATGTCTCACAGGTTCACGTCGGTTCACATATTAGATTCTCTTATCTATATATATATTCCTAATTCCGGCCACTAATGAGCCCAGTGTATATTTGAGTTTGTGTGTTGCTGATAGTAGATAGACTTTATTGATCCACAGGGGAAACCGCTGCTTGGTGACTGTATTGCACATAAAAATAAAAATGAAAGGCAGAAAAATAAGCAAAATCAATCAATAAATACATAATAAATGATGTATTATTATTATTGTGTGTGGGGGTGGCTATTGGCAAAGACTTCACGATACGTATCGCGATACGATACGATACATTATTGTGATATTATGATATTGCGATATATTGCAATACGTAGTTCACTGAGAATGTTATTAAACGCATCTTAAAGTATAATTTGTATATATGTACATCAGATGACATCAGTGATAATTTATTGGAAAAATTGAGTCAAAAAACGATATTAATCCAAATGATCTGTTTCCATCGGTGGTGGAGGTGCAGAAGTCGCTCACAATCGACCCAAAACACGACTTTTTCTTTTTCTTCTAAAACTGATATTAAGACATTCAAAATCGATCAAAATCAATTGTATTGGAAGAAAAAATGAATATACCTCCCGTGTATATATATGTTACTAATATTAATCTTAATAATAAATCATATTAATAACAGATAAATAAATTGTCTAAGAATAATTTTAGTTCACCAATTCTTTACCAGTAGAATTTTTTATACGTCAAAAAAAAAATAAAAATAAAAACACGCAGATTGACCCACTTGCTTTGATACATTCATTCAAACGGAGACAGTCACTGCTTCATTGTCGGCTGTTTCTGCGTTAATGTGCATTTGCACTTAATTAATTCTTCAGAATCTCTTAAGACTTTTTTTTTTTTTTTTTGCTGACAGCTTTGTCTCCACCCCCGTGTGTGTTTCACCCCGTTTAGAGCCTGAATACATGAATGAATGAAGCCTCTGCGCGGTCAGGACATTCATGAAACTAATTTCACAGGAGGCGGGCGCTCAATTTCCATTTCACAAGGTTAGCTCAAAAAACCATCAACAGACGGAAGATTGGCTCGACTGTTGTATTAAAGCGTCATTAAAGATTTGTCAGTTTAGTTTCAGATCACTGGACTCTGAAACATATTTGTGTTTTTCTCAAATAGTTTTTATCATGAAATGTGAAAGTATCTGTGAAAAACGTGCTCCGGCCTGAACTACATGATAAAAACCATCACTCACATGACCTGCAGTGCTTCTGTCTGCAGGACGGTTAAGAGATTTAGAGGTTTTATCCCGTCTCTGTAACCGTGATGGATGGATCACACCTGCCGCATAATGTAAACTACAACATTTCCACTCATTCTGCTCATCCCTTCTTCTTTCTGTGTCTCATCTCCGCTGCCTCCTCTCATCCCTCATGTCCTGCTTTTTTTTTTTTTTTTTTTTTTTTTTTTACTGTAGAATATGACATGTTCTTTCTTGGTAATTTTCCGAGTGTGTGCTTCTTCTTTTATCCTTCCTTTCATTTTTCCTCTTCCTTTCTGTGTTCCTTACACACACACACACACACACACACACACACACACAGTCACACTGAGAGAGTTCATTACAGAAGCTGTGAGACCGGATCCACAAATCAAACTGTGTAAATAAGCAAGTTTTGTTCCTGCAGAGCAGTCACTGCGGTTGCCATGCCTACCTGTTGCACATCTCAAGGGTTACCAAGGACAACCTTTAAGTGTGCGGGCTCGTGTGTGTGCATACGCGCTCTTCTGTATCTCTGCTTTGTGTGACATTGAGACAGTGACCAGATCAGCCTCCTGTCTGACTCCTGGTATTCACTCCATCTGATGCACATCCCTTCGACTTTATGGTGGTTTACTTACGGCGTTTAATAACTCGTTAATTCAGCACATTAGTGGCGTCTGCTCGCTGTCACCAGTCGGACGTCGCCTCAGTAGTCGGCTGCAGGTACAAATAGAAGCAAATATTTCCTGTATAAGCTCAACGTGTGTTTATGTGGCGTCCGTCCCAACGATGTACACTATGTCTACCTGACAGCTCCAGCACCAGTGTAGAAAGTGTCCATTAGTCGTTTGTCAGCGGAGACGAGGGCCGCTCTGTGTGTACTGTATGTGCGCATATGTGTAAACAGACGGACTAATGGACCCGGACTGAAATCCAAACACAGGAACTGGCAGGTGATCGGTGCTGTTTACTTCCAGACGCCCGAGTGAGGATTCACCCGGTTGGTTTAGAGAGGAGGGTCGGGAGATGTGAGACGTCCACGTTAATTCATGAGAAAGAGAATCTCGCTGAGGCTTTAAACTTTCGCGGTGAAAGGGAAACAGAGGAG
This sequence comes from Mugil cephalus, assembly GCF_022458985.1. Taxonomy (NCBI): domain Eukaryota; kingdom Metazoa; phylum Chordata; class Actinopteri; order Mugiliformes; family Mugilidae; genus Mugil; species Mugil cephalus. The sequence goes on along the minus strand of NC_061785.1, from coordinate 3,852,453 downwards.
ATAATTGCTCACTCTTATTAATCCCACACTCCTGTTGTTGTTGCTGCTGCTTCCCCTTTTCTTCCTGTGACATGTTTTCTTTCATCCGCCTGACCTCAACGTTCCCTCAGCTCCAGCTCCAAGGTGTTAATGACGAATAAACTCATCATCTCTTTTCTGTTTCCTTCCCTTTTTTTTTTCCTCTCTCTCTACCCGTCCATCCAGAGCGTCAGCTGGCCAACAGCATGACCAGCAGCAGTTCTCTTCCCCCCAGCGTCAGTGGGATCAGTAAGGATCTGGCAGAGCTGCGTCACCTCGTTCAGTTCCCCGAGGAGATCGCCTGCATCCTCACTGAGCAAGAGCAGCAGCTTTACCAGCAGGTAGGAACGCTTTTAGAAATGTTACACGTCGGGGGGGTTCGAAAACGATGCTCTGTGCACCTGACGTGCACAAAAATACTATATGCACAAAGTATTTTAGAGCAGAGCAGCAGGAGATGTTTGGAGATATGACATTAAAGCTGAGTGACTCAGCTTTAACGTGTGCTTTCTTTCTGCAGGTCTTCCCCTTGGACTACCTCTGTTTCCTCACTCGAGACCTGGGCAGTCCCGAGTGTCAAACTAAACGCCACCCGAATCTTAAGGCCTCGCTGTCGGCGCCCACCATTCCTACCCAGAGTGCTCAGCGAAGCAACGCTGTGGAGGACCTGGTGGCTCGGTTCAACGAGGTGAGCGGGCCGGACTGACAAGCTAACGCCATTAGGCTAATAGCCTTTTTATTTTGCCTTTTACTCCGGGGTAAACAAAAAAGACGCAGCCAGCTCATATTACTTTTATTCCCACTAGACCTGTATCAGCTTTAAAGGACACGTTTCATCAGAGTAATCTTGCATTAGTCAGTAGGGCTGAACAATTCATTTTAATTGCGATCATGATTAAGCCTCAAGTTACTCGGTGTTCGGATGAGAGCAAGTCTTCATGTCGAGCACCATGGTAGTGATGTTCGATGCCACTGATATCCTTTTACGTAAAATTCAGGCTGGTATCAGTGATACCGATCCGATACCGATACTTGGTGTAAATTCATCGTAATGTGTCTGGGAAACCTAGAAAAAGTAGTTTATTTTAAATCATAGCTTCATAAAGAGTAATTTATGTATTTATTTTATATTAGTGGCCTCATTTAGTATATAGGTAAAACACTAAGAAAAGTAAAAAGTAAAATATTATTGATTTTAGAGCATAAGGATATATGGTATCGATATTTCGGTATCGATCCGCACATCACTAATTGGTTCAGTCATGTAAAAAAACATTACAAACCAAAGTAGGAGGAATGTTTAAGGGCCAAAGTTAATGTTGCTACGCTAAATCCCTGTGTCCAGAAAATAAATACATTTTTTAATTTTTATGTAAAATGTACATTGTTTATTATTAAGCATCATTAAGCACTTTGCAGTGAAAACTCTTAGAATATTTAAAAGTAGAACAATAAAAATACAGATGTTCTCCCTAACGTGATTAATAATCGTGATTGCGATATTAATCAAAGTTAAAAGTTTTTTATCATTTAGTCCGTAGTCGTGCAGCTCTAATAGTTAGTGAAAAGCTGACTAAAGATGTTCTCAGTCTGGACGGGATCACTTGAATTTGCTATGGCAATGAAGGCAGTGAAGGGCCTTAGCAGAATGTGACATCACCTCATGTGTTTGCCCTTGCGCAACACTGCCAGCTGCTAGCTGTATGTGCTCGTACATACGTTTTGCATCTGCATGAAAGGAAACAACTCTTCCAGGAAAAGCTACAATTATCTGGGAGGCGAGGAAGCGAAAGAATAATAACGAGAAGAGGAGGTACAAGCCATGGCACAGGGCTGCATCATGACTGATGTAGTTGTGAAAATATTTTTGTGTTCAGATTAGATAAAGGTTTGTGTGCTTGCAGAACTTGTGCACTGGTTCTCTGAGCTGACGGCCAGTTAAAAGGAGATCTCTCTGACCTCTGAACTCATTCAGATTCAAAAATGCTGAATTAGCTGAAAAGCTTGGCCTACACAGGGTCTGACACCAGAAACATGGCCGACCCTGACAGTGTGGCTTCTGGGTGCCTTGAACATGGCATTACAGAGATACGTTTCATTCTGGATGAGAAAACCGTCAGGAAAATATTGATGAAAAAACCCTGTGTGTATCTTGGCTGCCCTTTAGTGACCTCCCTGTAATGGCGTCATCGGTGACAGTGGTGATGCGTGCCTCGCATCTTGACGTTAATGTGAAAGGTTGAAAAGAATAACAGAGCGGTAATTGTGTTTTCCTCCAGCTGCATTTGCCCTGTTGTATTTGCCATGCGAGTCGTACTAACTTATCAGACCTCGACTGTGTACACAAGCTCTCACAGTGGTGCAAGTTGGCTAAAGTTATGCTCCCGAGCCTTGTGTCTTTCACGGTGAGTGACTTTGAGTATAAACAACTCTGTACTGTTGAGAAAGAGAAAGTGTTGGAGGGGAGGGGGGAGATTGATTGGGAATGATGAGGTCATCTTTAAGTTGCATGCCTTTCACATCAGCTGGTTTTTATTTAAGTCAGTGAGAGGAGAGACATGAAAAAAAAAAACGGTTTTCCAAATGTGCAGTGTGGCCATATTTGGGCACAATGGAACAAGAGTCAAATGACAGCGGTGATTCTCCCATGAAGACACTGATGAGGCCTTGAGGTGGCTTCAGATGGTTTCATTCTGCTTTTAGCTTTGGCTGCGTGCCACAGTTTGTATAAGCTTACCCCCTGATCGCTCACATCCAACGATGGTGTTGTGTCAAATATATCCATTAAAATAATAGTAAAAGGATGTAACTGTATATAACTGCATAAAATAAGCTGAATTCCAGGTGTATAGACCCCTTCATGGCCTACATCACTGTGATGTCACAACAATAACTAGAGGCAAAGGAGACTTTCAACCATGAAAATGTCGTCTTGCTGTATTTTTTGGTGCCAAAACCAAGTTTTTTCACATACCAGCCACTGCCAGTCTTGAACAACGTTGTTTTGGCTTTAAAAGAAAGGACTGGAGTGAGACAATCACAACAACATGCACGCTTCATATCAGATAAGATTAATGTGTAATGCATCATCAGTTTCAGTCTGGATAACATTATGGGTGTGAATAACCCATTTAAACCCAAGTTAAACGTTATTTGGATGATTCTTGATACGTGGTAATGCTAATGCTAATGCTAACTGCTAGGTAACGCAGTGTTAGTTGCATGTTTCAGGGGCGTCCAAGCAGAATTTGCATTTACTACGTTACCTTCCACAGTGGTTCCACTTACTTCTTGTAAAATCTTTTTTTGGAGACGCTTCACTTGAAAAATACAGACCAGACTTCGTCCCCTCTGTGTCCTCCTTTGGTCAAATCCTCCAGTGAGTGACAGGGGTCGGTGAATATAGTCCCATCAGTCAGAGTCAACTTTTTAAAATATCTCTCAGGGTCTCAGGGAGTGAGTTTAATAGTATATTCTCTAAAATATGTGTTTTCCTCCTTCATTCTTGCCAAAACAGTCCATTGAAATATGCTAACCGCCGTTTACAGGTTATTGTGTTTGAGATGTTTTGCCTCCAGTTAAGCCCCGCCCCTTGAAAAACGTCACATTGTTTACAAACCAAGATAATATCAGGATGGAGGTTCAAATCTGAGAACTGAATCCTACTTCACTGACCTGACCTGTGTCCACTGTTTTGAGGATGTATCAGATGGATTGATTGATGGATATGAAGATATGTAGATTGATCTATATACAAAATTTTTACGAGAGCAATAAAATTATTGAATATTAAATTTCAATGAAATTAATAAATGGGGCTTTAGAGTTCATTCAACGCCCTCAAGAGACGAGTCTTTGCAAATCTAACCCGAAACATAATCTAATTTGGATTCCCAGTCATTTTCAAACCATGTATGGAAACGAAACCGCTCTAAAAATGTGGATGTCCTGGGAGACGAAACCCCTCTTTGTGTCTGTCCGGGGCGTTTAACTTTGACAGGGCCGGTGTGTGTGCTCTTGCGCTCTTGAGTTAGTAATTGACCTCGGGTTATGTAATTGGTCGTATCAAGGAGAAGCTGACCCTCACAGTTCAACTAATAACACATGAACAGATGGAGACAGACAGACAGACAGACAGACAGACTGGAGGACAGGCGGATGGACACATACACAAACATCAAAGGGGGATCAGCTTGTACCCAGCTCCAGTTCTGTTTTTACGTGTGTCTATGTGGGTGTCTGAACTTTTGTCAAACTGCCATTTATAAGATCTGCTGTGTGTTTGCATTGTTTGAGGACACAACTTTTGTTTGCTCTTTGCTGCTCTTCTCTACCATGACGTGCCCTCTCTCTCTACATATATATATATATATATATGTAGTGTCTCCTTATATCCTGTCTATTTTCTGTGATACACAGCACTGAGCACACACTTCTTCTATCTGGAATATCAGAAGAGAAGCCAGCTCAGTTTGATCCCTTGATCTGCGGTGGTTCTAAAAGCCATTTTGCAGACCGTCCAGAAGGGTTTGGATGGTGACTGTAATTTAGCCCCATAGCTGACATGACTTTGCATTATGTCATGAGGCTAGAAGTGACTGATTTCCTTTTTCATGCATAGCACGCACATCCTGGCACACACATCCTGGCCAGTGTTATACCAGATAAGAGAGTCAGCGAGTCACCTACTGTAAATTCTACAGCAAGAAACGGAAAAAAGGGGAGTACGCCTCAGCTTTTCAATTTAAGAGATTAAAAAAGCTTTTTCTTTCAAAAAAAAAAACAGAAAAAAAACACCAGGAGCACAACTCTAATAACATTTTTTTTTTTTTATTGACCCATAAATTGTACAGGCCAGATTCCATGCTTGGCATCTCAAGCTCGGCCCTGTTGTTGTTATTCTTGTACCAGTCGCTGCTCACGTTGTGTGTCATTTAAAATATAGTTTATCTGAAGCCATCGCCGTAAACTGTGGTGTACCACACGGTTCTGTTATCGGCCCCTTGTCATTTACACTTTGCCTAACATCTGCTCGGACATATTTTCTTTCATTGTCGTAGGCGTTTCAATTTTTATGCTGATGTTTTTGTGCAGTTGTTATTTATACCGAGGTGCTCATTATTAGAAACTGTACCAGTGTTAATTCATTCAAATAGCAAACTTTTATTGGACCAGTTGTGCATTGCAAATTCATAATCCATCCACTTCCATAATATTTCATTTTTATCTTCTCCACTCCTCTAAATACCTTCCTTCATCTTTTAAAACTATGACTTCTTTTTCTTCTCTGGCTGTTCTTTGAATTAGTTTGTGTTATTTCATTTATTGTTTATGTGGTTTGTCATTTAAAAGAGTCGCCTGTCGAGCCCCTATGGATGTTTTCTTTTGGTTCCTCCTGCACATTCCTATCTCACACTTCTTAATATACTGTATGCTTTGTTATTTTATTTTTACTGAGCAAATAAATAAATCAATAAATGATGAATATTTCTTCTAAACAAAAAACAAACACAGATGTTGATTTTTTTTTAGTACCACTGCAGGTATTTGAAATTCTAATGCATGTAAAGCACAAGTAACAAAAACCTTTAGCAGCCTTATATATCACCTTAGATATCACTCTGTTGACTTCCAGTTAATTCTGCACTGTAATTAAAGCTTTCATTTCTCAGTTATAGTAAACGGCTCCACCCCATTTAATCCAATTCTTATCATTGCATCACCAGATGCATCACTATGCACACTCGCTGTACGCGTATTATCTGCAGTAGAGCTGTAGAGCTTTTTCTTGTCATGCACCTTTCTCATAGAAGAGTTAGTAAGGAGTGATACTTTTGAACGATTTGAATGCAATTTTAAACTTTTTTCATTGGAAAAAAAAGGTGTTTGTTGATATTTTAATCTTTAATTTATGCGTCTACTTAGAGTCTGTTGATGGGACAAACACCTTGAAGCTCGGGGAGTTCACTGTGAATGAGTATTTTAAGAATCAACCGAGATTAGGTAGTTATTGTCCTTTTATTACTGTAGTATTTGTTTGTTAAACACACATTGGGTTAATGTGCTTGTTTGAGGTCGGTGCTCTACTTTTAAAACTGAACCGACATCAAACAATACCGCATGTGAAACTATTTACATGTTTGAGTGAGTGAGTGTTTGTGTGTGTGTGTGTGTGTGTGTGTGTGTGTGTGTGTGTGTGTGTGTGTGTGTGTGTGTGTGTGTGTGTGTGTGTGTGTGTGCACAGCTTTATTTAGTTCCTGTTAAGTCAGACTGCGGTGGGCTTTACTGAGCCTTACATAACCCAGTAATAGATCTCTGGGCCAGTGGGATGTTTTTTACCACCTGCAAGGGGCTTAGGGAGTTTCAGTATGAGTGTGTCATTACGCGTATGCGAGTACCTTCTGAAATGCATGGAGACAAAGACACGGGAGAGCGAGAGGAAGACAGATTTGAATCTCATCTTTTTCCTGTTTGGTGCGTGTGTGTGTGTGTGTCCATCACGAAGAATGCGAAGGGAAACTGAACCCGATGCATATCTGGTCCTGCCATCGTGCCTTTTGCACATGCTTTAAGGCAGTCAGTGCAGAGACAGAGCACAGCTGATAGACATCTGATCTCATTCTTTCTTCAGCGTGTGTGTGTCAGTGTGTGTGTGTGCGTGTCAGTGTGTGCGTGTATCAGTGTGGGGCCAGCTGGCATGACCCCGCACACACGCATTACAACTTTAGACACATGTCTCCAGACAAGAATTCATGAGCACAAACAAGACCACACACACAATAAAGAGGTTTCAGCTGACCGTAGCGTGGCTGTGGATGCAGTGTCCCTGTTGTAGTAACAGCCTTGTAATAACATACTTACGAGTCCTGTTGTGGTTTGGCAAATTATCAGTTGTTGCCTGGATAGTCTAATCGGAGATGTTCACTATAAAAAAACATTGTCATGTAGATGTGCATTGTGTTATAGGAGCAAAACAAAGGCGTGGTTCGTGAACATTAGTCATTACGCTCGTTCTTAAGTGATCCCATGCCGCTCCTGCTCATCCTGACGTTGGCCGAGTTTGCCGAATCTCCTCTTCTCCTCGGATGCAGAGCAGCTCGCGCATCTCACGCTCTTGCCAGTGCACTCCTTCAACTTAGGAGCTTAGCAACAACAACAACTAAAAAAAAAATTCTGAAGAACAGCACAAAGCGTTCATCTGGCCTCCAGATTTACTCAGATTTACTCAGAACAAGTATCAAGTATCGGGAGGATGATTCACAGAAGGACCCTCCCCTTAACCCGTGGCCCATGTCCATTCTCTGATGAGTCACAACTCGTTTAGAGGCACAAATAAGTCCTGAACAATATGAGGAAAGTGGTTGTAATGTTATGCCTCACTGGTGCATCAGTGTTTGTTGATCATTTTGCTGGTATCTGTTAGTAATATTATGTGTGTGACATCCCGATCATGCAGGTGAGCTCGTGGGTGACGTGGCTCATCTTGACCGCGGGGTCCATGGAGGAAAAGAGAGAAGTTTTCTCGTATCTGGTCCACGTCGCTAAATGCTGTTGGAACATGGGAAACTACAACGGTGTCATGGAGTTCCTGGCCGGACTCAGGTATTAAGACATGTATAGTGCATACACATGTTTGTTGACCCTTACAAACACTTGCACCAGATAACCTTAGTGTGTTTTATTTGCTCCTCAGATCCCGCAAGGTGCTGAAGATGTGGCAGTTCATGGACCAGTCAGACATAGAGACCATGAGGAGTTTAAAGGACGCCATGGCTCAGCACGAGTCTTCCTCCGAGTACAAGAAGGTTGTGACAAGGGCTCTGAATATCCCAGGGTGCAAGGTGGGTTTCTCTTTACTGTAATTCTGGCTAAAGCTGTCCCCAATTTTAGCTTTCTATGAATGAGGAAAAAAAAATGTTGCACACATACTACAGTTATTACGGTAGCTGGTGGCGCTGCTATTGACATTACAGACATAGCAGTTTAAATATGTTTACATATGAATAAATATGTCAAAATAAACTTCCACATCAGCAGTCAGTGCTAACATGGGTCCATGCAAATCTGTTTTACTGCTAGTGTGGGATTATTCTACAGTATTTACTCATCATCACAGTAAAATAGTCCGTCCTTAGTCAATCTACTGCATTAAATACAGAATGTTGTGGTCATACCGTCCAACCCTAACTCAGCGTCCATGGCCGTGTTATGATATTTCCCTTTTTCCTGTCTCTTCTGTAAATCCGCTGTAGGTTGTGCCGTTCTGTGGGGTTTTTCTGAAGGAGCTGAGCGATGCGTTGGATGGCACAGCGAGCATCATTAGCCTCAAACCATCTCCAGACAACCCAGAAGACTCAATAGAGGTACAGTAAACGACCACACTACCTAAACGCTAAACAACCAGGTGTCATGTCATCTGTGTAATTCCATTTTTTGCTCTGTTTTCCCTCCAGTTTATGTCCGACTACAGCGGCCAGCCCAATTTCCTGTCGAGGTCCGGCCCAGACGGGCTGCACGTCCCAGAGAAAGAAGCTACCGTCAGCAGCATCCTCCAGATCATCAGGTACACGCTGCATCCTTAGAAGACAAATACGATTCAGTTCAATACAAGTTTATTTGTCCCGGAGGCATTCAACACAAACCGCACTGACACTGTCAGAGAAAGTGACCAATAATGTAAAAAGTACTTATTAAAAGTGCTTCTATAAGAAACACATGGACGGATTTAAAAGTCTAATAGCAGAGGGGATAAAAGATCTGGAATAACGATTTGTTTTCCTAGAAGGAGCTTTAAAACGCCGTCCTGAGGGCATGAGCTGAAAGTCTAGTCTGCAGCTAGGATGTGGTCACGTTGCAGTAATAGCCCTAGATGTCTTGACCGCTCTTTTGTCCCAGAGGGAGGACAAATCTTCCTGCTTCACCCCAATTATTCTGGAACAATTGTTTTCAGGGATTTTTGTGCCATTCTCACAAAAAAAATAATAAAAAAGACTTTTGATAAAAGACTTAGAAAGCAAACACTCCTACTATCATTGAAAGAGTTCAGCTTTCTGAGGAGATGAATCCTTTGTCGTCCTTTTTTGGAAGTCACCTCTCTGTTGACATCAAATTTAAAGAGAGTTCTCAAGTGTTTGTAGGAATCTACAATGTCCACCTCCATGCCATGGATGAAGTTAGCAGCTGCTTTGCTTTGATTCTTGCTAAAATGAATTTCTTTAGTCTTTGACACGTTTAAGTCAGGACCGTTTTCTTCACACCAGGGGACAAAGGCAGAGACAGCGGGATTATTATTTGAACTTGAACCCTCCAGAAGGGACCAGAGAGCAGCAGTACAGACTGAAGTGGCGGCGTTTGACTCAGTCTCTCCTCTTCCTCTGTCCCCAGATCTTGCAATCGAAGTTTGGAGGCTGAGGACACAGACGAGGCGTCCACCAGTCCCTCCTCCACCGGCCCGTCCCCTTCGTCCAGAAACAACTCCTTCAGGGACCGCTGCCCCAACCAGTCAGTTCCTCCTCCGTCACACAGTCTTCACATGTGTTTCGATCCAAAGACTTTTCAGATGCATTAAAATAACCTGAGCGTGTCAAACCTATTTTTATTCTTCGGCCGAACTCCTCCCTTTATGCCAGAAGTTGTTTCAATTGTTTAGCGTTTGTGACCCTTCGGGCCAAAAGGTCTGTTTCCAAAATTAAGTTCTTTATTTTCCTGCTCATTCACAGACTGTGACTCACGGACAAAGTAGAAAGAATGTTATATACAGATTTATAGCAGAACTATGAATGCTGGGAGTGATCGGCATTGGCTCGTCACTTACTGGAAACACAATTCAGTTCACAGACAAACACATTTATAGAATAGAGAAGAAAAGAATCGTTTTTTTATGCCGTTTGCTCAGGTACAGTGGAACCTTTGTGTTACTAAAAGCTGGAAAGGATAAATTCAAATACAATTAAATGAAAAAGCAGGCGTATAGCAGCATATAATATATGCAATGTGCCTAATGTATAATCTCTCTTAAAAGAAATAATGAAACAATTATAAACAGATACTGTTCCAGCATCAGCCGCAGTGAAATGGACGCTCGCGAAAGTCTTATTTTGGTTTATCGCGCAGGTCACAAACACATCACAGGGTAACGGATTAACGGGGGGAAGGCGTTCGCACGATGTTATTGCGTTGCGGTGATGTTCAAATAAAACTCGTGTCACGTAGGAGAAAAAAAAAAAAAAAGGTTTACAGGTTGGTTTCCTGTCAGGACAGGAAGGAACACGGCTCTGGTTCTCCTCAGCACACTGGTGGCAGGTCGCTAATAACACAGGCTGTAATTTAGAGGCTGTGTTGATAATTGATTCCGTTCCAACCTTGACCTGTGACATTTGTATTAAGGAAGCCTGGATTGTCTTGTGCGTTTCTAAACTGTTTTCTCTTGACATATTATTCCGTGCTCAGGATAACAACCCTCCGCGTACCTTTGGCCAGATCGTACGCTCTTAATCTGTTTGGACTGGGAGGCTGATAAATATCACCTCACCCGCAGACGTTTGCTTTTCCTGTGTTCCTGTGTTCTGGATCTCTTTCCTGCTGCCATCCTCTTCTCCTTCTTCTCGGAAAACTGTCGACACCTCTCTGTCCTGTTTTTTTTTCTTTCTATTCACGCTTCCTCTTGTCCCCCCTTTTTTTTTGTTTCCTTCTCCCTTTTCCCAGTTACCATTCAGTCAGGACGACGGCAGAAACAAACCATGTTTTGTAAGTGGTCGTACAAGAAGATTAACGGGGGTTTCGTGCTAAGTTAACATAGTTTAGGCTGCAGTTTGAGTAGCAGCTTGTTTAGAAGTGAAGGAATGAAACGACTAATGCATGACTTTTATGTTTTGCCTGTTCGACCGATGCATTACAGGACACGACACGTTTTACTGCATGTTGCGTTTAAGCCGCCTGTCGTATTGGAACATACGCGCACTTGAAACCAACCTTCATCCCTCTTCAGTTTCACAGTGGGGGACTTGTCAGATTCAGAGGGCGACTTGTCGTCCGAGCCGGCGGCGAAGGAGGTGGAGTTTCAGGGAACGGAGGAGACGCACAAAGCTTTCAGCCACGGCACGGAGCTCATTCCGTGGTGAGACACGTGCACAACCACACAAACAGCTGCTGCAACTTCAGCGCACGAGCCACAGCGTTTTTTTTTTTCTTCTCCTTTGTTTTTCTAGGTACGTGTTGTCGCTGCAGCCGGACGTCCACCAGTTTCTCCTCCAGGGGGCTACGGTCATTCACTACGACCAGGACACCCACCTCACAGCTCGCTGCCTGCTGAGGCTGCAGCCCGACAACATCACGCTCACCTGGGGTAAATCACAACGGCTTCCTCTAATCTGCTGTTGATCTCACTAGAGCAGTGGTTCCCGACCTTTTGTTATTTTTCCTTGGCCTCCCAGCCCGTGCAGCCACAACTTTTTTCCAGGGAAGAGGGCTAATTAATTTGTGGAATTATTCCATTTGCAGTTTCACCGTTTAATTCAGTTCCAATGTACACAAAAACAACAGTAGATCATATTCTGACTAAGGACACATTTTCCTAGCTTCATAAATGTGTGACTTCAATGAAAAAAATGCCAGCTTAGATGATGCTTTCATGAAAACTCAGAAATTTCAGACTTCTATATCATAGCGTTCGTGTTACAGGTTAACTCAGAGGACAAAAAATAAGTTTAGTATGTTGGTGAAGGGAGGTGCCCACTTGAAAACCCCAACATAAGCTGCATACTGCCCACTGCTGTTGGCTAGGCTAGTTAGCTGGTGTCTTCCTGTTGGTTGCTAGCTGGTAGCTGACTGCTAGCCTGCTGGTTGGTTTTTCTAAATGTGTTTTTCTTGGGATCTTGGCACAAGGGATCGTAATATCTTATCCTTGTTATGATGAATGCACCGTTTGCTGAACATTAAACATGTGCAGCAGCTATTTCCTTTTTTATTTTGGAAACAGTTATTTCTGAGTTTGACAAATCAGACCTCATTTTTTCTCAAGTTGTCTTGAATGCAGCATCAGCTGCAGCTGGATCTCAACCAAGTTTCCGAGACCCACGGCCACCCTGCTTCTGATTGGCTGGTGATGTTAGTGTGAAGAGGGAAAGCTGATGAACTCAATTGACTGCATGGACCTGACAATATCCTGCATCAATGTTTTTTATTTTATTTTTTTTTATAAATTTTGCGGGTTTATTTAATCGCGATCAAACACACACTGACGATCCAGCTGAAATAATTTAAAACCTGCATATTGTACATGCAGGGAGACACACAATACTGGATAAAAACTGGTGAATCAGGTGGAAACTGTATTTGGTGTGAGGGGCGCAGACCTCAGGTTGGGAACCGCTGCCCTATCGGTTCATTCAAGGCTGCAGCTTCTGTCGTTATCATGACGAGCGTGTTTATATCTTCAGCAGAAACACTGAACGCCGCATTTCATATCCTCTTGAGCTTGATTATTGCTCTTTAAACAAATTTGAAACAGACATCCATAAAAAAATATATATTTCCTGTGTCATTATTATGTTTCAAACAGCGTGTTTATCCTCAGCAGGTCGTTGTGTAACTCAGATACTCTGTGTGCATTTGTTCCCCAATTTCCTTTCGCGTTTACTACATTTCAAATATGTCATAAAGGTGTTGATTTATGGCAGGTAAACCTCAGAGCGGAGGGGCCTCCCCTGCAGAGCATCCACTGGGGTTAGGACACCCTGTAGCTGCAGGATTAGCAGAGGGCCTTTTGGACCTGGGAGTGGTGAAGGTTTGTTAAACAAACAAAAAAAAAATGGGATTTTGATACAGTTTCTTGACAGCATGTACTTTTAACGTCATGCCTGTTTGGCTGTGCAGGCGGTGTTTCTGGGTCATCAGGGAGTCGACGTTCACGCCGTGTGTTTGCAAAACAAACTGAGCCAGATGACGGTGGAGGAGAACGGCCTCAGCCTCCTCTACGGCCTCAGCACCACCGACAACCGGTCTGTGTCCCCGCTACCGCCTGCACATTGCTAGCGCGCCGTGCTGTTTACAAAACACACATAGCTAATGTGTTAACCTGCCACCAGACTCCTGCACTTCGTGGCCCCCAACCACACAGCGCAGATGCTCCACAAGGGCCTGTCAGAGCTGGTGAATTCGGCCCGGAAGCTGAAAAAGTTCCCAGACCAAAGGCTGCAGTGGCTGAGGAAGCAGTACGTCAGTTTGTATCAGGTAAACTCTCCGCGGCGCTTTGCTCGCCTCGTTTCCGTTAATGTGCGGATTCATTTAACGTGGATTTAAATCGGCCATTAAACGGTTTTAAAGAATGCCTCTAGTAATTTACTAGATCGGGAGTAAAATGTTGTTTACCTTACCAAGTAGGCTCTGGAGAGAGTCATCAAGTCATGCAGAACCAGACGTCTGCAAAAAAAAAAAAAAAAAAAGAAGCCACAGACACGTCTCACAATCAAAGCTCACGCCTCCAGAGACAATAAGTTAAATGCTTCAGACTCTGGAGAATGTAAACTGCTGTTCAACCTCAATGTGCAGTTTCACCACTGATCAATACTCGCATACTCGCATACTCGCAGCAGTGACACTGGGAAATATATACAACTAAAAAAATACATATACCACATCACTCACACACATATAAACACAGATCAGCCACAACATTATGACCACCGACAGGAGAAGTGAATAAATTCTTAAATGTTCTGCTGGGAAACTTTTGGACCTGAAATTCATAATTCATTGATGTGGATGTTACTTAGACATGTAGCCCCCACCCAGACCAGACTATGCACCCCCACTGCATAGCGATGACACTCCTTGATGGCAGCTTTAGGAACAACTCAAAAAACATGAAGAACCTGGCCTCCAAATTCACTAGCTCCCAAACTGATCATGTATCTGTGGTGTCATCCACTATAGAGGCCCCTCCCCCGCAACCCATCGGACCCAAAGACCCCCCCACTAACAACATTGTGTTATCACACACCGCATGACTCACTCAGAAGGTCCATGTCCAATCTCCAGTGAGTTTTGAAGGCACAAGGGAGACCTACACAATATTAGGAAGGCGGTCATAATGTTATGCCTGATCGGTGTATTTACATACATATCCTCCTGAGACCTGGTGTCCTCACAGGGGGACGGTAAGTTTTGGGTTTTATTGCAGCTCATTCTCCTTCATTTAAACCAAATGTCCTCATTAGGGGACGCTTTAGTCTGTGATCTAGTGATAAAGAAGGTTAAAACTTATTTACTTATGCTTATTAACGTTTGTAGATTCATATGTCATACAAATTTAACAAATTAGCAATTGTTGCTAATTAGCAAGTACTCATTCGAGGCCTTCGGGACTTGATTGTTTACAATTTTGTCATTGCACAGCCCGAGGGGAAATGTTGTAGAAAAATGTTGAAGACCCCTGATAAAAAATAATGAAATAATCCAAGTGTCCACATATGAGGACATTGTTTTTTTCAAAAACTACTACTCCCTGTTCAAAGATGATGCTTAGTTTTTATAAGTCGTCTGTTAAGCCACTGTTAGGTGTATTTTTTTATTGAAAAGCATTCTGACATAAGTTAAGCCTCCAGTTTATCTCTTCCAGGAGGAGTACAGGTACGAAGGGCCAACGTTAGCCCAGGCCATCGAGCTTTTCGGTGGCCGGAGGTGGAACATGGGCACGGGCGGAGTGGAGAAACCCAGCGCCCAGAAAAACAGCTCGCTGAGCATCAACGACAAGTCCAAGAAGAAGAAGAAGGCTCTCGTTAGGGTCAGTGAATGATCACGTCTGTTGTTCTGCCTTTGATAGAACATGGAGATGAGTTGTTGGGTTTTTTTTACCGTCATTTTTCTCCCAACACAGGGAGACAGCGGAGACGCCACTGATGACGAGATGGTTTCCAGGAAGACGCGAAGTTGTAAAGAAGGACTTTATCGAAATGGACCAGAGTCTGACAGCATTGACCAAGAAGACCCAGGTGAGGATGCACCAAGGTTCTGAAACCAGGCCTGCATGAACCGACGTAGTACTTTATTATTTACATTTACTCTTTGCCTCCGTAGAAGACAGCTTTCCTGGACCGTTCTCCCTCTCGTCCAGTCGGAGCCCTGGATTGCTAGCCTCCTCTTCCTCCTCCTCGTCCTCTTCCTCCAGCATGGCGGGGTCCAACCAGAACCGTCCACAGTCCTCTCCCATCCTGTCAGGATCTGCCAAGTCACAGCCGGGGTATGTCGAGTGGGGTGAACGCGTACTGCTGCTGATAATCGAAAAGGTTTTTCATTCCTTTCCTCTCTCCTTTCGTTGGGGGGTCGCAGGGCGTGGAGCAGCAGATCGTGGCACGGCCGAAGCAAAGGCTGCTTCAAAGGCTTCCAGAATCTCATGATTTCTGACAGCACCATGAGCTTCATTGAGTTTGTTGAGCTTTTCAAGTCATTCAGGTAAATCCCCTGTCGTAGAAAGAACGGCTTCTAATACAGATGTCAGAGAAAACTGTTTGTTTAGTAGACTGTGCATTTATATGTATTTAATCTCAAGGCATCATTTCATACGAGTAAGAGCAGGAACAAACGCCTCTCAAGGTTGTGCTGCCTTGGACGTTCTCGTCGATTGAATGGACACAAATGCTTCATGCTTTGATAAGCAAACATTTATTCTCATACCGTTCCTCCTACATTTCTCATTTCTGCTGCGTCCTCTCATCTGCCGCCCAGCGCTTTCCCTTTAAATCATGTCCCGGGACAGATACAGCACAGACAGAATATCAAACAGCTTCAGTGGACGAGACTTGGAAGAGCTCGAATGTCTTACGTAAAAAACCGTCCCGCTGAAGAGTAAATGATGAATCTAACTCTGTAAGAAAACCCTTCAAGCTCTCACATCAGTTTGTGATCAATAATAATCAAAGGAAGTGCTTAAAATCCATTTATTCTGCGTCTCACAGAGGAAGTCTGATTCATCTTTTGTGCATGGGCTCTGGCTGCAGAACCTAAACGAACCAGTACTATCGACCTAATCTTTGCTGAAGTCTGTGAATGATTTTCCCAACAGTATCCGAAGCAGGAAGGACCTGAAGGAGCTGTTCGACGTCTTCGCCGTCCCCTGCAGTCGCTCCAGTCCAGAATCGTCCCCTCTTTTCACCAACCTCAGGATAGACGACCGAGACACAGGCCTGCAGCCGGAACTCGGTACGAGGCCGCGCTCTTAAAGACGTGCTCCCAAGCACTTTTCTCTCAATTATTCCTAATCTCTTCCTCCTCCTCCTCTTCAGACCTGTTGACCCGCAACGGCTCAGATCTGGGCCTGTTTATCCGGACGAGGCAGCAGATGTCTGAAAACCAGAAGCAGATCTCGGACGCCATCGCGGCCGCCAGCATCGTGACCAACGGGACGGGGGTGGAGAACGCGTCCTTGGGCGTCTTGGGACTGGCTATCCCTCAGCTCAACGACTTCTTGGTCAACTGTCAGAGGGAGCACCTGAGCTACGACGAGATCCTCAGCATCATTCAGGTACAGGAGCCTGGAGCTGTTAGGAAAGGAAACGCTGCAGAGATGACACTGAAGGATGGACACAGAGCACAGGAAGGGGAGCTGTCGATCGATACTTCTAATGAACGTTGAATAATGTTTTGTGTTGCAGAAATTCGAGCCCTCATCAACCATGAGACAAATGGGCTGGATGTCATTTGAAGGTTTTGCGAGGTAACGCCAACGTTTTTAAAACTACTTTACACTCTCTGTCACAAATCACCTTCACGTATTAACTTCGTCTGTGCCAGGTTCCTAATGGACAAGGACAACTTCGCTTCCCGTAACGAGGAGTCTCAGATGAACCCAGAGGACATGCAGCACCCTCTGTCCTACTACTACATCGAGTCCTCTCACAACACCTACCTGACCGGGCACCAGCTCAAAGGGGAGTCGTCCGTGGAGCTTTACAGTCAGGTAACTCAGACCACTGTTTCAAGATAAAGATTTTTTCTTTTTTGAGAGAGTTTAAATTCAACACTTTGTGCTGGTCTCTCAGGTGCTGCTGCAAGGTTGCAGGAGTGTGGAGTTGGACTGCTGGGATGGAGATGATGGGATGCCGGTTATTTACCACGGACACACGCTCACAACTAAGATTCCCTTCAAGGTTAGAAACACACGGCAGCACAAAAGACTCAAGTTTATCAATGAAAATTATTGTTATTTGTAATTTGTCCACTGGTTTAGGTCGGTAGGTAGATATGTAGGTAGGTTGGCAGATAGGTAGATTGGTAAGTAGGTAGATAGATAACGTACTATGTTTATCTATATTTTTTATCTAATTAATAATTGCCTTAAGTTTAAACATCTTTTCTGAATTTAGAGACAGAAGAACTTGATTTTAGTTGACAGAACACAACACTGGGACCTAAAAACGTATTATTCTTTTTTTTCTTTAAATGATGCTTTAAGCGAACATATTATTTATATTGTAGAAATCTCATCTGTCTCATTTGTGCTGGAGCTTTATCCATCCATATCTGTTTATTCCGTCCCTCCAGGATGTGGTGGAAGCAGTCAACCGGTCTGCATTTGTCAACTCTGACATGCCCGTCATCCTCTCCATAGAGAACCACTGCTCGCTTCCACAGCAGCGCAAGATGGCGGAAATCTTCAAGGTACGACGGCGGCTGCAGCTTGTTGTGCAGTTTTCTAGTGGGAAGCAGAAACCACCTCCAGCTGTTAAATCTCAGACATTTATTTTAAAGAAACTTACTTTGTTCGGTGATTTTCTGTTTCCTATTTACTGAATTATGAGCATCTACACCTTCCTACCATCCTACTGTCTTCTGCCTCTGCTTAATTATAGAAAACATGGGCGTACTTTAAACACTAGGACTTGTAACGCTCATTCTGAGGAAGAGAAGAGCTGCTCTCATTCTCCTTGACCCGTCATTTAACCTGGCAGACGTCCAGCCTGAAGCTCACTTTCCCTGATCTTTCTGCTACTTCTTCTTCATCTTCTTCTTCTTCTTCTTCTTCTTAAAGTTACACTGTAAACTCAAGGCCACGTATATCTGGGCACTGCGGTTACATCATGGAATATCATCGTGCTTTCATCTCGCCAAACTTCCCAGCATTTCCTCGTCCCCGGAGACCGACTTCTGAGTCACTTGATAAAGAAAAGTCTTTCATGTTCACACAGCTCTGTGCCTGAGGCCGGCCCACATCGGCATCGTGTTGTTTATTTGTAATGTTGTCTCGATAAAAACAAAAAAAAAAAACACTTTCATTTTCCCCAGCTCTTCTGATGTCATTTTATCTTCCTTTTCAGAGCGTGTTCGGGGAACGTGTGGTGACGCGCTTCCTCTTCGAGAGCGACTTCAGCGACGACCCTCACCTGCCGTCGCCGCTGCAGCTCCGCGGACGGATCCTTCTCAAGAACAAGAAGCTGAAAGCCCACCAGGCGCCGGTGGACATCCTCAAGCAGAAGGTTAATACGAAACACGTGCAGAATCCAGACTTCCACGTAGCTTCAGTGCAGTGAATATTTAGAGCTCATTAGAGTTCGGTCAAACATGAATAATAGATGCAAATGTGCTCTAATGTTTGCTCCATCATTGCACCGTTTACACCATTACACAGGGACAAACGCCTCAGGAAGCTCACTATGTTCTCTAGACTGGAATTTCAGTATTTGCACTTGACCAGTTAAATATACAAAAAGTTTTAGAACAGCGTCAGTTTCCTCTGGTATAGTTGGTCAGAGCTTCGTCCTACATCAAGATAATGACCCAAACCTTTAGTCCAAATTCTACCAGAACTACCTCACGATAAAAACAAGATGGGAACCTTGAAAACATGGAGTGGACCATGGCCCAGTCTCTAGACTTTCACCCCACGGAGCTGGTTTGTGATGAACTGGAAAGTTCTGCACACATTTCAGTAAAAAATAAATAAACACAACAAACAAACATTTACATTTTGCAGCTGCATAATGAAAAAGAGAGAGATGAGCACATTGTGACGGGCTGTGAGGCAAATGGGTATTTAATACATAGCTGCTGAGGTCTGTGACATCTGGGATCCCGTAAACTTTTCAAGTTTAAGGAGCTGTATAATTTCCCTCCAGCTCAGCAGAGAATTCCTACAATGAAGAAGAATCAGTTTTGGGCTGATAAAGTGACAAATTCTGAAAATTGTGTGTGTTTTAAAACTTTTGACCGGTACAATACAGGCTATAAGGTGAGAAGCTTCTTTCTTAAAAACAAAAAAATCACCATTTGCATTATTCACTTTATCTCTTTAGAGTCTGGATACAAATGTACCTCATATATGTCGTGCTGTTGTTAAAGCCAGAGGAGGTCACAATGAAATACCTGATAATTAAAGTAAAACTGTCTTCAGATAAGTTACTCTTCATATAGTAATCATGTTTATTTTGATGCAGTGAAACTATGATTTTTTATGTACAAATTAGATTTTGCTTCCAAACTTTTGGCCTGTAGTGTATATATATATATATATATATATATGAATACTTATTTATTTATTATTATTTTAATTGTTATTCCATCATTGTCTCCCTTTCAGGCTCACCAGCTGGCCCACATGCAGGCCCAGGCGAGCAATGGGTCGCCGGGGGTTACGTCACCCGGCAACCACGCTAACGAGGAGGAGGAGGAGGAAGAAGACGAGTATGACTATGACTATGAGTCTCTGTCAGATGGTAAGGGAGCAGGAAATGAGAAAA
This sequence comes from Mugil cephalus, assembly GCF_022458985.1. Taxonomy (NCBI): domain Eukaryota; kingdom Metazoa; phylum Chordata; class Actinopteri; order Mugiliformes; family Mugilidae; genus Mugil; species Mugil cephalus. The sequence continues at coordinate 3,832,705 of NC_061785.1, read as the reverse complement.
AAAAGAGAAGAAATCAAAGTGAAGTGAACGAACACTGGAGATTTCTGCTTTGAGAACTAATGTGTTGAATCAGTTTCTCCCTGCCTGTCTTCCTTCTAACACAAACCATCTCGTTACGTTCTCACTCCTTTCCTTTCCTATTTTATCTGGCTCGTTTTCCACTTAGCCGATGGCCTCGCAGCCTCCACTGCCTCGTATGGCCTTGAAGGTAAATGCACAGCTCTGATGCGCCTCTTTAAGTGCCACTGTTTCCCGTCCGTCGTTGTTGTGCAGTGGCAGCATTGCACCTATGAGAAAACCGCAAAAATCATCATTATTAAATCTGCCACAATAAAAAAAAAAAAAAAAACTGCATTTGAGATATTCAAGCGTTACTTCACGCCTTCTTTACGTGCTCTTTTACCACTGCAGAACGACTACGTGGAAACGTGGGGCGAAGAAGTGCTTCAGTGAACGGCATCGTTCTTGTTCTTGTTCTTGTTGTATTTTGCGGCGTGGTCTTGCAGCTGCCAGCGCTCTGCTTCTTGTGGACTTGTGTTATGCTTTACATGCATGGTAATAGGCGGTTGTTCAAAATGTGCAGAACATCCATGTTGCATAATAATAATAATAATATCTGGAGCAAGTATTCCATCTAATCTGTGTGATATTGAAGTAGGGCTGGGTGGTACGAGCAAAGAAATGCAAATAAATATTTCAAATGCTACGTCTGTAACGTCAATAGCAGCTCGACCCGGTACCGTAATAATTGTAGTCTGTGTGCAACTTTTTTTCTTTTCTTTTTTTTCTCCCAGTCATAAAAAGCTGAAATTAAGGACATTTTTGGGGACAGCTTTAGCCGAGGGACAGGTCATCCAAAATAGTTTAATTTATTTTGACATATTTAAACATATTTAAGCTGCTACGTAATGCAAATTGCAGCGTGACCAGCTACCGTAATGATTGTAGTCTGTGCACAACTTTTTTTTTTCTCATTCATAAAAAGTGAAAATTAGGCACTTTCAGGGACAGCTTTGGCCGGGGGACAGGTCATCCAAGTTTGTTTAATTTATTTTGACATATTTATTCATATTTAAACATAATTAAACTGCTATGTTTGTAATGTCAATAGCAGTGCGACCAACTACCGTAATAACTATAGTCTGCGCACAACACTTTTTTTTTCTCGTTCATAAAAAGCTGAAATCGGGGACACTTTCAGGGACAGCTTTAGCCAGAGGACAGGTCGTCCAAACTGGGGACTGTCCCCAGAAATCGGGGACGTCTGGTCACCCGATTTAGAAGCTTCTGTTTTGATTTGCTGCATTGAAACGGTGGCTCGCAGCGTTCAAAACGTTGTGTAGTCAAATAAACCGGTATGTTGTTATATTAAAAATTCATATCATAACGAGAAAAAAAAATACCGGTATTCAGTATGGACCGGTTTACCACCCAGCCCTATATTTAAGATTCATTTCCTTTAAGTTGTGATTGATGTTTGACGGGAATGAGAATTAATGAATGTGCTAACAGCTCCGACCTCCTGCAGCGGCTTCAGCAAAAACAGAAAAGAATGTACACAAGCTCTTCTCTGTGAGTTTCAGAGCGCTCTCCAGGGATATTACTCACAGCTAGAGCCCTAACAAAGGCTGGTTAGTGGCATCGGGACTGTTTATTATGGTTTTATCGCTCTTTGTATTTGCAGTCGAACCTCCCAGCTCGTTTCATGTGTAGCTGACGTCTAAACATCTAAATCAAAGCCTCTGGACGCGTTCAAAGCCGCCCTGTTTGTGTGGTAATCCGCGGCGTCGTGTGATTCAGAAGCTGACGTATTTGCCAGCGAGTATTTGCCACGAGAATATTTCGTACGTTTCTTTCTTCTCCTCCTCCCTCTCCCTCCGTGACCTCGCCAGTGGCTGGCCGGGCTCATCAGGGGAAACAAAACAAAGCCATCTGGTTTCTCAGGCCCCGCGCTGCCCCCGCGCTAAACAACAGACCAGGGGGAAACTACCCCGTCCCCGTCCCCGTCCCCGTCCTCGCCCCCCGTCCCCAGTCCCACTGTTTTAAAACCCTGCACACTGCTCATCTGTGTCAGGAGGACTTTACCGGTCACGAACCATTCAAAAAAAAAACCTCACGGCCTACTTCAAATATATTAACCGATAAAAAAATAACATCCTGGCTCCTTCTTTTAAACACAAACACTGGAGTACTACGCTGCCACCGTCTCCGGCTCGATGCTACCTCCTCTGGTTCAACTCATTTTTCTCTTTGACACGAAACTCAAACGTTTCTACAGGAGGAGGAGGAGGAGGAGGTTAAGACTCAAACACGGCTTCTGAGATAAAGACCGTCATCGTTTTCGAGATGTTGTGCCTCTGGCTGCGATTAATGTGTAGGAGGAATGAAAGCAAAGGGAGTAACTCCCCCCCACCCACCACCTCCTCCTCCTCCACCTCCTCCACCTCCTCCTCCTCCTCCTCCTCCTCCTCCTCGCTGCTGCTGCTGCTCCTGTTTACAGCTCAGAGACTTTGAATATCAGCGAGGAGGCGCCTTCGCCGGAGCCCTGCACACAGTCGGAGGACGTAATAAATCACTGCTCATCGTTTTATTTTTCCTTTAAATATTATTCTCTAATAATTATCAGCACCTGTTAAACGGTCCCATTTTTAACCGGACGCCAAACAGAACAGACGGAGCAGAATCACAGTATTTTGTTAGTTTGAGAATTAGTTTAGAGTAAACACACTAAACTTGTTTAAACTCTCATGCAGCACATTTTATAAACTTGAAAAGTGTTAACTACAAACATGAAACATCGAACGCACTCTAGTGGATCTGAAAAAGAAAAAGGTTGTTTTCTCAAGGAGTCGATTCCCAGATGGTAAATTTACTTGTTCCTGAGCAGCTGGGAACTCAATGCATTATTTCTATTTACAGATCAGACAGGTCGGTGTGTGCCTCTCATATTATATTATATTATATTATATCATATTATATTATATTATATTATACGTGCAGTTTATAGGTTTAAATATACACGTTAAACCTCAGTATTCCGTACATAGTTATCACATGACATGAATACGGAGACGGAACCAGGGTACGTTTGGGTGTCGCTTGATTCATGTGCAGCCATTTATACTAACGGTAACGGGTGCATGTCAACACAAACTCAAATGAATAGTGTCATTTGCAGTCTGGTCATGGTTCAAACTCCTGTCGAATAAGTTTCTGAGGGGGGTGTGGCTTCCAATGTGTCTTCAAGCTTCAAGGCCTCTTCTTCTGTCAGCTGAGCAAGTTAACCTGTGTTTTTTGGTTGGTGTGAAGCCCAACTATCATTGGTTTTATTTCTTTTCTTTCTTTCTTTTTCTTTTGTTTTAAATTGTTTGAATAGATAACATCCTGGATGACAAGCCAGAGGGAAAGAGCTCTGCGGACAAAGAAGAGCCGCATGTCGACGAAATACCCAAGAGAATGAAGAAGACGGAGAGCACGATGCAGAGCAAAGGAAAGGTAAGAACCTGAGACCTGATTCACCAATCAGCCACATCATTATGACCACTGACAGGACGAGTGAATGACATTTAAACTGAAAAAAGAGAAAAAGTATGAAAAAGCCTGTATTTAACCTCCTGATCTTTAGTTTTAGATCCATTTTTAATTTAGTGTCTAGGATTAGACAAGCACCATCTTTAAACAGGAAGCAGTTTTTGAAGAGAACGGCGTCCTCATATGTGGACACTGGGATTATTTCGCTGTTTAGTGAAAATATAAAACTATCCATTTCAATTCCTGATCATGGCAAGTCCCAGCGTCCTCAAATGAGTACTTTCTAATTATTGATGTTGTAGCACGTTACTGTTGATAGAATTCGTTAAATTTGTGAGTCATATCAAACTAGAAAAGTTAATTAACAAGTTTCAACCGTACAGTCTGATGAGGTTTTGTACCTTGTCCACTTTTGTCCTGTGATCGGCTGCAGAACGAATCAGTTCGTTATCAAATTACCCCGACTAGTGTTGCAACCTCTAGCTGGTGGAGTAAACTTATGAGGACAACAGGACTAAATGAAGTAGAATAAGCTTAAAAAATAAAACGTAATGTCCCCATATGAGGACGCAGGGTCTGAAAGGCCTTGGCCTTCATCAGGGCTTAGCAACAGGAAGTAGGGCAAAGCTTAAAATGGGCACCATGTGACTAACAGCTAGCAAGTTACCAAAACCCAACAAATTAAAAACACACTGACAAAAAGGGACGAACCACTAAAGAGAAAGAACAGCAACAACAATAAATGTGTTAATTAAAGGGAAGAAGCACAATTAAAAGTCCATACTTCATGCAAAAGGGGAAAAATCACATTCCTCATTAAGGCCAAGGAAGAAGATGCACTGAGCTCGATAATCTAAAAGGTTTCTGTTTGGAGAAGGATCCTCAGATGGTCTCTGAGTCTTCGGGGTTGGAAGTGGATGGACATGGGATAGGGAGGATGTTTGGTTTGTGGTATTTTTGTCTTCAGTCAACATAGAACCAGCCACACTCACACTCCAGTGACATTTAAACCATCTTTTGACAATTCAGTGCTCTGCTGGGAAACTTTTGGACCTGGTATTCGTTCATTTAGATGTTACTTGGACACGTAGCACCCACCTAGACCAGACCAGACCCCCCCACCACCTCACAGGTGTTGACCTGGGCTCCAGACTCACCAAACGGATCAAGTATCTGTGGGATGACCCTCACGAGGCCCTATCCATTCTCTGATGACCGTTCTGTTGGTCAGAATTCCCACTTTCCCTCCAAGTGAAGCTCTAACGGTGACGTCTCTGTCCTGGGTCTTCAGGTGTTTGACATGGAGCTGGGTGAGGAGTTCTACCTTCCTCAGAACAAGAAGGAGAGTCGACAGATCGCCCAGGAGCTGTCCGACCTCATCATCTACTGCCAGGCCGTCAAATTCCCCGGTAGGGAATATCCCCTTCTCTTCTTCATGTGCTCCTCGAACATTTCTTAGTTTTATTGCCTCCTTCTTTTCCAAGTAAAACATGATTTATTCTCCCTTAACATCCTCCGTCCTCTTTTTCTTTTTGTTTTTTTTTTTACTTTCGAGACACTGTCAGATCATTTTTTTTCTGTCTCTTGTCCACTCCCATGTTATATTTAAGAGGTCAAACCTTTCCCCATGTATTTTTAAATGTTTCTCATTGCAGGACATTTAATATTCCTGTGTACGGCTCCATTCCTGTCCCACACAGGACACCCACTGAGACGCTCCTCTCCCGCATGGGAAAGCCATGGCTTCTTAATTGTTCTGTTGTTCCCTCAAAAAAAAAACAAAAAAACAACAACCATAGAGTTGTTTCGTGCTCCACAGCGAAAAAGCAAATGTTTTGTTTTTTCGCCAAATTGTCGCCTCTCCACTTTTACCCACTTTGCTTTGAGATGATTAAAACCGAGCTGCCTGTTTAACTTTAAAATACGAAGCTCTCCATTCAGCTTTCGTCTCCTGTTCCCTCCTTATTGGACGCCGTCTCCATTCCTCGCTGCCGTTTATCTCAAATATTTCTCTTTTGTCCCTCAGCATAAACCGCTTATCGCCTCTTTCCTCCCTCGAGTGTCCTCCGCTCTGTTTGTCTCCTCTCTTCTTCAAAATGACATCTGCCCTTATAAACCCGCCTGTGTTTCCACTGGTATTTTATTTGTTTACTGTTTCCAGGGACCTGAGATCTGAGAAAGAGGAAGCAGGGCAACAGGCCCAGAGCAGGCAGACGGACGGACAGAGAGACAGACAGACAGAGAGACAGACAGACAGACGGACAGACAGAGAGACAGACAGAGAGACAGACAGACAGACAGACAGCAGACAGACATTCAGATTGATGTGCTGCTTGTAGAGGCTTGTGAAACAAAGATTCTTGCCGTTTAACTGTATTACGCGCAGGATATTTGCATTGATGGGTCACTAATTTGAGTGCACGGTTGTATTTTTCCATCCCCTCTCTCTCTCTCTCTCTGTCTCTCTGGTGTGGGAATGCAGGCCTGTCCACGCTGTCTCCGGCCGGCTCTGGTAGAGGGAAGGACCGGGGGAAGAGCAGGAAGTCCATATTTGGCACGGCGCCTTCTCGCGGCTCCACGGGGGAGGTCGCGACCCAGAACCGCGCTCCTGGGAAAGGTGAGGCGTGCACGCATGTGGACAGCGGGAAACGTCTACACTTGGAACTTTACAAACTGCACATGCAAAGTAACGGGACGATGAATTATGAAAAACGATGCCTATTTCTGCCTAAATTCTAACCTAAAACAATCTACAGTAATTCCATAGATACAGACAGTGCAGAATTTAAATCAGGCACAGACAAAATACCTCCAAACAAACATGGATCAAACTAATTCCAGCAGCAATTTTTTGTTTTAATCTCTTTTTAACAATAGACAGCGACTCTTTTATGCTGCTCTCAACCTCGTTCCAAGTCTTGATGTGTGAAGCGCAGAAGAGATTTACGTAAAAACCTTCTAAATAATGTGTTTTTTTCATAATCCCTTTTTATTTTTCTTTATTACAGGCATAATATTCAGTTTTTAATAAATAAATATACATGTTAAATATCCCATTGGATTCCAACCATTCGTGAGCATCAAACCCACCTGTTGCTTCCATTCAGTCACAATAACCCTGGAATAAACCCTCTAATAAATAAACAATAATAAATTAAATTAATAATAATAATAATAATAAAAATAATAATAAAATGTTTTTTTAAAGTAAAACCAAATATGGAAACAAAGAAAATAGTTCCACATGGTTCAATACAGGCTTAAGAAGAATATATATGCATATGAGGTTAAAGTCTGTAAGAACTAAGCCGTCACTCAAACTGAGAACCGGTTCTTCGTCCTCCTCCTTCCCGTCCCAGGTGGCTCCGAGCGTCTGAGCTGGGAGGAGCAGCAGACGTCCCCCGTCCTCAGCCCCCCGACCTCGCTCAGCGCCATCATCCGCACGCCCAAGTGCTACCACATCTCCTCGGTGAACGAGAACGCCGCCAAGCGCCTGTGCCGCCGCTACTCCCAGAAGCTGATCCAGCACACGGCGTCCCAGCTGCTCAGGACGTACCCGGCGGCCACACGCATCGACTCCACCAACCCCAACCCGCTGCTCTTCTGGCTGCACGGCATCCAACTGGTGGCTCTCAACTACCAGACGGACGGTGAGGACGCGTCACTCACTTTCACAACACTTCTTAGGAATTATAACCCCAGTAATGCATTACTTCAGAGTAATTAGTTACATTATAATATTACTGTCTTTGAATTGTAAGACATTAAGTTACTTTCACCAAAACGACTAGAAATATGGGTTTTGCGTTCTCTATAGATCTTATTGCATTCAGTGTAGCTCATTAAGCTAGGCTAATGCTAGCAACAGTACAGAATAATGGAGCAGTTTAGGCTTATTTAGACGTATTCATATTGAAATCAATACTGATAGAAGCTACTACTGTAAATTATAACCGAACACCTAAAGAAAGCTGCACCACGCTACACGTTTCCTTAAATGACTTCAGAGATCTTTTGGTTTTAAAGTGAACTTAACAATTTTTTTCCCCTTTGCTAATCTCAAATTTTTATAAAACAAAAAAAAAACAACACAATTTAATTAATTTCAGGTTTAAAATCCATTGTAACGTCACTTCATCTTTGCAGCCTCAAGGCCACATGACCTGAATGATGCATTAAGGTTTTCCACCTTTTCTGAGCTTTGAAATTGGCTGAAAGATTTTAATCCTCATCTCAGGTTAAATGAGACTCGTACTCTCTTCCCTCTTGCTCTTGCTCTGATTTTTTTGTGTCTTTTCTCTACCTCTGAATCCTCAGGAATTCTTTGTCGCCAGCGTTTTCTTCTGGAAACTGACAGATGAAGTTGTTATTTTCGTTTTCCACATAAACACACGGTCGATCGGCTCATTTCTCAGCGTACGTGTGGTTTAGATTAAGACACGTCTTGTCTTCTCTCTGGTCGAGCTTCGGCAGCAAATAAATAAAAAACAATAAAACAACAAAAAAAAAAAGAGATGGCAGTTACACCGATCTGCCACATCATTAAGACCACTGACAGGAGAAGGGAATAACTTTGACCATCTTCTCACAGTTCAGTTTTCTGACGGGAAACTTTTGGACCTGGCATTCATTTGTGTGGGTGTTACTTAGACATGTAGCACCCACCTAGACCAGACAACTTTTTTTTTTTTTGTGTGTTTTTTTTAACCTGTCTCTTTCCTTCTCATTCCCAGACCTGCCCATGCAGCTGAACACTGCATTGTTCGAGGCCAACGGCGGCTGTGGCTACGTCCTGAAGCCGTCGGTTCTCTGGGACCGGAGCTGTCCACTTTATCAGCAGTTCTGTCCCATGGAGAGGGACGTGGAGAAGATGAGCCCTGCTGTCTATTCCCTGGCTGTGAGTGATATATGTGATGTATTTATTTATTTATACGGAGCAGACCGGAGCATCAGTCACAATAACCGTCCTCATCCTATTTTTCTGCTTATATACGTTTAGTTTCTACTTCGCGAGCTTCAGTGATGATCTGCTTTAAAAGAAATGTCAGCTATTTGGCACCGAGTGGCCCCCCCGCCCTCCCTCCCAATCCTTCATCTTTATTATATACCTGCTTAGTGACAGGATATCCAAAGACACAAACACACTCTTCCTAAGCACTCGTATTAGATCCATTAAGGTGTTTGAGAGTCTGCCAGTGAGTGCATCAGTGGTGGGATGGGAAATAAAATTCTCACTACAAGAGGAAAAAAAAATAAATAAAGAGAAGCTGCTGCCTCAGGAATTTAATTTTAAGCTGTGGTCAACACATTTTCATAAAGTTGTGTGGAGGTTTGCAACAACCTCAACATAAAATAAATACCTGTTTAAATTAATAATAAGAAAGAATCTGTGTGCACACAGCAGCATCTGCAGCTTTGCTCTGACGGGCACCAGCTACACTGATGTGGCTAAATCAGGAGCCTGAACAGAGGAGGAATGTTTGGACATGATTTTAGGAGACACAAGGAAAAACATTAGGTAAAATAGTTGGCAGGTCAGAGTGACTTCATTCTCCTCGGGCCCACTTTGGTTTTCATTAGATGCACTAAAGATAAAGGTCCATTTCAGCCTCTAAATCAAGAATAAACCTGTTCACTCATCATATCGCACCGAGGGATGGTTTTATCGTTGAGGTTTTATCTGATACCAGGGCCTAAAGAATGGAAATCTTACCAACTTTGTCTAAAAATGGTGCTTTTTATTGGTTTTTAAGGCATTTTGTGACGTGAAAGTCAAACAGAATATTGATTTAGAAGAAATAAATGAACCAATATAAAACAAAATACACAACAAACCGTCATAATTATCATGATAAAAACAAACAGTGGGGCTGTTAAAGACACTGCATTCGTCAGATTTTTACTCAAATTTAAAGTGTTGCCTCCTTTGCACAATATCTCCTTCCAGCACTTGTTGCACGACGCTGAGTCTGAACCTTTTTAGATGAAATACAGCATTTTACGTCACACTGGATTTGCACCGGATGCATCTGCAGCTTGCAGCATACGACATGAAGCACCGAAATATCTCAGCCTCTTCACAACCATTTGGCGCCGTTACGTCACCGAGTATCAGTCCCCATCCCTGATTTTACACCTCTCCTCGTTCTTCCGCCTCCCTCAGATCGTGTCCGGTCAGAACGTGTGTCCCGCTAACAGCTCGGGCAGCCCCTGCATCGAGGTGGACGTCCTGGGCATGCCCATCGACAGCTGCCACTTCCGCACCAAGCCCATCCACCGCAACACCCTCAACCCCATGTGGAACGAGCACTTCCAGTTCACCGTGCACTTCGAGGAGATGTGCTTCCTGCGCTTCGCCGTGGTGGAGAACAACAGCTCCCAGACCACGGCTCAGAGGACTCTGCCTCTGAGGGCCCTCAAACCAGGTAGAGAACCGCTGCAGGGGTCGATGTGCAGCAGCATTTTATGCTGGTTCACTGTGAACTTAACAAAATATACATGTTGCACCCTCATGCGCACACCACTGTCCCCAAACAGCAATCAAGACCAGTATAAACACACAAAACACAAAAACAAAGACATAAATTTACACCTTTTACCACTGACATGAAGCTCCAGGACCAGTGGAAAAGTGAGAAACAGTGAGACAAGAGCCAACTACAACAGATTAAAATACATCACGTGTAAAAGATAAAAAACGAGCATGACGGAAAATAGCTTCAGTAGAAAGTATCCAAGAAACGAAGAACACCTTGTGCACAAACGTACAACTGGAAAAAACAAGACGCACACATTTAGTTTTTATTTTACTGTGTAATAAAAATGTGTTTGTTGTTGTTTCAGGCTACAGACACGTGCAGCTAAGGACACAACACAATGAGCCTCTGGAAGTGTCCAGCTTATTCATCTACAGCCACAGGACGGAGGAGGGGCCCATAGGGGGCGCTACTTCGTCCTCTTTGGTAAGAGAACTTATTCAGGTCTGATGGTGCGTTGCATTTGGACTCAGAAGTCGGAATTTCCAAGTTCCAAGTTGGAATTTTCAACCGGAACAATCAGAAAGTCGTAGAATCCTCTCTGCCCCCCAAGATGGCCGCCCTGCATGTAAACAGTAGTTAGAAGCTCCTATAATGTTCCGTTTATTAGCTCTTCTGATTAGTTTGTGTCGCATTAAATCGGTCGTACAGACATTATTTATCCACATACATATGTTGAAATGCTGTCACAGTGTATTTTAAGTTTTCCATGTGTTGTATGGGAACTACCAGCTCCATGTCGCGCTAACAACGTCTAAAGGCGATAGCCTGGTAAAAACAGAGCTAAACACCATCATGACGAACTGTTTAAATGAAACAATTAAACTTTTTTATAAATTTCTGCCTGGTGTGGTAGATTTCATCACATAATTCTAGTAAAAAACTCATGAGTTAGTTCAAATTATCTGTTCATTTACAATTTGTGGAACTTAAATAGCCTAAATTTAGCTTAACATTACATTTTTTTTTAAACTTTAATTTCACTCTCTTCACTCAAAAAATTTAAATATTGAACACACAAAGTTCAGATTAAGACCAGAGCTTTCATGGATGCAGTCATCTAGTTTTCCAGCTTCCGCCCTCTGAGGTAAATGAAACGCACCATGAGATAGAGGTTCATTGATTATCTGCACTTTTAAAACTTCAAAGTCCTCATGATGATGCAGTTCAAGTGCGTCCAAAGCAGGTTTAATAACGTCAGGTCCCACCTTGGTTTTGCTTCATCATGAGGAGAAAGTGATGATCATCTACCTCTTTGTCCCTATGCAGCTCTTCAGCTCAGAGGAGAAACACGTGTCCCAGCAGCACCGGGTGACGGTGCACGGAGCTCCTGGTCCTGAGCCCTTCACAGTTTTCAGCGTTACTGAGCAAACCACTGCTAAACAGCTGCTGGACACGGTCAGCGCCAGACAAATAAAGACTCAGCACGTTTCAACTGTTTAAACTCTCTCAGTCTACTGAAGACATTTATTTGTGTCTTCTCTTCTCCAACAGGTCGTGGCACCAGCAGGAAACCCGTCCGACTTCTTCTTGTGTGAGGAGAAGGTTCCTCTGCTGAAGGAGCGCAGCGAGGTGAAACGCTGCGCTCAGTATCGCGCTCTGGCCCCCGAGGAGGAGGTGCACCGGCTCGTCTGCAGCTGGAACGCAGAGGAGGGCTACGTGGGGAGGATCTGCCTCAAATCCAGAGACGAGGTACATCCTCTGACTCCTTTAGTCCACGCCACTGGATTTAATCTGATAAAACATAACGACCGCGTCCCAGTGCATCTTCATTAAACAGACTCTGGCTCCCTCTCGTGGTTGTCTCATGCAACTGTGTGGTTTAATTATTGCAGAACTTAAATGAGAAGAACGCGGCTCTGGAAGGAGAGGAGGACGTGACTGTGGGAGTCAGAGAAGGAGGAGTTGGAGGAGGAGGAGGTGGAGGAGGAGGAGGAGTAGCAGTAGTAGGAGGAGTGGGAGTAGGAGGAGGAGTAGAGGAGGATATGTTCTTTGTCCAGGTCCATGAAGTTTCTCCAGAGCAGCCTCACACGGTGATCAAGGCCCCACGCTACAGCACAGCTCAGGACATCATCCAGCAGGTCAGACTTCAGCTTTACCTCTGATACCTGCAGAAATAAATCCAGCATCTAATAACAAGTCATATTAGTAATTACTGCAGGTTTCACTAATTTCAATTAACTGGTTAAAGCCTGAACCACCTACTTAAAATCTAAAGACTTAGAGGATGCTGGATGTGGGAGTGGTACTACGAGGTTATTAATACAGCGACATTACCCATCTTTTAAATGACTTATTTGATGTTATTATTTATTTATTTTCCCCCCAAACTTTCCTTTGCTCCTTTTGTTTTTTCATTTCACTTCCTCCGTTATTATTTCATAGCAACAGATTTATAAAATAAAATATGAATATAATATATAATAATATATAAATATAAAAAAAAACAAATTTATGCTATTTGAATATGTAGTTGTCATGAAATTAATTGATAGTTTTCATTATTCTGAATATATATGTGGTTATGTCACCAAATCATTTCCAAAATTAGCGCATACAAATACGTTAAAGATAAATTCAGTGCACGTTTTTTTTTGTTTTTTTTTTTACAAGTAACTAAATTAAGTAAAATACAAAAATAAATTAAAAAATCATCTGAGAATTTACTTTTTTTTTTAATTTTTTTTTTTTTTTAGATGTTTATAATTTTAAAAAAAGTCTTGGGAACAGGAATATTTTTACTTTTCCACACCTGGAAATTTAAAAAAGTCAAAATCCATACTTTTCCCTATTTGAAACTCAAATGCATTTTCACTGAAAACCAGAATAAATATATAAAAGTTATAAAATAAATAAGTGAAAGGAGGAAAAATGTCTGTAACCCGTCACCTCGTGTCGTCCAGACGCTGTCGAAGGCCAAGTACTCCTACAGCATCCTGTCCAACCCCAACCCCTGCGACTACGTGTTGATGGAGGAAGTGAGCAAAGAGGGCGGCTCTAAGAAATCCTCCACCACCAAGCTCATCCAGCGCGTGCTGCAGGATCACGAGTGCGTCTACCAAGCCCAGAACCGCTGGCGCGGCGCCGGGAAGTTCATTCTTAAACTCAAAGAGCAGGTAGCTCTGAGCATGACATGCTATTTCCACTAACAGAGACTTTACACTTACTAACTGCAGCAGGTTCGTCTCGTCTCTTCCCTCCTGTACTTTCATACTGTTGGAGTTTCTGTTGTGTCCCTGAAGGCAACATGAAGCTGTCGTACGCGCCAACGAGAACTCGTTCATTCATAATAATCCGTGTCTGATGCGTGAAATGTTCATGTTTGTCGCACTTTGTTTCTGAGTGTTTTATGTAGTTTTAATGTATTTATATCATTCTGTGTTCATACTGTATGTTTTTATCACTATTTTATTTATTCCTCTTCTGTTTGAATGTGCTGCCTTGTTTAATAAAGGTTAAATGATTTTCGAAGTTCCGTTTATTTATCCGTCGATTGATCTTATGACAAAAAAATGGATAAAAAGAAAAAAGAAATTGGTTTTTCTGGTGTTTCCTATAAGAAAAAACTGGAATTCTTCTTCCAGGTGGTGCGGGAGGACAAGAAGAAGGTCATTTCGTTCGCCAGCGAGCTGAAGAAGCTGACCAGTCGCAGCCGCAGCATGACGACTGGCAGCGGCGTGGACGGCCCTGCCCAGAGTAAGGATGATAGAGCTGCATGCTGTGTGGCTCTGACTGAGCTCCAGGAGTGAGGCTCACATGTCTGCTGTCTGTGCATGGAAAGACAAGCGAGGTACCGTATGTCTGCCCTAACCTCTAACATTCACCTAACACACGGGCCTCAAGGTTTTCAGGACAAGGACACAAACTCATAAGAGATTAAGTAGAGACGCCCGACCTGCTAAATGTGTCCTGTATGAGACTAGTGCTACTTATAAATATACATTATTATCATCGTTTGCATTTAATATTAAGCTGTAAAAATAATATTTCAAACATGTGCAGCAGTAGGGCGGCCGTGCAGCTGCCTGAAACAAAAACACACATAACTGGTGTATAATTATATAAATAAAATAAAACAAAGTGATGAGCATGAGAGCGAGCTGCACTGTTAGCTTCTCTTATGCTAACTTTGCAGCGTGCCTCTGGAGTGCATCAGGGTCAGCGTGTAAAGTGCAGCCTTGTGATTGGATTAGCAGCGATAGGGGCGTGGCCTATTGTGGACAGGAGGCTTAGATTGACAGCTCCTGTATCGCTGCTTGAGTGAAGTCCTGACTGAAAGACAAAATATGTTGGATTCACGTTAACGTGTATTTACAGACATTTAAATTTGTCGGGGAAATTAAAAAAAAAAACAAAGGTTTTGCAACCCCCCCCCGCAGCACCTCCGCAGAGTCCCTAGGGGGCGTGTACCTCCTGTTATAGACCTGATGTAGGGTTGTAGCACCCACCTAGACCAGACCAGACCCACGTCCATTCTCTGAGTCACCACCTACACAATATTAGGAAGGTGGTCGTAATGTTAAGCCTGATTTTAAAAGGATTTTAGTTAAAAGTTTCCTGTGGAATTTTCTCGCAGAATTTTCCTAGAAATGGAGTAAAATCTTTGGTGCAACTTCACCTGCACTACAGGACACAAGTGTGGAAGCAGCTTCAAGTTTCTTTCTTAAAAACCAGAGTTCTGTGTGTTCTGGGACGTATTTACTTTATGATCACACTTTGTTTTTATTAATTTTATTGAGTTTTACCAGTTTAACTTTAGGTAAACATTAATATTACCAGACAACTGCAGAATAAATATCAGCAAAAGAAAAGAAGAAGGGCTTAGTGTCAGGGTGGAGAAGATCTGCAAGAGTCACAACTTCAGTGTAAAAAAATAAGTTTTCATTATTCACTTTAACTCTTTGTCTTTTGAGAGTCTTCATTTAAATATCTGTTGTTAAACGAACGCCTCATATGTGATGATATGAAGAAAGAAAAACACAAATGCCTGATAATTATAGTAAAAAAAGTCTTTTGATGAGTTAGAAACGATGATCTTTCATGTACAAATCTGATCCTGCTTCCAAACCTTTGTCCTGTGCTGTACGGCCCAGTGCATGAGGAGGAGGAGGAGGAGGAGGAGGAGGAGGAGGAGGAGGAGGAGGAGGATTTATACTGTATGAGGTGTTTCAGCTCATCAGACTCATGATACGACTCAGACACTCAGACATCCTCAGCTAACTTCCCTCCTTGTTTTTAATCTGCATCGTTTTAATTCACCTTTGCTGCAAAAATCATTTTTATTATTGTGGAAACGTTGATAGAAATATGAGCTGATGGTAAATAATAAGAGGAGTTGGTGTAAAAGCAGGAAAACATTGGTGTTGTGAGATCAGACTCATATTAACCATGGATCAGCTGTAATGTGACCTCTGTTCTTATTCGCTCATACATCCTAATATTTAAATCTCACTTTCATTCTCACGTTATCTGGTTGTGTTGTTTAAAGTCTCCCTGCACATATAAAGAGCGTGTCTCCTCTGCAGGGTACCTGTCTGCAGCTGCAGGCCTGAAGGCGTGGGTGACGGAGGGCAGGGTGGAGGCAGGACGGTTCCTGCAGGCCTCCCCCTCCCGCTCCCCCTCCTCCCCCTCCTCCTTTAGCAGGCAGCTCCAGCCCGTCCACCTTCCCGCCTCCTCTCTGACCCCCCGAGCCTGGAAGCTTCACCTCCTCAGGAACTGGAAGATCCACAAATGAGATCCAGAGACGAAGGGAGATGATTTGAGCTTGACTACTTCTAAACCCGGAGGATCCTCCCCCCTCTCTCCTCCTCCTCCTCCTCCTCCCCCCCTCCCTCTTTTCCCGCGTGAAGCAGCGAAGGCGTCCCGGCGACTCTGTGGGCGGGGCTCCTCTGGATGTGATGTGTTGGAGGACGGCGCCTGGCGTCGGTCGAGCGAGTGGAAGGCGACGTTGGGTCCGAGGGGACAGACGCACTCATCAGGAGACTGGAAGCTCCTCCCCCCAGCGTGACCGACGGTCAGCGGGGGCCCGGAGCTCCACCTCCTCCTGCTTTATTTGGTCGTAGCGTGGCCCCGTACACCAGGGGCACCAGGGGCAGCTGTGTTTAGTAAAAAATAGAGTTTCCTGTGGAGAAAGAGTAAAACCTTCAAAGCATGAAGACGTAGTTTGATGTGGCAGTTTGTTATTTTAAATTACATATGATTCATTCATTGATTAGAAAGCTTGAGGGAGATCTGCTCTATGAGGGCGGAGGGCGAGGGCGGGTGATCCTTCTCTTTCTCAGGTATGGAGCTCTTCTTCTTCTTCTTCTTCTTCTTCTTCTTTTTTTTTTGTTGAGGGCATTGTGAAGGAGGCTGACAAGCTGGCTTGTTTGGTTCTTTTCCTACTGTTCCAGTTTCACAGTACTGTAAGGGCACATTCTTGGCCAACGCTCGGCAACAGAACATGAATAAAAACCCTTTTAGATTCGGAAGCAGCGAAGCAGCGTTTGACTAAAAGCAACAGTAGTTCCTTAGCTTGTCCCGCGTTGCTTTAAAAAAACGCTGCCTCTTCCTGTAGTTGTCGTCGTAGCTGCGTCTGTGAAGACGAACTCTGCGTTGTTCCTCAAAGGATCTTAGGACGGTTTCACCCGGACGTCACGACTCACGAGCAACAGATTCTGATTTAAACTGCACCTGGTTAAGATGCTGCGCTACAGGACACGAGTCTGGAAGCAGCTTCAGGTTTCTGTCTGAAAAAGCAGCATGAGTTCTGTGTGTTCTGGGACGAGTTCACTGCTCACATCAGTCAGAGTTTATTTCTAAAGATCATTTAAAAACAGCCTCAGTTGAACCAGAGAGGGAAAAATGATGATGCATACAATAAATAAGATATATAAATAAAAATAAATACGACAGGGATGGACTAAAACTAGCAGCAATTTTTAAAGCTAAACAATAAACAATAAAAGAGACAAACATTGATGTTACCAGAACATTACTGAATAAATGTCAGTGAAAAGAAAAAGTTTATATTATTCACTTTTAATGTGAATACAGATTTCCCTCGTATGTCATGAGGAGGCAGAAAAAACTCAAATACCTGATAATTATAGTAAAAATGTCTCCTGATAAATTGCTCTTCATATAATAATCATGTTTATTTAAGTATAAACTATGATCTTTTATGTCCATATTTGATCTTCCTTCCAAACCTTTGGTCTGTTGTGTACGTATAAAAATGTCTAATCAACCACGTTTTTAAACGTGATGTGACCTGATGAGACTAAAAACTGTTTCCTGTGTGAAAACGTCTCCTTTGGTTCAAATGAAGCGTCTCTAAGATCCTTTAGGAGAAAGCGACAGAAAGTTCTTCTTCAAACAGCGTTTTGCACATTTCGTTTTATTTTGTTCCCTTTTTGCCGTCACTGTTCCTGTGTTAGAGGATCACTTCCTGTTTTATTGGTCGTATTTATTATTAGTTTCAGCCCAGTGGTGGATTTAGATTTGGTGTTGGTGTGAAATGTAGATATGTACAGACTGAGCCCAGGTTAACCCCTCCCACACACACACACACACACACACACACACACACACAGATTAAAATTAATAAATCTTCTCAGCAGCAGAATGAATAAAGTGCATGACTTTAATTCATGGGCCTGGATCTCGAGTCCTCGACTGTGACGTGTTTATAGATGAGTTTTATTTCTTCCTGAACATCTTGACCACTTTTCTCCCCTTTTTATTTATTTATTAATTTTTTTTCCATGAGTTACATTTGCATATTTGAAATGAATATTATTTTAATTATTTTCTCCCTTGAGGATATAATCCAGTTTTATTTCTCATTTCAATCATCAATAAATAGATTTAGTTGAACTAATTCAAATCTAATCTAATGAAAAAAGAAAGAAGAAAGAAACTGCACTGTACGTTTAACTTTATTTAGCTGAAAGTTTTCTCAGAAAGAAGAAACTTTCTCCATTTTTAACCCGTGCAGTGTTTTGTGACCGACTTCGCTTCAACAAAACTATGTGTCCTTGTGCTTTTGTGAGGTTGAATTTTCGTGCAATATTTCCTCTGACCTGATGTCGTCCACACACTTAGCTCAACTCTTAGTATTAGTATTATTATTTTTATCACTTGGGACCCAGAAACCTCCACATCCATGAGTTAATCCTGTTACCTGCTCTTATTCCAACCGATTCTCATTTAAAGGTGGAGAAACGCTGTCACACGAAGCTAATATCTGATGAAAACACTCATTAATGTAAAGATGAAGGTGATGTCGTACTGACTACACACATGAAGGGACGTTTGTGTTAACCTGTAAACATTTCTTTCTTTCTCTTCTTTCTTTCTTTCCCTTCTCTTCTGACCTGTAGACCTCATTTCTGAATGTAACATTTCTTAACCTGAGACAAATGTGCGTCTGCGTGGAAGTTATTTATTTTAATGTGAAGCCCTGGTTGGCAGTTTTCATGTCGTTCATGTACAAGTTCCTGTAAGTAGATTTCTCTCCTTTTTTTGTTTTGTTTTTTTGTATTTATTTCAGTTTGTGAGCGGGAGGATTTAAGTGTTTATTCAAACTTATTTAGTGAAGAAATATTTTACTTTATATGTGTAAATTATTCAGTATAGTATCCATACTACATGTTACTCTGCAGTACGCCTTTTATTTTTCATATGTGGACAGAATCAGCTGTTGTTGGTGTTTTCCTTATATCCACTGAATAGGTGTGGTTGTTCAGTTTATCCTCTAACAGCCGCCGTCTGTGCTGCCATGTGACCGTCAAGTCAACATTTGTCTATTTACTTGAATTTCTTTTTTTTTTTTTTGGATGATAATTGGTGGATTTGTCATATTAGCAGGATCATAATAAAAACAAATAAATAAAAGTGCTTAAAGGTGCTGGATGTCAGAGTGTTGGTTTGTTTGGAGGGAAAAGGAACCAGTGATTCCCAACGTTGAAAGAAATGTCTTATTTTCTCCATTAACAGACCTATAAATGTTATTAATACATAAAAGGTTCTCACTTAAATATCCCAGCGTCTACTTACTTTAAATCTTATTTAATTCTTATTTTAAATGACATGATTCACATGCGCTGAAACATTAAATCGGCCTTACACATATTAAACTAACTAAAAGAAATGTTTTTAAGATACAACATGCACATTTTATGAATAGTTCCTGGTTTTTTAACAAAACTAACTTTTTTAATCCAGAACTTGTGCATTCAATGTTAATGTCGGTATTTTCATTAAAATTGTTGCATAAAATTACTTTAAGACCTTTCAGAGCTCAGTGTTTTACAGCACAAAGAAAAGCTGCAGCTTATTACCAGTAGTTCATGTTTCCAGTGAAGTCCAGAGTCACGATGACTGGTCTCCTCCTGAGACCTGAGACCTGAGCTTTTGTTTGGTTTGCATCTCCAGTTTCTCCATTTCATTAAGAACTACAAAAACTAAGTGTCAAAATCATGTCCTCATGTGTGAACAAGGGGATTATTTCACTCAGTATTATAATAAAGTCACCGATAAGTAACAAAATAAATATAAAAATGTTAATTTTCATGTCTGAACATGGTTGTGCAAAAAGCAGAATTGCAAACAATGAAGTTGCTAATCAGCGAAGTTATAGCGTCTCAGATTTAACTAGAAAAGTTTCAGCTATAAAATCTGATGAGGTTTTTGTCATGTGATCGGCTGCAGAACGAATCCTCTGAATTGTCTCCACCAACTAGAACCAGGAGGATAAAAGCGCCACAAACCTGAAACTTAACGTCCTCATACGGAAAAACAGACGTTAAATTGGTTTAATCCACTCACGGACCACAGAGGAGCCACGTTTCCATGGTAACAACATCACTGACTCCTGGTGACCAGTGCTCCCGATAAAATAAAAGAAAATGCAAAGCTGTGACGCAGAGAGGGATGATTGACTCAATGATACCGATAAGGAGACGAATATGGTTCATTATAAAAGATTAAAAAAAAAACATTAATAAATAACTGGTTCAGTTTGTTTTTATCAGAGAAGCCTGAAAAAAAAAATATTAAATATTAAACCCACCGTCAAAATAAAAGACTAATGATTCATTATTTGCTTCACATTCATTTTGTAAAAGAGACATAGATCTAAAGACTGAACTGAAGGAAAAAAAAGATTCATATCAACTGAATCTGAGCTAAAACTTTGCGTTTAGGACGAGGCGCGCACAATAAATCGGTTTCTTCTTTTTTTTTTTAGTGGAGTGCAATGACCTTTCTGAACATAATTCCCGCTACTAATCAAATCTTTTGTGCCCGTGCCACAGCTTAATGAGCCACCTCCAGTCTGCGGCCGCCTCCTCCACCTCCTCCACCAGTAAGAATAGTGGACTCAGGAATCAGTGACATAATCGGCTCGTTTGGTTGAATCAATAACAGCCTCCTCAGACGTGCCCTTCCTTCCAGAAACCCTTTAAAATATCACTCTCCGGCGCAGTCGGCTAATTCCGGGTAATAAGGAGCACTCCGTTTCAAATACCAGCACCGGTGATGGCGTCCCTTAATGCAGAAATATGCAGCCGTCAAATGGAACGTGAGACTTTTAAAATGTGCTAATGCTGCGGCTTAATGAGGCCGTTTCCTCCAGACGTCAGATGGAACCGTTCACTGTAATGTGTCCAACAATTAAAAAGTTCCCTCCACCTGCATCGCGATGAACTTTGATGAGGAAGAAGGATTAAAGGAAGAGAAGCAAAACTAAATGATCCGTGAGCAGTGTTTTTAGTTTTTAGCTGAGCTTCACTTTTTTCTTTTTCTTTTTTTTTTTTGCTTAAGGTGAACAACACCTCATAGTAAAACTGAGCTAAGCACGAAGAGCACGGACGGTTTCTCCATTGATGCAATCAGACTATACAACAGTACAATAAATAGAATTTTTGCCACATATAATTCTTCTTCTTCTTCTTTTGCGACCGGCCTTTTTTGTATGTTTTTGTTCCGAGGTCATACACCAGCACAGTAGTTGTGGAGCATCTACGTATATATTGTCTAGTTTAACTCCAGTTAAGGCATATACATTTCAGAGAAAATCCATTTCCAATCACATTATCTGAGTGTCTTAATATGAGGTTCCGTTGTGAAGATCTTTTTCTCCTGGATAAGTCTGTCGGGTCCAAATATGGTCATATCCTTCGTACTTGAAAGTAGAAAGGTCGATCTGAAGCTACATTCGTTTTTCAGCTACTCTGAGACAGAAATCTCCATTTCAGTAGCTATTACACGTACTAAACTTTCCAGATTTATTCCTAGTTACATTCTGCAGGTATTTACAGGGATTTTTACATATATCATAAATCAAAGCCTGAACATTTTACTCCTAAAAACATGGTAAAATTTTTTATTTTTCTCTAACTCTAATACGTTAACAAAATGAAACAAGAATTTTGAACCTCACTTTATCCATTATTCAGATTTCTGTTCTGAAAATGTATGCAAATTAGCGCATATTTAAGACAATAATGCCTCATTTGCATATTTAAATATAAAATTCACAGAAAACTTAGTGTATTTATGTAAGTGATCAACTGGAGACGTTTCATGGTGATATGTATTAGTTAAATATTTTACCCTATTCACCTGTAGTGTCTGGTTTTAATTAGATTAAACTGTCCAGTTAAAGTCGGATTAAGGCAATAATTCATTTTTTTTTTCACGTGTATGTAAATGTGCTGAATGAAATGTAAAATCAAGACTTTGTCAACCTGACTCCAGTACGCAGCACCACACACAGGGAGTCTTGTGTGTCGAGCTGTTCCCTTGTGTGTTGCTGCTGTTGCCGCCGCCCAAGTTGACCAACTATTCGATGCAACGTGACAACGTGCAGCAAATCATCTCAGGCATCAATAATTGCCCCCACTGAGAGAACAGCAACACGGGGAAACGGCAGCTGCCAGCGTCTCTCAAGTTCAGTAATTAGCACGTCACACCCCATTTATTTAACTCACTCAGAAGAACGTTTTCCTAATTGGTGTTTTACTATTAGAGCCTGCACCCTCGTCTGAATGCAGCCTCATATTTAATGGAGAGCGGTATCGATCCTCTCATCTCTCAGGCAGGTATATTTGGCGGAGGAGAATTATTCCTTTGAAAATAACCGTGAAAGGCTGTTTGAAAGAGGCGAGCGGGAAAATATCTTCACCTGCCATCGCGCCTCGTCTTTCAGATCCCAGACGAGGCGCCGCCGTTAAATCAGCAAGCAACTCACACGCTTCAACGGATGTCATTTTATTTGGATAAAGTCTGCCAAGCAACTTGACAAGGATTAAAAAGGCAAGTGTGAACGGTACAAGACTCTTTGTGTGTGTGTGTGTCGATGATGGAACGGTGTCAGGCAAATTCAAGATCACCACCGAATGAAGACCGGTTCAATACAGACAGCAGTCGCTTAAAGGGCCATAAAAAAAACAATATACATATACTCTTTTGTCTTCGTCATCTCTTATCAAAGTAGAAATATAGCAAGTCCTCTCGTTCTAGGTCCGGTTTTGTGAAGGTGTTGCAGCTCTGAGGTCGGGTTCAATAGATAGCGCTGATTGGAATATAGATCAAACCGGCGAATAACTGATTAAATGCCAGGGAGCTCATTCTTTTCTATCGCCGTCTGAGTTTAAATAAAAATAAATGAAGTTACCGCGGCTGATATGTGAGGAATCTTCCCCCCGTAATGAAATTTGAAAAGCAGAGTATGTTAATTCATCTTCAGCTGAGAGCCAATCAGTTAATCGGACGTGTTTTAATTGGATCTGGAGCATTAGTTTCCCCCTCGGCTGATGAATAGAAATGATGAAACATTTCGTGGATCTTGGCGATAAGGGGCGAGCACAGTGGTGTCAGGGTCAGTCAGAGTTTGGTCATGGGTATGTGGAGGCTGTTCCACGGGCCCATCCACAGCTCCTCCTCGTCCGACTGCGTCCGGTCGCTCGGACACTCCAGGGGTTCCCTCGCGTCCCGTCCGTCGTCCCCCTCGTTCCCGCCGTCCACCTTCGACTCCCTCTCGCCGTCTTTGGGCTCGTCGTCCTCCGCCGCGGCGCTCTGCGCCGGCTCCGCGACGCCCTGCGCCGCCTTCGCCTCGTTGGACCTGGACGCCGCGCTCTCCTCGGGCCCCGTGTTGCTGGTGCTGGTCGACCCCAGGGAAACGCTGGACTGCCGATTGTTGGACAGCGTTTTGTTGGTGTCGGTGCTGGAGAAGGCGGGAGCGGCCGGGCTTTGGAAGGTGCGCAGCGTGACCCGCCCGCCGTCCACCGTCGAGCCGGGGCTGTTCAGGGGCACCCTCTCCTCCAGCGTGGCGGCCATTTTGTCCAGTTTTTTAAAGTGCTTGGCCAGCCGCGAGCTGAAGACGGGGGAGGCGAGTTTGAGGTTGTTGTTCATGGTGGCGGTGGTGGTGGCGGCGGCGGCGGTGTGCGTGGGGCAGGTGGCGTTCACCGACCGCCGGGTGCGGATGATGGAGCCGTTCTGGGCCACGTAGATGCTGCCGTTGACGTTGGCGTGGCTGTTGTGGGTGGAGGAGGGGAAGCGGCTGCGCTGGGTTTCCGGCATGCTGTCCTCACCGGTGGAGCTGGTCTCGTACTCTCGGTCAAACACCAACTTGATCCGGCGTTTTCTGCTGCCCTGCTGAAATGACAACAAAACACGACATCGTCTTAAACTAGGGACCATTAAAGCTTCATTAATGTCATTTAAATGAAATGTCCCGACTCAAGGTAAAAGGACTGCAAGGCAAGTTTAAAGGACCAGTGTCAGATTTAGGGAGATCTGTTAGCAAGAATGTTTACAATTAACCGTCTATGGTTTTCTTCCACTCGTGTTTTTAGTGGACCAATGCAGTGTTGGCATTTTAAGTAACTTAAAATGAATGTGTGACTAAACTGTGCATACGTCGCTTCGTAAGTGACATGATATGGAAATTAACAACAACAAAAAAATAATAATAAGAAGAAAGAAAAGCGTGTTTAGTTTTTGAAAACATTTCTGCTGTGACGTTGGCACTCGGCACTCGGTGTGTTGCAGTCTGCAAACTCACCACTAGATGCCACTAAACCTCGCACACGTGGTCCTTTAATATCACATGAATATGCATCTCAGCGATTTTCATTATGAATCATGTAAACCACGAAAAGAAGCAGCTTCATTGAATTGCTTCTCATTTGTGTCAGAACTCCCCTTCAACGTAACAACTTCTGTTTTTAACAGTAACAAGGTTTTTATGGTGAGACCAGTCGATTAAAGGGCAGGTTCACACTTCTTTTAACTGAAGCTACAGATTGTCGTCATTTTCGTAGAAAAAGATGCATCTCTTTGAGGTAAATGCAGCGCTGATGAATTTGCCATATTACCTTAGCATGTTTTATTAAGGAGGATAGAGATTATGCAGGAAATTTGTGCACAAATTAGGCGCTGAACACATTGTTTTTTTAAAAACAGAACATATCCAAAAAAAAAAATGTTATTATTAAACTAATGATGCATTGAGGCTGGAAGAAAGTGAACCTATCCTTTAAACACAGAGCGTTCTCACTGTCCAGGTGACGGTCAGCTGTGACCTTTTTCATTATCCTCGCACCTCGTTTAGCGTTAAAATGCACAAAACAAAAGTTGCACCTTCACTCACTGCAAACACACACAAAAAGGTCAGAGCAGCGGTGTTTACTCCAGATTGTGGATTATCTGACGTTTAAAAATGCAAAGCATTGCTCGAAACAGACGAGAGAAGAAAAACAACTCTAATCTGCAGCGCAAACCTCACGGGTCCTGCATTTAACCTCGCATGCATGGAAATCAGAACCTGTTCTCTATGAGGAGGAAGACGTCTGCAGGTAACAGACATGAAAAGAAACGGCTAAAGAAAAAAAAGTTCAACAAAGAGAGGTCAGTGGGAAAACGAGACAAGTCGGCTCGCGTGAAAGACTCGGGACGCGCTCTGATTGGAAGCAGTGGATTGAAGATCTGAGCAACAGAAAGAAGCAGAGCGAGGAGATACCGGAGAGGGCAGCAGGGGACACACAGGTGATTTGAACTCTGGTGAATATAAATCACGACAAACAAGGGAAAATAAGGGTGAAAGATTACAGCAATAAATCCCACTCAGGTAATGACTGCACACCCAAGCAACAAGACCTTACTGAGTGGCAGAGAATCTAATCTCTGGGGGCCGAGGCCTCGTCTGCATTTCAATCAGCCGAGTCATTTCCCAAATCCCCGTCTTCTTGATCTCCGTCCCTGCTGCTCCTCCTCCTCTCCTCCTCCTCCTCCTCCTCCTCCTCCTCCTCCTCCTCCTCCTCCGTGTCCTCGATGATTGGCGACAAGTCGTCTGAGGTGTCGATCACGTCTGCGCTGGCGTCTGATTGGCCGCGGCTGGATGCTCGCCCGCTCAACGAGGACTTCCCTGATCCAGGACTCGTCGTCTCATCATCTGCAGACTCCTCCTCCTCCTCCTCCTCCTCCTCGTCTTCGCTCTCTTGCTCCGGTGTTTCCCGTGAGGAGCGTCTGGAGGTTTTAGGCCGAGAAGCTGCAGAATATCTGGAGCCGGCGCTTCCTCTCTTTAAGTGACTTCTTCTTCTTCCCCCCGTCCCGTTGCTCCTTGCAGAGCTCTCGCTAACTCTGCCCTTTCCTCTCCTCTCCTCTTCGCTCTCTAACCCCGACTCCTTCTCGGACTCAGAGGCCGCCATGAGATCAGAGGCCCCCACCTCCTCGTTGGGGCTCCCCTCTCCCCCCTTTTCCGTCTCTGTGTCGGACTCGGTCTTAAAGGACGACGTGGGGCTGCTCGTGCTCGGGCTGCTTCCCGTTTCCGAATCGCTGCCGTGAAACCTTCTCCCTCTTTTTCCTCTCCCCCACCGGCCCTCGTAGGAGCTGCTGTCCTCCCCCGACTCCCTGCCCGCCCTCCCCCTCCTCCCCCTCCTCCTCCTCCTGTCTCTCTGGGACACCGACGCAGAGACACTCATATCTCCTATGGAGCCATACATCCTCCCTCTGTCCTCTCCTCGTTCCCAGCTCTGAGCATCGCTCCACTGTTCATCTCCAACCCTGACGGGTCCCTGGAGCCTTCTGGCCAGGGAGATAAGACCGAGGGCCTCGCTCAGCCTTTGTTTGGCTGCGGGGGGGTTGCTTGCTTCAGTGGACGCCTGGAAATAAGTCCCATCGATGACCAAGCCGCCGTCCAGGCTCAAGCAGCGTCCAGAGGACAAGGAGCCAGGGAGCTGTCCCCTGTGCTCAGGCCTGACTCCGTTCCTCATCCCATTGTTCACGGCGCCTCCTCCTCCGTTTCTTCTCGCCCAAGTTTCCATTTCTGCTCTCGCTCCCCTCTCCCCTTTGTTTTCAACTTTCCCTGACTCCTCTCTCTCAAAAGCCACCTCCACCCTGTCTGCCTTTCTGTCTCGCCCTCCGTCCCCTTCTTCTACGGGCCTGATTCTGGCTTTGCTCCAGGGGGGGTGGAAGCTAGGAGCCCGTCCGGACGTTTTCCCCGTACTCACTCTCATGGCGGCCTTCAACCTGGCGGCTGCGCTCGAGCTCTTGGTGCTCACGGTCAGACCACCGTCGCCGCCGCCGCCATCTTGCTTTTTGTCAGCCTCGGTCCTCACGGGCGCCGTGGTCGTTCTCAGGGGAGGAATGGGCGCGGGGCGCGGCGCTAATCTGTCTCCATGCAACTGTCTCCTCACCTGTTGTCACGATCAGTCCAAAAACAAATCAGGAACAAAATAAGAGGTTTATGTCTCAGGAAGCGTCAGGGGTTATTAAAGTTGTTACACAATATTAACACAGGCTCAAACCGTGCACTTAGACATGACACAGGTGCAGTAACATGTCCTAAACCTCACAAGAAGAGTTAACACTGTGGAGTTATAGATGCATAGTCCTGTATTAAAGGGAAGAGATGAGCAGTGATGTGGAGCTGGACAACCAATGGGAACGACTGATACACACAGTATGATGCAAACACCAGGACTTCAATGAAAAACCATCCGTGACTTTGGTTCCTACCACCAAAAACTAACCAGGCTGATGGAGACGTGACAACTTTCTTAAGATTTAATTGAGAGTCACCAGCCCCTAGTGGACAAATAAGGCTTAGCTGCTAACTTTAACTGAAAAACTGCATTAACGTCTTCAGTGTAATTTTGCACACTTTGAAAAGTCTCCACGTGGGGGCAGATTTGTACGGAAGCCCTGAGAGGCCATGCATTCATACGTATTAAATGAATGCAGAAACTTAATCTAGCAAACATTAAAGCACAATATAAACGGTTCACCTTACAGTAGAAGTGTTACATCAGGTTATTATTTTACTACATTACAGTGGTAAAAAAAGAAAGGGCATCTATCAGTCAGCATGGCAGGTCACGTATGATGAAACTCTAGGAATTGAATATATCGAGATCTTTGCTTTCCCAAGATAACGAGATAAATAACTCAAGATCTCGAAAAAACTGAAATTTACGGAGCCCCCTAAGGGAAAAAATTGATGTGTAAAAAAAAAAAGAAGATGATCTTGTTCTTCTGGGTTATTCACGCACAGAAAGTAAAAAAAAATAAAATAAATAAGTACGACAAACTTTTGCAATGTTGTGTCAGTGTTCATAACAAGAGAGTCATACGACGACGCTGAAAAATCTCATTAGGTGTCTCTCACTGATATTGACTTGTGCCTACTGTCAAGCACTGTTTAAATATCTTTGTATTTTATGCTCAGAAAAACTCAATAAATTTCTCCCACTCTGTTCTTGTGCTTGTTTTCTTATTAGTGTAAACAGTTTTGCCAGATTTTGCAAAAGTTTCTTGTTATCACAGATATGTGAACCCATGGCTGCTTCGGGCTTCCGTAGACTGTTCCTGGTAACTTGTGAGGTTTCTCTTATTGCCAGAAGGGGGAGACAAACTTCTGAAGTGCAGCTTTAAGCTTTTTTTTTTCTCTTATTTGTTAATTGTTTGAGGTCAGCTAAGCTAACTAGTAGCCGCTAACTCTGGCTAAACATTATCTTCCATGTGGGTTCCGTACAGGTTAGACTACAGAGAGAGGAAGACAGATGTGTGCAGCTGTTATTTACTAAACTAAAAGACACAGTAAACATGTGCAGAGATCATATGAGGGCAGAACAATCCCTTCTCAAACTATCCTGTCTCTCCACCTGCAAACTTTGCACCACGCATCCATTCTTAATGTTGTGAACGCATCAGATTCTTTTCATCTCCCGGACACTGTTTGCTTCGCCAGCCTGCATCTCCCACCATTTCTCTTCTTCTGTGTTTACCTCTCCGTCAGACTCCTGCGGGCTGTAGTAGTAGCTGCCGTCGTCGTCGACAACAACCTCTCCATATTCATCGTAGAGGCCAGAGGGTGAGATCAGCTTCCTGCGACTGCCGTACTGAGGAAGGTCATAGCTGGAGAAAGAGAAGGGAGGGGGGGGAATGAAAATGAAGGAGAGCATCGCAGGTAAACGCATACTGCAAATTCACTTTTAAAGTTTCTTTCGTTTGTCGTTAAACAATCAGGGTTTGTGCTATTCTCCAGCTTTGGTGGCTGATGCTCATCCACCGACACTTAAAGCCGTAACACTCGGCTCCGTCCAGTGATAACCAGCGTCTAATGACCTGCGTAGTCAAAAGCCGCCTTAATCAACAAAAGGACCATTTTGTTGCCAGGAGACATTTTGTTAGCAGAAAATACCGGCATCGATTTTCTACCGTGTGGTCTCCCTTTGTTGCCTGTTGCCGGGAGCGTTGCCTGACTCCTCCGGTCCAAAATAAATAAATAAATAAATATATAAATAATTACTGCTGTGTATCATCGCCCGGGCTCCGTGTCCTGCAGCCAGCAACTCGGAGAGCCAGAGGGTCAGAAAAGCACCATCTTTTAAAAAGCTATCTGGGAAAAACAATATGTCCCGGTGTGATTAAAGTAACAAATCTGCTGCAAGTCCCAACAAAGTTGCACAGAGGAGTCACTTTTTTTTTTTTTTTAAATCACTTTTTAGTGTACGGTCAGTCAACCTGTGCGTAAAACACAAATGGAGACAGAACGTGGATGACGGATGGGTATGGGGGAGAGAAAGAGGAGATGGAGGTGTTTGAAAAGAGATAAAAATGATAAAAGGAAGGAAGGAGTGAAAAATGGAGGAGTCAGAAGAGAAGCCTTACAGCTAATGTAGAGCACAATCAATTTACATTTTCTTGAGTGGTCTGTCATTTCCCTTTATTCCCTCTTTTCAACTTTTCTCTTTGTATATAGATGCACGTACATACACATCACCACTAGGGGGCAGTAATACACTGAATCAGAGAGTCACGGTTCTTTTGACATCACAGTGTTTTTGTAGCCGTGCGTCTGAACCAAGATGAGTCAAACTGGGTCACTGCCCTGATTCTTCCCTGGTGGTGTCTCTCCAAACGCTAATTGATGAGTCCCAGGACGTGTGATCACATTTATTTAGTTATAGAGGCCGACCCACGACAAAGTGTGTTAATACCAGTGTGTGTGCTGCAGGAGCTCGCTGGGGGAGGAAAACTCGAGCCTTGATTGAGTAAAATGGAGCTAAATATGTTTCATTAGGAGTCCAACAATATAACCCAGGGTTTAGAAAATGTATACATTAACATTACAACCACTGACGGGAGAAGTCAATAACATTTCAAACCATCTTGTGACAACTAACAACATTCAACACCCTCAGAAGGCCCATGTCCATTCCCTGTCCACCTACACGATACTAGGAAGGTGGTCATAATGTTATTCCTGATCAGACAAACCATCCTTCCTATTATTGCAAAATAACCTCGTACAGTTTGCAGGAACAGTTTTCCCCGTCCCTGACGTGACCCTCTGAAAAGTCCGGATGTTTGTAACAAAGCTCGTACAGTGAGAGGAGCTGAGGTCATGAACGCACTCTGAGCTCTAATGAAAAATGCCACTGAGTTGAGAAGCGTACGGTGAAAAGCTTCATGCCAGTGAAATGTCTTTGGTGTAAAAGTGTTCTTGGGTAAAAGTGTCAAAAAAATACATAAATAAATAAAAATGCTGTCCTGCTACTTTGGGTGTTGGGTGGGCGGGTCTCAACGTCCATATTTGGAGTATCCAAGCGTGGGTGGAGTAAAGCTCATCAACACACTGACTGCAGGCTCCGCCCACTTCGTGCTTATTTGCATAGCACTTTTCAAGTAGACATTACATGAAACAGAGATTCAGTGACGCTGCGTCTTGTTGTTACGTCATTTGGACGCAGTGGCACATCCATCGGCTCCAGAGGGTTAACCTGGGGTCATAGAGAGCTTTAAAAATAATACACCTTAAAATAGACAGATGTAACTCATACTGGGCTCCAGTGTAAATCTGCTAAAACCAGACTGATGTGATCTCTGGTCCTGGTTGTGGTTAAAAGCCTGGCAGCAGAACTGATGAAATAAAAGCCTGTAAAACAGTCTCTGTGTCTTCAAAAGATTAAAAGACACATGAATATTCTCCGGCTAATCCCAGTAAATATTTCCCAGAAATACCGCGGCGTCCTTTTAATACATTTTCCCATTTGCAAAGAGAACGTCCTCATTCTATATTTTCATCCATACAGCAGACGCACTGCTGCTCATCACCCACAGCAATAGCAATTTTGGAAAAGCTCAATTTAATCCCTTATAGCTCGGTGACATGTATGGGTTGAGCGTTTTACTCCTGACTAGAGGGCAACAACATTTTTGGCTTGTTGTGTTTTTCTTTTTTCTTTTTTTTTTTTACAGAAGCATCCAAACATCAGACCTGAGCAACAAATGGTTCGAGTTATTTTCTGTATAAATCCCGTCAGAGTCGAGCCAACGGCCGATGGCGACGTACCCACACGCAGAGAAAATCCCAATTTCTGGGCCGATGTTCTGACGACAGATGAAAGCAGAGGTCAAAAGGTTTGTTGATTCCACGCGGCTCCCGAACGCATCATCGATGAAGTAGCTGTGGAAATAACACTCCCGCTGTCTGTCTGTCTGTCTGTTTCCTGTTTCCAAACCTCGGGAATGAGAAATGTTGTGTAGGCCCCCCCGAGAAGTGGTTTTGGTATTTGGGTTTTGCATCGTTCAATTACAACTGAAACAAATAGATTGATTAGATCTCGGTCCCACCGGGTCACGAAGTCTGATTTCCCGATCGGGGGGAACGTTCAGAGTCAGACGCGAGTTTTGTGAATGTTGCTCTAAGCCACCAGCATCTGGCCCATTGTCTGTTTCCACGGCTGGCTGCTTGATTAGCTGTGACTGTATTGCAAAGCAAGGCAGAGAGAATTAGCTGTGTCTCTCCGTGTGTGTGTGTGTGTGCGTGTTTGTGTGTGTTTGTGTTGCGCGAGAGAACCAGCAATTGCAAGTGATTGTATGAGTGAGTGAATGAACGCGTTTGCCATGAGAGAATTATGTGTGTGTGTAGGTGGGTGTATGAAATTAAGTTTCCCGGGAGTCTGCAGCTAAAATTATAAAAATTACACAATGCATCACAGATGGCAGCCTGCACACGGAGCTACACACACACACATAAACACACCGGGGATTGATGCAATGTGCCTTCTTCAGGCTTGTTCGCTTTGATCTAATGTGTGTTTAATGTATTGAGTGTTCCATACAGTATTTCTCGCTTCTTCTTCTTCTTCTTCTTCTATTTATTTCTTTTTTGAAACATTGAGGAACCCGAGGGGCCCGTCACTACCGGTGGTTCAAAAATACCCAAACCCTCCATGAGAGAGGAAAGCTGGCAGGTCGCCGGTGTCAACATTTTACAGCAGCCAACACACTCATGCAGTCGGCTCGATGTCAAAGCAGCTGCCGCGTGGCTGACATGAGCTGGAGGAAGCGTGTTGTCCCGGACCCCGTCTGTCGCCGCTCGGGGCCGAAAGGTCAGAGATGAAACACGGTGGAGTCGGCTCGTTTCCCTCCCGCCTGCACAGCATCCTCACCGCTAAATAAGATGCATTATCAGTGTACAACAACCACTACGAGGCTGTGTTATAATAAAAACTAGCCTCCTTGTTGTGTGTGCTGGCACAATTCCTACATCTTCATTTTCTCTTTTAAGCTTGAAATGTCGAAAACGCATTCGTTCTAAGGCGAATCTGCAAGTTGTGGTTCCTACCTGAATTGGTAAAGACAGCTTTTAGTTTTTTATTTTTTATTTTTTAGCTCCCGCTGCAAGGTACAACCTGCAGTCTAATCTCAAACTTCAAAACTTAGCATCCCCCGAACGAGTTTAAAAAGATGGTGAAATCTGTCAAGTCCTGTTCGTCTTGTGTGCAAATTTTTCACCGGAGCATTTCTGTGATTTTATGTGAATTCTGGTTGAAACTGTGTTGCTGCCTTGTAATAAAAAAAAAAAGAGAGATCAAGGGGACAAACCAGGTTAAATAAAAGACTATTCATTTATGAATTAATTAACATCATGTTGTGTCCACTATCGGTACAGCATAGGTCCTCAGTGGGGGGTCTGTGGAGGTACTGCAGGGGGGTTGATTAGACATTTTTTATACATATATTTTCATGTTCCCCCTCCACAAAATTACATTTCTTTAAATACACATTAATATTAATCCATGGGGGCAGAAGACATTATATTTCAGTCAGCGCCACACTAGACCTTTCAATCTAAGCCTCCTGTACACAGTAGGCCCCGCCCCTATCGCTGCTGAGCCAATCACGAGGCCGTATACTACACACCAACTCTGTCAGGTTTCCTGCAATTGACCGAGAGCCTATTCGGTCCCCAGGTGAAATGCAGACTCAATATTAGCAGAAGAGAAGCTAACAATGCTAATTAGCCGTAGGCTGAGTTTAATAGAACACATATAGTAGATAGGGGGTCCACACTTAATCTCTCCATCAGTTTGGGGTCCTTGGCCTGTAAAAAACGTTGCAGTAAAGGATCCTGCGCCGTTAAAATGATGGTATCACAAAGAACACTGAATCTTCTAGAAACAATATATAACAGAACGACACGTGCAGTTTTATCTGCATAATAAACTAATGTTGGAATTAATGGGCTCACGCACACACGGACCCAAATCTCACGCTTCACAAATTCCTTTGTTGCAAACTAACGTGAACACACAGAGGCAGAACAAGTGAGACACATTCTTCACCCGACACGTCGTCTGCTTCGTGTTAACGGTGAAATATATCTATGTGAACATGATTCTGGAGCCGATAAATAAACCTGGGACATGCTGCAGACTTCACCACAGGGTCTGTAGCAGTTACTGTAAGGATGCAACAAATCTGAGCGTAGACTGGTGCCTCTGCTTTCAAAAAAAAAAAAAAAAACAGCTCAGACATAGATCCTGTGAACCCTCTGTTGCTGTCAAGTGGCGTCTTACGCTCAAAACATTAGCAGCAGCTCCTTTAAATCCTCTAAGTTGCAGCAGATAAGACTTATAGTTGCAGCACAGTGCGGCGGCAGCACAACTCCGCTAACTCTTAATCAAACCCAAACAGTGTGCGCAGTGTGTAGTATCCTGCTAAAATGATTTTTTTCACTCCTGTCAAGAAACACCATCTTCAGGGAAGGATGTCGCACGACTTCAGATTCTTTAAAGTTGACTCTTATGTGATGAAACCGACTGGTCTCTGACGACACCGCTAATGAAAACCCAGCGGAAAGTAACGCTTTGTCTGGCCGCTAATGGACACTAGTCGTGTCAGTTTCTGGTCGTTAACAGAAACAACTCCAGCAAGTTTGTGATGGGCTTCATCCACAGACTTTCCTATTTAAACCTCAACTTCCCACCAGTGTCTTACAACTAAAGATTGGACGAGCAGAGAAACAGCTTCTCATGAAGAAACTCCACAAGAAAAGTTTCTTAAACGCTTTTTGGATAAATGATGCTTTGCAACAATGAAATCTCTATTCTCAACCTGAGACGTAGTGCTACATACTGTGAGCTGCAGATATGTATAGACCAGCGATTTCCAACCACTGCACCGCGGGAAATTATCCAATTTCACTTAATTGGTCAGAAATTATTATTTATTTACTGCAAATAATAAGTCTTTCGTCTATGCCAGCGATGTATACTGACAGACAGAACTATTAAATCCTCCCACTTCAACTAGAGGGCAGAAAGTGGATAATTAACCCGTGACAGTGATGGATAAATACTGGAAAAGAAAAAGCACTCAATCCAAACTGGGTCCTGGAGGAAATTCTGACCCAGATGAAGGTCTTAGTATGAGTCAGAAGAACTCTGATATAACTCTGTTGTGCTTCATGTGTGGGGAAAATACATCTAAG
This sequence comes from Mugil cephalus, assembly GCF_022458985.1. Lineage (NCBI taxonomy): Eukaryota > Metazoa > Chordata > Actinopteri > Mugiliformes > Mugilidae > Mugil > Mugil cephalus. The sequence goes on along the minus strand of NC_061785.1, from coordinate 3,798,370 downwards.
GTTTCACTTACACTGGGTGATCATGCCGTGGCCAAGCACACGTACCCCCTAAAGTCTGGATTCTTTGGCTGGTGCAACTGTACTGTGTTTCAGTGCAGAACATTTGGTCAAGCGTGCACACAAGGGCTGTTGTATTATTTCAATTTTTTTTTTTTTTGAATGACTTTTTTTTATGAAATTTAGACTTTTTTCTTGAAATTTAGACTTTTACCTCAAAATTTAGACTTTTTTCGCAAAGTGCATGATGAAGGTGGCCCTAATACTCTTCTTTAAAGCCGACCTTCAGACCATACGTTAATGATACTGCTGGGTTGAAGGTCAATTTTTTTCTCAAAATTTCATAATTTTTCTCAATTTTTTGTAATTTCTCTAAAAATTTTGACTTTGTTTCTCAAAATTTTGACTTTTTTTGCAAAGTGCACGATGAAAAAAAATTTACCTCCTCATTTTCTTTTCTCATCTCTTCCATAAAGTCAAACATAATTTCGACTTTTTTCTTGAAATTTCAACTTTTTTCACAAAATTTTGACTTCTTTTCTCAAAATTGTGCATGATGAAAAACATCTACCTCCTCCCATTTTATTTTTTCTCATGGGTGGCCCTAATACTCTTCCGTACATGCATGTGCGTTTGCTTGGGTTGCATCAAACAAGCGCTGTTGTATGAGACATGTGAAACGTAACTTTTTTTCTGATTTTCTGATTTGCTGTGGGACTTTTCTAATGTAAAATATGTGCCATGGCTCAGGAAAGGTTGGGAAACACTGGTATAGCCTGTATAAAAACAGGCAGCAACTCAGCACCATCAGTCACCAATAGTACTCCACGGAGAGTTGTTAGATGGGATAGTGTAGCAGGTATTTCTCTGACACTAAAGGTCTAATAAGTTTGACAATGAAGTTCACCATCAAACTGTAAATGTGCAACAGTTAATTACCTGTACCTAGAGAGTTTCTGATGTTCCTATTCAGGCCTCAACTCCTCCACCACCTTTAGAAACACTTGGATGAAGCATCTTCAAGAAACTCCACAAGTCCAGTTTCCTTTCTGTAACACTTTTGGACAGAGAACTAACTCAGACAGACAATAATAAAGTCAGAGTTGTACTGACCCGTGCTCGTAGTTGTAATAGTCTTGCGTGTAGTAGTCCTGTCCAGGGTCGATGCCTGATTCCATCGATAACTCCTGTAACATTGACAGACTTTGATATTAGCAGCTTTAGACACGTTTCACTGGCTGCATTCGCGCTTCCAGACAAACCCACACTCCCGCAGCAAAAACACAAACACACACACACACACACAGGTGGCGTGAAGAGGCATTCAGACAAGAGAAAGACAGGTGGAGTACCTCTGGCCTAAGCAGAGAAGGTCGGAGAAGTTGTTGTGTCTGTCAGAGGGAAAGAAGAGCGATGAATGAAAAGACAAACGGAAGACGTTCACAGCCCCCCCCCCCCCCCAAACAACTGTGTGCATACAGTATAAAATCAATACCTAATGTTTCCCATTCACGTCTAGAATACACAACATCCAGTGAGTTGTTATTTTGTGCTGTCAATCAGGGGGGAGCGTATTGCTTTCCTCTCGAAACAGCAGCTATAAATGTTTTCCAGTGGCTGTTTATTGATATTAGGGAGATTCTAACAAAAGATTAAATGTCAAATTTTTACTCTGCACAATCAATAGTCTGCAGAGATCATGACGTTATTAAATGTCAAACATGAGAAACAGTGAATTACGCACTTAATACAAGGAAGAGTGTTCGGGCCACCGTGCATTTCGAGGAGAAAGTCAAACTGTTGAGAAAAAAGTGGAAATACAAATCGACTGTATCATCAGTTCACATGGGGAACGTGAGGTCTTTGTCAGGGTGGATAAACTGTGTTCACTTGTTGGGACCCACAGGGAGTTCACAATGATCGGTGTTTGTGTTTTGCAGAGACCTGGCTGCATGGACCACACAGTGTGTCAGTGTCCGGCTTCAGGACTCAATGTGTGGGACAATATCCAGGCCACTGTCCAATATAGCAACAGTCCAATATAATATATCAGCTATATAGCTGAAAAAGTAATCACAATACAATTTTGTATTCTTTATAATAATTATCAATTAAGCCCTAATACTCTTACATGGATCTTACATGGAGTTACGGCGGTACTGCCGGTTTGATGGTCTATTCCCTAAATCTCAACTTTTTTCTCAAAATTTAAACGTTTTTCTCAACGTGTATATTGAAAAAAATAATCTACCTCTTCATTTCTTTTTTTCTCATGGGTGGCCCTAATACTCTACTGTGTAGTACCGGCAGTATGACACGCATATGGTCCGCTGGTTTGAAGGTGGACTTTATTCTCTAAATTTTGACATTTTTTCTCTAAATTTAGAATTATTTTTACAAAAATTTGACTTTTTTTTCATGAAATTTTGACTTTTTTCTGAAAATTTAGACTTTTATCTCAAAATTTTGACATTTATCACAAAGTATATGATGAAGGTGGCCCTGACACTCTTCTTTAAAGTCAACCTTCATACCATACGGTAACGGTACCGCTGGTGTGAAGGTCGACCCTTTTCTCTAAATTTCATCATTTTTCTCTAACTTTTTCTCAAAATTTTGACTTTGTTTCTCAAAATTTCAAATTTTTTCTCCAAATTTATTTTTTTTTGGCAAAGTGTTTGATGAAAAAAAATCTACCTCCTCATTTTCGTTTCCCATGGGTTGTCCTAATACTCTTCCATAAAGTCACACATAATTTCCACTTTTCCTTAAAATTTTGACTTTTTTCTCAAAGTGCATGATGAAAAACATCTACCTCCTTTTTTTTTCTCATAGGTGGCCCTAATACTCTTCCGTACATGCATGTGCGTTTTCCTGGGTTGCATCAAACAGAAAAACCACAGACGAAGAAGGAAAAAAAAAAGGAAAAGAAAGGAAATGACACACATGCGAATAAAGCGTCGACGTGGAATAAAAGACACCTACCTCGTGTTGCCCATATCCACGCCTGGAAGATCAGAGAGACAGAGTGAGAACACTAGCCTGACATTACCAAGAAAACCTGTCATTAAACCGAAGACACTTCAAGTATGGCAGCTCTTTGCTGTGCATTTTCCTCTCTCTGCAGAGGAGATGGGATGTTTAAATCAAAGCTGGAGTGGAAGCGGCTCACGGGAAGAAAGCGAGAAGATGAAGATGAGTCGGGACGTAAAAATAGAGGGTGGTGTGTGTGTGTTCTGAGAGAATGAATGAAGACACTGATGCACGAAGCACAACAGAAGGAAACAGAGAAACTACATGTTGTTTTGCTTTCGTGCACATTAATTTACTACTTAATTTCTTTTTTTTTTTATTAGGATAAACATTGTAATTACAGGTAAATATGTAATATTCAATCAACACTAATGACAGAAAAATGAGCTCGTTCAGTCCCTGGGAAAACAGCTAATGGTGTAAACCATGAAGATAATAGAATTATACTCCTGAGTAGAAGGGAAGGGTAGTTATTAGGAAAGGTTTGTGCAGGTATAGTTAGATAGAGAATAATGTGGGACGGTGCAGGTACAAGTAAACATAGACAACTTATGAGATACTTCCTGCCGAGTCCTTCCGTCTTTATTTTGTATGGTCTTTGACCAAATTAAGAAGGAGGTAATTCACATCTCCTGGTCAAACTTTGGGTTTAATTTACTGCTTTGGAGAAGCAGTCTTGTGGGTACTGTTATATCCACAGTTTATGCTAAGATAAGCTGCTCATCTTCCGGCTCCAGCAGAGCAACATCAATCTTTTTCACATAACTCTCAGCAACAAAGACGTCTTCAAAGCGGAAAACAATATTCTCGTTTCTTTCTTCCACCCCGACATGAATGTGCTCGCGAGGAGGAAAATAATAAATACTTGCGATGTCAACAAAGAACTGATTTCACCACGTATCTGCTGGTTAGATCCACCCAGTAGTCAAGATAATGACGGTATGAACAGCAGCTTAACATTGTTAACAACGCTGTGAAATGAATACTCTCTGTCAGAAAACAGACTTCAAAGACAAAGAGATGGAGAGAAACAATAACCGAAGGAGACAAATTAAGACTCTGGGATTTAATAATAAAAAAAAGGCAAAAAGGAGAGAAATAAATAAATAATAATAAAAAAAAAAACAGTCAATATAATGTCTGCCCATGCGTCTTAACTATGTTCCCGGAGAATGTGCTGCCATGTGAAACCGAGGTAATGAGCTGGTGAAATGAAGATGTATCACAGACAAACAATAAGAAACTTTTTAGAGGACGCATTCTCCTTTTCCATTATTACAAAAGCAAACAGACAGACAGACACACGTGTACGGGCAAAACTAATTGTTTAACCACTTGAGCGTTTCATTAATTCATTTCAGAAAGTCAGCGGAGGATGCCGTTGACTCAAAGGTAAAAAATTTAAAAAAAAAAAACAACGGCTTTACGGGACTAAGCTTCAGAAAGACAGATTACTGGTCTGGATGGAAAGATTAACAATGGAGGGATTAATGGATGAATGCAGAGAAGATCTACAGGTGAGAATGAAATGACACTGCGCTCTTTTCGTGGTCTTGTCGCTCTGACAGACACATTATTAGGCCGGGAGACAAAAACACACAGACAGCTATCTGATCTGACACGGCTGACTCTTTGTGTCCTCGCCACCTTGTCTCTCGGTGCGTATGAGAAGCAGGAAGGGGGAAATATTATTAGCTCTTAAAGAACAGAGTACAACACCAAATAACAGCCTCTTCTCTTCTGTCTCCCATGTGGAGCTACTGTAGATGCTTCACCCTTTTTACACTCATTTGTTACTTCTTTTTTTTTTCCTCCCGTCTCCTCTGACCTGTTCCTCAGCTTATTTGAGGCTTTTTCCATTCCCACCACATTGTTTTGCACCTTGTCTCGTGGTTATGTGGAAAATAACTTCAAAAATAACGTGTCACACTTCCAGAATAAAACCTCTATGAAGGAAAATAAACCAGGAAGCAGGAAGGAGTTTCTTTTTCTTGGTGTTGGAAATGTGATACGAGTTAAGATCCTCTCCAGATATTGTAGGTTGCTTAATTATCTCTTCACCTAGATACTGAGTTCTTATGAATCCATTTCCTGATGGGGTCATGGATGTTTTGATATTTTATATTGCTAATGAGTAGTAGGGGCTAGTCACTCAGTGCGTTTACATGCACAGCTTAATGGAGCTATGCTCCAAATTCAATTGCATGCAACTGAGAAAACTGCCTAATAGTCGGGAACCTGCCCTCCTCCTCCTCAACACTAGGTGGCGATATGTGTCCTTTCAGTGGGTTAATACGCCTCCCCTTTCTGGTTGACCTAATACGTCATATAATAACATGAGTTGTTCATGCAGCAGACCGGCATTTAAACAATAACCAGATGGAGAATAGCTTTTTTTAATCTCGTACATAATGTGTGCGCTACTTCTGGTGCAGATAAGATGGCGCTATCCCTCAGGTGGTTCTTCTACCGACTCTGTTTACCTTCTTCTTCTGCGACTGACTTTCTTGGATGTTTTTGTTTCGGACTCGGCGGTTGTGGAGCGCGCTGGGGAAAATCGATTTCCACCGTTAGCTGGGTGTCTTCAGTGTTTAAGGAGAACTCAGATTTTAGTCAGAGTAACTCATTTACATGCACTTAAGTTGTCCAGTTAAAGTCGGATTAAGGCAATAATTCTTTTTTTTACGTGCATGTAAATGTACTGACTGATCACGTGACCATAACAACATGGACGCCTCCTAGAGGTGAGGAGTCCAGTGGGTTGTTGGAGAAAAACTAGCAGCAGTTCATCACTAAAGATGAAGCCCATACTATTGTGACATGTCAGTCCTGAAATACAACTAAAGTACGACTGCACTGCATCTGAAAAGACATCTACTAACACAAGTAGATGAACGGTCCAAATGCAACAACTTCACCGAATGTCCTGTGGTAACAGAGAGAAGGAGGCTGTACATCAACTATTTCATAAACAACACAAACAACACACTGTGGAGCACTATTAAATGCTATTGATGGTGCTGAGTTGTGGCCTGTTTTTATACAGGCTATACATATCTGCAGCTCACAGTTTGCAGTGACTGTTCTCAGTACACTGTGCGTATTCAGGTCAAGAACAGAGATTTCATTACTTTCTACTGGGTTTTTATCAGTGACACCAGCCTCAGACTTCAAAAAAGCCCTAATCAGTAGTGACAAATTGTCTATTTTGCTGAGGCTGAGACACTGACCTGTGGAACTGTTTGGCTAATCTAATTAACTTATTATTGATAGCTTGTATTTGCACTCAGCAGTTACATTTTTAACTACGATGATGTTACGGAGAGAAATGAAATGAAATCACAACGAGAAAACCAGAATGTCCTCGGACTTGGAGGTTTGCTCAAATGCAATGTAACGGCTCAGCCTGATTGGTAGATGGGCGGCACAGTGGTTAGCTCCCTGTGTCTGCATGGGTCCTCTCCGGGTTCTCCAGTTTCCTCCCAACGTCCGAAGACATGCTCTTTAGGTCCATTGGTGATTCTATATTGACCCTAGGTGTGAGTCTTAGGGATACACACATTAAGAACAGGTGCACTAGGTTTTTAATTGAGTCCAGTGTAAACCCACCGAGAGTTGTTACTTCTTTTCTTTAAACATCCTTAAACTCATAGAACCACAAACTGTAATTTCACAGACATGAATGAGACCCACCCCTCCAATGTCCCTCAAACCTTCTTATTGGGACTTATGGTGCTCAACCGGCAGTGATTCTCTGTGGATCCCTACTGGTCCGCGGTGTAATTGCAAGGGGTCTGTGAAAATAAAATATCCTTTAAAAAAGATCATATTTAAAGAGATAGGGTTATTTTACTCGAATGTGACTGGGACTTTTATCTACCTAAACTACAAACGGCATTTTTTCTCTAATTACATCTGTTTCACATAAGCAATTTACTGTATTTCATTAAGCGATCTCCCCGTGGCATTGTTCAAAGTTAATGCATGATGCTGGTTAATAACTTAACACGATCTGCAACAGTTTTAAATTATGAGGCCCCTACTACTGTTTCAGTGGGCACACACTGAAACGTGCAGAAAGGCGTTGTGGGAATACCATTAACTTGCATGTTCAGGTTAGCACTCGAAATTAAAGGGAACCCGTAATTTCATCATCATATTTGAAAACATAATTTCTCTTGTAGGTCAGCGCAGTTGTTTACTATCACAATGCAGTCTGGGTAATGATGTCAACTGTTCCCTCGGCTCAGTTCGGTCAATTCACTGGTGCCGTAGTTGTGACTCTACAGTGAGAAACGTGGCTTCTATTCAGCCTTTTCAGCTTGAATCTCAGCAGCGTTCAAGAGGAGGAAAATAAAAAATAATAATCAAAAAGATTATCCTCAGGGTAGATCAGAAATATGCAGGGGTCCAGGACCCCATTGAAGGTTGAGAACCACTGGTTTATCAAACACAGTGTATGCTCGGCCTAACCTGGTGCATCATGGGCTCTTTATCTCCAAAAAGGCAACATTTGACATCCTGGGTTCAAGCACACACTGTAATGACCGTTTACATCAGATCATTATTATTCCCTTTGTAGTTTCCACTGGTTATTTTCTGCTTCAAAGTCAGATTTCCCATGACAACCCTCGTTGCATCAGACCTGCAACTTTACAGCGACTCCCCCTCAGTCTCTCTGTTGTGCTGTTGTGTTTTCCCAATTCAGTTTTAAATGAACGCTGAAAACATTACATATTCCCAAAGATGTCAAGAAGTGTTGTCGAGTGAAAGGATGCAATGAGGAAAAAAAAAAAAAAAATGAGCGGATAGAATCTATGAATGAGACAATGAAGATACATCATCTCTGTGTGTCTATATGGGGTTCAAAGCTAATCTTGCAGGTGCTATTATATCTATATACTCATGTACATGATTGGTTGTTTCCATTTAAAATTACACCTTTTGTTTGTTGTCCTTTGGCCCAAACACGTCAGCCTAAAAAAGTTCTTCCATTTACTACGAGTGCTGCTGGATTCCTTATCTATCGACAATTTCTTTTCCTCCTCCGTGCACCTTAATAGCAAGAGAAGTCGTGCCAGAAATACATTTTTTTTTTTTATATATATAAGATCTTGACAACCCAAGATTCATAGCGGGATCACGACTTTGTACAACTCCACAGAAACTTTATTATGTAGTAAAATTACAGCGCGGCATATTTCACTGCGGAACAATATCCAGGAGATGTGACCATCAGGGTTTGTTTTATTCGGCTGCACATCAGGATTTGATCTGGTTCGTGTGTCTTCAGGACTTTTCTGAGTCATTTTTATGCAGTAGTGTAAAAGATTTTAAGGGATGCCAGAACTTTTAAGTGGATCAATTTGTTTAAGGCTCATTTAATAGACTCCGTAACCTACGTACGTAATCTACACCGGTGCAAGTCATTTAGTCTGTAACAGCTCCACCTGAACACTAGTTCAATTTCCTGCTTCATTTTCAACAATGGTGACTTAAACTTTGGCCCAAATTTCACCAAAACACAAGTGCATCTCTAAACCTCCTCAGTTAACCTTTCCTCTACGCGTGTCATCTTTATTGATCCAAAACAATCCTAATCCAGAAGCCTAAACCGCCAATTAGTGTCCATAACCAGAATGATTTAGAGAAAGCGTGCTGTAATTATGCAGGAAAAAACATCCAGCCCACTAAAAGTGATACGGACAAATAATTAGGACAAACTGCTACAGCTGTTATTAGTTAATTTTGTAAATGGATGCTCTGCAACTCAACTGCTAATTCAATGCATACGGTGTGGAAAATCTCATTCACCCCAAACACTGAACACATCCCGTGTTTTTTTAAATAATAGCTTTCAAATTAATTTCACATTTTTGTTTAATAATAAAAAAAAGTAAAAGCCTTTTATTTAGCACTGCATATTTTATTGAGAAAACCTCACCTTCTTGGCCTTTTGGTCCCATTATTTCCATATTGCCAATCTAAACAGGGTTGATATAATTAAAAGTATTTTGACCCTCTAGAAAATGTTTGTAAAAATGTGGTACTAATAAAAATGTCATCTCTACATAAACTTATTACTCCACCTACTTACATTAGTCTTGTTGAAAAAAAAAAACAAAGCTTGTAACACATTTAAAGACACAAATGCAGAAGACATTCAGAGACCCTGTGATCCCAGTGTAAATGTAAACATACTAAATGAATTAACTAAATGAAAAATAGTCAAAGACAGACTGAGAAATACATAAAAAGCTAAAACCAACTGGGAACTGGAGACAAATGAACAAAAACGAAATGAGAATTTGACAGAAAGCTGAATAAACACAAAAGAGATTGACGCCAGGTGTTGATATGCTAAAGATGAGTATGAAAAGACCAACCCTGTCTCCTAGAAACCACCTTTAAACACAGCCAGTTTGCAATGGGGAACTCGAAAGCTAGTTAAAACTTGTCTGACGGGATAAAAATGCAGTATACTTTGTGGATTTATGTTTAATTTTTTACCACTTGGTTGTGGTTTATTAAAGCTGTTGGTGCACAGTGACTTTAATTCCGAAGCTAGAAATGAATGCAAGTCAATGAGACAGTGAAAATTCTCATTCAAGCTGGTCTGAAGCATCAAGATAAAGAATCTCTGGACCCTTCTGAGCCTCCATGCTCCTTGGCAAACTAATGGCCTTGGATGAGGAATTATGCATTCGGTTTTCAGGCACCAACAGAAACAAGAACCGAAGCAGGCTACCAGGTAGAGCAGCAGATGGACGACAACACCACCACCGAGGAGAAGACAGGGTTCTTTCATGCCTGACTTTTTAGTTTGGTCTGAATAAAAATGACATGTGTGAAACAGCCAAACCTCGGCCCTACAAAAAAAGAGACGGCGAACCACGGTTCATTTGAATGGTTCGGACTTTAAAAGCATTTCCAGGAAGAATGATTAAAGTAAACTGGAGAAAATTCATGAAAAATGTAGACACTGAGGAAGAGAGCGTATGAGAGGGCAGGAGAGCAGAGCAAATGGGCATGAAAAACTTGCAGTGCACAAGCAGTGCTGGTGGTCATAATGTTAAAAAACTGAGGTTTGTCGGATTATTTTTCTTCTCCATTGAAGAGCAGAGTGGAGAAAACCTAATGTCTAATGTATCTATCTTAAATAGTGAGATCTAATGTGTATGATCCTCATTAACATAGCAGTGCAGTATTTTTTTAAGTATAGAAATGCATAAATCTAAGTCCCATCTAATCTAACTCCTAGGAGAAAGGGTTGAACATGACACACAGTGCACAGACTCAAATGCATAACAAAGTGATAGGAACAGACAGAATATGTAATGGTACAGAAATCTTACAGTAAGTGTTGCAGCACTTGTGCGTTAACAGCGAGCGCTGATCAAAGAGTAAAAACGCAACGCGACATGGATCATTGTCGCTGGTTGTAGCTCTGCGGCGGCAAAACTATCAACACAAAAAGTCAGCAAAGTTCAGAGCAGGGCGGCAGATTCTCTTCTCGCCTGTTTCGATGTCTGTCCTCACCTCCGACACATCTGTAATCGGCTTGTTTAGAGGTTCGGAAGGAGTCCCAAAGTTGTGATCGGCCACGCGTCAAGTTTCATTGAGAACAACATGGATATACTTTAAATTTTAAGTATTTACTTCACTTTGGATTTGACAGTTTCCCAAACTGAATGTTAACCAGGAGATTTTTCATTTCAGAACTCCCGTCTGCAGCTATTTGAGTTCAACAATTCTGCTTTTCTTTTCTCGGGTGGGAGAAAATGCACAAGAGTGTTTATATTGTGCCTTTTTCTTTCTTTCTTTCTTTCTTTCTAAAGTATAAAACAGGAAGTCGTGCTGGAAGAGCTCAGCTGTAGACACGGTAAACATCACAAAATGATCGCTGCGTCCCGCTGAGCTATTTTGAGCATCACATTGAGCTGCACAGCAATATTAAGAAATGTCCCTCTGTCGGCTTCTCCGCATCAGAAAGGCAAATGTTAAAGCATCGTGGATTGAGAGGGGAATCGCTTCTCAAGCTCTTCCACGATGGAGTTCATGTTTGCGTTGGGCTGGATCTGAGGAGGTGGACGCTCGTCTCCTGCTCCTCCTCCTCCTCCTCCTGCTCCTCCTCCTTCTCCTCCTTCTCCTCCTCCTTCTTCGCCACCTCCCTCTCTTGCCTCTCCTCCTCCTGCGACTGCCAATGCGTCCAAGGAGTCGAGAGAATCGAGGGAATCGATGGAAGCGCGGCTCTTCAGGACCCTTTTGAGCGGGTTCTGTTTCTGGTCTATCTGGCTGAACATGTTGGCCACGGACTTCTCGATGTCCGCTATGTTCTGGATGTTCTTCAGGATCCCCTTCAGCTCCTTTCGGGGAGGTTCAGGCTCCACCGGGAGGGGAGGCGGCGGCGGGCGGAGGGACACGGGCCGCAGAGCCGGCACCTCCGAAAGCGACGGGAGGACAAAGGTGGACGGGCGTATGAGCGAGGGCGACAGAGAGGGAGGGAGTGGGGGAGGAGGAGGAGGTGGTGGAGGTGGCGGAGGAGGAGGAGGAGGAGGAGGGGGAGGGGCCTGTTTTTCTGTATGGTTGGAGTGAGATGAAGCCGGAGGTGCAGGTGGTGAGGACGGAGGGTGAGGCGGAGGGGGTGATGACGGCGGAAGAGGGGCAGACGTGGAAGGGGGTGGTGGTGGAGATGGAGGTGGTGGCGGAGGTGTTGTGGGAGGATCGGGGATGACCTCCACGTGGAGCTGGAGTCGGTCTTCTGCGCCTCCTGTTAAATTTGCCCCGAAGCGTCGGAGCACGGGGGGAGTTGGTTTGTGACACGGCGGAGGGGTTCCTCCGTCGCTCTGGGTGATGATGATGCTCGGGGGACCTTCTCTAGTCTGAGCAGACGAGACGCTGTGCGTGGGGGTGGGCCTTTGATGCAGAGGAGACTCCGGGAAAACGGAAAGCAGAAGGTCCGGTGACAAAGATCCTCTGGAGTCTCGGTTTTGCCTTTGCCTCATTTCCTGCAGGGCCTGTTGCTCAAACTGTCTGGCCTGCTCTTTCACCGACAGCTTCGGTTCCAAGCTTGGGCTCCCCATCAGATCCGAGTCCAGCCCATGGTCAAAGCCTGAATCCAGACCAGCGTCTTTACTCTCCTTGAACTCCGCCTTCAGGAGCTCCAGCTCCCACTGCACCGGATCCATAACCACTTGCCGCCTCAGCGCGTCGTACATGTCTCGACGGTGCAGCCTCGACGGCAGGGTCCAACTGTGGCCGCCCCCTGATCCCCAGCCGCTGTCACTGCCGCTGTACCCCCCGAACCCCACGTCACATCCAGGGGAGCTCAACCTCAGCCAGGCCTCTCGGAGGCCCTTCCTGGACGGGGAGAAGTTCCCAAGGAGGTCTTTTTTTCTCTGGCTTCGTCCGAGAGTATCTGGACTGCTCGAAGTCCCGTCCTCGTGGTAGATGGGATTTTTGATAGTCAGGGGGTTTTCGTCTGAGAGAAAGGTGATGTTGGACTCAGACTTGGGGAGGTTGTTGATCACGCCTCCGTTAGCGACGCACTGACGATGGGCGGCGATCGCTCGCGTCGCAAAATCTGAGATGAGACGCTGGCGGTCGCTCTCGTCCAGGCTGCCGGCTCTGACGCCGGCGCCGGAATGGTTTGACAGACTGGTGCAGGGATGGAGGGAAAGAAGAATGAGACAGGAAAAAAAAGAATGAAAGAAAAGAAACTTAGAAAGAATTACAGATAAAACACAAGGGAGGGATGATGCAACTGCATGAATCAAAGGTAAATAAAATGGAAGAAGGAGATGTGGAATGAATGAAATTCAAACAAAAGGACGCATCATGGTGGAGAATGAAAAAAATAAATGTTTTACAAAGGGGAGTGGCAACAAGAGAAAGAATGAAAGGAAACGGACTGTCTGCTACAACTGTGGCTAGATAAATGGAAGGGAAATAGAGTTCACATTAAGAGATGAATGAGGAAAGGAAAGAGAAGAAATGGTTGAGGGATCTATTATTATTTCTGCTCCACTATCACCAGAGGAGCAAGAGATGCAGCACTTAAAAAATGGATTTGAGACACAAAGGAGAAGGAGAGGATTCAAAGTCCGCCTCAGTGGCAACACTGCAGCACAGCTACAAACAATGACATATCTGCCAGGGGGAGGGAAGGACAGACAACTGTGTGCCACTGGGTTCTGAGAAAATGCATATTTCCCCACAACAAAGGACTGATTATATCCTCCTCTACGGGTGAAGGTCGGGGGAAAATCGCTGCTGCAGTTTTGCGACTGTGACAAAACTCTGCTGATTCTCCGTATCCCACGGCACGTGGCTGGATATGTCACTGATTTGCCACAAACGGAATTTTCTCTGAGATCTACCAACCTACTTGGAGCACGACAAAACAGCAGCAACCACACACGAAAACAGAAAACTAGAGCAGCTGACTCACTAACACTATGTTAAACTAGTCCCAGGTGCGGAGCAGTTTTTCGGCATCGTACTCACTTTTGTCTGCCGTGGGTGAAGGAGGCGGATGGATGAGAGGCAGAGAAGACGAGAGGAGGACATGAAATGATACAAAGACAGTGGTTCACAACCTTTTACGCTCGGAGCCCTCCTCGGCTATATCTAAGAAAAGCTGTCTGCAATCTGTTCTTCATTTCTCGCACAAAGGCACAAAGAACATCAAAAACGTCCTGGCACTGAACGAAGCAGGATTCATCGTTTTGATCCCAGACTCTCATTAGCAAGCTTTTCCTTCTGCCACGAATTACGGCGTTTGCTCACATGCGGTCGTGTCTTTCAATAAATTAAAAAGTTAAGGTAACTCTCGAGATATATGCCATAACATTATGACCACCTTCCTAATATTCTGCAGGTCCACCTTTAGGCTCCAAAACAGCCGTGATTCATCAGAGACTGGACTCAGGCCTTCTGAGGGGGTCCTGTGGTGTCTGGCTACACAATGGTGTTAGTGGGGGGGGCTTTGAGGGGAACTAGATCTGTTTGGGATCTAGTGAATTTGGAGGCCAGGTCAATACTTTGTGCTGTTCTTCATGTTTATTTTGAGTTGGTCCTAAAGTGTTTTTGTGTGTCTGTGTCAGGATGCATCCTGCTGGGGATGTCTGCTGCCATCAAGGAGTGTCATTTCTCTGGGGTGGGGGTGTCTGGTCTGGTGTAGGTGGGTGAGCATCTCTAAGTAACATCCAATACGAACACCAGGCTCAAAAGTTTTCCAGCAAAACACTGAAATGTCACAACATGGTCAATGTGATTCACTTCTCCTGTCAGTGGTCTTAATGTTATGGCTGATTGGTGGACAGTATCTTGTGTGCTGTTCCTGAAGTACTGATGCTCTGACAGCAGGAAAAGTTCTGTCTGGATGAGTCTGTCATCTAGATAACCAGATCACTCGACGAAACACAAAATCACACAAGTACTTTTTAAAGATGACAGAAACTATTTCAAAAAGCTCATTTACAGCTGTTCAAAGTTGTCTAGATAAATATCAGCTGTTGTGTTGTTAAGTGTGATTATTACCTGCAACCTCTCAGTCACAACTTTAAAAAAAAGTCCCCAACACAAATTATCACATAACACAAGTTTAAGTAAATATTCAAGAATTCTATTTGCAACTTTTCTGTATAGTTGTGATGTGGTTTTGGTGCTGGAGGCCTTTGATTTCTAGGCAGTTTTCTACTATTTGATCACAGAATTCTAAAAACGATGCACGTGCATAAAAAAAACCATCATTCAATTGAAAATAAAAATCAGTTTGAACACACTGGTTTGTTTAAATTATTATGCACCGTTTTACTTAGCGGTGTGACTTTTATTTCCACGTTTTTAAAACATGCTTCAATTAATGAGCTGAGCTAAGAATAAGTTAAGAAACACTTAATTTCTCACCAGTAATTGAAAACAGACATTACAACCTGAGGCTCGTCAAGAAAAGAGCCAAAGGTAATTAAACAGGGGGGAAAAAAAGCCTCGGAAACCAATCTACTGAGCGGTTTGATTATGGATCTTAATTATGAATATGCAAACTTCTGCACTTTGCCAGTTTTTATAGTTTTTGGGGATTTAGCCCCGACTAGATGGTGCTGATACAGAACACATAAACACACGTGAGAGCATTACACAAGAAATCCCAATCTGATGATTTCGCAAACCCACCCTCCCACACACACACACACACACACACAACTGGCCCACCACAATTAAACTTGCTCGGCGGTAATCAATAGAATTAATTATCGCCCAGGGTGGTCGTTATAAATTACCGGCCGCATTTATTTCAATTATCTCATATCCAAGTTCATTTCCGCACACATTTTTCAGAGGAACACTCAGGCTTTAGTCATCTCACGTGCACACACACACACACACACACACACACACACACAGTTGAAAATCCCCTGTTGTCATTCGGAGATAGTTGCAACCATCTTGCATATGAATGGCTCTCATGTTAATGGGAGTGGGGAGGCATATCAAGGACAGACAGGAAACCGGTGATGCATGTAATGCTGATAAGAATTCCTCTCAAACGCTTCTTAACGCTCCAGTGAGGAATTATAAATGGACTATTGCCTTGAGTGTGTGTGAGTGTGTGTGTGTGTGTGTGTGTGTGTGTGTGTGTGTGTGTGTGTGTGGGAGAGAGTGTGTGTGGTTATAGAAACTTTTAAGATAAAAGTTAACACAGTGTCTTCTGCATACAGTCCCTATTAAAGTCTTGTTTAATCAAATCAACATGCATCAAAGTAGTAAAAATTGGCAAGAGGATAAATTAAACACAACTTGCTTGAAGACGAAGTGAAACTGAGAGATTGTAAGATTAGAATATGACTAAACTGCACACAAAAAAAAAAATAAGTTTTTGTTGAGCAAGAGCAGAATACAGGAGCAATAATAGCCTCGACACAAACTTCCACCAAACACTGGCACAATAAGTCACTTTCAACCATGAACATGTCGTCTGGCAAAATCAAAAGCACTAACTTGAAGTGGCCTCAGACTCCTGCATCTCTCTGCAGAGCATCTACCAGCGTAGTAGAGTCCACAGGAGAGCTGCCTCCACCCTCAAGGCCCCACTCACCACCAACACCAACCAACACCAACCATCCACACTTCTACCCTCAAGCCTGAAGAAGTCATTTATCTGCCCTCAGACTCCTAAACAGCTGGCACTAGTCTATAACCATGGACTATGTCATGTCACATAATTTAAGATGAGGCAGCAGCAAGACGCAGCGTCACTGAATCTCCGTTTCAACTTTTCTACAAAGTGCTAACTTCCACCTATAGACCAGTTCTTAAATAGCATTGATAGGTCAAGTAAAACTACACTTATTATAAGTAATTAATGCCACACTTTTTCCTGAATGTTGCCGTCATGTTGGTGCGTCTGGTGCACAGGACAAACGGTGAAAAGCAAAATGTTAGCAAGCGGAGATAGCTAACTAGCTTCAAATACTAGAAAGCAAAAACCAAAAAACATGACAGCCCCTTTCCTATTGGTGGAAATGAGGAAGTGATGTGTCAGTGGTTGCTAAGGAGGAGGGAAGAGTTGTGGGAGTGACGCTGTGTTCAGTCTGTGGAGCGACTGAGGCCAAAGAGACAGAAACCAGAGATTTGGGACTTTAAGATGTTATTACTGATTGTATGTAAATAGTTGTACAAAAATGTGTGATGCATTTCCTACATTTTGATGAAACTAATTATAAATAGCCTTGTTGTTTGCTAAATTTGGCCATAAACGTTTGCAATTTACACTTGAGATTTGCATTCTAAGTTATAAAAATGGTTCGTTAAACATGTTTCACAGCGAAAAATGTAGCTTTTTCTTGCTTGGAATTTATGGTTGAATTTATGGAGTGCAATGTGTTAACACCAATGTGTTAATACAGTTTTTCAAAATGGAAAAAAAGATAATTGTAAAATAACGCAGGTGAGGCTGTGCTGAAAAGATGGAAACCAAACAAGGCAACAAGGTGAACAGTTTTTAAGGTGGAATATAAAGTGGAAACCAAAAGTAGTCAAACGACCAATTATACTCCGTTAAACTCTCATTTGCATGTGGACTGCACGAATTTGGATGGAAGGCAAAAGAAGAATTTCATCGTGGAGACACACATGTGTTTCTTGTGGCAATAAACTCCATGAATCTTGAATTTTTAGCAGAGACACAATTAATAAAAAGTAAAAGTAATTTCACCACAATCACCCATAAAAAAAAAACGCTTCATGGTTTAATTAGCTGTCAGTGGTTCCATGGACCGTATGATTAGCGACGCTAGAACTTCGCAAACAACAAATAAACTGCACTCACCAAAAATAATCTGCCGTGAAGGCTGCTAAAGAAAAAGGTCACTCTCTGAGGATGCATTCGCTGGAAGCTTCGATGAATGAGTCCTCGAGTGTGTGTTTTACTTGTGATTACAGTGATCACAGCGTTACTGAAAGACACCGGTCGCTTATAAAAAAAAAAGAAAAATCCTCAACTTGAGAGCCTGCACTTAATGGGAATACACTTCAGCGGGCGGAAATGGTGACCTTCGTTTTACCGTTTGTATATTTTGTATAGGGAAGACACTGGCAGTAGACATTAGAGGCAGGGAAACTGACAAGAAAAACGTCGGGGAACTTTGTGAAGATGAAATTGCAGGGTTTTCATCCACGACCGTTAATGCATTCAAAAAAAATAATATCTTAGCCATGTTTGATGTTAGTCTGAAGGCGTGAAACAACGCTCTGCTTGATTAATCCTAGATTGTTTGGACTGCTGAGAGAAGCGTAACACTGAAAGACCATATTCAGACAAAAAAATAAATAAATAAAAATAACAGCCTGAGGACATTTTAACTCCCAGTTTGGTAAAGTTAAACAAAGAGAAGTGTGATGAGTTTTGTTTCAGTGGAAAAGCGTTTGAGCCGCTGTCACTGAGAAAAATCTCACCGTGCTCCATCCAGACTTCAGGATTTACGATCGCACGGCTGCATGATTTAGTTTATTAGTCAGAGGAACATAATCGCTGCAAGATGTTCAGCGGCAACATGCGAAAAACGCACCGCTGCTCTTCCCTCCTGGCATTCATCAGTTTGACATGAAACTGGCTCCTGACTTTGGCCAATTAGTTTGATTGCAACTCTTTCGCCGGCGAAGCCCTTAAATGTGCTTGTTGAACAAGTCTGTCGAACGATGAATATATGTGTTGATCAGAGACCCGGAGGACACCAGCAGAGGCCACTTTGGCCATTAAGGCTGTTTTGTTTACTCGCGAGGTGCAGCGCCACGTCAGACGTAATGAAGTATGAGGATGTGAGAGAGTCATTGTTTGTGTAATGAGGTGATGTGTTAACAATTTATCACTTCACGCGGCGATCAGTTTTTTTTTTTTCTGCGCTGTTTCGTTTTAAAGGAGATTTTATTTAGTTTAAAGGTTGTTTTTACACTCGCACGACGCGGCGCGAGTGTTGTTTGTTAGAACCCGTCATTAAGTTTCCTCATGGACTGTGAAGACGGAGCTTCGTGTTTATCCTCACCTTTGTGAAATAAAACCCTTTTTCTGTAGAGAATTAACCCTCGAACACTCTTATCAGCCGTGCAACTTTTCAACTGATTATGATGCACACCAATCAGCCACAACATTATGACCACCTTCCTAACATTGTGCAGGTCTCCCAAACAGTTGTGTGCCATCAGAGAATGGACCTGGGTTTGGGATCTTGTGAATTTGGAGACCAGGTCAACACCTTGTGTGGTTCTTCATGTTTTTTAAGTTGTTCCTAAACTGTTTTTGTGTCTGTGTCACTCACATTATACTGCTACAGGGTGGGTGTGTCTGGTCTGGTCTGGGTGGGTGGTACATGTTCAAGTTCACACCAACGAATGCAAGTTTCCCAGGGGAAAATTGAAATGTCACAACACGCTTTTAATGTTATTCACTGTCAGTGGTCATAATGTTGTGGCTGATCGGTGTATTGCACACTTCACTCTGGGAATCCAAGGGCAGTAGAACACATTTCTACCAAATGAGGTGATACAGAAACGCTGGAGATGGGTCAAATTCGGGATAATTCGTTCAGTATAAATCAAGTGTAACTGCAGGAGCAATGACATTAGTTCAAACGTGGGGAGATGTAAAGCTACGTGTGGACACCGGAAAGCTCTCAACGCAGTCACGCTGCCAGAATCGCGAGCATAACAGCAGCGGAAATGCGAGTTAATGCCTCTGCTCTGGCTCATTTACCGCTTTCACACTTCACTTACATGGCGTTGTCGCCCAGCTCCTCGTACAGGTTGTTGGCAGTGCCTCCCCCAGGTTTGCCGGTTGGCAGTGCCATTTGGATTCGGGCAGTTTTGGCACACTCTGCTTGGCGCCTGGACACACCGGAGAGGAAACGCAGAGTTAGTTAAAGTCAGAGCAAAGCAGATTAGAAGGCAGCACAATCCGAGGGTTTGTTACTGTTCACTTTGACCCCAGACGTCTCTTTGCGCATGTGTTCAGCTGCATGGAGGCGGTGGAGCGTGTAGGTCCACCGTTTGGTTGGTGCTGAAATATCTGGGTCGTTATCAATTTTTTCTGCAGACATTCACAACGCCTCCAGGGACAGAGCTCACAGAATTGGTTGACCTCTGACTTTTTCCTCCACAGCCACAATGAGATTGACATTTCTGGCCTTTAGCGAAATGTCTCAACAAGTATTTGATCGATTGAGATTTAGTACATACATTCATGTTCCCTCTGGGATGAAATGTAATGACGCCGGTGATCGAAGATTTCCTCGAGCGCCAGTCACCCGCCGGCATCGACCTTCGTTGCAAGTCAGGAAATGTGGCGGCCGTCATGCTAGCGTTAAAGTCGGCCTCACAGAGCCTCTTAGTAACTTCCTGGATGTTTGTGCCACTCTTTAATGATGGCAAGATTTAGATTGCGAATCAATTGTTGAATGACTTCATGAATATTAAATTAGGACTACAGCGTGTGATCATTTATACCCTCCTCAATCCAGCTGTGCAATAATTGAGTAAAAGATAACTTCATGTTATCCATCTTAATGCTCCTCTGTCTATATCATTCCACCTCATTTATTCATTTATCATTTAATCTTCTTATATATATATTGTATATTCACTTTTTTATATATTTTTCTTTTTACTATTCATTTTCAGGAATATTTTATTTTATTTTATTTTATTTCATTTTATTCTCTTACTTATTTTATTTTATTTTTTATTCTTTTTTTATTTTATTCCCTTTTTGATTATTTTTTATTTCATTTTTTTATTTTATTTTATTTAACTTTTTTTATGTACAGCTGAGCTACTATGACCAAGCAGTGGAACATTAAGTATTTGATGTAAGCCTATTGCACCTAAAAGTGTTCATTGTGGCCCTCTAGCCTGGGCTAAGCCGGCAGTGATATCACAACTGGATAAGACACAGGTATTTTAAAATCCTGTAGTGCAAACGTAACACAAGTCAGAAAAACTCAGGCGCTGTCGTGTAAGACGCCGAACCGAATCCATCACAAAATGAGTTCTATCAAAGCTGCACACACACACAAACACACACACTAATAAAAGCGTCTTCCTCAGACATTTACACGCCATGTTCTCCGGGATTCATTTCTCTGATTGTCTGCCGTCCTCTCCGTTTCCCATCCACTTCTGATCTCATCCATTTCATTGTACAGTGAAAGCCAACAGATTAATAGCGGTGGAAGGTGTTTAAGACAGCCCGTGGAATTAATATTTTATCCTGGGAATACAAAAGCGGTACTCACTCTTTGAATCTGGTGGCGACGGGTGCAGCAGATGAAGAGACAGAGAGAGATTAGTGATTATTTGAACCATACTTCACACAACACTTCCTGTTACCAGAGTTTGATTATTGTCATTTACAAGCGCAGTTGGACAACTGATCTTCATTAAAGTCATTTAACGACAGATCCATCTGATTATCAAGCTAATGATTATGCCTCTCTTTCTTCTCCTTCTGTTAGGTGTCTCTGTTCCTCAGCGGGAGGAGTTCTCTCCAAAATGCACTGATCCACATTAAATGAGAGGCTGCGAATAAACTGAAGAAAACCATTAGAATTGGCACCGCGGGGAAGGCGACCATGTTGAATCATGTAGGGAAGTGGCTGGCGATGGTGATGATAAGCAGCGCTCGAAGGCATCTCTGTGGGAGAGACTGTCATCTTTGCCTAACTACGGGGTTTTTAGTAAATTCCTACAATATTAAGCTGAAGTGGATAGGTGCACTTCAGATGCAGGTATTAGATCAGAAAGCTGAGTCACCTAAAGATGGAGAAGGTTGCTCATTGATCGATTGAGTAAATGCTGTCTGATGCTAAATGATGCTAAAAGTCTTTCAGGCGAACCCGACAACAACTTCTTATTATTTTTTTACCTGTGTTACACCTTTGGTTACTCAAAAACCAAACCACTTAGAGTGATTCTGACTTTTGTGATGAAAACTTCAGAAACTTCAGAGACCAATACCAGAAATGAGCTCCAAAATGTTCATAAACAGCATTCAGTTTATTTTGGTAATATCCTAAATAGGCTAAATAGAAACTGACCAGCAGGTTAGCAGGCAGCTACCAACTAGCAACCAGCAAGAACACACCAGCTAACTAGCTTAGCCAACAGCAGTAGTATGTGGCAGGTTGAAGCTGCAACTCCATCTACTCCATCTAGCATAGGAGCATATAAATATTCACCAAAAAAAAAAATAAAAAAAAAATAGCTGGAATCCCATTTAGTTTAACTTTTTCAAAATGTTTTTTCCTGAATTTTTTTTTATTTTTATTTTTTTGTTACTCAGACATAAATGAACGGTGCTTTTGTTTGGGACTATTTTCATCCGTGGATCAATGCACACCAGGAAGCCAATGTACAGTATCTAGGATTGACTCAAAATAAAAAGCCGTGCCAATGTTCAGCCTGATAAAGGAACAGAATGAGACAGAGAAGGTAAAATTACATGTTTTCACTTGTTTTTTTGGGGCTTTATCTACAGTATATCTGCTATATCTGCAAAACCTAGACAGGAAGTACCACTAATATTCTAATAAAGTATTCATAAATCATACTCACTGTCTGTAGGTGATAATGACGATCAGTATGGCGGGAACGCAGCAGATAATGATAATGACTGCCAGAGCTAACAGCGCCCCCTCTGTGTAGCCCACGGTCTGGGCAGCTTTCTTCACGCTCGTCACCATCTCAGGGGTTCGGATCTCCAGAATCCGACCACCAGGAGGGAGCAAGGGCTGGAACTCTTTGTTGATGTCCAAGAGTTTACCGTCGAGGAACCTTGGGGTGAGACACATTCAGAGGCCGTGGGAAAAAGCACACATTTATGGACCAGCCTGTAGAAATTTCAGATGCAACTAATTCAACTTGCAACTTGAGTCAATGTTGTGTTTTTCTGTTCGGGGCATAGCCTGTATAAAAAGATGGAGGACGGTGGATCAGCTCCTCAAAAGTTCTTCTTTATAAATATATTGTAGTAACACTGTTGACATGCGATAAATCCACACTTGACTCACACACTACTTTATATTAAATAACTGAGAACAAACCTCAGAGCAGGTCATGTGATTTGGATTTAACACACTTCCTTGTCATGTGTTTGTAATGGGTAACTTATCTGAAAGTCATTTCTCTGACACAGGTACAATTTGTTATTTTCCATATAAAATTTGATATATCTGCCATGATTATCTCAACATAACAAAAAGAACACCATCAAAACGCAGTTTGAATAAGTTCATTTTATTATTGCTTAGCTAATTAGAAGGTGGTTGTTTGTTTAGTATTACATTTTAGTGATATCTGGTATTTTTTTTTTATGAGTAAGTGATGTTTCCATAATAAATAATTATGGATTTTGTCGTTAACATAATTAACAATTTACTTTTAATAAAAATGCGTGCAAAGTATAACCCATGTACTTCAAAAGTCAATTATATATTGACCCTATGGAACTTGGGGTGAACTACGACACTAAAATACACATCAAATCTTTTTTTTTCAAGGATGGTTTCTGTCATTTCAGGTAGTTAATATCATGCTGATGCATGTTCAAGTGTTCATTTTTTTCCTGATAAGTTTTGTTTTAATTTAGTTATTATAGAAACAGGATGTGACATCATGATGGCTACCAGTTGCCATGCCACCCTCTCCATCCTGTGAGACCTCAGAGCTGGAAAAAATAAATAAATGAATACGTGCAGAGTATAATTCAACATTTCTTTGTGATAAAAACGAAAACTTGAGTGAGTGAGTCTGAAGGAAGTGTGGAAGGTGTCGTCATTAACGAGGCTCCACACCCTCGGACCGTACAGCACAGACTCCAAACTTCAAAGTTTGGGATGCATTGTCCATATTTATATACAGTCTATGCCTCGGGGCTACTGTAGAAACTTTAAAGGAAGAGGACCTGGGTTAGGGTTAAAGCATTGATTCTAGGCTAACACAAAAACACGAGCTTCACAGCAGAAGATTATATATTAATGAGAAATAATCAATGTTATATTCACTGTGTAGCAAACAGATCCCTTTAAATTTTACACACTGATCCTTTAAGTTCTTTTGCGACTGATGCAACACTCAGGCAAGTGTTCTTTTGTGGTGATGAAGACCAGACTTATCTGTAATTTCCTATACCTACAAATATGTGTATATATTTGAGGTATTTCTAACATTGTCACTCTGACAGATGTCAGAAATTACAAATTACAATGAAGGTAACTGATGCTAAATAACAGATGCCAAATAATTTAGGAAACAAAAAAGTTCCTCTCACTTGTAGAGCTCCTGTCTGGATACAGCCCTGTTGGTCAGCGGGTCGATGGCATAAATCATGAGGTCCGACTTGGTGTAGTCCTCCAGCTCCATTCCGTCACCATGGCGATGGGGCCCGATGGTTTCCACGACAACCTTTGCTCCAGGTACCTGCTCCTGGACGTAGCGTTCTAAAATGCTGAGGATAAAAAACAAAAAAAAACAACAACAACAACAAAAATAAAACAGGATTGTGATTCATTTCGTGGCATTGGATACTATCTATTTTATACTTTGCTTTGTCAGGTAAATAAGTGCTGCATACAAATCACATTCAGGATTACGGGCGTTGTAGACACACATTAACATACAGTCAAAAAACCACCTCTGTAGACACAAGTGGGTTCTTCCATGGATGGAAAGACAAAGTCATCATCAGACTGCATTCACACTACACAATTATTTTTTTCATGCTGTCACAATGGTAGACTCGTGCTGCGCGATATTGATTTCTGTCCCTCTGTGCAGAAACACCTGCTCACAGCAGGAAGGCTCCCACTGAGGTGTGCATGTGGCGAACAGAAAAAAAGATGGCAAGTGCTTTAAAGCATCATTATCAAATTATATGTTTGAGGCCAAATCGAAGCAGCCACCTGACTGAGCTCTGGGTGTCGGCGCAGGAAGTGGCGACTGGTGAGCGTCCGTATGGCAAAAAAAAATAAAAATAGCACAACACCTGATGAATAGTGCATTCTGTGGTTCAGTACGAGCATCTTGGTTTTTCTTCATATGAATGAAAATACGTTTTCCAGACGGTGCAGAGAGATCATTTCACATGATGGAAGGCAGATCCTGGAACAAGCTGAGCTGCACTGACGTCAGTCTCTTGTATTTTGGACGACACGTTGACGTTCTTCACAGCAAGAATTATTTTAAACAAAAAGTTTCAAAAAACTATAGAAGCCCGAAGTGGGCGGAGCCTGCAGGCTACTTCCTGTCACTCAAAATGGGAACGCCCTTTACTATGCATAATTTTAAACCTTGATAAAAAATAAGTGAATGAGTAAGAAAAAAAAATAACCCCCCGTACAGTTGTCATGAATAGCAAAATAAACTATTGAGACCAAAATCTAGTTTTGTACCAGGCTGTAAACATGTTAAATGATGCTGTAAAGTTGGACTTTTTAACATGGGGGTCTATGGGGATTTGCTCCCTTTTGGAGCCTCTAGTGGCCACTCGATGAACTGCAGTTTTTTGCACTTCCACATACTTCATCGCTCAGACCTGGAGGTTGATGTTTGGTAACAACAACTGGTCACTAGTTGACATTCAAGGCTCCAATCCACCAATCAGCCGCAATTCCCATTTACTATATTAATAACTGTCAATAATTATAATTAATTAATAATTATATGTCAGTAGTGGCCCGTTCTGTTCCAGTCCCACTGGGGGGCTCTAGTTCAACGTAACACTTGCTGCTTTATTCTCACTGGTACGCCTCATTATAACCGGAGCAACTATTATAAAACACAGGACTGTTTGTTCTCTTTATCAAGTCTTGTTCATTTACCCATGTGGCAATTACAACTTAAGTGCTCCCTGTGGAGACGCGCCACAGCTACATCAATTATACCGCTACGTCTGTTCCTCCACTGTTCCGCAAAATGTCCACTTTAACATCTTTTTTAATATAAAGAGAACAGGCTCGACTTTCTATCAAAGCCTGGAAATACACATCACATCCAGCAGAAGATCAGTGGTTTAGTTAGAGAGCACTGCACATAATGTAGAATCCATGCTCCGAGAACGGTCCAGCTGGATGTATCTGTTACCTGAGCAGCTTGTCCTTGTTTTTCTCCACATACGTTGGAGGGACGTTTGATACGACCACCTGCATGTCCAGCTGGTTCACGACTGACACCTACACAAGAGACAGAGAGAGAGAGAGAAAAAAGAGGCAAATAAAACTTGTTGGAGCATTTAAACTGCAGCTTTTACATTTCCCAGCAAGCCACGCAAAAAAAGTTGCAAAAGCAAAATCTCATTGCAGCGAAGCTAAATCATGTCACTCGGTTTGTTTTATGATCAATGCATTATAAATCATTCTAAACCGTGCCATTCGTGGTGGGGAAACATGAAATGCACACACCACTACGTCCGCCTTGCTGCTGTGTCCTTGGCCGTAGTTGTCCGTCGCCACCACCTCAAACTTAAAGTAGGACCTCCTCATGTTGCGGTACATGATGGCCGTCTTCACCACGCCGCTGTACGGCTCGATGACGAAGCCGTCTTTGCTGTCTCTGGTGTCTTTGCCCGCTGGAGGGGGGATGATCAGCCGGTACATCATGGAGCTGTAGTTACCGGTGTCTTTGTCCAGAGCCTGGAAAATAAGAACCGATTACACCAGAGGGGTCAAACATACTCCCCATTACACAGGAGACTACCGGTATTTGAGAAGGTTCATTAAGTATTAGTTACAAATGGCTCCTGGATGCATCACGTTGATTGTTGTACTATGGACAAACCCATTTTAACGTCACCCACTGGATTCTGAACCTTGCAAATGAAGCCCAAAGTGGGCGGAGCCTGCAGTCGCCATGTTGGATACTCCAAATATGACCCAACTCTCTGCTACCTGTTAGCTCAGGCTACCTCCTGCAAAATCTTTGACTGATTAGACATTTTTAATTTGATCTTATCTTCCAAACCACTTAATCCTATCGCAGAGAGAAACAACCATTCACACTCACACATCTAGGGTGAATTTGGAGTCACCAATTAGCCTAACAAGCATGTTTTTGGAGGTGGGAGGAAACTGAAGAACCTGGAGAAAACCCACGCAGACACAGGGAGAACATGCAAACTCCACCCAGAACATATTTTAGTGAACAGGTAAATGGAGTCAGGAGCCGTTACCGCCAACCTACTGTCGCACATGTTTGAAATAAAAAAAATGTATGTTTGAACCTGTGTATTATTTGAATAACTTATTGCAAAATGACAATAATAATGTATATTTTTAAGTAGCACTAGACTGACTTTAATATAGAACACATATAGTAGGTAGGGGGTTCCTACTTAATATCTCCATCAGTTTGGGGTCGTTGCCCTGAAAAACGCTGCAGACCCCTGTTGTAAATGCTATGGACAGGCTGTCAGGTCTATCAGATTAGCCAATTAGTGACGTTCACGTTAACCTACCGGGTTTCCAGGTGTGTGTACTCACAAAGCTATAGTGTTTTAAGTTAGTGTGACGTGGTAACGGTTTAGAGTATTTGTTTGCTGGAGAGACCAGACGCTCGGTGGGAGCCTTTGTCTTGCTGGGAATTCTACGTAATCTACTTAACTGATGCTAATCCGTGACCACACTGCTGCTAGTTAGCTCCCCGTGTTAGCAGAGACTTATGCTTGGGAACTTATTGCACCAAGCTGCATTTGCACAAATAAACGTGATGGAGTGGTTCTAGACGTATCTTTGTGATGATGTATTTCCAGGTAATGAGTAGGGAACTAAGGGGCTGCAGTGGTTTCGTTAGTACACAGCTGCATATGAAGCTAAACGAAGAGTCACGCATTCAGACAATGTGGCCCCTGAACTAAAATTAGACGGTATTATCATCATCTTTACGCAAGCATCATCATAATCACCGCCACCGTGATATGTCATCATCGTGATCGAGTGTAACCGTAAACCATCTGTGGTTATTTGAACTTCGTGCCTCCTAATCATCGTCATCTGATTCCAGGCGTTGGAGCAGCTGATCGATACGAGGCACTGCGTCCTATACTGCACCCGTGCTGTTTGGTTGTTGTATTCCTCTGGGGAGGCAGCAGGGGGTAAAGTGGTGCTTTGAGCTGCACGCACGTCCGTCCACTAATCTATTTTGTCACCGTGGCTCTGGCACATACAGTACGTGCAAACCTTCACATCCACATCCACACAAACGTCAGACATTGATTTACTGCGGGGTCTTTTCAAGGAGGGCCGGGAGAGTATAGACTACACAGAGCATCAAGGGTAAAACTGTGATAGAAAGGAAGAATAAACTGTATTTTTTTTTATAGCCAGGGAATTAAGAAACGTAAGAAAGGAAGAAGGCATAAAGGAGAAAGATGTGTTAATAAGAAAGAGACTGAGGGAAGATTAGATCTCTTTTTGCAGGGATGCATGGCGGAGACTTAAGATAACTTTTCAGGTATTATATACAACCGTCCTTTATGAAAGCGCTGGGACGTACTGTGAATTTAAAAAGGTTTGAAGCAGGTGTGCAGTTAGTTTGAAAGTGATCAGAATACTTAATCTTTTCTTTAGTATGCATATCAGAAAAAAAAAAATGGAAATCGTAGCTTCTCCTCACAGCTGCAAAACTAATTGGTGACAAAACATCTTCAGAAACATCTCAGAAAACAAATTTATTTCCACGAGGTCGTCCAGAAGTTTGT
Organism: Mugil cephalus; assembly: GCF_022458985.1. Classification (NCBI taxonomy): domain Eukaryota; kingdom Metazoa; phylum Chordata; class Actinopteri; order Mugiliformes; family Mugilidae; genus Mugil; species Mugil cephalus. The sequence continues at coordinate 3,770,097 of NC_061785.1, read as the reverse complement.
TGGCACACTTCTTACAAAGACCAAAATGCAAAATATCTTCACAAATGAACTGGTGCCGCAAACATCTCGGAGGCTCAGCAGCTCCTCTCATCCAGCCCACTAACTCCAACAGGAAACCAACAACGTGGAAGCCAGTCCTCCGCACACCGGATTCAGTCAAAGAGCATTTTCACATCGTGCTGCACCGCTGCGTGAGTGGGGGCATATTCAGACTAACAATGACACCGCGCTGGAGGCTACTCGCAATTTTCCGATTAACTACGCGCTAGTCCTTGAGCCGGGCCGACTGCTATTTATCTCATCGCTGTGATCGGGAATTAAACGACCTGTCGCTGTGAAAGCTGCACATGAGAGGAGCCTTTTACAGCACGTTTTGGTCAAAACACCGACATGAATTAAAAAAAAAAGAATGAAAGAATTCACGCCTGCACGCATGCTTTACGCTGACGTATGAATTTATCCGGATGCTTCTGCTTCTCTTTTGAGAAAACTTGCAACACACATGAATTCAGAAGAACAAAAAAGTGTCCACTAGCGGCGAGACCCACCTGCAGTCTCATCAATATCTGTGTTACAGCCTCTGAAGGACAAAAAAAAAAAAATCTAATTCCCGTCTGTGCACTTGAACACGGACTGTACACTCTGAAGGCGTGACAGTGAAGAAACATGCAGATTAAAAAAAAAGAAAAAATATGCAGCGCTGTACACGCGAGCACAAACCACTCATTAAGACGGAGCCCGTGCTTCACACAGATGTGAGGGAATTAGTTATACTTGACTGAAACCACAGAGACTTCTCAGATTCATCTTTTGTCACTCTTTCATCTTGAAGTCCATCTCTGTGGCCGTCGCCATCCATTCATCCATCCCTGAGTCGTGCACATCTTCCCCTGCCTTCCTCCGTCCAGTTACTTATCTCTTCCTCTCTTTGTTACGGTGAAGCAGCTTTTTCACTCCAAGCTCAACCTAAATCCATATGCAAACCCTCCACCTCAGCTGTTTGCAGCAGAGGCCCAGCCCTCCCCCCGTTCTCTCATCTCTCCTGTCGCTCTAACTGCGTAGGATCCGAGGAAGTGTGAATTTCTAAGAATGATCTTAAAACTGCGATGAAATATTAAAGCATGTACTTTTCCGCCACAGACCCCTGCCTGAGTCCCTTGTGTCATCCGTGCTCATTAAAGCAGATTGTGATCTCTGAGATGGAGGCTGAAAGAGATCCGAACTCCGCGACCCCGCTTTGGGTCCTGAAAGCCTTTTTAATAATGTGAGAGTCGTCCAAGTTGTTTATAGCGTTATGAAATTCTTCACAGTTATTTAAAAGGGAGACTTCTTAATAAACAGAGAAAGGAAACAGGAAATAATCTCCTCTACAGTGAAGCTAGCAAGTAGAGCTCCCCCTGGTGGCTTGTTTACCGGTTAACTTGTAGGTGACGTTAGTTGGGCTTCTGTTGTGCCCAATTCATATTAATCTCAAGCAAGAACTGGTACCTGCACTTGTAAGATGGAGGTGAACGTTTTGGCATCCTCTGCGACTCCTCCGATGTAAAGCGGCCTGGTGAACACCGGTGGGTGGTCGTTCTCATCCTGCACGGAAATCACCACCTTAGCAGTGTTAGCTAGAAAAAAAAAACACATACAGGTTATGACTGAAATGTCTGATAGATACGGATACATACTTCTACATCACCTCAACTGCTTCTTCTGCAGATTGCACCAATGTAAAGGCAGCAGGGCTAAACCCCAGACTGCTCCTCTAGAGTGCAGCCAAAGCAAGTAGAGCTCCCCCTGGTGGCATAAGCCCCTCCCACCCCACTACCATGTTAGTGGGTGGAACTTGAGCCAAATTAAAACACTAAAATAGACATCAAATAATTGTTTTTCAAGAATGGTTTCTGTCACTTTAGCTGGTTAACATAATGATGATGAATGTTTAAGTGTCAAGTTTTTAGATGAGTTTTAGTTTAGTCATTTGACGCTAGAGAGACAGGATGTGACATCATGATGACTACCAGTTGCTATGCCAACTGCTCTATTGAAGCAGTGGGAGATGTACAAAAAAAATGGGGGAGAAAAATGCAAGCGAGTCTGGAGGAAATGTGGGCGGGGCATCGATATAACGCCGCTCCACATAGCTTCTCTCCAGTTTGACCAATGCAAGGAAGTGGAGATTCATATCATATACAGACAATGGTCTAACCCCTAGACTGTTTACTTAAGACAGGACAGCTCCTCAAAAATGAAGCCACAGGAAGTAGAGCTCCCCCTAGTGGCAGGAGGCTGCAGTATCGTCATAAGCTCCACCCCCTCCATGTTAGTGGATGGGACTTGGGCTTTTATTTATTTATTTTTTTCATTTTTTATTTTATTTTAGATAGTTAATATAATACTCATGCATAGTCAAGTGTCCATTTCTCTGATAAGGATCGTTTTAGTTAGTTTTGATGCTACAGATGCAGGATGTGACATAATGATGAGGAAAAAAATGAAAAAATAAATGAATAAACACAGAGAAGTGATGGGGCTCGAATCATGAGATGGCGCCACCCATGACCCTGGGAAAGCATCGTCAGTACCAACAAGTGGGGAAGCCTAGTCCATGTTTTATACAGTGTACGATCTAAACTGGTGGTTGCTTTGTTTTGTTCAATAAGCCATAAATGTTGTGACAATGACGAAGAGTTTCCCCTTGGTAAGTAGATAATTCATGGCTAGACTAAAAACTAGTTCCCGTGAGCTGATCTGCAGCCTTTGAGAAAACAATGTTTGCAGATAATCTCATCTTGTCTTTTGTGATAAAAACAGATTGCAAACAAAGCAAAGCCCCGCGACCGTGGTTACAATACGTGACTATCTTCTGCTGTATTTCCAGCTGAGCTCCACTCACTTCTTCGCACCAAACAAGTGAGATGATCACAGAGAAAAACTAATTCAGAAATCTGTCATGTGAAATAACCAAAATGTTCCTATTAAAGAGCCAATCCAGACGACTTTCATTCAAATAAACGTCACTTTCATTGCAAAATGAAGTTAGTAAATTGTGACTGAGTATATGGCTCACTCATATTTATATATTTGCATTCATATGAACTGTGTGTCTGGTAACTGCTCTATTAAGTTAGTGCTAATGTAATCTCTGTAAACAGATACGGGATGTGATTGCAGACTGTCATCATCAGACGGCGGGATGATGAGTTCAGAGGCTGCTGCTAAAACGCGTTATTTGCATTTATTTAGCACTCAAAGTAAGTGCGACGTGTTTTGCCAGCGAACGCCACCCTTCATCAAAAATGCAAGAACAAAACAAGATAATAATAATGAGGGTGGATCAGTTTGAAACACTGCAGAAGGAGCAGCCGCAGTGAGCTGTTAGACGAATAGCTGCAGGCAACAGGTTTTACGTGCTGCTCGCCGTCTGTATCTTATAGCACAATAACAGCGGAACGATGGAAAAAGGCCAATTATTTCTGAGTTCTTTATTAAAACAACATTACAAAGACTCTCACTGTCACAGCCAAATCAAAACCAAGACTGTAATGGCCCCTATAACGTCACATTAACAGTAGTGAGATATGTATAAAGTATATGTAAACTGTTAAAATGAAAAGGCCACTGAAATATAAGGCAACTCTCTGCAATAGATTTTTAAGTTTTGAAGAAAACAACATATAATTCTGTCAACTAATTATGTTGTGATGTAAATAAGAATTTAAAATGTTGAGTTTTACACACTAATACTTGGAGTTGTGATTATATTTTGTTCAGTTTGCTTGATTTTCTTGTTAAAATCACCAATTAACCAATTAACCAATTAACGAGCATGTGTTTGGAAGGTGGGAGGAGCCCGATACCAAGTCTAAAAAAGTGAAAAGTGTGAGAAAGAAGTTACGCAGGGAAATACTGAAGTCAGGGCGACTGTTCTTAGTTTGGTTTTTGCTTTGAGTTTTTGTGATTTGCTCAAATTTTCAGTCTTTTTGCACAGATTGTTTTTAACTGCTCTGACTAAAACGTCTGAGTCTGATATTCAGCAGCTTGTTTCATGGTATGAAATAAATTTTTCATAATTACATTCACAAATGTTCATTGTAAAACTCATAATGTTTTTATACACAAGTAGACACACTGGAAAAAAAAAGACCAACTTAAAAAAATGACTGCAGTTTGTAACAAGCTCAAGTTCTTTCAATCAGATACAGTTAATAACTTGAGTGCTTTGAAATCAACAGTTTACATTAATACAACTTAAGGAGGGGCGACTTTTATAGTCATTGAGCGAGATTCACCGTGGATGGATCACAAACTAACACAGAGACAAACAACCATTCAGCTACGTTCAATTCAGAATCACCGTCAATGTAACAAGGGAGGAAAAGCAGAGGACGCAATACCTGGAACATGGAAACACAATCCACAAAGACCCGAGCTGGACTTGAACACAGACCTTCATTTCTCAGCCCTAAGGAGAAATTATAGTGTGTTTGTATGTGTTTGAAGATAATGGATCAGTACATTAATCTAATGAGGGAGAAACTTCTTTAAACCGAATAAATTGATTTATTTACGACTTTTAGGACAAAAAAAGACAACTAGAAAAAAAGACATTTGGCCAAAAGCGAAGCCTAAAGAAACTTAACTCACACACTTTGACTTGAATAAGAAAAGTAGGTTAATGAACAAGGAGTAATTTAAAGTTGATGCACGAGGGAGACTCATGCAAAACAAAATAATACTTCAACTACAACACAAAATCACTTTTTAGAGTGAATCTAAAAGTATCGGCATCAGTATCACAGCACATGCTCAGAGAGCTGCATGGAGCCACCAGGGGTCACATGCTTAAAATGTTTTTATAGTTTTATAATGGTTTTATATTATGTAGCGAGATCAACTTCATACAATACATTTTTTTATCATATTTCCAAAAAACATTTTTAGTTGAGTTAATGTAAAGTTAAGGCTGGAGCTAATTTATCGTTCTCACTGTGTAGATTTCCACGGCTTTCAAAGCGTTTACACACGGACCAGAAAGCTGCAAAAGTAAAGCAAGAGAAATCTGTTGGCTCCACTTCCGGAGCGAACGTCCAGGACGGACTGAGCGTCTGGTGATGCCACAGCAGAGGTGACCTTGATCTGAGCCATGTGCATCAGGAAGCGTCCGCTTTCATCACCGCTGTCAGTGCTGCAGACACCGCGGCATTTCTGAGGCAAACGCCTTCAAATCTGTTCACGCCGAGATTAAGAATCCAATTTCTCATGAAAGATTCTGATAAAAGTATTAAGCGCTGCACACAAATGCATGGAAAAGTCTATATTTCAGACCTCAGCGTAAAATCGACCGGGCCACATACATGAAAAAAGTAAGAAAACATTCACCAGTGATCCTCTATTATCTGTATTCAGTGACTGCAACTTGGAAACCATGTTCAGTCTTATCTGCTCGCAGGCAGCGAACACAGCACATCAACCGAACTCAGCGAAAGGCTGAATCGTGTCGGGAAGGAAGGAAAAAAATCCTAAGATTTTCAACCGCTCAGGTTTTTACTCGGAGAAAAACAAAACTTGGCTGAGTGAGTAAAACACAAACAAGCAGAAGCAAATAGTCTGAGACAACGTAAGAAAAAAATAATGAAATAAAAGGCCTGGTTAGGATCCAGACCTTCAGCGAAGCGTCTCAGGAAGCGGGATTAACATGTCGTTAGACTCCTATTGATTTGTTGCCTGATTAAAAGGCGCGCCGAAAAGAATCGGAGGAGATTCGCTAATGACTGCAAACGATTTGCAGCTTTAATCCCAGCAGAATTCCAGAATTGAAATGGTTTGAATGAAACGAGGACCAGCATGTGGTAAACACCGTAATTAAAGAAGAAAGGAGGAACCCGGGGAGATGAGCGTCAATTAAGAGGAACGCGCGTATGTGGAAACAGAGAAAGAGACCGGCAGGAATAAAGCAAAAATTTAAATTAAAACAATAAACAGCTGCTTTAGTTTGTCTCCTCTCACATGACCTGCACAGATCACGAAGAACTAATGTCTGGACGGGCTGGAAAAAAAAAAAAAAAAAAAAAAACCTCCAGCTTTATAGATAAGACGAGTAATCTTCTAAACTGTTGGGCACCGCTTTGATCACTACGAAAATGTTTGACATTTTAAAATGAAACTCTGCACAGTGATATCAGTGTTTATTCGCCACAGCCTGCGATAGCCACACACCCAGGGAAGAAAACAAACCGGTATAGGCTGCAGGTTTGACAGACAGCTGAGAGTAAATACAAAAAAAAAAAAAAAAACAGGCTGCTTGAAAGGTAACAACAACAGCTAAGACCCAACATAACACGTCTTCAGAGACGCACAACTCCACAGACAAGAGCGGTACAAGGTAAAAAAAAAAAAAGCGGAGAGAGAGCTCCTCTGAGAGTTACTGTGTGAGAGATACAAGAAATACAGCCTGTGGCAAGTTTATCTTAACAACACGGTGTAGTAGGTCACGCAGTAAGCAACGCATTATAACTGTACAACTATAATTAGATCATTCTCATTAGAGCTTCCAGTCCATTCATGACTTTAGCGAAAGGCTAAGAATGATGTTCTGGAAGTTCCTGACACTGTAAACAGACGCTAGTGCCTCATTAGTGATCTCAGTTAGATGTGAGTCAACTAAACCGGACACTTAGCCACATTTTTGTCCATTTGGGCAAAATGTTCCTCTTCATTTTGGCCGCATTAGTGAATATGACAAAGTCTGCACAAATTTTCAAACTAAATTTAATAAAAAAATACTAAAATAATTCTAGTAGATCAACAGAACAGTGTGGAAAAATTAAATTACTACCGTCTTGTGACTTCAGCAGACAAAAACGTCCAAAAACTGCTATAAAAACTTAACTGATATATAATTTTTTCAGTTTTTTTTCTGCATAAATGTCTTCAAACACTTCTTTTACAAATTTATCAAAAATTCAACAATTTTGAGGAATTTGAACCTTTTAAATGCCAGTTTGATCATTTAAAGTCACTGTTGTTTTTACACAAAAAACTAAACAAAAACAACAAAAAAAACTAAAATAAAAGAGCTATTTTCCATAAAACTAAAGTTCGGAGGCATTTTTTTCAAATCAGTTTTGGATACGACCAAAATTATTATCTAAAATACTGACTTGATTGCATTATTAGTTTTTGTGAAGCATCAGATTTAAAATACTCTCATCTAACCCACTGACTTCCATTATAACTCCATTTTTTAACCTCTCAGCCACGACACAATGAAATCATTCATTCTGGAATATTAAGGTTTAATTTATGAAAAAATGGTCAAATTTGTCATTTTTAGTGTTCGACACTAAAATCAGTCATCTCCCCGTTATAGGGCCTGTGAATAGTATTGAATCCGTTTTTGTCCTTGTGTTATTGAGCTTAGCAGCTATTTTAAGGTGTGTGTGTCGGCGTGTGCGTATTCAAAGCCATACTGTATATGTCTGTATAGTCTTTTTTTCAAGAGAATAAAAACTTCTCTTACTGCACTTTCATTTGCCTGAGGGAAGGAAGAGTGATGTATATAAGTATAGGCCAAGTTTGAGATGCAGACACATCAACCGGGCAGAACTTTGTTCTTGTGTGATTTCTGGCAACTACTCTGTGATTGGTTAGAAATTAGCAGTGGGCGTGGTTAATACAGAAAAGGGTAAATGCTAGCGACCGCGGTTTGTGCTCCAAGATGCCAAAACTTACAGTGTGGCCACTAATCTCTCCTGGTTAGAGATCACCATACTGTATGTGGGTGCATCCTGAATGAAACGAATGGCCAGTGTCCAAAAATAATAGGAAAACTGCCTCTCGTCATCTTGTCTCCCACAATGCTTAGCGTGTGTGACGTATGCTACAGTGGGAGGGGCCTATGAGGACTTCACCGGAGTTTGGCATTTGAGTTTCTTGTTCTCAGACCTAAAGGAGCATGTAACAAGCTTTAGAACATAGGGTCTGCGCCCCCTAGAGGGTCCGTGGAGGTACTGCAGGGGGAGTCGCAAAATCTTTGGTTGATTGGGTATTTTTTATACATTTTTTTTTTTTTTTTTATTGGTTTAGCTGCACTGTTTTTCCCCCACAATTTTCCAGAATGGTTGCTCTAGTGTTGCACATGTTTGAATTAACCTGTGTATTATTTGAATAGCTTAATATTGAATGCAAAATGTTCATGATAATAATGTTTATTTATAAGCAGCACTAAGTTGAGTTTAATATGGAACAGGTAGGGGTAGAGGGTCCCTACTTAATCTCTCCATGAGTTTGTGGATCCTGGGCCTGAAAAACATTCAAGACCTCTGACTTAGAAGATGGTTGGTCACAGCTTGAAGACATAACATGTCAAACAACCTTCCTGTTGACCCACGCGCTGTCAGAATAGACAGGGGATGCAGAGTTAGCTAGGCACCGAACGAAGGCTAAGACTCTTAGCGTCACAAACTCTTAACTCTAAATGAAATGATAAATGCGTTTAAGTTCTCCAAAACATCCAGGAACTGAATTCATTCAGGAGATGAGATAGAAGGACCCATGTTTTTTAACATTCCTGCCCACATTCATTCTGGCGTCTTTTCAAACACGTATTTGAACAATTTGTCATTTGCTACAGCAGCATTTCTAGAAACATCATCTGATGTTTATTGAGTCCTAAAATCCTAAAGAAAGCTCGGACGAAAGCTCACAAACACACACTTACTCTTGGAGGGAGCTCGGAGGTTCGAGGACACCACTCTCATGGAGTCTGCCTCCACCTTCAGAACGTAGCTGGAATTGCTCTCGTAGTCCAGGGGCTTGGCTGTGGAAATCACCCCCGAGGTTTCGTTTAATGCAAACACACCTGGAGAGAGCGAGCAGCAGGGCATTAAAGGTCGGGGCAGAGTTTTTCATTTCTTGCACAGAGCAGATGGCCAGTGAGTGTTTTTACACAGTGAAATGAGGTGTTTTAGGACTTAGCCCTGAGCTGTTGACAGAAACGGTTTGACCAGGAGCTGATTGGAACATTCCTTCTTTTTTTTTTTTTTTTTTTTTAAGAAATATAAAACCCAGAGCAGACAAACTCTGTATAAACAGCAGAGAGTCTTCTCACCTCCCTCGTTGCCTTCGGTGATGGAGTACACGATGGTCTGATTGACAGCAGCTGCCATGATGACTCCCACCGGGGTTCCCACAGCGGCCTCCTCGCTCACTGGTAGAAACCTGGGGATGAGATCAGTCAATCAATATCAGCTGATAAGAAAATTAAATATGTATATGTAGACCGCGGGGCCGCTTCCTCTCCGAGGGCAACGGCAATTTGGCAAGGTAAACACAACCTGGGAGTCCCCCCCCCTCACGCTGACAGGCTTCCTCGATCGGAGATGAAGATAAAGAAGAAGAAGTGGTGGTGGTGAGCAAGATTTTAAAAAGGGGCTGGAGAAGTGAGACAGGAAGTCGATCCAGGAAAAATAAGTTTAGACCCGACGACAAACTGGAGCTCGTTTGTGTTTGTTGAAATTTCAGACAGCATTGATTATTCGGATTTGCAGTCTGTGCTGAAAGAAGGGCAGTGGGTTTGTTTCAGAACCAAACCCTGGACATGGACTGTTTATAGCTCCCAATTCATGGAGGAGGTACAGAAACATCACAACCAGCAGACTGTGTCCGAAATCTAACCCCTGTATATGTATATATATATACAATACACCATTTTGTAGTGGTGTCTGAAACCGTACTGATCAAATTCTATGCCCTACATAGGGAACTTGAAATTTCTCATAAAGCACTCAACGGATGGTGGATATCCCATCATGCACTGCGTCTCTAGTGGCGCTGCCGTTAATGGCAACCGCAGCAGTGACGTCATTAACTGGGCATAGTGATTTTATTTACAGTGCTTTCTAATGACATCCATATTTGTACTACTTTAACCAGGAGCTGCATAATGACAATAAATGATTCTTGAATCTTGAATTTTATTTAATGGTTAGATTAATGAATGCAACGGTTGGCTGCAAGTGACAAATTGATTTATATAAATATGGTGGACGTTTTGGGGGGAAAGGCTGGCAAGGCAGTAATCGCATTAAAATTTCCCACATGTGAGAAGCTGGAGCTGAGGACGACTAACGAGCTAAAATTAATATCTGGTGATTAAAAGTATCACAAAATGTTAATGAGACGAGACTAGATGCTGTGCGTTACATGATTGGATAGGGGCCGTTTGACTATCTGTATCTCAGTTGATGGTAGTCGCCCAAAAATATCAAGCTCCATCATGATCAGTAAGATAACTATGAAGCTAAATTAGCCTCTAATTAGCCTTCAGACTTTTTACTGATGTATATATATATATAGTGGACAGCAGAGTGGACAATGGCCCAAATATCAAATTAAATGATTTGGCGGCCCACTTGCAATACCTTCATGGCCCACTAGAGGTCTGGGTCCCACAGGTTGGGAATCACTGGATTAGCATTTAGCATTTATTGACCATTAATTTGAGCCACATCTCAAATTGCTGCCAAAATGAATGTTGTTAATTTGCGGTCAACTGAAATTATGAAATAAATAAATGAATAAAGAGGCTAATAAGTATTTTTTTGCCTGAAGACTAAAATCAAACATGGCTTTCAAAATGAACACTGCTCCTAATTAGCGGAATAAACCATATGTCGCTCATCTTAATGGTCCAGAATACGCAGGCTGTTTTTAAGTCGGCACACACTGTGTTTGGAGGAGCCTCGGTTTGCTTCAGTACATTAGGATCCGGTTATCTGACAGGTCTTATCGCCGGCCTCAGCCCAGACGTGAAATTAAACCATCAATAAGCTTCGAGCAGAACCCACGCGTCGCCTTGTTTTTCCGTCCACCTGCCTCTCGTTCTGCGTGGTGGGCAGTTTCCCTCTGCTTACATCCCTGACAGATTTTCTTCAAATCTGGCAAGTCTCAAACTTCCAGCAGGTTTCGCTCCATTAAATAAACCCAGGCGAGTCATTAGGCCAACCGTCACAGCTGGCTAAACATTATAACACGGGCTACCGACTGGCTCAGCTATCAAGTCATCACAATGTGATAAATGGGACTGTTGGGAAGGGGGAGACTGTGTGTGTGTGTGTGTGTGTGTGTGTGTGTGTAGATGTTAACTTACAGCTGAGTCTATTGCTTCTCTAACCACCTGCTCTGCCAAGATAAATAATAAATACAGACATGCAGACTTCAGGATGTTTAATATGTTTCACATCTTGGCCTTTTGACTCATTATTGACCAGAATCGAATTCACAATATCTGTGTTGATCGACATCTAATAACACACCACACACACCATTCAGCCACAACATTATGACCACTGGCAGGAGAAGTTATTTAAACCATTTAAACCATCTTGTGTTAATTCAGTGTCATTCAGTTTTCCTCCTGTGTCTCATGTAAAGATGAACCATATAAATAAACACAGACATTCAATAGAGGTAGGAAAAAAATATCTATATGGCAACATATCGCGATATTCTTATGATACAATTATCAATTTTTAATATCGTCGTTCGACTTCCACACCTCCACCACCACCACCACTTTTTCTGTACAAATGCAATAAATTGGAAATGGATCATTTGAATTGATCTTGTTTTTTGACTCATTTTGTCCAATGAATCATCACTGTCATCTGATGCACATATATACAACATGTGTTTTACATTTCTTTAAATACACATTAACTTAAATCCAACATGTTAGAGTTAATAGATAAATGGAGGTAGAAGACATTATTATTATCAGTCAGCACTTCACTCATTCAGTGCACTGTTTCACACTACACCTGTCAATCTAAGCCTCCTGTACACAATAGGCCCTGCCCCTTTCACTTCTGAGCCAATCATGAGGCTGCATATTACACATTGACTCTGTCAGGTTCCCTGCAATTACACTGAATGCATGATGATAAATATTCATATTTATGGATAGTAAACTTTAAAGACCTATGACGTAGAATATCGCAATATATCGCAATATCATGATATCGCTCAAGTATCGCGATACGTATTGTACCGCGAAGTTTTGCATTAATATACAGAAATAAAAAGAACAAGTCCTGCCCTCGTTCACAACCTTTTACTTCCCAAAGCGTGAAGAATGCAAAGCAGCATAAACCCACACAGCCTTTAAATGCCTGCGCGCCTTTGGGCACTCACATTGTTCAGTCTGAAGAGAAAAGTAAGAACGCCAAGTCTGCAGTTATTCATTTTAGTTGCTGCAGGAGCACAAATACAGTCAATCAATACATGTGGACTTTCTTCTGTAGAACCGCAATCACTTCCAAGCATTAAATTATTTTCTACCCCTCCTCGCTGTTGGTATTTTGCCGCTGCGTATCCTTTCCCTCTTTATACATTTAAACACACGCTCCATTCATGCCAATCTAAATTTCTCTCGCTGCATCACTCCCCCTCTCCTCCTCCTCCTCCTCCCCTCCTCTCCGTCGGCTGCTACCAGCTATTTGTTATCCTTTCTTCCACCCCTCCCTCGCCACAATGGCTGCATGACAGGAGCGAAGGAGCCAAATTGAGAAGATGCCCACACACCGATAACAAAGACTGTGACTCATTTGCACACAAGACCGCGTCCACACGTATAGGACATGTTATTGTACAGATTAAAAAAAAAAAAAAAAAATGAGGCTCTTTATCAAGTCTGTGCCCCCTCCCCACCGCATCCTCCTGCCCTCTCTAGCCTTTACAGCAAGCTGGGCCGATACTGATAACACAAACCAATACTCGTGCTACGACGCTTATGGGGACACTGTATTGGCTTCCGTTCATTCGCTGGAGGCTTGTTCTAACTGCAATGTCATCATCATTTTAATATCAACCCCCCCGTCCTCCCCTCTCACCCCCCTCCCCTGAACCAGATAAAAACAAACACACATCACCAGAAACAGCCTGAACGCAGGCAGCAGGACACGACAAAGTTCCAGCCGAGGCCGACGCAATAATGAGGATAGTTATAGATGCTGGCAACGATCTCTTCACCGCTGTCACTCATTATGTTTTATTTTTTTTAATTTTTTGCTTCATCTTCCTCCCGTCTTCTCTCTTGTCATTATTCTCCGTCCCTCCTCTCACTGCTCCTTCTCATCTCTTTCTCTTTCCACTGAATTTCCTGGTTCTGTCACTTCTGATCATCTCTTTCCCTTCTCTTCGTCTTCGTTTGCACCAAAACCGTGAAAATCATCGGTGCCGAGTGGTTTGATCTCACGTGCGGTAACTTAAATGTAATCGTCCAACGCGGCAAATAGTTATTTCGTACTGTCCAAGAATTAGTTTGAAGCTAAAAGCTTCATTTTTAAGTTTGTACTGTAACTCTACAAGAACAGTTGGATATGTACTTTCTAAGACGGGGTTTCGATATTCAGAGTTTAATTCTAAGTTAATGCTAAGGCCGGGTGGTATAAATGTATAGCACAGTATTTTTCACACTATTTTTTTACTGGTTGAGAGAGGAATTAATCCAATAGATTGACTAAGGATGAACTATTTTACTGTGATGATGAGCAAATATTGTAGAATAATCCCACACTAGTAGTAAAACAGGGGACATTTACAGCTCACAGATAAAAAAAAAAGGAATTAAATGTTATCAAGATTAAATAAAGAATTATGGTTTCATTTATTTTTACATATTTATTCATATTTAAACTGCTATGTCTGCTACCATAATAACTATAGTCTGCGCACAACATTTTTTTTCCCTCATTCATAAAAAGCTCAAATTTGGGAGATTTTCGAGGACAGCTTTAGCCAGGGGACAGGTCATCTAAAACAGGGACTGTCTCCAGAAATTTGGGAAGTCTGGTCGCCCTAAAATAAAAAACGACACAACACAGCACCTTTTCTTCTTCTCATTCTTTTTCAGAACTTTCCATCTTCACCACACCTCACAGAGACACAGTCGCACCATGTGTGTTTAGACGCGCTTCATTCAAAATGGTTCAGTATGAAACTGTGTCTCACGGCGAAACGTTCCGAACGTACAAATGCATATTGGTATATTAAAAATTCTTATCATAACAGAAAATAAATACCGGTGTTCCGTATGAACCACCCAGCCCTAGTTAATGCATTATTTATTTATTTTTTTAAATATTTTATTCTATTTCCTTTCAAAGCAAAACTGCAATTTTACATTTTTTGTTTCCCTTTCTTGAAGGTCTTTCATGGTGATAATTGAGAAAAAGTCTGTGAAATAACAGTGTTTCTCTGCAGAGCTTTTATTGTCACCACTTTACTGCGGCTCTTTGATCGTAATTGTTTTCCCATAGGCCTTCAGTGGCTTCCTTTTATCAGAAGCCTTTGCAATAATTCAGGAGAAAAAAAAACTGTAGAATTAAAGTTTTTCTCTGCATAAGCTAAACAAATCTAAATTTCTCTAATTCCAGTCATTTGACCTCATTTTTGACACTGGGTTAAAAACAAAGCGATTCCAAACTGTGCTCCTCTAAATCTAAATGTTCATTATTGGCCACATAAGAGCTGTATTATCTATTCTGTGCAGGTAAGCCATGCACCTGGAGCAGGTTAGTGGGGGGTTAGGTGTCTTGCTCAAGGACTTCGGATGAAGAGGGGGATTCACTTCCACTGACAACTCTCAAGCTCAAACTTTAACTTTGTCCTCCTGCTTGTCCTTTCTGATCCCTTTTCCAGAAGGTTGAAGAAGGAGTTTCATTAGGAGGCTGCTGAGCGAGGGCTGGGAACCGCCCGCAGTAATAACCCTTCCAGTAAGTTACCTCTCCTCCTGCTGTGGCCATTTTCCTGTACAGGAAGGTTTCAATTTTCGGTTCAAATGTCCGGAAGACTTCGGAAGCTCGTGGATGTTGAAATAACAGTTTTCTCATAAACTAGGTGTTGTGCTGCTGCAGCGTCAGATGATTTATAATCAAACTGCTCCTTACACCGTTTAGAAGATTAGAGCAGAGGGCTGCAGGAAAAATATTGCGGTGGAGAGACAATATTGGTGATTTTATTACGGTTGCCAAGGCATGTACGTCTTCTCTGTTTTCTTATTTCTGCTCAGCACCGTCTGAAGAATCAAAATCCATTTGCTGTACCCTCTGGCACTCCACCCTCCTACCCTCCTACCCCCATGCTCCTCTCGCTATTTGTCACTCCTTTTCTCCCCCCGTCAATCACCCTCTGGTCTTTATGGCTCTCTCCCCAAAAAAAACAGGTTATTTCTTTTCTGCAATCTGTCAGCAAGTCTCTGCTTTTCTTTTCTCTCTTTTCACAGCCCCGTTCTCACCTTTCACTTCACAGGCTTGTCACAGTCATCAGCGGAGAATCAAAAGGCTGGGAGCCTCTCCAACGGTCTGAACTTGAGTGGAGCGACGCTAACAGTAAAGTGCCGCTACATAAAACATGTCCCCGAGGGAGCAGGTCAAGCACAGAGGTTGAAGAAACATCCAGTGAATGAGACGCGTGAATGAGAAAGTGGTGGAATGATGATAATAACATGGTCTGTGACATCATCACTGCTTGTAAGAAAAATCTGTCCAGAATTAAATATGTTTGTGGGCCATAGACTGTATATGAATATGTGTTGCAAGGAACTCAAGGCACCTCACCCATGGAAAAAAATAAAAAAATGCCTTAATATAAGTCAAAAAAGCGTAAAATTAAGAGTAAGAGTGTGGGTAAAATGAATATATGTAAAGGGAGGATGTTGTTAGGCTTGGTGTATGCAGTCTGGACTTAGTAGATGTTTTTTGCCAAATGAAAATATGAACTCCAAAGTGACAAACCTCCGTAGGTAAAAGAAAACTGACTTTGGGACGTACGGCAAAAAAAGTGAAGATGAAGTTTAATGGCATGACTTGTGTCGTAAGAAAAAATCTGAGACTTCAGGTCTGAAGTGTATTAATGTCATAAATTGGTCATAAATTGACAATATGTTAAGTTTTTTTAATTTTTTTTTTAAATAAATGGGCAGATGGACACAGTTGATTAGCCTCTAGCATGGCTAAACTGATGCTAGTTTCCCTAAGGTAAGGGCGGCGCCATCTTGTGACTTTGGAGCCAGAGTCTGATTAGTACGCTCAGAGGGCGGAGCCACGATACCGACGCTCCGCCCACATTTCCTCCAGACTCACTGGCGTTTTCGTTTAATTAATGCTCCACCACTAAGAAAGAGATGTTGAATTATACCGTGTACTTAGTTTATTTATTTATTTATAAATTCATCTATTTTCTCACTTCCCATGGTATGCTTTACAGAGTGGTCAGCATGGCAACTGGTAGTCACCCTTGTGTCACATCCTGTTTCTATAGCGACAAATAACTAACTAAAATGAAACTTATCCAAAGAATTGATCCGAACATGCATCGACATTATATTAACTACCTAAAGCAGTTTGGCCCTGGTCCCGCCCACTAACAGCGAGGAGGTGGAGCTTATGACCTATACTGCAGCCTCCAGCCACCAGGGGGAGCTCTACTTGCTTTGGCTTCACTTTTGAGGAGCTGTTTCACTATCTATCCTTATCAGAATCTACTTTATTGGCCAGGTACGAACTACCTACTTGGGTTTTGACTACACTCACTTGACCAAAAAACACAGAACTTAAATAAACGTAAGAAAATAAAAGTGTACAACATAAATTAGACTTAAAGAAATAAAAAGATTGAAAAATAAAGTGCCAGGGCAGAACGGTTGTACTGTGAGTATTTACAATTTAATAATTTTACCAAGTTCAGTCTTAGATCTAGGCCTCCTCCTCCTTTTGGTCATCTTCCTTCTACTTCTTCTTCTCCTCTTTTTTTTCTCTTTCCTTGACAACAGATTGACTGGTTGAAGTATAATTTCAGTCAATGGAGATTTTCTTTGGTCCGCTTCGACCCCACAACAAAAAATCTAAAGTATTCTAATCTGATCCCTTCACATTTAAGGACAAGAAACTCTTGTTACAACTGACCTTTATGAGACAAAAAAAATAAATAAAAAATCACTGAAATGATAAATGATTAAGATCGATTTATGCGCAGGCGACTACACAGCTTCTTAGAGGTTACAGAAAAAAAAGGTCACGGCCGTGGTTAAAAGGAAATAACATTGCCGGCAGGTCACGGATTGGGAATAGCATGACGCCTGCTCAAATGTCACGTTCTGTTGTTGTTCAATTTTATGCTCAGTCTCCTTTTAAAATACCACAATATCCTCTCGCCAGCTCCATAAACAAGCTTCATTGATAAAAAATACCGTCGTCTTTTTTCCTTTTTTTGTGAATTTAGAATAAAAAATTACTGCAGATTTTTATTTTATATATGTTCCAGCATTTTCTTACATGTACTTTTCTGAATCGCATCTCCTAAATACAAAATATTACTAAAATGTTTGTGTTAGTGGGCGGGACTTTGGCTAAACTAAAGCACTGAACAAACACATCACATAATTTCTTTTCAAGTCATTTTCTGTAGTTAATATAACACTGTTTCGTTTTAGTTAGTTATTTGACACTATAGAAATGGATGTGAAATAATGCCAATCATCGGCTGCCATGCCAACCTGGAGGAGGTGCGGCCAGTGCATCGATATCGTGGCTCTACTCTACTATCGTGGCGCCGCCTGTGTCATTGCATCAATTTGGCCAATGCAAGGAAGTGGCAACGCCTCGTCCATATTTATATACAGTCTATGCATGAACTAGTCAAGGATTGAATATAATTGCTATATAAACTGAATATAATACTGCTTTTATAACTTCTTCTTCTTGGCCAAATTTTCTCTATCTCTGGGAGTATGTTGGGAGATCAGGTGTCACATGACTGTAGATGATAAAAGTGCACAGAAGAGCACTTTCACTTTCTGATTATAAATTAGATGTTTAAATTCTGCTCAGCGCTGGCTCAAAAGTAATTTCGAATCATGAATCAGAATTTGCCTCCCTGTTTTCATGTTCATTCTGCACCGCTGCAGCTGTACGTCAGTAACCAGAGATCAAGGTAATTTCAAGCAGCAACACAGAAGTCGACAGTAGCTGACAGACACAAAGTTTAACGCTGTCAGCAACAGATTTTCAGTTTAAAGAAACTGTCCAAAATTGCCTTTTTTTTCCTTTTCTTTCTTTCTTTTTTTTCTTTTTTTTACAGTGAGACCTTTTTAACTTATTTTCCCCTTTGATCTGCTGGCTCCAGTAATCTGAGTGTCAAAGCCAGGAAAATTGTCAGCAATGCTGTTAAGGAGAGCGGTAAAATAACCTGGACCTGGGAAGAACATGGGCCTGTTCAGAAGGAAAAGAGATGACGGAGGCTCAGTCTGGAGACGGTGAAGGTGAAGGAAACCTGCATGGACAGCAGACCACTCGATCCCTGTCACAGTTACTACTTTTCAAACTTTGAAACACTCCAACTTCAAACGTATATATTTCATCCAAACGTTGAAGTCTTCACTGTGATGTCCACAGATCAGCCACAACATTAAAACTACTGACAGGGAGAAGTGAATAACATTAAAACCATCTTGTGATAATTCAGCATTCTGCAGGGAAACTTTTAGACCTGGTATTCATTTGTGTAAATGTTACTTAGATGTGTAGCACCCACCTAGACCAAACCAGACACCCCCACCCCATAGCAATGACACTCTGTGATAGGCATGGGCATCGAGAACTGGTTCCAACTGAATCAGTTCATCATTAGCCTTCCTCCGTATTGATACTTTTCGTGCTGAATCTTTACGTCACAGTCCAGATGGTGGCAGTAATGCACCTAAAACTTGTTTGCTAACCGCCATAAAACAGCAGAAGAAGCACGTCATTCACATCACGTGATGAGCGCAATGTGCAACTTATGCAGCACCGTAATTCCAAGCAAAGACAGCAACACCACCAACATGATGAAGCATTTGTGGAAGACGCATGGCATTGAATACAGGTCAACAAATGCAGTTATCGCTAAGTCTCAGCAAGAGCAAAGCTAGTGTGGATCCAGGGACTAATTTCCCATTTGTTTTCATACACAAGCTCTTATCTGTTGTTTAGAAACTCAATAAAATTTCAACAAACGCCTGCTTTTTCTAGACCAAAAGTTCACAGGAGCAACTGATAAAGAATCGGATCGATGAGCAGAATCGATCAATAAAATCTTATCCAAGCCCATCCCTACTCCGCCATGGCAGCAGCCATCGTTAGCAGGACGCAGCTTGACACAGAAGAAGAAGAACATCACAAGGTGTTGACCTGGCCTCTAGATTCACTAGATCCCAAACTGATCAAGTATCTGTGGGCTGGTCCACAGAGGACCATCCCCTCAACCCATAGGACCCAAAGGCCCCGACGAGACACCACAGGACGCCGTCAGAAGCTTTTCTTTTCAATTCTCAAGCATGACTTTTTTTGCTAAAAGTGTAAATTCGCCGCCGTACAGCAGCAGCGATAAAACGGGCAAAGAGATGAAATATTCAAAACCTTCATATCAGTGATATGTGAGTGTACAGACGTCTGCGTATCTGCCTGAGAAGAAGTGACTCTGAGATATTCTCCTAGCTTGATAGATCATGTTCAGAGTGTTGAACAGTGTCAGTCTGCCTGCCCGTCAGGTCTGTCTGGATGTCTTTGGTCCATCAGTGTTTCTCTATTCCAGTCTTTACCTGCTCCTCAGCTTGTTTGCTTCAATCTCCCTCAATCTGTCAGCCTGTCAACTCATCTGCCACTTTAAAGGCTCCTCTGCCTGTATGTTGATCCGTCTGCGCGCACACCTTTCTGCTCGTCAACGGGTTTTTGAAATTGCGCCGCCACGTCAGACTTTTGTTTGAATACCTCACCCCGTCCTCTCTGCCTGCTTCGGCTTTCCTTTACTTCCTCCACCCGAAAGTCTCGTATATCTCAGCTGTTTCTCCACACTTTCCTCTACAAACATCTACATTCTCTTCATTCCTTCACTCCTCTTCTCCATCCACACCCTCTCTCTGGAAGAACTGCACAGCTCACGCCGCCTCGGGAAAGAAGCACGCTCGTCTTTTATGTTTCCATTTCCTCACGTTTAACTTTTGCACCGAATGACTGCACTTAATGTTGTTGTACATATTACAATGACAGTAAAGATGTGCCATTCTGTTCTCATAAATGACAACGCTGTTGTTGTTAAAGTTGTAACATTGCCAGGAGCGCTCCGACGTGCCCTTGCCTGTTTTGAGCCCATCAACAAAACAAGGTAACCTTCAACGCGGATCGGTTAGAGACACGAGGCCACAGTGTGGACGTACACTGTGTGCACATACTGGAGTAATATAATTTTAGGAGAGTGTTCCCTCAGCTTTAATAGATCTGACTTCACAACGAGATATCTTGTACCTCACTGTCACAGTCTTGCTTGACCGATACTAGTAACCATGACGACTGCTGCATTTACTAATGGGACAATAACGACTTCCATTTATTGGCTGCAAATGATTAAATCCACAGACTAACCACGCTTGACCGTCTTTTGGCTGAAACAGGGACTCCACGGATGTGACCTACAGTTGGGACATGACGCTTTAAGCATCAACTAGTCACTGATCACGTGACAAAAACAACATGGATGCCTCCTAGAAGACAGGTGAGGAGCCCAGTGGGTCGTTGGTTCGGCAAGTGTGTGGAAATACTTCACTAAAGATGAAGCTCACACTAAAGTACTACTGCAGTGCATCTGAAAAGACATTCTCTAATGCTAGCAGTTGAACGGTCCAAAGCCTCTGGACATTAGTCAGTTAGCAACTTCACCAAGTGTCCTGTGGTAACAGAGCGAAGGAGGCTGCAGACCTTTAGTTAGAAATAATACACTGTAGAGTACTATTAACAGCTATTGATGGTGCTGAGTTGCAGCCTGTTTTTATACAGTCTATACACATCTACAGCTCACAGTATGTAGCACATGACAATTTAACTATTAACACTCAGGTTGATCAGATGGCAACATAAAAACTGATCAAATGCTATTCAAAGCCAAGGAATAAAGGTCCCCTGCTTTTTTTTTTTTTTTTTTTTCCCCGAACGTGGTTCAAGGTGAGTTTGAAATTTACTTGATGTCACTGTCATACATCCAGACCGGCCAAAGCCACACGAGTCAATAAACCGGGTGAATGACCAGGCCGCAGTAGCTCAGGAGGCAGAGCGGTCATCAAATAACCAACTTAACCCACCTTGCTCCCAGCGTGAACTCCACTGATGTATGATTGATTGCTTGGTGGTGGTCGGAGAGGCCGTATGCACAAACTGGCAGCCACGTTTACGTCAGTCTGCCTCAGGGCAGCTGTGACTACTGAGGTAGTTTACCACCACCAGGGTGTGAGCAGATGAATGTATTCGATGTAAAGCATCTTTGGATTTATAGAAAACCAATGTATTATTATTATTACCAGGAGAAATTATTCCAAAGAATAAACTTCTTCCTTGCTTGCATATGGTGCAAGATACTTTTAAAACAAAAATGCTAGCAAAAGAAACTAGCAAATGGAGTACCTCAAGGCTCCGTCTTGGTTGCTTTGTTATTTATAACAGTACGGACATCCTTTTGTTGATTTGTTTCACTCTATTATTAGTGAAAACCAAACCTCTAAATTTAGATCACTGAGCAAAGTGCTAAAAATCTTGGCTGTGTGTATTTATTTCACAGCTGTGCACATTATGTGAGGAAGCGCTGCCAAGGAGAAGCAGACAAAATTATTCTTAGTCTCTTCCCAACACAAGATTAAAGATTAATTTAGTTTTTTTTTTCCAGTTGTAATGCTGTAACACAAGATTAATTTACAACAAAGTTAATGCATACTCTCTTTTAAAAAAAAAAAAAAAAGGCTGATTAATAAGGTTCTTTTTTTACCTCGTTGGTAGAAAAATGGGATCATTGCCTTTGAAATGGAAAATTGACACCTCTTGGATTGCATTAGTTAAGCTGATAGATAATAGGCTGATTTATCTAAATCTCTTTCTCTCGTGTGTTATCTCTATCTTTGTAATGACGTAAGACAAAGCAACACATCTCCATCTTTGATTTAAAAAAAACAACACTTTGATGTTTGAAGCGGTTTTTTGGGGTGGATTTCTTTTTGGGCTCTTAACTATCTCCCCACTTTCTAATTAGATTCATTAACAAAGTAACAGGCTATGAGGCGTTTCAACAGCATATGAGGGGGTGGGTGGGAGACAGAGAGGGGGGTCGATTCTTCTGTAATCACAATCACATCTGCGCACACGTCTGTGTATGAATATACCAGCATTGGAAGTGGTGGGTGGGATGTCAGTGCTCTTGGAAAAGGCAATATTTTCTTTCTGTTCACTTAACCCCACGCTGATAATTGCCACTGGGGGGGGGGGGTCGATAACTATTCATCCCCATGTGATACTGGCTGCATACTAATTCTGCAGGTGCAAGGATGGCACTAGGATTTGGGGGGGGGGGGGGGGGGGGGGGTCAGACTGCACACGGTTGCTACGGAGATGTAACAAACTTTCTCCTTGGCTCGTTAAGTGTTCTACTAGATGAGGAACCGGGAAGGAGAGGAAATTCATAAACATTGTAGAGCTGAAGAGATGCTTCACGGGGGTTCATCTTCAGTGTCACTCTGTGTGTGTTTGTGTGTGTGCCTGCAGCTGAATCCCATAATATATTAGCACCCACTTAGTATATATACTAGGTGGGTATATACTAGTATATATAGAAACATGGAGATGTAATTAGAAATGTACTAATTGAGTTTGTGGTGAAGCCTCCTCTGTGGGTAGTGCCAGGGCTAGATGGTATGGGTTTTGGTCAGAATCCATTTATTTCTTTTTCTTTGCACAGATATTCAACCAGCTACATATTAACAGAAACACCTAAAACCACATAAAAAACTGCATATTTTCAAAGAGCCACTTGTTTCTGTTTGACCATCTTGATCTGTTCATTGTCGAATCAGAGCTTCCATATTATTCAGTCTTGCCCGTGGCTACGAGCCTGTGTGCCGCGACCATGCAACATCATTAAGCTGCATTAGTAAGGCTCTTAAAACCACACTGGTTAGCTTTTATTCAATAAAGCTGCAGTAATCAATTCAAAGCGGGTACACTGCGTGAATGCAACATGGATTTAGAAGAACAAAGAAAACACGCACAAACACACGCGCTAAAATACGAGGACATAAAGGTGTGCACACCCAAAGAGACAACGCTGCACAGAAAGGAAACAAAGAGCACTTACACAGCCCATAAAAATGTGAGTGATCACACATTAACACGTGTGATGATTTACTACAGATCCTAAAACGTGCACATTCAGATAAACTCACACACACGCTCTTTTAGCCGCAAGCTACGTTCCATATTCATAAATGCAGTTATTATATGGCTCGCTGACATCTCTCTCTGCCTCAAACCTTCTTCCTAAAAATAGAGAGTAGCTTCGCTCTGCTCAGTGCGAAACACAAACCTTGACATCTTCAAATTTGGCCTGCAACGCAGTGAAGCCGCATTCCTCGCGGTCCTCCTTGAAAACGTCGAACATTAGCTCAGGTGTTTGAACAGAGAAAACTTTTAAGAATGATGGTATTATTTACTGAGGCAGAGTTGTATCATCGTAAAAGCCGGAGGAATATATGATGTATGTGAAAGTGTTGGTGAAGAGCGTAGAAAGAGGAAATAAAACCCTCTCTGTCACTGGCAATCAGTCACAGATAGGCTGCTGTCATCTGAGCACGAACATAATAATTTCATTACGCCTCCGCCAAACAGTCAAGTTGCACTTTACATCCCTGTCGCTCCAGATAAAGGAAGAAGTAAGACACGGAAAATGCGCCAAAAGGTACAATACCAGTTAAAAGTTTTACAATATTTCTTTCTTTGTTTTATTGAAGTGTGTGAAGTTTAATGTCTCATTTTACTCTGAAATGAAAGCACAGACCAAATAAACAACTGAAGTTAAGCCTTTACGAAATGAACATTCGCCTTCGCATAAAAAAAAAGATTACGGATTATTTGATTTACCGTAACTCACAGATGGAGCTTTTAGCTATAAATGTCCCCAGATTTCCACATCATGCTAACACAGCTAACACATGGAACCCTGTTTTACTACTAGAGATTATTCTAGAATATTTACTCATCGTTACAGTAAAATAGTCCATCCTGAACGTATCACCAGCGATACATTCAGGCTTTAAAGGGTTTAAAAAAATCAATATGTCACCCAAAGTATATTCTAAATTTTCTTTCTTTCCATAAATGGAAATCAAGTATTTTTCAGAGAGTTCTTCCAAGTTTTGTTGCACAAGTTCCCAGAAATGTGCAGCACTTTAGGGGCACAAACCAGCTCCATGGGGTTAAAGTCTGGAGACTGGGCCATGGTCCACTCCATGTTTTCAAGCTTTCCATCTTGTTTTTATCCTGAGGTAGTTCTGGTTTAGCTTGGACTAAAGTTTGGGGTCATTATCTTGCTGCAGGATGAAGTTTTGACCAACTATACCAGAGGATACTGACACTGTTCTAAAAGTTTTAACCACTATGGTGTATATGTGTATATGGTGAATCTTTTGGGGCATGAAAGTTATCTCCATATTGCCTATATATTTCCAAATTGAGAGCTTTGGTGTGATGGCAATGGACCAAATCAATGGGCTCTGGTTGTCATCCAGGGAGGGGGACGAGAAAAGTGGGGAGATAATGGTCTGATTAGTGGGGAGATAATGGGAGCTCCTGCAAGAGGAAGGTTTTTGTTGCAATTTTGGCAAACCTTTAATTGGATTAGAAGGATTGTACTTACTGTATGCTGCCCCTGAGAAGGGAAAAGTTCAACTGTGTTTGACAGTTTCTGAATCGCAACCCTGATGCTTCCTCCCACCACCTCATTAGGTTAGTTGGTGATTAACCAAATGGTGAGAGTGTGGTTACAGAAAATACAACGCTCTTGTCTTCTCACGGCGACTTCCACCTTTCCTAGAGTAAAGTCACCTGCTTCACTTCCTCAGACAAATTAATGTCTTATTAACATTAATTTTATTATTATTTTTTTTATCACAATTCCTAATGGGGCCATTTGAGCAGATCTGGAATATTTGTGGGGACACACCGTCCCTGTCCCTAGTTACATCTACGGCCTTAAGGAATAAAAGGGCAGACGCCTGTTAGACATTTGTCTAGAATTGTATCATCATTAGCATGTGACCAGAGGGCAGGCTACCAGGGGGGTGGCCTGAGGGCTGACAAACTTTAGACTTCATGGGGTGGCGATGCAAGTTTTCATGGACAGAGAGAAACCTCATTAATTGGCTCCCACCCGGCAGAACTTTAACTCAGGGGTCCCCAAAGTTTTTTTTCAGTGTTGGCCACATTAACTTTTCTTTCTGTGATGGGGGAGCGAGGTCAGTACATAACAGGAAACTATTTGGACCAAGCTAGCATATTGCTGTCCATGGTGGGTCTCATAGTGTATGTAATGTAACAAATCATCGTATGAAGACCCTGATAATGGCGTCATATTGGCTGTAAAGAGCAACATCTCAGATTTCAGAAACACAAATGTGCCGCCGGAAAACAAAGACACACATTCGGTTTCAAAGTAGTTAAGTATTGAATAGAGGAAGAGGAGAAAAGGAAGTAAGACGACTAACGTTAGAAAACTTAGCTAGCAGAGCGGCTAAATCTAGCATGGACATTTTTTTGGACTCTAGTCGAGTTAAGACCATGACTTTGGCCTTTGATCAGGACATTCTCATCAGTTCGTCCTCGTATCCAAACGAATAAAAATCCTCTCATGACGCCTCATCGGAAATTAATCGACGAAAACACCGTTCACCAACTTAAAGCCCCCGGCCATGTTTTCAACCCCCCACGGAAATGAAAAATCTAACTTTTAAAAGCATCTTCCCCCATAATTGTCACGTAATCGTCCGTCTTTGACATCATTCCTGCCCCAATGACAGACAGAGGATAAAAAATGGAAACAATAACACATCGAGACAGCGGAACTGAGGAAATGACTAGAGATTATAGGCTTATTTCCATCTGACGCAACCAATCACAAAAAACAAAACCTGAGGTGACCCCAATGATCTCATGAAACAAGCACCAACCGAAAGTGCACTTTCTCCTTTCAACCCCATTGTTATTTTACATTATGTTTGCAGACACATTTATGTAGCTGTAGAATGAAGAGAAACACATATTTTATGTTACTATTGCATGAAAAATGCACTATTGATACTGATGTAATCAAAGTATTAATATTTATTGACCTTAAAATTCAATGTAAAGCTGCATTGTATGGGGTTGCAGAGCCAGCTGTACTTGTAAAACTTTGAGCAGATAGTTGATGCCGCGCTGTAGATTTGTTCCGGGGAAAGAGAGTCCTTGCCGACTTTACCAAACCTCATAAATTCAGGTTTTTATTATTTTCAAGGATTTGTGTTCACCAAGGCACAACGTCTAAGCTGTAATCAAAACTGAATTATGCAGCCAAACATGAATCATGCTGTTCGGACTTTGCAACTTCTGTGTGGAGCATCTGCAGCTAAAAAGAAAACAGTTATAAATAAAAAAAGAGTTATGCTAATGGTATTGAAGTGTCCACGTATCTGCTTTTTCTTCTTTCTTTTTTTTGATGTCTATGCTGAAATGTGGTCAAAATATATTAACCGCCTGTAATCCATCTGTGAAAATAATGAATTGTTGCATTATAAACCTCCATCCCCATAATTACTCCCGTATTAATGCCATTCATTACATTTGTCACGTAAAAAAAAAAAAAAGCAAACCTTCTGTCTTAGTCCAGAGGAGCCAACTGGACATCATCCAAAACTTCAGATCCTTTTGTTTCCAATTAAGCGAATGAAATTAAGATGAATGTCTCTCAACTCCACTAAGGGACTACTTCTGCAAGAATACACGGATCAGGCATAACATTATGACCACCTTCCTAATATTGTGTAGGAGGCCGGGTCAACACCTTGTGATGTTCTTCATGTTTTTTCGAGTTGTTCAGAAAACATTTTGGTGTGTGTGTGTTTGTGTCAGGCTGCATCCTGCACAACATTGAATTATCAGTGGTCTTAATGTTTTGGCAGATTGGTGTCCACTCTGTGTGTGTGTGTGTGTGTGTGTGTGTGTGTGTGTGTGTGTGTGTGTGTGTGTGTGCATACCTGTATTCTTCCTGAGTGAACACTGGGATAACGGAGGGCTGGAGGACGGTGATCTCTACCAGAGTGGTGTTCTCCTTCACAGGCTCACCATCGTCATAGGCCACCACCACCAGCTGTCTCACACAGAAGACACAACATCATCACAAATACAAGAAATCCACAGTCACTTACTTCCCTACACTATGTCTTATTTATTATTTAGCGCCATTCATACCATTCGGCTGTTCGTTGATAGTGGGAACAGCTGAATGCAGAACATGTTGCAAATGTGTAGCTAATTTGTGACTAATCTCTGTATATTTTGACGTTCAACCCTAAACCTTAAGTCTAACCCACTAAACCATAGGTCTAACAATAACCCTAAGTCTAACTCCTGAACTCTAAGTCTAACACTAACCCTAAGTCTAAGACTAACCCTAAGTCTGGCCCCCTAAACCATACACTACCACTAACCCTTAGTCTAACCCCCTAAACCCTAAGTGCAACACTAACCCTAACCCTAACTCTCAGACTAACCCTAAGTTTGGCCCCCTATCTCTTAGGCTAACACTAACCATCGCCCTAGGTCTGACCCCCAACCCTATGTCTACCACTGACAGTAACCCAAATTCTAACCCCTAACCCTGAGTCTAACATTAGCCCTAGCCCTGACTCTAACCCTGAGTCTAGCCCCCTAACCCTAAGTCTGACAGTAACCCTAAATCTGACCCTCTAAACCTGAGTCTAACGCTAACCCCTAACCCTAACTGTAACACTAAGTCTAACCCCCTAACCCTAAGTCTTACACTAACCCTAAGTCTAGGCACAGATATGCATGGGAAGGTCAGACCAGGGTTTTGTATCCCCATTGATGTTTTTATGCTTAGTCTTTTTTCTGTAAAAAACTAGGAGTTAACCAATGTTAATCAGACCCTGAGGGTAAATAATGAGGAGCCAGACCTTAAATACCAAGATGTGCATTGCTCTTCTTTATAGTCACACGTTTTAATCTGAAAATGCAGACATACATAGCTTCTTTAACAGCTGGGAATTATGAACATATGGTACTTTAGTTCCTCGCTCAATCTCACAACTATTTTTCTTTTTTTTTTTTAACTGACTGATGATTTGAATGGGACACAAAGTCTGCAAAGTTAGGTAAGAAGTCATCCGCCGTGTGCATCAGTTAAATTGTCTTAGTGCGTGTCCTTGTTGAAATCAATACCTTGTTTGTCTCAGTCAGGATCCCAAAATAGTACGCGGAGTTGCACTGGTTCATTTTGTCTTTGAGTTATTGGGAGCAAACGAGGTAAAATTAGTCCCCTGAGTGATATCTTCAGAGGACGCTGAATCCTTGTTGTGTTAATTAAAGCCCAATGAAAAGATGAAATTAGCATGGCTCAAAACCCCATCGAGAAATGCAGCTGAGAGAAGACACTTTTGAAACTAATAAGCTTCTGTAGGAAACACAGAGTGTGCAGAGGATGGAGATTCGTATGCACGCACTGCACATAGACACCTTTATGTACACAAATGATGTAAAAAAAACATGAAGTGATCAAATTAATTTTTAATGACTATGTTTACGTGATGTTGTCCCAAACCTCCACCCACTGAATGGATCACATGACTAATCCAGTGATTATGTCTCTGCTGAAGTACAGTCTTAGAGCCAATGCTTAAAGTTTGGCGGGTTCCATTTGATTGATTGGGAATTACATCAACTAACGCTGTGTTCCCTGTTCAGAAGATACATGGATATATTTAATGCACTGAATGCATTAGAGTGCATTAGTATTCCTGCGGTGGGTGGATCTCCGTCACTCCACTGTCAATAATGTAAATAAAAAATAATTTTAGCAAAATTAAAGTGGCAAATTTGTGGCATGAATCAATTTCAAAGTGGAGCCTAACTAAACTTTGAGTTGATATACTGCAAGAGGTTGTTGATAGTTTAGTCAAAGACAGATTTGGACATTTTCAGACAGCTTAGATTTCAATGATCAAGGGAAACTGAGTAAAGAAACCCTTAAAGTCTTGAAAAGGGACTGTTTAGAATCACTTTAGAGGCTCTGTGAGTTCGTACTCCAAGCTAAACGCTAACGTCAGCATGCTCACTATGACATGGTGTCATTTTAACTTAACTCACAGAGAAAAATATCAATCACAACGTCAAAGAAAAGAATCCCAGGACCCATGTATATCTGGACCAAAAGGTGGTGTTATATAAAGGTATTTCACAGAATCAATGAGAAAAATTCAAGGAATCAACTGAGCTCTTAGAGTTTATACTTCTGGCGATTGATAGATGGAAAGCTTAACCTGGTTAGTGGCTTGGTGGCGCATATCTGCAAACATTAGGCTTCAAAATATGGGGAATTTTTAAATTTTTTTCTATGGCAGTTATCATGATTTTATATTGAAATAAAAAGAAATTTACATGTTTCCACAAACAAATTCCACTGAACCCCGACAGTACACAGTCAGTAACTCAGGAAATATCAGACCATTCTGATGTAGAATTTCAGAATAAAAGCTCTTTAAATTCTCTAATACGTCTGCTTTTTTTCCCCCACATGATTCTCAATTCAAATAAAAAAGAAAAATCCATTTCCACAAACTAATTCCACTTCACACTGATAACATACAACCTCAAGACGCCACACAGAAGATATTAAACCATTCTGATATGGACTTTCAGAATAAAAGCCCCTTAAATTCTGTTTAATTTTGCTATTGTTCGCTAGCTCTATCTGCCCCATGGTGATAATATATTGGGTTGCAGCATCACTATACTGGAGAATTAAGTTTCAGTCCAACGTTTCTCATATTCAGAAATATAATTTGGGTTTAAAGGTGGAACCCAGTCTTACCTTGACATTCTGACAACACCATAGTCAGCTAGCTAATTAATTCAGTATTAAATTCACCTGCCAACCACAATGTTGTGTCTGATCGGTGTAGGTAAATTATTCAGCCATGCACAAGTCTGGTTGGTTAACCACTGGTTGGTCCATTAACAGATGTGAATACTCACACTGAACTTGAGGTTGGGCTCCTCGTTAAGGTTCACTCTGGTGACCACGTGTCCAGTCTGTTCTTCTACGTCAAATATACTGGCAGAGTATGGATACGCCTCCTGGTCCAGCTTGTAGCGCACCGTTCCTGCTGGGGTACCCTGCGAATTCAACAAAACAGTAAACTACTTCAACGTCGTAGCTTGAACCGTCTCGTAACGGTTTCTGAAACTCCGTCGGATATTATGCCCAGCTGGCTAAAATTAAAGCACAGCGCAGTAATGAGTGTGTAATGACTCTAACAGCATTTCATACCGAAATCAATTAGTTTGAACCCAAAATGTCAAACCCAGTCTCTACGCCCAAATACTTAGAACACACACACACACACACACACACACACACACACACACATATCAGTGTCTGGGATAAATGAGGTCCAACGTTCATGAATTAACCTCTAAAACATTGCTAATAATAACCATTCATCAGTTACTGCCACTAATTTGGCTCAAAATGTCAAGAAAAAAGTACAATTATGTCATTTTATCTGGTATTTTTGTGAATAATGTCAATTTCCTGTATGCATTAACACAGATATGTGATCAGTTTGAGATCTAGTGAATTTAGAGGCCAAAACAACACCTTGTGATGTTCTTCATGCTTTTTTTTTAGTTGTTGCTAAGTTTTTCATGTGCATCCTGCTGTGGATGTCTGCTGCCATCAAGGAGTGTCATTGCTATGGGGTGGGGGGCGTATAGTCTGATCTGGGTGGGTGCTACATGTCTAAATAACATCCACATCCACACAAATGGATGCCAGGTCTATTTCCCATTTGTACTTCTTTACACAGAGTAGATCTGGTGGTTTCCAATAAAAACATACACGATTTTACAGCGTAAAACTTTAAAGACCCTTTTCTCAAAATGAGTTTTTCTGCTACGCTGAGCCAGAAATCTTTAGATTGATTCCTAACTACATTCTGCAGGTATTTACAGAGGGGATTGTTCATATATCATTCAGAGTCTGTTTTATATAACATGGGAAAATTAGATTTCTTTGGACTGTTGACAGTATTTTGTGATTTATGGAGTGATATAAAGAGATATCCAAAGTCCCCTCTGTAAATACCTGGAATTGTAATACGTTAACAAAATGTAACAAGAATTTTGAACCTCACTGTAGCCATTACTCAGATTTCTGGTTCTGGAAATGTATGCAAATTAGCGCATACTTAAGTAGATAACTACTCATTTGCATATTTACATATTAATTCACAGAAAACTGGTAATACAAAAAAATATTGTATTTATGTAAGTGTTCAACTGGACAAGTTTCATGGTGATATATATTAGTAAAAAAATGTACCCTATTCATGCTTAGTGTCTGGTATTAACCTCCTGAGACCCGGCGTCCTCATACGGGGACATTAGGTTTTAGGTTTGTTGCAGCTTCTTATTCTGCTTCATTTAGACCTGTTGTCCTCATAAGGAGACATTTTTATCTGCCATATACTGGTAGCGAAGGGTCAATATGCTTGTTTATTCATGCTAAATGAAAATTTAACAATTCAAGTACACGTTTGAGGACGTTGGGATTTCATCATTTCCAATTCTGCTTTTGCATTAAAATAAACTGTTGTATATTTTTGGTTCACACTGACGACTTAAATTGTAATATACAGTGAAATAATCTGTGTCCACGTTTTTTTCTTTTTTTCACCAAAACTACTTCCAGTTCAAAGATGATGCTTATTTTTTTATACTTCTTAGATCGTACTAATCCCAAACACATAAAGATAACAGTCTGATTTTAAATAAATTAAGATGCATTCTTGGGTCTCTGGAGATTTAAATGTAATCAACACAGTTTTAAGATCATATAAATCTAATATCTATATAAGACTATACAGATGTTTCTTTTAATTACAAGGTAGGAGTATTTCCATCTATTAGTCATTTCATCTGAGTTTGCTTTTGAGGAGGCGCTGCAGCACTTTTGAGCAGTATGTCAGAGCCACCTCTCCCACCGAAACATTTCATCACATAACAGCTCGTAGTGAGTCAGCGAAACTTCACTGTGACAAATCCTTAAAAGCATTTCTAATTTAAAAAAAGGTAAGTGTGAATGACATTTCCACACGCGTGCATATGCAGTATGGTGGTGCAGGGAGTGCCTTTGTTATGGCGCGCTGTAGCCTGGACAGTATGATACTGCATCCTGACCCGACATTAAACGTGAATCAATTCAGCGGCAGCAGGCAGGAAGGCAGTAAACACATTATTCAAAGCAACTTGAGGCTTTTAAAGAAGCTCATAGGACGACGTTGCTCGTGTGGGAGACAGTTGATTGAAAAATAAGTTCACTGCTGCTGCTGCTGCAAAAAAAAAAAAAAAGATTCTTCATAAATATTTATTTGTTGAGTAAAATTGCAAATTTACCACTTGGTTGTTTTCAGTTTCCAATAAGAGTGAGAGCTACTTTTCCCACACGGCTGCTGCATCTCAAATGTGCATCTGCTGTACGTCTGTGCGACTCCTCATCACGTATTCCTGCGCGGTGCACTTTTGCATGGACACGTTCTCACCTTTTAAACTTGGGGTTAACTGCACCAGGCTGCGTAACGGCTCGCAACGGAAAAAAAAAAAAAAAAAAAACTCTCAAGCGAGATAACCCTCATTTCATTACAAAACAGCCTGCACAAGCATTAAAAAGCCCAGAGAACACGCAGACACATTAAAAGGAGACGAGCGCTGTTGTCTTGCACAGAAAGCGATTGTCTGATTGAATAGCGGAAATACTCACGGCGGGGTCAGAGTCATTGGCCATCACCGTGGTTACGATGGTTCCCTTGACAGCATTAGGAGCGACCATGCCTCGGTACGCTGGCTGGCTGAACACCGGAGAAAAGTCATTCATGTCCTGGAGAGAGATTTAGCACACACTAGCATTAGCATCGCAAACATATAGATTATTCCAGGGCCTCATATATATATATATTGTTTTCCATTAAACTGTAACAGTAAGATGCATCCAGGGCTCATCTGAAACATCTGGCCACCACAGAAGAGGACTTTGAACTATAGCTACAACACATCGATGCTGGAAAAACAGTCGCCGCACTGATGCTGATTCACATTTTCTTTGGGTTCTGTTTTATTTGGAAAAATATCACTTCATCTCTGAGTGGAATAAATGCAGACAGTGAGTAGCGAGCGATGCAAAAAAAAAAAAAAAAAAGAGGGGGGCAGTCGTAAAAAAAGCTGCGGGGTTTGAGTCGCAGCAGGAGACAGCGGCGTCGGAAAACAGAATCATAATGGCTTTTAATTTCGCCGGCCGGTGGCAAAATGACAGATTTTTGAAAACTTGTTGTCAGACTGAGACAAAGGAAGGATCCATCTGCAGCGGCGTCGGAGGGAGGGGTGGACAAAGCAGAGGAAAAGGGCTGTTTGTTCTGCTCAGGTGATTCTGTGACTACAAATACTCTGTGACGGACTAATATCTGCCTTTATTTCAAGTTAAAACAATCTGAATCCAACGTGTCCCAGTCTGAGAAGCTGGGACTCAGAATTCATTTTCATCAAAAAAACATTTTTTTTTCTGTATTTTTTTTAAAATTATTTCATTATTTTATTTATTTTTCTAATTTCACGCTCCTAGGCGGGGGTCTTAAATGTTTTTTAGCCCCCAAACTGATGGAGAGATTAAGTAGGGACCCCCCTACCTACTATATGTGTTTTATATTAAACTCAGTCTAGTGCTATTTATAAATATACATTATTATTACAATTTTGCATTCAATATCAAGCTATTCAAATATATATATATATATATATATGAAACCCCCCAGGGGTCACAGACTCCTCAGCTAGATCTTAGCATTAGGTTTTTACTATCATTATAAACTATTTTTAGGGTTTTTAGGGCGTCGGTTTCTTCTCCACTTTTAATGAATATTGTTTTCCTTTATTCTACATAATGGATTTTTAAGTCATGCGTGTGTTTGTGTGTGAAAGATGATGCTCTACAGCTAAATATATGTCACTAAACTCATTTCTGGCGCGTCTGTTACCACGGAGATGCGGTCATACACGCACAGTCCTTTTCACACGCTGCGTCTCTGCTGCTTTAGTGTCGGTTTTGCTTCCAAAATTATTACCTCAGGTCAATACAGTCTTTAGAAACACACATCTGCGTTTCATTATGCAGAGTCTGCAGGCCGTGGCTTTCTGCTTCAACCTTCACAATCACATTTAAGTGATGTTCGGTTCTCGTAACGCAGCTAATGCATTAAATAAAAACAAATAATAAAAACTGGTAAGCGCATAATGGCTACGTCAAACATGTTTTCTGGCAGACCTGGAAGGGGGCGCTGCAGTTTAGTGGTCTCTGAGGGACTGGTGTGGTCGCCCACTGCTCCAGGAGGACTCGCTTAGACGGATTAAGTGGAGAGAACAAACTCCTTGTGTGTGTGTGCACAGATTTATAAATATATACATGATCCCAGATCGAGGTCTATAGGGTTTCAGAGTGAATTTTAGGAATGGACACAAAAGAAGGTAAATAAACTATTTTCAAAGAGCCTACAGGGTATTGGACGGGAGGCAGGAGAGACAAATGTCCCACGGTGCAGCTTTAATATCAGAATTTGACAATAAACCGTTTGTTTACTGGAACTGCTCAGAGCTATTTAACGGTGTGAGACATTTGTGAGACATCATCTCGTCGTTGTAGCCAGTGCTTGCAAGAAAACGAACACCTAGCCTGTTAGCAAACGTGCCTTTGTCCCTGTGTGTAACATTTACGGCAGAGAACAAATAACAACAGTCAATTTCCTTTTGCTCATTTAAACTATTTTGGCATCTCCCTTTTATGCTCAGTCCTGCATGTCCCGCTACACTGACGATGACAATTTAACTCTCCTCCAAACTAACAATTAACTAAAAGAGTGACATTGACATTGAAGCCTCTCCGTGACCAATAAACCGTCTCGTAAACGTGGCGCTCACCATTATTCTGACGGTAACAGAGGCCAGTCCGGGAGGCATGGTCCCCTCCACGTCCACGGCCTCCACCGTGAACGTGTACGTGGGTTCTGGCTGGGCCAGAGCCTCGAAGTCCAGCACCTTGAGGACGGACAGCTCCCCCGTGGTGGGGTGGATGCGGAACAGCCCAGGGATCTCCCGGTCCAAGCCCTCGGTTCGGATCCTGTATGTGAGGTTGGAGTTGAGGTCAGCGTCTATCGCCTGGAGAGAGGAAGAGAAAGGAGGAGGAGTGAGTCAGAACACGGGGATAGAAAGTAAAAATCATCAATACATGTTTTGGTTTTTTTAGATATATTCGCCAGAAGGACGAGAATATGCATGAAGTGGAGCTGGTAGCAGACTTTTTTTCTTTGAGTCTTAAACGCCTGTGGTAGTAGTAACCTTTAAAGTCCAGCTGGTGGTCCACATCTTATTTTCTCTTTTGTAACTGTTCCACAGCGAAGCATCGAGGGAAAACCACTCCTTTTTCTTTTATTATTATTTTAAATTCTGCTACAACCGCGTCTGCAAGTGTTGTGAAATTCGTACCTTGTAAGAACTCTGAATGGAAAGTAAAAGAAAATCAGTTTGATCATTTCAAAGGAGATGAAAGCAAATAAGCAAAATTGAGTCGGGCTACGAGAAAAAAAGAAAAAGAGGGATAAATGTACGACTTGAAGGCACATTATTAACTCTAATCTTAGATGGATCTTTTTTTATATTAAACAACCAGGAACGTGCTTTTA
This sequence comes from Mugil cephalus, assembly GCF_022458985.1. Lineage (NCBI taxonomy): Eukaryota > Metazoa > Chordata > Actinopteri > Mugiliformes > Mugilidae > Mugil > Mugil cephalus. Next base: position 3,734,204 of record NC_061785.1, on the reverse strand, counting down.
CTGAAAGCCTAAAAGTACGAAAATGTGCATATGCTGCTACGTCTGAATGTAATAAAGTTTTCAGTGTCTGAGGACCACGGATGAGAATTAGCTTCTAGCTAAATCTGCCATATTTGTACCAAATGGACAAATAAATAAATAAAAAGCCAGGAAAAGCTGCAAAAAGATCAAATTTGTACATAAAAGATCAGTTTCATTGGTATACTTTGCATCAAAATACATGTTATTATTATGTAAAAAGTGAATAATTCTAACTGTGGTTTGTTTTTTTGTTTTTTTTGCTTTTGCACTGAAGTTGTGACTCTTGCAAATCTTCCTGAACCCTAAAACTAAGGCCCTTAGGTTCAGATATAACTCATGCAGGTTTTTAAGAGCGGCATTGTGAACAGAAATGCTCCTAACTTTTTTAAGACTGGGAGTTGAAAAATATTCAGTTCTCTGTAGGACAATTTATATAATGCAGACTCTCAAAATATCTTTTTTAAGCTGCGCTGTTTATCGATCAGATCACGGCTAAAACCGACCAATAGGTCTTATTTGTCATGGTCTTGAGTTTCATTAAGCACCGTGTAGCAAAATAGGAGATGATTTACACACTGTTTCAGAGTTCATAAGATACTGCATCAGGCATTTTTCCAGAGAGCTTGTAATATTTGGCAATGAACCACCAAGATCTCCATGCATATATGCATCCGCTCACCTTTAACTTTAAGATGACGGTATCTTTCGGGCTGTTCTCCGGTAGATTGACGTGGTAGGTTTGTTGGGTGAACGTGGGGCTGTTGTCGTCTACGTCCAGAACGGTGACGGAGAGCGTTAGCCTGGATCTCCGGGGGTCCACCGCGCCATCCCAGGCCTCCACCATCAGAAAGTAGTGACCTTTCACCTTCAGCGCGACAGAGATTCACGATCAAGCGACACGACGTTACAGCTGGAGATTCATTCTGTCATCTTTACACCGTCACCCCTGCCACTGGTTTACTGTTTCACATTACATCCAACAAACTCTCAACAACCATGCGGAACGAATCTGCGACTCTCTCTGACCTCTCTGTCCAGCGGCACGGCGGTCCTGATGGCTCCCGTGGCATTGATGGAAAATAGCTTCTGGTGGTTGACGAGCCGATAGTGGACCTCTCCGCTGGCCCCCAGATCTGGGTCAGTGGCCTGAAACAAGGCGCGGGATTGAAGAAGAAGAAGAAAAAAAACAATACAGAGAAAGGGGACTTTAGGGTTTTAATCTGCTGTTTGGAAATACAAGCAAATCTTTAGGCTGCCTTTGAGGAAAGTGGGTATTTTAACTAAAAGTGAACTGAGAATTTGTGCATGTCAATTCAGTCTTCCTATTGAATAGAGAAACATATTTAATAGGGGTTGAATGTATGAGTGTAGAAGGAGAGAAAACACGGAAACTTCAAGTGTCATGTCGACTAAATCAGTGGTTCGTTTGGAATATAGAATTTCCGAGTTATAGTGAAGGCATCATGGAAGTCGGCATTTTCTCATCGAAGTCACTGTTAGCGGAAAGATGCAGAGTAAATTTATGAAGTTAGGAGAACAACCAATATTAAATGTTAGGATGTAAATTCTGCAATTTAGAGTTATTAGTGATCTACAGTTATTTTCTGTAGAAAATTGAAAGTGAATTAAATGGCTAAATTGCTAATTCCTCAAATTAATCCCAAAAGTTCCGTCTCAGGACACTCCGAAAGGTCTGGGGTGGGGTGGGACCACTTTTCTTAGATAAAAGTAGGGGAGTCTCCAATGAAAAAAAGGTTGGGAACCACTGGACTACATCATGTGACAGTAACAACATGGCCGCCTCCTACAAGACAGGTGAGGAATCCAGTGGGTTGTTGGTTCATCAAGTGTGGGGAAATACTTCACTAAAGATGAAGCCCATCCTACTGTGACATGTCAGTCCAGAAATACAACTAAAGTGCTACTGCAATGCATTTGGAAAGACAACAACTAAGGCTAACGCTAGCAGAGGAACTATCCAAATCCTCTGGACATCAGTCAGCAATAACTTCACCAAACATCCTGTGGTAACAGAGAGAAGGAGGCTGCATATCTGCAGCATGTAGCACAGAGAACCAAAGAAATTTAGTGAGCAAGTTCAAATTTGGTTTAAGCAGCAGCAGAGACGTGAACATTAATATTTTTACCTTATGATTAGATATTTCACTTTGTTGTTAAATCTGACTCTTATTGAGGTTTCTTAATCTTTGTTTTGTGTCATGTGTGTAAATTGCTTAGTATATAAAAGCCTAGCTAGGGACAAATATTGCAATTTAGCATAAGCTAGAAGTTTTATACATGACATTTTCCCAGTTGTCTGTGACAATGTTGTTTGTGTTGTCCCTGTTAAATAAACAATAAATAAATTGTTGCAACTCATCACTTTCTACTGTAGCAATCAAGATGAGTTTGGAGTCAGTTGACAATGGAGTACCTCAAAGCTCTGTCTTTGTTACTTCGTTATTGTACAGTATGAACCTCCTTTTTTTTGGTTTTATTTACTTCACAGCTGCATTATGTGCGCTGTCCGTTCTCACCATATGTATTCAGGTCAACACTATAGATTTCATTACTTTCTACTGAGTTTTTATTAGTGATATCATCAGAGACTTTCATCAAATAACAGTCGACTTTAAAAAAAAAAAAAAAAAATCTGAACTCCTAATTGGATCGTTTGGACAATTCATCTGTAGCAGCTGTGATCGTTTGACCTAACATGATTTTATCCACTTTCAGTCATAATTAAAATTGGGCGGATTTCTCACATCTCCTCAGGTGTTGCCTCTCCTTTCACTTTACTGCAACTCGTCCAGAGAAGTTAAACTTCCTCTCCTCTCCGGTAGCAGTTGTTAAACTTTTTTTTTTTCCACGGTTAATGAGACAGTGATTTCACTGTGGGGACAGGGGGAGGGTTCCCTTTCCTTTGTTACATGTCTTTCATCCGACTCTCCTTCTCTACATCTACCACGGACAAACGCCGACTCCTTCTTCTCGTTATCTCTTTCAACTAATAAAATAAGACGGGGAGAAGGTGACAAATTGCCAACCGCTGCTCATTTCACCGTGTTTGAGTGTTCGTCCTCACCAATTAGCATTCTGACTGCACTGAAGAAGATGACACCAGAGCGTGGGAGGACATATTAGCGTGTGTTTGCATGTGAAGGGCATGTGAAGGATTTTCTCATGTGGTTCCCAAAGGGAAAATATATATATATATCATTTTGTGGGAGGATGTGTCAAGTTTTAAAATTAATTTCTCCTCATCAGTTTTAGACTTTTTGGCCAGTGTTCACTTTCTAACACAACTCTATTTGAGGGTTTAATACTCAGGATTCAGAGCAAATAGAAATAATGGCCGTAGATTCTCTTTGATAATATTTGACAACATTTGTGATTGACAGGGATGTAACGCTCAAAGAGAATAATAATTATGAGTGAACCTGTTTGGGGTCAAACTAACATCCTGTTAGCTTTAGCTTAGCATAGGTGCAGTAATGCAGAGTTGTCAATTAGCCAGTCGTTTGTAAAAGTGATAAACTAACTCAAGACTTTTCCTAATTACTACCTGTGACCTGTACATTCACATGCAAAGACACAAACACACCAAGCAGCACCTGAAAATCCCCAACTTCCATCAACACACCAGCGTGACTGGTTTTCAGGTGCTGCTTAGTGTCTTTGCACCTCGTAGTGGTGGTTTGCGGAATATGGTCCCAAGTCTATATCTGCCCCCAGGCAGTCTCTTTGTGTTAATTACATTGACATTTGTACTCGATGTGAGCACAGGTCACAAGAAGTAATCAGGAAAATTACCGTTTATTTATCAGTTTTGAGAAAGAATGTCTGATTGGCAACACTACAATACAGCGCCTATGCTAAGCTAAAGCTAACAGCTGTGCTCACTTTAAAAGATAAGTACGTATGTTACGACTCTACTTGTCTAGGGGAAAAGAGGATGGAACACAACACAGTTTATAGGAACTGAAATGGTTATTTATCATCAGGCGTCTTGTGGGATCAACACAATCTCAAGATTTTGCCCGAAAATGTACAAAGGTAAAAAAAAAAGACTCCAACAGAGCGCAACTGTTTGAGATGAAGGAAGGGGAAAGGTTAACAACAACAAAGAATAAAGAGCTCTGAGTCCCATAAAGCAAAAACAACAAACTAACTCAAAAGACCTGGTCCAAACACCACTATCTTGACAAAAATAGCAACACTAGGTGTAATGCTAACATCAAACAAACAGTGATGAATAGATGAAGGAAGGGGAAAGGTTAACAACAACAAAGAATAAAGAGCTCTGAGTCCCATAAAGCAAAAACAACAAACTAACTCAAAAGACCTGGTCCAAACACCACTATCTTGACAAAAATAGCAACACTAGGTGTAATGCTAACATCAAACAAACAGTGATGAATAACACTAAGGGGACAAATAGCAGAGTGCGTGTAGATGTAGGCGGACAGCCGTATATCCTAATGCCGCCCTGGTCCATCCAAGGCGCTAGGATTGGCCAAACGCTGGACCAATAATCTTTTGCAGCAGATCAACAGAACTCCAATCAGTTTCAGGGTCGGGGTCAAAGTGCCCAGAGCTGTGTCCGTAACAACGTGTGGCAACTTAAAAATACATGTGTACGATGAGTTAAAAGAGAAAAGACAAATATGACGTATCGGTATAAAACTGAGAACAGTGAATTCACTGTTCAAACTATGTATGATTTGTAAAAATACTTAAAAAAATAAGAAAAAGGGAGTAAAATCCATGATTCATTTCATTTTAATTATATTTTAATCTTATTCTACTTTATTTTTACTTTTACCTGTCTAAGTTTACCAGCCGTCCCATAAATCTGGACCTGTGAGGATTTCTAACAGCTTTTTTTTGGACACAAAATGTAACTAATGTGGGGAGTTTTATTTTGTACTTTTATTGGTTCATCCTACAGGTCCAGACTTGTTAGAGACACTGTCGTAGACATTACTATGCAGAAACAATAGTTTTCTAACACAAGTTTAAATTAATGTAAATACTCAAAATATCTGAAAGAGTTTAAGGCATGTATATGTAAATGTGTTTTGGATATTTCCCTTGTTGTTTTGTGAGCGTTTGCTAACTCTTAGTTATCTTCTGCTTCAGACCACAGCTACCCTGTTTCATATAAGAGTTTTCTAAGTGTAAAAAGAATTAATCCTGAGAAACTGAGGAAGGAGCACACTGTCGTTTCCTCTGATTATTCCTCCCTGTTTTCCAGGGGGCGTACTAAGAGCTTGGAGCCACATACCCACTAATATCCCATCATTATTCTGAAAATAACTACAATCTCAATTTGATGTAAAAAGTTCTTTCTCCGACTATAGCATTTACCGATAAAGGAAAATGTGTTGATGCTTGTCAGGTTGTAAGGAGCTGTGCAGTATACAGCACTTGCCTGTTTCCAGTCGACAAACCAAAATTAGTCATTCGGTTGGTTCTTCTTGGACACAGACAGCAAATTCATTTTAATAACGAACATACTGCAAAACAGTTCCTATAGGATTCACTTCAATTAGTTTTTATAAATGAAAAATATTTCCTGGGGACCAGCTTCAGTACTGAACTGTTTATCAGCTGTTACAGGTATAACTACATCGACCTTAAACCAACCAATATATCTCAGGCAATTTATTTGTCATGATGGAGCAATTAATGTGTTCTATGTTGTAAAAATAGGGAAAAAAGGGGGAGATTTGCACACTGTTTCAGAGTTTATATGATACCGAAGTCTTTTTTTTCCCAGAAAGTTCCTAACCTTGCAGTTAACCAAAGAAACTATTAAAAAACTAAGTACCAACCCGTGAATAGCAAACTAACCTATCCTTTTCTTCATATACTTAACTTTGACTGTATTATGAGCTTGTTGGCTGAATGTCACACTGTTGTTGTACTAACTTCCTGACCTACTGCATGCACACAATAATTGGAAGTGGTTCTGGTTGGAACATTTGTTATCAACAGGTCCTTGGATATAAATATCAAGCAAATATCACAACGCTGACCTTTTTCGGAAAACTGGGTTAAGGACCCAGAGAGGGAGGCTGTGTACACAGAGTCTAACAAGTCTGACACTGGTGGGAAAACAGAAATATTATTTAGGAGTATATTAATTTTCATTAGGAAGACAAACCAGAATATTCTGTGTGGAAATGTACTCTCACTGGGCTTCTGTGTTCAAACTAGTGACGTGGGATCAATACCAAAATATCGATACTTCAGATACCAGGTCTTTATACTCTAAAATAGATTCTCAAATCAAAATATCGATACTTGCAATACTTCAGTCATTGGAGGTAATGTAGGAACGCAGTGGAAAGTAACTAAACTATTGAGTTGTGGCAACACAACAAACCTTGTGAAACACCTCAAGTTAAACCACAACACAGAATACGAAAAATTATGATTTAACTTATGTCTTTCATTTTAGCGTTTTTAGTGATTCACATATTTTGTATAATTGTGTCCTCTGTTTAATATTCTTTGAATTTACCAGACACATTAAGATGTATTTACACAAAGTATCGATATCAGATCGGTATCGCCGATACCAGCCTGAATTTTACTCAGTATCAGATCAGAAAGGAAATTTGTGGTATTGAACATCACTAGTTCAGATCTGGATAAACCCCCACATCATCTGGGGAGCAGTTTATAATCTGATATGTCTAATGGATCTCTACCACTGTTTCAGAACCAAGAACGGGTGTTTTATACCATCATGACTTTCATTTGTGAATTCTTACTTAGATTTATTTATTTTTTAGTTAGTTAACAGCTACAAGGACAGAATATTTTAAAAGGCTCACATAACAAAAGAACACTTATCACTTACAGTGATTGTTTCTTATTATTTATAATAGGTTGTTTGGTTCTTTTTTTGAACAAACAAGAGAAAACTGTTGAGTACAGTCGGTCTTTCATGTGACCCAGGATGCATTGCGAGCATGCTACCAAAGGAATGCAGACACATGCGTCCCAGACCACCTCCGGATCTCTCAAATGCAACATCAATGCATCCTGTCCCCAAACATGGTGGTTTGCAGGTATTTGTTAATTAACCAGAATACTACAATTAGGAGTTTTTTTTTTTTTAGATAATTAGCTCCAACAAGCTGTTATTAGGGAAGACTGGGGGTAGCAAGTAAGTTCAGCACAGCATCAAATCCTCCTGTCCCAAATTTAACCAAAGCATTAGGGACAGAAAAAAAAGAAGAAGAAGAATTAGTGTGCACTTTTTCTAAAACCCACTTTTGCTGAGAGACTGAGTACATACAGATGTGAGGGAGGTTGCACAACTCGACACAAAAGATGAAAACGAAAGCATTTCTGTGAGTGATGCCAGCTGGATTTCAGTTGTGATGTTAATGTGAAAGAATAAAGAAAAAGGGTAAAAGAACCCTGAAATGATGGGAGAAACAAAAATGAAAAAAATAAAATGAATGCATGAAACAGCACACAAGTTCATCCATAGGCCTGGAGGGACCTCAAACCAGTCAAACTGTAGACGAAAACCTCGAGGTGAAGTTAACGGCCAAATTAATGCTTTAGTTTGTCCATATTTTATAAAGTAATCTTCTAAACATCTTCAGTAGCTTAACTGTCAATACTGTCAGCCAAATGTGTTGATCTAACCCCCATTACTCAAATCACATCCCACTTTATTTATTTCATCACTTGCTGTTGCAGTGACCCATTTTTGACTGTTTTCCCAATCTTGGATGATTAAAGTTTCATAATAACTCATAACAGCGTCTATCAGAGATCTGTCTGTCTGTCTGTCTCGCCAGTGTTGTGTTGACTCTCGGAGAGAGAAATGAAGTCCTCGGGATGTGATATGTATTCAGTGATTCATTACTGGGGCTAAAACAATGTTATAAATTTAATGGAGCATCCAGCGTTTGGGTGATTATCATGGAGCGTTTGTTGAGAGGGAAAAATTTAATAGGAAGAAAGAAAGAAAGGAAACAAAAGATATATTCTGAGTTTAATTTTTTAAAGAACTATATACACCAGTCAGCCACTGAATAACTTTGACAATTCAATGTTCTGCTGGGGGAAATTTTGGACATGGTATTCAATCATGTGGATGTTACTTGGAAATACAGAACCCACCTAGACCAGACCAGACACCCCCCACCCCATAGAACCTTCAGGAACAACTCAAAAGAACATGAAGAACACTTCAAGGCCTCCAAACTGTTGTGTTTCTAAGGAAAGCTAAAGTCTGCCAGATTCTGATTAGCCTAGCTTAGCTTAGCATCTATAGAACTAGCAGCTAAGAGATGAAGCCGACACACCAAGTGCCAAAGACTGGCCTTTTAAGGCTGGCTTGAAAAAGCCTGTCAGTCCTCACATACCTACAAGTAAAAATGTCAGATCAATGTTATTGTTCTCTGTAGCTAATTTCCACATGTCTGTAATTCACACATTTAAATTATACCAAGGTATAAAGTTACGCATAGTTGAAGGCAACTCTGACTGGCAGGTCTAACCGAAGCTTAATTCACACCTCTATGCCCATGTTTGAATTAGACAGACATCTAACATCCAAGATGGCGACGACCAGTCACTCACACTGAGCTTCAAAACGTCCCTCCGGACAGTGGAAGAAGTAATGAAAGGTTCAGTCATCAAGAATTTCCTTCGAGTGTAATGAAGTTGTAACTTACCTAATTTAAAGTCAGAGTGGGAGCTGTGGGGAAACAAGTAGCTTGGCAACGCTAGCTTACTGTGCCAGAATATAGCTGTGTCTGAAATTACTCCCTAGTTCACTCAGTCAGTAGACACCACTGGGAGATTTTGACACTTGCTAATTAACTTAATTTTATGTCATCAGCTATTTACCGCAGACACTCGGGATGTTGTGTGGTGGTTGTTGAAGGTCCGCTCCGCCAGTTCTGCTGCCGAGAGAGACATCGAGAGACACTGCAGCTGAGAAATCAGGGCGGCTTAGGTGTCGTGGGAGTTACTTCCAGGACACTCACTAACAAACAGAGCTGGGCTGGTGTCTGACAGCGAATGCACCATTAATTTGCTCTGCAGAGTGTTTGACTGCTGGTTGTAGCAGCTACATAAATTGTGGAGAGACTATGAGTGCTCCATCACGTCAGACGGTCAATCCATCGAAACACTACAGGACGAACACCATTAATGTACACCGATCAGGCATAACATTATGACCACCCTTGGGGCTCAAAAACAGAATGGACATGGGCCTCCTGGGGGTGTCCTATTTGTGTCCTATGGGTTGAGGGGAGGGGCCTCTGTGAATAAGTCCACAGATACTTGATCAGTTTGGGATCTAGTGGATCTATTTGGAGGTCAGGTCAGCACCTTCTGCTGGTCTTTGTGTTTTTTTGAGTTGTTCCCAAAGTGTTTTTCATGTGCATCTAGCTGGGGATGGCTGCTGCCATCAAGGAGTGTCATTGCTATGGGGTGGGGGGGTCTGGTCTAGGTCTAGGTGGGTGCTACATGTCTAAGTAACATCCACATGAATGAATGCCAGGTCCAAAAGTTTCCCAGCAGAACCCTGAATTGTCACAAGATGATCAAAGTTATTCACTTCTCCTATCAGTGGTCATAATGTTGTGGCTGATTGGGGTACATAGTTATTTTAAGTTTTTTTTTCAACTTAAAATATATTTCTTTCTTTCTTCCATTCTCTTATTCAATTTTCCACTACTCCAAACAGTCCATGATAATCACCCAAATGCTGGATGCTCCATTAAATTTATAACATTGTTTTAGCCCCAGTAATGAATCTCTGAATACATATCGCATCCCGAGGACTTCGTTTCTTTCTTCTAGAGTCAACATAACGCTGGCGAGACAGACAAACAGACAGACAGATCTCTGATAGTTGCTGTTTGAGTCATGAGGTTTGAATAACATCCACACAAATAAAAAGTCCAAAAGTTTTTTAAGAGAACACTGACTTGTCTCAAGATGTTTTTTATGGTCATAATGTTATGGCTGACTGATGTAAGTCCATGTAAACGGACAGCTGTTTGCCTCTGCTGACATAAATAACAGATTTTTTTTTTGGATATATAACAGGGAAACCTTATTTTCCATTCAATCTGCCTACAGCAAAATTGTCACATTCTCTGTGCTGGATTAAGTCGCATAGGCTGGATTAATCGCATGGTGTCAGACATATTGATGACTGCAGCTCCTGGAGTCAGGTGCTGCACAAGGTAGACGGCTTCTCTCTGCCTCTATCCTCCCTCTGTGCTGTCGTCCTCACAGTTCTCTCGGCGTAATTACACAGCCAGACAGTTAAAAGCCGGGAACACAATAGAATTAATGTCTCGGGCTGCCTCACGTCTGCCGCTCTTCAGCGTACACAGAGCCAGAAAAAGACGCCAACTGAAACATGCACTATTATCTCCACAATCACTCGTGTTCGGGCGCTTGTACCACGTTCTTTCGTTTTCTTACCTCCTCCTCTAATGTAATTCCTAGATGTAGTGAGAGAGGAGAAGAAGCTGCGCATGGAACAGAATTAGTTGTTAGGCACATTTCTTTTACTGCACTAATAAACGTAAGTATTTTAGCTGCGAGCAGGTCTTTTTTTTTTTTTTTAAGTAAGTTATGCACCCAGACAGGTCATCGCTAGCAGGCTTATTCCTGAATTGTGTGTGTGTGTGTGTGTTCGTGTGACTGAACTTTATATAGTGTGGTGAGTCATCAGTTAGTAGTTTTCTGCAGGGGGAATGCACCTATCCACATAAATGCCATGTAAAATGTTATCGTACCTGCTTTAGCACTTTGTGTTTTCAAGGGTCAGGAAGACTACAAGTGATCACATGACCAAGCTCAGATGGATGACGGACAAAACCATCGTATTAGCCTCCTGAGACCCTGCGTCCTCATATGGGGACGTTAAGTTTTATCGTGGCAGCTTCTTATTCTGCTTCATTTAAATTTTTATCTTCATAACTAGACACTAGTTGGTGTAAAAACATGATAGCGGTTACGTAAGATACAAAACCTCAATTTTAAAGTCAAAATTGGTCTATTTGTGCTTATTAACTTTTCTAGCTTCATATTACACAAATTCTTTCAAAAGTAACGAGCTTGAACTTGGCTAATTAGCGAGGATTCAAGAACGTTGGGACTTGATTATTTCATTATTCTGTTTTTGCACAGCAATGTTCAGACATGTGCAATTAACAGTTTTATATTTTGTTACATATTGGTGACTTTATTATAATATTGAATACTATATGAAATAATCCCAGCGTCCACACATGAGGACATTTTTTCCCCCAAAAAATTACTTCTTGTACAAAGACGACGCTTAGTTTTTATACTTCTTAGATCGTGCTAATCTACAAATAAAGAGAAATAGAGAAATTAAAAATGAATACGCAACAAAAGCTCAGGTCTCAGGAGGCTAATGTAAAGAGAGAATAATACGTTTTCTCCTTAGAGATGTTTACAACTTGCACATTGCACAGAACTTTATCAACCACATTGTAAGGAAAGGTAATTATGCCATGAACAAGCCTGCATTTTTTTTATTAGTATTATTATTATTATTATTTCTATCAACAACTAACTGCAGCGAACAATTTCACTGATTCAATCCTCTCTCTGAGGTTGAAGGTGTGAAAATCAGCGAAATCATCTGGAGGAAAAGCCTCTCGGTCCTCGCGGTGGAAAACGACTGCCTGACCCTCGCAGCCGAGGGAGAACCAACCTGTGAACCGATCAAGAGGTACTCCGGTGAGCAGCTGGCTTGATTTAAAGCATTTGATTGTGAAGCTATGCACGGCATTACGCCCTGTTGATTCAGCAGGAATGTCAAAAGATAATCATCAAGCTATGATGGAAGGTCATCCTCTGCTTTATATTTAAAATCCATCAACTGGCTGCGGAAATTCTTGAGCTATTTGCCTGCATCTGCAAGTTCACCTTGGGTGGTGACGTGCAAACCACAAATAAAAAAATCACAAACAATCTGCACATTGGGATAATATCTCTTCAACATCTCTTCATATTCTCTGCTGTTCTGACCTGATTTCCTGTTGGGTACTCTCTGGTCTCTTTACCCTGCAGCTATTCCTCATACTCCGACTACCAGCTATTAATATTTAGGTCCTATATTTAAATGCTCTTTACCCTCAGCTCTCAGCTCTTTAGTCGAGGCTCTGTTGTTGCCGCCTTCAGCTAATTTAATATGGCTCATTAATTTGTGATAGCAAACAAACACATGTGCGTCACAAGTGCCTAGTTGAACTTACTAGATGTTGCTGCACATCTCCCAACCAATCAGACTCCACATCTCAGAAGCCATGCATCTTTGATGGTTGTTGAACCTTTGATTACATCCAGGCGTTTCTCTTTAAAACAGAAACCGTGTCTTAAACTCATTAAAGTGAGATTAAGAATGCAGCCACACTCCCTTCACTGTGTCGTCTCGCTTCTCCTCCACGTCTTTCACCTCTCCCTAGCCTCTTCCTGCCATTTCCCTCCCGCCACCCGAACATGTCGAGCTTCCAGCCCTCTTTCCGTCTCCACCCTGCACCTGCAACCCAAGGTCACGACCATTCATTCTTCCGGAAATCTGCTTAATGCCTACAGGTACGGACCCTGGTTTGGAATGAGGCCCGGAGTCGTGCCTTGCTCTGCTCGCTGAGGGATCACGCCGTCTGTTTTGTTTTTGGAATATGTCCAAGGGTCCTTGAAAGGGAGGAAGTTCAGGATTGGAATACTTTCAAGTGCCCTCTCTAGAGATTAGGGTGGATTTTTGGATGTTGAATTTGGAACGTGCCCAAAGGTCTGAGCGAGAGTTAAAATGTGGAATGCTTGGAATGAAATGTCCTCTTCACGAATAAGGGATTTACAAGTTTGGAGTTGTGCCCAATGGTCCAAAACACACACACACACAAAAAAAGAGAAAGACATTGAACTTCTAAGTTTGGGACCTGTTAAAAGTATGACTCGCTCAGAATCCTGGACAAGGGTCGTATATTTTTCTCAGGGGTAGTCCTAAGTGTTGAACCAAAGAAGCGTGATTAACATTTAGAACCTGGCAGAAGTGTCAGACTGATCAGAGACCCCCCGCTGACACCGCCGTGGAAAGGCTATGATTTAAGCTTGGAGCAAATCCAAGCGAGCACGCAACCGAGGGAGCATCTTTAAAGATCAGAGCCTATCAAAGTGTCAGATTTAGCCGTGGCCTCTGTCTGGAGAATACATAGCTATTAGATCTGGAACAAGTCCAGGAGTCTTTGTGGTAAGTGGAGAAGAAGAAGGTGCTGACGCAGGTGGAAACATCCCACAATGTTTTTACTTATTTATTTATATTTTAGCATATTTCATCATGTTTAGCCCTTTGAGAGCAGAGATGAATGCAAACAGACGAACTATAGCAAACATACCTGCAGAAACTGTAAATCATTACTGGTAAAATGAAAACACTCAAATCTGACTTTGAATTATTGCCATTAGAGTCAAATGTTCTGCTGCAATACTTCTAATGATGGAACTGATCAAACACTGGATCTTATAATTACATATTGTCAACAGTTTGTTCTCTTAAAAAAAAAAACTACTGTCCCTTTAAGAGAAATTAACGCTTCATTAAAGGTGATTAGTGCAGAATCCACCTGTCATGGGTCCATGTTTAAAGTGACTTTATAGTGAGCAGGTTTCCCAGGCTAATACAGCGACTCATAACTTTTAAGTCCATTCTCACTCACACTAGGACACTCACAAGGGGACACACTTGCATGAAGTTTAAACTCTACAAGAACCCCTGCGTCCTGTCTACCTGCAATATGAGCACAAAGCCCTGTGAGTATCACAGCAGGCAGGTCTAATTACAAAGCTACCACCGTTTACAGAGTTACGTCGCTGATCTTTGGTCCCCACTGTAAAAGATTATAAGAGCTAAATTTAATTACAGCCTCTGAGAATCTTTGTGCGCTGCGTATGTGTGTGTACTTCATTACAGGCGTTGTGGGGACACTAATCTGTTTATGCACTCGCAGCGCGGGGACCGGCTTCCCTGCTAGGGACAAATAAGACTCCATTATAGGAATTATGTTACTGCAAGGTGACTAAAAGGTATAAATATAAATTATATGTCCCGCGCGTTGTCGCCCTCACAACGGGATCATAGACACGTGGGTCAGGCTAAGATGAAGTGATGCGTATCGCTACATTCTCTAGTGGTAGAGGAGTAATAGAGACAAGTTTAATATGTCATGTTGCATGTTTTCCTGCTGAATTGGGCTTTTTAATGTGAGACACGACAAAAAAAAGTCATCTTTCTACTGTGATACTTGTCTCTACTCTGGCATATGAGCTATTGTTGTGAAGCTATTTTTCTTCTGCAGAAGTCTGTTATGTCCAAATATGGTCATATCCTTTCTAATGGCAACCAATCGTAAAAGTAGAAAGAACTCTTATTGGTTGGTGTTGATTTCTGATGACGTGATTCGTTCATGAGTTTATCATCAGTTTATATTCATTAAGGACATTTAAAAGTGCCATGAAGTCTCCTCTAAGAAGGAAATTACAGCTCAAATTAACAAGAAAAGTCAAAGAAAAGACAGATGAAGGAGAAGAGACGGGAAGTCAGACTCATCTGAGCTCACCCGGCCGTAAATTGTCTTCGGTAAAAGGAGACGAAGGTGGAGACGATCAGCAGTGGATCATCATTCATGTTTCACACTTGAATGAACTTATTGAGAATTTGATCCGATATTTTGATATTATATATATATATGCTGATATGATTATATGATATATTTTGAAGGATGTGAGTAGATTTGATTTTGGTTCATAGTGGTTTCCAATAAAAATAGACATGATTTTACAATATGAAACTTTAAAGGCTGTTTTCTCAAAATGAGTTTTTCTGCTCCTCTGAACCACAAACCTCCACCTCAGTAGCTCTAACACAAACCAAACTTTACACATTTATTCCTAAATACATCCTGCAGGTATTTATAAAGGGGATTTTGAACCTCACTTTAGCCATTATTCAGATTTCTTTTTGGAAATGTATCATATAAATTCACAGAAAAACTAGTAATAAAAATAAATATTCTTTCATTGTGATATTAGTTAAATTTTACCCTGTTCACCTGTAGTGTCTCGCCTTAATTGAACATGTTGAACACTCTCAGGGAGTAATTGATACCTTGAGACAAACTGTGATCTAAACTTGACGTTTTTGTTCATGACTCATCATTATAACAATAGACTGGCTGCAGGAAAGTAGCTGAAACAAAGCGTGCATATGGAACACATTAGCATTTAAACGTGGTTTGAGCGCGGTCAGGTGAACTACATGAATATTAATGAAGCAAAATGTATTTAAAACCGCAGAGGAGAGGGAGCAGGAGGAGGGAGGTGCTGTGTGTAGGTGTGAATCCTCCTACCTTGACCTGTCCAACGTAGGCGTGATCCTGCTCCTCGATGACAGTGAGGTTCACTGGCAGTGAGGAATTGAACTGGGGATCATTGTCATTAACATCTGTCACCACGATGTTCACCGTCGCACTGGAGGTCTAGACACACACACACACACACACAGTGTTGTGTTATCATTCTGGTCAGTTCTGAGACTGATTATTAAAGTACAGAGGAGAGAGGATCCGTCTTCATATTTCACACAGATTTTTATTTCCCCACCTCGGTCTGTGTGTCGCTCTCGCTAACCTTGCTACCTTACATAACCGACTAAAGAGCCCATTTTGCTCACTAATTAGTTGTACTCTGGTCCCGGCTGCTCCATCTCTTTGTGCTTGTTATGACTGTGCACTCCAAGAATAAATTTAAAAATAAAATAAAAAATCAGTTCATTTGTGGTTTGCTGTGTCTTCTCTTGCAGAGTTATAAGGTGTATTTGTATTAACCCTTTCACAACCACAACCTCTGCACTAAAACTGAACTCTGTTCTGCTGTGTGATCGAATCAAATAATGAAAAGCATGAAGGGGAGAACAGAAACAGGCGAGTAATACCTCATCCTCCAGGTCTGCAGAGGTACTTACTGCAGAGGGAAATCTTTGGTTGATTAGACATTTTATATATATATATATATATATTTTATACATGAATCCAACATATTTCAGTAAAGGGATCAATGGCGGCATCATTCAGTGATACAGGAGTTGTCTCAACAGACCTGTCAATCTAAGCCTCCTGTACACAATAGGCCCCGCCCCTTTCGCTGCTGAACCAGTCATGAAGTCTTGTATTACACACTGACTCTGTCAGGTTTCCCACAATTGGTAGAGAGGCTGTTCAGTCCCCAGGTGAAGTGTTAGCAGAAGAGAGGCTAACAGTGCAGCTAACTCCCATCAGCCAACTACTGAGGCCAAAATGACTGGAGTCTCTACTACATTAAATCCTGGAATTGTGAATTATTTAGCTAAGTTTAAATAATTTGGCTATGTCTAACTGTGATATGCAGGTATGTTTATGTTTCCAGCAGTTGCATGGCCATTGAAATAAAAAGAATTAATATTTGAACCTGTGCATTATTTGAACAGATTAATATTGAATGTAAAAATGACAATAATAAAAATATATGTTCATAAACAGCACTAGGCTGAGTTAAAACACATAGGCAGAGGGTCCTTACTTAATCCCTCCATCAGTTTGGGGTCTGTGGCCCGAAAAACTCTAGGTTATAATGTTCATACATGGACTCTACACCAAGACAAACCGTTCATGATGTCAACCATAGGTTTAGTGAAGGGTGGCAAATTACTGTACCCATTCATGTAATTATTCCTATCTTTAGAAATACATAAACTAGGGATTAATGCATGGTGAATGGGTAAAACAGCTAAAAAGGTGTAATTACCTTTGATGTAAAGTTCAACAGTTTAACATGGAAGGCTGTGGGAACTGATTTAGACTTGGAGACAACCTCATGTGGCCATTGGAGAATATTTGGGACTTTGCAGTGGCTTCATTTCCCAGCACAGGAAGTCGGCGCTGGAGTTTATTTAGAGACATTATTAATTGCCCACACACCCTGATATGACACTGAGGGCAAAACGAGTCCCGGTGGCTTATGAGCGCAGATCAGCCAGAAAAGATGAAGTGCTGCCTTCAGCTGAGTGCTCTACTCCTGCTTCATCCGTTTCTGCTCGTAGCTGTCCACTCGAAAACTAAATATTAATTGTCTACTTTGTGGTTTTGATGAGTGTCAGTATAAAACTACTGCTTATTTTGTCACTTTGTTACTGGTATTTTAAATTGTTTTATGTGATTTGAATTGGGGAGGCTCTGGGGCTGGCGTAATTCAAAATGGAGGAGAAGGACTTTTGGCTTGGTCTGTAATTGGCTGGTGCTAACATTTCTGGAGAAGGGCAGCCAAGGGTCACAGAAAGGCCATCTGACAAAAAACGCAGCCAACTCATTCGAATGTGACTGTTGCTTTCCCCCAGGGGGTCATCTCCACCAGAACAAACCAACACAAACATCTTTTGTGCCATAAGATGGAAGACGAAGCTCATTCTGAAGAAACTCCTGAGTGGGGATGTCCTGATCACGCATTTTTTAAAATTCACGGCTGATCTGATCTTACATAAACAAAATGTCCTCCCGTGTAGATTCATTAAAGCTTTTTGCATCTTAAGTGTTAATATACCTTGACTGGGTTGATCGATATTTGTCTCCTGGACTTTGTCTCAATTAAACTTTATTCAGAATTCAGTGTTTGATGTTGTTTCTGTGCAGCCTTTTCCAATCCATTTTAATTTTTATGGTGTCCAATCAAGTTGGTAGTATTGAAGAACGAGCATCTACTACCACCTCACCAAACACTGCATGATTTACAAAATTTCTCTCTGACTGACTTCAAATTGATATTCAGAAAGTTTATCATGTGTTTCTGGTTCCTCTTTTTCCTCATCTTTGGTTTTTGTCAGATGTGACACTAGCCAACAGCCCATATAACCAAAGAAGAAGAAGAAGAAGAAGTCATTAGCTGCGTTTCCATTACACTTTTTTCGCAAAATGAAAGTGATATTTCTGAAATTTTGATAAAGTACAATTGCTCTTTGTACATGTCCCATAATTCTCTTAAGTGCTCGTCGTGCGAGACGTTGAGGAAATGGATTTTAAATAAACTGGTCACAGGATCCCCTGCATCATCTCCAGTGACGCCAGTGACGGGGAAATGAGGAAAAAGTGTTTCCATTACAAGGTTTAAGATCACGTTGTATCGATTTGTCTGAAAAACCACCTCATGAGAGCGTAAAAGTGTTTTAGTGATATCTGAGAGATTTTTCGAAATGTTTCTATTACCAATTTTGCAGGTTTTGTTTGCATTTCTAGGGGAAATGGAAACACAGCAATTGTCTTTTTCTTTTTTTTTTTGCTAGCTTCAACACTAGACAACGAAGGAGAATAAGATGTTTTGATGCTACAGAGATGGGGTTTTGGTTTGTGGAAGACCTAAAATAAATGACTACAAAGGACTGGACTTGGCGTAATGCATTACTTATTACTGTATTCAAAGTAAGTACTTACATTATAATATTACTGTCTTTGAATTGTAAGGGATTACTTTACTTTTCCATTACTTTTAAGTTACCTTTACCAAAAATAACTGGAAATATGGATTTTGTGTTCTCAGTAGATCTTATTTTATTGAATGTAGCTCATTTCCACATCCAGTTAAAGGTTATGTGGTATGACACAATGACTAAGCTAGGCTAACATATATTAACATTAAGAAAAATGCAAACAGTTTTTTTTTTTTTTTTTTTTTTAATTTCAAAAGCAAGTGAAGAGAAGTAAGCAGCATCACAGGTGCCAAAGTCAGCGAATCAATCCCTGGCCCTCCAGATGTCAGGTGGTCCTGGTGTCCAACACGATGATGATACACGCTCAAATTCTGACCTATTCGTAGGCGTCCTCCTGCTCCACTGGTCTCATCTAGCAGATTCCAGCAGAGGAAAAGGTAAACCCACAAACAGGTCAGGAACAGGAGGTGTCCCCACATTCAGGTGACCCCCTCCTCCGCTGTTCTCTGACTCGCAGCAACTAGCGGAGGGGAAGGTGTCCCCAGATGTAAGTAACCCCCTCCTCCACTGCTCTCTGACTCGCAGCAATCAGTGGAGGGGAATGGGAGGGGAAGTGGGTTAACTTCCTGCTTGAGCTCTGAGTTGGATTCATCTAGAAAGATAAGACGAGATAAGACTTTAACAACAGAAGAACAGTGCAAAACACAAATAATAGAACAATGTAAAACAAGAGAAACTATAGAACAGTAAATATGTTAAGGTACAAAAATATTTACCGGTGAAGATGAAGATGTTAAACTTTAAAACACCAGTATTGTGAGACCGTATGTAGGGTAGGTTAAAGTTCTTCCTAACGCTGTGAAAAACTCTGTGATGGTGCCAGGTTCCTCGGAGTGTTTTTTCAACTGCTTCTTAAAAGAAGATACAATCAAGTTTTCAATATATGGATCCTTTAAGGTCATAAGCACCCCCACAATTTTCTTGGAGCAGTGCAGTGTTTTACGGAGCTCCTTGAGAATGGCCTTGTCCACTTTCTTCAACTTGTTTAAGTTGATATTTAAATCTTCGCTGTTGACCTCATCCCAGATTTTGTTGAACAGCCACTGGTAGATGTCATCTAGGGAATCTGTAGCGCAGATCAACTCTGACTTTTTAAAGACCCGTGAAATCAGGTCCTTTGTGACACTGCTCACAAATACTTCTTCCTTTGGTCTTGTGTCCTCTTCTGGGTTGTCCTCAGATGTAAAGGCGGACACCAAATCTGTGTCTTCACCAGATGTGACCTCTGTATCATCGGGTGTCTCTGTTGGTGCCAGAGGTGACCTTTTGGAAACTGTCTTTTTGAAGAATATCTTTATCCTGCTTGCTAGAGACACGTTGCGGTCTAGAGCAGGTTTCTCTTCCACACATTCTGCGACATCACTTTTTATAGACTCCAGGTCTTCTCGGTCTTCTTGGGTGTGTCTGGGTATGGAAATGTCTGGGCTGCATTTCAGCTGCAGCGGTTGATGTTTGGACATCACTCTTTTCTTCTCTGTGCACTCTTGCAGCATTTTGATGGTGCGATCAACCATTTCATCCACTGTTAGTAGAGCAGTGGTGTACTTTCTATATGGATTCGCTGGGTACATGCGAACGAAGTACATGGAGCTGACAGACGCTGCTGCTGCTTCTTTGACGATGATGCTCGTCAAAGGGTGCGAGCTCTCACGGCAGACCTCATCTGGAACGTCCAGAGCTTGAGCGAAAGCTCGAGGTAGTGCGTCCCCCAAACTAGACGACAGGTACTCCCAAGGTTTAACTCCTGTCCTTGCAACTTCCGCCAGCGTTGATTGTACAATGAGCGCCATCATGTTGGTTAGCAGCTCCACCAGCATGTACCTTGAATAAATAAATTAATTAATTTATTTGTCAAACAAACGTATAGAAATATGTAACCATTTTGTATACAAAGAAATAATGACTACAAAACAACAACAAATAAACAGAAGGCAATAAATAATAACAGAAACAAAGCTCATTTGTTTGAAAAAGAAGAGATGTACCTGGTTTCGTCATCAGGGTTTCCTGAGAGCAAAAGAGCCCACTGCTTGGGTTCAATCCATTTGAAGAAAGAATCCACAATGGGGCGGATTGTGTCCACTGTAGTAGGAGGAGGGTCCTCTTCCCGTGGACTGGTTGTTTGGTCCATGGCGTTGGTTGTCTTTGTTGCCATATCACTCAAACTTGGTTTTCGTCTTGAAAATGTCTTCTCTGAACAAGGTTAAGTTATCACGAACTGTCTTCTTAGTGTAATGACTACTAACTGAATGTCAACGGAATTTGTGAGCTTTTGTTTACCCTCCGGAATGCTGAGGTACCATAGGACTGTGACATCATCACTTACTTCCTGATGGAACGTGACATCATCAGTGAGAGCCGGGAGGACTTCATTCCATTGTATCCTGAGATCTGCCTATCTACAGTGTCTATAAAATCAATAATTAAATAAATACAAAGCCTTGGAAAGAGATTTTCATAAAATACTGTGAATGAATGATGAACTGTGAATGAATACTATCTGAGTCAGAGATAATTTCAGAAATTTGAGTCAGAAACACCATATAAAATGCTAAAAATACTGTGTACTGGTCACAACTTGCAAAATATGACAGTTATTTCTGTTTCATTACCTGATAAATGTACTTTATATACCCTACACTCAATCACATCAATTGTACAATGTTTAAAGCTCTATCCATCTTTGTTCTTAATATTCAGTCAGTAGTCTTGAGTTGGTGATGTTGTGCATGTCTGTGGTGTGTGTGTGTGGGCATGTTGCAATAAAAATTGAACACGATCTGCCCGCACGATCCTCGCAATCTACTGGTTGAATGTGATCTAAGTACTGGGCACCCCTGCTTTAGAGAGTTGCAGGGGGCTGGAGCCTGTCCAAGCTGCCCATTAGGCTACAGGCGTACACCGTGGAAGTTGCCAGTCTGTCATTAACCGCATTAACACACATCAAGAAATGGTGAAAAAAGTTTCAACCTTTTATCAAAATGTTTTGTCATATGAACATCTTAAAATCCAATCATTTAAAACTAAACTTCAGAAAGGTGTCGCTTCTATGAATAAGGTTGTATTAAACTTATTTTATTTCACTGACTTGTACTGGCTCTCATTGTAAACACAGGTGTAGTATTTACCAGAAAATGTTCATCTCACTTCTACATCTGTGTTGTTTAGTTTCATAAGTCTGTGTGTCGGTGTGACTCCCACATTCTTGCTACCAACCGAGAATCCGACCCACAGTTGAAATAATGCCCTACAGACGTTCTCTGATGAGACCAGCGAGATCTTCATTTAACATATTGTGATAGAGATACTGTAAATTTAGGTGTAATCATATTAAAATGAATATTACTAGAAGCCAAGTTGTATTTCAATATACAGTAGTGGTTTCTAGCAATATTGATTATTGACCAAACACCTAAAGAAAGTTGGCACCGTGCTACTTGTACTATTTTGTAAGGTACAGAGATCTTTTGGTTTCACACACAAAGTGAACATAACTATGATGTTCTTCGTATCCTCTTCTCTGACAAACTGAAAATAATTTTTTATCCTCTGCTAATTTCAATTTTTTGTAATGCCTTACATTAGCACCTTACAGTGAAAAGTAATGCATTACAGTAATTGCATTACTTTTGTGACGCATTACTCCCAAGAGTAGGAAGTCTGACATTAAACTACACTGTAAATTTCGCCAACAAAGAATGGAAAAAAATCAACAAATATAGACAGAATAGCAAGGGTGAGGCAGGAGGAGAAAAAAAGCTGCACGGAGGTCACCGGTTCCACCGTTTCCACCGTTTGACTTTCAAGTGCAGGAGAGAGGCATCCAAGATTTGACTTACAAAGGAAACTGGGAGGAGGAGGAGAAGGAGGAGGGAAACGAGGGAGAGCAAACTGAACCGAAGGTTCATACGAGGAAAAGCAGCATGTGTGGGTTTGTGCGTGGGAGGGTGACAATCACTGAGGTGACAACAGGCTATTGAGGTTGGCAGAGCACATGGTGATGCAAGTAATTTGAGGTTAAGAGCTCACAGTTGACGAAACTGTTTATCCGAATGTCAGCACACGTAAAGAGGAATGAGCTGCGATAAGATGAAAAGGAAGGATGTGAGCAACGATGGCAAACACGCACACATGCACCGAGACAGACAGAGAGTGATAGTAGGCTGTGTTCTGCTCTGCAAGGCTCCCCGCACATCACTTTTCAATAGTCGCACATCTCAGGGTTTATTATCTCACCGATACCGTGGCCGCCTGCCAAACTTCATTCTCCTGGATACAGCATATTTCAGGGGTTATATGCATCAAGAGTTCAACTGTATTATTTTTAGTGATGCATTGATATTGGCTGTCACAGCCGATATCTGATCAAATTCATCTTATATTTAGGTATGTATATAAAAAAAAAAGATCTATTGGTGGAAAAATGTGGGAAATATGATTTGTGTTGGACAAGTTTTAATATTGTTCCAATAAAACACTGCAAATACGTGTGACCAGCCTTTAAAACAAAAGATTCAGCTGCATATAGTTAAAATAATAATAATAATAATATTTTTATTAGTGTGAAATCAACTTTAAAGAAGTGGCATATTAAGTTTAACCTTGAACAGTGTTGGCGCATCAAAACAGAAAAAGAAAACGTTAGGTCTAGAGTGGACTTTTAATGTTTTTAGCATCCACAACGTCACACACGCTAAGCATTGTGGGAGATACGGTACATTTCCCTGTTAATCACGACCCCGTTTCCAATTTATGACCAATCGCAGAATAGTTGTCAGACACCACATGAGAAAAAAGTTCTTACAGATTGATGAGTCGAGAACACGCTTTAAAAATGAGGCGTATTCAGTTGTTGCAATCTACAGCCTCACCTCTAGGTGTCACTAAATCTTACAGACTGGTCCTTTAAATAGTTATTTCTTATGTGGGAAAGTACGGCTGAGTGGCACACCAAGATTTTGGAGAGTCACTGAATTAAATTAAATAAAGTTAATATACAAAGTTAGCATTTGCTGGCATAATGCTACAGTACAGTACAGACCGTCTGATGACAGCACACTGCCCTGCACCAAAGCTCAAACTGCATCCTGCACGGCCCACTGTCCTGACAGTCGACCTGGTCTACTGCACCAACTTGTTGGGCCCTCACCATCTGTGGCAGGATGATGGATTCACTGGCCAAATAGCCAATTAGGCACTTTGTAGCCTGACACTCACAACAGCACTTTTAATAATGTGGGACACAAATGTGTGTGTATGTGTGTGTGTGCACATATGAAGACACCCCAAGGCCTTTTGGGTGATGCTGATTAATGGACCTGTATAAGCCAACTACACTCCAATCTTCTCTTCTCCTTATTCTGTTTCTTTCTTTCCCTCTGTCGCTCTGCAGCCAGTATCATTCCTCTCTTGTACAGTACATCCTCTGACTGTATAGTAACAATCCTCTCCCTTTTTTTTCCCCACACATCTCCCGATGGAAAAAAAATATAATGGCGTGTCAAACAGACAAATGTCCAAACTACTTTTAGCTATTTTCTGACGTGGGGATCCTTGGGGCACAAAGATAATACACTGAAGGCTCGTTTAGGGTAATGCAGGCCATAGATGATGTGACCTACGCATTTATACTTTTTTTTTTTGCTGATGTGTCTACTTCCTGCTTCACTTTCAACAACTGGGACAGAAACTTTCACCGAAAGATGAGTCGTACAAATACTTGAGCCTCCTGAGTTAAACTTTCATCGATGCGTTTTATCTTTATTGATGAAAAACAATCATTTGGAAAAACTGCAGATATGGAAAAGCAGACCAATCACAGCTCTTGTGGTCTGGTCTACGTTGTCACGTAGTTACATTCTGGACATTTCTCTATAGCTTTAGGGTCTGTGTATGATCTGGGCATCGATAAGGTTTTAATGATACCATGCCATTATCGATTCCCTTATCAATCCCACCTGTGAATCTTTGGTCTAGAAAAAGTAGGTGTTTGTGGTTTCATGTAAAGAACTGAAATTTTATTGAGTTTCTAAGCAAGAGATAAGAGATTGTGTACGAAACATAGGAAATTGGTCAATGTATCCTCACTAGCTGAGACTTCGCTCAGATAGCTGAGATTATCGAACGCATGGAACTCTCTGTATTTAATACCTAGGTCATAAGCATTGCTGCCTTTGCATGAAATTACAGAGCTTCTTCCTCTTCTTTCGGTTCATCTTCTTTTGTTTTATAACAGTTTAAAAAACAACTTTTTGGTGCATTACCGCCACCATCAGAAACTGAGAGGTGAAGATCTGTCACGAAAAGTATTGATGAGCATTAAGGCAAATGATGTCAATGAATTGACACTTGAATTACACTTGTGACATTCTTTCTTTCTAAATTGGAAATCTAATATTCTTCCCAGAAATGTGTGTTGCTTGTTAGGATGCTTTGCTCTCAGCTCCATGGGGTTAAAGTTTAGATACTGGGCCGCCCACTCTGCGTTTTTAGGCTTTGCATCTTGTTTTATCCTGAGGTAGTTCCGGTAGAGGTTGGACTAAAGTTTTGGGTCAATATCTTGCTGTAGGGCGAAGCCTTGACCAACTATACCAGATGATGCTGTTCTAAAACTTTTGACCAGTAGTGTTTATGTGTGCCTGAATGTTGGTGTGTCTCAAAAAAGGCTTGTGCATGGACAATTGTTAAGGTAATAACAGCCCCTTACTTCTCCCTTTCCCATACATATCGTGCACAAGGCTGCGTGTTAAGGTCACAGCGTTATTATCTCCACAGAGGATCTTAAACCTTACCTCTTGTGTTAATCGATTTGTGGATGAAGGAGTTATTGAAGAGGAAAGAAGAAGGTTTTAATGTGAGAAGAGAAGACGAACTAGAGAGTGAAACTAGAAAGGGGGAAATGATGAAAGTCAAAGGAGCAGGGAAGAAAGAATGGGGGGGTGGCAGTCCACCATGTCAGACAGAAAGAGCAAAATGTGAGATTTAACTTTTAAAAAAGGGAAGCAGTGACCATCAAAGAGACAGATAGATGAGACAGAAGAGGGAAACTGACTCCGGTGCTCCAAGAGCAGTTAGGTAAGTGAGAAATTGAGTCAAGACTCCTTTAACCTTGCAAAATGCCTCTTGTTATTGTGTAAATACATTCCAATAAGATAACTTATTTTTTTGCAGATTTATTCAGGAGCCCCGCTGGGCTGGGGAGGCGGAGTGAAAGGCCTGCAGTCACAGAAAGAAGGGAAGGGGGAGGGAGTGAGTCATTTAAAACAGGAATAATGACGCATATTTTCAGACAGCCTCTGCGTGCAGACATTGATATTGTTCGGCTGGATTGAATTATGAAAAGTGCCA
This sequence comes from Mugil cephalus, assembly GCF_022458985.1. NCBI lineage: Eukaryota > Metazoa > Chordata > Actinopteri > Mugiliformes > Mugilidae > Mugil > Mugil cephalus. The sequence goes on along the minus strand of NC_061785.1, from coordinate 3,708,235 downwards.
TAAAATAGTTGGATATGAAGTGGGGGGAACAAAAAGAGGAACTTTAAGAGCGAAGTCTGGCTTCTCACTCATCTGCTCCCTGTACTATTAGCGGCCGGTTAGGAAATGTAAATCTGTGAATGCCTATTGTGTCCCACTTGCTATACAGCTACTTCCATTATTTCGTTATGTTATCTCTCGGCTTTTACTCCACAACTATCTTTAGAATCCTTTTCAGGCGATGACGAGTGAAGTCTGGAGCCAACATGCATCACCGAATAATGGCTCTGTGATGCTTTGCCAGGCCTTCAATGCAGCTGTCTTCAGCGCCTTTATTTTAGTCTCAGGCAGCTCAATTAGTTTGAGATCGGGTGAGTGACACAGAATGTGCCACGTCTTGACTTTTAAATTAGTCCAGGGTTGTTTTCACACTGTGTTTTAGGTCATTGTCCGTCTGCACTTGTGTCCAATCAACTTTGATTCATTTGGCTGAATCTGTCGGATTCTCTCTGACACTCTCATCTGACGTCTGTTCTGCATCACATCGTCAATAATTTTCAGCCATGCTCACATCTGTGTGGATCCATTATACACCGATAAGGCACCTCCCTAATATTGTGTAGGCCTCCCTTGTGTCTTCAAACTAGTTGTGACTAAACTGTAGATCATCCCACAGATACTTGATCAGTTTGGGATCTAGTGAATTCGGAGGCCAGGTCAACACCTTGTTCTGTTCTTCATGTTTTTTTTGAGTAGTTCCTAAAGTGTTTTTGTTGTTGCATCCTACGTCCCATAGAGCAAGGGCCGTGCTTTGCTCGTACCTTTGTTATTTGTATTTGCGAGGACAAAAAATTGCGGCCACTCTTTAATTTTAGAGGGCGGGCTCATCTATCCGGGGGGCGGGACAAAGGCAGCATCCACTACCAGAGGGAGTGGTTATTTCCCTACATGATGTCAAGAAGGGAAAAATCTCAGATCCGCCACACATTCGCTAAAAAGTGGAGCAAACAAGTGATGGAAGTGACAGATTTTTTCACGTGGGGACAAATTTTACCGTTTATGAAAGTGAATTTTGCATAATATGGGACTCTTAATGTTGTGGCTGACACACAGGCCATTCTTCCAAACCAATAGCCAATTAGCACAAATTTAATAATCCTAAGATTTCCCATCTGAGAGGAGAGTGTCACCCGTGCAAAAATATTTCTTATTTTTCTTGGGGATGCTACAACACAGTGAACTTTAAAGTGCCTGAATCTGGCCCCGCCAGCTGAAGACTAATGTAAAACTGCAGTAAACATCAAGAACCAGTGTTCATCTCTAATATTCTGCAAAAAAAAAAACTTTCAAGGGTGTTTAGTGGGTTTGCTGAAGCACTTCCAAACGCTTCAGTGAATGCATCTTTTTAATGAATCCTAGTCAGTCAGCACACTGAATAGAACTGCTCTGCACACCACTAATGACAATTATCCCCCTCTCTCCCTCAAAAAAAGTGCCTCTAACATCCCTGTTTTCACATAATGCCACAGCTGTTGTTTGTGGCATTTCGCTGTGAAGGATTTAGAACCCCTTCCAGAAAGCCACTCAGTTGAATTCCACTGGGGATGTGAAACAACTCAAGGAAAGACAACCGGTTAATATCTGTGCGGTGCAGCTGAGTTTCTTACTCCGTCTGGGTGTCCGTCGGCGGCTGTGACCACCAGGGTATAATAATCCAGAGTCTCCCTGTCCAGAGGATTGTCCAGAACCAAATACCCAGAACTGGACAGAGAAAAAACAGAGAGTTCCGGTTAAACACTCTATGCTTAAGATATTTAAAACAGAAGAAGAAAAAAAAAGAAAAAGGATTTGAAAAGATTAAGAACAAAACATGGGTTTTCTTATTCAAAAAAAAAAAAAGACAGAGCTCATAAGTCAAGTGCCAGACATTTGTCAGTAGTTAGAGATCGAGGGGATAAACTTGAAACCGTCTTCTGTGTTTTTTTATCCACACCACCTTGGAGAGAACCTTTTCAGATTTTGCACCGCATAAAATTCTAACACCCACAAGTTTTAGCGTGATTATGGGTACTTTGGCAATGCAGATGGCACCTCATGCCTATCACCTCACCCACAGCAGCATTAAGTAAAGCTCTCGGGTGCTGTAGCTAAAATGGCTCAGTGAGTGATTACGTTACTAAACACACCATTTCTTAGGTAACAGTCCTTTCACAAAATTGGAAGATCTGGAACAGCATCAACACGCGGATTCCCTGGGAGGTATTATGAAAGCACGACATGGAAAAGCTGACAGATTACTGAGCAGCTCCCTGAACTTTCAGAAAGCATGTGAATCTGTTATTATGTCGTATTTGCACAAACTCAGTGTTCAATCAGAGGCGAAGAGAAATGTAGAATTTAAGGGCGACTGATAAAAGCATGAGTAAAAGATGTACTCTGGAAGATGTAATTCTACTCTTCAGGACTTCTGCGTGATCAAAGCAGAAACCTCTGACGTTTGCCTGGATTGATTGCACTTTTAATTTCCCAGTGAAGATTTACATAATGATTGAAGTGTTTTTAATTTACGCCACTCTCATAAATTAGAAATCTCTTGAAATGTCTCCAACTTTAGAGTCTAGGAAGGCGTGTATTGATGTGCAAGAAACGTATGTGTGTAGATGTTATGAGGTTGTCTTGAACAACAAACCGCCATCAGTTGTTACAGGTACACTTGCACAAAGTCATTGATTATAGAGTACGGTCACAAAGAAAAACACATCAAGCTTATTTCTCTTCGTAATCGGAAGACGTCCAGCATTGACATCAGCTCAGAAGTGGGAGAAACCGGTAAGACCCAGGTTCACCCATCTACTGTCTGGAGACGTCTGGCCAAAACTGGTCTTCATGCAAGAGCTGTAGCCAAAAAAAAGCCAAACCTCTGACATGGAAACAAGACCAGGAGACTCAACTATGAGTGAAAACATAGGAACTTGGGTGAAGAAAACTTGCAGTGGGTCCTCTGGAAGTGATGAGTCAAAATTTGAAGTATAATAGTTTGTTTGCAAAGGGCTAAAGAGTGCTAAAATAATGAGTGTCTGCAGGCAACAGTGAAGCACGGTGGAGGCTCCTTGCAAGTGCACGTTGCAGATTTGGTCAGGAGTGAGGGTATCTTCAGTGCTGAGACATACAGACAGACGCTTATCCACATGTAATACCATCAGGGAGGCGTATGATTGGCACCAAATTTATTCTGCAGAACCTCAGAAACCCCTAAACGTACAGCTAATGCCACGAGGAACTATCTTCAGCCTAAAGGAGAACAAGAAGTTCTGGAGGTGACGGCGTTTTCCAACACAGAGCCCTGATCTCAGCATCATGGAGTCTGTCTGGGATTATATGTAGAGACAGAAGGACTTGAGGAAGCCTACATCCACAGAAGATCTGGGGTTATTTTTCCAAAGTGTTTGGAACAATCTACCAACAAGTGTAACTAGAAGAACTGATGCTGTTTTAAGGTCTGAAGGATCTAGATTTCTCTTCCATTCACTCACTGCATTATATTTACTGATGTAAATGAACTATTAACACGTCATGCAAACGCTGAAGCTTATCTCCTAATTTATGCCAGTTTTATTACATTTCACCCTCACGTTCCCTCTGCTAGCTAAGATTTGATTGGAAATGTGTGGAGGATGGGCAGTAAACGCTCACTGTTCAGCGTGAACCCAAGATACCTCTAAATTATTCACACACCACTGGAGATAAACCTCCACAAAGCTCGGAGCTTGCATTTTATCCTAATGCAGGCTGTTTTATTTCTGTAATCACAATCATTTGGCCCTCGACGTGTGTTACATCAATGCCAACCTTCTTGCACAACGAGCCCATAAAAATAATCTTGAGCCAATTTACTGTACGTTGCATGGCATGTTGCACCTGTGCATTAGATAACGGTTTGGCTCGTCGTCTCAGCGCCATAATGCTGAAAAATACAGCTATATTTCTATATCCTAGAAAGCACAAATAAAAACTGTCCCGTTCAGTTGAATCTGTTCTGTTGTTTTTTAGCTTAATTTAGTCTTGGATAGACTTTTATTGATCCACAAGGGAAACTGCTTGGTCACAGGGGTTCAAAAAAACACTCTTGAAAACCACTAGTACAAATAAAAACAGTTAAAAAGCTTCATTTTAAGATTAAGTTAAAAAGAATAATAATAAAATAAATAAACTGATAGATCTGCTTTTAAATCATCCAGTCAGTAACATTTCATCCCTCTTTTTTTTACCCTCTTCTTCTCCTTCTTATCTCCTTTTCCAACCCGTTTAATCTCATTCTTCCCTCTTTCATTCCCATCCTTATAATTCTACCACCTCGCTTGCACTCAATTTTTTCCTTTGTTTCTCTCCCCCCTCCTCCCTCTAGCAAATGTAGATAGGATCTTACCCTAGCACCAAAATGCATTTTTAATGAGCAATAAATGAACAAATACAACAAAGGCCTCCAGAGTGTAGATGTGTGTGTGTGTGTGTGTGTGTTTGTGTATCTCTTTCAACAAGCTCCAGAAATTTGATCAAAAACCGATGGCATTAAAACTGTGGCGACACTTACTTCTGCTGCAGTGCAAAATGCCCATGGATGTCTCCGCTGTGGATTTTGTAGGTTATGGGGTCCCTCTCTCGATCCGCTGCCTTAAATTAAACAAAGAGACGCCCACGTTAGCACACAGCGTCTTATTTTCTGGCTTCAAATTCTCCCTTTGTAGATATAATGTATACCGCGGATTCTAAGCCGGGGGCATTTTCTACTTTTATTAATTACTTCTGGAGTCGCCGTGGGTTATGTAGTAAGAGTAGCTCAATTAATTTACTGATTATATACCCACATATTGAGTTGACTGTATCCCCTGAACAGCATGGCTGTAATTTAAATAGGACAAAGGGTTGAAATCATTAGCTAAGAGCAATTTGTAGACAACAGAGAACATTCAATCTAATGAATAAAGCATCTGAGTATGTGGCTGAAAGTACTGCACTAGTTGATATGGTGAGCTAGAAGTAATGAATTTAAAACACCTACTTACTAATACCCCCACCAAAAAATTACAGTGCAAAAGAGCCTTGTGACAAGTTTTTATTTAATTAGGGGTTACGCAGCTGGAACCTTAGGAGCTAAGGAGCCACGCCCACAGTCCCATCCCAAAATTGGTCCAGTGCCACTGTAACTGGTGGAGGTAGAGCAGGAGATTGGTTATCGATACCATGGCTCCACTCTTAGGCCACACCGATCAGACTCTGACTCCAAACTCACAATATCACCCAAAGTGTCATAGTTTGACCAACGCAAGGAAGTGTTGGCGCCTCGTCCATATTTATATACAGTCTATGGCCAAAACCATATGGACGATGTGTCTCCACTTCCTCCCGTTGGTCAAACTGATGCTAATATTGTGAGTTTGGATCACATTTCCTCTAAACTCACTCTCGTTTTTGTTGAATTAATGCTACACTCACGTCTACCTCACCAGTTACAAATAAATAAAGAAATATTAATTTATTTTCCTACTCCTACAATCCTAGGGCACACCCAGGCACAATCCCAGGGCATTTGTGGAGGGGTGACCATTGCAATTGTTTGTCATCATGATAATATATATATATTTGATGTGCACCTTAGTATTTTGGTTTGGTCCCATCCACTAAAATGGAAGGGGTGGGGTTTATGACCTATACTGCTGCTAGCCACCAGGGGGAGCTCTACTTGTCGATGCAAGGAGAAGCAGGGACGGAAGTGAAAACATGATAACAAATCTTTTTGATAACAAAAAGACAAAAATTTGTATAGAGGGCATGGATCGACATCACGAGGCCACGCCCCCCTGAGAGGCAAAAACATGGTGAAATGTATCAGTAACTGTGGATTATCAGATCAAATTAAGGAAAACTGGACTCAACAATGATCCATACGGACTAGAATGGATTTGGAAAAGTGCATTAGCCTCAGTTTCAGTTAATTTAGACGCTATTAAAGTCTATGATTCAAACTAATGCTGCTAACCTCCATGATCAACTGTCACTTTTTGCCGCTCAGTGGCCGTAACCACGGAGACTTCGCTCGCCGTGACGTCACATTCAAACCCTCTACACGCCCCCTAGTGCAAGATGAGTCTTCAACATTATTAAATGTCTTTTCCAGCTGTGGGAAAACTAAAATACCCTCAAGAATACCGACAAAACAACTGATTTAGTTACTGCTGCACTAGATACAGTTTTGGAGGTGATGTGTAGTGTCAGCCACGCCACATATAATACGTGTGATTGGATATCATGGGCTGCGGAGGTTGATGACCAGCGGCGTATATAGTGCAGAGTGTACCTGCAGATTGAGCAGCGTCGCTCCAGTCCTCATAGCCTCACTGATCTCCAGGTTGTACTGTTGCCGTGGGAAACGAGGCGGGCTCTGGTTGTTAGGGGGCAAAACTTCAATATAGACCGTAGTAATGGATGACCTGAAGAGAGACAGAGAGAGGGATGAAAAGACAAAACAGAAATGGGTGAAGAGACTGGGGGACAAAGAGGAAGAAAGTACCAAGACACAGACAAACAGAAGGAGGGGGAGGAGGAGGGAGGAGGAGAGCACATGAGGATAGTCGGTGGAAAAAAATAATAATATATCAGTGTCAGAGAGGGTGAGTGTCCTGTTCTTTAAGTTTAAAGTTGATGGCTGGTGTTTGTTTCTTTGCGCTTCATGCTGTGTTTAACTAATCAATAAGAGCACAAAGTCAACAGCTGTGTAAGTGACAAAGAGACGAGATACTGTTTCTTTTTGCAGGGTTTAAACTTTCTAATGTTGACTTTAGGGGGGAAAAAAAACAAATAACAGAATCTGCTGCTTCAGTAGGTTATGTGTGCAGATAGAGAGGAGGAATGCTCACTTTTCAGGTCATTTTGTTCTGATTAAAATTAATTCTGCACAGGGTGATGCAGAATCTGTGCTCTTTATTATGCAGAGTTATGAACTGTGTCATGCACCAGAGCCCACCCAACTTTAATACAGTACAACACTGTTAAAGGGTTTCTGTGCATGTCAAGAGTGAGGATGAACGGATTGATGACACATGCTGTACTGTATATAACGAGGTTAATTAAACGGTGGATTAAAAGTTTTCAAAAAAAAGTAGTTAAAAGTAAATGAAGTGAAAGAAAATTGCATTGAGTTTGTGAGTAGCATCTGATGTTGGATCGTTTTTACACAGTGCTACAGCTTCACCCACTCAATAAGCTGCATTCACACATTTTAAACCGACATCACACGGTTTCTTTTTCCCAACAGCTTGTCACTGTAATAATATTAGCAGAGATGTTTGTGGTAAAGACGGTGTCCTCGTGTCCCAGTTAGTCTTCCTGAAAAGACCTGATTACCTGGGCAGCATGTTTGGATAACTACTGTCTCCACTGGCGACAGCTCGACCAATTATTTTACATAATTATGTCAACAATTGTGATCCTGAACGCATCCTCTCACAAGAGCAAGCTGCAAGATGAATCTGCAGGGACCACAGGTCGTGGTGGTGATGGGAACAGTTTTCTGCGTTACTAGAAGTATTCCACGGCTCATGCTCATTAAGTCCTTTCTTTGTGCTTTTGTTTATAAATATATATCTATTTTTTCTGTCGTTTAGCTTTCTGTTTCTCCGGTTCAATCGAAAACATTTATGAGTTATTGTGCAAATGGGAATGAAGAAGAAAGGAACAGAGAAGCAATTAAATGAGAGAATAATATACAAATGTGCTTTGCAGAGACACAGGAGGACAAAAAGACAAATAAATGGAATAAATATGGTGTAAAATAAGACCTACGACACCTTCCAAGAATTATTCTACAAAAAAAGTTATTTTCCAAATTTCTGAAAAGCCATTATCATTCCAGCCTTATTACAAAAAAACACCTATTTAGGACAAAGTAAACTAAATCATTGACATTTAGGAGCTCGTTCATGGTCTTTTCTGGTCTTTTTTTTTTGTTAAAGCTAAATCTCTGAAGTTTCTATCACAAAAGTCAGAATCACTCCAAGTGCTATTGTTCTTGAGTAATCATAGTTGGCACACAGTTAAAAAATAACAGTTTGCCTTTTGTTTTGAAAAAATAAAATAAAATAAAAAAAATGCACTGACTATTATCAATGAATCTGAAGAAAATCATCTTCCCAACCACATATTGCATCATGCAGCATTTACTCAAACACAACTTGTGTACAAAGCTCTGATGGTTCAAGAAGCAAGCACACATATACAGTTTAAGCAATACTGCATCCTGGTTTAACAGGTTCATAAATGTATGAATAATAATTAATGGGATTTCTTTTTCTAAACGTCGAGGAAACAGAAATATTATATGATAACATTTATATTATTTTAAAACTTTACAGTGTGTGTTGCAGTGTTTCCACGTGAAACCAGAAACATGAATATTCCCATGATCACTGCTCCAGGTTAGACCAACAAGGAGAAAACCTGCCAAAACATGACAGATGAAAATAACCCTAAAATGCAAATGTTGTGTCATGTCGGTCTCTCACAAGCGCCTCACACCATCATTTTGATTTAGTCGACATAAATGATGACTTCCCTGATCTGCTTCAGGTTTTCTTCAACAAACAGGATGAAAAGCATCTTGATTTTAACGCCGAAAAACGTGAACACACACTGTAAATCTGGAGCAAAAAAGACAATCTGAGGAACAGGAACATGATGCTATGATGCACCCGATTATTGGAATCGGGTGCATCTTAATCGGCATCTTATTGCAAGAATATTTCATTTAGTATCATAGAAATATAAGTCAATCATTGCTTAAAATTCCACTAAAAGATGGTTGCACAGCAGGAGTTGACACAGACTGGGTCAGCAGCGTTTACAGGTCTCACTATGCTCAATAATACACATCCTCATTAATTACACTATTACGTTTTGTCAGGTTGGTCGTCACTGACTCGTTATAAACAGGTTGGAAACAGTGGGATTTGCCCCCATTTCCCAGTCTTGACTGAGTCTTTCCTCATCCAGAATTCCAGGGCAAGACACCGCAGGGATTCTGACTGTGCTCCAACTTGGTGAGCGAGGCTGACTTTCAGACAAGGGTGAGAAGGGGAGGAGGGGGGAGGGAGGGGGGAGGGAGGGGGAGATTAACTCCTACTCAAACTGGATCATCGACTGAAAAAGCCAAAGAACCTCGAGTCTGAACAATAGCCCGCGAAATCTGTTTACGTTCACAATAATGAATAAATAAAGCAACAAACTGCAGAAGTGTGAGCCGCCAGAGAGAGTGAAAAGCCGGGCTTTTTTATTAAAACTATTCAGACGGCATTATTGATGAAATGTGCCGATGGAGTGGAGATTATTCGGTTTTCAGTGGTTTCTATGCTAGTTAGGGCCTTCCTGAAACTTGCTGCACTCCAGCGGAATAAAGGCTCTTTGCAAACTGTTTAGTCCTGAGTTTCTTTAGTGTCGAGTGGACAATCACTGGGAGACGTCAGCGTCGTCAGCAGCACTGGAGCATCACAGGGGACTGTGCTCTCCCCTGTAAACCTTCAACTTCAACTACAACATAGAGTCATGCAGAAGTTCCATAGAGGGTTTTCACTGCATGTCATCAATCAGGAAGTCGCCATGTTGGAGGCAAACAAACGTACAAACTCAAGTAGATCGGGGGAAATGGTGAATTACTGTTTTTGGCTGGACCAGTTGGAAAGACCGCGAAAAACACTTTTATAGTAACAAACTATGGGAAAAGTTATCAGAGGAAAGGAGGTCTGAACATCTGAATTTGCTCGGCCCATTACTTGTCAGTTAAATGAAATGTTGATAGCTGCGTCTCTTAACTAATTTTCTAGTATAATGATAATAATGTAATTCATAGCTATCAAGCTCCTTGTTTGTTCAAGTGAACTTCACTGATTCCAGCAGATGGGAGCCATCCTTTTGATAAAGGTCAAACGTTTTACCTGGAACACAATGAGAAACACAGCAGGTTTAAGAATCAGATATCAATCAGTAAAGCCACATGTGACAGCTTGATATAAATTATATTATCATCATTACACGAGAACATAAGTTAAGAGCCGCTGCTATCAATATTCCAAGAAATGGGCCGACGTTGTCCACACTTTTGCCTTGCTTCTGGTTTAGCTTCGCTAACCAGAAGCACGTCCTTTAGTCTGATCTTGGCATTGTTCTCTCTGATTTGTAATAACTAATATTCCAAATGTTTTGCATGATCTGCCCGGTTGGTACAGCCAAAAAGCAGGAGGACAGGAGCAGGAGAATCTGGTGAACAACTTCGTCTCATGGTGCGAAGGGAACCACCTTCGGACCAATTCAGCTAAAACCAAGGAGATGGTAGTGGATTTCCGGGAGTTCCAGGCTCCACCTGCAGCCTATAAATAACTGGGTCTACAGCTGGACCACAAATTGGGCATGTCAGCTAACACAGTATACAAAAAAGGTCAGAGCCGTCTCCATCTCCTCAGGAGGCTAAAGTGGTGTAATATCTGCAGGAAGCTGCTGGACATGTTCTACCAGGCCATCGTTGCCACTGGCCTCTTCTGTGTTGTCGTGTGCTGGGGAGGCAGCACTAAGAAAGAGTGCGCCTCACAGCTGGACCTCCATCTATCTGTGGGTGCAAAGGTGCAGTCGTGCATGTGTGCATCAGCTTATTCTGGAAAGAAGGCTGTTGTTTTAGCACAACACTCGCATTTGTGAGAATATGCTGCTGCTCGCATCAACCCTGAGCCACCACTCAGCCTCTCGGCTCACACAAAATAAACCTGCTCATCTCCAGCCTCCTAGAGTAATTTGGGGGTCCAGCAAATCATTATTGGCTTAGGTGAGTGTTCAGGTGAGTGGCTTTGTCACAGAGTGCACTTTACCGTCCTATCTATGTTTGTCTGAGCTATCAGCACTAAATTGCTGCTCTCCACATCGTCAAAGGCCACTGGTCTGTGTCTGTCTCACAAGGTTTTTGGAAAAATACTGCTTTAAACGATACGAGAGGTCTTTATATATCGTTACCCGCACACATGCATAATTATGCACACAATTACTTGATGTATCATTTGCTGTAAGTGCTGTCAGAATAAGACAGGGACGCGCAAGGCTGGGAGTTACAACGAATAACGTGGGTTTGAATGTTCTGCACCAAAGTTCAGCTTTCTGTCAGAGCGCACTCTCAACCCAGTTCAGTAATTATGAGGCAGGTACTAATCCCAGTAATCCTCTGTTACTTCTACATTTTGCAGCGGGATTATTCACTGTCTTCTTAACAGCTGTTTGATGGAGGGATTCATATGGAGCCCTCTGCATTAAGAGGACAGATTACTGCAGGGTGTGCGACTTTGACGGTGCAGGAGCCGGAGGAGCGAGGTCATGATCTGCACCTGCCACAAGAGGGAGAGTCTTCATGTGTTGAAACAGTGGAGACTGTAGATGATTTGGAGATTGCAGAAAGGTATGTCTGACTCAGGTGGGTCAAGTAACAAAAGCATGTTGGGTTTTCACTGCAGTTCCTCAAATGGTCATTTGAGTCTGGATCCAAAAGTTCATTCCCACGGAAAGTTGTGTGTCTGCTTTGCTTGACTGTTGAATGAAACAAAAACTTGATTGTAGAATTATAGAGATCAAGCACAACATTATGTCCACCTGCCTAATATTGCGTAGGTCTCCCTTGTGCCTCCAAAACAGTTGTGACTCATTGGACAATGGACATGGGCCTTCTGAGGGTGTCCTGTGGTGTTTAGGAACAGGATGTTGTTAGTGGGAGATCTAGTGAATTTGGTGGACAGGTCAACACCTTGTGCTCTTCATGTTTTTTTTTTTTTTTTTACCTGTTTCTAAAGCGTTTTTCATGCTGTTTTACTGCTGTAAACCATCAAGGAGTGTCATTGCTATGGGGTGGGAGGTCCTGGTCTGGTCTAGGTGGGTGCTACATGTCTAAGTAACATCCACACGAATGAATGCCAGGTCCAAAAGTTTCCCAGCAGAACACTGAATTATCACAAGATGGTCAAAGATATTTACTTCTCCTGTCAGTGGTTTTAATGTTGTGGCATATGTTGTTGTCCTGACATTTAACTTTAAAACATTCAAAAGATGAGGCGACCACGACTTCTGCCTCATGGAAGAAGGCGCTAGTTCACCTCAGGTTCATGCTTTTCCTGCTGTCGCTCTTCCTCTAACAATGAGTCAAGTGCCTGGTCACAGTCCATTAAATGCACCTTACTTATACTATATGTGCACAAAGAATGATGAGATATCAAACATAACTAGATCCTGTGGAAGCAGTCAATCAAATGGTGAATTTAAGCTCTTCAGCTGGGTTCATATTTGTAAATCTGGTGCATCGCCACCCACAAAGCTCACTGCACGTCGCTGCTTCCAGTCAGGTGGAAGTGTAAATTAGACCCCTGAGGATAAACTGTTGTCATTATTCTTGGATGCATCTAGCCGTTGGAATCTAATCAGAATGAAATATGCCTCTCAAGGCGAGGTAAGGCTGTCCTCAACATGAAGATGTAAAGCCCAGATGCAGAGATGCAGACTCATTAAGAGGTGCTGTCTCTCGTGTTTTGTTGTTTTGTTGGAGCCCAGCAGGTGGAGGATGCAGCCTTCTACCTGGGTACCGACCCATAGTTTCAACGTATCAGGAAGCGGGGATGGATATCGATTTGTCATGCAGGTTATGATTTCGACTGAGATAAAAAGAGGGGGGGGTCTGGGGAAATTTGAGGACAATCTTTGAGCCAATCACTGGAACCGCCTCAATCTGCAGCAGTTCACATTCTGTATTGATTTGGCAGCTGCCACATTGGAGCCAAATACATATGACTCCAGTTTTTGTGGAAGATTGAAAAATGTTGTTGGAGAAAGAAATCTATGGCTAACCCTAATCCTAACCCTAACCCTAACCCTAACCTCCTAACCCCAGACGTAAACAACTCACATCATATAATGTACATATTCAAAGATCAACAGCTCTACACACAAGATATTATCTGCTCTGCCAAACTGGGTTAAATCTTTAAACAGCAATAGGCTGGATTACTTACAGTCAATGTGCGAACGGCCCATTTTGTGTTGCTTCATAAATGCTGAGATGTTTAGGAATATTTAATTTGGGTTTCAAAGATATTAAAGATATAAAAAACACGAGCACAACAAGTTGACAGTAAACTTCGACTAAAGCTGAGTTCCAGAGAAAATGTTCATTAGTCTTAATCAAAGTTTAGTGATTTTTTACAAAACTTTAAGTTTTAGTCGACACAAAATCTTTTGTCAACTTTTAATTAAGACATTAAGTCAAACTGCAACTAACAAATGTAATTTTGGCAGCCATTTTGCATGTCATCTACAGTCCAACTAGAACATTTATTTTACTTCAAATTAAAGAGAAAACTAAACACAGATGTTCAGAGGTGGTGCGATGCCTGAACTCATGTTCCCAAGGACGTACTCAGAATTATTTTTGTGGTAATTAAAGTACAAACATAACGACGTAAAACCACTACAGGGTGAACACATTTAGACACAAAATAATATTTTAAATCTTAAATTGAAGCTTGAATGTTTTACTGTTTACTTTGTATTTGGATTTATACACAAGAAGGATTCATTCTAGCTACTACATTTATGGACATTATTAGTCAAATGCTAAATGCTAATCCATTACCCCAGTTACTCTGTTTAAATATGTCACTAAAAAGCCAGAAGGAAATAAATCTGATTTAGATTTTTGTTAAAAATGTATAAAGTTCAGTTCAAAGGCTTGCAAATGACTTTGTCCGCAGCCTTGATCATACTGATCATATGCTCCTTCCTGCTTCTCCAAACTGAGACGGTGCCAGTCACTTTCTTCTGCAGGTGAAACACTATGACTATGGGTTAAATGGTCTGCTCCATTTGGACTCAGAAGCTGGAATTTCAGAGTTCTGAGTTGGAATTTTTAACTGGTACGTCCCTTGAAGTCGAATTTTTTACTCAGAAAACCGTAGAATCCTCACTAACCCCCGAGTTGAGCTTCCAAGATGGCCGTCCCATGTGTAAACAGTAGTTAGAAGCTCCTGTAATATTCCATTTATTAGCACTTCTGATTAGTTTTTGTTGCATTAAAGACAGTAATTATCCACATACATGTGTTTAAATGCTGTTACAGAGTAATTTAAGTTTTTCATGTGTTATATGGGAACTGTAAGCCCATGTTGCGCTAACAATGGCTAAAAGCAATAGCCTGGTAAAACCAAAACAGAGTCAAACACCATCATGGCAAACTGTGATTAATAGTGTATTTTCTTCTACATTTCAATTAAACAACTAAAACTTTTGAATATTTTTATAGATTTCTGCCTCGCGCAGTCTGGTAGATTTCATCATCAGTAAGTTATCTATTCCGTTTTACATCTAACATTATAGCAATAATATCAGTTGATATCAAGATTTTTTTAGATGCTTTAATTTCACTCTGCTCTGAACATGTTGGAAGTTATATTATGTCAAGGGAAGAGCTTTCATGGATGCAGTCATCTAGTTTTCTGACTTCTGTACCTGGAACACTGATAACTTAGGTGTTACATCATTCCCCCTGTCAAATTCCGCTTTCAGACACCAAATTATCCTGTAATGTACATAAGGGGGGGTGTCATTCAGCCAGGTGGCTTGGTGTGTCAAGTCTTGCCACTGATTTGATTGCAAGGGACCCGGCCATGGACATAACAGAGCAACAAGCTACCTCCTCAAACTAACTTCCGTTCATACAGTTTACCTAAACAGAAATAACCCTTTCAGTGTTTTTCCTCAAACAGAATCCCGATCAACTGTTCCCGTGTTTGACTGATTGTTCCTTTTGTTCTAATCTCCTTGTTTGCAGCGGCTTCGTTGTCCTTCCTGCAAGGACATGGCAGTGATAATTTATCCTTTTGTTGAGCTTTTCCCCAGCGCAGAGCACAAAGAGCTGCGCCCAAGTGTGCCGCGAGTATCACAAAACAACAGGCAGCTCTTCAGGCTGGTGCCATAGCTTTTTTGTGGCTTTTGTTCTCACCGATGCCAATCCCTCACATCCCTTCCCAGAGTTCTCCTCCTGGTGTTTTTGTGTACGATGATATGCAACGAGACAAGAAAACAGAGAACTGTGCGAATAACAAAAAAGTGGGACAACGCACATCAGTAGATTGGTGTTCAACGCACAAAAAGGCACACGACTTCTTCCCCCAGTGGGTTCATTTATACGATATTTCTTGAGTCAAGTTGAGACAAAACACTCGAGGAATCAAACTCTCTGCCAGAGCAGCTGCTGCTGCATCAATCCGCGGGTGCAGCGCGAGTCGACGGCGTTCCAGTGGGTGAGCGGTTCGATGCTTGAATTTGCTTCTCTTCTCAGATATTGCATCGCAACAGCTCAAACTTGAATTTAACAACTCAACTGTTCTCTGTCAGCCATCAAATCAATACACGCGGAGTTTGGAAAAATATTAGGAGCGGCCTGCCTTTTTCCCATGAAATAACGCGAGCCGGGGGAACGGGCTGGAGCTGTGATTTGCTAAAAGTTGGGGCGTCTTATTGATTGAATTCATGAAGTTTAAAATGAAGAGAGGAGCAGAACGCAGGAGACAGACGGAAGGAGAGACACAACAACAATGAGAAACTCCATCTAATCAACTCTTTATCCTTTAGAATGGCCGTGGTGCATTACAATTTGTTTCTTTTTTACTCTCTTAGATGCATCAGTACCTTTTCTGAAATGCAGACAGTGTAATTTTCTTTCTGTCCTCTGATACAAGGGTATCTGGTAGTGAAGTACCCTTTTATTACCTTTCATCCTGCCTTGCTTCTTTCATTCTTACACTATCCATTTTCCTCTCCCGGACTCCTTTCCAGCCACTTTCCAATTTAAAACTGTAATTCATGATATAGTTTAAAAAAAAAAAAAAAAAAATGAAAACGACTCACCTGAAAATGGTGAATAGATGGAGAAAGTGGCAGGGAGCGAGGAACAAAGAGAGAGGTGGACTGACAGCGCTGTGGGAGTGTCTGACAATGAGTGTGGCAGCTCGGGAAATCTGGTGACCTTTCAAGCATCAGCTGCAGACGGACAGAGGAAGCGGACAGGGGAGAGGCCCTTACCTTCGGTGAAGTACGGGCCCGTTGTCCGTGGCTTCTACGGTCAAAGCGAAGCTCCGTCCGACGGCGAGCTCAACGCCCGGAGCCACGGTAATGACCCCAGTGCTGCAGAAACAGTTCATTTAAGTTGAATGTGAGCAGTCGGCGCGCCATCACAGCACATTTCATTTAAATACCACCAACTTGGCTCGTTCAGGGATAGGGATGGGCATCGACAACCTTTTAAAGAATCGGTTCAGTTCATCGATATCATTAGCCTTCATGTTTATTGATACTTTTCGTACTGAATCTTTGCATTCCAGTCCGGATGGTGGCGGTAATGTACCTTAATGTCGTTTGCCGACCATCATAAAACAAAAGAAGAAGAAGAATCTTTACTCAAAGCACGTCGTTCACATCACATGACGACGAGGAAGGCGCCACGACAGAGTGTCTGAAGTGACTTCACAACTTATGCAGCACCGTCATTTCAAGCAAGGCCAGAAACAGCACCAACACGATGAAGCATTTGTTGACGATGCAAAGTGCCATGAGATCCAGTGCCTAATTTCCTATATGTTCTCTTACACAAGCTCTTATCTCTTGTTTAGAAACTCAATAAAATTTTTGTTGTTTACACAAAACCACAAACACCTACTTTTTCTAAACCAAAAATTCACAGGAGGAATTGATGAAGAATCATATCGATAAGGAGAATCAACAGTGGCATCATTAAAATCTAATCGATGCCCATCCCTGTTCAGGAAATCTCCAGATATACAGACCAACTGCCACAATGCATGGATGTACAGTACATGAGCAGAAACCAGAACATGCATTTGATTGAGACATTAGCTGCATTTCCATTACAGTTTTTTTTTTTTTTTTTGCAAAATATTTCTGAAATTTGTACGTGTTTCCATTGAACGGTGTTTTGCAAATGAGCTGTGACTCTAGTGAGGTCGTGTCTTGCGATAACCCATATTTCTCTTAAAATCTTCCCTTTGAGGAACATCAACTTCAAATGAACTGGTCACATGACCCCCTCTATCATGCAAAATGCAAAATATGCTTTTATATTGATACGACTGCAAAACCACCTCACGAGAGAGTAAAAAATGTTTTTAGCTTTAGATATTTGAGCGGTTTCCATGACCTGTTTTTTCTATTGCAATAATTAGGTTTTGCGCATTTCTAGGGGGAATAGAAACGCATCAACTGTCTGTAGTTTCCCAGAATGACTTTTGGAATAAGTTGAATGGCCAAGGGGTCGTTTACGAGACCATATTAGGCAAATCGCTATGAGTGAGTTGTTGCAAAGATGTTGGTGCTGGGCAGGTGTTTGAATCAATCTCTAATAGGCGGTTTATTCTTCTACGTCAATTTGATGCCATATCTGTGGTGAAAGCCCAGACCCTTGGTCGACCCTAACACCGTAGCCTCACGTGCACCTCCCCAGAAATGTAACGCCGCTTGGAAACCGCATCAATACGAGAAGATCGAATCATTCAGGCAGGAAGTTCATCGTTGGAAAACATAGTGGATATGGGTGATTTTCAAAATAAAATACTATGTGCAAGTCTTTTAATTTGAAACATCAATATGACATATTTCGAGTAATAAAGCAAAGTTCGCTTTAAATCTGAAACTAAAACAAACTAAAAGGATCCTACATGCATTCCCCTTTTTCTCCATCTAAATTTCTTAAACTATTCTATTGCTTTATTTCCCTTCACACTTGCCAACCATTCAGGTTCCTGCAGGGGGGTCATCTTACAGACATGCAGTGTTCATACAGCCAAATAATTGTTTTGTTTCACTATTGTTCTCTTTAACCCTTTAAGACCTAAACATCTGTCTTCAGTGTGTGACTGAACACGGGGAAGTTGCACTTTCTGGAACGAAAAAGCTGCCATTACGGTAATGACGACGCACCGCTGCTGTTGGCTGGGAGCCCCAGGAAGAGAGCTGTTTAGTGGGATTTGTTGGTAAAAATGAAGGTAGTTATACTCTTGAGATGTCACGAAGGTCTTCCAGACAAAAGCGCAACTTCCCAGTGTTCAGCCACACTTTGAATATCGTCAATAGCCTCAGTGCCGTAAACGAGCCTCAACTCTGAAGCAACAAAGTTGAAGCAACGACCAATGAGACGGTCGAGCTGGTACGACTTCATACATTATTTAAAATGTCCTTCGCAGTGTTTTTCTTCATGACCCTGGTGAAGGCTACGATTCCAAATGCATCAGCCTAATAAAGTTATTCCATTTACTACAAGTGCTGCTGGAGTCTTGACCTTCCTACACTTACTTTCCACCTCCATGCACCTTGGCAGCAGGTGAAGTTGGGCCAGAAATATTTCTACAGTGTCTCACCTGTCATCATGAAAAACAATAATAATTTATTTCAATCATTTTTATAGTCAAAAGTGCACAATCTGTGTATTTCTTGCTGAAATGCAGGAAAGAGACGCCGTTGGCCACGTCTCAGTCTGTCACCAATATAACGATCGCACGCACTTAGGTTTCCAAAGCCTCTGGAATGTATTTCATGTATGTGTGTAACCTATTTAGTCCTGCTAATCTGACTTTTAAGCAGTCAGAAAGCTCAAGGTGAAGCAGCCTTCATGGTATTGCTCAGCTGTTCCTCTTCTTCTACTCTAAATAAAGTGAACCGGTCGCAGTCCATTTATTTTTATCTGTTCTCCGATCGACTGCCCCAAATGGAAGATTGTATAAGCTATCTAAGCTATCTAAAATTCTCAAAATAATGGGAGAGCTTTTGTTGAACGGCCCGCATCAAAAATGGATCGAACCATCAGAATATTTAAACGGCTCAATATTTAGATTAAGGTCGAGATTTGGTTTTAAAAATCAAATATTTGATTTGTTTCTCGTTCAATTTGTGTCAAAACTGAAATCCATTTGATTTGTTTTTTCACACACTCATTCGTGCTGAATGATTATGAATGAATGGTGGGACTCTGTCTCTTTCCGGTGCACTAACATTGTTCCTAAGCCAAATGTGACCTGTGCCTATGTATGCGTACAGAATTCTCATTTGAGACATGAAACATAACCAGTGTGTCGGCGCGGAAGCAGCCAGTTGAATGATGACTTTAAGCTACTCCATTGAGTTCATATTTCACCTCAGTGCACATCACTGAACAGTGGGGACGGCTACAGTTGACAGACATGTGATGCTAACAGAGTTTACCAAAGATTTGCTTCAGGAAAACATGGTCTGCACCTCTGGTAAATTGGGGGAAACTCTGGGAAATGACGTCCCTGCTTTGTGACTCATTCATTCATTCATTCAGTCGATGGGCTGCAGCCTCTGTTCACCGTGATCCCAGGTGAACCCGTGACCCTTCAGTCCCAAGCTGCAGCTCTAACCCATACCACAGAAACCCTGGAAGCCAGCCAGGGGTCTCCTGATCCATAGTCAGACATGTCATCCACTGCACCACTGAACCGTGTCCACACACCTTAGCCTACGTGTGTGTGTGCGTATAGTAGCTCTGTATTTTCCTTTGTCAAGTTGACTGTGGATTTTTCTGCTGTCACCCAAGTCTCTTCTGTTTTGTAACCTGCTTGTTGCTTTCCCTTATCTCCTTGTGTTTCCCTTCAAATCCTTGAAAATCCTGAGCTTTTGTCTCGCTTTAGTTTTTTTTTTTTTTTTTTTTTTTTGGCATTTTACCTGCCTAACCTGCACCACCTTTTGTTCCCGATTTATTTTTTGTTTTCTGCTCCTGCTCCTGCCTCCCTCCGTGTCCTCAATGTGGGTCCTACCTCGCCAATAGACACATAACAAATAGCTCTTCTGAAAAATGGTCATTTGATTTTGTCATTTGTTAGACATTCCCCGTTCACAGACTCTATGTGAAGCTAACAGGCCACGACTGAGAGGTTTCTTATGCAACTGTCAGTAATAAAGCATGCTAATTTCCAGGGTACTGAACACATTGTGTTGCTAAGAGGCGTGATAGAGATATGAAGGAAAGGGACTGACATGACAAACATGACTTTTTCTTTTTAAATCGATATTAAGACATTGAAAATATATATTGGCCATGTGTAGACCCAATAGCCAGCACCTCCAGAACATTAAAAACTACACTTCCCAGAAGGCTCGGCTTCTTTCAGTACAGTGTGTACAGGTGTATTTCATTCTGTTAATGACCAGACTGGGACTGACTGTTTTTTAATCTGCCTGCTCATTGTACTGTGAATGCTCTGATGAAGGTCTTACGACCAAAAGTTTAAAAATATTAAAGTGACATCACTGCACAAAGTCAAGTGTGCAGAAATTTTTGCTCTTCTTTGGATTCTTGACTTCTCAAGACTCAGTGAGGTTGAGCGTTAGGCCTCCTACAGGTACCAAACCTTAAAACATCCAAAATTTCAACTCACCTGTTGCCTATAAGAAACTGTCCCTGGTCACCGGCCAAGATCCGATAGGTGACCTGACCGTTCTGACCCGCGTCCGAGTCGACTGCAGAGAGCTAGAAACACAAACACAAACATCCTCAGTCCCATTGTAGCGTTAGACGCTGTTGTAATAGCGCATGTGTCGGACGGCGTGTACCTGTAGCACGGTTTCTCCAGGCGTCATATCGGTGAACAGGTTGACATTATACGAGACGTTA
Source organism: Mugil cephalus (assembly GCF_022458985.1). Taxonomy (NCBI): domain Eukaryota; kingdom Metazoa; phylum Chordata; class Actinopteri; order Mugiliformes; family Mugilidae; genus Mugil; species Mugil cephalus. The sequence goes on along the minus strand of NC_061785.1, from coordinate 3,687,486 downwards.
GGAAAAGTTGGCGTGTTGTCATTAGCATCCAACACCGTCACTGTCACGGTTACGGGAACGCTCTGCTGGACGCCGTCTGATGCTACGAGCTGTGGAGGCAGACACACACACACACACACACACACAGAAGAATAAAGAGTGACATAAACGAAGGAAAGAAAGAAAATGTTCCTTCTTGAAGGAAGAGCTTTGATTTATTTGAGGATCTCGTGGTGGGGAGGTGGGCGGACCGTGCACCGAATATGTCCTTGACATCTAATACTGTCTGTTTGCTTCCTTGTTCCTTTTGAGGTAGAATCTGCTTTGTGCTTTTTTCTTTTCTTGTTTTTTTTTTTTTTTTTTTTTTTTTTTTTTACCTAAATCTGTGCTCTGGGTTTATTTATATGCTTTAGTGGGAGGAAATGAAAGCTCTGGAAAATCTTTAATCTAATCTTGTCCTGGCTGTCTCCCCTATTTCATTTATACCCCTGGTACTTACAATAATTGTAAAGGATACCTTACATTAAGTATGACATGTACACAAATGTTTATACAGGATAAAAAGGGAGGGGATGTGCTTCCCCATTTTCCAACAAACAAGACTGATACCACTCTATACGCTGAGCCTTTTTATTTAGCCTACACACAAATACAAATACACCAAAGCCCCTCTTTCTCCTGAGAGTTTCTCCTCTAACTCATAGACAGGAAGCCAAAAAAACATTTTAAAGAAAAACATCTATGTATATTTTTAGCTTTTTAGATAAATACAAGAGGAAGAAAAACACAAAACATCTGCTCTGCTATTTCTGAAATTGCTTAAAAGCTACAAAAAGACCAAAAATAATGGGAAAAAAAACTCACAAAGCTAGAAGATATTCAGTTTGTCTGAAAGGGGTCAGTTACCAAATCAAATTAAAGAAAAAAAATAACATTTCCACTACGAGGCGAGTCAGGAGTGCTGCAAAGGCTTTGAATGAATTTAATAAAACTGCTTTCACTGTCAACATTTTATGCCCAAAAGGTCACTGGTTCATCCTTTCATCCTGCAACACGTTTCAGTAAAGGTTTGTCAGAATTAAGAGAAGAATTCCTGAGTTGGAACCAAAGACCTTTCGCCATGAAATTCGAATCAGTTCAGTCTTGAGTCAAACGCGTGTGGTACATTCAACCAAACTCGCATAAGATATTCCTGAGAACGGGATGGAGCAAAGGTTACAGCGTGGACTATATATGAAGAAGCTGAACGATCTAGTTACGGCAACCGCTCCCACAAAACATGGTTGGTTCAGATGTGAAAAATAATAAGCAATTAATCGTAACAACGCGGTTTAAGTTGATCTAATCAAAGTATAAATGCTACATCGTAGAGTTAAATTAACATTTTTAAATTAAATGTGCTAATGACTAGTTGGACCAGCTGCAAATGAGCTGCTTGTATAAATGAGCCGTCTCTCTTTGAATTCGTTGGAATCTCACGGTAACATGTGACCTGCTTATTTCGACTGTCGAGAATGAAGAAAACAGCTGTCATTTCATGATAAAACCTGCTCTCCAGGTGCCTTGCATGGCTGCCCACTGGATGGGTTTAATGCAGGAAACAAACAGCTTACATGTGGCACATTAAGCTGATTTGACACAAATGTGTACAAACCACACATGATAACACCAACATGTTTTTTTGAGCAGTTGTCGCCATTTTGGCTCATCTAAAAATGATTAAAGGTGGAGCCAAAGCCAAAGCAGCCACACCCATAATAGAGGGTAGGGACGTGACGTCACAGCTACCTAAGTCTCCATGGTTACGGCCACTGAGCGGTAAAAAGTGTTCAAATCAAAATATCGATACTTTTGATACTTGTGCATTTGAGGTCGTCATTAACAGAAACAGTGGAAAGTAACTCAACTGTTGAGTTGTGGCAACACAACAAACCTTGTGAAACACAAACTCAGGTTAAAACACAACAACGAATACGAGGCATTTATGATGAGCAGGACAGAAGAGGAGAGCACAGTCAGAATTCTTCATAGTTGAACAATAATTTATATTAATGCTCTTATTATTTTACTAATTCATTTTTTTTAGTGCTTGAAACAGCATTTTCACATATTTTGTATGATTGTGGTTCTCTTTGGTTTTTCTGTTGTTGTAAATAAATTACTCTGATGTCTTGTATTCTTTATGAAGCCATGATTTGAAACCAGACACATTAGGGTGATTTTACATCGCTATTGGATCGGTATCGCCGATACCAGCCTATATTTTACTCAGTCTCTTATCGGAAAGGAAATCGCTGGTATCGAACTATCGCTACTGATAATCCACATTTTACATCCCACCGTATTTACATTTTATCATGTTTCAGGTGGGTGTGGCCCTGGGCGGAAGTGTCAAATGACTCTTTACTGGAGGTAAGTGATCATTGGAGTAACTGCAGTTTTCAAGATGATTTGTCTTCATTTGAGAGTAACCACCACGCTCACAATGATCCACCACAATCTGTCCATACACAAGTCCAAGATAATTGCCATTTAAATAAAAAAACTTTTTAAAAAAACTCTCAAAGTGTTGGAGTATGTTGGATGGGGTATTTGCGCAGACTACCCATAACACCTAAAGCAACATAATAAAACCCATCGAACTAGGTATGTTGTATTTATAATGGCAGGCTCTGTTATGTCTAATTAATCAAACACAATATCGGTCAATATCCACAAAGAAGAAGCTTCTTCACTGATCACTGAGCTCATCTGCCAAGAAGCCAACTGACTCACCCGTCTCATTTCTCATAGCTCTTACTCTCACGTTTAATTTCTCCTCCGAGGCTTTCATGGTGATTACTGTACACTTCTGCCGTTTAGTCAATAAACCAGTTCCTTTTTTGCCTTTTTTGCATCTTTTAACTTCCATATTGCTGAATATAAACTCTCGGCGCACATTATGCTGCACACCCACACACAAGTGAGCACAACACAAACACTTGCTGCTGCCTGCGTCGCCAGGCTGAACCTGTCAGATAACTGAGTGCTGTGTGAAGTAACGGCGCTGTACATCATCACACGGTGAGGTGCACACTCTGAGATAGTCTGAGACGGGCAGGTTCTCCGTGCCCTGCCAGTAAAGAAGAAGAGGCTGAATTAAGATCGAGACTAAAAGAGGGAGAATGAGAGAATCGCAACAAAAGAAAAGAAGGGGGATAAAAAAAAAAAAAGACGGCGTACACGAGAGGAAAGCAATGACACGGATGAAGTGAGAGTCAAGTCAGGAGCAGGAAAACTAATGGAGAGCAGTAGCCACTCTAATAAGTCTTGTTTTTGACATCTATTACCGCTGGAGCAATGGAAGCGTTGGCTTGAACGCTGAGAACAATCCAATCATTAATGAAAGCCCCGCTTGTCATTCCAAAATACTTTATAGAAGCAGCGGTATGGCGTAAAATTTAATTCAATATTTAAATAAGAAAGCACTGAACCAAAGAGCAATCTTTGTAGTTTTTATATTATCTTTACTAGGGTTGGCTGTTGGCAAGGACTTCACGATACATATCACGATACTTGAGTCATGATATGATACAATTATTGCAATATTGTGATATTGCGATATATTGCAATATTCTACCTAGTTCACTCAGAAATTTTAAATGTAGCTTAAAATACACATTGTATGTAAGGGGGTTGGACCATAATAACCTACACCAATCAGCCACAACATTATGACCACTGAAAGCAGAAGTGAATAACAACAATGGTGAAATGCCATTCGTATGAATGTTATTTAGACATTTAGACTAAGTGCCCCCAACAAGATGGATAATAGTTTGGCTTTTTTAATCTATAATGTGTGCGCTACTTCTGGTGCAGATGAGATGCCGCTATCCCTCAGGTGGTTCTTCTACCGGCTCTGTTTAGCTTCTTCTTCCGTGACCGGCTTTCTTGGATGTTTTTGTTCCCGAGTCATACACCAGTGCAGCGGTTGTGGAGCATGTGCACACACGTTGTCTAGTTTAACTCCAATTAAGGCGTTTACATGCCATATACATGAAAATTAACTTTAAATCACATTATCTGGGTGTCCTAGTCGGATAACGAGAACTCTGATACTGATTGGAGTATTGCGTTTACATGTAGGTTGTCCAGTTAAAGTCAGATTAAGGCAATAATTCATTTTTTTCACGTGCATGTAAACGTACTGAATGTTATGCCTCATCAATGAATAAATAATGATGAGTCCAAATGTTCCTACTCATGATTTTTCCCTTTGTCTTAGTGTAAAGGAGAACAAGAGCAACTTTTTACATCTAATACAACTATCTGTGCATTTTTTAAAGAAAAATAAGTGCAATTTTGTCACGTTTATGAGGGCCAGAGCAGATCCATTGGTGGACCGGTTTTGGCCTGCAGGCCATATATTTGAGCCCTGTGCTCAATGGTATTCCCTGTTTTTTTGTTCTCGTGCTTTCATATTTCTAAGTCTCAGATCCTCCTCTCTTTCTTGCCTCTCTTTCCTCTCAGGTGAAAAGATCTTAATCACACGTCTAGTTATGAGGTTAAAATGCCAACAGTCCCTCTCCTCCTCCTCCTCTGCTTCTCGCCTGGTTCTTTTTCCAACTTTGCTCTCAGTTCCTTCGTAAAATAAGTTTATTTTCGAGACCTGCGGGTTCTTATTGAGGGATTGAGAGGAGTTATTCAAATGTATTCAGGCGCTTATCTCTCACTCTTGCTTTTTTTTTTTTTTTTTTTTTTTGTATATCAAACCCACAAATGTCAAGGTTCTGTCTGGAGTACCGTGAACGTGTAGGAGTCTTGTGTCTCTCTGTCCACGGGCTGCACCAGGGTGAGATATCTTCTGATTCCCGTGGCAGAAACAGAGAAAACGTGAGAATAACTGTCCAGGGAGAACTGGAGCTGAGGATCCCGGGTCTGTGGAAGAGATGGAAAGAGACGGATGTGATTAAAGGTATAGGTGGAGCTTCCCTGTTTGCCTCTAAATTACTCATTGAAGGAATGATTGGTAAAATGGACCCTTGGCAAACCAAACCAGCTGTTGACCTATTTATTCCTGGTCCATACTTAAAACCTTTAAAATTATAATATATTGAAAATTCAAGGAAAATGTAATGAATTCTGATGGCTCGTATGCAAAACGGAGCAAAAAAAAAATAAAAATGAAAAAAATGCTCTTTACTTGATATAAAAACTCTCCTAAGGCGGCTCAGTGTGTGTGTCGGTGTATGTGCACCACACTCCGTGATGGAGAGGCAATCCTTAAGTCCTCCTCTGACATTACCTACACAGTCATCTCTTCTGTATGTGTGTGTGTGTGTGTGTTGCTGTGTGTTTGTGCGCTCTCGTTCCAGATAAGGCTGGCTCAGCAGGGTAAGGGTGGGGGTGGAGGGTGAGGGGGGGCTGATAATATTGTCGATGTAGCCGTTGTGGATATTGAGTCATAAATAAGCGTGCACACACACACACACACACACGCACAAACTCAAACACACTACAGTAAGAGCTACACACACACAAAAAAAGACACACACATTTGCATGCACACACATAAATAAAAGTGATGGACTGCACAGGAAAGCAATTAGGACTAATCATCATTGTTGGTGCTTAATGCTGGAGGAAAGACCGGGGTTAGCAATATTAAAAATACCTCAATGTATATCAATTGCCGCCAAACACACAGTTTGGTGGCGAAACGCGCACAAAGACACACATTATCCTCCCTGAGCCCATTCTCCCTGCTGCTGGGGTCTTTTAGAAAGCAATGAACCAAAGCTTGTTTTTGTTAAAATGCCTATGCTACATCTTAAACAAACTAAGCTCTGGGGAATTCATCGCCGATAACAATGTTGCAGCACTGTAAATTCTTAAAGCGTTATTACTGAAAGGCAATTTGAGACGGAAATGGGTTTCCCATCCAGATTCGCTGGGAAATTAGATAAGGCAATCCACACAGCAAGCAAGCAGAAAGATTCAGTCGAGCGAAAAGCAGGAAAGAAACGGACACTTGAATGGACCCATCATTCACGTCGTCTCTGCGCCACGTTTAAATACGGCTGCTAAGTCTGTTTAAACGACGGCTTTATTTTTGTTTGAAGGCCAGAATTCTGCTATTGAGACCAGGATTTTAGACTTATGTGGTAAAGCAGAAGTACGTCATTCTATTATACCACAAGATATGGATGTACTACCAGCTGACGACGGGCCAAACCCTCTACGCTGAATAACACCTGCTCACTTAGTCACAGCTTTGGATACAGTTCTGTGCAGAGCGGCACAGGAGGGTTATGTCTTTTAGTTCAGGCTGTCCAAAACCAAAACCAGAAATAAAAGTGGAAGGAAACAATATACAACTTTCTTGGAGACCCACTCAGGATCCGTCGTCAGCTCATTTTCATGCCAGTTCCTGAAATAGTCTCAACAACTTATGTGTATACATGGGCACAAATTTCCCATTTTTGTCTTTTGTTGTGACACCAGGACTAGTATGAATGACTTGTATGGAATGTTGCAACACCAACAGGCATAAAGAAGCAACTTCACTGGGTTAGTCATGGCTCCAAATTTGAATGCTGTACATTTATGTTCTACACGCAAGTTTTGTATTTTTTTTTGTGGTTTTCTTCCATTCTTTTTGGCTCTTTCTGTACTTGGTAAGGTTTGGTTAACAAAACCACTCCCTAAAGATTTTCCAACAAAACTTGCGTAGATTTAAGAAACATAAAGATTTGGATTAAACTAGGGCTGGGCGGTATATCAGTTCATACCAGTGTGATATGAATTTTTAATATACCAACATACCGGTATTTGATTACACAGTGTTCAGAATGTTGCACCGTGAGACACTGATTCAGACCGGACCATTTTCAATGTAACACTTCTAAACACACATGGTGCGGCTGTGTCACTGTGTCGGTTGTTTGTTTTTGTTTTTGTTTTTTTACAAGAAAATTGTCACAAAAAAGGACAATTCATGTCCTAAGAAGCAAATAACTGACTGAATTATCTGGGCTGAGAAGTACATCTAGCAGGGTTGCCAATGTTTATTTCATTCAGTGAATCGTGAGTTTCCATTTGAGAGAGCAAATTGTTACATGATCATGAAACACCAGTCATGAGCACGGTTCTTATTAACGCCAACCAGCAGAAGATTCAGAGAACTCAGTAAAAGGCAAAGGTAAGGACAGAAGGAATGAACTCAGCTGATACCTACAGCGGTCTGATTGCGTGTCAGCTACAAAGGAAGTAGATGCAACAAATCAAATGTGTCAGATTACGACTTAATACAAAATATTATCGGTGAAATAGTAAAAGGTGGATCCATTATTCTGACTCTTACCTCCTCCACGTCGTTATCCAGAGCTACGATGGCCAGAGGTGCAGACTGGCTGGAGTCGATGGCGATGGTGGTGCCCACTCGCGACGCCTCGCTGATGTAACCCTGATAAGCGTTCTCCAGGAAGTAGGGAGCCTGGTTGTTTTCATCAAGAACTTCGATTTGGAGGTTTGCAAAAGCCGGCAGGGGGTGGCCGTTGTCCTGTTCTGCCTGTAAAGTAGAAAGCAAATATTTCCACAGTTGCCACAAATCCTGCTGTTAAGAGAATATTTGTTTTCACAAAGAAATTACAAGACAGGTGTGAACAGAGATATGACAAAGGCTGTTAGTACCAGTACATGCAAGTTCCACATCCTGGCTGTCCAACATCAAAAAGGATAAAGATGTTACTAAGATGTAACTATAAAAACTAAGCATTGTCTTTGAACAGGGAGTAGTTTTTGGTGAAGAAATATGTCCTCATGTGTGGACACGGATTATTTCACTCAATATTATAATAAAGTCACCCAATATGTAACGAAATGTAAAACTCTCATGTCTGAGCAAAAGCACTTCTTTATTTTTATCACACCTGTTTAAGGCCCAATGTCTTCAATCGAGTACTTGCGAATTAGCAAAGTTACAGCTCGTTACCATTGATAGAATTTAACTAGAAAGGTTAATAAGTATAAACAAACAAGTTTCAACTGTAAAATTTGATGAGGTTTTGAACTTTGTCCTCCTTTGTTATGTGACCGACTGCAGAATGAATCTACCGGAATCCCCGCTATCATGTTTTTACACCAACTAGTATCTAGTTATGAGGATAAAACTTTAAATGAAGCAGAATTTGATTATAGAAACCTAAAACTTAAGACTGCCATATGAGGACGTAGGGTCTCAGAAGGTTAATAAAAATAAGAAGGTCTCCATGCTTTCCATAGCTGGATTTAGGCAGCTCATGCTATGTTTTCAGGGCAGACCTGGTCAAATGCTGCCACTTTTGTTGGGGAGTACTATTACAATGTCATTTTTATCTATGCCATTCAAGTCTAGGCTTCTGCTTGGCTATTCAAGGACAGTCAAAGATTCTTGCATGGTCTTGACTTTGCGTTGGGTCATCGCTGCTGAGAAAGCGCCCCGCTAGTATGATGCTATCAGCACCACGTTTCACTGCTGGGTAGGTATTAGGAGTTAATTAGAGGGGGCTACTGTTAGACACCAATTCTTGGAGTTCTACCCAAATAGATCTGTTTTTGACTCACCAGATCAGATTAGAGTTTTCCTTTGTTAAGCTCCAGAGGTTGTCATGTCCCAGTGTGACTTCAATACCTTTTTTACTCTCGAGTAAAGAACTTAGTGAGTGCTGCTGAAATAGTCGATTGTCCTTTCCATCTTGTGAAATAACAGACTTCTGAAACTCTGCAGGGGCAGTTGTTGGGTTCTGATTACCTCCCAGACCAAGAACCAACCAATGACTCTATGAAGAGTAAAGTGGTTTGAGGTCATTGTATTCCTGGGTTCACTCTTTCCTCTCACGTATTTCTTCCAATCTTTACATTTTCCTTCCGATCTACGCCACATATGGAGAGATCCTCAGACCCCAATGGCCTGGTTTGTGCATATGTAATATTGGTTTATTTCCCTGAATAAATAAACACATGAGAATAGTATTTTTGTTTGATTAAGTTCTCTTTCAGTACTTTTGTAAAGATGCACTGATGATTTGAGTCATTTTTATGCAGATGACATTCTACACTATGTGCATTTCTTTTCTTCCTTCCAACAGGATGCATCTGAGCACATCTTTTAGTGCTTTTGCATTAATTTGCAGATGAAATCAAAAAACAGGCCAATAGCGTGGTGTAGATTGATGGCTAAATTGTCAATTTACATCTTACAAGCCACAGCTGTGCAAAAAATGTAAATTCTTTCTGAACACACTACATATTCTTTTTCCATTCCCGGCTTATTTCTATCTGCCATTGTTATCTCCAGTTTATTCTCGTTACTCCGCTCGCTCACATTTCTTCCCCCTTCCTGTCATCCTTTATTAGTTCTCGTGAGATCCCACATTCTTTACCATCCCACAAGCGTTCAAGGGTTTTAAATATTTTTGTGCATTCACCTACACACCTTTATCTAGAGCAAAGACTGCAAAGACTGAGAGGAGGAATTTCCATTTTCAGTTTCAGACCCACTGTTTGTGTTGCTGCTGTAATTCCATTACTGGCCTATTTGGGATAATAAAGGAAAAATACACCTACAAGCAACATGAGAGGATTCTGTATTTTTATTAGACCTGTTTAAAATGTTCTGGACAGACCTCCTTTAATTGACAGGAAAAAACAACGAAACACACCGAGTTCAGGGGGCCTCCTCCCCCACTTCTCCTCCTCCTCCTCCCACTCCACCCCTTCTTCTTCCTCTTTCTCCTGTTCATCTTCCTCTTCCTTTTCATACTCATCCCGCTAAATCTTACAGATTTGCTCACGAACACCTTGATGGACATTTGAAAGGTTAAAAGTGAAAAAAAAAAAAGGAAACCAAAGCACAGTGAATGGAGGGGCTCCTCGGGTGTTTCTATAGGAAACCTGCCGGAAGAAAATCCTATTTAAAATCAGGTGTTTGCAGCTGCGGCGTCTCTCACCTTGATAACCAGATCAAATCTACGGTGGAGTTCTCTGTCAATGGGCTTTAGCAGCAGCAGCTCCGCCGTGGTTCTGTTCAAGCTGAAATATTCTGCATAGGACTCTGGTTTGCCTGAGAGAGAGAGAGAGAGAAATAAACACAAAGGGTTTACGACGAAGCAAAAACTAAATTTACCGCAAAAAAAAAAAAAAAAAAAAAAATCCACTTATGTGTGTGAGAGAGAAGAGGAAACATCAGTCACTGGTTTAAAAATCAATACATGTTGTGCCGGCTGTGTTACTTTGGGGAGTATGAAAAATAGGGAATGAGAGGGGGTAAAGGGACATCTAATGCTCCAGGTTTTCTCATCTCAGCTCTCGACAGGTGGGGATGCACACACACACACACACACACACACACACACACACACACATACACTCACATACACTCACATACATACGTATACGGTGCTTAGGAATGCTGCATTGTTCATTGGGGAAATCAAGTTCCTGCCATGGGGAGCGAGCACATGTGCACAATCACATATCTCAAGCGTGCATTTCCACGTGTTTGTGCTACATCTTTATAGCACTCATAGCTCCGGCATTGATTTGATGGGGCTCCTTCTGAGGGACGGTGCATTCCAAGATTGCATGCTTCTTCCTCCTGCGCTCGGGATAATGGCCGTGAGCTCCCGTGTTCTTCTTAAGTTATGTCTTTGCAGCTGGAAATCTGGGCCCTGCACAAGTGTATATGCTCAAAATTCCACTCACGGCATCTGGTTCTTTAAACCTCCCGAGACCCTGCGTCTTCACATTAGGTTTTACGTTTGTGCACTGGCATCGTTAGGTTAGGCCTATTTTAGGGGGGCTGAAGCCCTCCTAAAATAACCTTAAACCCCCTCCCTACATAATTTGGTTGTTTTATTCATTTATATATTTATTTATTTATTTTTTTTGCAAAAAATTGTTGAGTTTAACCTCCTGAGACCTTACATACTCACATTAAGTTTTAGTTTTTTTTTATTATTTTTTTTTTTTTGCAGCTTATTCTGCTGTATTTAAACCCATTGTCCTCATTAGTGGACATTTTAGCCTGCCATCTAGTGGTAGCAAAGGGTCAACACACTCATGGGTAAAATTTGATCAATTTTGCTCAGCCATGTACATTAAAATAAACTGTTTTATATTTTGTCACATATTGGTGGCTTTATTATAATTTTAATAATAAAATAATCCCAGTGTCCACATATTAGGACATTTTTTCAAAAACTAATACTTCCTGTCAAAGATGATGCTTTGTTCTTATACGTCTCAGGTTGGAGAGTTTAAAAATACATAGCAAATAAAAGCCCGGGTCTCAGGAGGTTAAATAAATAATTAAATATGATCAATTAAATATGATCATAAATCCATTTCACTTCACTTCATAGTGTCAGGTAGAGCGAGCCCCTTTAGTGCGTCCTTATCCAATCCATTCCACTTATTAATATTAATTTAATTCAAGTCATTAAGTAATGTTTATCAGGGCTTGAAATTGCAACCATTTTAGTGACATACACTTCAAAATATTTGAGGGAAAACAATTATTGTGTTGTGAGCGAAAGTCGTGCCTCTATGTTGATCAGTTGTTATTAGTTACAGCTGGAACTTGTGTTTTGTTGTTGCAACGTGTTTAAAGACAGACTGAAATAATAACAGTAAGTAAACTCTCAGTCTTTGTTAGCTGTTTGTGAAATTTGCGTCATTCACATCCTGTGCAGCTCCTGTGTCCTCAAAAGAATTTGTTTCAAGAAGAATTTAGCAACAGGGGTCCTACAGAAAGGAATGTGTAAATCATTCTTTCTTCTCGTAAGATGTGCATGATTCTTGGGTCCAACTTATTATAAATGCAAACCAAACAAAAGTTCGGGTCTGAGGAGGATAAATATGTTGGTGTTTACTCCAAGCTCCTCTTTTGATAGCAGCTGATAGCAGCAAGGTAGGGAGTCAAACATGAGTGTTGCATTTAGATGGTGTGCAAACTAACCATTAGGCCACCGGTTCACCCCAACATTCAATTCTGGAAAATAATGTGTCGGCTTATCGTCCAAAGAATATGTCACCAGATCGACGGAGTGGAACTAAAGCTGCTGCATTTACACAGAGTTCCCTCCATTGATGGTCAAGGATAATTGCTGTTTTTATCCATTTACTCATTTTTGAAATCAGGATGTGCTGCACAGTTTTATTTATTTATTTTGCCTTGTCACACTTTCCTTACTCGGACAGAGATTAGTTTCACAGGAGGAGTCTGGGAAATGTAATCAGGACAGTCAGTGGATTTGTACGGACTATGCACATCTTCACCGGTAAAAGGTTTTTGTGACTCTGCGTTTTTCAGCTTCCACCTGCAATATTTGGCAATATTGTCCAGACTGCCCTTATAAATCACCGTCAAATTAAGGCTGCTTAAGAACTAAGAGGAAGACAATTCAGAGTCTGTGATTTTTTGAAAAGTCATGTGTTTTTTTCTGCAAACTGCCTATAAGCACACTGTTAATTGATTCCCACTTTACTCTGCAGTTAATTCCACTCTTCAACATTTGAACGGCTTCGTCAAAAGGCCGAGAAACTGACAGTTGACAGACTCTGAGCTGAGGAGCCCTGAGGCTACAGATCTGCATCTGACAAGATCTGAGTCCAAGAAGTCCTACGTGAACAGATGTGCTGAGAGTGCTGAGAGTCTGGATTTACATCTCTTTTTATTTTAATGTGACAATCGTGGTTAACTAAGGAGGACAGGCTTCTGCTGCTGCGGTTTGATAAAATAACACCTGGCATATGAAGGCGTGTGTGTAGGTTTCTGAGAGGCAACAGCTAAATGAATGTAATAATTCCTCATTGTGTATCTTAAAAAAACGTCAAAGAAAGACAACTGGACTGGGAGAGTTTCTTGAAGATGTTTCAGCCAAGTCTTCAGTTCTACAGGACTAGTGGAGGAGTTGGGGTGGGTGTTATTTCAGAAACTCGCATGACTAGTGTCTGGAAGACTATAAGGGCCACCCATGAGGAAAAAACTTAAGAGGAGGTACATTTTTGTTTTTTTAATTATACCCTATTAGAAAAAAAGTAAATATTGTTGTAAATAAAGTTGAAATTTCGGAAAAAAAAAAGTTTTGAGAAAAAAGTCAAAATTTCAAGAAAAAAAACAAAGTTGTGAGAAAAAAAGTCAGTATTTCGAGAGAAAAAAAACAAAGTTTTGAGTAAAAAAAATCAAAATTTTGAGAAAAGAAGTCGAAATTTTGAGAAAAAAAATGTAGAAATTTCAAGAAAAACTGTCAAAATACAATTACGAGAAAAAAGCCTGAATTTTCGAGAGAAAAAAAATCGAAATTTGAGAAAGAAAGTCAAAATTTTGAGACAATAGACAAAATTCCAAGGAAAAAAAGTTGAAATTTCAAGGAAAAAATCTAAATACATTGTCATATGTCAGTACCCTATGTGTATGATACCGCTGATACTCCATATAAAATTAGATTGTGATTATATTTCGAGTTATAATGCTGATATATTATATTGGAAAGTTGCATGTAAACATCCTGATTTTCCACCTACCAATGAGGACGGAGTATAAGATCCCTGGTCTGTCAGAGGGAGGTTGAATGTTTCTGTCCTGGTCCACAGCTTGGATGGATGGAGTCACGTTGAGGGGATTCACTTTATTCTGGAGACAAAACCAAAGAGCCCACGATGAGTTGAACAGTTTCACACAGTAGGAATTATGGGTAAAATAGGAAACCATTCTGGACAGGTTACGGGAAAATGGTAGGTTAGTGTTTTTTAGAACAAAAAGAACAGAAACAGAAATATATGTGATAATATTAGAGAACATTTCAGCCATAACATTATGACCCCTGATAGAAGTAAATAACATCGGCCATCTTGTTCCAGTTCAATTCACTGTTCTGCTGGGAAACTTTTGGCCCTGCCATTCAGTTGAGTGGATGTTACTTAGACATGTAGCACCCACCTAGACCAGACCGGGCACCCCCACCCCATATCAATGATACTCCTTGATGGCAGCAGCCATCCCCAGCTGGATGCACAACTCAAAAAAACATGAACTCTTTCCTCTTAAAGGCCCCAACTGACAACATCCTGTTTCCAGACACCACAGGACACCCTCAGAAGGCCTATGTTCATCCTCTGATCAGAATCAGAATCAGAATCAGCTTTATTGGCCAGGTATGTGAACGCATACAAGGAATTTGACTCCAGTCACTTTGCTCAATGGTGCAACAAAATAAAAAAAAACAACACCATAAAAAATAGAACGATGAGTCACAACTTTGTTTTGGAGGCACAAAGGCGACCTACACAGTATTAGGAGGGTGGTCATAATGTGGATGCTCAACATAACCCTCCCGAACGAGTTGTTCTAATGTCAGAAAGTAAAGCTTTACTGTTTATTGATGTGACGCCAAACGCAGATTATGTCAGCAAAGCAGGCGAGAGCTAAACAGCAGAATGGGAAAATCAATTCACAATCAAATCACACGAAGGGCACGAACCCTTTCAGATGCGCACATAAAACCCTGCGCATGTGCACGGCAGCAAAAACCACACTGGAAAGACTGAAAGAGGAGCGAACATATTAAATATCTCCCGTATTTATTGTATAGTTGCTGTGGAGACATTAACGCAGCAGGAATGCGCGGCTTCGTCTGTGCGCAGGCTATAACGTCGCAGCGATTGGTGCAGTACGAGACCCCCGCTGGGAGAAATACAACGTCTGTAAAGAGTCGGCAAACATATAAAATGTCAAGCCAAGCACAATAAAGAGACGATGTCCGAACGCACAGGCGGACGTACACACCGACACATCCCCAGTGTGCACGGCAGACAACAACGGCAACGCACTTAAAATCTACAAGACATCACGGGGCTCTCATCATAGCTGTGAGGGAGGGAGGGGGGAGCAGATGAAGTTATGGTAGGTAATGAAGTGGAGTAAAATGAATAAGGGTGCAAATATATAGATGAGAGATGAATCTGCCAAGAGCTGAGGGTAAACAGCAGGGCGAGATGTAAAAGCAGTAAATAAAAAAAGGAGGAGGCTGAGATTATATGCGCACTACAATTTCTGTTGACATTTTACACAGCGCCCGGATAAAAACTGAAAGTGCTTCAAACGGCGCCGAGCTGCAACGAAAAGGGTCAGAATGTGAGAGCGATAGCGAACGGGGGCCGATGCTGTTTTCTGGGATGAATTCATTTACGTTCGGTAGCTTTTAGCTGAACCCGTCGGCGAAGCTGGAAGCTAAACGCGAGCTCGGCTTCGGCGCTTTAATCTTGTCGTCGAGAGGGTTCATTTGATCCATGTCAGCAGTCCATTATCTGCTCCGCTAAGAGTCTGACCTCCCTGCCCCCGGAAAGCCAGAGAGACCGCCGAGGTTGTCTCCTTTATACTCGCACAGGTACAGGAAGGCTCAGCCTCTATGTGCTGCGGATTTTTAACCGAAAGCACTAAAACCAAATGTGCTTCACTTTAAGTAGAATCTCCGACTGTAGAATAAGACACTTCAGTTCTCGTCCTTCTTTGAAGTATTGTTATTATTGTTGCACTAATTGTTTCCTTTGTAATGTCATCACTTCATTACAATCTGCTTTTCATGTGGTCCAACCTGCTTCGTGCCATGATCCTATTATAGCAGCTTATAAATGACAGTGTGCACCGATCAGCCATAACATTATGACCTGATATTGCGTAGGTTTCCCATGTGTTGACTCATCATAGAATGGACATGGGCCTTAAACATGTGCGGATCAATACTGAAATATCGATACCAGGTCTAAAAGTATCGATACCAGGTCTAAAAAATATCGATACTTTCGATACTTTAGTCATTAGAGGTGATGTAGGAAATACACTATCACTATTTTTGTGGGTTTACCAGACACATTAGAGTGTATTCACACAAAGTATCGGTATTGGTATCGCCGATACCAGCCTTAATCTTACTCAATGTCAGATCGGAAAGGAAATCGTTGGTATCGAACATGATTACTGGCGACACAAGGTTGTTAGTGGGGGGGCCTTTGAGGGGAGGGTCCTCTGTGGATCATCCCACTGATACAGATTGGATGTGATATTCTTTATGTTTTTTGTTTTCTTCCTGAGTTGTTCCTAAACCATTGCTGCTATCAAGGAGTGTCATTGCTATGGGGTGGGGGGGTCTGGTCTGGTCTAGGTGGGTGCTACATGTCTAAGTAACATCCATATGAATGAATTCCAGGTCCAAAAGTTTCCCAGCAGAATGCTGAATTGTCACAAGATGGTTTAATTTACTTCTGTGGTCATAATGTTGTGGCGGATGTGGTGCATTAAAGAACTCACTGGTCTGTCTTATTTTCATTATGGTTGCATAATGGTTGATAATCATTTAAAATAATTTGCGGTCATAAAATAAAATAAGGATGCATTAAAATGCATATATAAACTAATATATCATATTGTTATAATATATTGTTTCAGCTCTGAGTAGAATTACACGTTGTTTTTCTGCCTCTTTTGTGTTCATCTCTTATTAGTGACACACTTAATAATCCCAAATGTGTAATTGCTCAATTAGTGCATATCCATTATCAGTCACAGGGGTTTTATTGAAACCAGATCACTCCGGGGGAGAACTGATATAACAGAAGCCACGCCGCGAAATGTGCCTCAAACGCAGATCCTCGAGCACACACGGCAAAGACAAGCTGGGCGAGTGATATTAAAAACAGGCCTCTCTAGTCGCTGGGCTTTCGAGGATTACTGTCGGCATCACGCAGGCAGGCAGATTCAAACAGGCAGGAATCAGCGGGAAGGGAGGCAGCAACAGGTAGCGAGCAGACACGTACGACTCAGACACCACAACAACTGGCACGCGGCCTTTTATGTACACCGGGGGAACTAATGAGCAAATGAGCAGCAGCTGTGCGGGCAGGTGGCTGATCCCAGGGCAGGGAGGAGATCAATAGAGAGGAGGTGGAGGGAGAGGGGTGGTGGGTGGGGGTGCAGGTGATGGTCAGACGAGGCATTTTTTTGTTAAGTCCTCAGCTGCACAAATGTAGGCGGAGATAAAAATATAAAAAATAACAGATGGCCATTTGAACCAGGCAGAACACTGCAGCTCTGCAGAGATGAAGGAATAGAAATGATAAAAAAAAAACAGCATCTTTCTTTCTTTCTTTTTTGGATTAGCGATATATATACTATATATATTACTGTATGTCCTTCCTGTTTTACTTTGATAAGAGTGTCGTCCCCATGGACCCGGTCCGTCCTCTTATTAATATCTGATCTCATAAAAGACAGGTGTGAACTCGACTCCTCTTACTGCTGTCCAAACTATATGGGAGGAGAATCTTAATATTAGTGATGTTTGATACCATTGATTTCCTTTCCAATCCGATACTGAGTAAAATTCAGGCTGGTATCGGCGATTCTGATCTGATATCGATACTTTGTGTAAATACACCCTAATGTGTGTAGTAAACCTAAAAAAAAATTAGTTTACTTCAAATCATTTAGTTCATTTATTCATTTTGAGTGGCCTCGCTTACTATATAGCTGAGCTAATACAACAAAAGAAAACCAAACATGTAAAATATGTGAAAATGTTGTTTCAAACACTAAAAAATAATAAGTAAAATAAGACCATTTAAATCAATTATTGTATAATTATTAAAAACTGCTATAAAATGAAACCCTTGCATCTTAATCATGACCCTGTTCTCTCCTCTTCTGTCCTCCTCATCATAAAAGCCTCGTATCCTGTGTTGTGGTTTAACCTGAGGTGTTTCACAAGGTTTGTTGTGTTGCCACAACTCAATAGTTTAGTAACTTTCCACTGTGTTCCTACACTACTTAATATTAAATTAACTGAGCAGCAGTGGGAAAACCGCACTCTCTCTTATCCACCGGTCATGAATCTGTGCCCAGCGCAGACTAATTCAAAGTAAGGCTGTATATCACACTGTCTGTCCAGAATGTTCAAGGAATAAAGTTGGAAAATAAAGGCAGGTGTGAACACCCCCAAGAGGCATTGAGATTCGACCTCTGACCACATCTGGAGGGTGTCTGGGTAACACATGTCCCCATTTGTCCAGATTCTTTTGCTAGCATGAACGTTTCCTAGGTCACATTAAAGATCTTCTTCTCAACACTGACACTCCTGCATCAGCAGAGCTTTACCTTCTTCATTTGCTTTTAGAAATTAATGCCTGAAGAGGATAAAGCAGCATAAGCGACATATGTGACACCTTTTAAAAGATGCAGTGCTCGTAGGTGTTAACTGACTAATAAATAAGGAAAGCTAAGCAAGAAATAGGGTGGCACCATGCTATAATTAACTTAAGTATCAGTGTGGTTAATTATTGATGTGGATGTATGAGGAGATGTGGTTAAAGTATGTAGAGATAATTATGGAGTTATGTGCAGGTCTAACAAATGTCAGGGTAGAGATTAATAAATAATTGTCTTAACACGTGAAGCCAAAGACATGATGCACTGAAAACAGAGCTGGTTGTGAAACAGATCCATTAGAGAAAATATATAATATAGTTTATAATATAAACTGGTTCAGAAGACAAATATTTCAGCTTTTGTTCAAGCTGCAGCGCAAGCTGTGAAAACACCACAATCTACTGGTTGGACGTAGACTACGGAGAAGGCAACAATGTAGAAGTCAAGTGAGAAACTGTTGTGAAGTTTGATGAAGCTTCAGCTCTCAACTAGAGGAAACATTGTCTGGAATCGCTGGATAGCACCGAGGTCCAAAGATGTAATCGCTTAAAGAAGAGGAGCAAATGTGGTTACATCCACCTATCAGCGGCATTCTTTGTGAGGTCCTCGTTAACGTGCATCTTCTTTACAGTCCACACTGAGGATCCTATTGTTAATTAATCTTCTGGACTTCAGAAATCGTCATATCCTGACGTTTTAAGAGGCTGAGATTCACGATAATGAAGACAAGCTCTTGCAGGAAAGCGGGAATCTGCAGCTTTAAACATATTTTATTAATGTATTTGTGCATATATTATTTATTTATTATTTATGAAATCATAAAGCCTGAAATCTGTTCAGCATCTGGAGTCAGTCAGCAGCTGTACTCGGATCAAATGGACAAGAAAAGTAAAGCCCTATTTGCATGGAACTATTTTTATCTGGGGACCTCCAGTAATTTGTTATAATCACGTGATGATAATCTGTGATCTTAATCCCGTGCAAATCATCCATGTCCGTGATTTGTTAAGTAAAAATGACCCCGAAAACTACCTACCATAATTCTCATAACGAGTGGTCTTCTGGTAAAACTAATCCAGTGTGAATCTCTGTGATTTAGGGGTGAGTTTTTACTTTTTTGTGACTTTTCTTTGATTTGCATCTTTTTCTGGCTCTAGTCTCTTAAGAATTATGAAGGATGTGCTATAATTCAAAGTCTGGACAGATGTCAGAGGTCAAAGTCAAGATGTCGCTGAACTATTGACCAGTTTAAACCAGGGATATAATCATTAAATCAACCACTAATGTGTTCATCTGTAAAGGTGGAGCTGATTTAAACACTGACAGGTCGTTGATAATTTCTTCCCCGGGATAAATGGTATCAAAAATATATTTTTTATCATCCATTATAATTTGTGAAGTAATTAAAACTGTCTCTGACGCAGTGGAGTGAGATGGAAAGTAGCAGAGCCGTAACAACGGATAATAAATTTGAGTAAAACACAGTTTTTTTATCTTGTGTGAATGAACCACATGAAACACAGACGCAGGGCGGTAATATCTGTATCACAGGACGTCCTCAGTGGTGTAGATGTAGGTGTTTAATGCCATGTGTTTTACTGCATTGCCTCTGAGTTAAAAACACCTCAAGAACATTCCCATCGTCTCCCCTCAGCCGCCCCATCTCAAAGCCTGTCCTTGTCCGCATACACTAGCTCCTTCCCCAAAACCATGAAGTGTAAAGTTGATTTACTCCTGTTGTTCCTCAGCACGTCTCTCTTAGCCAGGAGGAACGAGTATGTATCTGTGAAAAAAAAAAACAGCGTGGGGGCGAGAGGACATAAACTAGAGAGATGGTTTCCTCAGTGTGTCTGGAGTAAAGTGACCGTTGGTGAGTGTCTTAGTATATATAGAAGAAACAGACAATGTCCAGTTAGGCATGACTGCTCTGCAGGCTAGACACTGTTGTGTGTGTTGGGGTGGGTTAAGGGATGAATGCATCGCTGACTTTGCAGCAACTTTGTCTCGTAAGTAGTATCGTTAAAGGTGCCCCGGATGGACACAGCTGTGGAAGCACAAACACATACCAGAGAACTGGTAAAACATCCTCATGCACCTGAGATTTACAGTCTGCTGACAGGACGGAGACGACGAGCCGCTAAATCTTTCTTGTGGTTATTATTTATACAAGTGTTATACTAGCGTGTTAGCAGTGCAGTTAGCATCTAGGGGCCCATGCTGCTTCATTACTTTGTAGACACCCCAGTTAATGAGTTAATTGCTCAATTGTTTTATTCATTTACAACTCAATTATACTGGTTAAGAGCATCTACTTTGTTGAAAGTAACTCTATGTAACTTGTACGCAGTTAAATCAGTGTTTAAAACCAAGCCACTTCTTCACGTCTTGTGTATAGACCAGTTGTCCAGGAGCCCACTCTGGAGGATTTGCACTCAGGAGCACTCAACATATTCCTGCCACAGTGGTTTAATGGTGCACAAATGGTGTAACTAATAACCAGCCGTAAGCTAATCAAAGCTTTGCGATCCATTTCTATATATGGAGTATTTCATCCGGATTGTCCATCAGTTACCAGTTCTCCTTGGTCAAACCTGATCTTCTGATTTCATTAACCTACTGTCAGAATTAGTGTTGGTTTGGAGGTGAGGAACCAAGTGCAGGACAAATGATGAGGCGGGGAATCCGGGGGAAAAAAGGGCGTATTTTATGAAAACAAAGGGGAAACACAAGGCGCTGCAGAGGGCAGGTAAATCCAAAATACAAAAGAATCAAAAACACGGAAAAAGGGCAAAAGGGCAAAAATCACAGGACCATGGGATGGGGATGCAAGAACGCATGGAAAGTAACACAAGGAACACACTGGGGAAAAACATCATGGAGAACAACAGATAAATAACATTAATAAGTTAACATTAACAACGCAACAGGGAACAAAGCGAAGGCAGGGCTATATTTACACAAGAGGGCACAGGGATGACAAGACACAGGTGCAACTAATGAGGGCAATCAAACCAGGAGAAACCAATAAGCAATCAACACCAAGGAGGCACAAGAGACGGGGAGTCCAGAAACTTTACAAAATAAAACAGAAAACACAACACAAGACACAGACAGACATCATGACAGAAACACAAGACATGACAGACAGGAAGTTACGAAACTAACAAAATAAAACAGGAAACTCAAAACCACGATCCCAAAATAAAAGACAGAACCATGACTCCTACTGCCTTTACACCAACAGGATGTTGGTTTACCGGACACATTACGATGTATTTACACAAAGTATCGGTATCGAATTGGTATCGCCGATGCCAGCCTGAATTTTACTCAGTATTGGTTCAGAAACATCACTAGTCTCCAGCCTAAGTCACACACAGAGAAACATTCACACCAACTCAATTTGGAACAATTTGGTCAACTTGGAACTGCCAATGAACCTAACAAGCATGTCTCTGGAGGTGGGAGGAAACCGGAGAACCTGGAGAGAACCCATGCAGAGTAGACACAGCGAGAACAAGCAAACTCCAAATAAGGAACCAGTCAGCCACTGTATCAGAACCCAGGACCTTCTACTAATAAATTATTTCAACAATAAAGTTGGAAGGAATTTATTAAACAGCCGTGGCAGACATGAACCACTCTGAACATGTTAGAAGATTTTATATTCTGATTAATGTATCGGGACACGTCAACATATGTCATCAATCAGCTGGTTTTATCGAACCCCCTCCATGTAAAACGTTACGTTGGAACCTCAATCACTCCTTACTGTGTGTGATAAATGTGCCTTCACCTACAAAGATAGTAATAAATACATAATGCATGCACATAGCAAGCGCACACTTACCGGCTCCGTCAGCTCCAGCACATTTGCCCGATACGTGATGGGACTGCAGTCGCGGGTGTTCCCCACAAGAGTACACGGGAGGAACATGGGACCCAGGTCGTCACCGTCCAGCACGTCCACCGTCAGGGTGGTGGTGGCCGTGCGGCGCTCGCTGGGATACGGGGCTCGATCCTGGACAGACGGACAGAGAGAAAGATGGTGTTTGAATAGGTTCATATTTCTGAAACTGTCATAGTCCATGTGGGCCAACCTGAATAAACCAAACTCAAGTCAAACAGACCAAATAAATAAATAAATAAATAAAATGCACAGTATTTTGGTGCACCCACTCCCATCTGTTGCTGTGCAAACATATGTCACATATTTTAAATACCTAAAAACAGATAAAAATGTTCAAAACCTTTAACGTGTTCCCGGAATACGCCTCATTAACGGTTATTAATTGCATGAGGCGCAAAGGGTACTTTTTTTCCTCCATCTGTAGAAAATATATACGTGATTTGTAAATGAAGAAGAAATTCAGATGTCTACAAGATGAGACCAGGATTTCTCTTAAAATCACAGTTAATTGCTCACCTTATAATCTGTACATTTACATCTTCAAAGATATATTATTCTAATTTCACATATATTTAATAAGTCGTCAGAAAAACTAGAAAAGATAACTATATAAATTAAGGGAATAGTTTAGGGATAAACTTTTTATTTGATCAGAATAAGATGCCAAGATTAGCTTAGCTTAGCTCAATATTACTGGTTGCAATAGTAAGGATAATGCCACTAACTTTTCTGTTTGGTAGACTGTGCATAATTAGCTTGCTTTGACATCCCCAACCTTGCTTTTAAGGATATTTGTTTCCTCTCAAGTACAGAGCTGTAAAATAATTGTGTGATAGAAGAAAGTTTGCAACTCCACAGTTCACACCGTGCGACTACCAACCTCTACCACCGTAACTTCAGCGGAGGAAGCCGAGGGATGACCTGCCTGCTGGTAATGGACGGACCATTCTCTACTGCTTCACTGTTAATGCTTTAATAAGCGTGTGGCTGCTTCAACATAGGCAGAACAAAAAGAAGTGGTCATCCCTTGGCTTCCTCCCTAAAAAGTTATGGTGATGGAGGTTGTCCCCAAACCCCTAAGAGGTGGAGACCATCTGATCACCCTTCTCCAAAAAGAAACCTTTTAAATTAGCAGGCTCAAGACAACTTCTTTCATTTTAGCTGTGAAGTATGGACATTTACCTGTTTTTTTCTTCTTTGTTCAGTTGTAAAAAAACCCTAATCCTAATTACCTACTGGTTCTTAGTCACATGGTGTGTGACATAATGAGAAGGCTCCACCCACTAATTGACCATTTTAAGCTTTGTCCAACTTTCTGTTGTTTTGCCCAGATAAAGGCCAATATGGAAGCAACGTGTAAAAAGCCTGTGTGCTTGTAACCAGTTTTTGCTATCCTTAAATAAATTTTTTTATATATATATATATATATACATTTTCAACCACAGAGTGCCTTTGCAATCTTTTCTTTTTCACTCTTTGACTTCACCCATCGCACCCGAAGAAAGAAGTATTTTGAAATCTCCTGAGCTCTCTAAGAACTTTTGTGTCTTCTTTTTTACTGATATTTTTGGCAGGATAATTTATCAACCTTGCAATCTCAATCTTGCATTTCGAACTGCAGCGTACACCAATCAGCCACAACATTATGACCACTGACAGGAGAAACAGAATAACATTTAAATATCGTCTTGTGGCAATTCAGTGTTCTGCTGGGACCTGGCATTCATTCACATGGATGTTACTTAGACATGTATCACCCACCTAGACCAGACCAGCCCCCCCCCCCCACCTCATAGCAATGACACTCCTTGATGGCAGCAGACATCCCCAGCAGGATGCACATGAAAAACGCTTTAGGAACAACTCAAAAAAAAAGCATGAAGTACTTGGCCTCCAAATTCACTAGATCCCAAACTGATCAGGTTTCTGTTTGATGATCCACAGAGGACCATCCCCTCAAAGCCCCCCCCCCCCCCCCCCCCCCCCACTAACAACATCCTGTTTCCAGACACCACAGTACACCCTCAGAAGGCCCATGTCCATTCTCTGTTAGACACCATTAGAAAGATGGTCATAATGTTATGCCTGATCGGCATACTGCTTTCCCACCCCCTGACAAAACAAACATCTGCTCAGTTTCCTGCTTGTAGCATTGTATTTTCATCATTCCTCATATAATACGAAGTTATTTTTCACATTGAGATGCTGGTTTAAATTATGAAACTTTTCTCATTATAATGAAACAGTCAGAAAATAACTTTTATAAGCTTTTTTTGCACACCTATGTATTAGCATACATTTGAATTACAGAAGCAACTAGAGTTAAAATATATATATATATATTCGTTGAGGAATAGGAAAATATGATCAAACCAGCTGCATTGTTTAAAAAGTATCAATGTCTAATTAGCTTGAACGTTCTACCCAGAAACCACAGAGGGATGACTTGCTCTTCTTTTTAAACCACGCTGCCATAATCCTCCACGCTGTAAGCTCTGAATGTTTAGAACATCTCCAACTGTTGACAGTGCTGAGCTGAATATTGATGAATTAATTTCAGAACAAACTCAACACACAAATGTCTCGATGCTGGTAAAATGATGAAGTCGAAACGTCTGAGATTAAATGACAGGATATTTAACCCTCATATATGACTTTAAAACTGTTATGTTGGTACCATGGGACAAAAGTGTCCTCTTCAAATACTAAAAACAGCATTTATTAACAGTACTAAAAGTACTAAAAGATTCATGTCTGACTTTTAACCCTTTATATGCCAGTGTTTGTGATGGTATCGAATTTTTTTTCAAAAAAAGAAAACACAAACGTTTAAAAATTTCCAGTAATCTGTATGCAAAGTTTTCTTGGGGGGATTATTAGAGCCTTGAGCATGTCAATGATTAGTAGCAACACTGATTTTGATGAATTATTATTATTTTTATTTATTTTTTTTTTTGTGGTGCCGTATTTATAAAAGTTGTTACATTTTTACCATTAAGGGATAAAAGTGTCCTCTTCAAAAACACCCTTAAAATAGCATATTTTTGTTGACATTTTCTTTCTTTCTTTTTTTTTTTTTTTTTTTTACATAAATGACTTTTAATCCACTTCAGTACTCATCACAAATTCTAAAAGTTTAAATAATTTCTGACTTTTAACTCATTATATGCCAGGGTTTGTGACGGCATTAAATCTTTTTCAAAAAAAAGAAAAAAAGTGAAAATTTAAATATTTTCAATAATCTAAATGCAAACTGAAATTTTCTTGGGAGAATTATTAGAGTCTTGGACATGTCAACGATTAGTATTGATTTGATGGATTTCATTTATCTATGTATTTATTTAGCGTCAAATTTACAAAAATTTTCAAAAAATGTTATGAAGGGACAAACGTGTCATCTTCAAAAACGCCCTAAAAATAGCATAATATTTTTTGTCAACTTTTATTTCCCATAATTTTTGAATCCACTTCAACACTAATCACAAATACCAAAAGTTTTGATTCATTTCTAACTTTGAAATTTTAACCATTATATACGTGTTTGTGATGACACCAATTTTGTTTTTTTGAAAAAAAAAAACACACAAAAAAATTTGAATATTTTCAATTATCTAAATGCAGTTAAAAGGTTTTTGCCTTAAATATTTGTCCTGTGTTTTTTCATAATCATAATCAACTAAAGGCAAAATTACGAAGTTATTCAACGACCATGACATTTCAAGTAAAGTATCGGTATCCGCGATACTAACCCTGTATTTACTTAGTATCAGATCGATACCAAAATTCCCAGTATCGCCCGCCCCTAATGTTCTTGTCATTTTATGTGAATGAATCTTTTCCTGTTTCTTTTACCATAACGACGCCAATGAAAAGCTTTTCTGTCTCCGTGTCTTCACTGAGAATTTGTATTCAGCAGATTCACAGCCACTTATAACACTTCTAATATTGTATCCAGATGAACAGCGGAATATGTCAACCTTTCAAGTAGCCCGAAACACATTAATCTTTCAGAGCACTGTTAACTGTTTATAATGCTTTCAGGGTAAATGGGCCTTGAAGCGTAAAAACATTTCGCAGAATTCTTCCCTGAGAACCTGAAGCTTTTTTAAGTGAAGCGTCCCTGTCACAACAAGAACCTTAATGGTGCGATCGGAATAGTAAACAATTTCTCTGATACTTTAAACCTCCACGTCCGTACCTCTTCAAGAGCGAGTGGGCTTTGCTTATTGAGAGAAATTAAGAATACCATAAAGCTTTAGTATAAATAAAACAGCCAGAGGACGACAACTGTATTAACAAAGACATTCACGATAATTAGGGATCCTCTTACAGATCCCTTAAGGCTGACCCAACAAAGAAAGGAAAACGTTAAAAATTTACATAAAAATAAGCACACTCTAGAGGCTCCACTCCTACTCAGTCAGGAGACGGTTTATTTTCTTCAACCATCGTATATGTGGTATGATAGGGAAGAAATAATAGATTAATAGCTGCACAGAGAATTCAAAATAGACCAGAATCAATAAAAAAAAAAAAAAAAAAAAAAACACTCACGTTTGCCTGTATGATGACTAGATATCGTGTTATCTCCTCATAGTTGAGTCTTTCTCTGAGAACCACGGAGCCAAACAGAGTCAGGGGGATGTCGAAGGTTCTGTTGGCAGTCTGAAAAACACACACATGCAACACAACGAAACAAAGTTTTTAGATTTTAGGCGAGTGAGGACGTCCAAAGCATGGTTGTACTAGTACGTAACTGGTCAAAATGATGACACATGGCTCTCACCAATGAAACCATTGGCGGCACTGTTGTTTAACCAGAAGCCTGATTAATCGTTTATAACCTGGGTAACCTACCGGGTCTTTAGGGTTGTACTGGATGGTGTACTCTATCTGTCCATTGGGACCGTCGTCGATGTCTGTGGCGCCGTTGTTCCCAAAGAAACCAGAGAAGATAGTCGTTCCCACTGGAGTCAGCTGAGTAAAAACACAACAGAGACAGAATGTCAGTACTTTCTGCATCACCAATGTAAAACAGGACTAATCCGTCTGTCTGGGACTTTAATCTATGTCCTTAATCTCACCAGTGGAGCAGATATGTGACTGAAGAAGAAGAAGAAGAAGAAGAAGAAGAAGAAGAAGAAGAAGAAGAAGAAGAAGAACACTATATTCATTGAATAAAAGAAGATGCCCAAGGCAGAGCAATGATTCCAGCTTTGTTCAAACACTGGTATTTAACGGATTGTCAACATTTTTTTGTTGTTGTTGTTGTTGTTGTTGTTTTTATTTTTACATCCAACTAAATCTGGCGGAACATTTTTCAGACCAGTCTCTTCTAAGAGAGGTGGTCACATGACCCCAAACTAATTGTCCAAACTAATTTCAGCAGAAAACTAAAAGATGACGTAGCTTAGCTCGCCAAACGTTTTCGCAATGTCCTGCATCATGCTGCATGTAATCAACTGGTTAAACAACTAGCAACTTCATAATTTACTATTTGCGCTATTGCTCATACTACAGAATCCTTCATTGGCATTGCCGCTAATATCATTCTTGCACTTCTGAATTTTGCTCATACATATGCTCTAAAATAATTAAACAAGTGTTTGCATTGACCATATCCATGTTTATACATATCTAGTCTACTCATTCATACTGTCTGACTCTGACTGGTATTAGTATTAGCCGTCAGTGGGCGTGAAGTGTACAACCCAAACCCTAGACCCTAACCCTAACCCACCCTGGACAGGTCTCCGGTCTATCTCAGGGCTAACACAACCTTTGTGTCAGACAACCAGTGTTATCTTCCAAAGCATAATGCATTACTTTTTAGTTGTTATTGTAATTTCAAAGTAATTAGTTATATTATAGGATTACTTCCACATCCAGTAGAAGGTGATGTGGAATGACATAATGACTAAGCTAGGCTAACGCTAATAGCAATACAATATAATGGAGCAGTTATGACTCATGGTTCAATACATATTGTGATAGAGATCCTGTAAATTTAGGCGTATTCATATTTAAATCAATATTGCAAGAAGCTACTACTGTATATTGTAACCGAACACTTAAAGAAAGCTGCACCACGCTACATGTTTCCTTAAATTACTTCAGAGATCTCTTGGTTTCACACACAAAGTGAACTTAACTTGCAGTCATCTTCTCCCAAATTAGCTGTTCTTTTTTTGTATAGATTTGTATAAAAACACACAACTTAATTAATTTGGTTAATTCTCGGTTTAAAATCCATTGTAACGCACTTTACTGACATTTGTGCCGAGTAAAATATTGCAATTATTTTTTTGTAGTGCCTTACATAACTGCATCACAGCAAAAAGTAATGCATTGCAGTAATTGCATTACTTACTCCCAGAACTGCAGAACTACAACCCCTCACACTCACTCCTACCACCAATTTAGAATCACCCGTGAACCTAACGAGCAAAACCCTCCACTCCACCAGCAGCAACCTTTACCTGGCAGCTTAGAGTTAATTTGAAGCTGTTGACACCGGCTATACAGAAAGATATATACAGAAAAATATAGTGTGTAGGTTTTTGCTGCCTCTGCTAGCAACAGTTGCTGTATTGCACAGGTATGTATATTGGATGATGCAGATATTAACCTCCTGAGACCCGGTGTCCTCAAATGAGGACATTAGGTTTTAGGTTTGTGGCGGTTTATTCTGCTTCATTTAGACCTGTTGTCCTCATAAGGAGCCATTTCTGTCTGTCATGTACTGGTAGTGAAGGGTCAATACACTTGTTTATTTATGTTTATTAATTTTTCCAGTTTGATAATGAAAATTTAACAAAGTCTCAAGTACTTGTTTGAGGACATTGGGATTTCATTGTTTCCAATTCTGCTTTTGCATTAAAATAAAGACTTTATAATTTGGTTCACACTGATGACTTAATTAATTAACTAATTGCCCTTCGGGCAAAGTTTTTCTGATTCTGATTCTGATTCTGATTAAATTAAAATATACAGTGGAATAATCCCTGTGTCCACATATTTTTTTTTCAAAAACTACTTCCAGTTCAAAGTTGATGCTTATTTTTTTATCCTTCTTACGTCCTACTAATCCCAAATACCTAAAGATCTTGATCGTATCTTAAAGAAATTAAGATGCATTCCGAAGAAATGCTTTGGTCTCAAGAGTTAACAGCATGCAGACATGGCTTTTTGCTAACACGTGGTGACTTCAGGTAAAAAAGAAACGAAAAGCTTGTATTTTATTTTATTTTTCAAATTAGGGAGAAAAACACAAAATCACTTTGCGAAGTGGTCGGCCATAAAGAATACCTCCTGTCAGTGGACTGACGTGTGCGCGCATACCGTAAATACACCGTGACTGAATACCACTTTTGTATTTGTGTACAATAACTTCCAATTTTGCAAGCAAGGACGAGTGTTCTTGATTCCGTTTCTGCTTTTCACCGCACACGTGGAACACGATTCACTTTCTATTAGAGAGAAGAAGAAAAAAGTAGAAGAAGCTGGAAATATTCAACGTGATTTAAATTTCTGTCTGAGAGCAGCTTTAGCCTTGTATTGCTTGCACTTTCCACAGCACATGAAAGGAGGAACTTTAGCAGTGATAAACTGACGTTCTACATTTTATTTATTTTTTTTCCTGCACACATGATGACATCATGCACGGTGTCAAAACAGACGTCTAATCTTTCGACGGCGCGAGAAACATTCGAGATTAAGTTCAGTTTAGCTGCTGCGCCAGTGGTTTCCCTTTAACGGGGGTTATCTCTGCCTCCCACCAATCCAACAATGGTCGTCTGAACGCTTTCCACTTTTAATGAAACAGCTCCAGACTCAGGCACCGGTGCCAGCTCACGAAATCAGCCCCAGAGATCACCTTGTACTGGGAAGAACTTTCACAGTGAACTCATAAACTGTGTCCTAGATGCTCTCATAAATAAATAACCACATCACTTCTGTGTGTCTCTTCTGTCTGCCTCGCTTTGGTGAAAGCCCTAATTGTTAGTAACGACCAACAAACTAAGAGAAGTTTTAATATAAATAGCCCAGATGAAGCTTCATGAACTCCTCTCGATATTTAATTTATTGCACAAGGTGGCCACGGTTCTGAGGCCAACAGAAGTGAATTAAAGAATAGTTGTCTGCCTAATGAGCAGGCTTGTGTTCAAGTCTGAATAAATCTGCTCCTGCTCTTAAATTATTACCCACATGCGGATAAATTTATTCCCTCTTTATAAAACATTACAACCAAACAGGGCCGGGCGGTATGACCAAAAATGTACATCATATGTTTTTGTTCATGCATAATCAAAACATTTTCTGCTCATTGAGAGAGAAATTAATGCAGCAGATTGACTGAGGACAGACTATTTCACTGTGATGACTGAATATTGCATTTAATTTTAAATTATTCAAGTAATACACAGGTAATATGTATAAAATATATATAAAAATGTGTAATCAACCAAAGATCTGTGTTAGCACTGCCTGCTGGGGACATTTACAGCTCGAAGATAAAAAAAAAAAATTATCAAGATGAAATGAAGAAACAGGGACAATTAACAGTTTAATTTATTTTGACATATTTGTTCATATTTAAACATATTTAAACTGCTATGTCTGTAATGTCAATAGCAGCGCGACTGGCTACCGTAATAACTGTAGTCTGCGTGCAACATCTTTTTCTCTGATTCATAAAAAGCTAAAATTGGGAAACAGGAACTGTCCCCAAAAATCGGGGACATCTGGTCACCCTAAAAAACACCAAATAACCAACACCAGCACCTTTTTCTTTGGCACAAGTCTTCTCGTTCTGCCACTGCATTTTTTGGACCTTTCCATCTTCACCACACCTCAGAGTGACACAATCGCCCAATGTGTGTTCGAAAAGCTTCATTAATAATGGTCCAGTCTGAAACAGTGTCTCACAGTGCAACGTTTCAAACACTGCGTAACAAACCAACACCGTTATATTGAAAATTCATATGATAACGGCAACATACCGGTGTTCGGTATGAACCGTCCAAAGGAGCCATTTTTTCCCCCCTAAACTTCACAGCAGCCATTGTTAGTGAACAGAGGAAATTATTTTCGTAGATGTAATGAGCAACTGCAGGTGTAGGAGGAGAAACCAGAAATATATAGAGTGTGGCAGAGGGAGAAGGTGGAGAGGGTGAGAAAAGGCGACATAATGAAGAGCTGAGAGTGGCGAGAGGCCGTGTAAGTGTGTGTGAGGAGGGAGAAGGGTGAGAAGACAGATTGGGTCGGACAGGCTGTGGACGACTGTATAATGAGATATTCTACCGGGTCCTGCTTGGTTGGTGCTGGCAACAAGCTACAAGCCTCCGCGTCCAGTTTCACTTTGAACCTCCTCTCGTTAAATTCTGTTTCCTCTCGGGGACAAACTAACCGCGGGGATTGGCATCTCTAAGATTATTCTGGAAGCTGCAGGATAACAGATTTGGATCTCTTTTTTATTTGCTGCCCAAAAAAAAAAAAAAAAAAATAGACTTTCCGGCTCCCACCCCCTCTCCTCCCCTCTCCTCCCCTCCTCTCCTCCTTCCCGTGCTGCCCTTTAACTTTAGTCTGACAGCAAAATACGACAAGACAAAGACAAAAACACGAAGCAGATTTTTATTTTTATTTGAAAGACTGTACAGCTATGTTAGGACACAGGAGCAACCTGATGCTTTTATATTTATTTAACCACGGTTTCCAGTCTCACACATATGAGTCTTGCATCTGCTATCAGACAGCAGCTCTGCAGGATAAGTGATTTAGATTCAGTGTATTTTTAATCTCTGCGTGAGAAAGATGTCATGGTATCCCGGTATTGACGATAGTATGATATTATAATTATAATTAAATTTCAGTATCGCGTTAAAAATGTGCATGTAATAATGAATTAATAGTGAATTTTTTTTTTTTCCCACCGTCCCACCCTCTTATTAAATACTATTTGATGGTGCAGTTCCACTCCTGACCAGAGAATACCATTGTGACACATTGATGGTAGAGGGGGCGCTGTTGAGCTCCTGCCACCTCAAGTCATGTGAGGTGAAGAAGAGCAGCAGCGAGTGAGTGGATGCAGATGGAGCGTGTTAGATAGCGGCACACAGACAAACGAAAATTCAAACAAAAATTGGGAATACGATTATCTTTTTACTAAAGTAGATTCCATGTTGTATGATTGAAGTCTGTATGATTAACGGGGGTAAATCTTGTCCCATTTTACTTAGTTTTTTTGCACTAAATGTCTTTGTATTTTAAAATATATCAAAGTGCTTTAATTGTATTTCTGATTTAAAGAAGCCAGACAGATGTTAAGTAAGTTTTTGTATATAAATATGAAGCACAATAACCAGTGTCATTCATGTTTCAAAATTAATTTGTGATAGCGTTTTTGCACATGCATGCTATATATGCTGTATATACCCATATTTAAATGAATGTACCCCAGACTGTTTCCCCGGATTTGACCCTCCACTAGGAACAATCCTGGTCTAAATGTGCCATTTGGATTTGTGTTTTACATCTGTTTTCTTCCGTTCTACTGTTATTCTTAGTGTAATTCATCTCCCAAAACAGAGAAAATGACACAAATAACGTTGCATTTCCTGGATGTTACCGTTGTTATTTCCATTCTGTGGTGTGTTTACCTCGCTGATGGCCACGTAGTATCTGGGCTGCTGGAAACGTGGCGCGTTGTCGTTGCGGTCTCGAACCACGATGCGGACCTCGTGCAGGATCACGGTGCCAATCAGCTCGTTGGTGCACTGGACCTGGACCACGATGGACTGAATGTACGAGGGCGGCTGGAGGAGAGAAGCAGGGGAATAGATGTAGAGCAGGTCTGATGAACTAATTTAGGTCCAGTTTGATCTGCAAAACCCCTTGTTTTACTGCAATTAATGAACAATACATTTACAAAACATTTCTTTTCAGATCACTTCAGTCTCAAAGCTCAGGTCTACTTCTGGTTCATCAAGTAGAATGGGAGGTCGAGCCAACGTTTAAGGTCAGGCTTAAGACTTTCCTTTTTGACAAAGCTTATAGTCAGAGCTGGACTGAACCATCCTATAGTTATGCTGCTACAGGCCTTGGCTGCTGGGGGACGATGCATGATGAGGACATGTCCTCTGCTCTCTCTTCTCTGGCACCAAGCTCCTGTCCTTTAATCTCTTATAGTTTCTTTTCTATTACTAACTGCTGTGTCTCCCTCCACCTCCATCTTCTTGTGAGGGTCTCTGGCCTGGAGTCCTGTATATCTGACCTGCAGAGTTCCAAACTACATCTGCTGTCGTGGTCTCATCAACCTGCCCCAGTCTTCACGGCCTAACCCTGCAGTTATCTACTCCTACCTGGATGAACAATTCTCCAACCTTCTCCAACTTCTTCACTGTTATTCACTTCTCCTCTCAGTGGTTTTAATGTTGTGGCTGACCGGTGCAATTGCAAGTAATACGGTGTGTCCCCTAGTAATTATGTATAGTAGCTACTTCTTCTAGAAAGCTGCAGTGTTTCAGAGGTTCAACACCCCTGATAGCCGATAGTCCAAGTGTGCAGCCAAAACCCAATACTTGTTGTTGCAATTCAATACTACTTGTATGTATTCCAATAGTTTTACTTATTTTGCCCCCATGTATGATTTTGCAAACTGCAATTTTTTTTTTTTTTTTTTTTTTTTTAAAGGAACACCTGCTGACTTTCTTTAACCAAGGGAAACTACCGGAGTTTGGATGAAGCTGAAACTTTCGAAAACTTAAAGTTTCTAGCACCAGCAAAAGTTGGTGAGAAAATCATCAGTATTTGCTACCTTCAGATTTGTCCTTTTCAGAAGTTAAGACAGAAAAAGCGAAAAATATATATATATATATATATAAACATTTGCATCAATTCTTAATTTGAATGTGATACATCAGACTCAATGAGATTTTTTTGTCAAAGTCCCAACTTTACCGTATGAAATCAGTCGAAACGAGTCAAATACGAGCACAGACAAAGCAAAAGTAAAACAGTTGCGTTTCCTTACGTCTCGATCCAAAACCCGTCCGGTGCTGTTCAGGTAAAGGGCTTGTCTGGAGGGGTCGAGGATCACCCAGTAGTCACGGTTGTCCCTCAGGGACAGAGAGATGGTACGATCTGGACCTTCAGCCACGCCGTTTATCTGCATGTTCTCCACCAGCAACGTTCCTGCAATAAAATCAAATAAAATAAAACATAAATACGTGGAATAACCCAGCAGCTAAAGGCAGACTCGGAGCCTGGGTTTTCCTGGATGATCCAATTTGAAGCTAAATCGAAGCAGACGGAGACATGTTTTTCCCCCACAGATCAAAATTTATTCAGAAAGAAAAGGAAACAGAGGCATTTCAAACAGAAGCTCCTGTTCTTCTTCATGCTTCTAAATGAATTATATACCTGGAAATGATGTGCAGGGTTGTAGCCACAGTCAAGGTCAATGAGACGGAGAAGGACGCATCGTGCAGAGCGAGATGGAGTAAAAAGCATGTGCAACTCGGTAAAATTTAATTAAGAACGGCAGAACAGATACGGGCAACTACATCTGCTCGGAGTCTATAACGGTACCTGAATACTTAAACAAAACTTTCAAGACAAAGAGAGTCAGTGTAGCAGAAAACAACACATGTTCTAATGGCTTCAAAGCTTTCATCCGCGTGTACTTAATAAATAAAAAAATAATAATACTAATAAAAAATAAAGCTTGAATAAATTACATAGTAAACATTTAACTAAGCCAGATGGTGCAGATGGAATAAAACTCGATTCACTTAACACAGTCAATTGGTGACAGAGACGCGTGATTTAAATGGTGGAAGTGAGTCTGCATGAACACAAATCCAGAAAAACTTTATGAAAAACAACGGCTCCCTGTCTCATTTATCCATCTATCCATCTATCTATTGGTCTATATGCTACAAGTGATGTTCGATGCCACCGATTTCTTTTCTGACACAATACTGAGTAAAATTCAGGCTGGTATCGACGATACCGATCCAATACCAATACTTTGAGGTAGTGGCTTCATTTACTATTAATTAAATTGATGTTTAACTATTAACTATAAAATGAAACCTTGCATCTTATTTGTTCTCTCCTCTTCTGTCTCCTCATCATAAATGTCTCGTATTCTGTGTTGTGGTTTAACCTGAGTTTGTGTTTCACAAGGTTTGTTGTGTTCGATTTTAGAGCATAAAGACCTGGTATGGGTGGTATCGGTATTCCAGTATCGATCCTCACTAACGAGCAGTGACTTGGATAATTAATTGATTACTGGTTTGGAAATAGTTACTGGAAAAAGTGGTCAGATTAGAGTCATCACTGATTATGGAAATGATACAGTTCCCATGTGGACCTGGTGGTGTGAGGATACAGGTGAGTGGTGCTTTGACCTAAATGTGAAGCACATGTTAACCAGGTTGTGTTAACAAATCGCAAAACATACACAGACATAAGGCTTCTCACTGTGGAGTGACGGATTCCCCCCCCAAAAAATGTGCAAACCTTAACAGAATTAATGCAACAAAGAAGAAGCTATCGTCATCACTGGTCTAATCATGTGGGATTTTTTATTTTATTATTTATTTATTTTTATTGAAGTCTCCAGGCTTCTCCTTGAAACTTTCACTGCATTCCAACAGAATCCAGCGTTTACATATTTTCCTTCTGAACAGATTATGGAAGGTTTCCACCACCACAAAACCACCTAATTGAAAATTCCTTCCGCTCGGTGCGGATATTAAAGTCTCGCCTTTTGATAGATAGATAGATAGATAGATAGATAGATAGATAGATAGATAGATAGATAGATAGATAGATAGATAGATAGATAGATAGATAGATACTTTATTTATTTGTCCAATTACGGACAAAAAATAACATAAAAAACAAAAACAAAGTGTGCATAAGATGTACAATACTGGAATATATATTATGCAATAAATATAGATATAATATGAAATAAGTATGTAAGTATATGTATAATATTGTGCACAATAAATTGGTTTAAAGAGAGAATATAAGCAAATGTATGAATTCTACAAGATATGGTAAAATATGTCATCAATAAGATAAGATAATACTGTTCAAAAATATATAGTAGCAGCCAAGTGTCATCAGATCAACCACAGCCCAGTTCACTTTTATGATTACGGCTAAAGTTACAGCAGAGAGTAGGTGTATGAAATACGTCGGGGGGGAAAAACAAAAGTGTAGGAAAGCAAAAATAATAAATAAATAAATAAATAAAAACTGCTGTTTAACTGCTTGACTCTGTGCAGCTCTGAATCACAGGAGACCCGTTACCAGACCCCACACGCTGCATTATTAATCCACAACACCACTGTGTCCCATCCTCCAGCACTTTATTAGACACTGCACACTCATATTCTGCAGACACACTTGTTCTGTGTGTATTTAAAACTAATAGATTAGTGAAAACTTAACAGCCAACACTTGATATTTCCCCTTTAACAGTATAACTATATATGCATGCAAGCAAACAAATAAAAAATTAATATATATATTAATATATTGTGACTGTCTTGCAGGTTCTGGACTCTTTGCAACAACCTCCATGAACTGTTGTGTGTGTGCGTGCGTGCGAATGTGTGCGCGTGTTAGCAATAGAAAGTTTGAAAATTAGAAATGGTTAGATCAAGGCAGAGATTTCGACGGCGAGGAAAAGAGAAAAGTTGAGAGGCGAGCGTGATTGTGTTTGCCTGGTTGTTGTGAGAGACGCCCGAAACGTTCCCATATCTGATCTGCCAGACTTAAAATTGGGTCACGGCCTCTTCCGCGCTGCCATGGAAACCGTGTCAAATGCTTTGCTATGATTCGCCGACTTTTAAATAAACGAGGAAATCTAATGAAATTGGTTTCTTTATATGAGAAATGGGACAGAAAATGGAATTCATTAAGGGGAGGGGGCTCGTTCCAGTCGCTCTCTCTGCGTCTGTCTCGCAAAACGAGTTGTAAAAAAAAAAAAAAAAAAATCTCGAGTACAAGCAAATAAGAAAACGATAGATGGCACGTACACCTTGTGTGACTGTGTCTAATTGAATGCCTCATATAAATGATCTCTTTTCCACTGCGACCTCACTTTAAGGGACGCGTGACTGAACGCTGCACCTGATTAAATTGACCCACGTGTTAAAGCGTATAGGCAGAAGCGCACAAAGCTGCTTCATGTGCTTCGAAGCCGGTTGTGTGTGTGTGTGTGTGTGTGTGTGTGTGCAGCACAGCAACACTTAAAGCAGATAGAAGGAATTTGCCAAGAAAAAAAAAAAAGCATAAAGAGCAATTAGAGAACAAGAGAGTAGAGGGAAAATAGAGAGGTGAAGAAGAGGCCGGTGCTGAGTGAGACGTATTAGGACAAAATGGGCATCGCTGCTGTGATTTAATAGAATTTTTACAGGACATTAACTTAACTGAATGTGGCCACAGTGCAGATGCGTCATCCAGGTGGCCCACGAGCCGTGGACTGAAAAGCAATCAATGCATCTACCTCCTGATTCTGCTCTTGGGGCGAGGAGGAGAGAAGGAGTCGGGTAGATAGCGGCGTAGCAACAGAGACGAGTGTTACGACTTCTCTCGTGGACGGAGGTAAATCAGATGTGTTGCCAAAAATGTGATAGTTAATAAATTAATTTAAAGTGGTTTCAGGGTCTATACGGTATAAAAAATGTCAAATACGCACACCAGGCGGTGGCGGTAATGCACAAGAAAGTTGTTTGCCAGCCACCAATAAAACCCAAAAAGAAGAAGAAGCCCCGCCCCCTGAGTGGTAAAAACATGGTGAAATGTATCAGTAAATACAGCGAGGCCGGGAAAAACGTGGATTATCAGATCAAATTAAGGACAATTGGAATCGAAAATGATCCATACGAACTTGGAAAAGTGGATTAGCCTCGGTTTCAGTTAGTTTTAGGTCATTTCTACGAGGAAAAAAAATAGGTAGAGGTAGATTTATTCTTTTTTTTTCATCATGCACTGTTAGAAAAATGGTTTGGTTCCATCAATACTCCGTCTTCCCCGTTTTTAAAACTAATTTTACAATTTAGATGTTTTTATGAAGCCTATGATTCAAACTAATGCTGCTAATCTCCACGTTCAACTGACACTTTTTGCCGCTCAGTGGCCGTAACCATGGAGACGTCTCTGGCTGTGACATCACGTTCATACCCTCCATAGTTTTCCATTTGACTGACAATGAATAAAACAGTTGTTTCATTGAAATGGCTGAGGTTATTCCCTATGTTATTTCAGTTCCATGCGCGTAGAATAGATTTTAAATGCTATGTCCCTAGTGTGCGATTGTTTTCAAGTTGTTTCAGTTCAATAATTTTAAAGCGGCGCTTCGATATTTCTCCATTTCCCATCTGACAGTGCTGAGGTGAGCTCGTATTTTTTTATGTTTTAGCCTAATAAGTAGCAGCGACAAGTGTTGAGGCCGTGGGTCAAATGTTTTAAGCACTGAAGAAAAAGAAGAAGCCTTAGAGTTTTCTTTTTATAATCAGAATAAAAGGCCTTTGTAGTTTCTCTTTTTATCGCCACGTGACCTTATCTAAGTCACGCTGACCTTTTTATATATTGCTGCTCCTCCTCATGTATTGTATATAGCTCTGCGATCACGCTACATTAGCAACGTAACGCTCTCATAAAAGATCTCTTTCTTCCCGCGAACTGCGACACAAATGTCATTTTGATTATATTGTATCTTTACTGTGTATATGCTAATTTCTGTTTTATAAGATGCATCCTGCCCTCGCTATAAACTGTATATGAACTTGAATCACACCCTTATATACAGTAAAGTGCCTCAGGCTGCACCTCAGCATCATCAGTAGCTTTTAATAGTCCTCCACTGCATGTAGTTAGATGGGATAGTGTAGCAGGTTATTTCTCTCCAGCTAAAGCTCTAATAACTTCATCAAATAGTTGATGTGCAGCCTCCTTCTCTCTGTTACCACAGGACGTTGTTACTGACTGATGTGACTTGTAAGGATTATTATTTTATTTATTTTTTAGTGTTTGAAACGTCATTTTCACATATTTTATTGACCCCTTCATGGTTTGTTAACAATGTGATGTTTTTTGAGGGGCGGGGCTTAACTGGAGGCAAAACACCTCAAACACAATAGCCTGTAAACGGTGGTTAGCATATTTCAATGGACTGTTTTGGCAAGAATAGACGAGGAAAACACATATTTTAGAGAATGTACTACTCTCTGAGACCAGGAGTGTTATTTTAAAAGTTGACTCTGACTGATGGGACTATATTCACCGACCCCTACACTCTCACTCACTGGATGGACAATTTGACCAAAGGAGGACACAGAGGGGACGAAGTCTGGTCTGTCTTTATCAAGTGAAGCCTCTCCATCAAAGATATTACAAGAAGTAAGAGGAACCACTGTGGAGGGTAACATAGTAAATGCAACTTCTGCTTGGACGCCCCTGAAACATACAACTAATGTTGTGTTATCTAGCGGTTAGCATTAGCATTAACATCTAATAAAAATCCCCTAAATAAGCGTTAACTGAATATAATTTCCGTAACAATTTATTCTAACCCATAACGTCATCCAGGCTGAAACTGATGATGCATTACATATTAATCTTAACAGATAAGAAGTGTATCCTTCTATTCTGCCTCCAGCTAACGTCATGACGTCACAGTGACGTAGGCCATGAAGGCGTCTATATGATTTTGTCTCTTTTTGGTTTTTCTGTTGCTGTATTAGTACAATATACACAATACATGAATAAATTACTCTGATGTTTTTTACTCCTTATGAAGCTATGATTTGAAATACACTACTTTTTTTTTTGTTTTAGGTTTCCCAGACACATTAGGGTGTATTTCACACAAAGTATCAGATCGGTATCGCTGAGAACCAGCCTGAATTTTACTCAGCG
The DNA here is from genome assembly GCF_022458985.1 of Mugil cephalus. NCBI lineage: Eukaryota > Metazoa > Chordata > Actinopteri > Mugiliformes > Mugilidae > Mugil > Mugil cephalus. Next base: position 3,647,434 of record NC_061785.1, on the reverse strand, counting down.
CTGGATCGGAAAGGATATCAGTGGTATCGAACATCACTAACACACACTTGATGAGCCGCTGCTAGCTTGCTGCAACCACCCACTGAGCTCCTCACCTCTCTTCTCTTCCACGCAGCAGTGTAGCCGACAAACCGACTAGTCGTAGTAGTGTGTCCAGCGCCTACTGCGAGGACCCCCGCAGCTTCCCTGTGTGCCCTACTGTGCATGTACTAGTGTCTGAACCCGATTTCCTCACCTGTTCTTATCTGATATTAATGATATCCTCAGTTCAGCATCGCCTTCTTTTACGAGATCTCCATGAGCAAAAATTCTTGAATTTTGTATCTTATCTTTCCTCCAGCCTCTTTCTTTCTTTTTTTTTTTTTTTGCAACCACCCGACCAAGATAATCACCCTGAAGCCAGAATCACTATTAAACCCTATTAAACACCACTTCACGGCCATAGAGCGATGCATGGTGTTATGTATACAAACGACTCCGCTACTATTCTTCAGCAGCCTTGTTAAATAGATTACTGCATAAGTAGACACAGTGCAGGCTCACTTACTGTATATGCACACAATACAAGATATAATACCTAATTAACACACACACCGACAGACACACAGATATGTGTGTCAGGAGTGCACATATTACAGCGGGATAATACGGTGCCGTGGCCAGCTTTACGTCTCCGTTAATTCAGATGTGGAAGCAGCGTTCTGAAAAACTGAGAACACATTTGCAGCCGCACAAAAACCCAAGAGACTTTCCCGTGTGGCAGCTTCCCCTTTTACATTTTACAATTTCATTTCACAAATCCCATCTTCTCCCCTCACATTTTTTTGATTTACCCACTGAGGCAATAACAATGTGTTCATCGAAGTCCCCTATATCCCGTAGTTCCCGCCGTAATAAGCAGCGGTGAGTGATATGCATGTAATATCGTTAAGTTTGACTTTCGCCGCAGACAAAGTTTAGTACAGCACGGAGTGTGACGTCTAAACTTGTGTGGATCCTGTAGCCTGAACATGCAGTCGCCTCTCAGGCTGGAAAAAAATAATGATAATAATAACTTATTGTTATTATATTATGTTTAACAATCAATACTGCGCTAACAGTAATATTTTAAAGCTGAGAATTTAGTGAATTTTGTAATATTAGATGAATTCCCTGCTGAATATTATAAAACATCCTGGTCCTTTAATCCTTATAATATTTAAAGCCTTATAGTGACGACACACAGGTCCCAGTATTAGATATTTAGGACGTACACGATTCAGTGCAGTTAGTTTCATTCAGTAGCTGCCAAACAGCTGTAAGAAAGTAAGTAAAACTTTATATATATAGCACCTTTTAAAGCATAAATGTACCGAGTGCTTTACAGCAATGTGATAAAAAAGGACAGTCAACAATACAAATAATAGAAATAAACAATTAAATACGTAAAGGGTGAACAGGTGACCAGCTAACGTCTTGGCTGAGTTTTCAGTTTAGTTCTGCAGGGGGAGCTATTCCAGGTGTTCCAGACCCGTGCGCCAATACTCACGTTACTGGAAGTGCATTTTAACAGTTTTAACTTAAAATCCAACACGCTGCCCGACAAACTTCTTCAACTCTCCCCCTGGTTTTGCACCAACATCACGCTTTTATCGTTTGGGTGGTGGAGGACCTCCAACCTGCATTAGGTTGCAGCTCTCTGCTTCACACAACACCTGGTGGGACTTGCTCTGTTAGCTTGACCGTGCCGTGCTGCGACTCCAAATGTTTCTTTTAAATCGATGCTGTGTTTTTGAAGCTAGGCACTAAAAAAAACACTAATAAAAGAGTAATAAGACCATTAAAATAAATTATTGTTTAACTATTAGAGATAAAATGAAATCTTGCATCATAACTGTGACTCTGTTCTCTCCTCTTCTGTCCTACTCATCATAAATGCCCTGTATTCTGTGTTGTGAGGTGTTTCACAAGGTTTGTTGTGTTGCCACAACTCAAAAGTTACTTTCCACTGTGTTCCTACGTTACCTCAAAAGACTGAAGTATCAAAAGTATCGATATTTTGATTTGAGAGTCGATTTTAGAGCATAAAGACCTGGTATCAGAAGTATCGATATTCCAGCATCGATCCGCACATCACTAACGAGCAGTGACTTGGATAATTAACTGATTACTGGTTTGGAAATAGTTACTGGAAAAAGTGGTCAGATTAGAGTCATCACTGATTATGGAAATGATACAGTTCCCATGTGGACCTGGTGGCGTGAGGATACAGGTGAATGGTGCTTTGAGGTAAATGTAAAACCGCTGCCAGGCCGATGTGAAAAACCCCCAAAACGATCAGTAAAACGGGGGGAGGCAGGAGGGCCGATAGCTTCACAGGGTGCATTAAGCCATCAGCAGACACGGGCTACGTGGATGGAAGGCGCCGCTCTCCTCTCTGTCTGCCGCCACTGCGCTAATCTCCGTCTGTGTCAGTTAGGATTACTTGTGATCTGGTCTCACGATTTCAAACTTTGTGGAGGAGCAGACTTAGGCGAGCATTATGACAGGTCGTCTCCTCTGAGCAGTAATCTATATGCTAGAGATAAGGCAGTGACTTAAGCACGCCGAACAGCATCTCTCGTCAACACTTCGCCTTCCTCCACCCTGGAGGAATTAGTGGTCATTCCTTCGGGGGGTTAGCGCAAGCCTTCGTTTACTCGTGACCAGGATTAAAATGGACGCCCCTCCACAAACGACCTTCTCCTAATTTCACAATATGTAGCCTTTTTTTTGTGCATTTGTTTTAGAAAAGCTACAGTGATGAAACATGGAGCCACTAATAAGATAAAAGGTCTTGAACAGGTTGAGCTGACTAATTTTTCTTAGAGAAGAGAAGAGAAGGGGATTCGCTTGCAAGAGAACTGCCTGATACGCAGCCCGACCAACACCAAATTATTTATACATTTAACCTGAAGCTACACCCACCAGCTGCTAGCCTGGCATGGAAGTCTGGAAACGGGGGAAAGGTAACAAAATCCTCCAGCCTGCACCTCCAAAGCTCAATAATTAACATGTAACGTGTCAGAAAAAACACTGTTGTCAAGTGTGAGGTTGCCGGGCAACAAGCAAAAGCACCAGGAAGTTGTTGTGCACCCGTGCACACGATGATTCAGCTCAAACAGAATGACTTCATGTACCTGCCTCCAACACCGGGGATCAGACTTCAGCTATGACACCGTTGGCGCAGACCTAATGAATAGTAATGATGTTGACAACATCCCGATCCAATCAGCACCAAAATAAAACGTCAGTCATCCAACGGCGGTGCCGATTATATATTTAAAAACAACATTTGATTAAAAGAAAGTCTTGACTCGTCACATCTTGAGCTCAGCAGCTTATTTAAATCCACTTTAAAGCACAAAGAAGAACAAAGATGAAGACTTTACCGTTGGGGCTTTCTTCATCTATGGCAACAATGGTGGCAGGAGGACCCGACCGAGAAAGCTTACACTCTGAAAAAAAAAAGACAAAGTTAGCAGTCATACATTTGGGGATATCACTTCTTTTCATCCATTTTTAGGAATTATAAAATGTCCCTTTGATGCCTGCGTGTGGTATCATTTGACAAGTAGCAGGATTTAGGAGGATAATGGTTTAAAACAACTAAGAGACGCTTCAACACGGCAATAAATGCATGGAGATAAAGTTTTTAGACAGGTGTTCAAAGGGCTGTAAACGACTTTACTTAAAATAGAAGTGTTAATAGTTTATTTTATAAACTAACTTAATAGCTAAATCAAATCAGTATTTGCTATGACCACTCGTTGGTTTCAAATGAGCATCAGTTCTTTTTAGGTAAACTCAGCTGGTAGGTCGTTCCAAACATCTCAGACAACTAATCTCAGTTCTTCTGTGTTGTCATGTAACCCCAGGGCTCAGTGGTGGAAAACACCATCACGTCCAAGACTTCTCGTTCTTCTTTAGGCTGAAGAAAGTTCTTAATGTCAGTGGCCGTACGTTTGGGGTCGTTGACGTGCTGCAGAATAAATTTGGTGCCAATCGTACGCTTCCCTGATACATGGTGGATAAGTTTGTCAGGAGTGAGGACCAAGCCCCAATCCAGCCCCAAACACTTCAAGGAGCCTCCCCCATGCTTCACTGTTGCCTGCAGACACTGATTATTGTAGCGCTCTCCAGCCCTTTGCGAATAATATCTCAAAGCATCTGCTGCCATGTTTCTGCACCCAAAGTTCCTATGTTTCTTTCTAGCTCTTTCATGAAGACCACTTCTGACCAGACTTCTTCAGACAGTAGCTGGGTGTATCGGGGTCCCACTGGTTTCCGCCAGTTCTGAGCCGATGGACATCTTCACATTTCAAAGAGAAATAGCCTCAGTGTGCGCAAGATGCTGCAAGTTTCCTCGGCTGACCAGTGCACCAATAAAAACTGATGATAGTTTGAAGGCAAAAGGCGCTCACACTGAATATTGATTTGATTTAGATTTTTCTATAGTTTGCTAACTTTGCATTTTGGAAATTGACACAAATAATATATATAAATAAATATCATTCAAGAAAATAACACATATTGTTTTAAAGAACCACTGAAAAAGCATTTATTTACGAAAGTGCTCCCTGTTAGCTGTCTGCTAATGTTTAGTTGAGGCTACTTTGTACAATTAATCAATGTAAGTCTAGATGGTTTTAGAAGATCCGAATTATGCTCTTGTAAATGTAACATGGTACTGGAATCACTTCTAATGTAAATGTTAATAATTACATTCTGGTCTTTCTACTAACTGGAACTAGGTCCTGTACTCTAAGTATTATATATTTGTTTTTCTTTTTTGTTCTGTAGATTGTTGCGAGGTGTTTTTTTTAGTTTTGTTGTGTGGTGCATTTTGGGTAATTGAAGATTGCAGTGTAAAGGTAATTGTGTTTGGTGTGAACTCCAGGAAGAATAGCAATGGCCTAAGCCAAAGCTAATGGAGATCCAAATAAATGACGTGAAATAAGCTATTATTATTGATATTTTTCACATCAAATTTTTCCACAGTACTGTATATAAAGCGTTAAAGTCTGGGTGACACTGTTAAGTGTTTTGAAATGCACTCTAGTCGTGCAAAAAGAGCAAACGAATTGTAAAACTGGAATGAAATATATTATAAAAAGAGGTAAGGTAGAGGAGGCAGGAACTGACCATGAGGAGAGACTAATGTCCACTTTTTAACAGCTGACATAAACCCCACTACAAGCATCTCTGCAGGGTCAGCGGGGGTTAATAAAGTAGCACAGTGGCTGAACACACAGCCAGGAGAGGAAGGAAAAGGAGATAGTTCTTACCCTCATATTGCCAGTCTGCAGGAACAGACAGCCACGGCACACCAGGAAGGAGGGAGGAGAAGAAGGAAAAGGCGAAAGGAAAAAAGAAAAATGAAATATAAGAATTAACGGCAGGAGCAAAGAAAAACATTAAAGCAACAAAGAAGAAGGAAGAGTTTTAAAAACAATGTTCAAATATCAGTCTCTTTGAGCTATTCCACCTCCTCTCATAGCTTACTGTATAGACCCCTTTATGGTTTGTTAACAATGTGATGCTTTTTGAGGGGCAGGGCTTAGCTGGAGGCAAAACATCTCAAACACTATAGCTTGTCAACAGTGGTTAGCACATTTCAATGGACTGTTTTTACAAGAATGGATGAGAAAAACACATATTTTAGAGAATATACTAATACACTCATTCTCTGAGACTGTGAGTGTTATTTTAAAAAGTTGACTCTGACTGATTCACCGACCCCTACACTCTCACTCACTGGATGGACGATTTGCCTGGAGGACACAGAGGGGACGAAGTCTGGTCTGTCTTTGTCAAGTGAAGCCTCTCCATCAAAGATATTACAAGAAGTAAGTGGAACCACTGTGGAGGGTAACGTAGTAAATGCAACTTCTGCTTGGACGCCCCTGAAACACGCAACTACGATTGTGTTAGCTAGCTAATAGCATTAGCATTAACATGTAACAAGAATCCCCTAAATAATGATTAACTGAACAAAATATCAGTCACGATTTAGTGTAACCTGTAACGTATCCAGGCTGAAAGTGATGATGCGTTACATATTAATCATAAGAAGTGTGTGTGTTGTTTGATTGTCTCACTCCAATCCTTTCTTTTAAAGTCAAACCAAAGTTGTCTACGACTGTATGTGATAAAACTTCAAGTTAGTGTTTTCGGTTTTGGCACCAAAAAATACAGGAAGACGACATTTTCATGGCTGAAAGTGAAAATGTTCGCCTCAAGCTTCCCCCCGTTTAGCCTCAAGCTGTAACATGACGTCACAGTGGCGTAGGCCATGAAGGGGTCTATTACTACAAGAAGAAACTATCTCAACCTGGTTCAGAACTGGAAGTGGCGCCAACGTTCACGCGTTCTCCTTTATCCCTCTGCTCTTACCAGGTTACAGGAAAAATAAGAACACCCACATTCAGCAGCAAGGGAGGTGGTCGGGAGGGGGGGAGCAAATGAAACAGATCTCGGGGACGGTTGGGAAAATCCCAGAGGAAGACTGTGAGATGGATGTCTGCTCACCTAGAAAATAGACTTCATGGAACAATGATCACACTTCTTCTGTCTTTCTTTCTCTCGTAATAAAGCCCTGCAGTGTACGATATTATAGTTCACATTAGCTCAAGATTCCTCGGTATTTTAGTTTGCTGTAGGAGAAGTTGTCCTAAAATCTGTCCTAGATCCAGAAAACCACCGGTCAGACGTGGGATTCGAACATATGTCTCCAGAAGAGATTGACTATGAGGCAACAAAAGCAAATACTATGCATACACTGATCGGCCACAACATTATGACCAGTGGCAGGAGAAGTGACAATTCAGTGTTCTGCTGGGAAACTTTTGGACCTGGTATTTATACACGTGGATATTTCTTAGACCTGTAGCACCCACCTAAACCAGACCAGACACCTCCACCCCATAGCAGTGACATGAAAAATGCTTCAGAAACAACGAAAAAAAACATGAACAACAGCACAAAACAATATGTCAACTTTTTATTGAGAGGTTGGCGATAACTTTGCATAACAGAAACGTAGACTGAGAACCAGAATGACCAATCTAGGAACTTATACTACAAAGTCACAGGGAGGCTGTTGGGGTGGATGGCTGGGTGCACAAAGCATTGTCGTACAACGTGTTATTAGGCACAAATAAATGAGGGTTCTTTGCAAATACCCAGAAGCAGGTGAGGATGTCGTAACAGCCGTTTGCCTCCTGACTGATGCGTAAAGCTACGCTCCATGCATAATGCACAGCACCGCGATCTGTTCACCTAACTCCGAGAGCATGCTTATTTCCCTGGATGTCAAGCTTTTCACGTCTTCGCTCAAAGTGAGTTTAATATTTTAATACGTAACCGAGACAACAGCCTACCCGTCAAACCAAGTCATGGGAGCTGTCTGAACGCATCCACATAAATGCTATTCACGCTTTAATTGCCGAGATGTCTCGCAGATGCAGTTTGTTTCTCATTATGCAGCAAAACAAAAAAAAAAATAAAAAATACAACTATCAGAGTTAATACACGTTTCACAAAGCTTTGCCAGAAAGGGGATGAGGAAGCTCTTCACCGTTCGAAGCTGTTTTTAAGGGTGCGTCCGAGGTTAGAAATCGAGAAAGATGCATGAGCCACGGAACAATAGCCACTAGTTACATCACACTCTACCAGCTGGCCTGTGTGCATGCATCAGGGTGTGTGCGGAGCAGATGACAGATGCGTATCCCCTGCTTGACTGCCTTTTTATCCTTCAGTGTAAGCCGATGCCCCTCATATATAACTAACCAGTCATTTGTTCTCTGTGGGGCATCTCCCTCTCTCCCTCCTCCGTCTCTCTTTCTCTCTCTCTATACACCTGTCAAGTCCGATTTCCTCCCCTCAAATAATAAAAATTAAACGATATGAAACAGCACATAAGCCCCCACCACCACCCCACCACCACCCCCCGGTTGTAACTTGAAGTGGCAGGTGAACATGATGAGATTTCCAAAAAATGTGACGAGCTAAATCTTTTAAAACCTGTGGACAGGTTCCTGAAGCCTGGCTCTTTCTCAGTACAGTACGTTTTTAATAAATGATTTCAAGTTAAACAACAAGACTGAAGATGAAACCACGTTCGTTAGCAGGCTGTTGGCAGCTCCTAAATTAAATCATATGTTACAGTGGTTTCTTTCTTTCTGCATGACAGGCAACAGGAGTTAATTGCATAGAAATGCAAATTTTCATTATCGGGAGCTCTGCAGCATGTTTCCTCACTTAATAAAGTGGCCCCCGATAGCATAATTCAACCCCAGGAACACACTTATGCCCCTTAATTAAGTATATGCTAATGCTCACCTTCAACAATTTACATTTCTTCCTTCACTGATATGTACTTATTAACGTAATCACTTACTTATTCTCTGGCAAGTCTACACTTTCCTGGGGAAAAATATAAAATATAAAATAAAATAAAAAAACATGGACACGACTGAAATTACTTTGTGGGTGAGCAAGTGAATAAATCCATCTAATGCCAGGTTTTCGTCGAGCTGATGAAAAACCCAGCGGAGCCGACGTGTGAGGAGAATGAGGGTGAAGCGTTCAAGGTGGAGAGCTCATAAAAAAATAGGAACTTTGAAATGAACCTGTCCATTCAGACAATACCACAGGCAGTCAATGAAAAAAAAAAAAAAAAATCAGATTTATGATCTACCCTCCTTATTTAAACCTGGAGTGTTTCAATCAATAGTTTCTTTATTGAGTATTCAAATTCTGTCCATCTGTATTTGGCACGGAGAATGAGCAGGCGCGGCGCTGCCAAGTTGGCAGAAGAAGTAGAAAGAAGAAAACCTCCGTAGGTTGACTAAGAAAGGAGAGAGAGTGTGACTGCAGGTGTAGACCACAGCACAACACAACACCCAAGAGTCCGGGAAACAACCCGTCTCGTCTCCGTGCGCACACACACGCACACACACACACACACACACACACACACACACTCGGCTTAGCCACCGTCTCCGGGATAAACACGGGTTGTGTGCATGTGTTTCTTAGGAACGGTTTCACGCCGCTCAGAGTGCACAGTCACACCGCTTAACACAGTTTATGTGTTTATCAAGGCCTCGCGTTCCTCCTGCGCCGGCACGCTCACACACGCTAGAGTTACCCATCAAATATACATGCTGAGGCTGAGTCAACGGGACGCCCGGACAATACTGACTGCGTGTCAGCGAGTGTGCGCCGAGATATTTACTGAGTCACTCCACAGAAACACCGAAGACTGTTAAATGTTGGGTTGTTGTAGCAGGAAATAATGTGATAGTTGTTCCATTTTGTTCTTTATATGGATAAAACCAGGGATCTTCAGTGTTTTTGAAGTGAGAGAGAGATTAAGTAGGGACCCTCTACCTGCTATATGTGTTGTGTGCTATTTATAAATATACATTATCGTCATAATTTTGAATTCAGTATTAGGCTATTCAAAAAATACACAGATCTTCTTCTTCTTTTAGTTCAAACATGTGCAACAGTAGGATGACAGATAAAGAAAATTTCTAGTTTTAACTTTAAACGTAGCTAAATGTAGCTTCTCTTCTGCTAATATTGCAGCCTGCGTCTGGATTTCCCCTGGGGACTGAACTTGATCTCGGCCAGTTGCGGGGAACCTGACAGAGTCAGTGTGTAATATGAAGCCTCGTGATTGGCTCAGCAGCGATAGGGGCGGGGCCTACTGTGAACAGGAGGCTTTGATTGACAGGTGGAACTCTGTGTGAAGGTGCACTGTTGAGACAGCTCCTGTATCACTGAATGAATGAAGTGCAGCCTCCATTTATCCCTTTACTAAAATATGTTGCATTCATGTTAATGTGTATTTAAAGAAATTTAAATTTGTGGGGGAAATAAAAAAAAATATATAAAAATGTTTAATCAACCAAACATTTTGCTGCAGTATCTCCACAGACCACCTCTGCGTTCTTTTGTGTTCTTGTGATTGCTCAACTTGTTCTTGGCAACAGAATCATGTTTTCCTGTTTTTGACCAATTTTGGTTCCGGAAATTCTCGTTGCAGTGATGTCCAGGGCAGACTGACCTAAACCAGACTGACCTAAACCAGACTGACCGTACATGATGCCCGGTGTGTGATCCTTCCTGGCCCATTATTCTCAGTGTCTCCTTACAACCTGTTCACTGTACAACTGTCTGTCAATGTACTCTTCTGAAAGTTCAGTTGTGACATGTTTCCTGTCATTGCCAGAAATGATGGAGGCAGGTGGTAAAAAAAAATATAGAGAGTGAAAAAATCTTTTCATTATGTCTTTTCCACATTGAGTTACTGGGCCTGGTCATCAGAGAATGGACATGGGCCTCCTGAGGGTGTCCTTTCTGTGTTTTTAGTTTTTTTGAGTTGCAACCATCCTGCTGGGGATGGCTCCTGCCATCAAGGAGTGTCATTGCTATGGGGTGGGGGTGTCTGGTCTGGTCTAGGTGGGTGCTACATGTCTAAGTAACATCAACACCAATGAATGAATGCCAGGTCCAAACGTTTCCCAGCAGAACACTGAATTGTCACAACACGGGCAAGATGGTTATTTACTTCTCCTGCCATTGGTCATAATGTTGTGGCTGATCAGTGAATGCATAGTCTGGTCTGGTCTAGGTGGATACTACATGTCTAAATAACATCCACACCAATGAATACAAGGTCCAGAAGACACAAGATGGTTTAATTTACTTCTCCTGTCAGTGGTCATAATCTTCTGGCTGATCGGTGTATACTAACAGCAATGTGTTAAATCTGCACCAGTTTCTCATTTTCTTACTTACTTCAAGGTAGCTTCAACAGCTTCTTAATCATTTTTTTTTTTTTAACCGAGCCATATTGTGAAAAATTTGTGCTCATTTGAGCAAGTTGTACTTGACTGCATCCTCCGTGTTGCCATCTGTTGTGTATTTGCTCTGCTTCTCCGCCTGAAGTCTCCACAGTGAACGGGAAAAAACCAACGACGGCGAACTCCCCAACAAGCCGGAGCGAACGAAGGCAAACAGGGGTTATCCCGGGGGAACGTCCGCGCCGATCAGATATCTGAGAAGATTCCCCTCCTCTCAAAGGAGCGACGACGTTTGAAAAAGCTGTTTCCAGCGGCTTGATTGATGGCATCGTAATTTAGATCTGACACACACACACGCGCGGAAAAAAAAAAAGTAAACAGTTTATGATGAAACCGTCCGCTCTGATGAGCAAGATCGAAATGAAATGGATAATGTAACAAGAGAGGAGATGGAACAATCTGATGTCCCAAGTGGAGCTGCATCAAGTGATGTATTGCGCTGTCACTTAGAAAAAAAAAAAAAAAGATGTCTTGTATAATACTTTTTAAAACACACACATAAAAAAAAGTCTCTTTACAAAATCACACAATAGAATTAATGAGGATTAACAGCATCAGAGTGACTTAATAACACAGACAACATGTGTTTAGCGTTCCCATGGTGTCAGACGCATTTATCAGCGGGTTTACAAGTTAACTACATTTCGGGCCTTGATGATATAACTTGATGTTTTTTCAAGTTAATTTACTTATTAATCGGTGCATTATTAAAACAAATAAAACACTGCAACGCTGCTTTTCTTTTTTTTTTTCCCCTCTCTCGTTCATTTTATCCTAAAGCCCTGGTGTCTTTTCTCGCGCCGCAGCTACAAACACGTCAAATAGTTTGTGACTCGCACGCCGGCCGCCAGACTTCTAAAAATACACTACACAATATCTCAAACGAGAAGCTGGGAAACATGTCAGTACGAGGTTGGAGTAGAGGAGCGGGGGGGACGGTAGGCGGGGGAGGGAAGGCGTTTTTTCTTTTCTTTTTTTTTTTCCTCTAAAAGTTCTCGTATGTCATGTCCTTTTTAAGCTTCCATCAGCAGGTACACCAATCTACACTTCTCTCTGGGGTCCGATTCCTCTCCGTCTCCACTCCTCTACCCCGGCCGGCGAGCCGTTCATCCATCACCGGTTCATCTCTCCATCCATCCATCCATCCATCCATCCTTTCCTTTCCTCCGATTCATTCATCCGTGGAGGACGGAGGAGGAACAGAAGGGACGGACGTAGGCGGGCGGGTGGAGAGGAGGCGACTTGAGGGAAGGGAACGAAGAGGGAGAACCGGTGGATGTAATGAGAGGCGCAAAAAAAGGAGAGGACTGCGGAGGAGAGGAGAGGAGAGGAGAGGAGAGGAGAGGAGAGGGACGGTGTGACCTTGGTGTTAGATTGATGCATCTCTGGGGAAAACGGATTGTCGACCTGCTCGCGCGCACACACTCGCAAAGACACACGGACGGATGCACACACAGACTAGGTGGTGTAGGGATCACCACTTTGTCACCGTGCCGGCTTATCCATTATCCTGACTCTCCACCTCTCCCTCCCTCTCTCTGCCTCGCTGTGTCGGGCCTGGTCCCGGCCGGGGAACGGGTGAACACAGCCGACAGCAGCAGCAGCAGCGATGGTGGTGGTGGTGGTGGTGGTGGGGGGGCAATCAGACACTAGTTGTTTTGAATATACTTGGTAAAAATACATAAATGCCCCTCCAGTAACGCTGCATACTCCTGTGATGGTCTGTAACTGTAGAATCCATCTTATCGCCCAAGGGTCTGGTCTGGATTTTGACTCTCTCATCAAAAAATAATAGACTGCCGGTCAACAAACATTTGTTTTTCTTGAGAAAAAAAAAAAGAGTGATATCTGTGTTAAAAGTACCACACTGCAAAAAAAAAGGAAAGAAAGAAAGCAAAAAAAAATCTCATATTTTGTTCAGAGAACTTATTTTAATAACTTTGTGCTTATTTTATTAATGGGAGATGATTTGATTGAATTTAAGAACAGTTTTCTTCTTTCTAGTTCTGCTGTTTTTGAAGTGCGTGTGAAGCTTTGACCACTAGTAGCGCTATAGAGTAACATGCCTATGGATGACATATAGTGTTTTGTTAGAAATTCTAAATTTGAATTCCTTTATTTAACCCTTTAACACCTAAGCCTCCCCAAAGAACTTACCGTGAGGACCCTATATTGGTTGTACAGTGCGAGTCTCGACCCTTCAGAAACCACTGGAATTAATCCAGTGAATTGTGTTTGCAAAATGTGTGACACATTAATTTTTTGATGTATCTCAAGTTCAGATGTATTTGAGTTAGCTTAGCAATACGACCAAATAATAGCAACTAGCAACATCTGTAAATCTCTGCAACGTCGTCTTTGTTTGACCTGCACATAAACACACATAGATCCAGTCCCTATTCCAGTCTAGTGTGATCCAGATTTACACACTAACTATTTCAGTGGTCTATATCCTGCACTGATATCAGGTCCAGGATCATTACTCCAAGCTTCAAACACAGGACTCAGAAATAACTTTATAATCACTCAAAAAATAGTTGTTGACATGCAATTCTGACAGGTAATTTGTTCTGAAACTTATTATTTTGTATCTACATTAAATTACAATATTCCAAACAATTTCTTCATGCAAACAAAACCATGGAGGATTATTGTGATATTTACATCTTCAATCCCCCAAAAGACCTAGGACACTCTACCAGACACAGCCACTTGTAGCTGGAGTAGTAGGGATACGTTTGGAATAAATTATTTCATTGTTTTTTGTTTTTTGAACAGCTGTGACTAAAATCCGACTTTCATCAACCATATCTGTGCACTATCTAGAGATGCCGCACAAACTAAAATGTATCTTTCTTGTGGTTTTTAAGAGTGATACTGTTATATACAACGAAACTACTAGTAATTTCCCCCCTCATTAAAGTTTGTCTAAGTCAAAGTCTAAAATCTCCATTCTGCGTTTTATGTGGTGGTGTTTTCTCTCTAGCATCCCCTGTGGCCATAAATGGTAATTACAGGCGTATTCTAAACCTCCTTGACAAAGATCCAAAACAACAGATAGTGACTCAACATTTCATCAAAAACGAAAACCTCTGAGACACTTTAAACAATGTATTTGCATAATATTTCTTTTCCTCCACACGAAATCTCGCCAAACATTCAGTTATGATTGTGGATGTTTGTGTCAAGCGCAAATGGATCTGGTAAAGTTCCCTCAACTTAATCAATGAGAGGTGCGTTGGTGGGAATAAATGTGTTGGTAGAAAATGACGAAAGTGTAGAGAGAGAGAAAAATACCAATAAATGTGTGTGTAGGATGAAGTTCTAACAGTTCAGGGAGGAGTGAGGAAAAACAAACTAGAGAAATACTAGCGTGCCTCAGAAGTGGGGGTGGTATTGGCGCAGATGATGGAGGATGGAGGATGGGGGGGCTAAGATAGGCAGAGAAGGTAAAGCTGAGGTGACGACAGATGGGAGATATTCACTTCAGATGCGATGTCTAACAACAAAGGAAAGCAACTAATAAATATTTAAATCACCTTGGAACCGCACTCACACCTACACACAGGCACAAACTTCTGTCTATCTCTGAAAGGGCTTTCCATTGACGTAATGCGTCCCCTAGCCCCTTACCTGAAGGCTAAACATGTCAACTAAGTATCTGAACCAAACCCTAATAATAACCTGTTCATAAGGACAACCGGGCCCCACAATGTAGGTATTCTGCAGGAGTCCCCATAACCTACTAAAAACCAGAACGCAATCAAACGCAAACCCCACTGGTACAGCTTAGCATAGCTTTGTAGCACAGACATGCTGGGGGGTGGACTCATTCCAATCATCACATCTACGCAACCCCGATATGAACAGCATAGATGTGACTAAATAATTATTTGACGCACGCTTTGAAAAATGATGGAAGCTGTAGAATAGCAGAAGAAGAGCAATTTATGGAATTTCCGTGCACAAAAAGCGATTTCCAGAGTCAGCCAAGAGTTTGTTTGTTTTTTTCTTGGGAGATAAACTAAATTTGTTGCAGCGCTATGTGGCTAACTGAAGGACGAGCAATGCATAAGGACTTGGATCAATGCCAGTCTAAATCCAATACCTCCACACTGTCCTCTTCTTATTCCCGACTCCTGTGGAGGGCTCATCACATTAAAGGTGTTTTTTTTTGTTGTTGTTTGTTTAATCACATTAATTAACGACACAATAATAGGTTCTTCCTTCACTGGCAGTGCATTTAAGTTAAATCTATTTTCCATTTACCTTCCATGCTGCTCTCCACTGGCAGCCATACGTCGTGGTGTGGAGTCGTCATGCTAATTCATGGGTTGTCAGTCGCTTACAATTAAGCCAAGAACTATTTGCAACAGTTTATTGGCTTTCGATGCTTGTGAATGTAGACGTCGTCTATTTTATGGAACACGCTGCGTGTTTTCGGCTGAAGTGTTTAACCTGACTGGGCTACACCAACAGCCGAATGAAGACGTAGTTTGGATCGTTTGATAAATATGGATGAAGCGTTGCGGGCTTTCAGCAGAATGATTTTGAAGTTCAGTGTGGTGTTTCTGGATAAAAGAAACACCTATTCAAAAAGAATAGGTGAAGAGGTGGAACGTGAGTGGAGCTCAAACAGGCTCAGGCAGACAGCTAGCAACCTGAGACAGTAACCACCCATCACTCAAAGCAGACCTACCCTCGATGACGCCCTAACTTAATGGAGACATTAGTAAAAAGAGACCAAAAGCTTTTTATGTACCAATCTGTAAAGTTGGACATTTTAACATGGAGGTCAACGGGGATTGACTCACTTTTGGAGCCATGTTCGAGGAACTGCAGGTTTATTGACACATCAGTCTTGGTTTTATTTTTCAGCCCTGGAGGTTGCAGACATTTCTTCTTGGTGGTGAAAATAATAAATGTGATTATTTTGTGCCATTTTCAGATGATGAAAATATATTGAAATCATTGTGGATGTTATGTTTTGTTTAATTAATGTAAAACAAGACATGACAATATGCAAAAGTAAATGGGTTTTCTCCTAAAACAAATGTTGTGCAATGCCTAACATACACTCTCCCTGCTCATTTATTGATGATTAGTCATACATAGATTGATGAGACATAAACTATTAAGACATTCCAAATAGATCTGAGGGAATTCTGGGTCAAAACTGACCTGGACCATACAGCAAAGGCATTGAATATGAATAGTATGTAAGGATTATGCAACGGACTGCTAATCATTATGAATGACACCTTGGTAAGAATAGGAATTGGTTGGGAAAGGGAACCATTTTCAAGCTTCTGGGTGCCATTTTTATAGGACCTCTTGAAGACCTGTTGTCCTAATATGTGTTTGATTTTGCATTTTTATTTTTCAAGCACAGGCGTCCTCATGCACAGACACGAACCAGCACACTCTAACGCACAATCTCTCACAGACGAGCACACAAGTACAAAGAGCAGTGTTTAGGCTTAAGGAAAGAGTATCATCACAGAATGCACTTGGATCGCACTCAATATGCGCCGGCTAAAGCGTAACGCTTTTCATCCCCTTTTTTTCTGTCTCTTGTTTACACTCATAGATAAGTCCCATTCAAATCAAACAAAAAGTGAAGGGCTACCGACGCACCGCTGGCTTCAAATGAATTCATAATCAGAGTCAGAGTATAGGAATTCACCAGAGCTGAGAGTTTACATTTGCTGCTACTCGCCCCAGTGTGAAATGCAAAGAAAAACCCCAATGACATTGGCTAAAGCTAGCTAGCTATGTGTGTTGCTAAATGTCAAGCTGATTTCAGTAATGAGTACTAACAGACTGCTATTTCAATCAGAAGCTGTGACAAGTTTCTAGGTGGGGGGGAAACAAAACTAAAATTTAAAGGGTTTGGAACCATTAAACTTATTGACACATCGTAGGTTCTATCACCCAGAGACCGAGGCTCATTAAAAAATATATGGGTTCACTTCGCAAAAAAAAAAATGAGTAAATATAGTCTCTCACATGGGGATCTGTGCTAATTAAAACATACTAGTTCCCTTGTCATGTAGGGGTCTAAACAGCTGAAAACAACCACTCGTCCTGGGACTGGAGCTCATTAGCAGCACACCAGCCCTCATGTCAATGGTGGCACCAAGAGTTTCAACTGGAAACCCAACGCTCATTAAAGCTATTGCTGTCATGTGTAGATCCACCAGAATCATACCTGCAGTCCTGTCAGTAGTTTAGGAAACACATGTTTCTCTGGAGTAATTAAATAAAGGTGGACACATGTGTTTAATCACATGTGACGTGGACTAATATAAAACCTGAACCGAAGGGATGTTTAAAGTTGAATAATTATCTATAATAAGCACAATAAATCCACGTGTTGCTTAGATACACATTTATAATTATGCATATCTACCTCTGAATATAAATGTACACTTCAACAGACATTCACCTCTAGCTGCAGCCCCTGTCAGCTAAATGCCAGCCAGATAAATCTCAAGGACTAAGAGTTAAATGGAATATTAACATACTGATAAACTGAGCAGAAAGTCAAGCGAGTGTTATATTGAGCTTGTCGAATCGGTGAAGACTTCGTATCTGTTTTACTTTGATTCAGTTTGCCCTCGGTTCATGGAAATTTGGACATGGATATATATATTTTTTTTTAACTTTAAAATGTCAGTGGCGTAGATTTTCCCATTAACTGCTGCTGTTAAATAAAACCGTTTCAGAAGTGAGAGAAGAGAAACCATCAATCTTCTAAAACTACATATATCAAGTCGACAAAGTATGAGACTCAGTAGAAAGTGACGCTTTGCAACAATGAAATTTATATTCTTGACCTGATTATGTGCTGCACACTGTGAGCTGCAGATATGTATAGCCTGTATAAAAACAGGCTGCAACTCAACACCATCACTAGCATTTAATAGTACTCCACAGCATGTTGTTAGATGGGATAGTGTAGCAGGTTTTTCTCTAAAGCTAAAGGTTTAATAACTTGACAATGAAATTCACCATCAAACGCCACAGGTTGTTTGACTGTCTGCTAACGTTAGCGGTGTTTATCGCCGTCGTACTTTTGTTGTGTTTCAGGACTGACACAGCATTGGCTTAATCTTTGGTGAAGTATTTCCAAACACTTGTTGAGCCAAAGCTAGTTTGCTGCAATGACCCACTGGACTCCTCCCCCGTCTTCTTCTAGGAGGCGGTTTGTTATTGTCAGGTGATCATTGACATGATACTTAAAGTGTCATGGTACAGCAGTGACAAACTGACTAGTCTGAACAAACCCTAGCTCATCAAGATTTTACAGTTTGTTGTTAACTTTCTGAATCAAACTGGATGCCAACAGTTTCCTTGCTGCTTATTTTTTTAACCTCCTTAGACCATGCATCCTCATATGGGGACGTTGAGTTTCAGCAGATTCATTCAGCAGCTGATCATGTAACAAAAGTTACAGTTTAAACGTAACATTTTGAACTTCATTTATGCTTATTAACTTTTCTAGTTCAATATGACACGCAAATTCTAGATAGTAACGAACTATAACTTTCCTAATTAGCAAGTACTCAGTTGAGGACATTGGGACTTCATTGTGTGTAATTCACTTTTGCACAGAAATGTTCAGAAATTACACTTAGCAGTTTTATATTTTGCTACATATTGAGTGACTTTATTATAATAAGTGAAATAATCCCTGTGTCCACATATGAGGACATACTTTTTTCCAAAAGCTACTTCCTGTTCAAAGACGATGCTTAGCTTTTATAGTTCTTAGGTCCTACTAATCCCAAATAAAGAAAAATGGAGGAATTAAAAATTCAAACAAAAGCTCAGGTCTCAGGGGGTTTAATGACTTACGTCTGGTGTTATCACTTGAACCAAAGGATTTTGCACACGACTCCACATTTCAAATCTGAAGGCAGCAAATCTCCAGGTATTCTAGCAGTTCTGAGAGGATGCACATGCTTGGAGACACACTACTGTGCTTTTAATTGTTCTGCATTTTTAGATCCTTATCCATCGTGCAATATCGCCAGGGAGTGGTCTGATTAGTCCCAAATTCATTGTGCAGCATAACAAGGCCCTACAGACACACAGCTGGTGTCATAAAAAACTATCCCCGGAGACAAGAAGGAGTCCTGCAACAGATGGCGTGATATCGATTCATCGAGTCAGCGAGGGATTACATGAAGTGACAAAAACAAGTGAGAAAACTTCGCCAAGACTTCTCTTTGCATGCCTCGCGATGGTTTGGTTACTGCACTCGTACGTGAACCCTATGAAGTCGTTATTTGTCCTCCTCTCTTTCCTCTATGATGCGTTTGATGTAGTCAAACAGTGTAAGAGCCCCGACTGTTAAAGATGTTTTGATCTGGATCAAAACGCCGAACAAGCATTGACATTTCTTAAGCCATGGAGATAGTGTGGCTAAATATAATAATAATAAAAAAAAAGACCTTCTTCACACTGACACCATGGATCTTTGTAGCATTTGAAATTTACCACACTCAGGTGACCATACTATGATTTAATTACTTCTGAATTCAAGTTAAGCAGAGTCTAATGGAATAAAAATAAATGTAAAGACAAACTGATCAGTTATGACACACTCACATACGGCAATCAGCCACAACATTATGACCACTGACAGAAGAAGTAAATATCATTGACCATCTTGTGACCATTCAGTGTTCTGCTGGGAAACATTTGGACCTAGCATTCATTGGTGTGGATGTTACTTAGACATGTAGCCCCCACCTAGACCAGACCAGGTGTCCCCCCCCCCCCCCCCCCCCCCCCCAGCAATGACCTGATGGCAAAAAAATGTTTGATTTCTGTGTTCCATGCAGCGATGACCTTTTGAGCTATTAACAAAGAAGAAGCGTGAGACCTGATTTGTTAAAGCTACTGCACGGCTGCACTGAGGAATGAAGTGCTTTAAATATGCTGATGGTGTTTAGCAAGTGCATCAATCAGCCAGAACATTATGACCACTGACGGTGAATAACATCGACCTTCTTGTGACAATTCAACACTTTAGGAGCAACTCAGAAAACAGGAATAAACTGGCCTCCACATTCACTAGATCTCAAGCTGATCAAGTATCTGCAGGATGATCCACAGACAACCATCCACTCAAAGGCCCCCACTAACAACATTCTGTTGCCAGACACCGCAGGACACCATCAGAAGACCCATGAGTCACAACTGTTCTGGAGGCACAGGGGAGACCTACACAACATTAGGAGGGTTGTCATAATATCACGCCTGATCTGTACTACTATCAAGGATAAGCCCCATATGAAAAAAAAAAGAAAAAAAATATATTTGATGTTAAATCCCTACTGAGCTGACTAAATTATAAGACTGAGATAAAAGACAGAGAAGAAAGAGACAGGAACAGGACAAAGAGACAGACACAGAGAGGTAGGAGGAGACACAAAGAGTCTTTCTTTACCTTCCGTGTCTTGGCCCAGGCTGGTTGACAACAGCAGCAGCAGCACGCAAAGAACTCCTGTTCCCATTACACTCTGCCATTTGACCCGGCCCCATGACAGCGGCTCCATTAAGCGCATTCTAACGATCTTCACCACCATGCTTCACCAAGCATCCAGCTGTGTGGAGAGAAAGAGACAGAGGTGAGGACGTGGACACATGAATGCAGTTTAGTCCCAATCATTACTGGGCAACATACAAATCAAGAGTGCTGTCAGGCCTGTGCACTAAATTAAAGATGCATACATCTTTTTCTGATGGGTTACCTTTGGTGAGCGTTAGATTCAAAGCTTTAGGAGTAAACACAGACATTGGGGATAAGGTTATCAGAAGCTAGCACCAACACACAGTGGTGGAGTTGAACTGGATGCACTGCTTTGGCCGCCGCTGCAGAAAAATGCTTTGAATGAAAACTTATTTCCACATCGACCGTCTGGTCCGATGTCGAGACGCCCTCACAATATAACGCCTGCACTGCATTTAACATTCATCACCTCACAGCTGCTAGGCTACTTTTTAAAACCTTTCCTCAATTTTTTTCGCACTTTCGCATCAAAGTACACGATTGTTTCGCCAGCACAACTGAAATATAGAAACCTGTGGATGACGATAGGGAAGGAAATACTCGGAGCAGCGTGAGATGCCAGCGGTGCCAATAACATCTCTGATCTTGCGGCGGAAAACTTTCCACAGCAGAGAGAGAGTAGCTGATGGGAGTGTGAGAGGATTTCTGTGTGTGTGCATCGCTCACGATAAGATTAATTACATGTAACGGAGCAAAGGGGATATTAGAGGGTTTCTTTGAAGTTAAAAAAATATTTGTGTACTATCCGAGCCTCTCCGCACGTGTCTTTGATTGCTTTGTAGTAATTCAGCTCAATATCAACTAGCACTAGGATTAGTAGTCACCATTCAAAAGGAGAAGAGCTACCACAAGAGATGTCATTAGCTGGGAGGCTAGGAAGCCACGTAGAGCTACAAGCTAGAGCGGGCCTCTCCTGCATCACGCTCATGACTTGGTCCACAGTTAACTTCTATTATAACAGTGTTCATGTATTGAATATGAATGTTTAGGTGAGTTGAGCATTTTGTGCGTCTCTTTTGAACCTTATGAACTTGTGCACTGGTCCGCTAAGTTCAATCAGAGATCGCTTTGATTGCAACTGTTGATTCAACATATCGGAGGAAAACTTCACGACTAATGGCTACAGCCATCATACATACACAAAAGTTCTACCAAAACACTTCTGGAGTGTTTTGGTGGTGTATATTTACTATGGTGCCGCTTCTCGCAGTGGTTGTCATGGCGACTGTTAGTCGTCACAATGTCACATCCTGTTAGCATCCCATAGCGTCAAATAACAAAAATTAACCTTCTAAGAAAAAAAATGGACACGTGACGATGCACCAGCATTGTATTAACTACCTAAAATGACAATAACCCTGTTGAAAATTTTACGTCTCCTAGATCCGCCCACTAACGTGGAGAGGGTGGGGCTTATGACCTATGATATTGCAGCCAGCCACCAGGGGGAGCTTCACTTTTGAGTAGCTCTCCTGTCTTCCATCTTTATATACAGTCTATGCCCCAGACACACGTGTCCAATAACTTCTGAAATCTTAAGCTTAAATAACCACTGTCACACACCACATAATTATGAGATAAAAGCTACTGAATTTTCATTTTTTTTTGTGCATTTCATGCACAAAGTCACTAACACCAGTCCTAAAAGTATATGGATTAAATATAATGAGGTACCCGGTTTGTTCATGCTGTTTTTCAAAATGTAATATTTGTCAAGCCTTTGTCTTGACACAATGTGAAAAGTAAGCGTCGGAATTGTTTTTCTTCAGCGAGAGAAAAGCTGAAATGAGAATGTGTTATTCGTTTAATGCAACAGTACAACAGTATGAAAACAGATCCCTAAACTGCACTCTAGTCCTTATTAGCTAAGAATAGCTTCAGATGACGGTGAGCGGGACCTTAACTGCTGGGTTAGCTTGTTCAGCGAGGACAACGTTAACTCTCCTCCCCTCACGCGGGGCTCTGCAGCCTGCTTAATTAGGACTGATTTATGAAGCTCCCATGGCAGAGGTTACTGTGACAGAGTCAGATTACTATTGCCCTACCCGCTGAATGGAGATGGCTGATAATGGAAATGTAATTGTGATATTGTACCAAACCCCTGAGGTGAAATCCGACAGTCGTGGAAACCTGAACCAGAGAACCGCTTCATTTGAAGGACACACTCTTAGCTGCGTTTAACACGTTTAAACTCTGGTCTTCCCAGCGTTGCCTGTGATCTTGTGCGAGGACATGTGGTTCTGCAGAAAAACTTGACGAGGCCTCTGACAGCGGAGAAGCAGATGGTATCTTTTGTGACTTTTTATTAACCTACCGGGATACGTGATGTTTATGAAATTAAAAGTAACAGTAGCCCTGTTGATGAGTATTATAAATAATTCTAGCGATATCTTTTTTTTTGTTTGTTTTAATAAGCATGAGCTCCCCAGGCGATTAATCTCTGCGTGGAACCCTTGGTGGATGATATTGGCAAGAAACTGATGGACACATCACACGGTCCATGCACCACAGGCATTTCTGCTCTATAAAATTATATTAGAAGCAGTCTGTCCAACTTTACTAAACTCTGTACATATATATATACACCGATCAGCCACAATATTATGACCACTGACAGGAAAAGTAAATAACTTCAACCATCTTGTGACCATCTTGTTTTTGGACCCTAGCCATCTAAGAAGAAGACGAACTTTAATGTCATTGCAATCAGCAGGTTGATGTCAGGTGTTTAAATGTAATAAATGTATTAATTATAAAAAAAAAAAGATCATATAATCTCTGTCTGAAATAAGAATAGTGGCTCAGCCATGGGAGAAAAGCTGTGCTTGAGCCTGCTGATTACTTTGAGTCCACCAGACTCTTTGTGGCTCGTTGGAGGAGACGGCTCGAGTAGATCTTGTCCAGATGTGGAAGAGGGGAGTCTAAAATCCACGCTGCTGCTGTTGTTTTTCTGCCACGGTGCAGCTCGCGTACCACACTGTCCATCATCCACAGGTTATAACGTACGCTCTCTGTGGTGCAGAGGTAGAAGGGTTCTTCCTTAGCATTCTCAGATAAAAGAGAGACTTCTGGGCCTTTTTAATAACGTGGGTGGTGTTCACAGTCCGGCCCAGGTCCTCTGAGACGTGCAAACCGAGGAACTTGAAGTCTGCATTTCACTGGACTTGTACATTTACAGTAAAAGTATCTATCTGACCTGGTGTTCATTCGTGTGGATGTTGCACCCACCTAGACCGGACCAGACACCCCCACCACAATGACAAAGCATTTCAGGCAGTTTGTCCAAGTAGCATGTGCAGCTGATCCGGCCCTCTCCATGGGAACAAGACGAAACAGTGGACTGACATAATGTATCATGGACACTACAGGAAAAAAGTTTTCTTTCACTGAAGCTCTTCCAGCTTAAAATACTACATTAGCACATGTTAGCCAGGGTTTCTGCTAGCACTTCGGCTAACGCTAGTAACACTATTCAGCTTGAGACAAACTAAGACAAAGTCAAGACAAACTAAGACAAAGACAAGCTGGCAATGCTGCATATCTGGTCACATCAGCTCTCCTCTTGGACAAGACGTCAGATTAAAGTTGTCATGGATCTAAGGGTTATATGACAATGTAAATGGGGCGGCTGTCATTTGATAAGCACCTTCTCAATCTTGCTCTTTATCGCAGTGTGTCATTTCTTTTTTCTTTTCTCTTTCACTGTTTGTTTTGGTGGTTGTGCTTGTTTGAGACAAATAAAAATCGAATTTAATCAAATGTCAACAAGTAAGTTTGTCTTAGTAGCTGCTGAAAGAGGAGGAACATTAATGTGGACAAATGTTTGTTTTTTAAAAAAAGAGAAAAGTTGTTTCAAGTCGTTGAAACTAAAGTGTTTAATCGACACGTTAAGTGCAGATATATTCCCTTCGATCTTGAGTCTGTTTGCTCATGCAAAACGAAACGTGATTAATATAGATTAAAAATAAATTTTATTTAATCGTGATTAATCAAAATTAATCCACAACAACCCTGTGATCAATCTGATGGATGCAGCAGAGAGGGGCCTTGAACTGTTGAACAGCTGAAATCTTGTGTCAACTTCATAAAACCTTAGAAAATGTTGTTAAAAGAAGCGGTGATGCAACTCAGTGGTAAACATGTCAACTCTTTTGAAGAGAGCGCACACAGTTCAAAAAACAAGACACTGTCTCAGCTTCAACACGATATGTTTTGTATCTACTTTAAATTAAATATAGTGTTCAGATCATCTGCGCAGCATTAGGTTTACTTCATTCATTTTACACAGATTACAGCATCAGAAGCAGTTTTATTCGTATTTGTTTAAATGCTGCACATATCAAATGGATGCTGCATACTAATGTTGCAACCTGGTGCAAACTGCAGACATCCTGAGCATAGATCTGCAAACAGTGCCACACTCCAGCACGCTGTGTGAAATCAAATAGAGAAGTTCTAATTGGGGCGGTAATTTGGCTTTGAAGCATGGCAGATGCAAGGAAAATAGTTTCAGTTATGGCTGAAAAGGGTAAGAAATAGAACCTGTGAGTGCTCTTTCATGGTCACGGCCTCGCTCCGTGTAAAATAAATTCCCACTCTGAGAAATGCCGCTTAATTGCCGCACCGTGACACCTTGCTTGGAAACCCGGCGACCCGAACCGTGAAACTCTCTCGACACTTTTCACGACCTCAATTTAACAAAACAGTGGCAGCAAATGCAAACTGTATTTAATTTGAGTCAGACATCAAACGGAGTCAATGGACAATAACCACAAGTCGGATTTATTTCAAATAAGAAAAGCTGCAAGTGAGTCAACTATGAGACACTTGTTCTGACATGATCTGCATCTACAATAATGAGATCTGGCTAAAAGATATATTGATTTTAAAAGGACACTTTGTTGACCTCCTGGGCCTGAAATATTACATGTAGACGAGTCAGATTAATATATCAGAATTATTGCATTGGAGAAAAGTGAGAGGCTGGAAACACTCCTGCATGTCACAGTTGTTTGTGGTCAGGCTTCTGTAAATTTGGGAGCATGGAAAATGTGTTTACTGCCAGTGTAAGCGAACTCTGGGGCTTTTAAACTTCAAAAAATTAGGTTTATAAATTAGAATTCGAACATTCTTTTGTCATGCCAAACAGACTTTTGATTGCAGGTATTTCTCTGAAGCTAAAGCTCTAATAAGTTTATCAAATAGTCGATGTGCAGCCTCCTTCTCTCTGTTACTCACTGATGTCCAGAGGATATGGACCGTTATGCTAACGTTAACTCACAGAAACCTCTTTTCAGATGCACTGCAGTCGTACTTTTGTTGTATTCCAGGACTGACGTTGTAAGAACAGGAACAGGTGACGTAAATGATGATTGACAGTTACAAGTAAATTGCCAGGAGTGCTGCTCAGGTGGAACAATATATTCCTCTGGTGCTCTTCAGTACTCTGGGTCTCAGAGTTGAAGCATGTAAGCAGACATCCGAGGCACTCGGGAGGATGTCACTTAAAATCATGACTATGTTGGTTGGTCTGTGTAATGCTTTGGATGTGGATATTACAGAGACCAAAACAAAACCAAATGTTTAAAAAAGTATTGAGTATTAGGATGCTCATGAGGTATAGACCGCTTCACTGTTTCAAAACAATGTGACGTTTTTTAAAGGGGCGGGGCTTAAATGGAGGCAAAACATCTCAAGCAATGTAGCTAGTAAACGGTGGTTACTATATTTCATGAATGGACGAGGAAAACACACATTTTAAAATGAAAGCATGAGTGTTTATTTGACTGATGGGACTATATTCACCGACCCCTACACTCTCACTCACTGGATGGACGATTTGATACCGAGGGGACGAAGTCTGGTCTGTTTTTATCAAGTGAAGCCTCTCCAACAAAGATATTACAAGAAGTAAGTGAAACCACTGGAGTGAAGTAGTAAATGCAACTTCTGCTTGGACACCCCTGAAACACACAACTAACGCTGAGTTAGCTAACGGTTAGCATTCATCTGTAAGAAGAATCCTCCAAATAATGAGTAACTTAACCTAATTTCTTTCACAGTTTATTCTAACTCATAACGTTATCCAAGCTTTAACTTATGATGCGTTACCTATTAATGTTATTTCATAAGAAGTGTGTGCGTTGTTGAGGATTGTCTTTAACCGCCAAAGTCAAACCAAAGTTGTCTACGAATGGCAGTGGCTGGTATGTGATAAAACTTCAAGTTAGTGGTTTTGATTTTTCGGTTTTGGCATCAAAAAATACATGAAAATGACATTTTCATGTTTGAAAGTGACAGTGTTCGCCTCAAGCTTCCCTCTGTTCTGCCTCCAGCTAACATCATGACATCATGTGTATGTTAGAAGTGTGTTTTCTAATGTTTTCATGTCTTTTATTTTATTTACCGCTCCGTATACAGTATGTTGAAGCTGACATAGATTGATAGAGGGTTGGGCATAATAAGCTAAGCTTCAGCTAAGCTTTTTTTTTTTATTTTTGTGTAATGCAATATTAGCATAAACTGTGTTTATTTGTTGTTGTTTTTTCTCTTTTGATTCTTTTGTATCTGAATTCACGTTGTAAACTAAACTAAACTAAATGATAGCCATGTTAAAATAAAGTCCTCTTGATGCCTGCTAGCATGATGATTGACAGTTGCCATTGACAACAGGTTCTTGAAGCATAAGAGTTGGAAAATGTGCAAAAAATGTGGATAATCCAACACTTCTTTATAACTGATGCAGGTTAACAAAACTCTAATATCGACAGTACTGTGGTTCCACCGTAACTCTGGGTTACTAGCATCAGTTTGAACAGTGGGAGTAAGTGGAGACGTGTCATCCATCTTTTTCTTTTTTCCTTTTTTTTTTTTTTGTCAGAAGTAGACCAGTGCACATTTTGTTGTTGTTGTTTATTCAAAAGGGAATATGCATAAACTGCACCATGCAGGGCTCCTTTTATACGTGCCTTCTTGTCAGGAGCTGCCAGAGATGTCCCAGTTAATGCAATAAAAGATTCAACAGTAACAGACAGCTGCAGGAAATTAAAGCGACGCACTCAAAATAAACCCAACAGCCAAAATGATAATAATAATAATAAAAAAATAAATTAAAACTAGTTCACAGGTTGTCTAAAGTGTGAGTCTGAATCTGGGACAATTAGACATCGGGGAAGGAAGGAATTATTCAACGCTGACCAGCAGCATAAAAGCGTCCAAGGAAATCAAGAGCAGTGCACCAGTAAACATGAATCCTTTTTAACTGGTTCCACTGTACGACTGTGCGGCTGCCTCATGTTTAATTCCCTGGTAGAGTTGACAGTGGCAGACAGTAGTGGGCCAATGCTGTAAGCATCAGTAACCAGGATGAAGCGTATTAGAGCTGAAGGCGCTTCTCCTCTGGCAGAACTTCAAAAAGTTCCTTTCCTCCAGAGAGGAGCGGAAATACGCCCGGCTGAGATGGCGATGGAGAAAGAGGAGAAGAGGCTCTCACAAAGGAAACGATGAGGGGAATAAAAAAAGAAGCGTGGAAATGGAGAGAGAGAAGAGCAAGAGGAGTGACATTAAGAGATTACGTGGGAAAAGACTTTGTCCTAAGGAGGCAGAGAAGAAAAGGAAGTGCAACGAATGAGTTTGTGACCTGCACTTTAAAGGCCACTGACTTTATTGAACAACAACAAGCTCTCAGTGATGTATACAGATGACAGGGCGGGAGGGCGGGGGGGAGAAAACGAGACGAGGCCGGAGCTGGACGAGACAGAAAGGTCGACAGAGACTGAAAGGAAGGAGGAGGAGGATGAAATCATGAATTAAAAGAAAAGTAAAATATCTGCTGGCTTTACTGAGTGTAGCCGCTAGAAAAGAAGCCGTCACCAAGAGGACGCACTTAAACCAGACACACAATCGTCTCATTTTTTAGGAATGGAAAGAATCACTTTCTCCAGGAAGGTGCAGGAAACTAAATTTAATAAACTTTGTAGAGACGCCTTTCTTTAAGGTTTTTTCAGGGTAATTTGTAACACTTTGATGTAAATGTACAGTTAAAAGGGGAAAATGCTGAAAATAAATAATTCCAAAGAAGTTATATGGAAAAGCTACTTCTGTTTAGCAGGTCAATAGCTATGTTTCCCTCTATCCGTCTCCTGGTCCTGGACTCATCCTCTCGTCCCTGAATGCATCATCCTCCACATCTACCTGTGACGCCTCCGATATTCAGTCATTATAGCAGCGAACTCACTGGTAATAGATCAGGTGCTGTCACTAACAGCTTTATTCATATATTCATTATCAGTCTCTCGTGTAACACGCTTCACTTATCAGGCCTGTCACGAAAAACAAGGAATTTTGCAGGATGATATATTGTCCCACAAATGATTGCTGATAAACTATGTTATTTTGGGACCACTAACTATCATTATTTCCACTAATATAATGATAATATGACATAATGATGTAAGCACACCTGTTCAAAAGCAATGAACTGATCAACTTTTATTTTTCAAGAGTATTTAACATCTATTACCGAGTTTGTTTCCATTTATCGTGCATTAATTGATTTATTAATCCTTCCTATGTATATAAAATATAATTACCCACATCTCTATGTTCTGTACACTTGTACATATGCTAATTTTGTATATTTTTTTGCTTATAATATTTTTACTTGTATTTTATTTTACTACATTTTTACTTTTATTTTATTATTTTTAAATATTTTATTTTTATTATTAAATATTATTGCTTATTTTATTTTATTTATTTAATAATATTTTATTATTAAATATTGTATTTGCCACCATCGCCTCTGGCTGTTTTTTTTAAAAGCATCCTTAGTCAGTTTCTATTGTCAGTGGTGTTGAATAAATAACACTGAATTGAGCTGAACTGAAATAAGACAAGACACTGACAGAGAACATGTGTGTAATGAAAAAACTGTGGCAACGTGGCGACTTAGCCTGGAGAAACAGCTGTTTGTGGTCAGTTTCCTGCCATCATCGCCTGTGACTAACAAGACCTCGTTACTGTAATTCCAACCGACTGCAGGCGCCACAAAAGACGAGAAACAAAAACATTTCCCCTGTACTGTCATGGCCGACGTCCATCCGTCCATCTGCCTGTGTTATTCTTTACATCTGCTCGTCAGCGTGGTGCATTGTGTCCTTTACTTGACCAGTAACGCCTTTTTTCTTCACGTCCTTCTCAGACAGACAACTTTATGCAGAGCAATGCACCGCGTGAGTTTGTCTTGATCAAGCGTGAGCTCGGGACGGTTGGACGGTGTGTAACGGAGACATGGAGACAGAGACTCGCTCATTGCACAGAGAAAAACATTCTTGCAGCTTGAAGTAAATATATAAATATATAGCACCACGTTCCTGCATGGAGCCGGCTCCAGAAAGGTTTGCAACATGTGGATTAAGAACTAAATCCTCCCCGCTTGGCGGTTCCAACGAGCGTGAACTCGCACACACAAGCGTCGACCGAGCCGTCCAATAAGCTAATGGCGGAGCACTTTGCTCATCGCACTCTGCCAATCTCGCTGAGTGTCACGGAGACAGTCTGCACCTGTGAGTGTGAAGAGATGGCATCTAAATCACCATCTCCCAGACTGCACACAACAGAAACAACACACACACACACACACACACAGGGATGGGATGGATGGGATGGATGTGAGGATGCATTATACGAGAGTTGTCGAGCAACTTCTGGTATTATTTGATTAGTTAATTGAAAAATGAGGGAACACAAAGCAAATCAAAAACAAAAACCAAACAAGAGGAAGGGAACGGATGAAGCGCGCCCATCAAGGCTCATCATCGCAGAGATTCTTTGAAAAGCAGCTTTCAGAAGGTCACAGAGGTCTTTCTACAAAGACAGGAATCATTTTGGATTTAAATTTTTTCCCCATTTTAACGATCAGTTTGTCTTTCCCTCAAGTCTTATTTCATGTGTCTTGTGTCCTTCCCATGTTTTTGACTCTTCAGACCTCACATAAACCCAAACTTTAGTTTGCTATGTATTTTTAATTTCTCCAGTTGGGACCAGTAGGTCCTAAGACATATAAAAACTAAGCATCATCTTTCAACAGGAAGTAGTAGTTTTTGAAAAAAACAATGTCCACATGCGTGGAAGCTGGGATTATCGTGTTATTTATGTTATTATAAAATCACCAACGTGTTACAAAATATACTGTAAATTTTAACACCTGGCTGAGCGAAACAGAATTGCAAACAATGAAGTACCAACGTCCTCAAACAAGTACTTTCTAATTAGTGAGGTTGTTGCCATTAATAAAATTTGTTAAATTTGTGAGTCATGTCAAACTAGAAACGTTACTAAGCATAAATAAATAAGTTTTAACCGTAGAATTTAACCGTCTGTAGGATGAATCCGATGAAACGCCCGCTATGTTTTTACCAACTAGTGTATTGACCCATTTCTACCACTAGATGGCAGACTAAAGCGTCCACTAACGAGGACAACGGGTTTAAATGAAGCAGAGTAAGCTGCAATAAAACCTAAAACTTCACGTCCCCATATGAGGACGCTGGGTCTCAGCAGGTTCAGTATACGAGATCTGGGAAATTCAGTGGCATTTCACTTATTTCCTTATTTCAGTGTTTGATTATTTTCATATATTTTGTATGATTGTGTCTTTTTTTTAGTTTAACCAGACACATTAGGGTGTATTTACACACAGTATCGGATCGGTATCGACGATACCAGCCTGAATTTTACTCTGTAAAATATTGCGTGGAACACAACTCCAAACGCTCTTACTGGAGGAAACTCTTCCTAACTGGACTTGAGGCAGGAAAGGAAACATCAGGGGAGAAAGAGATAGATGAAAGAGAAAGATGAGTACTGCAGCCAAGATGACGATGACCAATTCACAGTCACCTCAAAACACACCAAAAGAAGTAGAAGTCATCATGAGACATGGTGGACTAACATAAGCTACGATCACATCAGTGATTAACCTCATCCAGATACGTTATTTAATGAAAAAATCACACTCGTGTTCACAGATTGAACAGGCGGATGGATGGAGCTCTGTTGTCTGTCTATGGAGAGGAGGGGGGTCAGAGTTATCCATGATTGATAACAGTTTGTTTAGTGTCCTCCTCTCCACCACCACCTCAAAACTTTCCTGTCTGCAGCCAGTGACGCGGGCCATCGTTTATAACAGAGGCTGGGACTCAGGACGCATTGTGTTCACACTACCAGAAGAATGAGGTTGAATGAGGACACATGCCACCAAGACCACCTCAAACAGTCTACGTTAAAAAAAAAAAACGAATTATTGCCTTAATCTGACTTTAACTGGACACCTTAACTGCATGTAAACAGAGTTGTGCATATATGCATCTTAACTGGACTTTAACTGGACAACGCATGTGCGCATGCACCACAACCGCTGCGCTGGTGTATGATCCCAGGACAAAAGCAGGTAAAACAAGATAAACAGAGCCTGAGGGACAGCGCCACCTTACTCTGCACGATAAGTACTGTACACATTACGTACAAAATTTAAAAAAGTTGGACTATTATCCATCTGGTTGTTGTTTGAAATGCTGGTCTGCAGCATTAACGACTCTTGTTTATTATGTGACGGAACAGGTTTACCAGAAAGGGGGCCATATTAAACCGATGAAAAGACACATATCGCCAACTAGTGGGGAGGAGGAGGAGGACACGCTTCCGTCAGTTATTCGATTTTCTTGAAAGTCGTATTTCTTGTGATGAGATTTCCTAGATACAAAATGTACTTATTTTTTTCCACTGGTAGCCACTGGAGTGTTTTTATGGACCCAAACTTTCCCCAAAGGAAAGGAAACATAGTGATACAAACACAGTTACAGCATTTTTTTCCTCATTGCAGTAGAAAAACAGCATGTCCTGCACCACTGGCGGCCATGATGGATTCTATCAAGGCTGATTAAACGATGAGAGAGGAACTCAACCAAATCAAGTGACCCACATGCTAATGACAGGCCAAGCTATCGATAAAAGATAAACTGATGCATGTCCCACCTTACAGGATGTTAAAGAGCACGTATCTCAAGGGCTCTTGGACTATTTATGAAGTGCCTCCTACTTTCCTTTTGAGTCCATAAAAACACTCTAGTGGCCACCAGTGATTACTCAAATGAGAATAGACAAGAAAAAAAACTGTTGTCTTAGTTTTCTGTTCCTGTTTCTTGCTTTATTTTGAATTTTATGTCCTGTCTTAGATTTTCTTTGCACCACCCGTGTACATACGTCCTTGCTATTCGCCGCTCATTTGTCAGATTGTCTTCGTCCTCGAGCCTCGGAGCTATTCCACATGTATTCCCAGTTTATTTTCCCTTCATGCTTCTTGTGTTGAACCCTTCACGTGAAACATTTTGACTGCTCCTCGTGGCGTATTGATTGCCTGCACTACATCGGATTGTGAGCAAAGATTGCTTTTTGTTCGTCTATCTACATCCCGTGTCCAATTCCTTGAGACTTTCACACAATCAAAGCAAAGAAAAAAAAGGAAAAAAGTGTCTTCATGTCACATCTGAGCATCCTGACTATTACTAAGGGAAGAAACCCCACTTATCGGACGGCGATATCTCATCATCAAGTTGTTTTTTTTGTTGTTTTTTTTTCTCTCCCCACAGCGAGGTAATTCGTTTGCACTCAAGTTGTAATTTAAATATTTTCACCAGCCCTTGAAAGCAGCATCATGCGGCTAGAATACAAAGTGCCAACATTACTCTGCCACACGTTCCCGTCCGCAAAACTGACACTTGTCGCCGTAATGTCACCTCAAGTGCTGCCAAATAAATGAAGCAATTTCTGGGATTTGTGCGCATCTGCCTCAGAGGGCTTTTTTCTTCTCCAAATGAAATCACTCTTGTTATTGCTGAGCACGCTGGAGGTACAAAAAAAAAAAAAATTGGGCTCAGAAATACAGGCATCCATTAGCCGTGACACCCCCGGAGCAAAAGATGGCGCTTTACGTGGGGGACAGATTTTTGTGAAAAGAGGAAGAAAACTTAAAAACAGAGAAGGAAGTTTAGAAAATAAAAGAGAAAACTCAAAGATATATTGTTGGTGAAGATGAGAAGGAGAGAAATAACGTAAATATTGCATTCTATTCGAATTCATTATACAGTAATGCACTTGGGTGTAAATACACTGTATGTTTGTTTTTTCGCTTCTTTTTTTTTATTTTTATTTTTTTTAAAAACTGCCTCAGGAATATTGCTTCGTTTAATGGTCTCATAAATGATTTGCATTCAAAGCAAGAGCGGAAAAACAAGAGAGATTTAAATGAACAGAAACGAGGCAGGAGGAAGCCGGGTCGGCCGAGGACGCTTCAGCAGCATTTCTAATGTGTTCGTTCCACACACAAATCACAGAGAATTGGAGCCTCAGCCGCCGACTATTCTCTGACAGATCCTCCCAAGGTCTGCTCTTATTTGAGGCCTTTTTAATCAACGACCGCGGCTCATTTTTCTCACTGTTAGCGAAGAGGCTGCTGTACGACACTGCAACGATTCAAGGTTTACGACATCGATGGGAAACTTCTTCGAAGAGCGTGTGAACGACGAATGAAGTCAAGGTTCCTCATCGAATCGCGTCTTTTGAATCAGTAATTGGGCGAAGCTTCATTATTTAACTATCACGGTTTCTCAGTTAAGGGTCGTGTTTTCTTTGTGGATTTTGGACAATGTCTGAACAAACTAGGATAAGAAACACTTTTTTTTAGAAACTGATACTGATATGTGAGTGCTTCAGATGCAACGTCTTTATGCTCGATTCTCAAATCAAAACATCGATACTTTCAATACTTCAGTGATTGGAGGCAACGTAGGAACATAGTGGAAAGTAACTAAACTACTGACAAACCTTGTGAAACACCTCAGGTTGAACCACAACACAGAATATGAGGCATTTTAGTAATTAAACAATCATTTATTTTAATGGTCTTATTATTTTACTTATTTCTTAGTAGCTTTGTAGTGTTTGAAACATCTTTTTGTGTGATTGTGTCTCTGGTTTTTAGCTTGGTTATAAATTACTCTGATGTCTTATATTCTTTATGCAGCTATGATTTGAAACACTACTTTTTTAGATTCAACAGACACATCAGGGTGTATTTACACAAGGTATCGAATCAGTGTCGCAGATACCAGCCTTAAATTTTACTCAGTATTGAATCGTACCCAAAAATCAGTGGTATTGAACGGGACTAGTACTGATACTCGGCACCGGTGCTGATGCAAACAATAGTAACCAACCAAAAAGCAACACAGATTTCGGTGCCATTGACTTTTGAATTAGTGCCACCCTGAGCCTGAAGTACAAAGACTGGAAAAGATGTTTTTTGTTCTGTATCCAAAAAGTTCAGGGCAGGGCTGAATTTCCTTCATTCCCTTAATGTTAATGTGACCCACTCATTCAACATAAGAGATATTATCTTTCATTTTAGTTTTCCACGAAACAGCGCCCTCGAATTCAGAATAAAGTTTACAATACTAAAATCTAAAAAATAATATAATGCTAAATTCTTCTTACACAAACAAAAATTCTCAAAATCAGCCCCGACCTTTAAACACTTTGTTATCTCAGAATGCTTCTCAGATCCTTGAAACTCGTGAAAAATAAGAAAAATGAAAAACCAAATATAAAAACCTTCGTATCCTCTTTTGTCGCCACAAGTTTCCTTCTGCACTTGTCTTTGTGTAAATCGTGGCTGTTTCTATGTAAAATGTCAGTGTATAAATGTGTATATTCTTAGTTTGTGCTGATTCTGACGTCTCTGTATATGATAATAATTAAAACAAACAAAAAAAAATCCACGAAAGTCGGTGCTGCAGACGCGTCCAGTGCAAAACGACCGTAAAGTAAAACTGTTAAAAGTTTGACTGGACTTCACCTCAAAAGATGCAGAGTTGGAAACCTGCAACAAGTCCTCGAAGCAGATATTGTGCACAAGAGGCAACACCTGGAATTTGATTAAACATCTGGCAACACATTATTAATAATAATAATAATAATCTCAAAACTACCGGTTATCAGATAAAACCTTAACGATACCCATCCCTAGGCTGCAAGGGCTTGTACAAGACTGGTCGACTTCACTGCTGCTTTAAGCATCGTGTAGTCACTGGTCACATGACGATAACAACATGGCCGCCTCCTAGAAGACAGGTGAGGAGCCCAGTGAGTCCTTGGTTTGTCAAGTGTGTGGAAACACTTCACTGAAGATGAAGTATCTGAAGTGTCTTGGTGTGACATGATTCCAGAAACACAGAAGAATTTTAAAGCTGCTACAGGAAATATTTTACCAATTAAACAATTCAATTGAAAATTAACAAATCAATAGACCAGATATGCATGAATGAATATGCATGACGTAACAGACAAAACACCAATTGCCACTGACTCGTTGCGACACTCCCTTCAGCTCTCTCCAAAAAACAAAGATACAACAAAAGAAACTCATCCAAGTTGACTTTGTTTTACCTTTTTTTTTATACCATCACATGGTCGACTGACGATCTTCACAGACATTGTTCAGCTCTGTTTTCATTTCACATCCCGCAACTTTGATCTTTTGATTCACTTGTGCAGCTCTAATCAGCTCCTTTTTCCACACACAAACCTTCGATCCAACGAATCGTGACCGGCTGGTTATGTCGGAGAAGCGTTTAGTGTCTGAGGAGTCGGCAGGAACCAGACCAGAGCTAAGTGAACATTAGACTTACAAGGTTTAAATTTATCAAAATTGGCAACTGCTCCAAGTTTCAAACTTTGATGTTATTTCATAGTGAAGACACGTCTTTGACGCGGAAAGTCTGGGTTTCCTTCTGTTTCATGCCAGCATCGATCTTTTAAAAAATGCAACAGTGAAGGAAAAAAAGCACACGTACGCTACACTGCACCGGCAGGCATCAAAGATAAGGAGGGGAAACGCGTACAGTTCTTTACTTTACGATCACGACAGAAACGCTTCAGTGTGTTTGGCCTTCGTTTTCTTTAAAAATAAAGATTTTTTTTCTTGTTTTTTTTCTGTTACGTTAACCACAGCTTCATTAGACTTTAGACTCCAATTATCAGACAACTAGAGGCTCCAGAATGGAGTAAATCCCCATAGACCCCCCAACTTTACAGCATTATTAAACATGTTTACAGCCTGGTGCCAAAAACAAGTTTGGTCTCAACAGTTTATTTCACTATTCATGACGACCGTACGGGTTTTATTAAGGTTTGGAATTTTGCAAAGTTAAGGGAGTTTCCACTTTGAGTGACAGGTGTTAGCCTGAGCTAACAGGTAGCGGAGAGTTTGGCGGTGGGCGGGTCTCAACATCCAGGCTGCTTTAGCTCCGCCCCAACATGACCCCCCCCCCATGTCCATATTTGGATTATCCGAGTGTGGGCGGAGTAAAGCTAATCAAACATGGCGACTGCAGGCTCCGCCCACTTTGAGCTTCATTTTCGAGGTTCATAATCCAACAGGTGATGTCACGATGGGTTTGTCCACAGTGTAAACAGTCAATGGTGCAAAGACCTGAATCCAGGTTGTGATTCATTGGGAGTACATTTCCTAGAATTTAGGACACATTCCACTTCACTCATTTTCAAGTTAATGGACCAGGAGAGGCCAGTTAAGCCTCCGCCATCTATTTCCTGTCCTCCATTAAGCTCGTTTCCTGTCCCCTTCCTGAGCAACATTAGAGGGACGTGTCGACGCACCACGAGGACCGGGTTTGCATTTGCATGTGTGGACGAGGCCGGTGCGTTGGCATGTTTCGATTCATACACCAGGGGAGTGAATAATGGGGCGTACTGCGCAGGTAACATGGTGTAAGTAGGTGTTAACTATGACAGATTGTGCTGTCACTGGTGACCATGGCTGATCAGTTAGATCCCCCTCACCTCTCCGCTCCTCAATTATTTCACAGTCGCATAACCGCACGGAAGGCAATAAATCTCACATCTCATTTCATACGCTTGATTTCAGCTCTAATGTCATGGCACCTCCAGTTTCGATTACTTTTTTTTTTTTTTTTAAGGGGCGGTTGGAGAGGGAAGGGGGCATTAGCTAACAAGGAGTGAGCTTGTGTCAGTGTTTAGTCCAAAAAGACTCAGATGCAGGAAATGG
This sequence comes from Mugil cephalus, assembly GCF_022458985.1. Classification (NCBI taxonomy): domain Eukaryota; kingdom Metazoa; phylum Chordata; class Actinopteri; order Mugiliformes; family Mugilidae; genus Mugil; species Mugil cephalus. The sequence goes on along the minus strand of NC_061785.1, from coordinate 3,609,813 downwards.
TTTCAAAAACCAAACATTTATATAATCTGTATCTGTATTTGCATCTTATTAAATTTCTTGCCACAGCGAAATGCATTGTGTATATATTTCTGTCACTCTGTGTTTTCTCCAAATAAAAATTAATAAATTGTGCATGACCCTGGATTTTTAACATATTCTTGTGAAACAAATCTCATGGGATCAGTTCCTCTGATGAGATTTCAGCCTGAAACAAACATTTTAGGGATAAAAGTGGAACCGTATGGATTCAAACTTAAAGGCGGTTTAGGCTTCTAAAACTACACCAGTGCTTCTCAGAGTGTTTTCATTACTGGTGGGTAATGGAGACATCACTGGTGAGACGCGTTACATGGCAGGAAATATTCAATTTAATGCATATTTTTTTTTTCCGTGACAAAAATCCCTGATCCACTTTTTTTTTTCGTTTTCCAAGCGTCAAGTGGGAAAAACAGAACAGCCGCACACAGAGGACCGCGATGTACTGCGGTCTCCTACTTTTTGCAACATCTTATTATTTTTGAAAAGATGTGCAGCGGTAAACAGGCTCATTGCAGCCAACTAATGCAGGAAAAAAAAAATGGATTTGCTTTGTTTTTTTGTGTTGCTTCTTTGCACGGCTTCATTATTTTCTGTACTTTCAACTTTTGATTTTGAAGCAAGTAAAGGCACAACTGAACTTTGTGCTATTTGTTTTTTAATGATTGTTGATTTGCTATGAGGTGTAACATAACTTTGTGTGTGTTTAAGATGTGTAATTTGTCAGGATTTCTGATCAGGTTGGGCTTGAAAATTCCCTCTTATTCAAAGTGTGGAATCATGAGAAGCACTGAACTACGCAGACCACAAGAGCTACGTGTTTCTCGCTTTAGTATTTTCGGCTGCTTCTCCATCTCCACAATTTGGATCAATAAAGATGGAACACAGCGAGGAAATGTAAACTGAGGAGGTTCTGAGGTGCAAACATTTGTGTGACTCATCTTTTTCTGAGGAAGTTTCAGTTGCCTTTTTTGAAAGTGACGCAGGAAGTTGGACACAACACACAAAAAGACACAACGCCAAACTGATGATGAGTGCACCAGTGGCTTTCGTCTGCACCTTCATGTCACGTTTTTGACCTGGAACACATTAAGAAACTGATTTCGGTGAAGACTTTGGGACAAAACAGCAAGTTGCCCAAGTGACGCATTTATGCCGAAGAACGCTGTCACTCATTTATTCTTCCTGGAACAGCATCTGTCTCTGGGAAATTTTGTGACACATGAGCCAGAATCTGAGAGACGAGAGAAATTTGTCACTCTGCACGATGTCCCTGCTGAAGTGGCTACCATTCACAGCGAGGTGTCCAACTTGGTAAAGGCGTGCGTTTTTAAAAAAAAATGGACACATTTATAACACATTCTTGAGATAAGGAATCCAAGGCTGCCACTACTGGCTCTCACTAGCGCTTTCCACACAGAAAATTGTCAGGCACAAGAAAAAAAAAAAAAGCCTCTGTCACCCTAGAGAACTAATTCCTACGCTCACTATGCAGACCTGACACACTGCCCCGGAACAGTAATCACGGCTAGCACCTGCCAGCACCGCTTATATTTTGTCACCGGAGTCTGTCTCCGAGCTGCTGATCCAAGGATCTGCAGAGCACTGATCTCCACAGAAGGGGGCTTCAACGCCAGAGCTCCCCCCTCTCAGGACTTCACTCGTCACTCGGTTTAAAGACGAAGGAACGCTGCACTAAATAAATTAACGAATGCACGACATAATCCTGCGACGAAACGTGCCTTAAAACCAACCAGAATCAGCACAGGGGTCACGGGGTGGAATCAGAGACGCACTCGCCGTGTTCAAAAGTCTGACAGCTGTGTTAAATATTAACGCCAGCGTGGAGAGTCGAGACTGGACGGGAAGAGAACACCACAGTGACCGGGTAAAAATAATGAGTTTTTTTACAGGAAGAAACGAAGTAGGCAGGAAAAAGAAAAAAAGATGCAGCAAGAAGATAGAAAAAAGTGAAAGGAGGGCGTATGATGAATAGGTGACATAAGTGGTTGCAGATTTTAATTAGAGTCTGAGCGTGTTCCTCTAACGTGCATCAAGTTGCGAGTGTGAAAGATGACTTTAGTGCCACGGAAAAAAGAGCAGCACTACATCTCACGAACCCACTATGAAAACAAAGCCAGCGCTGCCCTAGTTTGACACGAGCACAGCTGACAAAGCAGTTCAGAGAACAGTGCTCTGATCCCACTGAAACATCACAGCTTGTCTAGGATTTCACTCGAGTCGTGAAGCGGCGTCTGCGCGAGTCCCCGTAGAAGCCGTTCATTACGTTACGTAGTTTATGTAAACATGGTTAAAATGGTAAATGAAAGCCATCTATGATCAGGGATGTAAGAAACAAGAAACAAGTCTAAAATTAGACTTGGCAGCTTCTGGAGCAGGGAAGTCAAACATAAGAGGCCTGGAGGCAAAAGAAACAGACCTCCAGAGGGTCCAGTCTGAGCCACGGGATGAATTTGCAAAGAAGATAATAACTGTTAGTAACTACAATTCCTACTTTGTCCAATAGGTTTGCACTGTTGTAATTACAGTGATATAATAGTAATAGAGAGTCTGTCGAACTAGAGAATGTAGCATCTGAGCTGTCCCTCTATGCTGATTGGTTCTGAGCTGGTCACGTGTTTCATGGGCGCCATGTTTGCTACATCTAACCAATATTCACCCATAGAGAAGTGGCAATAACAGAGAATAAAGTTGGATTAAAAGTTAAAATATGCCACAGGATCAGGAAAACACAGAGGAAACTCCACCGATACCCAAAGTGAAAAAAGAAAACATGGAAAGTTTTGGAAAAGATTAAAAGGAAGAACTGGATGTAAACTGATTTCTCCCTATTATGTGAGGTAAATGTCAGTGTCTCTATTTGACGTTTGTTAAAATTTTATACAGGAAAAATAAAGTCAGACCATCATTAATGTGAACCTTGATCTCAAAAACACTGCTTTACAAATGAATGAAGTTTGAAGCTAGCCTTATGCTAACCTTATGCTAGCTAATTATCTAGACTAAAGGCTTAGAAAAGTAGCAGCTAGCGTCATATATACTGTGTTCATGTAATTTATGTCCATGTAGATAGACACGTTTAATTGTAACTTTGCCTCGGTTATATATAATATATTTTGTATTGTATTTGTATTATATTTTGCAAAGTAGCTAAAACTGTCAAACGATCTGGCCCATAATGTTCTTTATTTTTTGAGTTGCTAACTGTTTGATCGTTTTCTGCCTGTTGGTCTCATCCGACCAAATCAATTAACATAAGAAAACACATTTGATTCCCCAAAACTGTAACTATGGATTCACCTCTCACTGAATCCTCTTCGTTTTCCCACCAGGGTCCATATCTGTGACTTTTATGTCCGGCGTGTAGCAGGGCCGACTACAACTTGTTCAACCTTTACCCGAAAAAAAAAAAAAAAAAAAAAAAAAAGCAGCTGGAGAAGTTGGTAAATCGATGAGTGAAACTATTTCAAAGCCTCCAGTGATCCGGTTTGAACATTTCTGGAACAGAATTTGGTTGCTGGGGCAATATTTAGCCGGCCAGACTCCTCCGCGAGTGAAAGAAAGGAGCGGAGGAGGGAGGGAGGGGAGGGAGTCGAGGGGGAGGGAGCGCGATAGCTGGTGGAATCAGTTTTGATGCCGAGAGCTGTGCGTTGACCCTGATTAAATGCCTCCCCCCGACTCACTGGGACCACTGATAAGAAGACCAATGCTCTCCGGGCGGCCGGCGCGCGAGTCAGGTGTGTTCACGAGCCAGAGCGGACGGCGACGAGGCGTGTCTGCACACGTGCATGCACGAAAGCGTGCGTGACAGTGTGTGTGTGTGTGTGTGTGTGTGCGTCGTCTCAACACCAATTCTCCTGTGTAAACATGCTGACCTGGCACAACACCAGTCGACACTTTGAAGTTGGCTATAGTCGCTGTAATCTCCCTCCCCACCTCCCCCTCCTCCCTCCCACCCCACACACACACACACACACACACACACACTGAGCCGGCGGCAAGACTTAACACAAGCAACCTTCTGTGGCTTAGCGTGTGGTCGCTAACACACAAACAGCCCCCTCCTCGCCCACACACACACATTGTTGCGTATAGTTGCATCCTCTGTCTCCAGCAGAGGAAGATGGAGCAAACTATCTCACACAGGAACGCGTTAACGCACTTTCCATAAACGTGCCACCTGTAATGAGGATTTGTGCTGACGGTTGTCGCGCTTTTTTTTTTTGTTTTTTTTGCTAAAAGTGCCGACCGCTCCTGAGTGCGTCGTGCTGCTGCTGCAGCCTCGGAGCATCTTCAGGTCTTCAATCAGACTCGCTAACTTTTCCTGCCCACAGCCGACGCCGACTCTCCACGCGTGCGCCGCTGTGATAGTCCGACTGCAAAAAGAATTCAACTATTACGAGGAGACAAACGAGTCTCCTGACGCTGGCCTGAACACGCTGCATGAGATCTTCACTTTTGTTTTGCCGGGGATAACAGGTAGAACACCTAGAAGGTGTGAGAGCTAAAAAAATAAATAAAAATGCTGCAGAACTTCACTGACTTGATGCACAGAACCCGTCTGGAAAGGCAGCCCCGTCAACAAACACTCCTCTGGTGATCTATCAGCGTGTATCACTGGCTGAACACAACAAGCAGCAGCTGGAGACGCTTTGAAAGATGGCGAGGAATGTAGCTAGCTGTGTGTTTAACATTTAACAATGTGAACATGAGAGGCGCCCTCAGGGGCGACCATCATCACAGTGAAAGAAACAACAACAACAACAACAAATCCTGCAAACAAAAATCACACATGCTCGACGTGTTGAGGGTTTTTAATGCTAACGGCTATTTTAGCAGCGATCACCGAGTCTTTACATCTAAATTTGTGTTTTCATTTTCTTCATGTCTTAACTGGTATTTTAACCTGATGGCTGCTGCTGATTCATGTAGATGAGCAACGGTTGAATCTGAGAAACATTAACCTAAAAACATTCCATGTTCTTTGACCTGGACACACACCTACCACATCGTCATGGACGCCTCTCTCAAGTTTTAAAGTTTTAAATGCTCTTGAATGAAGCTCTAACTGGAGGTGACTGTAACGTACCGATGGTCGCCACAGCTACACATCAGAAAGGGCGACAACTACTTACTTTTTAAAAAAAAAATCTAAAATAAACCCGACATGTGCTCACACAGCCTCAATGGTTTTCTTTTCTGATGCAACTCTCTGGGTTCTTGGTCCATTAATGTTTTCTGTTATTGTGCGTCAGATATTTTGTCATAATATTGTCTGTCTGTGTCTAATTCTGTAATTGTCTATCATGTGATTGTTGTTTTAAATTTTCTGTGTCTGTGTTGTAAGTTGTGACTAATGCATCAGTGTTGATCAATGTGCATCGTCCCAGTTCAATAAACTACTGCGACTATATGTTATTTTATTAACAAGGTAAAACTCACTGAAATTTAAAACCTCTTTTTCCAGAGTGACCTGATCAAGAGAGCAGCACAGAAAACACAACGGCTTCAGCGAACGCACAAAACACAATATCAACTCCTCCTGCATCGTTCCAGGAGGACGACATTTAAAAAGCCTTTTCACCCAGATTCGGTTCTGACTCTGCATCTGTACGACGTCCTGGATGCACAGGCCCTATCAGCTGAGACTTCTACACAAACGTGTAGTCAGAATAGATTTAGAAATAAAAGTCGTCCAGTGACAGAATCTACGAGCCAACGAAGACGGACAACGTGTCGGCGCCTAGAAGGAGCAGTGATGTACATGACACGCAGCAACCAGTAATAAAATATAACTCAGTAAAAACAGAAAAAATGCTGATGCTTAAATACTCAAGATATTTTCTGACATAGTCTGAAGCTGTTTCACATGTAGTACTATAAATTTGTGTTTAATAATAAAATTAGTGGTGGTTTTATCTCATTTTTGAACAGGGAAGTCGTTGACCAATCAATCAATCAATCAATCAATCAATCAATCAATCAATCAATCAATCAGTCAGACTTTAAAAACATAGCACAAGTGCTGTAAACAATAATCCCACCTGTACCCATCCAACCCCTTCCCACCACACGCACGGACAAAGACACAACTTAAAAATTTGTGTAAAACAAATAAAAACATATTCATTAGAACAGGATCAGGAGAAACTATCGCAGGAGGAAACAACAAGAGGTTGGAGAAAAACGACAACTGAATAACCCTAAAAACAATATGTAGACCTAAGAATATAAAATGAGATAAATAAACAAATAAATAAATGAACAGATACACAAATAAAATCAGACTTAAGGTCATAAAAGCACTATAAAATGCTACCTACTGAGAAATAGTAAAAGAGTAAATAAACAGATTCAATTAAAAGCCAAACTAAAAAGTCTTGAGTTTGCCTTTGTTTGATGTTTGATGTTTAATTGAATTCTCTCTCATGCTTTATTTTACCACAGCCCTGTATGTGTGTGCGTGTACCCTGCAGTGTGTGTGTGTGCCCTGTATGTGTGTGCGTGTACCCTGCAGTGTGTCCTCATGTGTTCAGCTCCTCACACACATAACCAGTGGTGATGTGGAGAAAGGACGCAGCCTTAGGACGCCACAACACGGGTGAGAGCCAGCTCCTTCATCGCTCATGTCCCGCTTACACACTCCAGTCACACAAAACACACAACTGCCACCGAGCTAACTGGACTCGAACATGTGTCAACGCTGCAAAATGTAAAAAAAACTGTGAGCAAACATTCTGAGCGAAGGCGGCGAATCTACGCGGAGCCACGTTATTATACGTCTGAGGCTCATTGGCTGATTCTTTCTTATTCGAGTCCAGGACTGAAGAGGTTTAGGAGCCCCTGATCAGACAGAAAGCTACTTAGGGTATTAAAGTGGGGCAGGGGCTTCTCAGTACTTTTACCCCACAGGATTAAAATTGAGTTAATTTAATCTCACCGTGGGACTCAGGCACACTAGCGAAGATCCTCTGGTACAGGGAAACAACCAATAACACATTTTCAACCCAGTTTTAGAAGCTGCATTAAGATGAATTCAAATCTAATATATATGTATATATATATTTGCTTTTATTGCTGCTCAAATTCTAGCTCTTGTGTTTTCTAATTATATAAAGTCAGCGTGCACAGTTCGATAAAGGTTTAAATGCCTCTCACATGCACTGAGGAGAATAAACTTGTGGTGGAAAGGAAAACAGGTTAGGCAGCTTTCACCAGAGCGCCGCTTTTTTTTTTTCCTTTCTCCTGCCTGAGTTGCCAGATATTCAAACTCCAGGCAGCGTTTTTGGCCAGCGGGCAGATAATCTTGTTAGGAACAATTAACTCGGTTGTATTGTTGAATATATAAAGTCGCTCCCTCACACGGCAGCGTTTCGGAGGCGCGGCGCCTGGCGCCACTGACAAACTCCCAACGAAAATGTCAATGAGGATCGGCTCTGCGACGCCGCGCTGACATTTCAGCAAAAAAAAACCAAAAAAAAACAGCTGAAGTCGTCCGAAGATTCACCCGGTGTGAACTGTGTGCGTGAGAATCCAGCAAATAAACCAAACTAATTTAATTTCTGCTGCTTTTCCTCTTGTACTGCACTAACTGTATAGAGAAAGATTTATTTTGCTGCAAAAAGAAAGATTGCACTATATTGGAAGAAATTCTCTTTAACCACAAACCGATAATGATATAGAGAAATCAGCCATATCATTATGACCACCTTCCAGATACTGTGTAGGTTTCCTTCGTTGCCTCCAACAACTCATTAGACAATCGACATGGACCTTCTGAGGGTTTTTTTAGTTGTTCCTAAAGTGTTTCTGTGTCAGGCTGCATCCTGCTGGTCATTTCTATGGGGTGGGGGGAGTCTGGTCTGGTCTGGTCTAGATGGGTGCTGCATGTCAGGTTCCCATCAGAACACTAAAGTGTCCCAAGGTGCTCAATGTCACTTACTCCTCCTGTCAGTGGTCATAATGTTGTGGCTGATGGGTGTATTTATCCAGAGTGTGTTCAGTGAATTACCTTTTTTCTGGAAAGCTGGTTTAAAAAAACGATTTTTTTCCCTCTTTAATCTGACTATAAAGTTCATCAACCCAAAGAACACGTTTTCAGTCCCGAGAGCCCGTTCACAGACGTCTGACTAACTCAATGAGACGTGGCCATGACAGCTTGTTCTGCGTATTAGGCCAAATGTATGTATCTCCCAGAAGAAGGTACAACAGCTCTAGGGAGGTTTGAAAAGAAGCATTCCAAATAATTAATTCTGCCGAACAAAAAGAACAAAAGGAACAAAAGGACAAGCTCTTAAACGAGGGGTGGACACAAATGAGTCATTTGTAGACGTAAAAATAGACAAAGAACAACACATATGTACCGACGAGGACGACGGAGAAGAACTGAGGAATGAGAATAGTTAAACACGTGTGGTTAATTCAATATGACAGCTTTCTAACAGGGAACAGGGCCAACGGGGAGTGAAAATGTAACTGAATAAAGTTATAGGGCTGTCTTTTATTTTATTTCTCACTAACTACTGTGCGATCAGACCTTTCTCCATCATTCTTTATGAAACCGTGGCCTGATTTTTAAGCATTTTTGTGGCACCGGGAATGAAATCAGTTGGAGGTGTGCAGCTCCCCATCCAACGACTCACTGTCCTCACCTAATAGCTCAATGTAGATGCTCCTTTAGATTTCAAGCTCATTTGGTGTTAAAAGAAAAATAGCTTCATTTCAGGGTACATATCCTCATAATTAAACCCAACCTGTATTAAAAATGCTATTTATGTAAAGCATAAGCGTCCAACAAGAGGTAAAACAAGTCTACGGAGGTTTGAAAGAAGCATTCCAGATAAAAAGAACGAAAGCACAAGGTCTTAAACAAGGAACGGACACATGAGTCATTTGTAGACATGAAAATACACAGAGAACAACACATACATAGAAGAAGAATACATAGGCCTGCTTAAACGAGTGCAGCTAATTAAATATGGCAGCTTTCTAAATGCACAGTGTGCAGGTGCAAGTGAATAAAGTTTTAGGGCTTTCTTTCCTTCAGCTAAGTATAGTGAGATCTGTTGGTGGAATTAAATGAGGCAGTGAAAGAAGAAGCCCTCTGGACTTTCTAACATTCACTAATTAATTAAGATAAAACAAGAACAAGGCGATGCAGCCTTCTCTGACAGAAAGTGTTAACAGCAAATACTATACGATAAGGTCCATACTTCATACTGCCATAATTCAAGGGTTTTTATTTGTCATTTTCAACCGTACAGAAGCATGAGATGGAGCGAAATGATGCACTCAGGTCCCAGATTATTACCATAGTAACTATAACATATATATACTAACAAACAGTACATGTAAGTAAACAGTATAGAAAAGAATAAAGATAAATAAAGTGGAAATATAAATAAAAACTGCAACATAGCGACAGGAATTGTGCAAGTTTGCGCAAGGAAAATGTGCAAAACATTGGGGTTGTGCAACTGACACAGCTCCACCAGAGTTTAACAAACTTACAGCTTCTGGCAAGAAAACATCTCATGTAGATGAAGCAATTTTTTCTAAATTCACTGAGACAAACTGACAGGAATTAGTTTCTAAGTTGAGGAGTGTTGTGGAAATTCATTAATACACAGGAAAAGATGTTAGAATCCCTTGTGTCAAGAAAAAGGAAAACTCATTTAGAAGCTTTGTTTAACTGAGAAACCAACCAGCAGGTATCTACCAACTAGCAACCAGCTAACTAGCCTAGCCAACAGCAGCAGGTAATAAGTGAAGGGACATGCAACTGCACTTCAACCAACACTTCTCCCATCTGCCCAGTGTAAAACACTAGAAGACACCAGCTAACTAGCCTAGCCAGCGGGTATACTCCCATAGCTCAGTCATTGTAATTCAGTTTAATTCAGTCATTTTAATAAAAACATTTTGCATCACTCTCTGAGCAACTGTGGCCTAATTTTTAAGCAGCAGAAGTCTGCTACCTCGCTAAGAAATTGTGCAGCTCCTCATCTAACAGCTCACTGTGGCTGCTCCTTGTTGTTGCTTTACAACACACAATATTTCAAAAAGCTACCACAAACCTAAAACCTGATGTCCCCATGGGAGGACGCAGGGTCTCAAGGGTTAAATCCAAACTGTGTAAAAAAAAATGTTTTTTATGTGAAGCTGCAGCAGTATGAAACGTTTGGTTTGGATTAGCAGCAGTCTCTGAACCCCCTAGATGTTGCCTGATAATGTTTTAAACAATCTGATGTATTTGTACATAGAGATTACACAGAAGTAACGTGATGTGATACCACCGACGGTGATACACGCTGACATTTATTAACTGAGAAGTTTTGTGTTGTCACTTTAACATGACATTTAATAATCGGTCCCAGCATTTACTAATTAAAGTTGATTTAATTCATAAACTTTGTCATTATATTGCATTGTAAGACCTTCCTGAGATGTTAATCACAGACACGTAGCTGGTAAACAAAAAACGTTGAGCTATTAAACCATTAAACCATGTGATGGACATAATGAAAGATTTTCTCTCGTCCCTAAGAAGAAGAATAAAGATGCTAAAGTCAGATTTTTTTTTTCCCCTGGCTGAATATGACAGCTCAAACTCCAGACAATTAACATGTCCACGTTCGAAGGTGGCGCAAGGTCAAAATACTGGAGACAGATATCTTGAGAGATTCAACTCTTTTTTTTACTTTTTACCGCAAATACATGCTGAGGTGTGAAATTCAAGCTGCTGCCAAAGGGCAGAATTATTTTTGAATGTCATTATTGTCACAGTTTTCTCTACTTGCAGCGGAGCGGCTCCAGGTGACTGTAATGAAATCTGAGTACAGCTCTTACAGCGATGCCAAGTTCTGTGGAAACCAGACTAATCAGTAACCCTGCCGATGGGCGCGATGGTCCCCCCTCCCAGGGAGGAAACCACACACTCCAGCCTCTGCTGCTGCTGCAGAGACAGGGTTCAGGGACGCATTTATAAACCACGAGTGAAGAACTGATTTTGAACTGTGCTGCTAACACATACTGGTTTGAAGATGGAAACTGACATATGCTACATACACTAATCAGCCACAACATTATGACCACTGATAGGAGAAGGGAATCTGATCAGGGTTCTGCTGGGAAATCTTTGGACCTATGACCTAGACCAGCTGTCTTCAACGTTTTATCCGCCCAAGGTCCCCAAACTGACTACAAATTAAGTAGGGACCCACTACCTACTATATGTGTTCTATATTAAACTCGACCTAGTGCTATTTATAAATATACATCATTATTATCATTTTGCAGCCAATATTAAGCTACTTAAATAATACACAGGTTCAAATATATATATATATATTTTTTTTTAAATTTTATTTTAAATATTTAGTTCATATGCTGCCTTTTGATTTGCTCAGCAGCGATAGGGGCGGGGCCTACTGTGTGCAGGAGGCTTAGATTGACAGGTCTAGTGCAGCCCTCCATGTGAAACAGTGCGTTGTTTGAGGCAGCTCCTGTATCACTGAATGAATGAAGTGTTGACTGAAAGATAACGTCTTCTGCCTCCATTTATCCCTTCACTAAAATATGTTGGATTCATGTTAATGTTTATTTAAAGAAATTTAAATTTGTCGAGGAAAACTTAAAAAACAAAATGTCTAATCAACCAAAGATTTTGTGACCCCCTCCTGCAGTACCTCTGCAGACCCCCTAGGGGTCGCGGACCCTGTTGAAGACTTGACACCAAGACCAAACCAGGCACCCTCACCCCACGGCAATGATAATCCTTGATGGTTTACAGCAGCCATGCCCTGCAGGATGCAGCCTGACACAGACACACAAATGGTTTGGGAAAAACTCAATTCAATTTTATTTATATAGCGTCAATAACAATACAAATTGTCTCGAGACACTTTTCAAAACCTCTGGAGAAGCCTGAAGGCGACGGTGGCAAAAAAGAAATACTCCAGGAAGAAACCTTGAGCAGAACCCAGCTCATAGAGACAGAAAATAGAGAGAAGAGAACAGCAGGAGAACTGAGATAAAATTCTATCTGTCATAGATTAATCCATCTGACTGAAGCAAACGTGTAGAATCTGATGATGATACAGATACAAGATATAGAGGGTGTGCATTAACGTCACTTCCACTGGGGGCACCACTTACAGCATAAATTAATATTACCTGACACTAAATGTGAACCACAACACCATGTTTCTGTGTCTGGATTCCAGTTGTTTCTTCTAATGCAGTGATACATTTACCTCTCTGTTCTTTGGCAGATATCTGCTTTTCAAATCTGTTGGTTCAATCAATCATGGAGACCGTGGAGACATTCACGTTCATACCCTCTAGATCCCAAACTGATCAAGTATCTGTGGGACGTTTCACAGAGGCCCCTCCCCTCACAGACCACCCCCACTAACAACATTAAACACCCTCAGTAGGTCCATGTCCACCCTCTGATGAGTCACCACAAGGGAAACCTACACAACATTAGTAGTCATAATGTTATGGCTGATCTGTGTATTCTAGTGCTGCCATATTTTTCTCTTTGCCAGACAAAATGTTGCTTTGATTCAAGCAAGCGATTTAATAACTGGATGTTTGTATTTTGTAGCTGGGAGCATTTTTTTCTGGCATCTAACTGACTTAACTGGACCTTAAACCTCCACATCCTTGAGATCCATTCGTTTCTGACATGCCTCATCTAAGACATATTTGTACCATAGGAAACATTTCCTAGTTTTTGTTTCCACTAGCTACACACTAACCTTTGACATGCATTTTCAATAGCGCAGGTCATCTTCTGTTTTTTGGTTGTATTATACTGTGTAAAAACTGAGGAATAAACTTTGCAAAAAACAAAACCTGGCTTCAAGATAAGGCGACAGAAACAGAAGCTCTGGGAATAGTGTGACTAAGGAAGTGGCTCCTAATTAAGAACACGGGGACCCAGATTTTACTCTGCCACATAGTCACTTTCCATTTCTTTCTTTTCCATTTCCTGAGTTTTGTGGAGCGGGACTGAGAAGTGCTGCGATAAAACGACGTGAAGCATCAATCAGTCATTGCCGCATTTGGTACGAATCCCTCGATTTGGAAACACAACTCTGCAGCGAAAGACTCAGTCAGCTCCAGTCCATGTGGCACCAGCTCAAACAGGGGGAGCAGTCGATTAATATTTTACTCAATAAAAACAGATCTGGGTCCAAATCTGAGAAAATGAGCGAGTGCTGAACTGAACTAGATGAACATAGGGGAGTAGAAAACAAACCAAGGAAATGTTGAATCAATGCTTATTAGTGACAAAGAGCTGGTGTGTTTTTCTTTATATATAATTGTGTTAAACTTTCATCCAAGAAATCCCGACTATCACAGTGAGGAGAGGAATCCATTCAAGTAAAATATTTATTTGGCAAGTGTTTTTTTAAAGACTAGGTGCCTAATAAAGCACACAGAGAGAAAGACAGGGGCTTTATCTAAAGGAGGGGGAAGGTAAAAGCAAATTTACTCTGCACTAATAATGGACTAAACTAAAATCTGCAGTGAAATATCACTTTACGGTTATATATATATATATATACACTGTATATATATATATATATATATATATATAAATATATATATATATATATATATATATATCCCCATACAAAGACGAGGGCTTAGCCGCATTTATTTAAATCGAAAGTCCTGGTGCTCCTGTCATCCAGCGTGACTAAAGGGATTTGACACGGTGAAGAGTGGACTGGTCCCAGGTTCACGAAACACATTCTGCCTGTCTGACCCACACATCCACACATGGCCGCGGGAGGAGGCCCCACACACAATCCCACCCAGCCACACAGCCACCCACACACAGGGACAAACTAGGGATGTAACGATTACCGGTATAACGATATACCGCGGTAAAATTCCCAACGGTTAGTATTACCGTTTCAATTTTTTTAATGTCATTAATCCTTTAAAGTCTGAACATATCGCTGCTGATACGTTAAATCTCGCGGTATTTGAATTACCATAACTCACAGTGGTTTGCCCTATTGACAAAATTGAAAGTGTGGCTGAACACTGGGAAGTTGTGTCCATCTCAATAACTATTTTAACAACAAATTTCTCCAAAACAACTTTCTCTTCCTGGGTCTCCCTGGTCTTGCGTCAGTTCCCAACCTGCAGCTGACAGCAGCTGTGCGTCATAATTACCGTACCCCCAGAAAGCGCAACATCCCAGTGTTCTGCCACGCTTTGAATTTTGTCCATCGGTGAGTTACGGTAGTTCAAATATCGCAAGCTATGTTCAGGTCCTAAACGGTTAAAATCGTGATTAATTACCGCACTTTGAATAATTCAAGACGATACGGCTCATTTCTGCAGAGACAGCGACACTCACTCCCTCAGACGCTGGAGCGCATGCGCAGTTTACCTAAAACATAGCGGATGTCTTCTAACACTTCTAATTTGATGAGACAACTATACCAAGTGCAAGGTAAGTTAGCTTGTAGCTGAATGTGGGGATTTAGGAATAAAATTTGGTTAAATTATATCAGTGTGTGCATAAGTAGACTACTTTCTGAATATTATGAGCACATTTCAACGATACCGTGATAATTTTGGTCACAATAATCGTGATTTGATTTTTCTTTTATATCGTTACATCTCTAATACAAAGCAATAATCCACTCCTGCTTCCACACTTGTCTCTGCTTCACCGTGATGCACACAGTGCTACTGCTTATTTAGCACAAAATCCCTTTACCTGTGTGCACCAGCCACTTTTACACACACACACACACACACACACACGCACACACACACACACCAGAGCAGGTGTCACATTATATAAAAGGTTCATACGTTGACACCCCGTCCAAGATTAAGAGGGGGGAAAAAAACTGCAACACCTTTTACCTGTTACACATACTTTACATCACCCCCCTCCCCCTCCTCACCCCTGTCACCTTTGCCTTTCTCCCCCGTCTATCTGCTCTGTCCCGAGGAGGCGACAGCTTGCCGTAATTTAAGGTAATCGGATGACTCTCTCTTGCTCTCCCTCCCTTCATAATCCGAGACACACGGGCTGTTGTGAGGTCGCCTGTTTTTTTTTTTTTTTTTTTTTTTGCACAGACTGCAAAGGAGTCTGCTCAGCCTCCTCACACATCTCACCTACTTGTTGAAAATAACCCAGGCCGTCAGTAGGGAGGGGAGTTACTACACAACAGTAAAAAACATGACTTAGGGATTTAGAACCTGTTATAGAAAAAAACAAACACAAATAAACTAACTGCTTAATTGAGGTTATTCGCGTTATTCACAACATTAAAAACCCCATATAAGGAAAGAAAGGTGCAGGTTTTATGCAAAAAGATAGGATAGATAAGAGTATCACTGATGATCAATGACTTGGGGGAAGGTCTGTGCCGAATTAAAGGGACACATATTCATATAAATGCTTCTTGAATTAATTCAAATCGGCGTCAGTTTACTAAAGCAGCAGGAATAATCTGGTCAGCCCGTTTCAGCACCACGGACAGCGCATTCTGCCCAAAACACATAGGAATCAATCAGCTGCGAGTCTTCAAAGTACTGTACTCAGTGCTCAAGCATGTGCCAGCAGCTACATGAGACTTTTTTTTTTAATCTCTACTTCAGTCCTTCAGTCACAGCAGCAGCGTTTTCCCTCCACGCACAAATACAAACGCTTTTAGTATCGTTTCGAGCCGAAATGATACCAATGCACCGGTGGAATATGAATGCTCGCCCTAGAAACAGATGCATGATGAATAATAAAAACACAAACGGGGGGGGGGGGGGGGGGTTCCTTCAGGTCAGTGAAGTCTCCTCCGAGTCAAGAATAAGAGGTGTTTCATTAAGGAAAGCAGGCTCAAGAGATGCGGTGGGGGGAGGGCGGGGAAGGAGGGGGGGTGGGTGCACACTGACTGCGCGACTTACCGCGTTATCCTCGTGGAAGCCATACGTTCAACATTCAAATCTACTTTTTCCGCACACTGTTGCTGTGTCTGGTCTGGGCCGCGGCGAGGCACAGCCCGAAGAAGAGGAGACAATCCGGGAAATAGCATCCACACAACTCATCCGAGCAGCCCGCCTGGCGAAAGACTGACCCCACTTTTTCTTTTTCTTTTTTTTCTCTCTTCTCTTTTCCTCTCGGAGGTGTGTGTGTGTGTGTGATGGGGGGTGAGGGAAAGAGAGAGGGAGATGTAGAGAGAAATTCTGCTGCCTTCAAGGCGAGAGGAATCACCGAGGAGTTTATTTTCAAGTCACAAAAAGAGATGCGGTCTTCGTGTCAGTAAAAAAAAAAAGAAAAAAGAAAGCGAAAAAAAGAAAAGAATCCTTCTCTCCTCTTGTCTTCTTTTAGTTTAAGCCTCCGGCTCAGAAGGTAACTACGAGCTCTGTAGGAGAGACGCGGAGTAACAGTATATGTGCGCTAGTATTCCCCCTTTGCTTTCGCAACCGGAGAGAAGGAGGGAGAAATGGAGGGGGGAGGGAGGGAGGGAGGGGGAGAGATCCAGCGACATTGGCTGGAGAGAGAGAGAGAGAGAGAGAGGGAGAGAGAGAGAGAGACGATGCAGAGTCAGAATGGGAGGTTTTGTCTTAAGGTAGCCGCGCATTAACCGCAGGAGCAGCACAGAGATCGGTGCACCGTAATCTAATTATGTGCACGGCAAAAAGCGCACGGATTACCGGCTGGTTCGTCTGCTCCGCTCTTTGCGCCCCATGGCGGAGAGGGAAGGAGCACGGTTAGAGCAAGGCATCAAATTTTAACTCTTCTCACGCTCACGTCCAGAAAAAAAACAAAAACAAAAAAAACAAAAATTAAATAAATTAATAAAAACAGCGCAACAACAAAAAAGACACACATCTGCCCCGACAAGACTGGCTTCGTTTTACATTTTGTTGGTGTAGCCCCAGAGACGGTGCCACAGGTGCAGCAGTGGAACCAAGAGGGCGCACCGCGCAGCACCAGGTGAATCTTAATTCCCGAGGTGCATTTTGGAAAAGGCCACAGTGCAATTAACACATGGATTTCATGCTTCTTTGGAGCTGTGAACTATCCCCCTTTATTGGGGATTAACTGCTCATGGGAGCTCCTTCCTCCGTCTCAAATTTCCCAAAAGTACACGTCATCCATCTGCCTCTTTGCCATCAATGCCTCAAATGTCCCAGTCACTTCTCCGCTTATTTTGAATCTGTCACTGCTGACTCTGGTGCTGCAGGTGTCAACACATTAAAACCGTGACTTACAATCACTTCTGTCTTTTCTGCATCAGAAAACGAGTCACAACTCCTGAACTCTCACCGGGAATGTTTAGTTTGGGTTGTGAATATCACAACAGATGGTCTCATCATATGAATTCAGCTCCATTTGAACGCAGCATCCGAGTCCTGTACACAAAATGTTTGGTATTAAAGTGATAATGTCAGCTGTAAACTACTAGCTTAGCCAGATCTGGCTAACATAACCTCCTAAGACCCGAGTTTTAGTTTGGTGTGGATTGTTCAGGTATTTGGGATTAGTTGGACCTAATAAGTATAAAAAATGATGAATAATCTTTAAACAGGAAGCAGTTTTTGAAAAATATGATGTCCTCATATGTGGACACAGGCACTATTTCACTGTATATTACAATAAAGTCACAATGTGTGGAAAAAAATACAAAAAACTGTTTATTTTAATACCTGAATATGGCTGAACAAAGACAGAATTGCAAACAATGAAGTCAAACAATCAAACAAGTACTTGATAATTAGCGGAGTTGTAGCTTGTTTTTATTGAAAGAATTTGTTAAAGTTCTTAAATTTGCATGTGATATGAGAACGCACGGAAACTCAGGAGGTTAACGGTACCTGGGAGATGAACGATTTTCCCGAGGAAGGATCTGCTCTGCCTAGGAAATGCATGAGGCATAAGAAAAGGATGAGGCCATGTAGAAACCGAGACAATCTATACGACTACATTACAGAACTTAGAATCCACTGGGGGGGAAAAAATAATGTATGGCCTCTATATGTGTGGAAACTTTCCATAAGGCTGGTGTTTGTGGGGAGCTGTGGGGGCTGCAGCATGGTGGTCATTATACAGTACGTCTGAGGGAAATATTGACATTCCCGAATGACTTAAAATTTCATTGGAATGTTGCATTTCCTACATGAAACTTCTAGATGCTGGGAGTTAACTTACAGAAGATGTTACCGGTTGAGCCCCATGCATGTTACGTGCTGCAGACACAAATAATGCACCACTAGCCTCAGTGAATCACCACCAATTTAAAACTTTAAGCGCTGAGCTAGTTGAGCTGGGAGTCTTTCACATACAGCAGCTGAGTAGAAGAAACGTTCTTTTGATGCCATGTAAATATTGGGACTTTCAAATCCCAGGTCACTTCCCCCTTGCTTTTATTCTCACCCAGGACTCTCCTGTTGAAAGGAAACAACACAACTGCACTGCTGAGAGTGGCGGCGCTCGAAAGAAACAACATCGACGGCTCAACTTCTTGACTAATCCTCTCGAGTGAAAGTTTCCTGAACAGTGGCAACAAAAGGGTGTTTCTACAAGTCACTCAAAGGCTGTAATCAGTCTGTTTGCACAGGAGGAGGTGGAGGGCGCACGCTGGCTAACGAACCCTCACAGCTAGAGCCTTTTCTTTAAAAAAAAAAAAAAGAATTCCTTTGAATATGTAGATGTGGGGAGAAAGTCTCCTGTGAAATCTCAAGGAAAAAGTTGATTATACGTCTTCAGCGAGGGTTAATCAATCCCTGAAGTCTCTGGGTGAAATCTTCCTCCGCGGCTTTTATCATTTAGATTTTTCCTCGGCCCCGGCTGATCTGTTCAGTTTGTTTTTGAAACACATTACTGCAAGTTTTTTTTTTTTATTTTGTTTTGTAAGACATTTCACTTCCCCAAACTACATATTGGTACTTAAAAAAAAGTCAACAAATCGGTGCAAATATGCTTCTAGACGAGTAAAAACACCGACTCCATTCGCCTGTGGAGCATTTAGACATGTAGAGGTGATCGAGACAAATGCGCTGAAGTTCAAACCGAGCATCCGAATGGAGAAGAAAGGGGATTTAAGCGACTTTGAACGTGGTACAGTTGTTGGTCTGACAGTTGTGTGATTCTATCATGTCAATATGGACCAAAAACTCTGAGGAATGTTTCCAACACCTTGTTGAAAGTAGAGTCAAAAGGAGGTGAAACCCTACTAACAAGGTGTACCTAATAAAGTGGCAGGTGAGTGTATATGACACAAATCGAGCTCAATTCGAGAACTTAAATTGGCTCCAACTGTCTAATCCTGCGAACAAACAACTTTAACGCAACCTCCTGAAACCTTGATTCCTTAAACCCACATTATTATTTTCGTGTCTCTGGCTCAGTGCAGGAGCCAAACGCTGCTGTCTAACTGTAGCGGTTGTCACGAGTTGTTTATCGCCGGCCTTTTAAAGGTTTGGCACCGACTCGTTTTGGCTTTAAAGGAGGTTCCTCGTACGTGCGCCGAGAACTCGGCGCCGGCGCCTGAAGAAGAAGGAGAAAGAAGAAGAAAAAGAAAGCACACGTCCTCGTCACTATTACATGTTTTAAAGAAACGACGCTGGACGTGGAGCCTTTAACCGCAGCGGATTTGGTTCACAGCTTTATATTCTGCTAATAAAAGCCGTGATGGGAAGAGTGATGGCTGTAAGATAGCCATCTGCTGTTCTATTACAGCACATCTAGTAATTGCTTTCTTTATTTTATTTGATTACAAAGTTTGGATGTGGCCGACCCATCCGTCCATCTGCTCTGCAGGATTACAGCATCGCAACCGTGTCTGCGGACGCCTCATCCACACTCCGAGAAAACCCGGAGCAGCTACCTCCTCCTGGAAGCTGAGCAAAAAAAAAAAAAAAAAAAAGATTTTAAATGAAACGCACCCGCTGGTGATGAATCGATCTGGTCAATAATAAGAGCGGCTCTAATGGGAAACCTGATTACATAATCAAAAGATTTAAACGGCTACCAGTAAAAGGGGTTTTCAGGCAGAGGGCCAAGCCAATTATAGCCCCTATACCACTGTGATCTTACCTGTGTGTCCATCTGCTCCGCTCTGCTCTGTGGGATTACACCAAATCCTATTGAGCTGAAGGGAAGGAAGCCAAGATCAGTAGGCCTGAACCGGCCCTGACAAAACACTACCACAGGAGAAGTTTGTCTTTCAGAACAAAGCAAAGACGGAGACGGAGGAGAGGAATAATTACTCACGTGCCGTTAGCGGACGTCACATCTGCTGTTATGAGGAGAAGAAGTGGTGCAGAATTACTTACACACCACAATAACACAGCACAGCTGGTTTAATAGAAGCGCAGGTGAATTTCTGTTTCCACTCACTCGTGTCTGAGATGATCAGGAGCTGCAGCGCGGAGCCGCGTTTCACGAGCAGGTAGCGAGAAACTCAACCTTTTAATGAAAAGCTTCTTTAACCAGGCTGACACATATATATATTTATATATTTTTATATATATATATATATACACACAGATTCATCATCTCAGCTCAACGCTCTCTCGCACCTTTTGTTCTCCAAACCCACATGTTCCTCATCTAGCTTACTTTATTTCAGTCAAAATGAAAACGACACTAAGTCGAGTGATGAATGGGATTTTATCTGCAATAAAACTGAAGGAAACCGAAAGTTAAAAAATAAAAAACAAGTAAAAGAAAATATGGAAATGGGCTAATATTTCATTTTATGTATTTAAATTAGTCCCTTCTTTTGTTTCGACTGTTTTCATATTGTGATGGTTTATAGACCAGTGTGGCATAACATTATGACCACCTTCCGAATATCGTTCAAGTCTCTCTGGTGGACATGGGGCTTCTGAGGGGGTCCTGTGGTGTCTGGAAACACAATGTTAGTGGGGGTCGGGTGGTCTTTGGGTCCTATGAGTTTAGTGGAGTGGAGAGTCCTCTGTGGATCATTCCACAGACACCTGATCAGTTTGTGATCTAGTGAATTTGGAGGCCAGGTCAACACCTTGTGCGGTTCTTCATGTTGTTCGAGTCGTTTCTAAACCAATTTTCATGTTCATCCTGCTGCCATCAAGGAGCGTCATTACTATGGGCTGGGGGGTCTGGTTTGGTCTAGGTGGGTGCTACATGTCTAACTAACATCCACACCAATGAGCACCAGTCGGCGGTCATTATGTTGTGGCTGATTGGTGTAAGTGTGCGATGGAAATTCATGAAGAAACACGGCGCACTTCAAAACTGAGGGCTGGAACCCAAGGATGCAGCAAATGCATGATTTAAAATATCAAGAAATTCAAGTAAACAACGTTTCTTCGTCGGGCACCTTTAAGGTTTTGGATAAATTTACAGAACGGACGAGAAAAAGCAAAGTCAGCATGACTGTAGTTCTGATTTGACGAGTTTGTGACAGGACGACGCAGTCGTTCTGTGACTGGAACAGCAGCACTCAAGAAATGCATTGTGGGAAACCCGGCTGTACCAAGTCCACACACAAGGACGAAGAGAAACCAATCCAATCTGGGAAGTAGAACAAGATAATAAACTTCTAAAAACCGAAAAAAAAAAGTTGCAGGAAAAGGTCCACGGACGCCTGTTTGTCATCTTTGTTTCCGTAAAAGTGCGACAACCCCTGTTCTTGTAAGTAAATCATTTCTAAAGGAATTGCACGGCGTGAAGAAAGAGACTGTTCCAATTACTTTTTAAAGAATCTGCAGAACAGATGAAACCCTCCGCGGCTTTTATATCTCAGATCTTTTTTTCATGGCAGTTGCGGCAAAGGATGAATTTTAAATAAAAACTAAAGTAAGAGTAAGAGCAGCAGATGCCGAGACAATTACAAAGACAAACACACAAAGAGGAGAATCAAGAAGAGCAACATGAAAGAGAAGCGTATATTTATCCGGCCTGCCGTATATTAGATCCATCCAGGGCTGGAGCTCTTCCTCGTACGTTTGGAGGAGCAGATGTTAATGGCTTAACAGGTCTAGGCAGTAAGTGTTTAATTAGGTCTGCGGAAAAATGATTTATTAAACACATCTGGGCCCATAAAACAACACTCTCTGGACGCTGTCCTTTATAACTCCCCAGCTTGACTCTCTGCCAAACGTGGGAATAAAACTCTGCAGCTCTCAGCCCTGACAAACCGAATCCCGTGGTGACGCCGTGTCTCCTGAAGGGAGCGGTGAAAGACAGCACCTAGCGGGAGGAGGAGAGGCGCGGCGAGGTGGGATTCGTGTCAAGGATTACCAGGATTTGTGCTCGTCGCCTGCCTTCTCAGACCACATGGAAGCCGCGTGGAGCGAGGTGCAGCTCTGCTCCGTCCTCCTATGAAGGATCACTTCGACTTTAATGCTTCCTATCACACAGGAGACAGACTCAACTTCAGACGCTTTAAGGGGATCACGTGACCACAACAACATGGCCGCCTCCTAGAAGACATGTGAGGAGTCCAGTGGTTCATCGAGTGTGTGGAAATGCTTCAGTAAAGATGAAACCTGTCAGTCCACTGGCTAACGTTAGCGTCCAAACCCTCTGGACATCAGTCAGTAACAGCTTCACCAAACGTCCTGTGGTAACAGAGAGAAGGAGGCTGCACATCAACTATTATATAAAGTTATTAGAGCTTTAGCTGCAGAGAAATCCCTGCTACACTATCATCTAACAACACACTGTGTAGGACTGTGGAGGGTATGAACGTGACGTCGTGGTCACTGAGTGGCAAATTTCTCAGATGAACATGGAGATTAGCAGCATTAGTTTGAATCAAAGGCTTTAATAGCATCTAAATTGTAAAATTAATTAGAAAAAAAAGGTGAAGAGCTGTTGTGTGATTGACTGAACTAACAGATCTGAAAAGCAGTCAGAGATATATTTTTTACAGAGTCGACTTTTTAACAAAGTGATGTGTGCGGCTGTGGTGAGACTGACCTCGCTGTGTGTTGTTGCCTTAGCCAAGATAATAATTTACATTTTCATATTAGTGACTGACTAAGTAGGCAGATTTCTTCCTGGGGTCAGTGTGTTTACTGTGTGGCCTGATATAAGCAGGACAGTCGCATATTTAATTTAATTTAATGTGCCCTGATTTAAGATGAAGGTTAGAGGAACAGCATTCGACAGCAGGGTCACAAGTTTGCATTTCAACATGAGGTCACTATGTTACACACTGTGTGGTTTGAGAGGGAAGCCGGTAATTTGATTGGCTGTAGTTTATACCAGCTGCTACACAACATACTGATGTATTACTCAGTGTTACAATATTACATAACTGATAATGTATTTTCCAACTCAGCAGTAATTTCACTACAACCTGTGTGATTCACTCCTTGAGTGTGTGTTGATTCATGTCTCAGTGGTGTCACAGGACGAGTTCATAGAACCTGCAGGTCAGTAAGAAATATATTTACCCTAGAAAAATAATATAATTAGTAACACCATCATTACGTTTCATCCCCTTATAATTCACACATCACTAAAACGTGGTGATTTTGTAAACAAATATGTGTGAAGTTCATGAAATAAAAAATATAATAAGTTTCATATTTTTGCAAGGAAACATCAAAATGTGTCTCACGCTGGGTATTGAACGTCTTTCACCGCGAGCTGTTTACTATTTGAGCCGTGAAAATGTTTCCTGCTTCTGAACCTTCTTGATTTTCATGAGACGAAACCGACTTAACGTGGAATTACAGCAGAGAAGACTGCGCCGTTCTGTTCTAGCTGCACATAAAAGATGTCGTCAAATTATACGTGAAAACTACAAACAATGTTGGGCTGTTATATTTTTATTAACAGAAAATTCATCACTTCATTTGAAAAAGTACTCTTACTGCTTAGAGTACTTTATTTTTTTATACTGAATTGAGAAAGCACATTTCCTAAACTGTATACAACTGGACTTGAAGAGCTAGTGGCACAATGCATGATGGGATATCCACCACCCGTACTTTATGCAATGCTTTATGGGACATTTCGAGTCCCCTGTGTTGGTAGCGCATAGAATTTGATCACTAGGTTTTGGACACAACAACAAAAAGTGTCACTTTTAGAGAGGTAAAAATTATGAGTGGACTGAAAAAAGTCTTTTGACCAAATGAATTCCATTGGAAATTACCACTAAATGATATTTATTCATAAGCAAATAAGAACATGAAAATTCCAGGGCTGCTTAGCAACTACCTTGTGTTTTATTCACTTGTCAGCATCTGCATTAACCAAGCATGTGACAGGATGAGCGCTGGGCACAATATGTTGCCATAACAATCGAGTTGCAAGTTATTACGATCATCTCATTTAATACACAAACACTAATGTCGCCCGAACCAAGGACAAAAAGCCACAATGGTGTGACGTTAGTGACGCGATTGAGTTCTAGGGTTAAGGGACGACTTCCATTCATCCATGGCAACTGTGGTTCTTTAAGGGCAAACATTGCTCCTCAGTGAATTCAATTCATACCATCACCTTATGATACAATTTATTGATACATTTTTAGTACAAGCCGAGTTGTTTTTCATACGACTTCCAATTACAATGAAGGCAAATCACAAAATGAGTTCAAATGGGACTAAATTGGATTTGGTTTCACTTCACGGGTCTGCAAATTATTCCATCAGTTCAAATCAGCTGGTGAAACTAAAGACAAGCCAAGTGATCATTTCCTCCAAACAAATGATTTGAATGAACGCTGCTGCTGCTGGGACGAGGTTTTTCAGGAACGGATTTCCTGTGGAAAGTGAGGTCCGTGTGCAGAAGCTAGCCAGAAGTCAAAAGTTGCACAGTGCATGCAAGAGTTTCCTCAAGCACCGTACACAGAGGACGGGCCATCCCGCTGAGAGCAGCTGCCATCCACACTGAAAGATATTCATTGGTAATGGCTCGGCTGCGCTGTCTGATGCACGGACGACATGCTGCTTTCAAAAGAACCATCTAAGTGCAGGTTTCAAAGGAGGCTAGATACGCCATCACTTAACACAAGTATCAGTTTTACTTATTAGTGCTTAAAAGAACTTCCAAATGGTTTCATTAGTATTGGTTTCATTGGTCAGTGTGTCACGTGGTCTATAAGCCGACACGGGGTCGTTCCCATGACACCACAAGACTTTTGGCCTGGAGGACATCGAGTCAAATCAGCCTCAGATCTGATGGACAGTGAACATTTCTTTTCTAACAAGACGAAACGGAAACGGCATCAACTCAACATATTGCATTTGTATTTGTGTTCTGTGTATCACTGCTTGAATTCATGCGTCTGTATGGTGAGTTCTGATCGCCTTGCAATGAAGCCAACTAATCTGACAGGCAAATATACACCAATGAGGCATAACATTATGACCACCTGACTAATATCATCCCACAGATATTTGATCAGATTAGGATCTAGTGAATTTTGAGGCTGGATCAACACCTTGTGCTGTTCTTCATGTTTTGCTTTTTAGTTGTTCTTAAAGCGTTTTTCATCCTGCATCCTGCTCGGGATGGCTGCTGCCATCAAGGAGTGTCATTGCTATGGGGTGGGGGGGCCTGGTCTGGTCTAGGTGGGGGCTACATGTCTAAATAACATCCACATGAATGAATACCAGGTCCAAAAGTTTCCCAACAGAACACTGAATTGTCACACGATGCTCAACATTATTCACTTCCCCTGTCAGTGGTCTTAATGTTGTGGCGGATTGGTGCATAGTGTGTATGCACTGAATACACACACAGTTAATAGTTCATATATTTCAGATTTAGTTGAGGTGAGCTATAGTGCAGGGGTCTTCAACAGGCCAAGGACCCCAAACCGATGAGAGATTAAGTAAATTAAACAGTAGATTAAACTCGGGCTAGTGCTGTTTATAAATGTACGTTATTATTATTAATTTGCACTTAATATCATGCTATTCAAATATTTATCTATTATATTTATATTATATTTAACATGTGCAGCAGTAGGGTGGTCGTGTAACTGCCGTAAACGTGAATATACCTCTACATATATCATGCACTGTTAGCTTCTCTTCTGCTAACACAAAATATGTTAGATTCATGTTAATGTGCATTTGAAGAAATTTAAGTTTGTGGGGGAAAGTTGTAAAAATTAAAAAAAAGAAAGAAAACTGTGTAATCAACCAAAGATGATGCACCTCCTCCCTGCAGTACCTCCGCGGACCCCTAGGGGTCAGGGGCCACCTGTTGAATGCTAAGTACGTTTTTTAAGTAAAAGTAATAAACGCTCTCCTTTAAAGGATCATGATCCCATTTCATGATCCTACAGAAACTTACCGTTATTTTACACTAACATTTTTACATAACCTGTAAAATTCTAATGTCTATGTCCAACAATATGAACAGGGTATAACAGTTATTATATTATGGAGTCAATGGATTTTTATAACGCTAACAAATGAAAGGAGGCTGCCAGGCCGAGGTGACGCAGATTTAGTTGACAGTTGGCACCGGAGGAAGCCTTTGGACTCCACGGGAACACAATGCATATCCCGTGATTTAAATCCAGCAAGAGCTGCCAGCATCAATTTAGTAATCAGCTCATGAAGAAGAAAAACAAACAAAACACCAAATACCAGTATTAGATCTGCGGGGAAAGAAAACATTTAATCCAGAAGAGTTTTCTAAATTAAATGTTAGCGGTCAGCTCTCCTTCTTTTTGGCACGAGTGGAGCAGCGACACCAGACGTCTGCCAAGTTACGCTCCGCTCGCGTCACGGCGCTGAAGTCCATCGTCTTCAGTTGAGGCAAAGTAGAGACGACGTGATTCCTAAACACATACATGAATACATGCTGAGTTAGCTTTGAATCCAGGGGTAATAACTACTGTTATTAGCATGATAGCATGACATGAGATGATTGTATGTATGGGTTATACATGTCTTTGTGTCTGTCACTGGTTGTTATTATGCAGGACATGTATTGTGACTATATATATGCCAGTGTAGTAAAACCCAACCCTTCTTCATTGATGCTAGATGCTAATGAGTTGTCAAATGTATATTTACCTTTTAAACTTCTCAGTTGTGTTCTTTCTAGCTACTGTTCAAAAGCAGGGACGGCTTTACAGGGCGGTTGCCGTGGCAACTGCTAGTCTCCATTATGTCAAATAACTAAACTAAAACAAAATCTTTCAGAATACTTGACATTTGAACATCATTAAATTAATCCTCTGGAGTCCAGAGTGTAATTGGTCGTTTTTGACTCCTTTTGGTTTCACCTTTATATCTCATCTTAAAAACTTCACATTGTTGCCTTGTTTGGTTTCATTCTTTCCAGCACAACCTCACCTGTGTCATTTTACAGTTATTTTTTTTTTAATTTTGACAAACTGTATTAACACATTGCAACTAAACCACACTAAAGCCATAAAATCCGAGTAGGAAAAAGTAAGTGTTTTTACCGTGAAAACCACAAACATGTTAAATGGACCATTTTTAGAACTTAGAATGTAAATCTAAACTGTAAATTTAAAGAGAGTTAAATACTTAAAATGACAGAAACCATACTTGGAAAAAAAAATATTTGATGCGTACTTTAGTATTTTAGTTTGGTCCAAGTCCCATCCACTAACATGGAGGAGGCGGAGCTTATGAGCTATACTGCAGCCAGCCACTAGGGGGGGGCTCTACTTGCTTTTGCTTCACTATTGAGGAGCTATCTATAGCTACAACATTAAAACATATAAGTACATAAAAGTAATACTATCAAAAACCACAAGTAAAAGGAAAGATTAAGTAAGATAAGATTGGTTTTAAAATAAAATAAAGAAATAAGGATTATTTAGTAAAATAAAAAAAAAGAAATTTCAGCACTGTTTTTAGTGCTTTAACATTATTTCATAAGTATTTTTAAGCTGCGAACAGCTCAAAATTATGCAAATATCATCTGGTGCAGGATTGATTCCCTCCTGCTTGCAAACTGCGATACGTTTAAGTACTGTAAAGCCTGCAACAATGCTACTGTGTTGTCAGGAAATAAACAATTCGAGAGCAAACAAAACACTATGCATACATAGTAACACTGCTGGTAGCGGGAAACAACAGTCCAGCTGGAGCACAGTATGCAAATTACATCCTAAACACAATGTTCTCCAAGAAGTACAAAAAACAGGAAAACTACCGGCCAGATACTCTGAGCCAATTTATATTCATATTATAGTTTTTACCATCTGGAATACTGTCTCCCTCTTAGAGCCAGAAGCCTTCAAGTCCATGACACTTGTTTAAAACTTGCATCAAATCTATGCAGAGAATACATCACAGCCTTCATAAACGGCCTATTTATAAGTTGTGCAGGTGTGTTTGCCACTTTAATTAAACCAGAAATACGCCAGATGGCCGAGTGACTTCCATGCCACTGCGTTTCCTTGTAGTTTACTTTTTATACTTCAGACGGTGGAAGCTGGAAGCGAGCAGATCCAGCGGGAGCTGGAGCTAACAAGTGCCCGCTTCACCAGTAGAGGGTTAACTTCCTGCATTTGTTTTGGTCGCCGAGAGACACGGGAATGAATTTTCGGAAGAATCTAATTCGGACTGTGAGGTTCCCCACCTGTAGTGAAAGTCGGTTTCTATGGCGTTTCCGTGCAGCGTGATGGTGTGCAGATGCTGCAGCGTTCCCAGCTTGTCCACCTCTGACAGGCTACAGATGCAGTTGCCATGAAGGTATAGGACGCGGAGTTCCTGCAGCTCGCACAAAACCTGGAACACGGGCACAGCACTCTCATACTCAAGTCGTAAGCAAGTAAAGTAATAGTTCTTAACATCGGTAGAAGGAAGCATTTGCAAAGAAATGACGAAACTTTAATTCTAACCTAATCCAATAAATGTGCAGTGTAAATAAAGTGAGGCCTCACGGAGTCTATGCGCGTGAGCTTGTTGAAGGACAGGTCCAGCCAGCCGAGCCTGGACGGATGAGCCAGGAGCCTTTCGAGCGTGTCCTGGAGGCCGACCAGGTCGGTGATGTTGTTGTTGCTGAGACGGAAAGCGCGGCTCAGGTACTTCCTCTCGGCGCTTAGGTTCAAAGGACGCACGCCGCCTCGGGGGAAGTCTGACAAGGCTTCTGAGCCACACACGAAGCAATCGCAGTCAATAACGCGCAGTTTAGTTCGTCTTCCGTTTTGCATTTCTATCCGTGCAGCTAAAAGCCGACAATTATTTTATTTGGTCGATCGGCTTGAGTCAGGAAGTGCTGATCACAGTTGACGCTCTGCTCCATGGAAATGAGGAGTCTCTTTGGATTTGTACAGTGTATTTACTGCACTGATCTCCTCACAAATATACTCATTACCGCATCGCAGCTAGTTAATGACAACAAAATGTGCAATACAGTAGGTGTTTATGAGCACTCTGAGCACAATACTCGGAGTTTTAACACTTCCTGTGGTGATGGACTCAGTTATAGACGACTGGAGGAAAACTAGTGGAACACAGAACAAACAATAACAAAAGGAAAGTACCTCTGACGTGGCTGATGCCTTTAAATGACAGGTCCACTGGAGGGCCGTACATCTTCACATCTGAATGTATTCACATGCATCCCGGAGCAGGTTTATAACTGAACTTCCAGATTTGATCTTACGTTCAAATATAAACACACAGATGCAAAACATTTAACTCGGTTTCCTAGAGATGGAATTCCAAAATTATGGAGGGTAACCATTGACATCGCATCAAAATATGGTGAAATGTAGCAGTACACACAGAGAGACCAGGGATAAATGTGGATTATCAGATCAAACTAAGAGCTTTACTGAGAAGTAACGTTAGACATACAATACTTTTCTTTGGCAGATATCTGTAAAAAATCTGTTGGTTCAGACAATCGCACAACGGTTATTTTGCATTTTTTAAATTAATTTTACAGTTTAGACGCTATTAAAGCCTATGATTCAAACTAATGCTGCTGATCTCCATGTTCAACTGTCTTTTTTATTTGAACCAACACATATAAAGTTGTAGCGAATATAAATGGTGAAGCAGAGGAATGTGTGGCTCACGGCTTTGAGGGGAGGATTGGACTTTTTTTTTTTCTTTTATGGATTCTCACGTATGCAAAGGTTTGAGCAACCTTGTGCGAATCCCAAATTACCCAGTGGATTTCAAAATGAAGTGAAAACTAAATAAGAATAGAACAGAACAGAGTTTATTTGCCACAGTTACAGAACAGGTGACTCTTGTGTGTTTCCCTGAGTCAAGCTTATTAAAAAAGAAAAACAGGCATACAAAGCAGGCGTAAATAAAAACAAATTAATTAAATACTAAAAAATACTTAGAAAGTGCGTTTACAGCCGACATTATTGTATCACAGCTGAATCAGAAAAGCTCTGCTGTTTTTGCACATTGTTCTAAAAACGTCTGCAATTATCAGGCAGTAAAAAAGTTGTCTTCAGTCGTAAACTTTAACTCAAAATCAGCAAATGCGGCACGCACACATGCACTCATCTTTTTATTCTCGATGAAGAAATTTTCACCCGGCCTTCCCCTTGCAGATCACGTCGACTTCTGAGAGTTTGGGGCTGGGCTGCGTGCGCAGCGTGTCTAAGATCCAGCCACGGATTTTTAATGACGCTCAGGTCAGGGGACAGTGAAGGCCGCTCCCAAAGTTCCCCGTCCGCGTTCCTTGAAGTGGTTCACGGCGGATTTGGGAGCCGCGCCGTGGATCATTGTTTCGTTAGAGCCTCGCCTTGTTTTCGGTTTCGCTTTCTGCACCTGAAGATACGACGTCCGCAGCCAGAATGAAGAATCCTTTCCCGAGACTAGAATATCGCCACGCTCACGCTTAACAGTCAGCCATGAAAATCTGTCTTTGGTGATTTGCAAAGAGCTCACGGGGATGGCTATCTAATGTGGACACTGTTTGTACATCAAAGCTGCACACCAGCACTCACATCTCACTTGAACCTTCCTGCAGCTTTTTTTTTTTGCCGTTACATACTGGCTTTTTCTTTGCCTTTCTGCCCCACAGGTTCATCTGAAATTTATCTTTGTTTTCCAGATCTTCCACAGCTCCTCTCCTCAGCTGCTGCTGCTTCTTAACGGATGGTGAAAATCTCCGTGGATACTCCAGGCTGCGGCTGAGGCGGCTTTCCGGGCGTCAATTAGCTCCGTTTCCCGTTGTTTCGGAAGGAGTCCGTTCCCGCTAATTGTCACCACGAGGTGTGATGAGTTATAAACTGACAATTCTACACCTGCTTCCCGAAGTCCTAACAACTTAATTAAGGCCTAACGAGTTAACGAAGATGAGAGACACTAATTCGCAGCGCAGTAACAAAGCAGCGGTGCGCTGGGGCTTGAAGAGAGGCTCGTTCTGAGCGTCGCTTTTGCTGCAGGGGCCGTTCTCGCTTCTTTTAATTGGAGCAACTCAAACAGCGTTAATTAACAGAAGGTGGAGATTGGAGCCTCGGCTCTCAGTCCTCAAGGCCGGGACCACTTCTCTCCTCGTTCATGTAGTACGTTCTGAGCTTACTGTAACACACACCCACCAGGCATAACATTAGGACCACCCTTACTAATGCTGTGTAGGTTTCTGTTGTGTCTCCAAAAAAAGTTGTGGCTCATCAGAGATTAGACGGGGGCCTTCTGAGGACATCCTGTAGTGTTAGTGGGGGAGGCTTTGAGGGAAAGGACCTCTATGTATCATCCCGCAGATACTCGATCAGTTTGAGATCTAGTGAATTTGGAGGTCAGGTCAGAATCTGGAGTTTTTTTTTTAGTTGTTTGTAAAGCTTTTCTGTGTGTGCATGTGTCAGACTGCATCAAGAAGAGTCATAATATGTGCAGTATTATTACTCTTTAAGGTTCAACTCTCCCACCATTCACTACTACTACTCTGTGCTGTGTACAACCCTGTGCAAGTCATTGTCTCCTTTCAATACAACACATTTTGTTGCAGTTCAATACGTTTTGTATATATGTCGATACTTGTATATTGTTTATTCTACTCTAAGTTTTTTTTATCTTATTATTTATCTTTTACACCAGGGTACTGTCGTGGAAATCTTCCTCTCTGCTGCTGGTGAATAAGGAAATAGAGACTTCAGCTGGCTGACAAGGGTTTGATTTCTTTTAAGTATATACAGGAATGTTGAAGTTAATTTCAATACCTTTTTAAGATTTTTTTTCCAAGACCTTCTCAATATTTTTTAAGACCTGGAACCATTTACATCAGTGACACTTCCAACTTTAAGATAAAGATAAAGACTGTAGATCGACTATCATACAACAGAACTCAAACAGGCCGGGAGAAAAAATCAAAGACACTTGTTTTAGTGTATAAACGTACACAACAGTGGAAACGTTTGTGGCTCTGACTTTCCATCCGCTTATGTTCAAGCGCTCTCAGAGACGATTTACGAACGCAGCCATATTAGTCCAGTTTTTATGTTCATCTTAGTTTTTTTAATAAACTAATACATTCACTCACTTTTTCAATGTTTCTGGACTCAAATTCAAAATTTCCCCAAAAAAATACCATCAAATTATAAGACCAGTTTCCCCAAAACTGAATTATCAACTTTTAATACTTTCCAGGACCCTGCAGACGCCCTGTTCACAGTCTCAGTCTCACACTCATTATTCTGGTTATTTTTCTACCTCATGTATGCTGATGCAGATTGCAAGTTCCCCACCGTGGGACAAATAAAAGTTTTCTAATTCCATTCTAATTCATTGCTATGGGGTGGGGGTGTCTGGTCTGGTCTAGGTGGGGGCTACATGATTAAGCAACATCCACACCAGTGAATTCCAGGTCTAAAAGTTTCCCGGTCGAACACTGAACAGTCACAAGTTTACTCCTCCTGTCAGTGGTCATAATGTTGTGGCTGAGCCGTGTGGGTAACGTAAACATGCAGATGAGGACAGGAACCGAGCAGGAAGATTGAAAACAAATAAAATTCCTCTGGATATTAGTCTGGGAGGACAAACTGAGGACGGATTTACAAAGAGGAGCTGAAAGAGGGAGGAAGGCGACGACGGAAAATTACATCCATCGGTTTTTCTTCACCTTCACTTGAGGTGTGTGTGTGTGTGTGTGTGTGTGTGTCTTCTTATTAGCACAACAGTGTATCGCTGAAGGAGTAGTGGGGAGTCCTTCAATAAGACAGAAAGAGACAGACGGACAGACAGACAATGAGCCCGAGTCAAGGGCGCAGACGGAGACGGAGACGCGGGGCCGGAATCAGCCGGTGCGTGAAAGAGTTACGACGTGTGTTCATAACTCATAATGCTTCCTTCCATGCTCAGGCGGATTTTCAATTTAAAAAGCCTTCTGTTTGTAAAAGTAGAGACAGCGTAATACCACAGGGACACGCGGCGAAGCCGGAGAGTGTGTGTTTATTTGTGCGTGGATCATAGATCAGGAGACAGGGTCATTTCGGCTGAATAAAACATCGAGCAGCAGCAGCGTTGGACCACATGGGAAGATGTGGACGACTGAATGGGTGGTTCCTCCTCCTACGACCAAAAATCTGCCTGAGTGATGCACTTAATGCCTCCAGAACAAGTCTGTTCAAGTGTGTGAGCTGAAGATACTGAGCGGCAGTATTCTGAAGTCATTTTACAAGTAAAATAAGTAACGCTGTGACTTGGAGAAAATGGAGAGGAATCGATAAAAAGATGTGAACACATTTAGAGGTAAACTAACATTTTTTAAATCTTAGACAACAGCTTGAGTGGTTTACTGTATTACTTTGTATTTGGACTCATACACAAGAAGGATTCATTCCAGGAACTACGTAGCTAAATGCTGATCTATTAGCGTGTGTCTTTAACAGGTCAGAAAGCAATAACTTCACGTGATGTTTAAAGTGCTTGGATGAGACCACTTTAACTTCGTAGTTCGCTTAATGACTGTGATGGAGGCTGCAGAAATAATTTGTAGCTGCAGGGCTGATCGGAGCTAGTTTTCGTCATCACCTGGGATGGACGCACAGTTTATAAGACAGTCCCTATGATGAGATCAAGTATTTCAAATAACCTTCTAGTCCCGCCTCGTTAACATTTCCTCATAATTTTTATCTTCATTAATGAAATTGACACCATTCAAACTGTTCTCTGGACATTAGAAGGTAAATAATAACAGGCTCCTCACATGGTGGAGGCTCTGAGTTTTAATGCCGACCTCCTTGTTTTTGTTCCGTTTTCTCCCTTTTGTTTGCCCTTTGCTAAACATTTCTTACAGAACAGGGGGATCTCGGTACATCCTTTCCTGTTTCCTTGTGAAGTGGCAATCGATCCACTAAAAGGCCACTCTGGGAGTTGGGAGGGTTTCACTACAACATTACAACGACGAGCTCTGTTAGGTACAACAAAGGTAGCTGTTTATTTTAATTATATTATTAGAAAAGACAAAAAAGACGCATCTTGAGAAAAATCTAAAAAGATGAGCTCATCATATAAGAGACATGAATTAGCTTGTATAGGCTAACAGAGTATAGCCCCACTGACGCTCAGAAAACATGAAGCATTCAGAACAAATATGCAAAATTGTCTTACATACATAACTAAACACCCACAATAATAACACTACAATACAAAAATAAAACAATACATATAATATCTTGAGTTTTTACACTTAATTATGCATTTGCTTACAAAACTGTCGTCCTAGTGCATTTTTCTCCTTAAACAACTTAAAAATATAAATATAAATCTTGTTTTTTTTGTGTTGTTTTGTTTTTGTTTTGAGGTAGGTTTGCTTCGTAGCAAGGTGGGGTGGGTGACTCGGGTGTTGCCCCGTGGCCCTAATAAGCAGCGTCCCTAGCAACAGTCTTTCACCTGGGATAAAAACAGACCTTAGCCTGTAACAGATCATCTAGAACCCAGCATCTCATAGACCTAATTATAATTAATGGCGGAATTGTTATTTTTGCAGAAAATTCTCCATCTCTGGCTACTTTTCTCACATTTGTAAGTTTTCCTGAAGTTAGTATTAAGTGGTAGTGAAGTTTTTCTAATATTAGTGGTTTTGGTTTAGTGATGATAATGAAACTTATAATCAAATTCAACATAAACCCTTCAAGCAAACAACTTTTTTTTGGGGGGCTGCCTTTTGTTCCATTTATTTATTAATAATTTATTCTAATTTATTCAGTCATGTGTGTGACATTTGTAATGAACAAAGCGATTTATAGAACTTTAATTGTGCAGACATCATTCCCCTATAAACTGAATGCACACAGGAGCGAGTAGCACTGTACCAAGATGGCCGCCCTGTAGGCACATCGCTCCAGTGAGCGGTGTCTATGTATATATGTCTATGTATATATGTCTATGTGTCACTGCTACAGTCACAGCTACAGCTAAACATCAGCACGTTGCACTTTTTCATCTGCAAAACCTTCGTTGCGACCGTTAAGAGCAATTTTCAAGATATCCTGAGATGTGTTTTGGCAGCAGCTGAGCCTTCTCCAGGTTCAATATTCTCTTATTTTCTAACACTTTATTTATTTATTTATTTATTTGCTGTAACTATTTCTTGTATTTCAAATGTTTCAGAAATGCATTAATCTCAACCGTAGTAGCACAAGTTTCAGTAGTAGTCATCATCGCTTCTGCCCTGCAGGAAATTTAGTGTTGCCTTCAGGGACATGAAAACTCAACACACACACTGTGAATGCCTGGATGTCGATGCACACCCACTGCAAAAGTAAGACCTCGACACACAACTCCATTAACGAAAAGACTAAAATGAGAGCGCAGATACGATCCATATTCTCTGTTGCCCAAAGGGACATGGAGGCAATCTCTTTCCACGCTGCACCTCCACGGGGTTTTCTACTACAGCTCTACTACTTTCCTCTTATCTTGCCTCCTTCCTCCCTCCCTCCCTTCACTCTCCGCCTTTCTTCTACACTGAGAAGTACTGATCTCCTCCATTTTACCCCCTTGTGCAGCCTTTTATCTGCGATTCTAACCAATCTCTCGTCTTTGTCCTTTAATGCAGGTGCGTGGCCCTGTCACTTCCACCAGTGGCAGACCTTAAAAGCACTTCACTCTCCAATTCTTGCCCATTTATGTCTTAAGACCACAAGCGTTATCCTCTTACCCGAGCGTATCCTCACCTGCTCTCCGTGGCGTCTGTCATCCTCCCGCCTCCCGCCTCTTTTTTTCGGGCATTAGACGAGAGTTCATGCTATTAGCCCACCGGTCACTCAGCCTTCTCGTGGCGTGGACACACATGGCTGCTCCGCTTTATTGAGAACGCGCCGACGTTCCATCATCACGGCTGCACACGTAGCCCCGGTCACGCGCGACCCCGAGTCGGTCAACCAGCCACACAAAGCATCAGTCACGTCAGTCAGGATGAAACGCAACCTGAGCGAAGAGACGTTTCAGTCCATTAGCGAGCCACTCAGACAGCTGATGATATACCCAGGTTGGACACATACATGACTTTTGGACATGTGTCTATTATCACACATTAGAGGTTGAATGAGTTCAGATTATTTATTTATTTATTTGTTGGATGGGATAGTGTTGCCGGGTATATCTCTGAAGCTAAAGGTCTAATAATGTCAACTATTTGTATTATAGTTAATCGCCAACTAACATTTCAGCATCATTACAGGCTTCTCATTATCTGTGGAAGTGGTATGACCAGAAATCTATATCACGGTATTTCACAAGTTGTTCACAACATTTTCTACTGGTTGAGAGAGGAATTAACGCAGTAGATTAACTAAGAATTAATTATTTTACTGTGATGAATAAATCCACACTAGTAGTAAAACAGGTTAGCGTGGCCTCGTGTTAGCACTGACATTTACAGCTCGGAGATAAAATAAAAAGAATTAAATGTTATCAAGATGAAATGAAGAAGCAGAAACAACTACGGTTTCATTTATTTAAACATATTTAAACATATTTAAACTGCTGTGTCTGTAACATCAACGGCAGCGTGAGCTGTTACCGTAATAACTGTAGTCTTGCGCGCAACATTTTTTTTTCCTCATTCATAAAAAGCTAAAAATTGGGGACGTATATTTTCAGGGACAGCAGGGGACAGGCGATTCTAAACTGGGACTGTCCCCACAAATCGGGGGACGTCTGGTCATCCTAAAAAAAAAAAAAAAAAACACAAACAACCGACACAGCACCTCCATTTTTCAGACCTTTCCACCAAGTCTGTTTAGAAGCGCTACATTCAAAATGGTTCAGTCTGAAACTGTGTCTCCAAACGCTGTGTAATCAAATACACCGGTATGATGGTATATTAAATATTCATATCATGATAAAAAATAAAATTTAAAATAAAAAAATGCCCAGCCCTGTCGGAAACCTTTTACATACTTGTTGTTTCTCTTCTCTGATCTATCGACTCCCTCACATGCACGTGTTTCTTGTTTGAATGTTTCGTCCTAGATCCTCGCGCCTCCTTGTCTGGTTTCCTTTGTGCTCCTGGGAATGAACAACCAGGTTTCAAGTTGTCCTCCTAATGAAGACATATTGAGGAA
Organism: Mugil cephalus; assembly: GCF_022458985.1. Classification (NCBI taxonomy): domain Eukaryota; kingdom Metazoa; phylum Chordata; class Actinopteri; order Mugiliformes; family Mugilidae; genus Mugil; species Mugil cephalus. Next base: position 3,572,293 of record NC_061785.1, on the reverse strand, counting down.
GGCAGCGACGGAACGGAGCAGCAGTTCAGTCACTTAAATAAGACTTTTATCCTAATTTGTGTTCCGGCGCAGACTCATGGGAATTAAGATTTTGGGTTTTTTTTTATATATATATATTTTTATATTTATGATCACATTTTAGAGATGAAATTCCATTTCTTTAAAATTTAAAAGCCACAGAAGCTTTTATTTCACTCCCAGGATGCACTCTTCTGAAGTTAATGATCAACTTTTATTCACCTTTGCAGATTTACCAGTGAGACCGTTTGTCACGAAAGTCGATTTAAATGTCAGCCTTCGTATCTCTACGTTTTGTTTGCATGTTGGAGACGTTGATGCTGTAAAGCCGTCGGTTTTACTGGATTCTGAATGGGAAATCTTGGTAGTATATTGTTGGTAACGACTCGAACAAAGTGAGGGATCACACGTAAATATGAGCAAATATGTTCCACCACAGCTGAAGAGAAAAATCACTAAATCTACTAGTGATTTTCTCTTCGGCTGTGGTGGAACATATTTACTCTAGCGCTGATATTTGATCACGCTTGGCCTCGGCGCACCTTTGCAAAGAATCGCACAACTTCTCAAGGCAGGAGCACATACCAAAAATGATGTGTGTCCTAAAATGTTACGCCGTTAAGTAACACATCTCTGGATCTTAGAGACTGGGAGGAACTCGCTGCCGTGCGTGTTGGGATTTTTCGTACTCCTTCTCGTGCTGTTTTGATATGATATAATACCCCGACTGCAGCTGCAAGAACGACATCCAATTACACACTGGAAGATGAGGTTATCCGAGGATGAGCTGTGTCTTGGCGTGATGTTTAAAACAAGACTAATACAGCGGGGATGCGTTAGGCCCAGCGGTGCCTTGAGTTAAAGGCTGAGCTGTGCAGGACGATGTGCTGGTGATACCAGCGCGTTAATGTTGTGCAAATATCACTTTTAATAGTTGTAATGAAAAATAATTAGAATGAGTTCGAAACTTGCTTATGATGATATCAGCTAAACTTTTCAACCCTCACTTAAAGCACCGGTCTCCAACCACCAGGCCTTGGACCAGTAACAGAATGAAGACTAAAAGAATAAAAAGTATTTTATCTGTTATTTGATCGAGTCTACGGGATCCACAGCCGTCGAACTCCGGCCAAAAAGAGCAAACGTCTCTGCAGAGAGTCTCTGAAAAGATGAGTGCCAGCAGAAAAGAAAGCTTCATTTAACAGAAAATACTTGAACTATTTGAACTAATGGTTTTTACCGAGGAGATTCTCATGCTCTAAAGCCACTCTGTGTAATATGTGGTGACCTGCTACCCAACGAGGCCACCAAGTCTTCAAAAGTGCGAAAAAGAGAAGCCTGTGGAGTAATATAGTAAAGTAGCATTTTATTTATTATTTTTGATCTGATTTGGCCTTGATTGGAATCGGTGCAGAGAAGACGGTGCTGGAGACTTTAAGCCGTCATAAATAGGTTACGGAACAAATTTGTTATACGTTTTTTTGACTCTTACGGTTATGGTCTTACGGTTCTTGCTTGTGAATGTAGTGACCCCTCTCAGCTCGGAGCCAGAAAAGATGTCTGAGTAATGCTTTCCCTCATCACCTCTCCGGTGGCGATGCCCTTGACAAAAGCACTTATCCCCACCTGCTCCAGCTGAGCTGCTCTTTAGCTGTATTGAGCAACTTCCTAAAGTCACTTTGTGTAATTGAATGGGGATCATATGGGTGGTATCGAACAAAAGTGTTCCCGCTGGTCTTCGGCTAACAAAAGGTTTGAACAAAAGACGGAATGACGAAAGTACGCAACCGTTTCCTGCACCTTCCTGCGTCTTCTCTTTGGAAAAAATGTTTTTTTTTGTTTTTTTTTTTTTCCTTTAACAAAAAGCTTTAACCTACTTCGCTGTATCTCCTCATAAGCGCTCAACCCTGACTGTCACCACGTAACAGTGAACAAATCTGAACTTGTGCAGCTCTGTAGTGCACAGGTCTTCAACAGGGAGTCGCAAATTCTTTGGTTGATTAGACATTTTATATATAAAATTTCTTTAAACACACGTTAAATCCAAAATTCAAAAGAATCATGGGCACAGCATGGAGACAAGGAACATGGCTTGGGGATGAAATAATATCAACAACGAGACAAGGAACAAAGGGAAGGCAGGGCTATAAATACACAAGACACAGGTGAGACCAATTAACAATCAAGGGACTAATATTGCGATTGTTAGCATGCTAACGCTTGGCTACGTACGGAAACGTAACTTACCTGAGATGAGGTGCTCAGCACAGAGTCTGGATTGTTCTGTGGGAGTCCAGTGATCCATTTTAATGGCAGCGACCCACCTCTGTCCTTCTTTCATTGTTTTTGGGGATATTGTAAAACGTTAGTCCTGTATTTTTAGCCTTAGCTCTATCGCAGCCGACGGCATATTGACAGTGTACTTCCGGTATCTAACGGTCCTAACGATGGCGCCGTTGAGACGGTGTGACGTCACCGTGAAACCCATGAATTCTAGCTTTCTCAACTGTTTCACACAGAGCGCCACAGTAGGCCCCGCCCCCATCGCTGCTGATCCAATCACAAGGCTGCATATTACACACTGACTCTGTCAGGTTCCCTCCAATTGGCCGAGATCCTGTTCAGTCCCCAGGTGAAATCCAGAGGCATGCAGCAATATTAGCAGAAGAGAAGCTAACAGTGCAGCTAACTCTCATGAGGCCAAAATGGCTGGTGATTCACCGTCCCTACTACATTTAACTATGTTTAAAGTTTGAATCTGCCAGTTATTTTCTTTTTCTGTCACCCTACTGTTGCACATGTATCATCTGAATAGCTTAATATTGAATGCAAAATGATAATAATAATGTATAATTATAAATAGCACTAGTTTAATATGGAAAAGTATGTAGGGGTCCCTACTTAATCTCTCCATCAGTTTGGGGGTCATTGGCCTGAACAGCGTTGAGGACCTCTGCTCTAGTCCACAGCCGTGCACATTTTGCACATTAACGTCAACAGATCGCTCTGTTCGCTAACTTGTAAATGTCTGGCACTTTAAATTCTGACATTTAAGATGCGTGACGCCACCGTGAGCGGCCTCGAGACGAGGGTACATTCCCTGTTGCATATTAGACATTATTAAAATATGATTTTATCTAATATTTGGAATAATAATGAAAACAAGCTCGGCATCCTGTGACTCTGTGGCCGGCTCAAAGCGTTTTGGGAGAGCTTGAATCCATTTTGACTGACTCCTTAAAGGTCATGTGATTAAGAAGGTAATGAGAAGATATCTATCTCTACGGCTTGTCAAATGAACACTTGACATCAGCAGATTAAACACGCACACGGTAAGTAATCTAAAAACCCCTTAGAATGCATTTGCGTCTGTGTGTGTGTCTGTCTGTGTGTGTGTGTGTGTGTGTTTGTACAAGAAAAAAACATAATTCATTATTATCTACCGCACACAGACTGTGACCTCTTAGCACTACAGAAATAAGCGATGGGAGAGAGAATGTCTACACGCGTAAAAGAAAAGAAATGATAAATGACCGAGTGTATGTGTGCGTTCGGTGCCCCCCCACCTCCCCCTCACTCCCCACGCAATGGAATGAGGTTTAATTTATAATGAGGACACACAATGGCTGTTTGACAACGCACAAAATCACTTGGTTTGTGTGTGAAGTTGATTCTGCAAAGACGTGGAGGTATCTATCTATCTATCTATCTGTCTATCTATCTATCTATCTATCTATCTATCTATCTATCTATCTATCTATCTATATTATTAATTTTTTAGTGGTGGCTTGTAATGTTAGCGTGAGGTTGAGGTAAAGGTTAAGCAAATACAATTGGTGAGAATTTAGTCAATATAATCCCCTCTGAAGGGACAGAGAAACAACAGTGTGTGTGTGTGTGTGTGTGTGTGTGTGTGTGTGTGTGTGTGTGTGTGTGTGTGTGAAGATAAGAGTGACTAATGTCTGTGGTGAAAGAACAGAGGATGCCACTGAAGCCTTTAATTAACTGTCAACACACAGCAGCCAATAGAGGGACACACGGTACTTAACACGCACTGCGCTGGAAAATGAATGTATTGAAAAGAAACAGGAGGAAATCTACATCAAGACTTTCATATATATATACATATATATATATCAATTATGTTTAAACTTGCATGTCTTTCTATGTACGTGTGCACGTGTGAAATTGTGTCTGCGACGGCCCCTTTGACAAAATAAGTGAGTTCAGAACAGAGCGCAGTATTTGGCAAATGGTGAATGTATCAAAGGGAGTAGATGGTAAAATTTTAAGGTGGTGTGAAGGAAAGGTTTTAAAAGTGCATGGACACCGACCAAGGAAGCTTTTTTTTTTTTTAACTTTTGTTGTTGAAGAAGTCATGTATTTGTATTTAATTTAATGTATTTGTCACCTTTAAAATATGTTAAAGCCCAACAACAGTAATGGAAGTACAATAACAATAAGCAATTGAATAGATTTTTTTTGTTAGTTTTTTTAATGCATGTCAGGGAAACCCCAAAACACCCTGAGGAGGCTTGAAGAGGAGGGCTAGCATATTTAGCATATTTAGCATATTTCAATAGATTGTTTCGGCATGAATGGACGAGGAAACACATATTTTAGAGAACATAAAAGTTAAAAAAAGAATTTATTATACAATGAAAGGAACACATTTATCCACAAACCAAGAATCTCCTAATAAGGTAACTAAGGCTTCAGGGTGGACCAAGGTCAAAATAACAAACAAAACAATTGTATCTGTGAAATAAGGAAACTAACCTCCAAAACAAAACAACAAAGGCTGACCTTCCTAACTAAGAAAAACAGGAGAAAACAGGCAAAACAAAAATGGCAGCCCTCCCCTACTATTCGAAAGGAACTGTAACAATCTCATTAAGTTCTGATAACTCGAAGCTTCGGCCGTGGGAGATGACGAGGAGGATGAGGCCTGATGTCACCGGACGGCGGCCATCTTGGCTCCTTATGAGGCAGGTGAGCTTCCGGCTGCAGCCAATCACAGGTTAGACCCTTTCCCCCAATCACCTCTCAGGTACGGCACAGTCTGTTCTGCATGTGAGACTGGACACAAAAAAACCCAGGGCACACATGCACACTCACAGCAGACTTCTAATATGACCATATCCATAACACCCGACTGATTTCACTGCTTCACGACAGTGCCACTGAATTTTTAATTAGCTCTATTGCTGTGAGAACGCTACATGTGACTTTACGTCAGCTTTTCTCCTGCATGGATGGAAGTGAACCTTCAAAACGTCTAAAGCGAAATGTTTGTCAAAACTTTGTCTGGACTTGACCTCAGAAGATGCAACAAGGAGGCAACACCTGGAACAGCATCTGGAACAACATCTGAAGCATTTTGTTTGTTTGTTATATCGGTTAATTTATTTCTATTTATATGATTTCACATGTCACAAAATGCCTTTAAAAAAAAAAAATTCATTCTATTTCAAAAGTACCTGTTTGGCTCCGGTATCAGATAAAACCTTAATGATAAAAGCCACAGTTGAGGCCTGTCTGTGTGCGTGTTCTCCCTGTGTCTGCGTGGGATGAAGTTCTGACACTTCTCATTTAAACCAAACTATTCTACATTGTCCACTAAACGTTCAGAAACTCAGAAAATCAGAGACGTCCCGATGTTCTTGTGTCTTGTCCACATGATGTTGATCAAACTGCAGACGGGCAGAAATGTTCTTTTTGTGTCTTTGTCCAGACTCTGGATTAATTTGCCCTTAAACTTTTACTAAACTTCCTTTTGCACTTCAGAGATATGTAATATTGGCTCATCTTCCCAAATAAACAAACTGTCTCTTTGTCTGTTGTCATGACTTCTGAGCAGCACTGTAACACAGCTACATTATACATTCATCAACATGTATGGTGTGTGTGTGGGGGTTTTACCCAGAAGACTCAGAAGCAGTTTAAAGTGCCGTCTGCTGGGGTTTGCATCCTCTTTGTTCTCTGTCACTTCATTAAGTCTAAAACATCCCCAGAAAGCTGCTGTACGGGGACACCTCCCGTCTCTGCCTGCTCGTCATTATTCAGAACATATGGTTGAAGTGAAGCCTGCGGTAATAACCTGCGCAAAAATCCTGCAGTCACTTTGTGAGCTCCTCGTGCCACCGGAGAACACGAACCAAATACAGGAAGTGAATTAAAGCAAAGTAAATACATGTGAATACAGGTGAAGTCAGCGTGAATGTGAACCGGACCAGAGCTGATGCAGCAGAGCATCATTTTTCACTGGTCCAGATGAAATGAGCAGGACTAAGTTTGAAAAAGCGCCCACAGGTCCAGCGGCAAAAAAAACCCAAAAACTGAGAAACAGCATTGACTAATTTCCTACACATTAAAATATCAATTATCTTTGCAGCCCTGTATTTGTTTTCAGCCTCTGACTGAAAAATATCTGCATCGAGAGCTCTGGCTGTTGGGTGCTAAGTCCATACTCTCCTCCTCCAGTGTGATCAATGACATTTGAAAAATCAGCGCTGTAAACTGTAAAGCGGAGTCACTGAAGTTGAGCTAAAATGGGGGAAAACTTTCACTATAGGAAACTCCCCAGAGAACTGTACACACTTTCAAGGGCATCCATCCCTCCCACTTCTTTTCTCTTTTCTTTTCCAGTGCTGTGTGATATACACCACATACACCAACGCTCATACTGCCTGTTTCCTTGGATCTTATTTAGTACTTTAAAAGAAACAAAAAAGCTTCTATACTTAAGGCAAAACAAACAGCCTGAGCTTTCAATGTACCAATAATTTGCAAAATGAATAAATGCACTCAGCCAAGCAAGAAACACAACACTAAGGTACCTCTTGTGGCGCAGAGTGTAAGGAAAGACCTTCAGAGAACTTGTCGTAATATTAAACGACAGGGCTGAGCAGTATGTCGGTTCATACCATCACTGTCAGACGTGGTGAAGATGGAAAGGTCCAAAAAATGAAGCAGCAGAACGAGAAGAAGCCAAAAAATGGTGCCGTGACGGTTTTTGTTTTGCTTCTTTTTAGGGTGACCAGATGTCCACGATTTCTGGGGACAGTCCCCGTTTTGGACGACCTGTCCACTGGCTAAAGCTGTCCCCAAAAATGTCCCCAATTTTAGCTTTTTATGAATTAGGGGAAAAACACATTGCACGCAGACTACAGTTACTACGGTAGCTGATGACGCTGCTATCGACATTACAGTCATAACAGTTAAAATATGTTTAAATATGTTTAAATATGAATAAATATGTCAAAATAAATTATATTTGTCTCCGTTTCTTCTTTTATATTCAATCTGACTACGACCGGCCTGTGGTGGACATTATAATAATGTCTCATTAATGAGATGAGGTGCCTCGTTAGTGGTTAGCAATAGCCACAAGCGAGCTACAGCTACGAGTACGTCACATTCGCCTACGTCATCACATTCATCGTGAGATGGCAAATTCTTATTGTCTTATTGTTTTTAGCGTTATGAGCTGCACCAGCTGTTTTGTGCCTGTCCTTTAAGCGTTTGTGTTCAATTAAAGCAGAAGAACTCCATCTGTACGTAGCCATTAGCCTTTGTCTGTGATTTATTGTTAAAATAACAGCTGAAATGTGACCTGCTCCCAGTTTAGAAGTGACTGATCCAGCTCTAGCTCTGCGTCGCGTTCTCAGAAAGGGCTCGTTCACACTAAAAAGCACAATCAACATAATCATCAGCCTGAAAACTTTATTCTCCTGGTGGTGTTGTGCACAGAGGCTCCGGGCCAAAGCTAATTTGTGTCTATTCATTGAGCTTTTAATTAAGACAACAAGGATTTAGCGTCCTCCACTGACACGACCCACGGGACTAATTCTAACTCATTCGCTCCCCGTGACTCTCAAACAAAACAAAACTGTCCAAGACGGGGATTCAAATCAATTGGGCATATCCCATTGTATTGATTGTATTTTCAGAATAGTGGCACATTAAAGCTCCATGTGCCAATTTGTCTTGTAATGTCCATGGGACACAATTTAATACAACCGCATGGAAAAAAAAAAAAACTTTGAAGCTCAAACAACCAGAAAATCTCTAAAAAGTCAACATGATTCTATTTTCAGATTGACAGCTGTGCATTTTTTTTTATGTGAAGTAAAAATTTCGTTCGTGGACCCTGGGGTCGTGGTTTTTCTTCAAGTGAAGCTGACACACACACACACACACACACTTAAATGTTTGGAGTCAAGAGGATTCTTCATTGATGGCAGAAATACGGCTCCCAGACTCGTCTTTGATCATAACCTACACAGCTTCAAAGGCACAAAAAGAGAATTCCATTTAACATGTAATGGAACATTTTCAGGAGGCGTATTCGGGCCCCACCTGAATTCACCTTTCTCCGAGAGCCAACACAACACAGAGAGGCATGTCTCAGGTTCCATGACAGCAATATGTGTTTCCTAATTACTGTGCAACTCCTGGGATCCTATTATTGAACCTTAAAAACTGGGCTGTGTGCTTCCAGATGTCTAAATTGCTGCCCATATGTTTTAAGCAATTAAAACGTGTCTAGTCTGAGCTCAGAAGTTTGAAGAAAAAAAAGAAATAAATAAATAACCAAACCAGTTAAAACTTTGTAGGTGGAATCCAGAATGAAGATTTAATATTTCCACCGAAAACATAAATAAATACATGAAAATGATTCACTGAGAGAGAGAAGGGGGTTATGATTTAAGATTTAAGAATATCATTTTAAAATTCAGAGGCTGTCAAATTATGGATCAGTTCAGGGGGAAGAGCACAAACTTATACCACTTCAAAAACACACAAAAAATGTTTCTCTCAGGATATAAGAAGGAGGATTATTAATTGTCACAAAGTATTTATTGTTGTTTACATGTATTTTTTTCTTTAGCTGATTATTAGTTACTTACATATTATTTTATTATTATTATTTTATTTTTAAGATCGTATCAACTGTCTGTTTTTTCGAATTATCATTTCTGTTCGTTTGCTCATACATACATATCATTAGCATGTTTGGAATAAATCACTAAATCTCTAAAGCCAAAAGTAAAATAATTACACTTGTGCTGCTGCCAGAAGTTTATCACGCTCTCATAACGTGCTGTAAATAGTTGCCGGATATGAAAACTTGGAGGTATTCTGAGAAACGGGTGAAAGCGACTGCTCAGAGTTGGGGATTAAACAGGAACATCTGTGGGTGCAGCTCATCAGAAACTTTCCCACTTAGAACTGAAGAAGCTGCTCAGATGAAAGGTGAAACGTTTTCACTGAACTCTACAAGATAAAGTTAACATTCTTTAATGCGTTTTGAATAAACATATTCCTTCTTTAGAGTATGGACCAGATCATCTTATATCTAGAAGTGCTTTCAGTGGTGATTATCATCAGATCACAGCAGGAAGGTTCTGGGCTCCAAACAAATGTTTTTTTGTTGTTGTTGTTTTTATTTAATTTTGTTTTGAATACCAAAAACAAAGAACATGAGATCATCATGGGTGTAAGAACAAGAAAAAGAAACTGCGTTCTCCCAGCGTTTAGTACATTTTTCCAATTCAAGTCTTAAGACAAAGGCAAGTCTCTTCATACTGGAGATTTCTTTTACAATCCCACGGCACTGGTCCAGTTTTGGACAAATTTGCAACCTTTTGGGGGTTATAGCTTTTCTACTACTTGCCAAAAGTATCTTCAGATATTTTACCAAGATATAAAGTAACAAAAGAGAAATCTAGCTGTTAATCTTAGATGCTTGCATTGGTTTTTCCTCCTTCAGTCCAAAGATAAAGATTATTACAGAAGAGTGTTATGGCCAAGCATGAGAATGAAAAATATCATGCACTTGGAGAAAAAAAGTGGAAATGGGGCTTTAATACTCTTCCGTAGATTCTAAGTTGATTAGACTGTCCAGGTTGCACCAAGTCTTTTGCCCAATGACAGGTGGAACTGGACCTAATGTTTTACGTGGATCTTGATGGATAACGATTTAAATTTGACACAATCAAGTGTTTCAAATCAGGACAAAAATAGTGAAACTCGCGCTTCAGCAAATGCACTGTACTGTATTTTCTTAGATGCCGACTTCAATATCTTGAAGATTTTCCTCCAAATTGAATTTATTTATTCTGCATTTCTGTTTTCTGTTGTTTTTTTTTAAATTTGGGCTCTTCATTACTGTCTCGTGAGTGCACCGTGTTTTACATTTTATACCGTAATGGTTTATTTAATTTTCCCTTTCATGTCATTTTTGCTGAATGCATTAACACTTAGAATTGTTTTAGAAGTGCTCTACGAATAACCTTGCCTCACATTTTGCATTAAAACATCTGCGTTTGGGGATAACTAAATCAAATGTTCTGCAAAATATTATCTTGGAAAACAAGGAAGGAAGAACAGAGAACTTTTGGCACGTACTTTGGTGGTCTCAACAGTTTCTTCCCAAAAATGGGTTGCAGGCCTAGTTTCGGTCCCTGAGTAAAGTGATTACTCATGTGCTGTAGTGCAGTTTATTTACCAGACGGGTTGTTAGAGGCTAGAAATTTGTCTTCAGACCAAAACACGGAGGCAACTTCCACATCTGAGGAACTATTGAAACAAGCTTCAAGACCACATACGTCCCGTTGGGCTTTTTAATATCATTAAACTTACTTTTTCACTGAAGTCTGATCAACAGCTGCATGTCTGATATGCCAAGAAACGGTTGCCGTTTTCAAAGAGTACTTTATCAGCCGTCACTTTGCTACGAAGCATGCTAACTACGCTAGAGAGCAGTCAACGCAAGAACGGGCGGCAACTGCTCAGAGGTTGACAGCTGATTTACAGACTCAGCAATTTTTCTTTTTCAACAAACTGAGTCAAGAGTTGCAAAACCTTGCAAGTTTTTTTTGCTGGCATTCAAATTAGCAAAGGCTAGCAAGAACTTTCTCCTGAGAACTGCCACAACAAAGCTAACTCCAGACTCTGATGCACTGGCAAAAAAAGGGAGACCAACAACACTGTTCCCACTGAAACTGAACATGAGTTTCTCTACTATGTTGTGAAAAAAGCACATTTGGAAAATAATTTGTTCAATAAGCTTTGCAGATCCATGCTTTAGTGCCTATTAAAAGGCTTTTACATGTCATTTATATTAGTCCACACAAACACTACATCCATCTGCTCCTGGCCCGGCCCCTTTTAGAAACCATTGTCGCCCACGAGTCAGTAACTTTGCCCACCCTTGTTCTAAACCCTGTTATCAGCGAGAAGAGACAAATACATCTTTGTTTCTACGCAATCAAACTGCGTCTAAGTACGCCAGGGACTCTCGGAAAAGAGCAGCGCGACGACTAGGGTTTGTGTCAAAGCAAATGTGGTAAAGATTCAATACAGATAAAGCTTTAGGGGTGCATGTGTATATCTGCGCGTACAGTAGCAGTGTCAGCAGTGAAGCAGCATTAGCCCGAGCACGGGAAATGTCAGCCCATCCATCAACATGACATCTGCAATCTCGCCTCCTCTCTGTCTCTCTCTATCTGCCTCGTCCTCATTCACTCGGTTACATTGTTCAGAATTCGAGAGCTCTTTCCTCCTCCTCTCACATTAGTGTTCTCTCTCTCTGTCTCTCTGTCTCACATACACTTAATTCGTTGGTTTCTATCCAAATCTAAATCTGTTGCTTAAATCTCCCTATGCATCTCCTTCCCTGTTATTGTCTCTCCACATTTTATCCACTGTCATCCATCTCACCCTGTATGTTTCAGAACCAAGCACACGATGCACAACTTTTATTTTTCCACTCCTCTGTGTGTGTGTGTGTGTGTGTGTGTGTGTGTGTGTGTGTGTGTGCTTGGTTTTACATAAAAAAAAAACAACAACGAGATGCTCAAAATGTGGCTGCCCTTTAAAAAAGCTCTGCACCATCCAGCTTTTTCTCATTTTGCTTTTTTTTTTTCTTCTATTTTTTTTTTGGCTGAGCAGAGCGCTTTCAGAAGTTGAAAACCGCTGACCTTTTCCGAAAAAGCACATGTGACATCCACTGGTGTTCTTATCAGCCGGCCAATGGCGGCAAAGAAAGAGGGAGGAAGCTTCCTACGACGACAGGAAAGATCCGAGTGAAAACGTGCATAATTCTCTTAAATCCTCTACTTAAATTTCTTGTATATTTCCTTAAAAATCCATTTTCTGGAGTTGTGTGTAAATATAAAGTAGTTTACATCTTCGGATTCTAAATAAAAGCACAGTAGAAACAGAGTGTCAGCAAAATACTGAATACATAGGAATGTCCTGTATTCTATGGAAGACCAAGACTGCCAAATTAAATCAATAAAGAAGTTAATAAGTCAAATAATGTGTCATTAAATGCATCACAAATAATATGAATAATAACTGTAGCCACTGGTTTATGTGTAAAATATTGCGTAAATTATAATATTATACTTAAATTTGCTCTATTATGGTAGTTTGTATTATTTGCCCTATTTACTTTCCCATTTAATTGTCAATTTACTCAATATTAATATATTTATTTATTTGATTAGTTCTGATTAAACAAATAGGACTTCAAAGATGATCTTGACCTTATAATAATAGAGACAACAGACATTTATTTGCTTATTTATTGAGTTCATTGAAGGTAATATGAATATATGGGATACTTCAGTCAGTTCAGGCAGTGATGAAGGATTTCTCTACTAGACATGGTTCTGTGCCCTGGTTCTAGTTGCTCCTTCCAAGCCAATGACTCTCAGAACTGTGGATGACTAACTTCACCCATCTGCAAGATGTGTAAATTTAATGAAATGGAGGCTAAAATGCTGAAATCTAAAAGTCAGAATTAATTAACACGGCTGAACAACATACGATACTGTGTGTCTGTGTAAACCATTTTATTTGGTAACGGGTCAGAGGTCAAACAGGTTTTATTTTAATTTCAACCATATGTAGCAGGTGCAGCATGATAGTGTGATGAGAGGATGTTCCTCCTGGACCATGGAGCTACATGAAGACACTCGACTATAAGTGAGTATGAAGAGTATAAAGTGCATGTGTGCAACCTTATGCAGACGATATGATACAGTGCAAAGACAAATAATAATACAGACAATGCAAAACACTTGGGAGACAATGCACCTGAAAACAGACATATACAGTGATATAATAATAATGATTTAAACGATGGTACAAAGTTGTCTTAATAGGAACGTAGCACAAGGAACTCAAAGGGGATAATTCTCCTCTAAGCTTTAAATGTCTGACTTGAAAGACACATTTTGTTGCTGGTTTTCATACTTGCTCTCATGCCATTTCACAGCAGACATGCTCCCTTTCTTATTCCCTCTCACACACACACAAACGCACAGTGAAACGCAACCCTGCAGACTAAAACCACAATTGGTTTCAGTGAGTTGTCACATTCTGGCCGAAAGTCAATTTTACACTTACTTAGCCCCATAATAAGAAGTCATGTTGACAAGGCCACAATAGATCTCTGCTCTTAGAGGGTGGGAGAGAAAAGAAAACAAGGACTTATGAAGCGGGGGGGGGGTGACGATGTGTATGTGTGTGAGGGGGGTTTAAGCAGCCTGTGGGGTAGTTGATAAAGAGACGCTGAGACGGAATGACTGACAAAAAGAACAAAGACGGAGGAATCGCTGTATATCCATATGTACCCACACAATATTTCATCATTCCAATTTATATTTTTTAAGCCTGATAAAGATGTTCATGCAATCAAAATCACCTTTAACCCCCTGAATTAGAGAATCACAGGAAACGAGGCATGGAAGATATTTTAATTTTATTTCGCTGATAGCTGCTCCATTGTTTCGGGCTGGGGCTGGAAAACACCTGCGGGCTTTTATTGCTGAGGAAAGTTGTATTTATATGTGTTCAAGTGCTCAATACAATCCTCCATCAGGTATGTAAAACATAAGTTTTTCGTTTTGTGGACCCTGAAAACAAGAATCTACGCTGTAATCTACGCACATTTCACTCTTGACTCACTTTAGCCAAAATTTCACTGAAGTCACGTCATACAAATGTTTATATCTCCTCAGTTAGTCCTCCGGAGTCGACGGTGCGTCCAAATCACACAACCAGCTTAAGACCAGCTTAAACTTTTTCCTTCTCAGATTTGGTGGTTTTAGGTCCACTATCTTAATACAGTAAAAAAAAATACTGTAAATGTATAACTGTAAAATGACACATTGGTGTGAGGTTGTGTGGAAAAGAATGAAACCAAACAGGGCAACAAGGTGAACAGTTTTCAAGATGAAATATAAAAGTGAAACCAAAAGGAGTCAAAAACGGACTCCAGAGGGTTAACCCTTCCTCGATGTGTTTCATCTTTATTGGTCCTAAAAATCGATTCGAAAACTACAGAGATTGAGAAGCAGTGGGAACAGGCCACTACTAAGCAGACCAGTCAAAGCTCCTGGGGAGGTGCACATCAGGCTTTGGCTACTGCACAAGTCTCTTCCACCATGTAACACATGTCCCTGTGCCATGTCTATAAAGCTAAAGCTATGCCTATACCTATGCACCACAGGCTGCAGTTTTCATTTACTGACATTTACCTACTGTTGGGCTGCACTGTAAACAGACACTTCCTCTTGTCTTGTCTTGTCTTTCTGATAAAGTCCCTGCTCAACCAGTGTTTGTGGTGGTATTAAACCACTCTCGCTGTTGCCACAGTAACCACAAGTCCCACCAAAACAACCAGGACTGAAATATGAGGACGATGGCCGATCAGTCACGATAATACTTCTCACAAGGCAGTCTTTTGCATGAAGTCATTTCCATAGCTTTAAGTGCTTTGTTCCTAAATGATCTAATTAAGTTATTATAATTCAGATGAACACAGATAAGTGCAACAACTACTTTGTCAAAGCTTCCTTCCTTTTCATCCCTTTTAACATGTTAAGATCAGATAACAACTAAATCTAATTCATTACATATGTCCATGGATGAAACACAGCACTGAGCAATGACAGTACTAACTGGAATATCACTCAATGGAACTGTTGCTATTGAGTGAACTCTTCTGTTCATACTTTCCTTTTATCAACACGCCTTGTCTTTAGTCTAAAAACGCTAGTTTACCCTAAGAAAAAAAAATGTCCAAAAGATACCCCGGACCAGCCCCTATTTATGTTACGACCCGGTTCGAGGGATGGAGTTACAAAAAATAGGGCGACTGCATAAGTGTTTAGACCGGCCATCATGACAGACACTGGATTTTCCAGTGACTGGAACCTTTTTGTATCCAGATCCCAGGGTGGAAAAAGACAAATATGGAGCCTGTGCAGTTTCCTTTTTTTACATTTGTGTGGACGCTTGAACACGTACACGATGATATCATCGTTTTACTACTCTAGCCCCTGACGTCTCATAACAACACAAATAAATCAATGATGGACTACAGGTTTGTGACGGTGCTGCATCAGATATTGACCCTTGTTGTGTGGCTAGGTCAGTGTACTGTTACTGCACCACTACGATGAGCTGAAAAGGATTATGGACTGAAATCTGGACTGTATGATTATATATCCAACCTCCAGGTCTGAGTGATGGAGCCCATGTGGAAGTGCAAAAGACTGCAGTTCATTAAGTGGCCACTAGAGGCTCCAAAATGGAGCAAATCCCCATAGACCCCCATGTTAAAAAGCCCAACTTTACAGCATCATTAAATATGTTTACAGCCTGGTTCAAAAAAATGATTCTGGTCTCAATAGTTTATTTCAACTCATTTATTTTCTATTAAGGTTTAAAATTCACTATAATTAAGGGTGTGGGCGGAGTAAAGCTCATCCAACATGGCGACTGCGGGCTCCGCCCACTTCAGACTTCATTTTCGAGGTTCAGAATCAAATGGGTGACGTCACGATCCATAATATTTACAGTCAATGGTTGATTTGCAGGCTCTGCCTCTTCTTCTTTTCTTTGGCTGTAGCAGAAACAGTGCCACACATAGGCCTGGGGTATGTACTACAGCCTTTCTACAACTAGTTGCGATTAAGCACAAGCGCTGCCACTGAAAGGCCAGTGAAGGGGCAGACGGGCGTAACACAGTGATGCACTTAATATTCCGTTTGCATTCTGCTCTGACAGGAGTGTTAGCGATGTAAAAAAAAAGTTGCTACAGGCAGCATTCTTGTTTTTTTTTCTTGTCGACAAGGTAAACACACACTTTCTAAACTGGCTCAGATGGGAACGTTTAACTCAGGATGTCACGGCGTCTGCGATGGAGACATTTTGCAGAGGAGCTCCATTGGTTCCTTTAAACAGCCTTCAGAAAGTTAACCACTGAAGATGAACTTTTACTTCCTTGTTATGTTCTGGTACAGCTGTGTTTGTCTTTCTTTTTTCTTTTCTTTTTTAGCTAAACATCAAAGGGGCGCGTGGCATCAAAGAACTAGTCGACGACGACGCTCGTCATTATCATCTGTCAATCACCTCCTGAAATAAAAAGTTGCACGGCGGCTCAGCGGCATCGAGCGTGATAACTGTATCTCTGAATGCATTATTCATGCATTTGTATTCCGCGTGCGGCACAATAACATGCTAAAAACGGTGACCTTCATTCCAGAGCGGTAATTTCACAACAGACATCGTACGTGGGTCTCTTTGTCTGTCTCTCACACACAACACAAAGAGCTCAGTCTGTGATAACCATCATCCCCCTCTTGCATTGTGCCGTTTAGCCCGGATGCTTGTATGTTTACGTCTCTCTATATAAAGACATAATACCCACACACTGAGAGATAAACCGTCTTTCACTCTGCCCCTGTCTGCGAATGACGGAAATTATGGCGGACCTCCTGATGAGCAGCATTTGATCTGCGTTCGCTGAGAGAAATACACAAGGGCAAAAACAATATTCCACCACAGAGAAGCTACAGAGCTGCCCTTCAGATGGAAGAGGAAGCGAAAGAGATCAATGTACACTCAGTGTGCTTGTGGATTAGTTTCATAGTTGTGGAGTATAATGTGCTCTGGTTTCCTCTCCCGTTGATATGGTTTGATGGCTCTCTACTTTAAATGGCTAAAACTGCTTCTTCATCTTTGTCTTTTTTGGTTAAAACCAGAGACGTATATTAGAGAGAGTCTGGCCAACTCAAATCATGGGCGCCATGTTTGCTACATCAGATCTTAGATTCTACAGTGTAACCGGATGTGCTACGTTGACATAAACGTCTTATTTTCACCACTTGTTGCATCACGGCAGCGCCCCCTATGGCCTCATGTGGTAATAACAGGATGTGGACGCATTCAATTTTGCTGCACTCTACGTTCGTACTTGAGCGCAGTCACTTAACAGCAATTCAAACCATCAGTTTACTGTCCACACCAACAGGCATTAATTAAATAATCATACTGTATCTCTTCTAGCGCAGCGTGCTGTGAGGTTATATTCTATTCAGCCAATATTCCTTTTAATGCAGCACACACTGGCTTCTGCTGAACCTCCTCTCCCACTCAATGTGTCACATGCTCCGGTTTTCCTGAATATACGACAACACAATGAAACCAAAGGTCAAATCTACACTGGTGCAGAAAGGTCAGGTAATGGCAGCTGGTCCTCCACAACTGTTTTTTTTTTTTTTTTTTTTTATCCATGCTAACAAAGGTTCAGAGGTTCTTAACTAATCGGCTGACGTGGGAAACGCTTTGTCAGAGTTAAAAAGAATAGTGCCTAATTAAAGTTGTAGCATTAATGTTTGTGGAGGAAAAAGGTCAAATTCAACAGCGTTAGCCTACAAACAACGATGTGGGGCAAATTGTTAACTTGTGGATTAGATGTGATGAGAGATTCCCCACAGCTGGTAACTTTCTATCTATCTCTGTGTAGGTTGTTTTCTTCTTAAATTTATCAAGCATAATTTACCCACCTACTTTTAGATATACCTCATCTGAGTGGTCCAGCCTATCATATACTTTTTCGTGTGTGCCCATCAGTGAATAAAGTTTGGACAGGAAGTATCGCACAGGAAGTGTGCACCATAGGGACCATGTGATCCTGTCACTACAATATGACGGACAGTGTGAGGTTCTCGCGCCTTTCGCTCTTTCCAAACGACTGCATAATAAAATCAATGAATATTAAAGTCTGACTCGACAGTTTACTGAAGATCGAACCGTCGTCGGGTGGTCCGCATCGGTGCGTGATCTCCGGGGCAACAAATTTCTGGTCTGACCTCTGAAAATGTCACATATTGACATTTTATTCTTTGGTGGTAATTGCTGTAATATTGACTGTTACGAGTTGGAAGATAGCTCCAATCATCAACTCAGGAGGTTAACACACAAACACACACAAACAAAAACGTAGACATTGATAATGTTCATATTCATATATATACAACAATAACACCAATGGGTATCTCACATGAAAGGAGAAAAATGCGTGACCTGTCTATTAAAAATCCATAGAAATTCCATTTCCAAAACATAATTCTTCTTGAGGGACTTTGTTCTCCTGGACTTTGTGTTCAAAGCGCATGGTTAGTGAGGAGGAAAGCTCGCCTATGTGTCACACTTCAAAGGAAAACTTAACACTGTTCCTGTAATCTCGGACGGCGAAGCTTTGATTTGTGACTGGAATAAATCTCTTCCAGGAGCTCGAAGCAAGAAAGATGTGTCGCTAAATGACAGAATTGGTTTCCAAGTCGAGACACCGTTTGACGCGGAGGTTCACGCGGAGAAATCTCATTAAACGATCAGAGCAATTTAAACAGAGCAGGGTTTGTGTCTCTTTACTTTGCAATGTAACGTAATAATTAACCCTCATCTAAGCTAGCTGCTCGGAGCGCGAGTCTGTCCGAGGCTGGATGCATACTGTACATACAGAGGATATGAACAAGCCTCTCATAAGATAAAAAACAAAAAGCAGACCATTCTCAACAATCTATTTATGATTATCAACAAGATAAACAACAATCTTGTTCAAAGCTGCTTCTTCACACCGTAAGTACTTGACAGACGCTTCATACAATCAAAGCCTTTTTTTTTTCTCCTCAGTGCTTTTTATCCTCACACAAAACAGATATTTTCTCTTCAAGAGATAAACCTTCGAAAGGCAGATAAGAGGGATGTGACAAATGATCTTCTAGGATGCTTGGCGGAAGAAAAAAAAGAGATACAGAGAAAACCTCATTTTGTTCTTAGTTTACAAGATTATCTCTTCATTTGTTCGATGGGATGAGGTGATAAGGGAGTTGTTTTTCAAAGTGGACCACCTCAATCACGTCCAGATATTACATGATTACATCCGCACAGGCTGCAGATTAGAGTCTGGACACATGTGAAGGTCTCTCCTTAGGAGCCACGTGTTGAAGGGTCCGTCCTACATAATGGTTTAGGCATAGGTGTCCTTAAATGACATTACGCCAATCATGATCAAGCATAACATTATGACCACCTTCCTAATATGGTCTCCCTTGTGCCTCTAAAACAGTTGTGACTCATCAGAGAATGGACATGGGGCCTTCTCAGGGTGTTGGGTGTTGTTAGATATTGGATCAGTTTAGGATCTAGTGAATTTGGGGGCCAGGTCAACACCTTGTGCTGTTCTTGATTTTTTTTTAAGTTGTTCCTAAAGTGCCTGGTCTGATCGAGGTGAGTTTCTGGTTATTACAGAAACAAGACAAGCAAGTTTTTGATGGGTTTTACCCACAGAGTTTTCCTATTTAAACCTCAACTTCCCACCAGTCTCTCAGAACTGAAGAAGCTACTCGGATGAGAAATTAGAGGAGGTAGATTATTATTATTTTTTTTATCATGCACTTTCAAAAAAAGTCCAAAATTCTACTTTATGACAATGTATTTAGACTTTTTTCCTCAACATTTCGACTTTTTTCTCGAACTTTTGACTTTGCATGTGCATGATGAAATAAAAAAATACACCTCCTCTAGTTTTTTTTTCACGTGTGGCCCTAATACTATTCCATAAGTAAGGAAACAACCATGTTAGAATACAACTATGTCCGCAAATAGTACTTCCTGGAATTCAGAGTGAAGCTTTGCAGTTGGGCTATGCACCAACACCAGGGTTGAAATCTATGACTATAATGTTCTTTATGCATCAAGGCTGCATTTTATTCTTGGTGTGCAAACGTTCAAGTGAGCATAAACGCGTAATCCATCATTTGCATATCAATAATCCCGCCTGCTCTCCTGCGTGTCAGAGCTGTCAGAGAAAAGAACAGGAAGGAAGGAAGGTGAGATCCACGAGACAGACGCTCGTCACATCACAACTACTGTATAATACACAGCTGAGACTACTTACAGCACCCATATCATTAATTCATCAGGTTGGAAGCGATCTCTCAATCATCATCATCATCATCTTGAAATGTCATGAACAATGGTTTGGTTTATATCACACAGAAGAAGTATAAAATGAAAAAAAAGAAAAAAAAGAGATGCCTTTCGTGAAAATAAATATCGCCGATATAAAAAGATAAGAAGAGCAATGAATGTGCGGCTGATTGAGCAATTCATCTCCAACATTCTCAGACAGAACCCAGGCGTTCTTCAGAAATCACGGCCGCCGTCTAATCAGACTGGCTGTCCATCACCAGATTACACATTAGGAAATTTGCATGTTTGATCAGGGAGTGAGGAAAGAGCTTTGAGTAGAACTGCACTGATGAATGGATCAGTCAGTTAGTCCTTCAACAGGAATTTCATTGGCGTCTCCTTCTCTGCTTCTTCTGTGTCACAGCTGAATCTCTCTGGGTTTAGGCTTTGGGATGGGCATTACAAGACAAACCAAGATGTCACCTTGGACTCTGAGAACTTTTTCCACTATGTTCTTTATACTACGTTTTACACGAAATGATTTAAAGGACTATTTGGTGTCAAACTAGTGGCTGAACATGTGTCAAAATGGAATTTCTATGTGCAGACTATTATTAGCTACTAGTTCAACCTGAATGCAGTCTTACTATCTGATTTACCGCCTTTTATTTTGCAAAGATCAACGAATAAAAGCCAGCATTAATACAAGTGACTGATAGAGAGAATATTGTCCTCAGTTTTTTCTTGGTCAAATAAGGACCATTTTTTATTAAAAAATAGTTTTTGTAAGGTGTGTGTTGAGGTGACAGGAAGTCAGCTGACAAAGTTAGTTGAAGCTGTAGCTGCACATGCTTGAATCTGTCTGGATTTGAGAAGGATGTTATGCACATGCTCTACACTTCAAACATGCACAGAAAATGTGAAGTAGCGTACTGAAACATTGGCATAGATACACCATAGGAACTACTAGATCCCATCACTTCAAAATATGATTTAGAACAGCCCTATTCACATTCGATTAGTTTCACCTGAAGACATCCCATGATGCCTAAATTACCCCCTACGTCTGAGTTTCATGTGGCTTATTTGCACAGGATAAACAAAACTCTGTGTTTTACTCCAATTTATGTTCCGCTATTATGAGTCTGCTACTTTCCATCTCACTCCACTGCATCAATTTTAATTACTTTCCAAATTATAATGGATGATAAAAATATATTTTTGATACTATTTATCCCAAATTACCAAAGACTTGTCAGTATTTAAATCAGCTCCACCTTCACAGATGAACACATTAATGCTTGATTTATTAATTTCATCCCTGGTCTAAACAGGACAATAGTTAAGTGACAAACTTTGAATTATAACACATCCTTCACAATTTGTAAGAGACAAGAGGCATAAAAAATCCACAAATCAAACAAAAATCTCAAAAACTTAAAAGTCACATCTAAATCACAGAGATGTCGATTCACACTGGATTAGTTTTATCAGAGGACCTCTGTGTTAGCAAATATGGAAGAGATTAAGATCACAGATACCCACAGATCCCCAGGTAAAACTAGTGTGAAACTCAGGTTTTAGGGTTTGGAGTCGGACTAAAAGTCAGTCTAAGAATTCAACCACTTGGACTGATTTTTATTTTCCTAAAAAAAAAAAAAATCCTAAAAAAGTTGTCTTTGATCTTTTTGCATCTGGCATGATGACTAGACTGGGGATAACAATTAAGTTTCTTCTCATTTCTAGATGAAGACCCACAGTTGTTGATAAGTGACGCTGTGCCATAAAGTGTTATAAACTCCCTTCATCAACCCAACCTACAAAGAGGCGGATCAGGCTGTTGGAATGAAACACAAACCTGTCTCCTTATTACGTTAAGTTGGGGTTGCAAAAGTTCAGATTTCATCCACTACTCGCCTGGCACAAGGTGTCCCCCAAGGCTCGGTACTTGGCCCCTTCCTGTTTATTATCTACATTCTTCCCTTCGGCAATATCATCCACCACCATGGTCTCAAATTGTACTGTTACGCTGATGATGTTCAACTGTACCTCTCAACCTGCCTCTTGGAAATAAAAACTTGGATGAAAACTACCTTCGACTGAACAGCGATAAATCAGATCTCTAAATCATTGGCCCCAAACACATCACCATTGGCAACTCATCCCTCCTCCCACACAACTGCAATATTGAATTCATCCTCGACACTCACCTCACCCCTTGAAAAACACATCAAACAGCTCCCTCTCTCCCCCACGGCAGCTGAAACCCTCATCCACTCCTTCATCACCTCCAGACTGGACTACTGCAATAGCCTCCTCTACGGTCTACCTTCCAAACTTCTCACCAAACAACAAATCATCCAAAACTCTGCCGCCCGCCTCCTCACCCATATCACCACATCACCCCCATCCTCCAACATCTCCACTGGCTCCCCGTTAAACAAAGAATCAATTTCAAGATCCTGCTGCTCCCACCCTCTTGAACTCCCTGCCACCCCCCACCAGACACTGCTCCGACCCCAACACCTTTAAATCCCCTTTAAAAACCCATCTTTTTAAGATGAGTTTTTAACATTTAGCCACTTTACAGTGTTAATTTCAGCTGTTCTCATAGTTCATTCACCATTTTCTTCTTCTTCTTCTTCTTCTTCTTCTTCTTCTTATTATTATTATTATTATATTGTAAGCCTAATAGCATAATTTGTTCATAATGTCATATTCTAACATTTTCAGAAAACAAGAAAAAACAGAACAACTGCAGTGGTATTTTAACTGATATTGTAACAGTAAGTCAAAAAATTACTTAAGATAACGATACTCTGATGACATCCCTAATAAAAACCCAGTAGAAAGTAATGAAATCTATATTCTTGACCCAATGCTTAAAGATCCGTCTATAATATAAACAATCATTACATGCAACTGAAAATGGATTTTCTCATTGGATGGAAATATTTGGCAGAAACTAGACCTAAGCCTATGAGTCTTTATAGTCTTTATAGTAGGCAATTCTAGTTGAGTCTAATAACAGCACTTAAGATGGGCCAAGGTGAAAGAACGGAATTAATGGATCCGGGAGCGAATCAAGGGCAGTAAAAGCAAAATTTTTACATTTTTTGGCAGCCGGCTTTTATCAAGAGTGACATAAAATGACTGAGCAGGTGTATATTCAGCATCTTGCTCAAGGACGTTTTGACAGGACACGCGGCTGTTGACGCGCTCACCGTCTGCCTCCGAGATTGAATCTGTAACCTTACAGTAATGGGATGGTCTCACTAACCACTAATCGGCTCTGCCACCTGAAAAAGAAATGGATAGGCGGGGAAAGACGAGAGCAGCGTGGGTAAAAAAGAAAGAGGGGAGATGAGTAGAGGAAATAGGAAGACGGACGGCGGAATAGATGATAATAGAGCCGGGACAGAGACGGAGGCGGTAGAGACACAAACAAAGTGTGAGTGATGGCGAAGGGGCAGTAAATGAATACCAAAGAGGGAGAAAAACCCAGGGAGTGACAGAGACAACGGAAAGCAAGCGAGTGAAAATGGTAGGAAGAGGAGGAATTAGGACAGAGATGGAGGGAAGCTTCATAAAGATTAATACAAAAGAGACAGAGGTTGCAATCGTGGTGTTTCCGATGTGTGGTCTCCTCTGCCTCTACGTCTATTCTAAAGCCTCATCAGCCACCGGTCGCGCAGGAGGAGGAAGTTGGAAACGCTGAACCCCGTAACCCCACATTTCCTCAATGACAAATTCAGGTGTCCTTCGATTCCACTTCCTCTCTGTCTCACTTACCGCCAGCGCTGTCACACACTCTCATTAGTCACAGTGGCAGCGGAGACGGGTGTGTATGTGGACGGAGGCGTGAGGAGTGTATTTTTGGGAAGAGAAATAGGAGAAGGAGGCCGTAAATGTGTGAGTGAGGGGCTCACAGAATGAAATAATGCATGAATGAGCAAAGGAGAAGGTATATGCAGGAGGGCATTTATGTGATGTATGTGTAAACGTCTCTTCTGATGTATTTCTGTGCTTATGTGCATGTGTGTATGTGCATGCATGGACGAACTAGACAAGACCACTTTCTTTGTGATATAAACCGATCCGTCATAACATTATGACTTCCTAATATTGTGCAGGTCTCCCTTGTGGTGACTCATCAGAGAATGTTGTTCCTAAAGTGTTTTTATGTGTGTCTTTGTCAGGCTGGGTTAGGGTTAGGTTAGGGTTAAGGGGGAGGGTCCTGAACCTTTTTCTGCCTTTTTAATAAAGCCTTTGATATATATGTGATAAAAAAAAAAAAAAGAAAGAAAATCCAAAACTAAAACCCACTAATTGAGCTAAAAAGTAAATCAAATCAAGTCTTAATCTATTCATAAAGTTCTCTAATTATTTATTTATTAATCAGTTATTGCCTTTCTGGGCGGAGTTTGCATGTTCTCCCTTGTGTCCAGGTACTCCGGTTTCCTCCCACCTCCAGAGACATGCTCATTAGGCTGATTGGTGACTCTAAATTGACCCTAGGTGTGAGTGTGTGTGCGTGTTTTGTCTCTGTGTTAGCCCTGCGATGGACTGGTGACCTGTCCAGAGTGTACCTCGCCTCTCACACAATGACATCTGTGATAGGCTCCAGCAATCCCTGCAACAGCAAAAACAATAAAAATGGAAGACAACGCACACACAACCTTGCTTCAGTTTCTCTTTTCCTGCACTTTCATTTTGCGTAGACTCCTCTTTTAATCTTCCAGTTATTGTAACCATGAATACTTTAATCCTTATCCAAGCATATAAAACCCCGGGGGCCTAAAGCAGCCCGCCAGAGAAAAAATTTCACTGAAGACATTAACTGCAATTTTTTTTCAATTAAAGTAGCTGCTATTCCAAGTTCACACAGTTTTAGTAAGAGTTGTGGACGTAACACAACACAGGGATGTGTTTTGTACTTATTTGCACTAAAACAACTGTAACATTGTTGTTATTTATAGGTTTATATGCTGTTATCTTACTGGTCCGGCCCCTTGACATCAAACTGGGCTTCATGTGGCCCCTGAACTAAAATGAAACCTTGTAAAAATCCAGGCTGCACATATAAAATATTCAGCATGACATTGTTTCAACTTGCGAATTATACCAGCTTGAAGAATTAAGGCCCCAAATGTCACTGGAACAATGAAAAAAACAACGTAATCCTGCAACTGTTTAAAACTGTATTGTGCAGGAGAAACCGGATATAATAAAGTTTTCGAATGTCCTCTTCCAAACTGGCAGGTTGTCCTCTGAAGCATGGACAGCTTACACGCTGCCTAGACCCAGTTCAAACAGTCTGGACTGTGCATCTGTGCAGATTATGAAAACTCCACACACACACACACACACACACACACACACACACACACACACACACACACACACACCGGAGGAAATCGTGACTGCAAGCAGCTGCCAATCCAGTTGGAGAAGAGTCTCATCTACCTCCACATGGCCACAGCAACGCTTCCCATCAGGAGAAGAGAATCTGGGAGCAGATTGGATTGTGCAGACGAGGAAGAGCCAGATGAGATTCTTTCCCCAGTGTTTCACTTTCACTGCGAACGATCCAGGTCGGAGTCTGCATGCAAGCAAGCAAGCAAGCAGCACAGCGAGCAGAGCATCGGAGCGGCGACGTTACCGGATGTGTGAAATTAATCCGACACCGAGACTAAACTTTAGATTGCCTGGTGAATGTTGACTCATTAGCTGGGTGTCATTCGCCTTTGTGGTTCATCCTGAATCAGAAACAATGGATCAGTGAATTGTGGAGCCCTTGTTTAGTTTAGTTTAGTTTTTAGTTTATTTCAAACATGTTAAAAAAAAAGAAAAAACAGACACAATGAATATGAATAACATTAAATGAAAAATTAAATAAATAAACATAAACTGAATATTCCATCCTCTACATGTCTGAAATGGAGTAGTAGGAAGTACAGACTTATTTTATCCCATCTCTTCTTAACAGATCAATAACATATGTTAACATATATATACACACACATACACATATATACAATACACACATTACCAAAGATAACAGAAAAATAGTCAAACACCATCTTTATTTCTGTACCTTGTAAAAATCCTCTCTTCATATACATATATTTAAACTGTTTTATATTTGGTTCACATTCCTGGAGCGTCTCCTTCAAACTGTTAATCCATAATTTAAAACCACAAATTGAAATACAAAAAGTCCTCCTTGTTGCGCGTACCTTAAATGTTCTGTAGTTTAACTTTCCGCTTTAAACCTCTTCCCTTCCAGTAAATTTGATTTTCTTGACTTTCAAAAGGATTTGTGCAGTTTCAAATCCCACGATATCTTTGAATTTCCTGAGTCTTGACTGTAAGAATAATGGACGTCGTGCTCGACGGCATGGGATGCATTTTACAGTAAAGTTGCTGGTTTGGATCCTACAAACTGAACATGTGTGATTTACAGAATCCACAGCGTGTTTATCTGTAGACTTAATTGTGCGCTGGAAAAAAGCTAGCACTGCAGAGAGGAGTGTCCATTTTTTTATTTTAAACATTTATTCTACTTGCAAAAGAAGGGAAGTCATAGCATTTCATTTTACCAGACTCCCAAAACTCTGAACCAATTAAAGCTGTTCTCTGCTGAGTGGAGTTGGGGAATAAAAGACCCACAAAATGAATGTTCTGCCCCACGTCTCATGATTGGGCTACGTTAGTGTGAGTCTCTGAGTTATGGCTAAAAACTTCTCTGCTGAGGCCACAGTGACCTTTACACCAGCACATTCTGGAGGCCGGGATGCACATTTCTGCAGAATTTGAAGAATCGTCCTATGTTACTGAGACAAAAATAAGAGATGACGGACCTTCAGTGTCTGAATGATCTGATCTAGGTTAGTATCAGTCTGGACTCTGGCATGAAATAGAAAAATTCTCAGCTGGCTCCACCTCTGAAATGGGCTGAAAATGTAAAGAGTCCCTTTAGACGTTTAATGACACACGCACACATGCAATTTTTCTTCAGTTCCTGTGATAATGTGACAGCTGAGGTCGGTGACAAAGGGCCGGCGGTAGAGAGATAACTTTCAGAGGATGATGTATGTGTGCGGGAGAGAGATCTTTATTTTTTGACTGATGTCTAACGAGAGGAAGCCTCTGAAAAGGAAACACACAACGTGACACGTTTACCTGTGCAGTTCACACAATAGTGACACCGGCGTCGCCTCGTACCTTCACAGCACGGAGCTGCCTTCCATTACTCAGGATGACTGCTCTCTTTTAAATGCAGATTTTACACATGAGGAGGTCTGGACCGCGAGCTGAGATAACCAAACTCAAAATGTCTGGGCTCAGATGGGTTTCCATCACACTTTTTATAAGACGATCCGACCAGAGATAAATACTCCTCCTGCGCCTGCAATTAATATTTGGAGAGGTGAGATTCCACCTTCTTGGAATAATAAAAGCTGCAGTTCATTGCTGTGGTGAATTTGAGTAATTAGCGAAAACAAGGAAGATCCTTGGGTCCATTTTTAGCTAAAATCAAGCATAGTATTGATTGGCCAACGTTACTTCTCAGTGAAGCTGTTAGCGTTAGCGTCTTTTATGCAGCTATATCTATCTGAAATGAACTAAATGAATCCTTAAATATAATAGGCAGTTTTTGGTTTCCCGTTTATATTTCATCTTAAAAACTGTTCACCTTCTTTGGTTTCATTCTTTTCAGCACAACCTCACGTGTCATTTTATAATAGTTTTTTCATTTTAACAGCATTAACACATCGGACCTGAAACCAGACTAAAACCATCAAATCCAAGTAGGAAAAAGTTTGATTTTTCACAGTGAACCACTCAATTTACTTTGCATATGTCTTAAATAGATGTTTTTCTGCAAAAAACGCTGAAATGTCAAGGGGTTAATGAACCCTTTTTATAACTTGGAATGAAAATCTGAAGTGTAAATTTTAATGCACAAGTTAAAAGTTATTTCTAACTATTTCCATTAAAACGCAAGAAATTACTTTTCCCTCTTCCTTAGCAACCATTGACACTGATCACTTCCTGATTGGTTGATGGGATGCATTTTTCCACCAATAGGAAACATGATTTTGTTTTTCTGTCAAGCATTTGAAGCTAGCTAGCTATCACCGCTTGCTAGCATTTTCATTTTCATCATTTCTACTCTAAACCAACATGATGGCAATATTTAGGAAAAAGTGTGGCGTAAATTATTCATAATAAATCTAGTTTTAATACAATTTAAAACCTGGTATATAGGTTGAAGTTAGCACTTTCTACAGCGTCTGCGTCTTGCTGCTACATCGTCTTAAACTGGTCACGAGATCTGATTTTTCTGAGCTGATATTTGGAGCTGATGCTGATTTTTCCTCCATTTACATGATAAAAATGACACAATGATAACAAATGAAGTTACAAGTCCCAGTTTAACCAAAAACACAAACATTTATTGTGGTTGATTGATAACTTGCATTATTAATTTGCCAGAGAGAGAAAAAAATCTATGTATATGTAACGCAAATATCAGTGCACTAGCCTAAACCACCTATTAATCCTCTAGTCCAAACCACATTTTTAATTGGCCTGCAGCACATTTTAAACCCACACATGGAACTTTAACAGCACCTTGAGCTCTGCAGCTTCTCCACAAAACGTGATCAATCAGACAACTTTAGATGATCAGAAATAGCAGAACCAATGAAAATGAAGATGGAAAGCGGGTGCAGAAAGTGAATATCTCTTCAGAGATAACGAGGGGAAGAATGTGTCTGATGGATCAGACAGGTTCTACAGACACTGCACAGCTTTAGCAACTTTTAGCATTAAGTTGGCGCCAACTTATTTTCAGGAAAAGCAGACTGAGAACCAGACTGACCAACAGCCATCTAGGCTGTTTTTATTGTTAAACCATTATCAAACATTATTTACATTTATTTGCTGATGTATCTCATCTGACGGAGCCTGACTTGGGCCCTCAATGAAAAACGTTTTGTCACACCTCCACTAGGGGGCTCTGCAGAGAGGAGTCAAGGCTCATTTAAAGTACTGCGGGACAAAGACGCCATAACCTACACATGTAGCATACGCCAGGCGACCCATTTATTCTAGTGTGCTCATCAGTCTGGTCAGTCTCTAACACAACCACCCACCTGCCAGTTGGGTTAATTTTTGTTTTAACTTCCTGCTTCACTTTCAACAATGGCCAGTGAAACAAATATTTATACAAATATTTATATCTCTGAACCTCCTCCGTTAGCTTTTCCTTGATGTGTTCCATATTTATTGATCCACTGATCCAGTTACTAATTCTCTAAATGCTAACGTTAAACGTTAACACTATGGACAAACCCATCATGACGTCACCCATTGGATTCTGAACCTTGAAAATGAAGCCCGGGAGTGGGCGGAGCCAGCGATCGCCTTGTTGGATGAACTTTACTCCGCCCACACTCTGATACTCCAAATATGGACGTGGGGGAGTGTCCTGTCAGACGCTGAGACCCGCCCACCCAACTCTCCGCTACCTGTTAGCTCAGGCTAACACCTGTCACTCAAGGCGGGAACGCCCTGAATTATGCAGAATTTGAAACCTTATTAAAATCTACATGAATGAGTTGGGGGAAAAAATCACCCCTCATGATACAGTTGTCAATGTGAGGCTTAATATCAGGATGAGAGGTGAAGCTATCAGTAGATACACAATGGACACAAGCAAGTGTGAGAACCAAACATGACTTATGTGCATACGAATGCTTTGAGGGTGTGTTTTGATGGTGATGGTTGTTGACATATACAAGTATAGAGAGAGAGAGGTTAGAGATGTTGTATTTATGTATTTAGATGGTGCCAGTCTGCGTCCAAGCACCACGGGTTCCACCTCCACGTTGACGTTTGAAAGCCTGGGTCAGTCGGCGCCACAGGAACCGTTCGGACTCGCTGATCTGAGGTCAGCGAGTTTGCTCATGGGACCTTGTGTCAGAAGAAAGTGGAACTTGTCACCTCAGGCATGAATGGAGACGGATGCAGCTGGGATTCCTGCATATTAGGGTTTGCAGTAGGTGGGTGTGGGGGGGGGGTGGAGGTGACCTCGCCGTCCTCTTATCACCGCTTCACCCATGAAGGGTGAATTCATAAATCTTTCTCTCAGACTTTATGAATCATTTTTATGGTGCAGAGTTGGTACAGTCCCGCGGCCCGTCTCTCTGTCGGGCCGGCGCCCTGTGTGAGCTGTGCAACGCCGCCGCATCATTATCCGGGGCCACCTGCTAGCGAATGGACAGATGGAGGAGGCTTACCTTGTGCTCCCCCGCCACCCCACCACCCCGCCGGCCCAACCCCCTGCCTGACATCTCGGGACTTACAGGCAGACGTTTGTCTACAGCAACCACAACAAACTCTGCGTGACCCTTGTATGCTCAAACACTTCCAATATGTGACTCGGGAATGTGCGAACCCATATGGCCCTGTGTGGGCTTTCAGTCAGATTCTAGTTATTCTGAGAAATGAGTGAAACGCAGCAAAGTGGGGGCGGGGTTACAGAGCTCGGAGACCTTCAGATCTTCAGCATCGGATCACTGTGGCTGTGTGTGGACTAAAGCCTCAACTAGTTGTTCTTTAAGATTCCACATGTAGGATTTTTTTTAGATGTAAATGGATCAGCCACAACATTATGACCACTAAAGGGGGAAGTAAATAACTTGTAACAGGACATCATCAGAAGGCCCATGTCTATTCTCTGATGAATCACCACAAGGGAAAGCTACACATTATTATTGAATCTGGAAAACTTTGTCTTCCGTACACTACCGTATAATATACAGACTTTCATATTGTCATATTGTTTCATAGAGCTGCATTGAGTTAATAATAATTCAAGTTAAAACACTAATTTGCTGATATTAAGTTTGAATTAACTCACCAACAACTAGGGCTGGACGTATCGATCTAAATATCGATACTATCAACACCAAGGCTAGTATCGGTATCGGATCGATACTAGTGTGATCAGGTCGATACTTTTGTTACAGTTTATTTTCGATACATCCAGTAAATTATTATAACATTGTTGCTTTTGTTTACTTATTTGATCAACTGACTTTGTTTTTCACTTTATATTCCACTGTTGTTGTGTTGTTTACATTGTTATATTTATATTTTTGTTACATTGTTCCTTTTCTCTTATTTTTTTCACTAATGAGTTTTTTCTCAAATCAACTGTGTGTAGTAAAAGGGGAATTATTTAATTTTTATACTCAAATATTTGTCCTGTGTTTTATCATAATCACATAACTAAAGGCAAAGTTATTCAATAATCCTGACATTTGAAGTTTAAAAAAGTATCGGTATTGGTATCAGTGATGCTAGCCCGGTATTTACTTGGTATCGGATCGATACAAAAAATTCCCGGTATCGCCCACCCCACCAACAACATGACGCATGTCTGG
The DNA here is from genome assembly GCF_022458985.1 of Mugil cephalus. Taxonomy (NCBI): domain Eukaryota; kingdom Metazoa; phylum Chordata; class Actinopteri; order Mugiliformes; family Mugilidae; genus Mugil; species Mugil cephalus. The sequence goes on along the minus strand of NC_061785.1, from coordinate 3,540,536 downwards.
CCTTGGATGCTGTAGCTTCATGCTGGGACACTGAGAGCTGCATGTTCCACAAATTAAACATTAAACAGACGACAAGCGAGCGTGCTAGTTTACCCTCCTGCTTGTCATCATCCCTGGTGTTTCCGGCATGCTAATGTCAGAAACATGCAGGCCTAATGACAGTCCACAGGCACCTTAGCCGTGCTAAGTGTGCTTGGCTTGTTAATAAGCCTGAATGAGGCTTTGAATAAACATATTGTCAGCATCAAGGTGTTTGAGCTTCACTCGTGAGGCTGGAGACTTTCTGATCGTGTTGGGTTGCAACAGAGTTACGCCATCAAGATTAAAAGCAAATTTAATTTTATACCAGCCTTTGATTTCCTGTAAAGTTAAGACGTGTTTGAACTAAAAATGTAGAGGAGATCAAGCAGCGCACTTCAACATATGTTTGAAAGCCAAAATCATGCTGTTTATTTACTGACCAACAGTCCAAGGATTGTGTTTGTGATGTGCAATAGTAGATAGATAAATAGATGGATACGTGCAGCAGCAATTCACAGCCATTCTGCATGCACAACTCTATAAAGACTGTAGTTTTACATCGACCTTGAGATACAATGAAGTCTTTCAGAGAAGGTGCTCCACTGTCCTTCTGTTGTACGGTGGAGAGGGTAGTCAGGTTATTCATGATCGATGGTTTATTCAGCGTCCTCCTCTCCACCACCACGTCAGAAATTCTCCAGCCCCGATCAGTGCATTCATCACTGTTACTGTTTAACCTCCTCATTAAACCATCTGCATAGTTCAGCGTCGTCGCTTAACGTTTGCCCCTTTTTAGGTTAAGTAATGTCATCAAGCATTTTGTGCCAAATGGGATAAGAGCTGCACTGAGTTGTACACTGATCAGCCACAACATTATGACCAGGAGAAGTAAATAACATTTACCATCTTGTGATACTTCGATGTTCTGCTGGGAAACTTTTGGGTCTAGAATTCATTCTTGTGGATGTTGCTTAGACTTGTAGCACCTAGGAATGGTTATCAGGTTTTATCCAATACCGGAGTCAAAAGTTGTTTTTGAAACGGTGCTGGTGCTTAAAGAATGAAAAACATACAAACTTTGTCCAAGAACGGGGCCTTTTTTATTTGTAAGGCATTTTGTGACACGCAAGTTGAACAGAATATTAATATAAATAGGACTAAGAAAGAAATGAACCAATATAAAATACAATTCACAATAAAGCTGTCAAGGTTCTATTTCTGTCTTTTATTTTGTGATCATGTTTTGAAGTTCCCTGTTCTATTTTGTCAAGTTTCCTAGTTTCCTGTCCATCGTGTTTCCTTTTGGTTTTGTCATGTCTGTCTGTGTCATGTTGTGTTTCCTGTTTTATTTTGTTAAGTTGCGGATTTCCTGTCTTGTGCCTCTTTGTCTCTTGATTGTTAATTTGTCTCACCTGCATTGATTGTCCTCATGTATTTCACCTGTGTCTTGTCAGACCTGAGTCCTCATGTGTACATAAAGCTCTGTCTTTTCTTTTGTTCCTTGTCGTGTTGTTAATGTCTTCAGGCCATGTTCCATGTTTCCGCGTCATGTTGATGATTTCTTTAGATTTTTGGATTTTGTGTTTTCCTGCCATGCCTGCAGCGCCTTTTCGTTGTTATTAAATACTTTTTGTTTGAACTTCGTGCTTCATCTATAGTCTTGCACTTGGGTCCTCACCTCTACTACCTCCCCCATCCCACTTGACAAAAGCGTCATAATTATCAGAATAAAACAGTGGTGTGAGGACTCGCAGGCTATCAAAGACGCTACATCTCTTGGCTTTTTGGTGTTACCTCTTGCACAATATCATCTTCAGGCTCTTGTTGCAGGTTGTTGATACGGAGTCTGCATCTTTTTGGGTGAAGAACAGCCAAACTTTTGACCATAGAATCAACACCAGTGCCATTATGGTCCAGAGTATCGGTACACATCCTAGTACCACCCACCTAGACCAAGCCAGGCACCCGCACCTGGACTAGTTGTTTGGGTGGGATACCCTGACAAAAACATGACCCACAAAGGGCCCTCCGTTCAACCTATAGGACCCAAAGACCCCCGCTAGAGACCATAGGACGCCCTCAGAAGGCCTATTTTCTGATGAGTCGGTTTTAGAGGGAGACATACACAATATTAGAAAGGTGGTCATAATGTTATGCCTGATGACTTCTCACCTGAACAAGCCTTGGTAATAATTCAGGCTTTGGGACTCCTCTGATGGATTACGTGTCATGTGTGTCCAGTAAAGAGCAGGGTCGTTAGATTCCACTCCCAGCCACAGATTCCACTCAGGCTGATTATCAGAGTATTATCATCATAGAGGGAAACGCTCACTTGGCATTATCTGCTGCCTAGGCCTTGGGCTCCATTAGTAGCAGTGTCCCTAAAACCCTCCACTCCAACAACAATGTCGCAGAAAATTACCGCTCCTGTTACGTGGCAGATGAAATGCTCGGTTGACATTATTAATGCTGAGCAAATTGTCAACGGATGCAGAATCGTGCACCTTTTGCACCAGGATTTCACGAGGTCTGTCGCCTGCAGGGCTCACGTAGAAAGAGTGAGGGCAACTGTACACAGGACGGTACAGTCGAGTGGGATTAATTCTTGAGACGTGGGCCATGTGTTTGCACTTTTTTGCCACCCCCCACATCTGCATCTGCTCTCTTTTTGTAAAATCAAGACTCTCCAAAGGCATAACAGATGAAAATGTACACACACTGCGACATCTCACAAACTGTCTTCGTTCACAAACACACTCAGACCAACTTGCTAATGTACGCCAGGAGGAAAGCATAATTTCTGATTTGCTAAACATCACTCACTCCCCTCTTGCCCTGGGGATATCTGCTTTTGCCTCGTGCTCCATATTGATGCTTGATAAACGCGCCGCGCACGACGCCGCATGCAAACGCGCCGGCCTCTCCGAGGTAATTAGCCATGGATAAAAGTTAGACATTCAGAAAGTTTAAATTTTACATGACGCCCTCCCATTGATGTTTTCTGTTTTTTGATTTTCCTTGTAAAGCGGACCGAGACGGCATCAAAAACACTTTCTTCTTTCAACTCCTTTTTCATGACGCTGTCGGAGGAGCTGAATGGAATTGTCAGTCATGACGCACGTTTGTTAATGAACATTGTGAAACTTATGGTTAAGGCGCTTTCTGTGTAATTATTTTCATACAGCATTTATTAAACGGCCAACTAGAACTTAGAGTTGTGTTTTTTTTTCTTTTCTGCCAAATTAAAGTTCTGCTGAAGGGGTTCATTTAAGTGCATTTGCAGCCTCACAGACTGATGTTATGTAGTAGGGGTTGGAGAGACTAGTTGGTTTCAGACGTTTTAAGCATCAAGTTGAATGATCACGTGACAATAACAACATGGACGCCTCCTAGAAGAAGACAGGTGAGGAGTCCAGTGGGTCATTGCAGCAAACAAGCAGTGGTTCATCACGCGTGTGGAAGTTAGTGATGTTGGATTCCACTGATTTTCTTTCCAGTCCGATACTGAGTAAAATTCCATCCGGTATCGGCGATACCGATATTTTGATCTGAGAACTGATTTTAGAGTGTAAAGACCTGGTATCGGAGGTATCAGTAGTGGAAAGACTTCACTGAAGATGAAGCTGTGACATGTCCTGAAGTACAACTAAATTACTACTGCAATGCATCTGAAAAGACATGCTAAGGCTAATGCTAGCATCAGTCAGTAACAACTTCACCAAACATCCTGTGGTAACAGAGAAGGAGGCTGCACATCAACTATTTGATAAAGTTATTAGACCTTTAGTTTCAGAGAAATACCTGCTACACTATCCCATCTAACAACACAGTGTGGAGGACTATTAAATGCTACTGATGGTGGCCTGTTTTTATACAGTCTATACACCCGCAGCTCACAGTATGTAGAAAATGAGGTGTCTGTTCTCAGCATGTGTATTCAGGTCAAGAATATAGATTTCATTGTTGCAAAGCATTACTATCTACTGTGTTTTTATTAGTGATGTCAACAGTCCACTCTAAAAAAAATCTGAAGTTGTGCAACTCCCAGTACATTTTGTTCTGACTGTAATTATCAGCCGCGGATATTGCTACATGTCCGGGGATTTCTGGCAGTGTGTGTTTCTCAGTATACAGAAATAACTGTGTCTGTATTGTGTTGTTTGTTTACACGTTTGCAGATGATTCAGCTAATTGAAAAACACAATGGTGACTCAGCCCGCGTCCCGCGGAGGAAAGCGTTTAAATGTGCAGAGATCCAAAGGGAGCGCGGAATGAACATTTAATGTAGTCATACGAGCGTGCAAAAGTATTTTCAGCGGTTAGAGTCTAATGAGGGACGGCACCGAGGAGTCAGGGACGGGACCCCTGGGAGTTGGCAGATGGGCTGACGGAGACCTCCGATGAAGACAACCAGAAAGAGGCGGCTGGAGACGGAGAGGATGGCAGGTTGTCTGAACGCTGAGTGACATATTTACAATGAATTCACTGAATGGAAAACACAGGAGAATAGATACTTGTGCCATAGTGGCGATGTTGATATTGTTAAATCTGAAGAAAGATGAGGAAATAGCAGCCAGCTGCCACAGTAGAGTAAAAGAAACAGAAAGTTAATGAATATATGCTCACTGGCCACTTTATTAGGTACACCTGTTCAATTGCTTGTTAACACAAATAGCTAATCACCCAATCACATGACTGCAGTTCAATGCATTTAGTCAAACCGAGCATCAAAATGAGGAAGAAGGGGGAATTAAGTGACTTTGAATGTGGTGTGAATCAGAATCTGCTGATCTACTGGGATTTTCACACACAACCATCTCCAGGGTTTACATCTCTAGAGAATGGTCCCAAGAAAAGACAATATCCAGTGAGCAGCAGTTGTTGATGTGAGAGGTCAGAGGAGAATGGGCAGACTGGTTGGAGATGATAGAAAGGCAACAGTAACTCAAATAACCACTGGTTCCAACCAAGGAATGCAGAATACCATCTCTGAACGCACAACACGTCCAACCTTGAAGAAGATGGGCTACAGCAGCAGAAGACCACACCGGGGGCCACTCCTGTCAGCTAAGAACAGGAAACTGAGACTACAGTTCACACAGACTCAACAACACTGGACAATAGAAGACTGGAAAAATGTTTCGTGGTCTGATGAGTCCCGATTTCAGCTGCTACATTCAGATGTCAGGGTCAGAATTTAAACAACATGAAAGCATGAATCCATCCTGCCTTGTATCAATGGTTCAGGCTGGTGGTGGTGTAATGGTGGGGGGGTCATGGTTTAAATGCCACAGCCTTCCTGAGTATTGTTGCAGACCATGTCCATCCCTTTATGACCACAGTGGACCATCTTCTGACGGCTACTTCCAGCAGGATAATGCACCATGTCACAAAGCTCATATCATCTCAAACTGGTTTCTGGAACATGACGATGAGTTCACTGTACTCCAATGGCCTCCACAGTCACCAGATCTCAATCCAATAGAGGAACCTTTGGGGTGTGGTGGAACGTGAGATTCTCATCATAGATGTGGAGCCGACAAATCTGCAGCAACTGATGCTATCATGTCAATATGAACCAAAATCTCTGAGGAATGTTTCCAACACCTTGTTGAAAGTATGACACCAAGAATTAAGGCAGTTCTGAAGGATCCAAACGATGACCATCCTGCTGCCACCAAGGAGTGTCATTGCTATGGATGAATGCCAGGTCCAAAAGTTTCCCAGCAGAACAATGAACAATGTCATCCACTTCTCCTGTCAGTGGTCATAATGTTATGCTGGATCGGTGTATATGTGTTTCTATGCCTCTGTGTGCAATAAAGAAACCCAGGTTTAAGAGTGATGGGGAAGCGTGGCAGGCTTTCAGGAATAACTAAGCAGAGAGATCAATTTGGCATTAGCTCGTAAGAGTAAATCTGTTCTGAAGCTAAATTTTAAAAGCTTGTGTTGATTGTTTTCCAACAGCACATGATCGTAAATAAACTCTCCAGCTGTTCGGAGCATCGACTGTTAAAAGTTTCAAAGGAGAGTATGATCTCCTGGCCTCTTATTTACTATTTTAGCAGCATATATTTACAGCACAGGTACCTGAGTTCACTAAGTCCTCCTCAAAGGTTTTTATCCTGGAAGGTTGCAGGGCAGAAGCCTGAGGCGGTTAATAAAATGACTGAACCCTTAGAAGAATAAAGTACTAAAACTTGATATGTGATCTGATGCCAACATTTTATCTAAAAAAAAAACAAAAAAAACAAAGTAAAATAACAAAAATAAGCTGTTATTTTCCCACGTATTTATTTTTCCATTGGAGATGCTCAGCCTGCCACGTCAACACCTTCCCAACGACCTCGGCTCTTGACATGTTCTGGTTTTAATTCGGCGTCTGATATCTTGTGCGTGCGCTGATTATATCATTACAAAAACCAGATGAGCTCATTAATTGCTCAGAGGCATTTTAATGAAGGTTCTAATTGAAAGGCATCCAGGGCTGATGGAGAGTGGAAACCCTGGAGAAACCTCAGCGCCCGATAGAGACCGTCCACCACGTTCACCGTGAATGATTACTAGATTCATTAGTCTCCTCACGTAAACGAACCATTTTCAAATATGTCGAATGGTGACCAAACAAAGAAAAAATGGAAATGATCAGAGCTGGACATTAATATTTTATCACGGGGAGAGTTTGAGGCAGTAGTCGTCCACATCTCTGTGGATCAAACCCCAGAGAGACGCAGCTTAATTATAATAATAAATAGAGAATATTACTTCTGCTATTTTTAGTAAAGTTCTGAACTTCTTTCATCATTTTGCCTCATTTTTGTTCTTCATGACTTTGTAGAATGTCAAATAAAATACATTGACTCATTGTTTCCTACACATTTATTGTTAATTTAACTGCACCTCATTGCTGTAACTTATATCATACAATTGTACTACATCATAAATATATATACACATCATCCAGCCAAGATACACACACACCACACTTGTAATATACTATTTTGTAATATATTATTATTTCTCTCCAGATCTAAAAGAACAAACTGCAGATGCAGTTTAATTATAATACATATAAGAAAGTGTTACTTCTGTTTTAGTAAATTTATTTGTCCTCATTTTTGTCTCTTTTGTTCTCTGGAGTTTTACGTAACTTGCAATTTTTTTTTAATCAAATTAATTCATGCATTCATTCAAGCTTTTCATTTTTTCAAATATCTTGAATCGTGAACAAACAAAAACAGTGGAAATAATCAGACAGAGACATTAGCTTGGTTTGCATTTTAATTTCTCCATTTCTCTTTGCTTAGCATTACTATAAAAACAGCATCGTCTTTGAACAGGAAGTAGTTTTTGGGGAAAAAAAATGACGTCCTCATGTGTGGACACGGGGATTATTTCACTCAGTATTATAATAAAGTGACCAAAACTGCAGAATTGCAAAAAATAAAGTCCTCATTTGAGTTTTTGCTAATTAGTGAAGTTATAGCTCGTTACTATTGATCCAATTTGCATGTCATATTAAACTAGAAAAGTTAATAAACAAGTTTCAGCTGTAAAATCTGATGAGGTTTTGAACCTTGTCCAAGTTGTTACATGATCGGCTGCAGAATGAATCCATTTTGAAACTGTTCTGACACCTAGTATCTAGTATCTAGTTATGAGGATAAAAGTTTAACTTAATGTCCCCGTATGAGGACGCAGGGTGTCAGGAGGTTAATGTGAATCGTGTTCTTCATCATGCATGCATGATTCATGCATGAATCTCTCTGGATTTTAAACTCCAGGTGCAGCTTAATCATCATACATATGAGAAAATATTATTTCTGTTTGTTTCAGGAAAGTCCAGCGCTTCAATTTTTATTTGTCGCTCCTTTTGTTCTTCATGACTTTGCATAAAGTAAAATATCTTCTTGAGATTCTTTGATTTTTTAAAAAAATCAACTTAATTTTTCTTCCCTCCTTATCTACCGGCCTCTTGCCTTCACAAGTTCCTTCTTCCATTCTTCCCATTTTGTTCTGTCTTTATGTCATAACCCTACTTGAACTATCCCTTCATAATGGAGATCATTGCCACAGCGGGCGCGCTGGTAATGACCTCAACAACAGATGAATGGTAAATCAATAAGCGCAGACCTTGCCGCATAATTGGACTGGGCCTCTCTCATTCGTACAACAATAACTTCATTATGGAGGGAGACAAGCAAAGTAATGGAGGTGTTATTTTATGAAATTATACCCATAAAATAAAATGATAATAAAATCAAAAGCTGTGGGTTTTGTGGAGTGGCTGAGCTGTGGCTTAGCGAGGGAAGGAGATTGATCTTTAACTGGAAGGCTAAAGGGTTTAAATTAAGTCAACAGACATGATTTGCTCAAGTATCCTCAAGTATTCCTGTGGTTGGTGTTTTCAGGGTCTTCCTCGCTATGCATATATTGTGGTTTTTTTTTTTCCTCTTTATGTAAATAGCAGGTTGCACTTTGAGCCCCGTCCTCATTAAATCACCATTTAAAATTTCTGAACCAGAGACGAATTGTCGTCTTATGACTTTGGACCTAATGCTTTAGCAGACGATCTGCACTAGACCTGATTTTTCATGAACACTGTGTGTAATGCAAGTAATTATTATTATTATTATTATTATTTTTTGGTTATATTTATACAATGTTATATTGATTCTGAAATATAAACAGAACAAAAATCTTAACTCAAAAACTAGTTAATAAAACGTTTTATATATTAGGTGTATGTAAAATAACTAAACTACAAAATGATTCAAAGACTGTTCAGAAAATCCTAATTTTAGATGCATTTTATGCATAAATTTATGCATAAATTCTAACGCATTGCTCTGGTCTAGGGGCGACACAGTGGGGTGGTAGTTTCATACTGGACAACTAGGACAGGCTCCAGCCCCCATGCAACTCTCCAGGGGACAAGCAGTTACAAATGAATAAATGACTGAGTGAATGGTCTTCCTTACACAAAAGCAGATTAGCCGCTAAATAAAAACAAGTCAGAAATACTGATATCGGTGTCGGATCGATACAAAATTTTGCAGACCCCTAGTTTTCTGCTGATGTTGAAATGCTGCCTGGCGCTAGTCCGCTCTCTCCCTTTGTCATTTCAGGGTTTTCAGAGTCAGGTCCACTGTTGGTTGGTTCGTCACTGCCGGACAAACTGCTGGAGTTCTTTCAGTTGCTGCAGAGTGATGTCAGCACGATGTTTGAATAGAAAACCCAAACCAACTGGTCCTTTGAAGGGGTCTGGCAAAGAGCCTCCAATGGTAGATGAGGGACACCACAGGAAAATCTTCCCAGAAATTCCAAATCCCAGTTCTGCCGTTGAATTCCCTTGCTTCAACCTGCACTTCTTTGTTGGGTTAACTGGTGACCCTCAATTGGTGTGAGTGTGTGTGAATGGTTGTTTGTCTCTGTGTTAGTCCTGTGATAGACTGGAGACCTGTCCAGGGTGGACTCCGCCTCTCGCCCGATGACATGAATAAGCTCCAGCAACACCCACGACCCTAGTGAGGATTAAGTGGTGGTAGAAGATGAGATGAGATGAGAAATGGCGAAACAAACCCTAAAGTAAGGGAATGCTTTTAAATGTATGTGCAGTAATACTGTGTGCAAATGTTAATCACCACAAGTGAGGGGTCGTCACTGGTTGAAAGGTCGCCCTCTTTTCTTCATCTTCCAGGCTTTTCAGCAGTCGACTGTCCACTGGTTTTGGTCCCATGAAAGTCTGGAGCTAGTTACATGGAGGAAGTCCATCCAACAATCACTGAGACATTTTAAAAGTCAAGACGGCACTTCCTTAGATCTCACTAAAGCCATATTTAGACCTGGTGCTACCTAGTGATGTTCGATACCACCAATTTCCTTTCCAATCCAATCAGGCTGGTATCAGCGATACCAATCCGATGCTGATACTTTGTGTAAATACACCCTCATATATCTGGTAAACCTTAAAAAAGTAGTGTATTTGAAATAATAGCTTCAAAAACCAAACAGAGGACACAATCATACAAAATGTGTGAAAATGTAAGTAAAATAATAACTTAAGAACTACTAAAAAATGAAAACTTCGTTCAGTTACTTTCCACTGTGTTACTACATTACCTCGAATGACTGAAGTATCGATAGTATCGATATTTTGATTTGAGAATTGAGCATAAAGACCTGGTATCGGAAGTATCGACATTTCAGTATCGATCACACATCACTAGTGCCAACATGTATCCAATCACAAATAAGGTCAACATAGTGTGTGCAGTCAGCACTAAATTGTGCTGTTCGTGGTTCTGAAATGACAGCAGCAATAGAAACCATCAATTTAGAGAAAATACAATAAGTTGTTGAAGCCAACAGAGCAGCTCAGAGCGACGGCATTAGCTTAGCACATACGAGCCGCGGGAATTAAGTGAACTAATAGAGATTATTTAATTTTACATCGCCCTCTGTCACAGTTTCACCTTCCCCCACCTTCATTTACCTCCTCTCTCTCAGACAGGTGTATGAATTAAATGATTTGTCTTTTCTTTCCGACTCGCTTTATCTCCTTTGTTCCTTCCCTACGGTATCCTCCTCCCTTTGTCCTTTTCTTTCCACCTCTGCCTTCTAATCTCTTCTCCCTCGCCTCTCAAGTTTTCCTTTACTTTGTCTTCCGCTGTTCCATTTTGAAATATATATATACGACGCACCTACGCAGACGAAACCGCAGCTCTAAATGATGAGTGTTAAGGGAGGCATTCCATGTCTGACTGCTGGATTGATTTAACAGGGAATAAACTGTTCCAGACAGTCAGCTTTGACATTGAGTACCTTACATACTGAGAGGATGGCACACATTCTTTCCAGTTCCTCTTGTTCCGTTTTATTGATCTTAATCTTAACCCTAAACATCATTCACAGAGCTAACTGGGTTTCTCACAGCACCGTCTCCTGGAATATCACAAAGCTTTGTCTTTTATAATAAGTGTCAATCATTGGTAAGAAGTGATGACGTGTTCAGACAAGAGGAAAAACTTGCAGCCCATGATAATGTATTAATCCCAAACTGGGAAGTTTCAATGTGCAAAACCTGCCAGTTACAATAAGCCCGGTGTCACATATCACACACAGATGAGGAGCTGCACATTGATGGTTTATGACAGGGAATATTTCTGGTAGCGTTCCCTGAGACAGAGTTGTTGTCTGAGCCTTTAAGAGATGCTGCTCCTTCGTCTCTGACAAAGCAACTTGGGATTAGTGGGAAAACATCTTTAATGAAACAGTCCAATTTCCTTTCCTTTTTTTTTTCATTTTAATTAATTAATTAATTTATTTTTTTTGCAAATACTAGGAGGTGGATGTCAAAGAATCTTTTGTGGCTCATCGGAGAATGGACATGGAGCAAAAACGTGGTGAAATGTATCAGTAAATACAGCTAGACCGGGAAAAATGTGGATTACCAAATCAAATTAAGGACAATTGGACTCAACAATGATCCATACAAACTAGTATGGATTTGGAAAAGTGGATTAGCCTCAGTTTTAGTTAGTTTAAGTTAGTTTTAGGTCATTACAGTTATGATAAATGTAGCTAAATAAAAGATGCTAACGCTAAGAGCTTTACTGAGAAGTAATGTTAGTCATACAATACTGTAGCGTTAAAAGGATGACGAAGAGTCATCGCCAATATTGAGTTTATTATTTTATTGTCATTTATCCACAAATTTATCTGACAGCCCTCCAGAACGTAACTTAAGATGTAACTTAAGGTTTGACTTCATCAATAAATACAGCATAAATTAATATTACCTTACACTAAATGTGAACCACAACACCAGGTTGGTATCTGTGCGTTCAGTCAATCTCACAACACAGCAGCTCTTCACCTTTTTTTAAATTAACTTCACAAAGCCTCTCAATCAAACTAATGTTGCTAATCTCCGTGTTCAACTGTCACTTTTTGCCACTTTTTGGCCGTAACCATGGAGACTTTGCTTGCTGTGACGTCAAGTCTGGTCTGGTCTAGGTGGGGGCTACATGTCTAAGTAACATTCAGATGAATGAGGCCCAAAAGTAACCCAAGATGGGTTAAATGTTATTTACTTCTCCTGGTCATAATGTTATGGCTGATCCGCGTATACTGTAGACTAGCAAAGAGCTGGAACTGGAAGAGATGCACCACATGACTTAAAACCTTCCCACTTGCTTACATGCTCCATCGCCGTTTGAAAAAGTGTGTTCTCATCCATTGAAATGATGATCGCCTAAACCAAAACGAGGAGAGTGGCCGTGAAGCGCAGGATAAAGATAAAAGTGCAGGACGGCTGAGAGTGAGAAATGAGCCCAGAAGAGGGTGATAAGTGGTCCAGGATCTGAGAACAGAGATGCTGCAGATTGACGGAGGCAGTGAGATAGAGGTGATTGACAAGAGAAGAGACAGGTAGAGGGGTAGGAAAGAGGAGAAACGGAAACTGTGGGAGACACTCAAAGACAGAAAAGGTTCTTAAAAGACCAAACAAGTCGGGGGAGAAAAAAAAAGTTTTTATCAAGGCCTGTTTCAAGTTTAATGGGTGAAACTTTCCTGAAAAAAAAAAAAGAAATCGATGAACATCTTGAGAATTACTGCGGCAGCATCGGGGTCGTACATTCTTGTTGAAGTTCACGCCGATTTTTTCTTGTTACCGAGGGTTCAGTGCCGGGTTCTGATCAAGACTTCGTCTGGTGGAGGCGGTTAACGCGCTCCGATGATTTTGACCACCTTTTTTTTTTTTTTGGACATTTTTCAAAGTGTGCTCGTTATTTTACCGTCTGCTCAAATAATAAACACATGACCTTTTACTGTGTGAAATACAGTAGCGCTCCTTTTCTCTCCTGTAAGTCTCTGAGGTTTCTCTCTTAGCAGTCGGTTCATTTTTTTTTTTATTATTATTCATTTTTTAGCTGCCTCCAAGGTAATGGAAATGAAAATGTAGCGCTACAACGCACCTCTACACTTTTTTCCTACAGACTTTGTTAAAATAGGTCAAGGTCTAGTTGAAAGGGTTCGAATCTGGCTGGAATGGTCCACATGCTACATCATGCTGTGTTTCTTATTATTCAACTACAACGACAATTACAAAAACACGGTGAAATGTAGCAGTGAATGCAACGAGATTATCAGATCAAATTAAGGACATCTGGACTTTGAAAGTGATCCATACGAACCCTCTGGAGTCGACGGTGTGTCCAGCAGCATGTATCAGCCAATGCTGATATCGGTCCTAAAAAATCCATATCAGTCAATCTCTAGACCTCCCCTGGTCTAGTGCATGGACATTGGGTCTAATATACACTAAAATCTGACACATTAGTGGACAGTTAAATTAAATTTAACTCTAATCAGTGTTTAATATGTTCATGTTTGTGAGTTTTTTCCTTAATTACCTTATGACTAAAACCCATATGATGAAAGAATAAGAATCAGGTGTAAGGAAGGAGCATCCAGACAAGATACCGCCTCCAGCATGGCCGCATAAAAACAACGTCTTCTGTTTTCATTCAGATAATTCAGATTGTGGTTTGTTTACAAGCTGTAAACACTCATTTTATTGGCGTCAGCAGAACCAAAACAGCTGCTGCAGGAAGGGGTTACCTGAGGTGTTCGACAGTGTCGCTCAGCTCGAACAAACTCCAATCATAGTTCAGGAAAATGAAGGGTTCTCTAACAAGACCAATTATCATTATATTCATCGACTCAGTGAGAGGAGACGCACACAGTATCTTCCTCTCTGTCTAGTGTTCGCTCTTTGCCACTTGATGCTCTTACAGTTCATCCTCTGAGGACCGAGACCCTCTGTTACACCCACCCACCTATGCATGTGCACATGCTGCGGGGGATCAGGACATGCAAAGTCCCAGACGCTGCACACAGGTACGGAAATACGCACATGACATGATAGCGTATGTGACAGCAGCGTGTGACCGCGGCTTCCCCGATGAGCGCACAAACACACAAACCCAGCGTGGAACTGGTCTCTATCTGTCAAATCCTGTTAGAGGAGAGGAAGCCTGAGCCTCACGGCGTGACAGACAGACAGACAAACCCACAAGAGCCAAGCGAAGTGGACACCGTGTGTTACTGTTTCTGAACAAAATGTTTGTGAAAATTTAAGTATCGCTTCCCCAAAAAGAAGAGAAACTAAGGGCCCCGCTGACAGCATCAATTTGAGCACTACTTACTGCAGAAGCCTCTCCTAGTTATCAAAGCTAGTGCCTCAAAGGAAGCAATTTGGAGAAACAAAAGCCGGGCTTGCCGCGTTGCCAGAAATGAATGATGGCTGCAGACTGACGAGAGCAACGGTTACTGGGGAAGAATTTCAACAAATGCAAGACGTCAGGCTCGGATTTAATGTGTTGTTCTGATTTCCTTCTTTAATTTATAAGGACAACTCTAGAATAAAAAACACTTTTGTATTGCCCCTTTGCTTAGACTTGGTAGCACGGCAGCTCAGTTTCACATACATAAAATAAAAAATAAAATAAAATAAAATAAAATAAATGCAAAAATCTAGTAATACAAAATTAAAATAAATTTAAGAAATAATCTTCTGACATAAAGCAAAAATAAAATATATGTAAAAGTCTAGTAAAATAAAATAAAAATATATGTAAAAATCTATTAACATAAAATAAAATTAAAATATATGGGAAAGTCTAGTAAAATAAATTAAAACTGAATATATGTGAAAATTCTGTAATATAAAATAAAAATAAAATATATGTAAAAGTCTAGTAAAATAAAATAGTATAAGCAAAGAATGTACAAAATGAACTAATGGGCGAGAAATAGAGACAGAAGTAAGTATATATGATATACATGAAAACGAATCTATTTATTTAATTATTTAAACCTGGAGCAGATAGGGTCCTTCTAAAATATAAAAGCAAATGTTTTTTGTTTTCTTTAATTTATTTCTTGTGGTGCACTTTTAAGCACGTTTGGATTTAAAGATGAGATAACGCCGTGAAAAGCCTCCAAAATAATGCAGAACTTCCTCTCGACTAGACCGCAGCGAAATGGGTGAATTGGGGATCAGTCTAATCAGAATCTTGATTTGGCCTAATTAATACCCAATTAGGCAGACTTAGACGGATCGGGACGATAAGGAAGATAAAAAAACAAAGAAAAAAAGATAATCTCCCATCGGAGTGTTTTCCAGTTTTCCTTCCCTCAAAGCCTCAGCTGCATACATTAGAAAGTTTTACTCTGTGTGTTGCCTCTTTCTAAATATTTCTAAATGCATTAAGCCAGAATTATATTATAAAGAAGCTATAACACAAGCTATGGCTCCTCAACTCAACGGCTTTATTCTGCTCAGTTTATTAATTAGTTCAACACTTGGACGGTTCTTTGAGGTGAGGCAGGCGACCACAAGGGTCCCAGAGGGCCCACAAACTTTAAACTAGAGCTGTGGCGTATATATTTATATATATATGCTTCAACAATAGCAGGACCTCCCTGAGGGCCCACCTCTCCCCTCCTGACACTACCCTGCACACCAAGTCCTGTTAAGGTTTTGAGGTTTTGTGCATGATCTCTTGTTAACTGGGAGTGGAAGTAAAAAGAGGAAGCAGGTAGTGGCGTTTAATAATGAAGCTAAATGCTACTGGTAGAGAGACATTTATAATGAATAACTTCCAACATCACATTATTTCATTTGTTCTTTCTAAGCATTAATTAATTAATTAATTAATTAATCCGTTACCTCGCAAAGTGTGCACGGGTTAGGTGCTTCAGGAAACATAGTTCCTGATACACAAATATGCATTTTTCTTTTCTTTTTTCTGGCTTTGTATCGGACGGACGTCTCATTAGCTGAAAATGAAGAATGTGATTGTTGATTGTTAAGCAGTCAGCGTAAAACCATGATGATCATGACGATTACAACAGAAATGTCAAGGTTGTTTAGTCGTGCTTTTTCATAGTGATGAAACGTAAGTATCAGTAGTAAAAGTTCTGACATTTTAATGTACGACATTATGAGATGAGACGGAGAATCTCAGCGGTGCAGAGGCTGCTGAGATGCTAATCAGGCTTTTACATGACTTTATTTTTTCACAGTTGATTTTTATTTATAAGTGTTTTACTTTGTTTATTTTAACAGGGTTCATTTATTTACTTTTATAGCCTATTGTTGCTGGATAAAGGGTATTTTAACTTATTTATTTATTATTTATTATGATTATTTATCTACTATTTATATATCTAAATTATTTATCTTTATCTATCTACTATATATCTACTTATTTTAATTTCTGACCACATCCTACTGTTTCAATCTTTTAGTTATTATGGTGCTGTCCCTTAGGTCCCTTGGGTCCCTTCAGCCTGGGTGGTCGGATGCTGTGCACTTAGGTGTGGGACCGGTGAAGTCAAGGGGCTGGGACCCCCCTCGGTGTGGACAGGCCCCCCCCCAAAGGTAGCGTCCTCCTTGCTTGAGAAACCGAGTCACGGTGGCTTACTCTCCAGTGGGTAATGAGTACGTAGCGGCTCTTTCACCCTCAACACGTAGCCAAACAAAAAAGCTAAAACACAATTTGCTATTACTACTCAGACTACGATCTGACTACGAACTGCTGCCAAACTCTGGAATCTGTTTGATATATATAAACCGTATAACTAGATGCACTAAATTGTGCACAATCACCGGGGCTAAGGTGCACGATCAAGGCCCGACCTCAGCCACGAGGGTGACGCAACCTAATAACTCAACAACTTAACCTAACCGTCAGCGCAACCGTGTTCGGCTCGGTTGTCCGTGACCAAGTCTTAGGTGGAAAATTTTAGCCTCGGGATCCTAATAAACTGCAGACTGGCCTCTGGTGCTGCTTTGAAACGTACACGTCTCCTCCACGTGGAGCGTTTCCCGGCGCCGAGGCTGCAACAGCAGCCATCGCCTCAGCTTAAACATTCGCCTCAGATCGACAGCGATCCGCCGATGTGAGCGATGAAACCCACCGGGTCCTCCATGGTTAATTGATGTGCTGTGGGGACGGGGGCCGTGCACAAGATATCAATCATAGGTGTGTGAAGAACAGTGAGCGATGATTCTGCCCCTGAAACACTTAACAGTATTTATCTGACACATGGGGAGAGAGAAAGGGTGAGAAATAACACAAAAACAGCAAAAGGAGAGAAAGAGGACGGGTCTGACAGAAAATGGAAGTAGCTCACAATTGAAATGTGGACAGAAATGCAGATCAGATCAATTGCAATTACCCCCTGCGATTGATTGCTGGAGTGAGGGGGGCAGAGGGGTCGGTGAGGGAGAACATTTGTTAGCGTGAGGCCGGTTTGTCATCATCGTCATCATCTAGGGAGGATGAAGGATGACGTGACCTGTGAAAAACTCATTATTCGTCGCTGACGGAGATTGTCAGATGTCAGGACGGAGGATGGCAGATAGCAGCGGAGACAAAGAGACGGACACGGATAAATGCTACGGCCACAGACAGTGTAAAGACGGATGACGGTACAGCTCCTCTAAAGTGAAGGCAAAGCAAGAAGAGCTCCCCCTGGTGACTGGCTGCAGTATAGATCATAAGCTCCACCCCCTCCATGTTAGTGGGCGGGGCTTGGGCCAAATTAAAACACTGAAGCACAGGTCTTCAACAGGATCAATCAACCTGTCAATCTATGCCTCCTGTACACAGCAGGCCCCGCCCCTATCACCGCTGAGCCAATCACGAGGCTGCTTCATGGCCACTTATTATATATATGTTTGAAATACAAAAAAATTATATTTGAACCTATATATTATATGAATATCTTAAGCTGTAAATGTAGGTAGTCAGTATGATGCTGATGCTTGTTCAAGTGTCAATTTTATATATATATATATGTTTCATTTTACTTTGTTATTTGACGCTATAGAAACAGGCCACTAACGACCACTAGTTGCCATGTCAACCACTCTGTAAAGCGGCCTCGTGGGATATGACAGTTAGAAAAACTTTTATTTATTTTTTAACAAATACAGAGTATAATTTTAACAGTTCTTTGTAACTGGTTAATTAAATTCATCAAAAAAAAAAAAACGTGAGGACGTCTGTAGGACGTGTGGGCGGAGCATCGATGCTGTGCCTCCGCCCTCGGGTCATACTAATCAGACTCTTATATAAGGGTTATGTCATTTTGTAGTGGTGTCCAAAAACTTAGTGATCAAATTCTATGCCTACATAGGGGACTCAAAATTTCCCATAAAGCATTGTGAAAAAGTAGTGACAATCCAACTCAATGGTCACTCAATGGATGGTGGATATCCCATGATGTATTGCATCTCTAGCGACGCCACCATTAATGGCCGTTAGTGAAGTTTTGTTGCGAAAATATGAAACTTTCCTTTAAAACGTAATTTTATTTTTATTTCATGAACATCATCACGTTTTAGTGACGTGTACCTGCAGAGGGAGTGCCACAGTGCACGGCTCTAAAGTTGCAAGATGGCGCCGCACACATCTCTGTGAAAATAGCGTCAGTTAAGCCAATGCAAGGAAGTGACAGTGTCCATATTTATATACAGTCTGTGCCTACGACAGGAAATGCACATCTTTTGTGTGACACCTAAAGTGGCAAGACAGATTTCATTATTCAACCCCGGGAATCACATAAAGACGGATGGTGCTATTAAAAGAAATCAAATATAATGTTGGGGAAGGCTGACAAACTATTTCAGTCATACTTTCTTTCCTCTATTACTTCTTTCTTTTCCTTTTTTTTTTACTTTCTTTTGATACCGTCATTCCCCTCGACTCCGTCTCTCCCACTGTTGCAGCTCCAGGCTATGATTATAGCCAGCGATGGGGTTCAGGAGGGCTTTGTCTTGTGCAGTCTATATAATATGCTTCTTATGAGATATTACTAGTAAATAATTCATACACTCTGTCACACAAACAGGCGCGCGAGCACATTAGCATGCACATACGGTGCGGATGTTGCACACACACACACACACTCGTGCTTACACACAACCAACAGCCGGCGCTAAATAGTTTTCCAGTTAAAGGGATAATTCGACAATTTTTCAACGCAGTAAAGCATGTGACGTCTGAACCAGAAATCTAAGCTTTATATTTTGCATTTTTCACTGTGTCATGCTCCAGCGTAAAAGAGGAAAACCTGCACTATCATCTGGGAAAGTGGTTGTTTATCTGCAGGCACGTGTGCACATGGAGATGAGAGTCCAGGGTTCATATTAACCGCGTGGATCATTTGCATACGCAGGCAATCTACCTGCACAAAAGAAATAGCTCCAATATTCACAGACCACTAAGTCCGTTTTAAAGTTACTGCTACTGTATTGTTTCATTCTGTGGAGGGAGATTTTTGATCTGTGCTCTGTCGGGGGGTGCACGGCCTTCACGATACTTTGACTTGGATGGTTTCTCTTCAAACCCAAGCAGGTCGTCACCTCAGCGTGGGTGGGCATTTTTTTTTTTTGTGTGTGGGTGGAATTTTTAAAGGCAAGATGAAGAATGTTAATTCTTTCTTTCTTTCCTTCTCTGGCTCCTCTCCTGCTTTGTAATTTCAAGCAGCTTAAAGAAAGAAATAACAAGAATGCAGACAAGTTGGAATTAAAGCGTCGAGACTGCGCGTCGTCAGGTCACTGATGCCGTCATCCGACTTGAACTCGGCACCAAAATGCAATTTGTCTGTCAGGGCTCAGGCGATAGCAGCTGAAGGAGGGGAGGGGGGGTTAAGTGACAAAGGCAAAATAAAAACAACACAAAAGGATGACAGCTTAATACATGTATATATATATATATATATATATATAAAAACAAAAAGTCCTCATGCTCGGGTCCTCTACCAGAGGCCTGGAAGTTTGAGGATCCTACTGGTTCAGTATATCAGCTGTTCCTAGGTCTACTATGGCTCTTCTGGTCTGAGGCTTCAGGTGTTGTTACTGGGATCTATTGGATCCACTCTCCCAGTTTGGGTTTCACTCCCCCGAATGCTCATACTACCACGGGGAACACGCTCACCTTAACTTCTCAACCTTTTCATGTTCCTTCTTTCTGATGTTGCCGTCAGCTGGCATCACCACATCTATCACCGCCACCTTCTTCTGCTCTTTGTCCACCACCACGATGTCCGGTTGGTTAACCAGGACCTGTTTGTCAGTCTGGAACCTGAAATCCGAAGCTGAAGAACCTTGGACCTGTTGTTCTCAACCACTTCCTCTGGTGTGGCCCATTGGGACTTGGGTACTTCTCTTCCATACTGGGTACAGATGTTCATGGACACTATCGCAGGCATTTCATTGTGCCTCTCCATGTACGTTGACCCGGCTAGCATCTTACACCCCGCGACTATGTCCTGGACCGTATCAGGGGCGTCTTTGCACTTTGTGTCTGATCTTGACCTTTATGGCTCTTGTACTTAGGGCCTGCTGTTGATCTGCCATGATTAGTGCCTCTGTCTGTCCAGCGTTTTCCAGCCACTGGTAGGTTTTCTCGATATCAGCCACTTCTTTTATTTGACGGCGGTTCATGCCGTGTAGGGGTTTGTCACTCCAGGTTGTCTGCTCACACTCATCGGATTTATGCTGCCTGAGACATTCTCTTAGCTTTCCTGTCTCACCATTGTCTCTCCTCTCATTATCTGTGACTTCTATCTCCTCCTTTGGTGAGCTTATGATCCCAGCAGGGATCTGATGACTGGTGGTGCGTAAATGTTGATGGATCGGATCTTCGTTCTTACCATTCAGCTGACTTTTCAGGACTTGCCTTACTCTCTGGAGGTATTTGGTTGTGGTTGACTTCCTTGTGGCCTCCTCATGGTTTCCATTAGCCTGTGGGATACCAAGGTACTTGGAGATGACTTGGATGACACCTATGTTGCCCTGTGGTAGGTCTTGGAGACCACCACTTGTCTAATTCGAATGAAAACTCTATTTCGCTGCTGTAGATCCTGGTGGTGGTGGTGCAGCATTGTTGCTACATTCACCTTTACATCTCTCTTCAGGTTTTCCTGGTTCCCTACCACCTTGTTAACTCTAGCATTAATACTGTTGCCTAAGGATCCTCACTGGGTGGATGTTATTGATTTTTGCCTTGACTGGGACTGACTGGTATATATATATGTATACACTGTCGAGATTAATCTTGTTTTCTGTCAGAGTTGGTTTCACTGTCACAGAGAAAAGAGAGTTCAAATTACCCACTGCATTATCGTAAAAGAAAAATAATATACAAACATTAACTTCTATAGATGTGATTCAGCGTCTCAGTCACACACAGGTGACAACAAAAAGTCTAGAAAAAGTTCTTTTTTTTGCTGTGAAACGCGGAGAGTTTATTACTTCTTCCACTCGCTTGTTTGTGACAGGTATTTGATTCGTTGCTAAACAAGTTTTTTTTTTTTTTTTCTTTTTTAACGGGTGACACATTTCTTCTCTCTCTTCGTGACAGTTTGCTTCAGGCAACACGTTTGGCGCCGCCGTGAATCCTCAGGGGGATCGGTTTGACACGTCAGCCGATCCAGCTCTTGTTGGAACGTGCTGCACATTTCTGAAACTGTCACGGGCCGTGGGCGCGTGAAGCCGCGTGCTTGGATGACCCGTGGAAATGTGAGCGGGGAGAAGCCGGTTGAAGACTGGTTGAATCGCACGAGATGGAAGACGGTCAAGAGAGGAGACGACAAAATCTACTGCGGGACCTGGGTGGGTAGGTAGTCGGTTACCTGTCTCTATAAGCTCAGCGAGATGTTTAATACACAATGTCTGAGGGAAGTAACTTTGTTCTCTGTCAGCAGGGAGGTGGCTCTCATTTTATAATTTATATGCAGTGAGCTAACACACCTTTAACTCCATCTCATTAAAGAGTAAGAAGTTGCTTCAAATCTTACACTGCATGCCCCTCACCTTCAGAATCATCGGATCAGTAGATAATTAGGTCTCCCTTGTGCCTCCAAAGCAGTTGTGACTCATCAGATCATCAGAGAACGGACATGGACCTTCTGAAGGTGTTCACCTCTGTGGATCATCCCACAGGATCTAGTGGATTTGGAGGCCAGGTCAATGCCTAGTGATGTTCTTCATGTTTTTGTGAGTGTGTCAGGCTGCATCCTGCTGGGGATGGCTGCTGCCATCAAGGAGTGTCATTGCCATGGGGTGGGGGTGTCTGGTCTGGTCTGGTCTGGTCTAGGTGGGAGGTACATGTCGTACATGTCCATTACATCCACACTAATGAAAACCAGGTGCATAAGTTTCCCAGCAGAACACTGAATCGTCACAATATGATGTAGATGTTATTTGTTAAAATAACTTAATATTTACACTTGTGTGATAATCTCTAATGTGCAATATAACAGTGTCACTCTTGGTTTAATCCATGCTTCACATTATTTATTGCTGTACTTGAATCTGCCCCGATTTTATATAATTATTTCATATTTACCACGATTCATCTCGACTCTTTCTGTTACAGGCAGAACACACAGTATGCTGCTTTTGCCCACCCACCTTTGTT
The DNA here is from genome assembly GCF_022458985.1 of Mugil cephalus. Taxonomy (NCBI): domain Eukaryota; kingdom Metazoa; phylum Chordata; class Actinopteri; order Mugiliformes; family Mugilidae; genus Mugil; species Mugil cephalus. Next base: position 3,518,013 of record NC_061785.1, on the reverse strand, counting down.
TATTTCTTCTCTTGCTCTTTAATTTTATGTACTGTTCTTCACCCTCCTTATTGTCCCTCAGAGATAAAGAAAGTTTTTTTCTGATTCTGATTTACTTCTCCTGTCTGTGGTCATAATGTTGTGGCTGATCGGTGCGTGCTTATATTATTATCTTAACTTAATGACAGATCATTAACTAATGTCCGTTGTCTTACTAATATTATTACTGGTGCAGGTAACAGGTGCATGTTTGGTTTTACCTCCTTTAAAACAGTCCTGCAAGTAATATTTATTTTCACAATGCTGGTTGATTTCTTCTTCTTTATAACTGATTGTGTGAAGAAAGTGAGAATTAAATCACCCAGAGCAACACCCAGATACTGGTAGTTTTCTCCAAGCAATCGTCCAAACTAAGAAAAGCAGGAAATATTCACAGCTAGGAGGATTATTAGTTTGACTCCACGGCCAGACGTAATATACTGGGTGAAGCATGCACATAAATAAGTATCCTTTGAGGAGAAGAAAATTACACGTGTATAAAAAAGCAAACGACTTGAGGTCGGTCACTGGAATTTCGCTTAATTTCTCTCCGTGAGTCCATGTAGAGCTGGCGATGCAGGGCGGCCACAAATGTCACATTTAATTGTGTGAACATGACATGAAGCCCCCCTAAGACTGAGAATATGGAGTCAGTAATAGCTGGTACCGAACACGGCGCCGTAGTGGACAGTGAGACCTCACGGAGGGAAGTAATTCTTGGAAGTGGGGCGTATTTCACGAGTTTCATGTCCGATATATATCCATGAATAAAAAAGAGGAAAGTAAATCAATTTCAAATGCAAATGAAGTCAAGGAAAAAAGACGAAGCGTCCTCCTGCACGTTCACATCAGCTCCTGTTTGCCTTTGTTCTGCTCGTCTCTCCCTCTCTGAATGCTAGTTTACATGAATGCGCCGTCCTCTCAGGGACACAGTAACTCACATTGCTTTACCAAGCCCGGAGGACACTTTTCAATTATTAACCTCGTTCTCAGGGCGCTCTCTACCTCACATTGTAATCTGCACATGCACGACACACACTTTCACCAGGGCGCTACAAAAAGTGAGAGCGAGAAAGCCTCCGTGCAGGCAGGTATCATCATTTGATTCGAGGAAAATGTATGAATGCAATGAGAGAAACTACATATTAAACTGGAATTCTGATGTGCAGTTGGTTCAAGGACATTTAAGGATTATACATTCAGTACATTTAAAAGAAAAATGTGGATTTACTCATAAAGAAATAAGAACTTTTAGGAATATGAGATGGTCCAAAATATAGCAGATCACTACTGCACTGATCAGCCACAACATTATGACCACTGGCAGGAGAAGTGAATAACCTTTTAATCATCTTGTGACAAATCCTACAATACAATATTAGGTAGGTGGTCATTATGTTATGCCTGATATACAGAAGGGGCATTATTATCTCAAATTTGCCACAGATACATGTAGTGCACAATTTCATAAATATACATTTATAAAAAAGTGTATAAATATACGGGCGTAGCGAGTCTTCAGAGAGATTTGTTCTCAAAATGCAACTGAAACTTTTATTAGGGTAAAATTTTACTCGTGGAGCAGAAGGTGGTGGATTTGAATTCATTGACTGCTTGGACATCTGGTTTGATAAAAGGACTTACATAGTGGAAGTGACATGCACAGGTATTTGTGGGTTTTGAGTATTGTACAACCTACAAACTAGTTTTGTCTACAAAAAAATGGAAAGAAAAATCCAAATCTGAAGTGGGTAGTAGGTTGTGTTTTGTTCCACTTTATTTTTCCAAACTGTACACCCAAGACTGTGTCTGTTGAACTATTCAACGCTACTATTCAACAGGGCAATAATTGCTACTATAAGCCAACCACAGGCTTTACTTCCATTCATCCACAGGAGCAGTAATCCCACTGATGGCTCTTAGTTGGCATTCCAACTTGTCCTGAAGGTGTTGGATGGTGCGTCGGAGCCACTTAAATAGCACCAATAAATGTTTAAACTAAAAAGATGCACAATAAGGGCGGACGGAAACGCAGGCAAACGCGCAGATGCGAGCCCCCGTCGGGCCCTCGTTGTTCGAGGCACCATCTGCATGCACCCAGGGAGGTCAGCAAACTCCAAAACAAACACGCCCTCAAGACACAATTAAAAACGGCCCCTTTCCGAGGGAAACTTTTAATATAGACAGACAGGCCCGTGAACCCTCCTCTGTTATTCTCCCTTTCCATCTCAATCTGACACGCATGCATAGAAACGCACACACAGAAGAGCTTTATGCCAGTGGTGTAAACAAACAACGAGCGAGTAATATGTGCTAAGCTGCAACTGGTGTGCCACTAAATCTGCCCACATAGGATTAGTGCAGTACACCAGGATTTAAAGAAAAAAAAAGATTATAATGTAAATATCATGACTTGTTGAGTGTGTAGCTTTAATTATATAAATTAGTGCTTTTTTTAAAATTTCTAATCTTTCTGTAAATACCATCGGTTGCTGAAGGGATCTCTAAAGATTACCATATCATACGCCAAGCTTGGCTGAGTGTTTATGCACCATTTTTTAATGACATTTAAATGGGTATGACTTGTAATTCCTCAAAGTCATGTGCAGTTAAATATTGTCGATAGGCCGCCCTCTATTATAACATTATAATCTTATATGGTGTACCCCAAGGCTCTGTTTTAGGTCCTATTTTATTAGCGCTGTTTATGCTTCTGTCAGGGCTGATTAGCCGCACACAATCAGAGGAAACATTGTTCAATACTGTAACGGTGATATGATTTACAATAAAAAATAATAATTTTAAGTTTGTCCTGAAGATATCTGCTAACGCTAGCAGAGGAACGGTCCACATCCTCTGGACATCAGTCAGTAACAACTTCACCAAACGTCCTGTGGTAATAAAGAGAAGGAAGCTGCACATCAACTATTTGATAAAGTTATTACAGCTTTAGCTTCACACTATCCCATCTAACAACACACTGAAGAGTACTATTAAATGCTACTGATGGTGCTGAGTTGCTGCATGTTTTTGTACAGGCTATACATATCTGCAGCTCACAGTATGTAGCACATTTATTCAGGTCAAGAATATAGATTTATCACTTTCTACTTTACTAGTGATGTCACCAGAGACTTGTCGGTGTCCACTTGTCTTTCATCTCATAACAGTCGACTTTAAAAAGTCTGAAGTCGCGCAACCCCCTCATGTATCCACGGCACCACGCACACACAAAAAAAAACTATCGTTGTGCATGCTATGAAGACAATGAAAATACAATTTATCATTCAGCTGTAGAGTCTATTTTTAGAAAATCTATTCTAATGTTACACGGATGACGCTCAGTTCAACCTTCGCTGTCATCCAAGTGACGGGCAGTTCTCTGTAGTGATGTAGTCACTCCATGCAGCATTGATTCCCCTCTGAATTGCATTGAGGTTGCAAAATGCTTTCAGACAAAAAAAATGTGCTACTGTCAAACAAAATGAGACTAAAATTGTAAAATTCCTCCTCTCTTAGATACCCGCCGTCCTCTTTACATAGGAACCAGTCAGCCTTTACAAACAAAATTGATTAAAAGGTTCTTTTACCTGATGCACCAGGCTTCATTTCTGAACTGGTCATCCTCTTTCCCCATCCCAAGCACCCAGTTCAAATCCAAAGGGGTTTTAATTTTGCAGTAAACACCCCAACTTTTGCCTTTCTCTTACAAGTTTAGGCAACTTATGCAGTACTGGTTAAATTAAATTCCAATGTGATCCTGAGGAGGTTCAAGTTTTATTTGCATTTTACTCCAAAACTGAAAGATCTATCCCAAACAAAAATGGAGCCCTTGCCTGGTCTCATGCTGATGAGAGTGCGTGTGGAAATGAGAGACAGAAAAGTAATCGCATCACTGATCCAGCTTCCTAACCTTGTCGACTTTACTTTGGTACATTCTGTGTTGTGCGTGAACCCAGGGTGACCATGGTATGCCCGCTTGTGTTCTGCATTAATTATGACTGACCGTGCAAACCGATCAATGCTCAGACAAAAAGCAACAGATCTAATCTACAGTTGAATAAGATAATTATATATATATGTACGTACACACCCAGATGTGGCCAAATGTCAAAAATGGATTTGGTTATTTTGAGGCTGTCGCCGCAACACTAGGGCAACAGTTGTCACTTCTGCTGAAATCAATGTGCAGCAGCATATTAATGACACTTGACATTAGTTATTCTGATGGCTGCAAGTGCTGCTGGAAATATTCTAATTACAATGAAAGATGCAAGCAAAAGTGGTAAACGTGTGCACAGAACCTGCACATAATCAATGAATGGAGTCCGATAATCAGAGGTCAAACGTATTAAACTCGTGTGCCTCAGTGAAAGGTGAGAAGCCGCGCTGACTTAGTTTCATACAGTATAGAAGCTTAACGCGTACACTGTGGGAGCAATTATTCCAAACAAGAGGTGAGAAACGACTACAGGTATTTGTTAGAAACCATAAAGGTCAAGGTATTCTACAGAGGGTATGCACTGACGTCACCACTGATGCCACCCAGGGCTACGCTACACCCGCCTCAGTGGCTAAAACACGGTGAAATGTATCAGTAAATACAGAGAGACCAGGAAAAATGAGGATTATCAGATCAAATTAAAACAACTGGACTCAACAATGAACCATATGAACTAGTACAGATTTGGAAAAGTGGATTAGCCTCAGTTTCAGTTAGTTTAGGTTAGTTTTTGGTCATTTCAGTTATGATAAATGTAGCTAAATAAAACTTATTCATCAATAAATACAGCATAAGTTAATGTTACCTGACACTAAATGTGAACCAGGTTTCTGTGTCTGGATTCCAGTTGTTTCTTCATAATGTCGCGATCCATTTACTTCTCTTTTCTTTGGCAGATATCTGTAAAAATATAAAATTTATCTCTGACTGCTTTTCAAACCTGTTAGTTCAGTCACTCACACAACAGCTCTTCACCTTCACCATTCATTTTACAATTTAGATGCTTTTAAAGTCTATGATTCAAACTAATGCTGCTAATCTCCATGTTTAACTGTCAATTTTTGCCGCTCAGTGGCCGTAACCATGGAGACCTCACATAGAATAGAATAGAATAGAATAGAATAGAATAGAATAGAATAGAATAGAATAGAATAGAATGCCCTTTACTGTCATTCTACATATTGAGATTGGAGAGCTTCTCCTTTTCAGTGCAAAAAAAACACAGTATATACAAATTAGTGCAAAAAGATATTATTTACAAGAGTTATAAGTTTATAATATTAAATACTGAGAAATATTCAAAGTTAAATTGAGCGTTAAATGTTATTCACTTCTCCTGTCGGTCATAATGTTATGGCTGATCGGTGTATTTTAATAGTGGGCTAAGCCAGTGCAACAACATTTGCTGCAAAATATCATCCAGTAGTTTACAGAACTTTTTTTTTTTTTAGTTTAGTTTACAGGAAGATCGACGTCGTGTTGCAAAGTGATTTCTCGTACTTTAAAGCGCTGCAGATGTAAAAATCAAATGTACTAAAGAGCTGCCAGTCCTTCTTGCTGATGGTCTTTTTCTCTTAAAGCAATCATCCTAATTACTCCGAAGGAACGTGGTAATGATTTATTGATTTCTAAATGCTTTGACCAGCGCTACAGTGAGAGCTCCGGAGGAAAGAAGGGACGGGGGGGGGCGGTGTTCAGGGCATGGCTGTCTAAGCACCGGGATCCTCAGCCACACTAACTGATTTCATATGACAAGGAATACCCAGATGGGAAAACGGGCGGATCCAGCTCTCTCTACCTCTATCTATCTATGTGTGTGTGTGTTTGTGTATGAAGGTCATACTGTGATTAGTTATTGATCTGACTGTACGCTCTGTATGGCTCCTCATAATTATTTCACCACGGACAACTGTCTCTCTGTGTGTGTTTGTCTATCCCTGGACGTGCCACGTCTACCAAACAGCATTATGTCACGCACTGCCCTTATTTTATTTATTTTTTATTTTTTTCACTCATAATTATCCTCCATACAGACCGTGTAATGATCGGTGACAGAGAGAGAGGGAAGATGGAGGTCTGCGAGCAGGAGGGAGGAGATAAAACCCAGTGATATGGCTCTTTGCTCCGGGCCCCTTACACCTCTGTTAACACAACATAATGATTTTAGGGGGAAAAAAAAACAAAAATAGAAACTGGGTGCTCAGACGCACACTCTCCTCCCCCTTTTAGTGCAACTGTGTCTTTGTGTCTTTGTGTGGCTGCGCTAGAAACTAAAATGTAAGTGTTTAAAAGCTGAAAGTATTGATTTGTGCATGAAAAACACATGCAGCCGGACATGTATGCAGCCAACAAGCATGTCTTAAGTCATTTAAGTCAAGCCTCTAATTGTTGATATGAAGGGGCTGCATCAGAGCCGTATATTAGAGAGAGTCCGTCCAACCAGAGAACAGAGCGTCTGAGCTGTCCCTCTATGCTGATTGGTTCTGAGCTGGTCACGTGTTTCATGGGCGCCATGTTAGATACATCTAACCAATATTCACCCATAGAGAAGTGGAAATAACAGAGAATAAAGTAGGATTAAAGCTAAAATATGCCACAGGATCAGGAAAACACGGAGGAAACTCCCCCGTTTCCCCAGTGAACAAAAACAGAGAAAGTTATGGAGCAGAAGATGAAAAGGAAGAACTGGATGTTTGTTAAGATTTTATACAGTAAAATTAAAGTCATACCATCATTAATGTGAACCTTGATCTTAAAAACACAACTTTACACATGAATGAAGTTTGAAGTTAGCCTAGCCTTATGCTAGCCTTATGCTAGCTAGTTTATTTAGACTAAAGTCTTAGAAAAGTAGCAGCTAGCGTCATATATACTGTGAAACCCATGTGTTCATGTAATTTATTTAGATAGACACATTTAATTGACATGTAACTCTACCTCAGTTACTATTAAGTTATTATGACTATTGTGCTAATGAGTAATTTGAACCTTTTAAAGGTGATGGATGAACACGGAGACTGAGGAGAAGGTAAACACAGCTCCATGATTGATGAGGTGATTGGGCTACAAAGCATTTTACAGGCTCATTTAAGATATTTAAAGGAAGCAGTTGGGATATTTAAGTGAGGGCCTTTTACATATTGACAGACGTTGGTAATAACATTTATAGGCCTGTTAATGGTGGAAATAAGACATTTATTTCAACATAGCACATCCACCCATAGGGCTACACTGTCGAATCTAACCTCTGATGTAGCGCCATAATTTGAGTTGTCTCTGGGTTGCACGACTAACGCATACAAAAATAATTTCTAAAGGGCCGTGAGAGTTTTGATGCGTCTTTGCTAAACATCGTTTTGTCTCTCCCTGTTTGACTGCTCATTTCTTAAATCCTCTGTGATCACTTAACAAAGCGGACAAATAACGAGCAAATAAACCACGTACGATTTTGTCAGTCTGCCGATGAAAGACAAACAAAGGCAGGGCCACCTGTCAAAAAGCCCATCAAACCAAAGTGTAAACCATTTTGCCAATAACACTGACGCGAGGCAAATACTCAAATGGATTTAAAAAAACAAAACAAAAAAGAAAATATCTTTTTTGTGTGTTTTGAGAAAGCTCAAACTATTAATGTCTAAAAATAAAAATAAAAAATAACATTGAACTCCTAGAAAAGAGAGACCTGTCAAACATGCTTTTTGCCTTGACTCAAGTCCTTGAAACACACATTTACAGAACAAACCAAAAATCTGTGCTGAATATGAGAAATGAAATGTGTTATTTGTTAACGGGGAGAACTGAGCAGATTAGTGAGTGAGCAGAGAACAGGGGAGTTTTCAGACCGTTTCAGACCTGCTAAAAAATTAAAATTCAAAAAGAAATCATCACGTATAATATCACAGTCCTACCGTCCCTGGGGCTGAACCCCACTATCTGAACCAATGTCACAGACCCATGAACATTTCCAAATACATTATTAAAGCTACAGTGTTGAACTTTTATCTTTTCCTTCAGGCAGTGAGAGGAATTACACTCAGTGAGGCCACATCGGTGCTTGGTTACCTGTGTTTGTCTTCACTCCAGGTTGCTTTCTCTTTTTTTAAGCATCAGATAAATATTGCTGCATGATTGAGACTACCACTAAATAATACTTTGCAGGAAATTTTGCTGCATTGGCTCAGCCCAGTATTAAAATACACCGATCAGCCACAACATTACGACAGGTGAAGTGAATATCATTTAAACCATCTTGTGGCAATTTAATGCTCTGCTGGGAAACTTTTTGACCTGGTATTCATTCGTGTGGATGTTATTTAGACATGTAGCCCCCACCTAGACCAGACCAGGCACCCCCCCCATCCCATATTAATGACACTCCTTGATGGCAGCAGGATGCAGCTTGACACACACACAAAAACACTTTAGGAACAACTCAAAGAAACATGAAGAACAGCTCAAGGTGTTGACCTGGCCTTCAAATTCACTAGATCCCAAACTGATCAATTATCTGAGGGATGATCCACTGAAGCCCCTCCCCTCAAAGACCATCACAGACACCCTCTATAGGCCCGTGTCCATCCTCTGATTTGTCACAACTGTTGGCGCAAGTGGTCATAATGTTATGCCTGGTCGGTGTATATTAGTATTACATTATTGTTATACTATTATTGTAAAATACTGGCTACTGGCTGCAGCTTGTTCCCTGTTATTGAGTTAATTCGCCGTTTGCCAAAGTGCAATGACAATAAAGATGAATCGAATTAGAAACCAGATGCTTCCAAGATTTTTTTTTCCCACCTCGCTCCTGATTTCTGTCGGGTGCGTAGATTTTGACTGACAGGCTTAATCTGCGTTGCGTCAATGTCTGAGAAGCACTCCAGCTTTAAGTAGCTCAATTTTAAACAGCTTAATGAAAGAAATGGCCAATCAACGTGTATTCACCTGCAGCAGACTGAACCTTTACCTACATGCGGATGCTCTGTTCATTCAGAATTTAGATTAAACCTTTAATGCCAGTAAACATCTTAAAGTCATGCTAAAGTAAACAAAACTGTCTTTAAAAACTTGGCCGGAAATAGCTAATTCTAGATAACTAAACAAAACTAATGCCAGTAACATCCCGGAGCCCAGATAAACATGTGCATGTGTGTGTTGTGTACGCACGAGTGCTTGCACGAAGACACTTTCACGCATTTGCATTACTTTGTGCGCGTCTGTTCTCATTTCCCGCAGTAGCAGGTGCACAAGAGCCTTGGGGTGTACGCAAGAGCGCACTTCCAATCGGTTTATATGAGGTGTTTGCATGTGTGTGTATGTGAGTGTGTGTGTGTACCAGCCTAATTATCAGTGTGTTTGTGATGCCGGATGAAAGAAGTGAATTACATACTCATACCTGACGTCTAACAGACGAGACACACAAACACGCACATGCACGGGAGATTACCTGGCAAAAACAAGCCTTTGGCGGAGGTTTGGTTTGCTTTAAGCCTCATTTAGAATCCTTTGTCTGTGCAAATGAGAAATGTGAAGAGGAAAACTGAATAAAAAAAAAATAAAAAAACTCTAAATAGCTTCTAGACTGTTAAACTGGGACGTGACTGGGTGGAATTAGTCCAATTTAGGTCCTTTTTTAACAAAACACTGGGTAAACATGAGCAGTCAATAACTAAACTTTCTACAGATATGTACATCAAAGGGTTAAAATGAAGAAATTGTAGACGTCTAGATTCACACTGCTCATTAGAGCTCATTAGAGCTCAACATTCAGGCTGTTAAGATTATTTTTTGTCAGCCAAGTCGTCTGCGCCCTGCACTGGTGTCTGGTGTCATCTCTGGTGCGTCTCCCTGTTGTTGTGGCCAGGTCATGACATCAACTACTAAGAAAAGCAACATCAAGACAAACTAATGGTAAAACTTCACTGTACGAGTCAGAAAGAAAGAACTGGTTGGAGTGATCAATTTGATTTAGTGCAGAGATGGCATTGGAGCGAGCTGATCTCTGTTGCTAATGTGAACACAATGCATTCTGGGTCACCTTAAACACCATCTTCTCAACAGGGATGATCTGTGGAAGAGTTTTCCCTCATTCATTCAGAAAGAGAGAAAACAACACACTATTATAGATAAAAAAGAAGAAAGCGCTGAGTCACTTGCGATTAAATTACGTATTTCCTCAATTCCTGCTGACTTTAATTCCCTTTATTACCAGAGATTACGGTGTGTATGAGAGTTTTTGAACAGGTCTACCGAACATAAGTGGAAAGTCAGAAAGTAGTACCTTAGTGTGACCCACAACGATGGAGTTCTTGGTTCTGAAACAGCGGTATAGATCCATTAGAGACAGACGCTGTTAAAATATTCTACTGCTTCGCAGATGATGCTGGGGTTTATTTGCATACAGTGAAACTGAGATAAAATCTTCAGGCGCATGTTAATGTATGAACATATGTATCTAAGGCTGATCACAGACTGCCCACTTCTGGTCTTAACCAGAGACACTGAGCAACCAAACTCCATTACTCATGACAGGAAGTTATAGCTGACTAGCGCTACAGCATCAAGATGCTCACGAAAGATAAATTAAAACTGAGCAGATTTGAGATGATTGACCCTGTTTTTTGTGTTGTCACTGCAAACATACTGGCAGCTCCAAAATGTAGCTCATCAGTCGGTTGCCAGTTGTACCAGCAGGACATAAAAAGGTTGGGTATGAGCCCAGCATTGAGATAAATATTCATACTGGTAACACCATTTAAAACTAGAAGCAACTAAATTAAACACATTCTACTGCAGCGATAGTTGTCATGGACGTCACCATAAAAGGAGATTAATTGTCATTGGTACCAACTGGACAACCAACACCAATGGACAACTGAAAGCTGACTATGGCAACTTGTTACTGTGCCGCTGTCAAAGTGAAGTGACATGTTGTAGTACAATTTTTTTCATTCTGACGACTCGGTTCAGATGTTACGCACGACGACACAACTTTATCATAATCCCAAGAAAAGACTGAGGCTGAGAGGAGAAATGAATAGAGAACAGGCTCCTACACCGTACATACATGCTATATATAATAATAATCTGAACGACAGTCATTCTTTATATTCTGCAAGAACAGGACTGATGCTCGACAGCACAGATTTTTGATTCTTAATTTCATGGTTGAGGTAACCTCAGCACTTCGGGACACAATTTGTGCAAAGTGGTTTGATGCCTTTTTTTCCCCCCCTGCAGACAAGTCAACACAAAAATCATTACTAAAATCTGAAATGTTTTCACTTATGGTCATTAGTGAAACCGCCAAATCCATACTAATTCCATCTTAAATAGACTTCCTCTGTTAATCAATGCAGCTAATTTAGGATAAGAAGCTCATAAATGGTGTCGTTCGTTCAACACATCACACGTGTTTAGTATTTTTTTGCATATTTGAAAGTCACAGTGCAAAGAGCCCAACTTGCTGAATTGAATAACTTATTACATTTCGTGGAAATAATGTTTTTCTTTTACAGAATTAATGGTCATGGTCCACCTACACGGGGTGCCCTCCCTTTTGCCTAATTAGACCTCTTCCCAGGACTCTCAGGGCCCTCTCACTCCGAGCAGAGGTCTAATAAACCTGAATGATTAAAAATTGTGTGGGCTCACCTTTCTTTCCCTTCCAGGCCTTCAGCTTTAATGCCGGTCACAAATTAGCTAACGAACAGACGGGACTCTGTCTGACGTGGCTGAAAAAATATCTGAATCTCCCCTTGCTAGCTCAATTAGACCTTCGCTTTAGGACCAACCCGTGCTATCCCTAAATCTATTAGAGGTATTTGTCTCTTAGAATACACCTTACAAGGTATCTTGTAAGGTGTGAGCTTTAGTTATTGTTGTTGGTTTGCATTAATTTCTCCTTTTTATGTCTTTATTTGGGATTAGTAGGAGCTAAGAAATATAAAAACTTTGAACAGGTAGTAGTTTTTTAGGGGAAAAAACTATGTCCTCATGTGTGGACACAGCAATTACTTTACTCAATATAATAATAAGGTCACCAATATGTAACAAAATATAAAAGTGTTCATTTTCATGTCTGAACATTGCTGTGCCAAAGCAGAAGCGTAAAGTCCCAACATCCTCAATTGAGTACTTGCTAATTAGTGAAGTTATAGTTTGTTACTATTGATTTGCATATCATATTTAACTGAAAAGTTAATAAACTTAAACAAGTTTCAACTGAAAAATTTGATGAGTTTTTGTAACTTGTCCACTTTTGTTCAATGATCGGCTGCAGGATGAATCCATGTTTTTACACCAATTAGTAACTAGTTATGAGGATAAAAGTTTAAATGAAGCAGAATAAGAAGCTGAGACAAACCTAAAACTTAACTTCCCCATATGAGGACGCAGGGTCTTAAAGTTGTTCAAATCAATTTAGAAACAACAAATTCATCCATCACTTCACTGAATCTCTATGAATCATCCCAACAGATGCTCACCTTGTTTTCACATAAGCAGTGTCTGTTTTTTTATGTATTTGTGTCCTTTTTTTTTATCTCTAAAATTGGGTTTTTGTTGCATCTGTGTTTTGGTTGATGTATGTTCTTCCCCAAAAGAAACTTTCGTGGGCTCTTTACTACAGTGCAGAAAGTGATATATTCTTAGCATCGATTTGACCACAACCTTTGGTAATTTCTGTGTGAACCTTCGACATGTTGAACATTTCTTTTCTCTTACATTTAGTCCCACTCCTTCTTGTTTTTGTCTTCCATTCTTCCTCTTTACCCTCCATCACCGCCGCTCTTTGTCACCAACTCTGTTGCTCTCAAAACGTCTGTTTGCAGACATAAGCCAGTGTTTGCTGACACAAACAAACATGTTCTATGGAAGATGGCCATTTTTTTTTCTTTTTCATTTTTTTTGGTGTGCCAACTTTGTCCAAATGTGCAAATGTGTGTACGTCAGCCCAGAGTTACAGAATTAAAGCATTAGCCAGAGATTATTATTCACAAATATTGCTCTTTGGTGCAGTTTTAGTGCATTTATCACATTTATTCTTGACAAAAAGTGAAATATAATAATACACACTGACAGTTTTATTGTATAAATTTGAATATTACAGCGGAGTCTTTCAAATAGTGACATTATCTGTCCCCGTGGCCAAAGAAAGAAAAAGAATCAAACCAATACGGTTTCAGTCATTTAGTGACAGATGGCAAATTGCTGCAGGACAATCCAATTCAATGAGCGTGGAAAAAAGAAAAAAGAATGTGAATCTGCTCCGTGCAGGTTCTTGGGTTTGAAGAAATACAAGCAATAAAGCAAAAAAAAAAAAAAAAAAAAAAAAAGGGGAGGTGGGATAGAATAATGGATGGATGAATAGATGGATGGGGTTACAATAAAACTTGATGATGAACTGAAGATTACCGCAGGACTGTTCAACTCACTGATCCCGAAAACCAGAAAAACAACAATCTGTTTTTATCCTCCTCCAGTCTCGCCAGTAGTAGTTTCTTTTGTTTGTTTGTTTGTTTTTTACTGGGTTACCTCTACCCCCAGACACACCCACCCTTCTGTCTTTACCTCTCCGTTCTCTCACTCCATCTATATCTCACCCTGTTTTCTATTCTTTTTTTCTTTTTTTTGCACCCCTCCCTGTGCGCTTCTTCTCCGTCGCGCTGGTCTGTCGGGAAATCAAAGAACTCGAATAAGTTTCATGTCGCTGCCGGAACAAAAACTAACTTGGTCGTCGTGGGAAACCCTCTCGTCCCAACGCTGCAGGAGCCATTTCACTCAGTGGCAAGAGGGCGGTGGGGGGCTGGGGGGGGTTCATGTACTCGCTTCCTTCGACTGGCTTGTCTCGATAAATTACGACAATTAAATGTTGCTGTGACCTCAGCAAAATTTAATGAAGTTGCAACTTCTGAGAGACACCGACATGCAGACAGACACACATTTAAGAGTCATAGATTTGGTTCTATTGAGCTTTTCCACCACCTCCCCATTATCTGAACCTGGCTTTTGACCAACGGATCCTTCCAGAAGCTACTTTTAGGAGTCAATAGTGTTGAGATAAACACAACAAAGAACAACTTACTTGCAGCTCTAACCCTATTTTGCCCCACCGTACAGCTAATAGAGGGTATGTGCATGACGTCACAGTCAGCAAACCTCCATGAGTGACAAAAAGTGACGGTTTAACATGGAGATTAGCAGCATTAGATTCATTTATGCTGTATTTTTCTGATGAAGTCATACCTTAACTTACTTCTTGAGTGCTGGAGGGCTGTCAGATAAGTTTGTGGATGTTGTTGTTTTGTCGTAGTTACGGCCGACAGTAACTATTTCAGTTCCAACAATAAAAAAGAATAAAACAGTTCTTCTTCTACTTTGATTTGTGGCGGCTTTGGTGCTAGCCAAACTTCAGCAAAAGAGTAATAGAAGAAGTCATTTTCTTCTTCTTTGTTATTTTTAGAGCTTTGACGCTAGCCATTAAAACAGGGGAGCAAGAAGACGTGGTTTTGAACTTAAAAAAAGTAACAATAAAAGGTCAGACTTGGCTGAAGGCCGATACCAATCCGATACCAATTGGGGTATCACTATAAAGAAATATGTTTAGTCACAGGACGACCAAGGAGTTCTGGAGCAGATGGTCCCCCCCCCCCCCCCCCCCCCCCACCCCACAGAGCCTTTGGTCTGAGCATCTCAGAGTCGAGACAAAATTCAGACAGAGACGGACTAAATTCACAGAAGAACTCTTGCGATTTCTCCAAGGTTCTCGAACAACCCACCTGCCAAGTACGTCCTCGTCTTACATAAAAACTAATTACGTAAGGAGCAGCAAATCACAGTTATCATCCAGAAAACAGGATTCAGAGACCGATGTGATGGTGGTTCCAGCTGTGACGCATCACTTTATTTTTACACATGAAGCTGTTCATTAGACCTCCATCAGGTCATGCTGTGGTGCATTAACACGTCTCCTCTTCCTTTACCCCCATCCCATCTCATTATGTGTTGAATCACCTGAGACAAATATGCGCACCCACGTGCACGAGCCCACATCCTCTTTTTTTTACCCCCCCCTCTCTGCATTTGAATGTGTCTGTAATTATCAGTGTGATAATTAGAGCTGCATTTCAAATGAGAGCTGAAAAGTGTGGCGTCGGATAGAGCTGCCGACCTCGCCGTGAACCCCCCGACACACAAACACAACCCGGTGAAACTGCACCCGGTGACACATGCACACAATTACATTGATTAATAGACGTAATTTCTGCTCCAGCGGCTCCGCCACAACATGACTCTGGTGCTTGTGTTTCTGTGTGTGAATGTTCCAGGTTGTGTGGGTGCTTTTACCAGACGTACAGTGGAAAGAGAGAGTGGAGGCAACGCGGCGCTCCACGCAATTATCGGCCATGACGTTCACTGATTTAACATTATGAAAAACAACAGGCTGCATTCTCATTTGTTTAGACCTTGACAAACTTGAAAACTTTCAGATATATCAAGTGCATCCTCTTGAAACTTGAACTCTTAGAAAAAAACTGGAAGAACTAAAGTAATACACCGATCAGCCACAACATTAAAACCATGGACAGGGTGGATACAGACCTTTGAGGATCATCCCACAGATACTTGATTAGTTTGGGATCCAGTGAATTGTGAGGCCAGGTCAGCACCTTGTGCTAGGTGCTTTCTTAAGTTGTTCCTAAAGTGTTTTTGTGTGTCTGTGTTAGACAATAGACCTAAATCTCTTGGTCCTTATTTTCAGGCTCCTGTTTCTCGTCCCAGATGGTAGGAGACGAAACAGGTGGTGTCCAGGGGGACGTAGTGTCCTCTAAAACGCTCCTAGCTCTGCTGAGACATCTCGAGCCGGCAGTGTCCTCCAGAGAAGACGAAGGACATGTGATGGTTTTCTCACCAGTTCTTAGGATCCTCTAAAGCGCCTTCTTGTCCGCACAGCGATGCAGTATGCCAGCATACTCTTGATGGAGTAAAGCTGGTACGCCATCAGCAGATTTTTCCCCAGACTGTTGTTGCGAAGCAGTCTTATAAAGTGTAATCTCCGCTGGGACTTTGTCACCACCAGCAGCCTCTGGGGACGGCGGTGCTCAGGAACTTAAAGGAGGAGACCTGCTAGTCTGCAGAGGTTCAGGAAGTCCTTGGTCCCCAGAGTCATCAGACTGCACAACGCCAATGCTTAAATATTAAAATACTCCCTTGTAAAGTTGTAAATTGATCAACTGTACATAGTTTTATATGTTAGTACAGTCTTATACATATTTCCAATCTTCCTTCTACTTTTGCACTGTCGATTGTTGATTCTGTTGGTGTGTTATGTTGATGTCTGACGTCTGTGTACGAGCCACTGAGTTTCCCCCAGGGGATGAATAAAGACTTTTTCTATTCTTTCTTCTATTTCTATCCCACTCCGCCTCATCCCTGCTGATGAAGAGTGGTGCACGGTCGGTCCTGTTTCCTCCGAAGTCCAGCACCATTTCTTTTCATTTTCCTGGTGTTTAGGGACCAATGTGATCAATGAACCACTTGGACAGCGCCCTCTCCCCCCCGTCCCTGCAGACGGACTCATCACCTCCAGTCCTCAGGCCGACCACAGCGGTGTCATTGATGGAGTGAACTCAGCCCCGTGTCTTCGTTGCCCCTTTAAGAGCAGGTGGCAGTTTTATAAAGAATCGCATGTTATTTGAGGATTCGGGCGTCTGTGTTTGTGTGTGAGCTGTTTAATTCAGTTCACAGGGCAGCCAAGGGCAAGAGGGAGATGAGGGTTTTGGAAACGTGTGCGCACATTTGGGAATCCCGCGTTCTCGTGCATCTGTTCGTGTTTGTCGTCCCTCATCGCCATCTGTTAAGTAATGAGTCACCTGTGAAGTGTAACACCAGCACATGTGTGTCTCGGCGGGACAATCTGGGCTGTTGTTGGACAGAATTGAGATTCACCTCATCAACAACAGAGATGCATTCATATCCATATAAACACATCTTGCATGCAGTTTGCAAATCCCAAAGAAACCAACAAATAATACATTTGCACAGAACTTGAGGAGGAATTCACTGGCCTTTATTTCCATATGTGTGTGCAAAAATGGGAACTACCCATGTGAGGTCAAACATAGGTCCAGAAAGGGAAGGAGACACTTTTCAAGATGGATATTTTTGTCACAGTAGTGGATGATCAGGTGCTTTCACGTTGGCGTGATGCAAAGAAATAGTTACTCCTTTAAATGGAGGCTGTGACACAAAATGAGACTGGATAAAAGATAAATGTGTTGCAAGTTAAGAATAGATGTGTACAATGAGTCTGCTAAAGTCACTATGTTAATATTGTTTATTGATTATTGGATGGATATGTTAATAGAAGCACAAACAATGTATGATCTGCAAACAAGATATTGGAAACATGTCATGTTTTATTCATTTTGATGAAGTTTAAAAAATAAGCTTGGATCTTTTATCTGCAAGAAAGCATTGATCTGTTATTCTATCATCGATTGCTTTGCCTGCTGCAGCTACTGGGAAATCATACGGAGTTCCTCATTCTAGTGGACGTTCTAACCGAAGAAGAAACAGCACGCTCTGTTTTTTTCCTTCCTGTTTTCCAGGTCATTTCCTGCAGTTTAAACACCGATCAGGTATGTCATTATGTTGGAGTTGAAGTAAATAAATGTGAATTAACAGATAGTTTCACTAAAATCCCCAGAGAACAGAATATAGACGGTGAGTATGAGCCTGAACAAAGGAGAAATTTTTGTGCTCGTCCAGAAGTCACGTGAATAATGAAATGGAAATTGGAGCAGTCACAGCCGTAGCTGTGCAGATAGCGTTCAACATTACTATGAATTGAAAACAGCTTCCACCCCTGGGCCACCTGAACTGTGAATGGTGCTAATTTATAATTATGTGCAATAACTACAACAGTTAATTGTTTTTTTACATAACATACTATTCATTGGCCTCATGTTTGTATTATTGTGGATACTGGTGGCTGTGTTTTTGTTTTATCTTTGCACAGTTCAGATGTGGATCACGCTGATGTGCAATGACAACCAAGGATTCATTTATTTAAACTGATCGCACAAACAGTTGCACACACATTTGTGCCCAGTTTCCATTTAAAGATATAATTATGTATTATCTGCCAACAGAGCCGTGTTTCCTCCAAACCATGTTTACCACATTTACCATAAGTAGCTGTTAAAAAAAGAACGAAAATACAACAGATTTACGAATCTACCGTGAATTCTGTCAACCTCCATTAATGTTCGTCTTCGTGCAGCAAATCAAACTCTTATTAGGTTTATCAGCAGAGAGATCGGGCTGAATTTATGATCTCAACATCTTCCAAACCAATCCTGAAGGCCTTCCACCTCAATATGCGACTACGACACTACAACACAAAGTAAATGTATTTTACAATTAAGTGTTTGCCGGAGTTGATCAATTTTAAATTGCTGCAATACGCTGCCTTTCGCCCGGAGCATGAGCAGCTCCTGGCAGCAAACCAGAGACGGCGAAGGAGCTCATGACTATTTGCTGCTATTCGTCATTTGTATTTCAGTTTTTTTTTTTTTTGGCATTTTTATTTCTGTGTGTGCGTGTGTGTGTAATTTTATTAGTCTGCCTGTGTCTGTGTGTTAATCCTAATGTCCTCCCTTTGGCTGTGTGTGTTCTTCTACTGTACGGCCACATGCAGTGAATACAGAAACATGTATCCATTCGAAGGAGTACAAAAAGCCATGAAATGAGAGTGCACTGGCAAACACACATACACGTTTGTACGGCTTTCTTTGTAATAATGGCTCCCCTAGCCCCGTTACACAAACAAGCTCAACTAACTGTCAATTAAGTGAAAGATTCAGGCTCAAATAGCCTCGTAAAGACGTAAGAACCACAAATGTCCTCACTCCGATGGTGAAAACTCAAGGTCCTCAGAAAGATAGACGTGAAAACACACACACACACACGCAGACACACACACATTGCCTCTGGCCTATTTCTTAGAAATAAAAAATAAATAAATAAAACGAGTAGCATTGAAATTAAAATTAAATCTTAATAGTTGTCAAAACTAAACCCAGCGGTGCAAAAATAGAATAATTTGTACTTTAACACAAAGAGGTGCAGTTAAAAAAGACCGAGAGTAAAATAAATAAACAGTCATTCCACAACCTTATAATAGTGAACTGAGCAAATAAGTAAATAAATTTAAAAAATAAATAAATAAATAAAAATAATAATAATAATGTCTTCGCACTGAAGAACAAGAAACGAGGAAGAGTTCATGAGGGTCATGGGGGGGTTGTGTTCAAATGAGGGAACCGGCAGAACAAAGCCTGTTTCACATCAACCAGCCTGTGGGTGTCTACAAAAGGACAAAGTATTATAAAAAGGAATAAAGAGAAAATAGAGAAGACATCCACAAGGTAGCAGCTTTTCCAAGTAGATTACATTACGCTCCCTTCTATTCTGGACTGCCCCCCATGAAATAAAGGGAGAAAAGCAACAAACAGACACATGTGCTTCATAAATATCAGGTAATGTTCAGTTTTGATGAAGCGTCTGGATAAATTCAGTTTAAGACACATTAAAATGAATTAATGCTGAAAGTTGTTTCTGTCCAAAGCTTTTGTCTCGTTCTTCATTGAGACTAAATAAACGTCTCAGTGGTGAATATTTTACGGCGGCTACTTTAACACCGTGGGAAAAAAACTGTGAAAGCTTTGGTTCCATTTGCACTCGATGAATTTGCACTTCCTACTGTTTGGTGTCGCACCATCAGTCTCCTTTAATGTTACCGTGGGCACAAAGTGTCCAAAGAGAGCTTCCTGGCAATCAGTCACGGCGATGAATAAAAAACTATCCACTTAGTCTCAATGGGTTTATTCACACCTACAACCTGAAAGAAGCAACGGAGACACATCAGAGAAGCAAGAATATCTAAAATATCTTGGTCTCTTTCAGTATTTGTGATATTCTACCTCTGGCGTAACATTATGACCACCTTCCTAATGTCGTGTAGGTCTCCCTTGTGCCTCCAAAACAGTTGTGACTCATCTGAGAATGGACATTTGTCTTCTGAGTTCGTCCACTGGGCTCACACCTCTAGTCATACGTGATGATTGAGAGGAGTTAAGTTTAAGTTTCAGTTCTTTATCAAAGACTCAGCATTGAACCAAGAGTTTCTGTAACCCTTTGGTGTATAATTGACTGTTTTTGACTACTTTTCATTTCACCTTTATATTCCATCTTAACTGTTCACCTTGTTGATTTGATGGTTTTCATTCTTTTTTCATTTCATTTTCATGAAAAACTATATTGTATAACACGTTGGACCTAAAACCAGACTAAAACCATAGAATCAGAAAAACAGGAAACTCTTGTTATAAAACGGGAAAAACTTTTCATTGTGAAACTCAAACATTTTAAATCTCAGAATGCAAATCTAAAGTGTAGATTTTAAAAAGCTTATTTATAACTATTCATATTCACATGCATTTTTGTAAAGCGTTTTACAAGGATTTTCAAAACTATCCTTAGCGATCACTGACACATAATTTCCCTATTGGTTGATTGGTTGGATGGATTTTTCCACCAATAGGAAACAGCTGGGGTTAGGGCTAACATCATGGTAGCGTTTTGCTTTTCTCCGTGCATCAACATGATGCTATATGCAGGAAAAATTGTGGCGTGAATTATTTATAATAAGTCTAGTTTCACTTGACCTATCGACAAAATTTTAAAACTGGTTTATAGTTTGAAGCCAACACTTTCTACAAAAGTTGAACTGCTGTGATATGAACGCGTCCCTCGACTCCAGAGGGTTAAGAAACTACGATATACGTGATATACAGTGCTCTGTTAAAGTCGTCTAGAATCCTACAGGTGTTATTACTCTAATGGCTCACAGGCTCTGGACGGTGATTTGTGAATGACAAAGTGATGTACATGTTTCATAACTTTCATGTTTAACATTCACACTGGACTCGAGGTGCAGTGCAGCCTCCCAGAAATAGATATTGAATCCACAACTCACTGCAGACGACCACCGCCTCTGAACAAGAAGAAGAAGCAGCAGCAGTTCTTCCTCTGGTAATGAAGAGGATCTCACATCACATACACTGCCCACACATAACCCAGATGATCACCAGATTCATGCATTACCTGACACAGAAATGAACAAATTAACAGCGGGGTAGACATTGAGAGGAACTTCAGTTTTATCATCACTAATCACTTCATTGTAGATAGAAAGTTTTCGTATATAATGTGCAAAGAAACTTTAAACAAGCTGCTCCCAAACAGACAATTTATACTTTTTTCTGACTCACACATTTTGATGCTCTTGCAAAGCAGGTGCATCAACTTCTACCACTTCAATTATTTATTTTCTTATTACAAATAAGAATTAATGTTCAATACACTTTGTGCCGCATGTGAGTGTCACAGAGCTTTTGCTTCCAAACATTTAAGTTGCTCTGAACTGAATTTCCTGTAAATTACAAAGGTTTGAGGACCGACAATGAACATTTGGCCCAAATTTAAAGTTCTTTTAGGACGCACATCCGGCCCCAGTAACTTCAGCTCAGCCACAGGTGCAGCTTAAATGGGCCAGATGTCACAAGTATTAAGGACCAAATCAATTAACTGCATCCTCACCTTGTATGGGCCAAACTACTGGGATGTTCTGGGCTAAGTTTGGGTTCGGTTCTATTTAAAGAGCAGCACCTCCAACAGATGTTAAGTTCTCATATAAAGTATCAGTATCTGGACAGTTTTTAGACTCTCAAATCAATTTCAAACTTTTTCTAACAATCAAAGACCTATTAAAACAAACGACGGCCATGACAGTGGTGGAATTTACTCGTGCACTGCGACAAATTTCTTTAATCAAGAGATCTTGATTTTTTACACATTTTATCTAATATTTGCACGTGAATGTCAACATCCTGACATTGTTGAAGTCTTGGCATCTTTGTTTTACGCATGATATGACTTTACCTCCCAGTATTTCAGAGCATCAACACACACATTGGAGCTGCTGATTTTAAATCTTCTGGAGAAACAAGGTTTTGCAGATCTCTCAGTTTTCCATCCTTCAATCATCATCTTTTTCTTGGAAAATCTCTTTCAGTTTTTTAACCTCAGTCATGAGATCCATGAGCATGGTTTCCTCCAACATGTAGCTGAGAATTTTGTGGATCTCCTCCATATCATTGGATACATCTTTTAATTCAACAAGCCAAAGGTGATCCCTGTGATAATATGGTTTAGGAAAACCAGCACTTGAGAGGATCAGGACGTCAGAGAACAGAGGGAAAGAGCAATAACGATGGAGCAAAGAGGGTGAGACAGGTGCAGAGAAACAGAGGAAGAAATGCAAGTGAAAGAGACGAACGAGAAGTTGGGGGTATAAAGACAGACGCATCGCTCTGAGCTTTCCAACCTCATCTTCCCGAAGGTACCCGACATTTCACTGCACCATGCGCCAGAGCCGGGCCGAGCACTGGGGGGAGACTACGGGATCGAATCAATAAGATACACGAAAGAGGGGACGCCGAGGAGGCCGGGGAGTAATTGATACGAGACCAGAGTACAGATAGTCTCAGACATAACTGAAAAGAGAACGTGGAGACAGAGATAAGATTGTAAATTAGTCAAAAATTGAAAGAGAAAATAAGGAGGCGGATAATCTGAGACCCACGGTGGAGTATGCTCAGTGAAAAAGTGTTGAACGGAAGCCTTTCAGACTGTTTTCATCTTTCAGTTCACAGTTCGTTTAAACCATTAAACAGGACGTTTTCGACCTGCGTACTTGTGTGTATAATTTAGCAGAGCGCAGGTCTCACAGGTGATCTCACCCTCAACTAATCGTGTCATTCTTTTTTTTTTTCTTCGGTAAGAAGATCCAGAGATAAATCCAGCGTGGCAGCAGTTTCATTTCGTTCATAATCACATGATGTCAGTTTCATAAACGGTTCGTGTGTGGAAAGGTCAGGACATTCAGCTTCACTAATGTTGCAAATGTTGCGCAAAATAATAAGTGTATTCAGCATCTGAATAATGCCTTCCGTCTCCCTGACCTTTGTTTGGTCCCCGTTCTATTTTGGCATCAGTGAAGGAGCGCTGTCATTCCCACAGAAGTGCCTTGGCAGCCTTTTTGTGACAGGAAGCGTCACAGGGTTTGTTTGCTCGAAAAAATATCTTAAAACGTTCAGAATTGATAAGTGGACGGACATTTTTAGACTCACGTCTCCCTGCGGGACCCTGTCACGAGTCTGACGGCCGTGCGTCTACACGGCAGAGTTAATTCTGACCGGGGGTTTAGTCTCAGTCTTACTAGTCCTTCCAGAAAATCCTGGACAACATGAGGCTTCCTCTTCATGACATCCTGGAGCGGCAGAGAAGCAGCAACAGTGGGAGGCTTCTCTCACTGCGCTGCAGGACTGAGAATTTCAGGAGGTCCTTTGTCCCCACATCCATCAGACCGCAGTTTAAAATGCTGAATGCTCCCGTCCCAGTCAACTCTACGTAGGTTGGAACCACCAGTACTCAGCTCTTTTGCACAGACATACAGTCTTATATATATTACCAGCATATTTCCTGTTGCATTGCTCTTACTGCTGCTGTTACCTATGTTGATTTTATTATGTTGATGTATGTGTATGTTTGTGCACAAGCTACTGGACACTCAAATTTACCCCCAAGGGGATAAATAAAGTACTTATCTATTCTATGCCACATTCGTGTCATTTTAGTCAACTTTTAATTATTACATATAATCAAACTATTTCAAATTATTTCCTTTGTCTGCTTCAGGTCCAGACGTTCATTAGCTCCATGTTGGTTAAGGAACTAAGCTTAACACTTAAGAGATTTATGTTGTGACAAAATACAGACACAGAGGAGGCCTTGGCATTATGTTTGTGAGTCGCATGACACAGTGTAGCCGCTGTAATTCTGTTTTCAACACGCTGATTGTGATACGTGCACTTTTTCTGTCTTCAGCTGCATTTTATTATCAGTGTTTGAATTGTCTTGTGTTTATTCTCCAAGTTGCGTCTTCATTCCTCTCAGGTTTCCACGGCGCTGTACTTGATATATCAATTTTCTTTGCTTAGGGGTGAAATTATTTCTCTTCTTCCAGAGGAGTTGCTGTTTGTCATGGTCTCCCACTGCAAACTCAACAGATTAAAGGCTGAACACCCTCTGCCTTTTTAGAACCGTTCGGCCCACGAGGAATACAGAAAGTTGTTGGTTTAAAAGTGAAGAATGGTTTAATTAAACTCTAAAAAAAAAAAAAAAAAACGCTTTACAAACAAAAAAGACCGTTTCTTCATCAACAGTATATTACTATAAGTGTTTTATCTGATATTTATTGTCTTATCTGACATTTTTGACCCTATCTTTCTGTGCTCACTTTGGGACATTGCTGACTCTGTTCACCAGCTAGTCTGTAGAGTTTAACACCACATGTTTCTTCTGTGGTCAAAGAGAGATTAGTTTTCCATAAAATTTGTCAAATGCACTCCTCATCCTAACCCTAAGGCTCTTGGCCGTCGGTGGGTCCTGTAATGAACCGGTTTATTGGGAGGTCCCCCTTCTCACAGCTCCCTCTTCACCATTACAGTCCAGTTCAAAGCTCACGCTGCTGCTCGGCCAACTCCAACCAGGACGTGGGAATCCATCATTTATGCGTTGCTGCATCGTAGTTTCAGACTCCGGGTGTGCTGACCCTCGTCCACGCTCAAACCTCCCACTGAGCTCTTTAGGTCACGGCCCAGTGAAGCAAGTGAAACTACATCATCAGCAAAAGGCCCGGACGCTCTAAAAGGTGACCTACTTCCACAGCTACGGGAGGACTCCATCAATCACAGATAAAATTTATTTATTTTACAGACTTAAACCTCCGTCACATTTTGAATACATGTGCATTTAAATTACATATTTATTTTCTTATGAATACCTACTTTGCCCAGAATATTTCATGGCCAATGTTATCATGTAAAACTGGCGATTTCCTGCTGTTTTTCTGAATCCGAGCTCCTACAGTCGCCATAACTCTAGTCTTTTGATCTTGTGATCCAATTTCAGATATCAGTGGGACTTCTTTGCATCACCCTTTCCCCAGCTCTCCGTTTCATACACACACACACACACACACAAATCTGGACTGAAACACCGACAATGGTCTGTTTTGAGGAGGTGATTGACGTTTGTCTGTCCTATTCCATGTTTGAACCCAGAACATTACACTGAGATTTCATCATCGTCTCCATTTCCTGTTTAACGGTGTGTGTGTGTGTGTGTAAAGTGACACAGAATCTCTTTTGTTTTTAAGAGTGAAGTACATCTCTACACGTGTGGATGTATATATAAATATATATAAAGAGAATGATTATTAAACTTGGGCTCCTGTCCTCAACACGAGGAACCCTGGGAGATGTCATGAGTCGTGATGTTATGATGATGACACACTTGTTTTCAGATACTACATTAGATGTAGTGATCTCTTTGAAACCAGACATGACCACGTTCCCTTGAACCACGTCTTATTCCCAGGGGACGACAGCTGACGACAAAGACCAACCGAATGTGGTAACTTCTCTTTCACTTCCTGTTACCACGGAGTACTGGAGTTACCAGAACACAAATATCTAATAAATTATCCTGCAAACGAGCACGTCACAGTTAATCTGGTAACATCAGCCGCTTTCAGTCTGACGCAGGTTTATTTAACTCTGTCGGCCATTTAGCTGCTGCAGAGTCCACTAGTCTCTATTCTGATGACATGACAAATAAAACCACAGTGCACTGCAAATTATTTGGTTCTTACCAAGACAAAAAAGAACTTAGATTTAGAAGGGCAAGATAATTGGTCTTGTTTTAAGAGTTAATTTCTTATTTCAAGTGTTTAACTTGCTTATTTCTAGATTTAACAATCTTAATTTAAGAAATCTAATCAAATTTCACTTTTTTTAGTGTTTTTATCTTGTTTTTTAGATCCCCTTTTTTGCAGTGTAGGAAGTACTAATCTCTGTTCTTGATCTGAATACATGCTTCTCTCTGTTACCACAGGACGTTTGGTGAAGTTGTTAATTGACTGCATTTTCAGTCATGACGATCGATACTGAAATAGTTCTGATATCAGGTCTTTATGCTCTAAAATTTGATGCTCAAATTAAAACATCGACACTTTTGACACTTCAGTCAGTGGAGGTGATGTATTAACACAGTGGAAAGTTACTAAACTATTGAGTTGTAGCAACACAACAAACCTTGTGAAACACCTCAGGTTAAACCACAACACATAATACGAGACATTTATGATGAGGGGGACAGAAGAGGAGAGAACAGGGTCAGGATTAAGATGCAAAGTTTCATTTTATAGTAGTTCTTGATAGTTAAACTGTCAGGAATGAGGATGTTGAGGTGCAGGACAATAAGGATGAGGCAGGAAAAAGGTAACTAATTAACGAAAATCAAACAGAAAGCACTGCAGACAGGCAGGAAAATACAAAAATCGAAAGAATCATGGACGTGGCATGGAGCAAAAAGAAACAAAAAAACAAAGAAAAACAAGGAATGAGGCATGAAGACAAGTTTAAGGAAGGTAACACAAATGACACAATAAGGAACAAAGATGAAGGCAGGGCTATAAATACACAAGAGGGCTCAGAGATAACAAAGACACAGGTGAAACTCATGAGGGAAATCACACCAGGAGAAACCAATACGCAATCAACACACACACACAAGGAAACACAACTGACAGGAAATCTGTAACTTAACAAAATAAGACAGGAAACACAACATGACACAGACATGACAAAACCACAAGGAGACACGACAGACAGGAAACTAAGAAACCTGACAAAATAAAACATGAAGCTCAACACAAATACAGGACGAGGACACAAACATTCATTTATCTGAATGGTCTTAATTTTTTCACTGTGTGATTGTGTCTCTGTTTGGTTTTTCTCTTGTTGTATTGTCTCAGCTATATAGTAAATGAGGCCACTACCTCAATATACTTCAGAGTTTAAAATAAAATAATAAATTACTCTGATGTCTTGTTTTCTTTATGAAGCTATGATTTGAAAAACAGACACATATTTACGCAAAGTATCAGTATCAGATCGGTATCGCCGATACCAGCCTGAATTTTACGCAGTATCGGATCGGAGAGGAAATCGGTGGCATCTCTACTTTTCAGATGCAGTAGAACTTTAGCTGTATTTCAGGACTAGTAGTATGAGCTTTATCTATATTTCCACACACTTGATGAACCACCCACACAAACAGCTTCATTCATAGAAAGTGTAGTTTCAGTTTAGTTGACTCTTTTCTGACATTGTGTATAAATGTAATAAAGTTGCCAGATTTTATCGGGTTTTTCCCACTGATACCAACACCAGCAGGTGCGAATGAATAATTAAACCCCAATTGAAACTTAATCCTGAAATCTCTGTCTCTATTTTTCTGTTGGCTGAGGTTTTTTTTTTCCTCCTTCAGGTTGTTTTGTTATTGTTTTTCAGTTCACTGCCTTTTCCTCCTCTTCTTCTTCTGTTCCATTTATTGCGCTTAACTTCTCCAGTTCGGCCGCTTCCCGAAGACGAAGCCCTTGATTATTTGCTCTCAACCAGATGATGGTTGAACAATTAGATTTGTCTTCGTATCAATTGCTTCGAATCCGCCTGAGAACTGTCTGGAGACGTCGCCACTGTTCTGTATAAATTACATTTTTAACACAAACTACTGAACCTCAGATGATGTTTTCATAATAGATCTCCTCTCTCTGCAGTTAAAGTTAAACCAACCATGTTGTATTTCTGGCTGCACCTCAATCAGCGATGCCGAGGTAGATATTTCCCTTTTGGCACCATGAAATTATTTTCTACCAGAAAATTGTTACTGTGCTCAAAGGGAGATAGGTGATTGATGATTACAGACGAAAAAAAAGAAAAAAAGAAAAAACTTCGCTCTTTCTCTGCTTTCCACATTGAACACTGTTTATTCGGAGGAGTCGCGGTTGAAGGTGTGTTTACTCATAAAAGGGAAATTACAGGCAGCCATCCATCCACAGACACATTGATTCAATTAATCAATATCCACAACGCTGACAGCGTACGAACCATTCAAAGCCAGAGATCCTCGGCTCTCGCGGTGGAAACTCTAAGTAAGAGTCCCTAAACGTTCCTGAACAAGTCAATATGATTTCTGAGAAAAATGAAATGGACTCCACCAACAATGGCTCATCTGAACCAGTGAAATTAGCTCGAACCCTGATGCATGAATGCATCATCACCAGCCATTTTAATTTGCTCAGATGGTTCAGTGTAGCAGTAATGTTTTGGCAAGTTTAGTAAACTTTAGCTGAGGGGATAGTTTGAAAGATTAGCTCAGCTTCATTTAGAGATCAGCCGTAACATTACGACCACTAACATTGTGGAGGTCTCTCTTGTGTCTCTAAACAGTTGTGACTCATCAGAGAATGGACATGGGTCTTCTGAGGGTGTCCTGTGGTGGCTGGCAACTACGGGCGGGCATATCTAAATATCGATGGTATCGATACTAAGGCTAGAATCGGTATCGGGTCGATACTAGTGTGGTGAGATTGATACTTTTGTCAGAAAGTTCATGCAACTTCTCTCCACGTCTGTTCACGACAGGAGCTTCTTCATCACCACCTGTTGCAAAAGATGGATATGGACAGAGTTTGAAACTCAGATCCTAGTATCACAGCAGTATCACACAACTGGAACTGATGCTGATATTGAAATGCGTCGGTATTCAGAAGAGAAGATAATTGTACAAGATGCAGACCCACTTCTTTGGTTTTCTTTTTGGTATCTGAACAGAGCCAGATTAGCTCTGTTAGCAGTCTTTATTCTAACACTTTATTCCTTTAAGGCCAAACAGAAAGTCATTCAACAAGCATTAAGACATGAAATACTTTAACAATAACGGTTCATTGTTATACATAACACTAACATCTGATCACACAAATGCTTCATATTCTTCTCAGCCAGTCCCCCCTCCCTGTTGGACCTCCTCTAGAGGCTTTCACCACATGCCTGATGTTCAGCAAAATGTCAGGAAGTTGGTCAAACATGCGGCCAGTAGGTGTTTTTATTGACTTTATATGTAGATGTAGTTACTCCCTGAAGGCAATGGAAGTCAACGCCCTTGTACCAAAGTGCGCTGGATTATCGCTGCTGATTAATGTTTACCTGACTCCTTCCATAATGCTCCGTGCGCGCGCTCTGCATTTCCTTTATGCTTAAGCGCAGCTCTTTCTGCTCTGCGGAGCGTAACCAACAATAATTCCTCTTAACAGTGTGCATTACAATAAGAGTCTACAGCCGTGCCAGCGGCTTTGAGAGGCTGCACTTCAGCACCGCAGAGCTCTGACAGAAATACTAGTGTCAGCATAGAAACATGCAGATGTTTAGCTGCGGGAATGTCGACAATGTTCATGTAGCATTAATGCTACTTACTGCACCTTATTGCACCTCACTGCTGGGAAATGTGCACTGGTGGAAACAGGCTGCTTGTTATTTATTTTTCTTTCAGTCTTTAAGTTTATTATTTTTTATTTTCTTATTTTATTCCTTTACCTTTTTTTATTTTAGATTTTTATTTATCTTTGGCTAATTATTGCTTTACTTTCACAGTAATTCTGCAATAATTTACTGTAAATTTATCACAGTGATTTACTGTGGCAGCACCTATTTCACAGTAATACACTAAATTACAGTATTATATTGTGAATATAAAATCCTGTAATGTTAAAATACAGTAATTTATTTTTTTGTGTATGCTGAAACACATAGGGAAATTGAATTCAGCTACACACTTAACAGGAGTCTGTCAAACACTTGCATTAGCAAAACTAGCATCTGCCACAAGCCCTGTTTCTACGATGTGGAAGAATCATCACCCTGATATTTCTACAGCCTCCATCACGGGTCAGTAAGCTAACTGAATTAAAACAAGTCTCATCTAAGCACTTTAAAAGTTTCTCTTTAGCTCTACATAAAGTTATTGCCTTCTGACTTTTTATTAACACATATTTAAACAGTGGATAGTTGAGTGGATAATGGATTAGCATTCAGCATTTAACTAATGACGTTCATAAATTTAGTTAATAGAATGAATCCTTCTCGAGTCTAAAAGTGTTAATACAAAGTAATACAGTAAACCCATAGACAGTATAAATATGGACGGTGGAACTTCTCCTCTAAAATGAAGCTAAAGCAAGTAGAGCTCCCCCTGGTGACTGGCTGCAGTATAGGTCATAGGCTCCGCCCCCTCCATGTTAGTAGGCTGAAATAAAACACTAAAATCCACATCAAATATATATTTTTTCTTTTCTTGTGTTATTTCAGTTAGTAAAATATAAGCTTGATGCATATTCTTTTTTTTTAACCAAATATTTATTGGTGTTGATATGTATTCAAACATATGTATGCAAACATCTCGGGCTCATTGCATTGTTTCTGATATTGCTCTGCACAATTCACAAGTGCATTTGGACAGTTCTCCTACGACAGCACAGTTTGACAGTGGTTTACGTTGGTAAGTTTAAGTATTAACTTACGGGAGATTGATGAATATTGAAGTGTCATTTTTTTTGATAAGTTTTGTTTGAGTTATTTGACGGTATAGAAATGACACCATGGTGACTACTAGTTGCTGTACTAAGTGATCTGTAAAGCCTTCTCATGGGAAAAAAGTTCATATTCCAACATGTTCTTGTAAACAGTGGAGGTAGAACTGAGTGTAGTATAAATTAAACAGCAATGGAAGTGTGTGGCTTCACTCCTATACCGTAGTGATCAGTTGTAAGATGGCGCCGTCCTTATCTCTGTGAAAACAGTGTCAGTTTGGCCAGTGCAAGGAAGTGGAGATGCACTGTCCATATTTATTATATACAGCGTAGGAGTAAATCATTCAAGCCTGCGATGTATTGTGTAAGATGTAAAATGTTACATTCCAGAGGACAGTACTCATTATTGAGTACAAGTGTTGTTGTGCTAATTCAAGCACAAACTTAATGAGATAAAATCATTTAGAGGCAGAATGTGTCCAGGCGCTGCACTGCTCGTATTACCGTAATTTATTGTGAAGGCTTAACAGGTTGCGTTTGACTTGAAGTACCCTGTGAACTCGAGCACTACTCAATGATGCATGTGGTGTGTGGAGAGCAAATTAAGGCTGCAGAGGCCAAAGAGACACGGGAACTGTCATCTTGCAAACAAAAATAAATAATAAAAGAAATACTCTACTACACGTATTCACAAACAGACCATAATAAATATTAAATATAACAGGACAGGCCAGGTACAGCTGAGGAACCTCCTCCAGCTCCATTAGGATTGGCCTCCGTAGGATCCTCTACTGTCCATGCAGCAGCCAGACTCTTTGGTCTCGACTGTCTGGACCTGGACGGCTGCCACCCGACCCCTCGTCCCAGTCAAGCCAACTAGGGCGAGCATCCACCAACCCCTGCAGGCGGCATTAAGCATGATGTCACGACCAGACAGCTGCCAAGTTCTTTATTATCTGCAGCCCGCGCCCGGACCAGAGATGCGATGCAGCAGGTGCTCACACTTCAGCAGCCGCTCGGCTTCGATTGCTTGAGACGTAGCGTACGATCCAAGAGGCCCATTACTCAAAAAACAGTTCCCTGTCAACCTCACCCCGAGGCTTGCTGGGAGCTGTGGACAAGAAACCACACATCACATCACATCACATCACGTTGCATCACATCGCAGGGACTCACCAGAAAAAAAAAAAGGCATCCCTTTACGTTAGGGCTGTCCAAGCTAAGGCCCACAATCCATACCTCTTGGGATCGAAGCATTTGTTGGAATGCATCTTAATTTTTCTTTAAGATAAGATTAAAAATAAATAAAAAACATTAGCATCATTTTAGAATTGGAAGTAGTTTTTGAAATGAATTAAGTGGAAACAAGGATTATTTCACTGGGAACCAAAATATAAAACTGTTTATTTTAATGCAAAAGCAAAATTGGAAACGATGAAATCCCAACGTCCTCAAAATCCATTTTCATGTCGTATCAGACTAGAAAAGTTAAGTATAAATAAACAAGTGTATTGACCCTTGGCTACCAGTAGATGGCAGACAGAAGTGTCTCCTTATGAGGACAAAAGGTCTAAATGAAGCAGAATAAGAAGCTGCAACAAACCTAAGACATAATGTCCCCGTATGAGGACCACAGGTGTCAGTAGGTTAATCAGCCCGGAACAAATTCTAAACATGATGGACCAGGATCCACACCTGGAACATAACTGCACCGCACTATTTAATTTTAAAAAGTAGATGGAGTTTGCGTCTCGAACGCTGCAGCTTCTCCACAAAACAAGATTGATCAAAGACAACTAAAACCAAAAAAAACAAAAAACATTTGATTTCCCTTCGGAGAAAACGAGGGGAAGTGTGTCTGTGTGATATGAAATGAAACCGTTGCTGTGGTGAACAACAGGAAACCAAACGTTAGACCTACTCTGAGGCAGAAAGTTTGGTAAACGGTAGCTAGTCTTCTCCTCAGCTCATTGCCTAACATGGAAACATTTCTGAAATGGTGACTTTGTAAGTGACTCACTAAAGTTGCATAATTACTGTTCCTAGCATGTCTAGAAACGCAGCTGGGGACTGGTCGGTTGCGTAAGTAAGTCATCACCAGTTGTGATGCACAACTGGGGATAACTTACTTTAGAGAAAAGCAGATTAAGAACCAGAATAACCAACATCTGTCTCTGTGATGTCCCTCAATTTCCTCCTGTCCTGCCAACCGGTCTGACTTAAAAGCAATACAAAGCTGCTTTCATTAATTAGCTGCCAACTCAATATAACAATATAAATGAAAAGCCTTTAATGCATAGGTCTTCAACAGGGGGTCCATGCCCCCTACGGGGTCTGCAGAGGTACTGCAGGGAAAATCACAAAATCTTTGGTTGATTACATATTTTATATATATATATATATATATATAATATTTATATATATATATATATATATATATATAATATAATATATATAATATTATATATATATATTCCCCTACAAATTGGCTGAAGATGTTATCTTTCAACCTGTCCTTTCCACACTAGACCTGTCAATCTAAGCTTCCTGTACACATCCGAGGGGCTCAGTCCTTTCCATATTTTTCCTTACGTATTCAAAAAGTGTGGACACATCCTGCTGCTGCTGTAAGACTATGCTGCTCATCCCTCGACCCAAACATCCGGAGCTCCTGCACAGAAAGCTTGGATTTGAAATTAATCCTCCGAGCTCAGTTTTCACGCGTTATTAGTCTGAAAAAAGCTTCACTGTAAATCGATGGGGTCTGGCGGCTGGAAGCAGAACTGATCAATGAGATGTGCAGGGTGATGTAAATGGTGACTGTGAGCTGCATTTACATGTGATTTGAGCCTCGTATTCACTTTATGTAATTCGCAAACGTAACACAATCACAGTTTTTGCAAGTGGAGAATTATCGCTGAGCACCGGAGGCACAAGGAGCACAGCCAGCAAACAGCGTGATGTAGGTAAACAGAGGTATAGACGATGAAGATGAGTGGGAATGGAAGGAGAAACGGTAGTGACCACCATAGATCATTTTAAGGTTTAAATAACTACCTCCGCTGTGGGAGTTTTCTCTGGACATGTTACACCCCGGAAACTTCTAAAAGATCTAAGCAACGAGGCGTGTGAGCTATTATTAACTGAGAGGAAATATAAAAACTAATGATAAAGTGTGAGAGAAGAGAGGAAGACTGTACGTCCAATCTGATACCGATACTTTGTGTAGAGTATTTTCAAATCATAGTTTCATAAAGAATACAAGAAACCAGAGTAATTCATTTATTTATTTTAAACTCTGAAGTATTTGTTGGGTATGTTGTTGTGTTGCTAAACTCAATAGTTTAGTTACTTTCCACCGTGTTCCCACATTAACTCCAATGACTGAGGTATGGAAAGTGTCGATATTTTGATTTGGGAATCGATTTTAGAGCATAAAGACCTGGTATCAGAAGTATCACCTCCCCACCTCCCCCCACTAACGACATCTTGTTCCCAGACACCACAGGACTCCCTCAGAAGGCCCATGTCCATTCTCTGATGAGTCACCACAAGGGAAACCTACACAATATTAAGCAGGCGGTCATAATGTTATGCATGATCCGTGTAGATTTATGTACATTCGCTCCTCTCTGTAGACGGGGACAGCTGGTCTATGCACGCCTCCTTTTTTATTTAAAGTCACTGCTGAATCTCACCAAACTTTTTTTTTTTTTCATACTGTATCGTACCCAAAGCACAACCTCACTGTCCATGCAGAATATTTATGAATCTATGCAACTACACTATATACAGTAACAGGTGCCTTTCCCCTCAACGAGTGTCTCTTCTACTGCATCATGCATGTGTGGACACAGAATGAACAGGACCTGGTTCACATGCTTCACAGACACTGTCCGACTACTGCACACAATTAAAATCAAAGAGAAACTTCAAAACTCACATATTCCTCTGTAGCCTGTCATTATCAAACTCAAATAAATAAATAAATAACACGTAACCAGTAACTCGTAGTGGAACACAGTGAAGAGATGGAGGCAGGTCGGCATTTGGAAGCTAAATATGGAACAAAGCATCAAGAAAAATGTCAATTTTAAAAGAGCCCATGGCAATTCATATCTGCAGACACAGCTACAGCATCACCGATGTGAATCATTCCCACTTTTATAAATAGAAATGATGCATTTCACCTTACTTTGCTCATAATAACAAAATCATGGTGGATTAACGACACAGATTACCTCCAGAACATCCAAATGTTGCTAGAAACTTCAATACTGTGACTCTTTTTAAGGTACTGTGACCCTTAAATAGGGGTAGTAGGCATTCTTTTTTTTTAAAGTTGACTATTATGTGTGTAGCTATATTCTTAACCTGAGAACAAACAGCTCATGTGCTACATACTGTGAGCTGCAGATATGCATAGACTGTATAAAAACAGGCTGCACCTCAGCACCACGAGTAGCATTTAATAAAACTCCATTGTTGTAAAAGTTACGGATACTAACATCTTGATTCCTGGTATGATGATCCTGCATTTTAATGCTTGAAACTGGAAACTTTTACCTCTTTAGCGAAAACATACATGACAGGTGTTGTGGAAGCGGCTTCTCACAGTTTACCAGATGAGACGTGGATACGTCAGATGTCTTAAGCTTCAGACTGGCGAGAGTACTAACCCTCTCCACATCCTTCTCAAAAGAAGCCAATGCTCTGATTAGATATTTTCAGTGAGGAGAAGAATCTCATTCTTAATCACGCTGCGGCTCTGCGAGACTCTAATCTACCATCTTTCTCTAGATATTACAGATTTCTGTATTTTCTCTATGCACCTAAAGGGGTTTCATTTTAGCGCAGGAGCTGGTTGGCATGTAATTATTTTAAGAAGTACTGAGAATGTAGTTAAAGACGCCGGATTAGTGGTGCGAGTGTTGCAGAAATGATCAAAACACCAGGTGCTGGAAGCTGAAAACAAGATTTTTTTGACCTTTGAAGATGAATTTATCATCTCGCCGTAGGAAAGTGCACAAGCAGATAATGACTTGGTAATTCACTTTTACAAGAAAATATGAAACTAAAATAAGAAATCAGACCGACTTCTGATCCACTTACAGCTTGTATTTTTAAAACACAGATCAGCCACAACATTATGACCACTGATAGGAGAAGTAAATAGCATCGACCATCTCAACTGACAGTTCAGTGTTGTGCATTTGTGTGGATGTTTTTTAGTTATGCAGCACCCACCTAGATCAGACCAGGCCAGACACCCCCACCCCATAGCAATGACACTGAAGCAGGATGCAGCCTGACACAGGTATAAAAACGCTTTAGGAACAAATCAAAAACACAAAAAGAACATGTCGACCTGGCCTCCAAATTCACTAGATCTCAAACTGATCAAGTATCTATGATACACAGAGGCCCCTCCCCTCAAAGACACCACAGGACACCTTCAGAAGGCCCATGTCCATCCTCAGATGACTCACAACTGTTTTGGAGGCACAACTGAGACCTACACAACATTAGCAAGGTGGTCATAATGTTATGCCTGATCCGTGTATATCCTCCCGCAAATCCCTTCCCTCTCGCCAACCCTGTGACAGATGAGAAATTGAGCAATTGATATTTCTGACAGAAACTCAATTGCATCCTGTGGCCATTGTCACAAAAAGCTACATCTGGACATCTGGGACCATATGCTGCTGCTGTTGTGTTGTTTTTTTTGTAAAATAACATCCTACATATGTGCATTTGACTAAATGTCTTGTATGATCCGTTTTATATCTAGTCCCAAGAATCTTTATAATGATTTTCTTATCTTTCTGTCCACATGCTGCTCCTCTTATCTGCCGACGGGGATTCTGATTCCTTTAATTCTAATGAAATGAACTTCTCCTAAGCTGCCGTGATTACATTTGTATTTTACTCTGACAGTCAGAGAACAGCCGGAGAAACGTAAAGGGAGCGGGGAGAGAAACACGACTGTGCAAAATGCAAAGAGGGAGCAGGA
Source organism: Mugil cephalus (assembly GCF_022458985.1). Lineage (NCBI taxonomy): Eukaryota > Metazoa > Chordata > Actinopteri > Mugiliformes > Mugilidae > Mugil > Mugil cephalus. The sequence goes on along the minus strand of NC_061785.1, from coordinate 3,481,362 downwards.
CGAGAGTAAACGAACGGAGAAGGGACGAGACAAGCTGCCCCTGTGGCACCATGTGATAAGGACATTATGTAGATTGAAATGGTTCATGTCGGTTGAAATCAGCATAAAATGGGGTTGCAATTTTCCTTTTAAATACATGTTGCGGCTAAGCCGACACCTTGAGAGTGACTTCAATGCAAAAATAAAAAAACAACAACAAACAAACAAATAATAAAAAAAAAATTGTTTGGAACATTTGAATTACCAAAAGGTTCAGGAACATGTCAAAACCTGAATGAAAAAATAAAGGGTCAAATTACTGGGACAGCAGCGCTGTTACTATAGTTACTGTGGCTTCTTATGTTTACTTGAGGTCATTGTCTTGCTGGAAAACAAATCTGCTATGTCGTAGTTCTCTTGCAGACAGAGTCAGATTATCCTGCAGGATCTGTCGATCAGTGATGCCGGTAACTCGTTTTCTCTTGTTTCCACTAACGAGGTCGGAAGCTGCCGGATGTAACCAATAAAGTAACTTTTAATCAGTAATCAGATTATTTTTTAAAGGTAACTGTGGCGACATTGTTGGCAATATTTATCTGCACTCATGTTCCCCTCTACATTTACAAGTCGTCCAGGTCGTGCTGCTGAGAAGCATCTCCAGACCATGATGCTGCCACCACCGTGCTTCATGCTAGAGATGGTGTTAAGTATTTGTGGTAATGATGTGTAGCGTTTGAGGTTCGTCACACACAGTGTTTAGTCTGATTGAGCCAAAAAGCAAATTTTCTTGTCTCATTGGATCAAAGAACCTTCTTCCAGTTGATCTTTGGGCAAATTTTAGGAGATTTGTTTAACACTGGAAATAAAGGATTGACACTTCAAAGAGAAGTTATACGTACACCCTCTCATTTTGTATTTAATTTTCTCAAGTTTGAGAAAAAAAACATGGTGTCCTTAAGCCATTGAGACACAGATTACGATTACAAATAGTCATGTTTGTAAAACATGTGACTTAATGCAGTTTCCATCTAAAATGGTGACGTTAGCGGCTGCTCTGCTTGGCAGTAAAGCAATGAATAAACCGGAAACATGACTCTCTTCATCTGACGATAATAAACAAGAAGTGGAAAAGAGTAGAAGATGAAGGTGGAGGGAGACATGAAGGCTGTTGGTCCGTCAACGCAAAACAAAAAAACAAAAAAAAAAAAACAGGAGAGGTTTTGTAATTACTGATTTCCAGTGTCCCACCGTGCAGCCAAACTATTTCTGGGACCCCAATCTCATAATCCCCTCCCCACCAACAAAGCATTTTCAGACTCATTTCCTGAGAGCGTCACATCAGCCATAAGACCACAAATGGAGCAGTAAATAGCCTAATAACACCCAGCAGGTTTTTTTTTCCCACTCTCAAAGCTGCCTGACTCCTTAGCAATGGGCAGCCTGACTTGACTCCTTCCAGGAAAACGTTCGGCCTTGTTAAATCACAAGCAAATGAGCAGGCAGGTAAACAGCGCAGCGTTTGGTTCCTTGTGTACAAGATTGAGGGCGTACAGCGAGCAGTCAATCAACTTTCAAATGGTGTGAATGAGCGTCTGAGTGTGGACTGATGTCTGAAGTGATGGAGGAGGAGCGTTAGGGTGGCATCCATGCACCGCAGTTAAGAGGTGGAAAGTTGTGCTACGCTCCTCTACTTCTGTCGCAATGAAACCGTTAAACACCTGGACGCTTTGGCACTTTGCATTTAAACATCTTCCCCAAATTGCACCACTTCAACGTGTGCGCTCTAAAGAACACGCAGTTAATAGAAATCTGCTCGAACCTTTGCAGGCGTCTTCTTGCTTTTAAAACGCTTAAAAGTATGCGTAAGCGTTGACGTGTTCCATTATTCTAGATTCATGTCTGTCTGCATCGAAGGTTCAGATGTTAGGTCTGGACACATATTGCTCCTCTATGAACGGAATGGTTAACGTACCTATTGATTGCGGCGATAAAGAGCTTTGTAAATGCTGCCTGCATTCGTGCAGGATTATAACGGCCAGTTAAACACACACACACACACTTTGATAAACACACCCACTCCGCTCAAGTCGACCCTTCAGTAAAAATACATCTTTTCACTCCATTACTGAATACATCAGGTGCACATCTTAACCCAGGAATCTCTCAGTGCCTTTAGTTGTTATGTATGACATGAAAATTGGATTTTTAACAGTACATTACAGCCAGCGCAGTAGATTAAATGTACATTATTGTATATTTATTCATAATTTTAGTCATCACCCGCACCTATTCTGCCTTTTCCTAAGACTCATTTTAGTTCAGGGGGCCACATACAGCCACTGGTGGGGCCGCCAGGGCCTGCTAGGCCTTCTCTGCTGGCCTAAAATATATCTGAATAACAGAATAACATATTTGAATAGCCATTAAATAATTCAGAATGTTCTGTTTACTTCCTTTCATAGCTTTTCCCATGGCTGCGCTGCTTCAAAATGTGTATTTTCATATAAAAGCCCTTATCCAGTCACATTTCAGCTATGATTTGTTGCTAGGGTCAAAGAAATCTGCCTGGAGGCCTCCGGAATCAGTTCTGCGGGCCCTGCAGCATAAAATAAGAGTTGATCAAACTGTTGCTTCAAACTGATTTTGAGTTGAAGACATCAGGGCCAGCTAGTAGGTGAACAGTGATGTCAGCGTATTCATACACTCTGATTGGATAGTCTAAAAGAGCGAGCTAGCCAGAGCTACCGCACTACGTCTGCTTTGAGCAGGACGAGCAAAAATATAATTGTTGATTTAATAGCTGCTTTGTCACTGCACAATGGCTGAAGGAGCAGAAGAAATTGATTTGGTTGAGGATTTACGGTCAAAGCCATTTTCAACACGGACTTTTCAAGAAAGGCTGGACATCGTTAAGAAAGGTCAGGCCACTCAGAAGCTACAGAAAATGATTTGTCAGCCACTTTCAGTCCACTAACTAGGAGCAGTACCACTGGATCACGGGCTCAGAGGAAGCTCTAAATTGTTTCTTAAGTTCTGGTGAGTAAAATTAATTCTATTTACATCTTTTATGCATCTTTTTGCCATTTTATTGGGTCAACATTGATGCTTTTCTTGCATTTGACGTATGTGACGCTGGTGTCTGCAGTGGGGGGAGAGGAGACTTGCAGTCTGTGTTATGTATTGTATCTCTGCATGAGAAACCTGGCTACGTGCAACATCCTGTTATATTCAATATTTGTACAAGGTTGATGGTTTCTATAGTGGCATCATAACAATCATATATAGAGGTGGTGTTTACGACACCACATTAGCCCCAGTAGTCTGTTTTTTTTCTGGCATTTTGGCCATAGACACAGACATATGTCTATGATTCTGTCTGTAGGTGTGTATTTATGTGTGTATATATGTTATCTTTGCTTAAATTAGATCAGTAACATCATTATTTATTAAGAGAACACAACCCAGACGTGTTCTGTAGGGAGATGAACTTCAGATCAACAAAGGCACAAAACATTGAGTCACAGGTACTTAAAACTGAAAAATATACAATATAAGACGATGAAAATATTACTTTAAAGTTGCATACATTTCCACGTCTTTGGCGTAATCCTGAACTGACTCTATATGTACTATTAAGGCTAAAGGCTACAGTAAATATATTAAAGAACCTCTGGTTCAGATGAAATTAACAGTGCAAACTTCCACCTGATCACATACAAAGCAGCCAGAACTTGAGATAATTAGGCAACCGTGTGTAAAAGTAAGACCAGCAGCCAAAAGCTCAGGTATCAGACCACTGTATGCACCAAGCGAAGGCTTTAGAGCTCACAGGAACTGGCCGATGCCCCTCGACAGGATTTTGGAAACTGTCCAGGCAGAAAAAAAAAGTGAGGTTTTTGAGGAGCAGGGCCTTAGAGAGAACAAAACCTTGTTTCAGACAGAGGAGGAACTACTGAAGGCTTCATGAAAGGTCAAGAGAGGATAAATAAGGATTTGATTTTTTTTTTGAAATGTGAATCATGAAACACTACTGTAGTGGAGACTTAAAGGAAAAGGCAGAGCTTGAAATGAGCAATAATAGGTCCCTGTTGCATGAGCACAGATTGCTTTGAACTATGAACAATTACTCGATGGACCCGATTGTTGATTCATGATATGTAAACTATTTCCATACATTAATCCATCCTTTATGGGTGGTCGGGTCGTGGTGTACGCAGCCCGAGGTGTTCCCAGGTCAGACGGGATACATTATCCCTCCAATGAGTTCTGAGTCCAGGGTCTCTTTCCCCAGGGTCTCAATACTGGCTTAGCTCCCTTTTTACCAGGATTTTCTACATCTGATAAAGCAGCTGCATTAAAGGATCATTTAAACTACCGCGTGACTAGTAGTGATGTGCAGGTCGATACCACCGATACCAGATCTTTATTCTCTCGAATCGAGAGCACAGCGTCACAATTAAGATGCAAGTACAGTTAAACAATAATTTATACACTTTGATTTTTCTTAAGTTTACCAGACACATTAGGTCTATTTGCACAAAATATCAGTATTGGATCTGTATCGGCGATACCAGCCTGAATTTTTCTCAGTATCGGATTGGAAAGGAAATCGGTGGCATCAAACATCACTAGTATGTGAGTGTTTTATCTCACTCACAATTATGGGACTTCACTTACACTTTTCTGGCATTTTAAACACCAGGATTATCAGTTAATTAGTTAATGATCCATTTAAACATAACATTTACCAAGTTTACACATCTACTAAACAGTCAACGTGTAATGAAGTCATTACAGGTAATGTATGTTTTGAGGCTTTTCATCTCTTTGTCGAGGAGTTTAGGATGCAGTGTGAAGCTAGTGTTTAGTTTATCACCAACTTTACACCTTGATGTTGTGATGTTGCTTTTCCCTGCACATTCATTATTAGTATTCATGGGTTTTTATACACCAGCCTTTCATGCCAACTCACAACCTTTGTGTAACTCAACAATGCACTAAATTTCATTGCATATTTCTCTCTTTCACAATCTCTTTTGGGCACACACACACAAACACAAACAAACACACAACGCTGGGTCAGACTGAATATCTTTAATCATTTATGAGTCTGCAGCACCGTGAACACAAACGGCCCACCGACACTCGCTTAATAATTAAAGCCTCAAATTGATTGTTGCATTGCAATGCTTGCGTTAAGGGGCATTAGTCAGCGCCGCCGATGCTAATAACACGGCTGATTCCCTTCTATAAAAGTAGCTTTAATTCAGATCGAAGGGAGGGGTGGGGGGTGAAATGAGAAAAAAAGTCGGAGTGAAAAAGAAAAGCAAACTCTTGAAACTAAAGACGGTGACCTATCTGTAATCAGGTAAATGTGCTCCTAGTGTTCTTAACCGATTATGTGACAAATTTTAACTGTTCCAGAGATCATTTCATTGGTTGTGTGAACACTCTGCGAGGAGACACATACTTCACATGGGAGAGCATGTCGATATTATGCAGAGCCGTGCAATATTAAAATATTGCAGGAATAAAAATGGAGATAAGGGCCTGAAAATATTTAAAAAACCCAACTTCATGATGTGAGTCTCCATCTGCTGACTCATAAAATGATGTCCACGTACAACTGATAAGATTTATTAAAAGGCATTTACAGAACCATGGTGGAGGTTGGTTGACAAAGTAATGAATAGATGAAGGATTCCTTCTGAAATCCTACATTGAACACGCACAAAAACGCTTTAGGAACAGCTCAAAAAATCATGAAGAACAGCACAAGGTGTTGACTTGGCCTCCAAATTCACTAGATCCAAAACTAATCCTTAGAAGGCCCATGTCCATTCTCAGTTTTGGAGGCACAAGAGAGACCTACCCAATATTAGGAAGTTGGTCATAATGTTACGCTTGATTGGTGTATATCTATGAATAAGAGGTGCATATCGTCAGACTAATACGAACCCTAGAATCTAAAACTAATACAGTTTGGGTTATATCCAGCCAAGTCTGTAAACAGTGTTTTGGAAAAGCCGATTTGCAACAGATTATTTTTTTGTCAGCGCAGACCATCACAATGACAAACAACACCCAAAGAGCCTTGAACTCCTTCGCTTAAGAGCAGTCAGAGAGAGTCTTCCCTGCCAAAAAGCGCGCAGTTGCATAGAGGATGCAAATATGGAGGCGCTCACTCTGGAATTTGTGAGTATTCACGTACCTACCTTACCTCACCCTGAGCGACTCATGAAAATTAAAGAGTCCACAGGATCAAGAATCCAGGCTGTGCACTGCACCTGCTTTCTATTTTTGCAAGGTTATGGGTCCACCAGGGGTACATAGCTCCCAGAATCACAGGAACTCAACCATGATAAAAAGACCTTGGGACACCTTGGGACTAAACTTAACCCTCTTGGGGAACTAGGGCGCATCCCAAACTTGATGAAACCGTTCAGCGGTCCAACTGCACCTGAAGCACAAAGTACGCTTCTTTGACCTTCTCAATTCAAACACAGCAATATTATAGTGTAACTAATTACTTTGAAATTATAGTAATAAGTAATGCATTATGTTTTTGAAGTGACTTGTACAACACTGACTTTTACATCAATCCGTCTGAAAAACCGCCTCGTGAGAGCGTAAAAGTGTTTTAGCTTTAGATATCTGAGAGGTTTCTGGAAGTGCAGGCGTTTCCATCTCCAGCTTTTTATTGCGATATTTGGGTTTGGCGCATTTCAAGGGGGAATACACTGCAAAACAGAAATTTCAAGAAAGCAAAACATCCTCTTATCAAAGAAATGCATCTTATATTTTGTTCAGAGACAAGAACTTTGTGCTTATTTTAAGAATTTTTGCCAACATAAAAAGCTCAACCCATTGGTAGATGTTTTTTTCTTAATACAAAATGAAGATTTGACTGAACATAAGAATATTTTGCTTCTTTCTGGTAATGGTGTTTTTGCTGATAATGTGACATTAGAGAACTACTCATTGGAGAAAGAGGACACGGACAAACACATCTATCTGTTTATCTCCAACAGATACTAGTCATGTGTGTTTGTTCCCATTTTAATCCCAACTCCTCCACCAATCCTGTGGAACTTTCCACAGTGTTACATTAGACGTTATTTTCAAGCTTGAACGTCACCTCACAGTTTGCACAGAAGGCCAAGGTTTGCATGATGGAGACCAGATTCTGTTATCAGACTCAGGGTTTTTATTAAAAGCTAGATCTGTGTTTCCGTTTGCATCCAGTCTGACTTTTAAAGTGGATCTTCTCCGATGGGGCCAGCCTGCTCAGTATTCACAATCATTCACGTCCAGATGCTCCATGAAAAAATTCATCACAAACACGTGTACGTGGAGCAACAGTGTGCGGGTTCCGTGTGCGTTGTCAGTTCCCTTATGAAAACGAGGCATCACCCCAAAGACGTGGCCTCTCTGAAGCTGACAGGCAGCTCTTAGACCGACGCCGCTCCTCTGGAAAGGCTAAAGAAAAAAAATATTCCCCCGGTAGCGCTACATCATTTATCATCATCACCTTTATTTACCGCCGCGTGGCTCGACTCAGAGTGCTTCGAGGGCCTGGAGCCAGATGTAAGAAGGTTGTAGGAGACTATATAAAAGAAGCAAAACAAAAAATGGATCAAGTGTTATAAGTAGTTTTGATTATAACGCTGTCAAATAAACACGAATGATGAGGTACTTTTCACTGATAAATCGATTTCTTCCAGATATTTTATTTGATACGTACGCACGGTCAAATTTATCTCTCGGCTTCATGCCCTGCACTTAATCTGACTTTGGCAAATTCTACAAGCGGACCATACATTTTATTTAAATATTTAACATCAGAAACAACTCCACATATACGGATCAGCCATAACATTATGACAGGAGAAGTAAATAACATTTAAAACCATCTTGTGACAGTTCTGCCCGAGAAACTTCTGGACCTGACATTCATCGGTGTGGATGTTTCTTAGACATGTAGCACCCACCTAGACCTGTGGAAGGTGAGCAGTGCCACCACGAGGAACCATAATTGTCGTGCTGATCTTTCCAATGAACAAAACGTCGACAAGCTCCAAGATAAACGTTGTATTACAGATTCAGTCCCTTTGTTCTCCAAGAGACTTTAGTTTCCTTAGAACTCAAACAGAATTTCTCTCATAATTCCTGCAGCTAAATGTCGCTTCAGCAGTTAAAAAGTGGTTTTCCATCAGGATGGAACTCCTAACCTGGTAAAGATTGGGTCCTATTCATAGCCACGCCCCTCAAATAGACATAACAGCATGGATTTAACCTCCTGAGACCCTGCGTCCTTGTATGGGGACACTGAGTTTTAGGTTTTGCTTCAGCTTATTCAGCTTCATTTAAAGCTTAAAACATGATGGTGGATTCATTCTACAGACGATCACAGGACAAAACTGGACGAGGAGCAAAACCTCATCAAATTCTTCAGATAAACCTTATTTATTTATCAATGTTTCTAGTTTGATATGACGCGCAGCTTTAGCAAAGTTTATCGATAGCAACGAGCTACAACCTCTGCATCATTATTCACTTTTAAAACATTCAAGAGATTTGACTAGTTATGTGGTTTGGATATATGTAAATAATAAAGCTTTAGATTGAAGACATTTTTGTGATTCTTTCCTTTTAAGATGTGTAGATGCTTGTATGTGAAGCCAAAGGAAAGGACGGTCTGGATCACTGTCATCGGTCTGGCTGCTTAGACAGCAGATCGTCTGGACGTGTCTAGTCTCTCATACACATCTCTAAGGTATTTCTAAAGTTTTGACCTTTTGGTGGCCACTTAAAACTTTTAGACAAGAGGGTTATTGACTGTCAGCGATGATTAATGTTGGCAAAGACGGAGGGGGAGGAGAGAGGAAAGAGAAGGACGGAGGAGCGACAACAAGCTGACAGCAACTAATACGTGTTATGAGGACAAAGTTACATTTGCTTCGCGGTTATTTGTGTTATTGCTCGCATGACTCGCTCCATAAAGCTCGTGTTAACCAGCTCCGTGTGAAAGTAAGAGTGTTTTCTTCTTATCCTTCGCTTGAAAAGGCAAAAAGCGTAGAAGGCGCTTTTGCTCGACCATGTCCCAGCTACACGGACAAAGCTCCACTGAACAAACATGACCCACAAACAGCCGTTTAAGAGACACTTAAAATGACTTTGATCCCTGCTCCTCTAAAAGCATTTCTCACTTTCCCGTCCCTCTGTGCTCCTCCTCGTCCTCCCAACATGTCCAGGTTTCTGTGTGCTCCAATAAGACGCTCGCATGTTGTATCAGAATGTAAAAGATATTTCTCAAAATGTAGTTCTGGGCATGTGATTATATTCTAGGAAACGCGCAGATTCTTTCTTTCGTCTCATTCTCTTTCATCTTCGTCTTCCTCTTTCATCTCCGCGTGCGGCCACGTGTCCGAATTCAGCTTAAGTGCAAGAAAACGGGTGAAAGAAAATGTGAACACGTGTCCTGCAGTGTAAATAAATAAATAAATGAAATTGTGCAGATAATAAACAGCTGCTTGTGTTAACTGTCCAGCTGGACGCCAGAGGAAGAGGCCACAGAGTTGTTTGTTTGAGAACTGATTTGAGAATGTTTTCGTCTGACTGGTTGATGCTTGTTCACGCAGCAGAGACACAAAACAGGAGGATGTTTAAAAAGGAACCGGTGAAACAAAAGGAAGGCGGTATCGGGGCCAATCTAGGCATTTTAAAATGACAATAATCACATGACTAGACATGTCTGCCTAGATAATAAAGTCACTATTCTCTGTACATCTATTTTTATACTGTAATATCTATATATCTATATCTATACTCAGTATTGAACTCATGCACATTGTCATGTGCCATCTCATATTTGTCTTTTTAGTCCACTTTGTACATACAGATATATTTTATATTTTATATATTCTCAACATTTGTACATGTTTACTTCCTGCACCGTCGGCCTTTGAGGACTATAGTTACTCATTTTTCATTTGCCATATACACATAAGCACAAACACGACACATACAGATCAGATGCACGACTTTTCATGTCTTTTCTCTGATTTTGTTACAAGCACAACATATCTCCCATAGTCTGTTTCCTCATAACCTCGACCTGTGTCGACTTCAGCGAAAGCGTCTGGAGAGAAACCTTGTTTGCTTGATACCAGAAGTGTTATTCTCAGTAAAAATGTAGAATTTTTATCTGTTACACTGTCAGAAGTTCTACCCAGGATGTAAAGTGCTGGTTCAAAGGGGAAAACAGTCCCCGTCTGTATTCTTGGGCAATACCACAGTATGAGTTAAGTCATCGTTCCACACTCCCTCCAGCGTAGTTCTGATGTATTATGTTGTTTCAATGTAATAATTGTAAGTGTTAAAATAGCACATTTTCTGGAGGAAGGTGATTTCAGTCCTGTGTTGTGTTGCAAATGTCAGAATTGACAATAAAATTGACTCTGACAGAGGACGTCTGCTTATTCAGTACTACCAACTTGATTTGCCAACAACAACAAAAACAAAGAACAGAAACAACAGTTTCCTCAAGACACAATGTCAAGCTATAAAATATTCCAGAGAGGGTTAGGGAGCAGCTACCTGTTGAAAATGGTCATGGTGTACCTCCTTCCTCCTTCTCCTTCAGGACAGATACCCCAGGGAAGAAGTTCTCCATCATGACACATGCTGCTCCAACCTGAAATACAAAGACATGTCCATCATACACTGTATTCCTCTTTAAAAAATAATTTGGTTGATTTTCTGTAGTATAAAGTTAGTGACTGCAGGATCACAGGTGGGTGAGTTCAGTGCATCTCCAGCGTTTCCTCCAGCCCTGCAGACCCACGGGACGTTACCCGGAGGTCGTGGATGTCTCTGTGGTGAACGGTGTGTTTGTGTTGAGTTTAGAGAAGCCCCGAGCCTTAATGCTCAGACACCAATCAGACTTCCAGCTGGGGGGTCTGATCGGAAAAATACTTCCATACCCAGACAAATCTATGGATGTTTTCCCTGTCATAACACTGGAAAGAATAAGGTAAAAGGTCTGGTGCGTTCTTACAGATTTAGGAAAGTCACAACACCTGTGTAGGTGGCATTTTTATGGTATTGTGCTTTGCTTGCATGAATATTTATTTTATATTTTGTTACATACGTACTAGATGTAATTCCAAAGGTAAGAAAAAAGGTTTATTGAACCACATATGTTCCAAACTAGTTTTGACGCCCCCTGATCTGATACCGATCTTTTATTACCGGGTATCGGCCGAGTTCCTCCACCGAGGATTCCTAAAGGCTTTTCTAATCTTTTATTAGAAGATTACACGACAAAAGTCTACAGTTGAAAGCCGGTGTACTTTTCTTTTTTTTTTCGTAGCGAGCTTCTCTCCAAAGAAACACGCAGCAGCTGTTTGTGGCGAACGGCTTTAATGGAATTTCCTCTGTTGGTGGAAGAAAAAGAAGAAAAACAAAGAGTGAAATGCCACTGTGGCCGCGATCACAAATCAATAAACCATTCTGATGACTTCAGAGTGAGTGTGTGTGTGTGTGTGTGTGTGTGTGTGTGTGTGTGTGTGTGTGTGTGTGTGTGCGCGCGTCCCTGCGTTTTCTTTTCCAACACAAAACTGGTGAAGTATTCGTTCCGCCTCTCCAGCTCCATTTAGTTTTTCCATTCATTTTATTTTGTTCCCTGTAAATGTTCCTAAAGCCACGTTGATTAGATAAGATGCAACTTTATTGATCTTTGGTTGAAAACGTCGCGGCAGCGAAGGAAAAGGAAAACTGTGATGCATTAAAGTGTCTTGGTTTTCTTTCTGAAATAGGTTGAGGGAATCAGTCTTTGCTTTTCGCTGATAAATTTGCTGTCAACGTCGCCTCGGCGTCAATTTAACACAGACGTCTAAAGCTGTTAGTCTCAAAATGGTCAAACAATACATGTCCTATGACAGAACCTGACATTCACAAACGCAATTTCAATATGTGCAAAACACTTTCAGCAGATGCACTGAATGAATGAATGTCATTATTTTATGCAGATGCCCGTCACCTTCTGTCTGATATGGAGTGAGGTTAAAGCTCATGCAGCCTGTGTGCGTCATTTCTACTCGCGTCTCGCTCACTCCACCCAAACACTAGTCGGCGCAAAAATGACGGCAACGCCCAGTTTCTACTTCCTGCTTTAATGGCGACTGAAACTTTCACTAAAACTTTCACTGAAATTTCGCTGAAGACGCCCCATGCAAATCTATGTATCTCTGAATCTCCTCAGTTACACTTTCCTCCGTGTGTTCCAACTTTATTGTTCACAGAAACCTGACTTTAATCTTTGGCATTGTAACAAAAGTTTTCCGTCTTTTTACGATGTGTTTTTTTTTTTCCCAACTGGTTTTCAGTTTCAATACTATTGAATTTTTTTTCAGCTCTACAGTTTCAACTTGGACCAGGGTGTTAAGAGACTTTCTTTTATTTATTGTACTTGGTTGTTGTCATATCAGATGTGATTGTACAGCTGTTTACTGAGGTGCAGTATCAGCGCAGTCATTCTGTGTCATTTTTATTTTTATTTTTTCCCATGCATGTGAAGTTTGAAGCCTATCCTCCCTCCATGACTAAAAGAAAAGAAGATATGAAGTTGTTGTTTGGTCTCAAACAAAGTTCAGCTTTTGGTGTGGAGTGAGGGGTTTGGGGGAGTGGCTAACAAAAAAAAAAAACATCGTAAAAAGACAGAAAACTTTGTTACAATGCCAATTATTGTTGCTATTATTGCTCATTGCTGGAGATGATCAGAAAAACGGTCAAATATATATGTTCTATGATGCACAAGTGGAACATGAGATTCACAAATGCAATTAAACTATGTGCAAAACAACTTTAGCAAATGCAAAAAAGCATTGAATAAGGTCAGCTGGACTTGTAGAATTTCTTGAAGACGTTTCGCCACTCATCCGAGTAGCTTCTTCAGTTCTGATGAACTAGTGGGAAATTGAGGTTTAAATAGGAAAAACTCTGTGAGTAGCACCCACCAGAAACTTGCTTGACCAGAAACTGGGGTCACTAATTACCATAATGGCTGATACTTACCTGTCCTTGAATGGGGGGAACTGTGTGCCTAGGCTAACTTACCCTATGAATAGAGCTCTAACGAGGCTATTGTCCATGGGAACCTGGAGGCTCAATGTGTGAATGTTGTTGAAACTTCTTGGGGACAGAAGTCAAAACTGAATTATAAATAGTTGGTAAATTAAATCTCAGTCCACCTCCTCTGTTTAGAGAAGGTTTCTCCATTTTGACATAGATGGCTTCCTTAACTCCTCTCTCAAACCATCTGTCCTCTCTGGCCAGGACTTTGACGTTGTTATCCTCAAAGGAGTGTCCTTTGTCCTTCAGGTGGAGGTGGACAAAGGACACTCCTTTGAGGATAACAACGTCAAAGTCCTGGCCAGAGAGGACAGATGGTTGAGAGAGGAGTTAAGGAAGCCATCTATGTCAAAATGGAGAAACCTTCTCTAAACAGAGGAGGTGGACTGAGATTTAATTTACCAACTATTTATAATTCAGTTTTGACTTCTGTCCCCAAGAAGTTTCAACAACATTCACACATTGAGCCTCCAGGTTCCCATGGACAATAGCCTCGTTAGAGCTCTATTCATAAGGGTAAGTTAGCCTAGGCACACAGTTCCCCCCATTCAAGGACAGGTAAGTATCAGCCATTATGGTAATTAGTGACCCCAGTTTCTGGTCAAGCAAGTTTCTGGTGGGTGCTACTCACAGAGTTTTTCCTATTTAAACCTCAATTTCCCACTAGTTCATCAGAACTGAAGAAGCTACTCGGATGAGTGGCGAAACGTCTTCAAGAAATTCTACAAGTCCAGCTGACCTTATTCAACACTTTTTTGGATTACCATGACCTGGATGACTGAGAACCTTCACAGACAACTTTAGCAAATGCACACGTAGCAGCCTGAATGAATGTTTGTTTAATTCAGATAAATCGAGTGAATTCAAAAAAATCTTTCAACTCCTCATTTTCACTTTCACAAGGCTTCCTGAGCTCTCAGATGTCTTAGTGTTTGCATAGCAGATTAGTAGATACGCAGAGATCAGGCTGCACACAGTTCCACAAACACACGGTGCGTTTATGTGTCAGAGAAACTGGGAGATCTGTTGAGACATATGATTCCTGTACGGAAAATACGTCTTTATGATATAACTCGTTAAGTACAAGTTCAAATTTGACTCCACAGTCCTGTGGCGTCAAAGACGGGAGTTTATTTAAGAGTAAACTGGGTTTTCATAGAGCTCAGTAATGTCGGGACAGCGGTCTGCAGCAGGACATGGATCAAGGTGTCAACGTGATTCATTCCAGATAAATCCAGGCTGCTGTTGTGATAATTCAGAGAGTGTAACACAGATAATTAAGTCTTTAATTTAGTTTTTTCCCCCCTTCCCTCCATCATTGCCTCCCCTTCTCCTCCTCGTTCCCCTCTTCCCTTCGCCGGCCGAGCTCCACGTGTCACTGAACTTCAACATGGCGATGAACTCCCTAATTTCCCCAGAGAGAGTTTCGTGCGCCGCGCTAATGGTACGATCTCTTTTTCCGAGGCTTCGGGGAGAGAATGAATAATCCCAGCAGCGACTCAGACTTGATGTCCACGGTGCAGAGAGAGGCGCGGGACTCGAAACGTGCAGGCGCATGTCCGAAATAGATTTATTAGTTACGCTGCCTCTGCAGGGATCTTCTGCTGCAGCGTTTGAAATGCTCTAAATGAATGGCTTTTTTTTTTCTCAGAGTTGCTCTACTACCCTAAAATTTGCTGGCACCCACTGACAGGACTCTAAACTCTGGCTGGGTGTCCTGAAACAGAGCCTGCTGCTTGTTCATTAGCATTTTTTTTTTAAACGACTCAGTGCGTTTACATGCACGTGAAAAAAACAAATTGTTACCTTAATTCGACTATAACAGGAGAACTTAAGTGCATGTAAACACGTGACTCCGATTAAAATCGGAGTTCTCATTATCTGATTGAGGCACCCAGATAATGCGACTGAATCGGACTTTTCAATCGGATAATGCGTGTGCGCATGCTCCACAACCACTGCGCCCGAACAAAAACGTCCAAGAAAGCCGATCGTAGAAGAAGAAGAAGAGAAACGGAGCCGTCTGAATGACAGCGCGGATCTTACCTGCATCAGAAGTAGCGCGAACATTACGTGCAAGATTAAAACATGTACTATTATCCGTCTGGTTGTTGTTTGAAATGCCGGTCCGCCGCATGAACGACTCTTGTTTATTATATCACGTAACAGGCCACCCGGAAGTCGGGCCGTATTATCCCGCTGAAAAGACACGTATCGCCACCTAGTGTGGTGGAGGAGAACAGTTATTAGATTTTCTGGCGCTGCATGTAAACTGGGACAAGGACTGTAGCCAGAAAGTAGAATTTTGAGCATAGCTCGATTAAGCTCTGCATGTAAACGCACTGACTGATGGCTCACGTATCCTTTCAGATCCAGCCACTTTGACCGATGTCAGATTTTTATATTTGGTCTGTTCTCCCACTTAAACATATCAAAGCCCAGTCGAGGGCTTCACTTTATGGACTGCAGACAAATAATAGTGACTAATTCCTGCAGCAGTTAGATCTCCCTTAGGTTGAGACTATAAATCTCTTGTGCATTATCTTGTCAAAGGATTTAAAATGACTATAGTCCTATAGGGCAGGTTTAGGGCCACAAATCAATCTATAATGTAGCGTCAAAACATCTTCAATTTGGACAATTTGGACCGGTCCGGCCCCCTTGAGATCAAACCGACTCGTATGTGGCCCCTGAACTAAAATGAGTTTGACACCCCTGCAGTAGACAATTATCAAAAACTGATGTCTTATTATCCAGCAAAGTTACGAGACTTAACTTTTTTTTTTTTTTTGCATTATTGAATTATTCAAGAAAAGAAGATGTTTTTTAAAAGACAGTTATTTTACACAAGGAAAAAAAAAAGCTGCAGCAGATAAAACTATGAACGCTGCATCAGCCTCAAATTGATTCTCATCAAATCTTCTCAGCTCTAATATTTTTGTTTGTTACGATCTATTCAAATGGAAATCATTCCCATTAACTTACTGATCAGTAATCCCATGCAAAAAATAGATAACAGTCTGCGGGAAAAAAAATTGATATTTCTTCCATTAATCAGTCCGCGCTGCTGCATTGTTCAGATTAAATACTTATTTTCTTCGTTATTTCTGGATCCGCGCACATCTGATCTCCCTGCGCGTTTTACTGCCAAGCCCCGCTTCTCTGGCTCTAATTGAAGTTTTTATAGTCCACATTATCCACACGCTACATGTAAAACCGAGACATGCTGCTTACAGAGCGATCATGTGCGGAAAAGCACTTGCACCATTCCTGTCTAAGTAGCCGTCTTCCCAGTGTGATGCACTGGCTGATTGTCAGACGCTTTCAGAATCCGCTCGGGTGGGTGCACAGGTGGCGCGCGAATGACAGGTGCCGTAGTTGGCGTGAACGCGGTCTCGGGTTCCACCTTTTCAGCATTTCGCGCACACGCCAACAAAGTTACGGTGAAATTAACATATCCGCACGTGAGCGAGACCTCAAGAGGGACGAGGCAGAATGAGCTCAGTGGGGCTGAAAGCAACGACTACGCTCGCACCAAGTGGGTGCACATTTGGGATTCATGACCAACGGTGATGTGCTGATACTGCTCCCCCCTCACCTCCCTCCCCCCCGTCATGAGCTCACGCTTTAACACGCAGCGCAACAAACCTTGTTTTGCCCCGTGGTGGGAAAACCAATCACGTCCGTTGATTCATTTGCTATTCAATTGTCAAACAACGTCCTCTGCCAGTACAACAAATGCTGCTCTGCTCAGCTCTCGTGTCCCGCCATCTGTTGGAAGTCCCTGAGTCACATCAACAAACCATCATCGCCTGTTCATGCTCCTTGTAAATCAAACAGACTCCAGTGAGGCCGATAGCTGACATCACGCCCGCTGCAATTACAGCCAAAGATGCTGTTCCTTTTCTTAATTACCTTACTGGTAGCACCATCTCAAAGCTAATGCCGCCCCTCTTAGAGGCACAGTGGATGTCATCGGTGAGCCTGAACCATGGCGTCACGTGTTTAGTGCTGAGATAGAACCCTAACGTAGGACATGAGAGGAGGCAGGAGCAGGAAAACTCACAAAACCCAAAACCAAGACAAGAACTGAGGAACACGGAGGAGTCTGAAGATCTGAACAGGAGCATAAACAGAGACAGGAGTTGATGGATTAATAAAACTGGTATCCAGTATCTACTAGTGATATTTTTTGGGAGGACAGTCTGCACTAGGACTTCAACTGTGGCTCCGCGACTACAGGGGAGGTCGCAAAATGTTTGGTTGATTAGACATTTTTCACATATATATATATTTTAATTCTCCCTCACAAATTTTCTTAAATACACATTAACACGAATCCAACTTCTTACTTTTTTCTTTCAGTCAGCACTTTACTCATTCATACATGAGACCTGTAAATCAATGCCTCCTGTACACAATAGACCCCGCCCCTATCGCTGCTGAGCCAATCAGGAGGCTGCATATTACATGCTGTCTCTGTTCCGGTTCAATTGGCCGAGAGCCTATTCAGTCGCCAGGTGAAATTCCAGATGCACGCTACAGTATTAGCAGAAGAGAAGCTAACAGTGCAGCTAGCTCTCATCAACATCCACTCATCCATTCGTCTCATCATTGGTCTCGTTAATTTGGGAGTATTTGTGCCATTAGATGGCAGATGAGTTTAATATAGAACACATATAGTAGGTAGGGGGTCCCTACTTAATCTCTCCATCAGTTTGAGCGTCCTCGGCCTGAATAATGTTGAACTCCCTGGTTTACATCATTGAACAAGTGTCAGCGGCAGCTTGAAATGCTTGTGTGCACCCTTGACATCTTTTCCGGTGCCTCCAGTCAGCTGCACCTGCACCCTCCTCACTGTAGGCCTCATAAATATGCTCAGAAATGATGCCCTTTCAGCCGGCGTTCTGTCGTAGTGTGCGGCAGAATGATCAGTGCACGCTACGCGGCCGCGTGACAGTCAATGAAAGGAAACGCGTTCTCTCGTTCAGCTGCGTCGTGCTTCAGTTTTGTGCAGCCGGGAGCAAACGTGCGACTCGCTCCTTTTGGCATGCATACGCAGGAGTGCTTCCCCTAAAATTCGTCGAGTATTCTCTGTGAACGCGCTGCCTTAAGGTTCTTTTTTTCTGGCGCAATTCCACAGTTTTGCATCTCCCTGTCACCAGCGCGGGGAATGTAATGGGCAACATCAATTGGGGATCATAGCTGTGACCCGGATTCACTACGCTGGCTCTATTTCACGCAACACGAGATGTATGACATTTGAAGAAAAAGTAAATTCTCTGTCTCTAATCCCTCTGCTGTGGTCCTAAGAGTATATACTTTCAAAAATCCATATACAATAAACCCTTTGTGTGTTTTTGTCGCCAGGCCCGCCTGCCTCTCCCACGGTCTGGGCCGGGCTGGGGCTGGGGCTGTGTCCAAGTGGTGGCTATGATGAGGATTAGACTCTGGGAAATGAGTGTAAGGCTGATGTGATGTCCTCTGAAGTGGTGGAAACAGATGGAGACTGTGAATGTGTGTGTGTGTGTGCGTGTGTGGTTGCAGCCTCTGGTCCAGTTGTTTGCTGCCACGCTGTTGAACTGGGCAGTCACTGGGAAATTGCAAATTGTGTCAGTGTTTCAAAAATGTGTGTTTCAAAGATGAGTCTGACTGAGTGGAATATGTGTGTGAATACAGAGTGTGCGCTTACAAGCATCTACACAACTTATTGTTATATGATATTTATATTTTTGACTTGAATGCATGGATACAAACGCTGAGAACAGACAGTTCATGTGCTACATCCTGTGAGCTGCATATTAGTGATGTTCGATACCACCGATCCGATACTGAGTAAAATTCAGGCTGGTATCGGCGATACCGATCTGATACCGATACTTTGTAAGTATGAAAATATACCCTAATGTGTCTGATAAACCTAAAAAAAAGTAGTGTATTTCAAATCATAGCTTCATAGAGAATACAAGACATCAGAGTAATTTATTTATTTCTTTTAAACTCTGAAGTATATTGGAGTAATTGGAGTATACTGGAGTAAAATTATTAGATCATTAAAATAGACGATTGTTTAACTATTAAGAACGACAATAAAATAAAACCTTGCATCTTAATTGTGACCCTGTTCTCTCCTCCTCATCATAAAAGCCTCGTATTCTGTGTTGTGATTTAACCTGAAGTGTTTCACAAGGTTTCTTGCCACAACTCAATAGTTTAATTACTTTCCACCTACATTACCTCCAATGACTAAAAGTATTGAAAGTATCGATATTTCAGTATCGATCCGCACATCACTAATGTATAGCCTGTATAAAAACAGGCAGCGACTCAGCACCATCAGTAGCATTTAACAGTCCTTGACAGTGTCTTGTTAGATGGGATAGTGTAGAAGGTTATTTCTCTGCAGCTAAAGTTCTCATAACTTTATCAGACAGTTGATGTGCAGCCTCCTTCTCTCTGTTACCACAGGACGTTTGGTCAAGTTGTTAACTGACCCCAGCAGCTACTGTGCAAAGTTCCTTTCACTTTACCATCAGGGAGTTTTCTGACTAGTTGCAGATTCTCCCAAACATGCAGTTCAGCAACAAACACAAACCTCTCACGACACAGTACAGTAGGTTTCATATTATATTTTATTACACCAGTGCATTCTGTACCTTGCTGTGTAAGTGTGTGTGTGTGTGTGTGTGTGGCTTTAGTTGCATGCTGTCTCATCCAGTCGTGTTTGTGCAGAAGAAATCAGCTGGGAGCCGAGGAAGGACAAAGATCCTCTCTCTTTTCTCACCGAGAAGTTTTTTTTTTTTTTCTTATTGCAGGAGAATCTCTGGGCCACAATACCTTCTAAAGTTTCCAGTTTTTCTGTTAGCACTTCAGTTCAAACTTCACAAGGTTCTGCATCCATGCCCTTGACAATTTGAATCCTGTACACTTTAACAATCTCACCAGAAAACTTTCGGCTGATTGGATAATCCTGCCTGTACACAGGGTCAGACCAGTTTACTCAGCAAATAGTGATGATGCCATTACTGAATATGTTCCCGTTTCATATTTCAAACCTTGCAGCTTCTCTGGACTCATCAAATTTTGACAAAAGAAGGCGACAAAATATTGAAAGCAAATAGAACCCAATTACTCAGTTACAGCTGAATCCTTCCCAACTCTGTATCGTCAGAGTTTCCCTTATCCACACCCCCACCCCCAAAGTAAATCTCATTCTCATTGCCACATTCAATGTGACAATCCCTACTGGTCTGCCAGCGAGTCCACCAAGCATCGCTGGTCCCTCAGTGCCAGCGTTGGCTCAGCGTAAAGCTCCCTGAACACGCTGCCCAGCCCCGTGCATGTATGAAGGTCCAGTACCTGTTTGCATGTGTCTGCTCATCTGTATGCACAAGCGTGAGTTCATGCCACCAGATCCTGTTTTCCTGTGATTTTCTTTCCATTTGCATCCGTGGAAGCGTGACTCCAGGTTTTTGTGACACCGAGATGCAGATAATGACACGGTGCCCGGGCCTCTCCCCTCTTTTCCGTCGAGGGGAATGACTTTGTGACTCGCCCCAGCCTGTCAGTCCATCATTTCACCCCGAGGGCAGCAACTCGCGCTTCCCGTGAAAATCAGATCTTAACGATGTGGCTGACGTTTTGCTTCCAGCAGAGGCAGCTCCTGCCAAATCTTTAAGGGTGACTCGTTCAAAGAGTGAATTAAATGGAGATTAACTGGACGCCGCGACATTGTGTTGACCCTTTGTTGGCCTTCGTATTGGCCTGCTGACCACCAACCAGAGGGGGTTTGTCCTTTATCAAGTCCTGTTCAGACTTTGCATTAACTCCAGATCTGGGCTCAGGTGGCCATTTTTAGGTATGTGTGTTCACACCTGGCATTAACATGATCCAGATCCACATCTGATCTCAATTTCACTGTATGTAATTGAACCCCCATCGCCATCAGTAGACGCCTCTAATGGATCTCTACTGCTGTTTCACAACCAATAACATCGCTGTTTTTTATGTGTGTGCATCATGACTTTGGCTTCACAAGTCAAGTTATTATTTATTGATCTCCAACCTGACGTTACATAGACCTGCGGAAAACTCTGACAAGAACTCCAAGCCTGGAAGTCTCCATACGCACCATGATCTCTGGTGATAAAGGTAAATAAAGACATTGGCGATCGGGAAAATACTTCTCATAGATGAATTATTAACCTCACGCTGAGGCGTTGTTCAATGACAAAATCACACTCGTGTACTCATTAAATACTTTCATCTGTTAATTATATTTTAGAATTTATTATTGTTCTATTTTCATTCATTATTTAGTTAGCTACAAATCTACAAGGCTCTCATTACTACTGAACCATCACCAATCCGGTTTTCTTTCTTTTTTAGGGGCTCATTTATAATAGAAGTTATGAGTTTTTGTTCTGAACGAATGAGATAAAATGTTAGTTCTTTAATGTAACTCAGGACTTCGCATGTGAGAAAAACCTCCTCAAAATGTGGTCAGAGATCAGATCTCTTAAATGTGTCCTGGGGGAGTTCACACCAATCTTTTATGTGGCTGCACAGATGCAAGCACTGAAACCCCCCTGTGTTACGGTTGCTAGGTTAAGATGCAACTTCAAACCGGTGCAACTTCACCTGCTACTTAGACTTAGACGGACTTTAATGATCCACGAGGTGAAATGACTTGGTCAGAGTGTCTTAGCTGCACATGAAAGTAACACTCTTAATATCCACAAGTAAAAAGAAAGTAAGATTAAAATAAGATTAGGTTAAAATAAGATGAGGTTAAAATAAAGTAAAAAAATAAGTATCATCTAGTAAAGTAAAATAAACAGTAATACAGTAAAAAAAAAAAAAAGTAATACAGAATTAACATATGAACAAATGTACAAAAGTTGTTGTCAAAACAGTGTCCAAGGTGATCCGCTTGTTTGGCCAGTTGCATAGCAACAGTGGCACAGATCGTGTCGCATGATGTGTCCTTGTCTGCTGACGGAGGGATGTAAACTCCCCTTGTACAGTTGTCATAGGGAAAAGTGAAATAAACTATTAGTTTTGTAGCAGCCTGTGAAAGTTTGGGCTTTTTAACATGGGGGTCTATGGGGGATTTGCTCCTTTTTGGAGCCTCTAGTGGCCACTCAATGAACTGCAGCTTGTTGCACTTGCACATGGGCTTCATCGCTCAGACCTGGAGGTTGACACTTGGCCTCTATCAGCCTGTAGAGTCCTGAAGCTGAGCTCAGACCTACTGTGGTACATGTGCACCCAGGTCTCTAAAGAACTTCTCATGACACCCTCCCTGTGGGTCCCAAGAGGCGCCACAGTCCATCCATTCTGCTGCCAAAGAAACTGTAAGGTCAGGAAATCCAGCAGCACTTGTAGAAAATGGAATTTTATCAGACTGACGCATTTCGGTTCCTGACAAGCTCCCTCCCCACAGGAGGTTTAGCCACTGCATTTCGATCCCGACCCATTGTGTTGTGCAGGAATGTCCTGATTTCCACCTGTCTGGCTGCTGACAGGTGACGATAGCACTCTAGTGCAAGCCTGAGTCAAACCCATTTAAATGTTGCAGAGTCGGCTCTTTAAGAACAACCGCTTTATTTTGAGAGTCAGTGACAGCGGTTTGCAAACATTTAGACCACCAGTGCTGCATGCAACAAAGCTTTACGCTGATTTGACCATCACCAGGGTGGAATGTGCATCCAATCTAGAACCAATGACCACCAACAAGTCAGAATATTTTGTACCATTTCATTAAATTTAAAATTCAGCTGCACATGTAAAACTCAGATAATGTCAAATAAAGTCAGTCTCCCCAGAAGATGCACCCTTTGGAGTTTTAACCACCCAACAGCACCCTCTGCTGTCAGCTTTACAAATTACACCTAATGCTCTGAAAGGAGTTTTATTATTGACAATCCTCTGACCCTAGTGATACTCACACCGTTGGTAAATTATTAACAAACCTGGGTCCAACACTATGACACATTATCTGGTGATACATTACTAATAATACTGATTAACCATACGTGCAAACAGGAAATACTCAAGACCTCGAATGACCACGGGATTCTGGTTCCAGTGAATCCTCAGCTCGCTGCGTTACCTTCCTGCTTCGGCCAGAACTTCATTTTCTAAGTACAGAAAATAGAATGAATTATAATTAGTTTATTTTACACTTAATTTATCCTGTGAACAAACTGATATTCTAAAAAGTTTGACGCCTGTAATGCAGACAGAGCGTAATTGCTGTTTTCTTTGTAAAAATAGGTAAAATGTAGTAGGTCAACCACAGTTCTTGAGTTAAATTAAAATAAAAAGAGAAAGTAAACTCTGAAATGCAATTTCCAGCAGAAATATGCAACTTGAAATGTGTAACGCACACATTTTATTTTATCATAGGGTTTATAAACAGTGAAACGGAGGAGGACGGGTCAACGGGAAGATGATAGAGGGTCACAATTCAAAGAGAGCAAAACCAAGCATTGATTGTTTTGTGTTGTTGTTCCGTTGTCTTCGCTCTGACCACACTCTCTTCCTGTGTTTGTCTCTGTCAGCGGGGGCTACAGCTTGAAAGGCTCTTTCTTTGTCTTTGTAGATGTTTTTTTTCTCTTATTTATGTCTTGAATCTGGTCCAATAAAGAAACCAGAGCTGCTGTCTCCTGTCTGATTTCTCTCTCTGTCCATCTCTGTGTTCCACAGACGTCAGAATGACATTTCTAAGCTCTGGGTGTGGAGTCGAGGGGACGTTTTTTTGTTGTTGTTTTTTTGTTTTTTAAGCGGGACTCTCCATCTCAATACGCACTATTCAGACACATTGACTTCTGGTTTACAAATGGTTAGAGAGAAGACTCACTCACTCACTCACTCACTCACTCACTCACATTCAGCCACAAACCTTTTCCCACCTCCACAGTAGTAAGTCTTGTGAAAGTGTTGAGACACAAATGGAGCATAAAAGCAAGTTAAGATGTGAGTGCTGGTGACGTTTACACTGAAAGAGAAGCAAGTGTGTGTGCAAACAAACTCAGAGTTCACTTCAGGCCCTAACACTAGAAAAGAAATGCTAAAGAAAGGCAGCTGATCTGGTACAGTTTCTTGTATGTTGCACCTCGATCAGGCATAACAGGCTAGAATCGGTATCGGATCGATACTAGGTTGGTGAGATCGATTCTTTTGTTGCAGTTTCTCTCCTCGTCTGTGCACGTCGAGAGTTTCTCCATCCAAACCTGTAGCAAAAGAAAGGTGGATATGGACAGAGTTTGATACTCAGATCCTGGTATCACAGCAGCATCGCACAGCTGAGGTGGGACAGCTTATTGGAAGAGAAAACATGGGATGCAGACTCACTTCTTTAGTAGGAAATGAATGAGCCAATATTTCCGTCTTTCAGCGAGATTGCGTTAAAAAAGTAAAATGGGAATTATTTAATTATTATACTTGTTTTATATTGTAGTTAGTTAATAAAAACTGGTTTATTTGCCTAAAATATTTGTTCTGTGTTTTACCATGACCACAATCAGATAATTAAAGGCAAAATTACTGAATAATTATTGTTATAATGATCATGACATTTCAAGTATCGGTATTGGTATCCGTAATATTATCCCTATATTTACTTGGTATCGGATCGATGCCTAAATTTCCAGTATCGCCCACCCATGTTGTGCAGGTCTCCCTTGTGGTGACTCATCAGGGAATGGGTATGGGTCCTCTAAAGGTTTTGAATATTGTTGGTGGGAGTCTTTGAGGGGAGGGGCCTCTGTGGATCAGTTTGGGATCTAGTGAATTCAGAGGCCAGGTCAACACCTTGTGCTTCTATTCATGTTGTTCTGAGTTGTTTATAAAGCATTTTTTGAGTGTCTGTGTCAGACGCATCCTGCTGACATCAATTAGTGTCATTGCTATGGGGTGGGGGTGTCTGGTCTGGTCTAGGTGGGGGCTTCAGCAGAACACTGAATTGTCACAAGATGGTTAAAGTTGTGCCACAAACATAGAAATGTCTGCAATCACAGATGTCAGGGAATATTCTTGACACAAAAGAAAAGTGGGAGTTGGAGATGAATGTCATAACTGAAGAGGAGACATGGGAACATGTGTGTGAAGAGGGATCAGAGTAACTAATAAACCACTGTGGAGGAAATTAAAGCTGGAAATTAAAAATGAGGTATTTCAGGACTCTGTTCTTGGTGGCAACATTTACGCTGCAGGAATTGTAACACTGGAGACAAAACATTTGGGACTAAAATTAAAATCATATTGGGAAGGGATTCATACTGAACTTTTTGCCATTTTGAATATTCATTTACCATTAGATCCACTGTACTATGGTCTGGGAGCAATTCTAGATGGAAGTATAAATGGGAGAAAGGTACATTTGCTGAACATCCTTCAGTTAGAGGCAAGAAAAATGATAACTTTGTTCTGGCTTAAACCCAACCTTACATCAATGGAAAGAAAGATTAATCACAGTATATGTGATGGAAAGAATAACAGCAAAACTAAAATCTGATTTATTCTCAACACAATGGTCACCTGTAATAGTATATTATAAAATATCTGTGTGACATTGTCCAGAACTGACCTTTAAAGTGAAACTGGTTAAATCAACACTTGTGACATCTGACATGGAAAAGAAGCTGCAAGTTCCAAGGCAGTTATTATTTTTATGTGGATAAATGTGAATAATAATAAAAAATAAAAAAATACAGTCAATGTTATTTACTTCTCCTGTCATAAGTCATAGTGACTTAGTGTCTCATCATATTCTAAGAGATTTTAGAGACTCGCAGGCCAACGTTGCCAATCGTTGCCTCTCTTTTATTTAATTCTCTCCCGTCTCTCGTCTAATCACTCTTCTTTTTACTCACCCAGCTCATCCATCCGTTTTGCCCTCTGTCATGACGATTTGTTGTAAAACTCTGAAATATAATAAATAAAGTTCTGCTGAAAGATCGTTATCCCTGCGCTGGTATTTAAATTGAATTAGAAAAGTCGACGTAACCGCAGATTTCGCGTTGATAGGATTTCAGTGAATCTTCAGTAAATTTTTTTTTTGTTATTTTCTTTTTCTAAAACACTGAACATGGTAATAATGGGAGAAAAAAAAAACAGGAGGTATGACCAAGTGTTGCATCTTCTGTCATGATGCTTAGTGATGAAACAGGGATGAAATAGTCCCAAACGGAGTCAAAACTGTTTCCTGAACTTTAAGTTGGAGAGTTATCCGTCTGACCTGGAGTCGGCTGCTGTCAGAGTCGTCTCCCTTCAAGCCTTTAAGCTTTGGCTAAAGCTGGTGCTAGCTGATGTGGCTGATTTAACCGGGTTACCAAATTAATCCGCAGATGTTGGTGTCAAACAAAATGCATTCATGAAGTTCTTTTCCCAAACAGGCTCGCGGGGACGGATTATAAATGCAGGTAAGAGGAGGAGACAAAGCAGCGAGAGCACGCGGTGGTTTTAGTTTGTGATGTTGCATCAAGCTGCGGTTTTCACATTCTCTCCAGCAATCAGCGGGGGGACAAGTAACACGGGAAAACAACCAGTAAATACTCGTGCATTTGAAAAGCCGCGGCGCCGCCGTCGCCGCTGTGGCAGGTATCCGCAGTATGGAGTTTCACTTAAAGCGCAAAATTAGTTTGGCTGAGAGAATAATAGACGTGAGTGATGAGTTTTTGGAAACTCACAAACCAGCGTGGCAAACATCCAAGAGAGGATTTGTTTTCCCCTGGGAGTGTAATCGAGTGGGACAGGAAGTTAGTTGCTTGAATAGACGGCGTTCAGCACATACATGCTGCTGGATTAGTCCCCAGATGGCAAATGGGTTCACAGCAGAGAAGCTGTTGAGGAAAAGGAAAAAAAAAAAAGGTCAACTGGAGTTCGTTACCATGAAAACAGCAAATTCTTACACCGAAGAACGCAATTAGACAATTAGTCATCGGGCATCTCTTGTAGTAAATGTATTTCATGTAGGCGGCTGTAAAGATCCTGTGTAGGACTGATCCTCATCCATCCATCTACCAGTAGTGATCTGAGGAGGGAAAACCACTGATACCACAGGGGATGTGCTAAAACAAGACTGATCCACGGCTTCAGACTCACAATTTACCGGACCTTAAGGGTCTGATGCTGAGGGCAGAGGTCCTGTAATGTGGTATTCCGTGAGGCATCGAGAGAGAGTCTAGATTCAAGAGTGGAAAGTTCTTTGAGCAGCCAAGTTACTGGACCCATTGTGTTTCTAGGAATAACTACACAAAGCAGATAATGTTTGTCAGCACAAATACTTTATTCTCATAACTTGATGCCTTTAGACCTCCTCAAAAATAAACGGGAGATAAATGAACCAGTCACGGACGACGCTTGGCACAAAATAATACCCCATTTGTCTTAGACATGTTGTTATTCAGTACAAAGTTATTCCCTGTCTGCATTGCTCTAAAGCATGGTTCTACAGCAGGGGTCCCCTAGGGGGCGGTGGGGGTACTGCAGGGGAGGTGCAACATTTTTGGTTGTTTAGACATTTTTATATATATTTTCTTTTTAATTTTCCAACACAAATTAAAATTTCTGCAAATACACATTAACATGAATCCAACTTATTTCACTAAAGGGAAAAAATGACGTCATCTTGAAAATTAGCACGATATTAAAACAAAAATAAAAACGATAAAAGAGTAAAACAGCAGCTAGGCAATAAAAGATGAAGAATAAAAGAATAAAAAGGATGAAAGTCAAACTTTCTAAGATCAAAGCTGGCATAGACCCCACTTCAGATCAACATGGACGCGATTCAGCCTCTCTCTTACACATGGTCCGGAAAGGTATCGACGATACCAGCCAGAATTTTACTCAGTATCAGTCAGAAAGGAAATCGTTGGTATCGAACATCACTAATAATAAATGACTCGCAGTCATTGTATTTGGAGGCACATTCCCAAATAGCTAATGCATTTCAGTAGGTCCGTAGCTTGTTAGCTTAGCACAACATAGGAACTGTATTTGGCTTTGAATGCAGGCCAAACACTTACATCAGCCCTAACCCTTTAATCTGTATCTGAAGATTTAACGGTTTGCCTCGTGATGGGTGGATTTTACGGTTCCCACAATGTGATTCAAACAGTTACACTCACTGCAGTAGTTTCATCACTTTTCTCAAAGAGCGGTAGTCCGCAATAGAAGAGAAAGTCATTATATATTACCAGGCGTTGGGGATGAATGGCATCCATCCAGCAAACAAACTTAAGGTTGAAGAGAGAACAAGAGTTCAGTGTGAATGCAAACCCACAACTTTATAGACAAACACCTGCTGTACATGTATCCCTGTCTGTCACTTTAAGAGTAGCAACGGCTGCTAAAGCGCAAACTCATATTCCGTCCCGTTGTTTTGTGGTAATAGATGAAGAGAGTGAATGAGGCAGAAAGAAAAGGTGAGAGTGGAAGACGCCCGTGATTGTAGGTGTAATAGAATTTATTGCAAAGTCAGTGTTTTGATCTCCCACAACAGCCAATTTGGCCGATAGTTAACCACCGTGTCCTCGAGGAATCTGGCTGCTTCATGCACTAAATATAAGATTTTACAGAAATGACAAGTTGCCAATAACTCTGACGACCAGCTTTAATATTCAAATATTCCCCAACAAAAGGGGGAAAGCAGAGCACGAGACAAACGCAAGTATTGTTGTGGCGTCCAATTATCAAGGCCAGCAACACGGCCAAGTAACAAACAAGGCCCCGTGATTGCACGACTGAAGAGGGAGGATCCTCTAATCAGGACAAAACCAAGCTTTTCATTTTCTGAGTTGTTGGCAACATCAAAGTAGTGTCCCGGACGTTTTGATGAAAAGATGTTGATTAGGACCCAAAAGCTGAGGCTTCACTAATTCTGCTGACAGGGAAGAGAGAGGTGCTGCCGTCCTCAATTTAACCAGAGAATTTGACCCTGCAAGGAGAGGTTTTATGTTTAATTCTGGACAGGTTTCAACTGTCTGGGAATTATTATTTTTTTTTTTTACTGATGTCAAAAATAAGAAAAGGCACACAAGGTACATTATTTATCAATTTAAGTCCGTCAAAATCAGTTTTTATTTTATTTTTATTTTCTTAGTTTCGCCGTCAGTCTTGTGTGGGACATGCGGACTCAGCCTCAGGCTAGACACATTTCCGGGGTGGGAAGTCTATCAAGATGAGTGATGAGTGAAGTGTGTGGAAGGAAGCGCAAAAGAGACACAGACACGGACACTGATACTGGATGATTCTGCAAAATAAATAAATAAATAAATAAAATTATAAGGCCAGTAACTAGTGTTACTCCAATAATCTCAATAAGAGCCCATTCTGTTATGGGGTCGTACAGACTAGTTAGACCCCGTGTCCTCATATGGGGACATTAGAATTTTAGTAACTTCTTATTCTGCTTCATTTAAACTTGTTGTCCTCGTATGTGGACGCTTCACTCTGTCATTTAGTGGCAGCAAAGGGTCAATTCACTTATTGGTGTAAAAGTATGATAGTGGACATTTAAGGACAAAAGTACAAAACCTCATGAAATTCTACATCGATAACTTGTTTGTTTACGCTTATTAACTTCTGTAGTTTGATATTACCCTCAAGTAACGAGCTACAACGTCGCTAATTAGCGAGTACTCATTTGAGGACGTTGGGATTTCATTGTTTGCGACCCTGTTTTTGCACAGCAGTGTTCAGGAATTTAAATAAGTAGTTTTATATTTGTTATACACTGGTGACTTTATTGTATTATACAGCAAAATAATCCCTGTGTCCACATATGAGGGCTTTTTTTTTTTTTTTTTTTTTTACAAAAACGAATTATTCTCGTTCAAAGATGATGTTTAGTGGTTGTACTTCTTAGGCCCTACTGATCTCAAATACTTTGGAGAAATTAAAAATGCAACATGGTGACGTGATCACATGACAATAACAACATGGACGCCCCCTAGAAGACAGGTTAGGAGTCCAGTGCAGGGGTGAGCGATACTGGGAATTTTGGTATCAATCCGATACCAAGTGAATACAGGGCTAGTATCGCTGATATCGATACCAATACTTTTTTAATTGAAATATCATGATCATTATAACAATTTTTTGCCTTTAATTATTTGATTATGGTTGTGATAAAACACAGGACAAATATTTTAGACAAATAAACCTGTTTCTATTAACTAATTACAATGTGAAACAAGTTAACAGTATAAAAATCTAATAATTCCCAATTCACTTTTTTTCACTCAGAGACAGAAATGTTGACTAATTCATTTTCCACCTAAGAAGTGGGTCTGTATCCCACACAGTTATACTGACAAAAGTATTGATCTCACCACACTAGTATCGATACAATACATATTCTAGACTTGGTATCAATGCTATCGATATTTAGATTGATATCTCCACCGCTTGTCCAGAAAGAGGCTTCACATCAACTGTCTGATAAAGTTATTAAAGCTTTAGCTTAAGAGAAATACCTGCTACACTGTCCCATCTAACTATTAAATGCTACTGATGGTGCTGAGTTGCTGCATGTTTTTATACAGGCTATACACATCTGCAGCTCACAGTATGTAGCACATGAACTGTTTGTTATAGGCCGACTGGTCAGTATACGACTTCCCCTTCAGTCTCATTTTGCAGGTCAGTTAGCTGAGTTATGAGGCTCTTTTGTTAGCTGTATTTCTTCTTATTGACCTCTTTTAAGGGCCCCAAGTCATCCCTTGAGTTGTTTGTTAATTACTTCTGTGCCTTGGGTACAATGAAAATAATTCTTTTCTAAAAGTAAACCCGTGCCTGTTTGTCCTTGACTGCCAGGTCCCTGACATCAACACACATCTTATCCGTTTAATCACTTATTTCAGCATTCACCTAAACAGGTAAGTTGGAATTTCTAATCAGGATAACTTCATTCTTCTGTGAAAATGTAGCCAGTGTCCTCCAGTCACCTTCCACATTACCATAATCTGACCTTGTGCCATGTCTCATTATTCTAAGAACAAGCTTTAAGGATAATAGGGGGCATCGTGGTTGAAAATCAGTTTCGAGCGTTAGCTTCATGCTGCATGATGGCACTGAATGAAAATTCAATGAGCAGTAGTGTTTGTACAATAATATTTATTCTCTATGTGACGACAATGTCTCCGAACACTGTTGTTTGTTACCAAGAGAATCTCTAAAGTTTCCTCTTTTCAAAACTACAAAATGTTCTTTCCTCTGAAGGACGGTCGATGGGAGTATCAGTCTTTAGTTGGAGATACAGTTTATAACAACACTGGAGGTTCCCACTGGAAAACAATGCTAAACATAACTGACACTTAATCTGGTATTTACTTCTTCTTCCTTCGTCCTTTCTTTCTTTTAGGTGGGCCTTGTTTTAAGACTAGTGTTGCAGTACTTCTTGAGGGTCTCAGCCTTCTTCTAAAATGCAACTTTTAGCTTTTAGTTCAAGACTCGAACATCCTGTCTAACCCAGAAAAGAAAACTTGTTAAGTCCAGTTCAAAAAATTATTTAAAAAAAAAAAAAATACCTCACTGAAAAAAATGTCAGGGTTATTTTTTTCAATTACTGAATTTAATTTAGAAATAATTCCTTACTTTGTCTTTCTTTTTTTCTTTTTTCTTTCTGAAATGACATATTTATAATGACTTGTCAGGTCAAAGCAGTTTTGATGAGTATGATTACGTAATTTGTGCAAGAAGCGAAATTTGTTTCGTTGGGCTGGTTGGAAAACAACAACAGCAGAATTTAGTGCATTTATGGAAAAGCAAACTTAATTTCAAAAAAACACTGGTCATGTTGTTTTGTTGTAATTTTTTTTCTCTAGTTTGAAATGTCTTGGTCTCAGTTGTCGCAGTCCTGACTACAACACTATCCTCAGATATGTATTGCAACTTTTCCACGATGGTTCTTCTGTTTGCGTCTCCAAACAGGTAATGTGCAGACTATACCCCACTGAAAAGAAACTAAACCAGATGTTTAAAGTTAAAAATGCACCGGGTAAATAAAGCTGTATTGCAGATACATATTTTAGCCTCACGACTTTATGCAAAAATGAAACCTGCAAAAACTTCACCACAGGACGTGCAGGAAACTCTTGGGAGTCAAGTTGAATGTGTTGATGATTACAAAGAGATTTCTCAATATTGACCTACAGATGAAACTAAACCGTGCTGGTGAATTAACCCCCGTAACCACAGATGGCAAATGTGATGGCAGTGGAGAAAGCTGCTGAGCAAAATGGTCAAATGATGAAAAATATAATGTTGATACAGTCACATGAACACGAGAACAGATGACAACCATTAGACACATTAGTAAACAGTTGGATCTTTGCAGTAAGCAGTGTTAATGTCGTTAACTAAGAGTTTGATGAAAATCTGCGACTAAGACGTTGATGAGCTGAAACTAATATTTGATGATTTAAACTATGAGGAGACTAGAATGTTGTTTGATTATGGGACATTCAAAATACATGATCTCTTCACACGGTCTGACTGTCATCGTTGGTAGCCGAGCAAAACTATTAAAATCCTGTGGCAACTAATTAGGTGGAAGAATCATCACTCTGATATTTTTGCAGCCCCCATCACTGTCTTTAAGCTAACTATGAAGTTACATTACCTACATGAAGTTATTGCTTCCTGATGTTTTACACATATTTAAATAGTAGAGTGGATAATGGCTTAGCATTTAACTTATATTGTCCATAAATGTTGTTCCTGGAATGAATCCTTCTTGTTTATGAGTCAAATTAATACAGTAAACCATCCATGCTGCAAGCCTGAAATGTACTGTTAAAGATTTTACCTCATTATGTTTGTACTATAATTACCACAACTATAATTATGAGTATTGTCCTCTTGGGAATATGTGTTCAAGCATCGTACTGCTTCTGAACATCTGTGTTTATTGAACTTTAATTTGAAATTTCAGAAAACAAATCCTCTATTTTGTCGACATTAATGTTGTTAGTCGGGGGCGTCACTAGGTTTTAAGGGCAGGGGAGGCTTAGCCCCCGGGAGATGCACAGGATGTAAGCGAACGTAGCGTGTGAGCACAACATTTCACAAACAGCTAACAAAGACTAGGAATTCATTTAATATTATTATTATTGTTGTTTCAATCAATTAACTGAAATGTTTCATATTTCAGGTTAATATTGAGTTCCATAAAAAGTCCAAGACTGTCTGCATCACATATGACTCTATCCTGGGAAATCCTAGACCAAAGGTCTTCAACAGGGGGTTCACGCCCCCTAGGGGGTCCGCAGAGGTACTGCAAGAGGGTTGCAAAATCTTTGGTTGATTAAACATTTTTTTAACATTTTTATTTTAGTACGATAGTATTTAGCTACGTTTGAAGTTATGTTATGTATATAAAATTGACAGATAGCTAAATGCTATAGCTAAACACATATCTAAATATTTTGCCTATTTGGCCTATTGTGTAAAGGAGGCTTAGATTTAAATAGAAAAAATAATATTTGAATCTGAATAGCTTAATATTGAAGGCAAAATGTGAATAACAATGTATATTTATAAACAGACTAGTTTAATATAGAACACATATAGTAGGTGGGGGGTCCATACTTAATCTCTCCATCAGTTTTTGGGTCCCTGGATTGAAAACCATTGAAGACCCCTGGTTAGATTCACCTTTCTCTCACTCCCTGTGCTCCTCATCATTTTTAGTTGCATTTTTGACTTCATGTAATCATTAAAAGTTCACAAAAATGCAAAGACTTTCACCAAAACTATGAAGGATAAAAATGACTAAAATGTGACTAAGACTAAACTAAAGCTACAGAAAAAGAGAAAAAAAAGTTGTGTTTTTTTTGTGCTCGGAACGTACGAATCAAATATTCTCCGCTGATCAAAGAGAGGAGAACTTCACCTGTGAACTGTGGCTGTGGAACGGCTTAGGGCGTAGTCGCAGGCTTAGTCAACGATTCCGCTATGAATCTGCATCATATCAAACAGCGCTTCAGATGATGTGAGGCCACGTGGACAAAAGCTGAACCAGAAGTGAACCCATCGGCAGGATAATGATCCCGTAAGCTCACCGGCTCAGAAGTAGAGGTTAGCGGTGGTGGAACGGCCTGGTCAAAGCCCAGATATGAACTCTATTGAAATGTCGTGGAGGGATTTGAACTTGGAAGTGGATGCATCTTGCTGCGGATTATGCAAAAGTACCTGCAAGAAGTTATTTCAGCTTCAAGGGCCAATCCAAGCTTCTTCATCTAGATGTTTTTTTCACTGAGTAAATGATTGAAGGAGGATGAAATCACTGCTTTTCCAAAATCATAAATAAATAATAGTCATATATTTGTGCTTGTTTGTTTCCCATGGGTGGATCTATATCCCTTTAGAACGACACTGAAGGAAGCAAACACAATAAAAGTGACAGTTCGTGATCCGGCCCAGTGATTATAAAAGCCCAACGCATTAAGATGAAGCAGATGTTTAACGGCACAATCTGTGTACGTCTCAAGAAAATGTTGGGAGTTGTTCTCGACGTCTTTGTCTGACAGTCACGGCTGTCGGGGAGAATCGAGCCGAGATAAAGAAATGCAGGAGTAGTGGGGGAGAGAATGAGACAGAAATCTGAGACGGAGACAGTGAGTCAGTGAAACTGAAAGACAAGAGTCAGCAAAGAGAGAGAGAGACGCCGAGATCGTTGCTCATTCATCCAGTCCCACAAAACAACAGAGCTTCAGAGAACAAGACAGATGAGGGGGAGACGTGGAAGAAGAAGAAGAAGAAGAAGAAGAGGCAGAGTGAGGAGGATCTTGTTCTGCAGAGAGATCACAGAAACACGGATCTATTTACAGACTAGTAATGGTTCTGACTGAGTGTGTATCCTTGTGTGTGTGTGTGTGTGTGTGCACACACCAGCAATACACACCCACCTCCCTTCACACACATAACAAACACGCCGTTCCCTGGTTTATCCTCACATTCCCTGAGCAGAAACCAACAACCTGCCACTGCAGTTTCCTGCTGAAACCGGGGCTGTAGGTGTTTTTGCGCCATCTAGAGGTGACACCCATAAATAAATAAATTTTAACAAAAGAAAAGGGAAGCAACGAAAAAGAGAGGGGGGTTAAACATACCTACTGTACACCAATCAGGCATAACATTGTGACCTAGATAACAATACATGAATCAATATAAAAAAATATATATAAAAATATAAACAAGTGTAAGTGAACATGTTTTCCGAGTTGTTGCTCTATAATAACACTGAATATGAGGTATTGCACAGTGGGAAATTATTGCACATAGTGAGTCCAGAGTCCAATAAAAATATAAAGAAATATGAACAAGTATATGAAAAGAAAGTGAACTTGAGTTATTGCACAATGTCAGTAAAAATATGGGTTGTTGCACAAGAAGGAATTTATCCAATTGGACACGGACATGGGTCTTCTGAGGGTGTCTTTTGGTGTCTGGCTGCACAGTGTTGTTAGTGGGGGGGCAGGGGGGGCTTTGAGGGGAGGGGGGCCTCTGTGGATCATCCTACAGTTACTTGATCAGTTTAGTGAATTTGCAAAGTCAGGTCAACATCTTGAGCTGTTCTTCGTGTTTTTTCTTGAGCTGTTTCTCCTAAAGCGTTTGTGTGTGTGTGTCTGTGTCAGGCTGCATCGTGCTGTCATTGTGTGTCATAGCTATGGGGAGGGGGGGCTGGTCTGGTCTAGGTGGGTGCTACATGCCTAAGGAACATCCCCATGAGTGAATACCAGGCCCAAAAGTTTCCCTGCAGAACGTTGAATTGTCACAAGAGGGTTTAAATGTTTTTCGCTTCTCCTGTCAGTGGTCATAATGTTGTGGCTGATCGATGTGTATGGTCGTGCACTTTTAAGGACGTATGAGCCGAAACAACAAAAAATAAATAAATAATTAGGGCGCGACCAACTCTAAACAAAAGTAGCTGCTAGATATCGAGCTGTGCTTCCTGCCGTCCTGCCTCCAGGGACTTGTGGCTGTTTTGGTCACCCTGCCTGCAAACCGACTCTCAGCGCTTCCTGTACTCGTCTGTAGAACGTGTGGTGTGTTGTATTGCGTCAAAGTACCTGAACCTCCTGGGGTGCACGCTCCTCCTGAGCGGTGTCACCAAATAAGCGGTTGTTTATGAGTTCAGCACTGACTCCGCCCTGAAGGGTGGCAGGTGTTAGCAGCATCCTTCTCCTGCTGGCATTTAGCTCTGAGTGGCAGGATAATAACACGGAAGCATGAAGCCAAAATTGCTCCAGGCTGGACTTTCAAAATAATAATAATCTAAAAAAAAAAAAAAAAAACATTAAAAAAAAAAAAAAGGGTCACATCTATTTTGTTCTGGGATCAAAGCAGAGTGGATCATTTATAGCACAAGGTTACGCCACATGAATTGAGCTCATGAGGATGCTCGCCAGACAAATCCCAGCAGCAGGCAGCCGGCTCCACGGGGGGGGGTGACGCTAAACCCTCCGAAGGGTGCGTGTGCAATGCAAGAGGCGTCGCAATTATGATTCACAAATGTGGTAAGAACGATCAGCGGCAAAGTCTGGACGTTACATGAATGTATCACTGAATTAAAAATGATAATATGTATTCACTGCAGACATTACAAAGGAGAAAGCTGCTTGCTTTCATGCGACCGTTTGATCTTTTATTTATTTGTTACTATACATATCAAATGCGACAATGAAAGAGAACATAAATATAAGGTTTGAAGACTTTAAATGGCTTTCCCTTGCTCTGGCAAAAATGATTAAAGTACCTCACTCCCATTCATTCCTGGAGTGTTCTGACTCCGTGATTTGATCATGAATTTAAATTGAGAGTTAATAATTCAAAACTTTGTCATTGTGTGGCTTTGGGTTATATGGGTTGAGGAGGAGGGGCCTCTGTGGGTCATCCCGCTGGTTTTAATGTTGTGGCTGATTGGTGTATAGAGTAAGGTAGGTGCACTGAATCAAAATTTGCAGTAAAAGAATCCTGTGCTGTTTATTAGCTGCATTATCGTGCTGGGGAGAAAGTCACTTAAGAGAGAATACCTTCATTTTTATGCACCCGTTATCCATAACATTATGACCACTGACAGGTGAGGTGAATATAACGCCGACTATCTCGTTACCGTGGCACCAGTGAGTGGGTGGAATACATTAGGCAGCAAGAAAACAGTTTGTCCTTAAAGTTGTTGTATTAAAAGCTGGAAAAGTGGGCAAGTGGGAGGATTTGATCAGCTTTAACAAGCGCTAAAACTGTATCTATAAAACTGCAGCTCTCGCAGGGTGTTTCCAGTCTGCAGTAGTTAGTACTTTGCAGAAGTGGTCCGGCAGATGATCTATTGTAGCCGAAACGAGTCAGTATAATAAAGGCGTCGTACAAGTGAAGTACAAGTGCTGCTTGAGTCTTGACCTTTCTACAATTCTTTCTCCTCCTCCATGCATCCCTTGGTATTAGGTGAAGTTGCACCAGAAATAAAACTGGGCCATAGACCTAAGGAACAAGTTGGCCTGGAACTGAGGGTTAGGGTTAGGTTGTATGTTTAGGATTAGATTAGCTTGTATGTTTGACACATACAACCTAACCTAAGTTATGTTTCAGACCATATATACTATCACTGACAGCAGTGGCACCAAAGCAAACCATTTCAGGAATGGTTTAAGACGGTGGATCCTGAAGAGGAGGGTACGCCGACTGAGGGGTGAGGAGCTATCGCAAAGGGGGTGGTTAAATGAGGCCTGCTTGAGCACTGCTAGCATACCACGGAGAGGTCTGTGAGAGCTAAACGTACAGCAGAGGACGAACCTCTTCATCAGCTGAAAAACACAACTTCCAAAGCAAAGAAAAGAAAATATGACCAAGGATGTACAACGGTGGCTAACGAGGAGAGACCACGGTGTGTCTGAAACTATACCACTTGGAGACAGCACACCCAGCTGATTGTTTCAGAAAAAAAAAAACACAGAATCGCTTCATAAAAGCTGCATCTTTGTCATTAACTCACCTCATGTAACGATGCTTATGGAGTAAAAACACAACACAACAGAGGAATTAATCCTTTCCCTCCGCTATCGATGTGGTTTCAAGGATGACTGATGAGCAAAAGTATGAAGCATCTATCTACGTCTAAAAAATGGAGGCCTTGCAGAAATGGTTTCAGACAACAATTTAGCCAGCAATGGCCTCCAAATTCCCCAGATCTCAAAAGAGATGAGAGTCTGAGGCATCGAGGCCCATTCTCGAAATTTGCAAGCCTCTGCTGGTGATGTCTGGGTACCAGATACCACAGCACAACTTCAGACGTCTAGAGGAGTCCAGGCCTGGATTTGGTCAGGGTATTTTGGGGGTCAAAAGGGAGAACCTGCACGATAAATGGGTCTGAGGCCCAATATTGACAGATGATTTCATTTTTGTGGCATCCTCAAACATTTGGCAACACATTTTTATGGTAATATTATGATATATAAGGTTAAAATGGACGGCTGCATAACACGTGAACAGCAAGCAGTTACACACGACACCTGGATCAAGCTGCTGCAAGTTCTAATCTGCCAGAGGGCTCAATTCAGAAATTCAGCTTCTGTCTGACATATGAAGACCCGTGAGAAGTTGTGTTTAATTGCTGCTATTGTTCTCAGTTATCTGTGAGCTGGGTGTGAGCTGGGCTGGGTGGCTGAGGCGAGGCGGCCACTCTCCTCCCCTCGCTGCAGGACGAGATAAGAGCAACCGCACAAGTGTCAGAAAACACCCCGGTTCAGCTCCGAAGAGTCACGCTCATTTACTGACTCAAAGTAATTGGAAGCAACATCCGTGCTCTCTGCTTGGAGTGAACTGGAAGTTGAATGTGCGAGGACACGCGGCGGGAACGCCAGAGTACGAACATGTCTTCTAGTGATAAGAAGCCGACAGACGCAGAGACTCTTAAAAAGAGCAAGAAGAAGCAGAAGAAGGAAGACGCCTGGAGACCGGAGGGACCCAGAGACCCATTTGCTTTGGTTTGTATCTTAGTGTGAGCACTTCTGCTTTTTGATTTTGCTGCACTTGTGTTTGTGCAGTTCAAGCAGATGTGTGTTGCTGTGGTACGCTAACCCTACGGAAAGGTAACTCTAACTTTCCGTAGCATGCTAATGTGTCCTTTCCCTGTCTTGTTCTGCAAAAAAAAAAAAAAAAAGCTGGATTCTTTGCCAGAGAAGAAGCAGCAGGAAATCCAGAAAGCCCTTCACCTCTTCTCTTTGAGCTCAGACCTACCCAAGACCCTGCAACAGGCCAAGAAACACACCTACCGCTTCTGGGACACTCAGCCTGTCCCCAAACTGGGTATAAAACTATTCTTCTTTCAGAAATACTCTGTGTCGTACTCGGGGTTCGGTACAAGTTTGACTGCCAACTTAAAGCAGAAGACTTTACCCCTCTCATATCTGGTTTTCAATATGCATCCCCGGGCTATTTAAAGAGTCTGTGTTGGACACTGGATCAAGAAGGAGCCTTAGGGTGGACGACACCTAAAGACTCAACAAACATATTTATGAAGTTGGCTGAGTGCAGAGCGAGTGCAGCTGGGAAAATCTGTATGCAGCCACGGAGAGCGGAGGACTTTGTCTAAACTCCTCTCCGTCACTTATAATGTCTCCCACCCTCCGCACAGTGTCTCGGTTAGCCGGAGGAGCCCGCTCAGCCAGAGACTAAGGATGATTAAACGCTCCACTGAACGCCACGGGAGGTCCTTCCTTCCTTCCCGTGGCCGTCCAGTTATTCAATTCCTCCTCGTTCTGCTCGATTTTACTACTACCACCCTCTTAAGCAACTGTGACGAAGCAGTTTCCCTGCGGGCATTAATGCAATTTTTCAGATTCTTAAAATATTATGAATCAAACACCTCATTTGGTCCAGAAATCTTTTTCTCTTTTCCGTCCTCAGGTGACAGCGTTACGACTCACGGGCCGATAGCAGCAGCTGAAGCCAGTGTCCGGGAGGAGCCCTACTCCCTGCCTCCAGGTTTCTCCTGGGATACTCTGGACTTGAGCAGCCCCGCAGTGGTGAGCGATCAGCCAAGTTGGATTGTCTCTAGGCGTATGGAAGTCCATTCTTAGCTTTTGAAGGCTGTGTGCTTCTCTGCCGTTTCAGCTGAGAGAGCTCTGCAGCCTCCTGAATGAGAACTACATGGACGAAGACGACAACACCATCAGATGTGAATTCTATCCAGAGTATCTGCAGTGGTAAACGACAAGAAGATGCATTTTTTTCCCAATTGTTTTGTTCCAATTGTTGAATCTTTTATTCATCTGGTGGAGAAGTGCACGCTCTGCTTCAGTCCTCTTTAATATTTACAGATTGATGGCTGGAAGCTGTTCGGTGTAATCGCCGTGCATTGCTTTTAGCTGTCGCGTTACACTGAATTAGGACACCATAATATTCCTCGCTCAACCATCCACTCTGACCCAAGACGTACCGTATCGGTAACAAGCCAGCTCCTCTAATCTCTTTACTGATGCCTTTTTTTTCCTCATAAATCTCCTTAAATGGTATCGCCACCTTCAGGGACACTCGCATCAAAACATAATACCATTTACTTTGAAATGAAGAATTAATATTATATTTCCAAAGACTGGCACGGGTTTGGCCCTGAGGGTTTAGGAAAGGTTCTTTATCCATTCTGCCTAGTCGTGCTCTGATAACTTTTTTTTTTTTGGTTGTTTTTTGGGGAAATGTGATTAATCAGAATTTATTGAACGACGTCCATATTTATTCAGAGTCGCTCTGCATACAGTGTCATTTGTCTCCTCTTAAGGGCTCTACAGCCTCCTGACTGGCTGGCCCAGTGGCACTGCGGCGTGAGGGTAGACACCAATAAGAAGTTAGTCGGCTTCATTGCTGCCGTTCCTGCAGATGTTCGAATATACGAGACGTGAGTGGCTCATAAATATATGCAAAGATATGTGTGCAGTCATTGCAATCAGGGCAATCAGATGTTAGTATTCATGACGCGAGGCCGGTGCAATTTTCGAGCTAATATCTGAAGGATGAGACTCAAAATATTTATGTGCAGGGAGAAGCGGGTGGCGCAGGTCAAATTCCTGTGTGTTCATAAGAAGCTGCGCCTCAAGCGGATGACTCCGGTTCTGATCCGAGAGCTCACCAGACGGGTCAACCAGCAGGGCCTGTGGCAGGCCGTCTACACGGCCGACACAGTCCTGCCCTCACCGCTGAGCTCCTCCAGGTTGTAGCTCCGCTTCATGCACCATTATCATACTCAGAGTATAATAACCTTGCACAACTGTTGGTGTCATGAAACATCTTTGCTGTGCGTGCCAAATAAACAAACGAATCCCATTAGATACTGGCATCGCCCTCTGAATCCCCGAAAGCTGATGGAGGTCAACTACCCAGGTCTGAGGCCAAACATGAATCTGCAGAGAGCGCGCAAGTTCAACCGTTTGCCTGAGGTTAGTCTGTGCTGCCATCTAGAGACGCAACCTTCGCAGAGCATACAGCAGGATGCTGGACTGAATAGAAATTAGAAAATGTTCAAAGAGAAACTGAGTGAAAACATCCTGAAATTGTTTCTTTCCCCAAAGGAGACAAAGACGCGAGGCCTGCGCTCCATGACAAAAGCAGATGTTCAGAGGATACACTCACTGCTCCAGACAAACCTCTGCAAGTTTCAGTTTAGCCCCGTCTTGTCCCTGCAAGACGTCGAGCACTGGCTGCTGCCAAGAGAGAACGTGATTGACACCTACGTGGTGGAGGTCAGACCTGGCAGTAACTTTCCTCTCAGTTCCTCCGAAGAGAGGGAAAACTCTGTTTTGTTAAAAATTGAAGCAGATATTGTAGTGAAATATTGATGCGCCTCCTGTCCTCCCAACACGCAGGGTGATGATGGGGGGCTGACGGACGTGGTGAGTTTCTACAGCGTCTCGTCCAGAGTGCTGAATCATCCCGTCCACGCCGGCGTCAGAGCAGCTCATCTCTTCTACGTTGCCTCGACTGCCACGGAGCTGGCGGACCTGGTGGAGGATGCACTGGTTCTGGCCAAGTCTGTGAGTGCTGCAACTGTGCACAGGAATGTTTCAAGATGTGACACTCTGGGGGCCGCAGGCAAAGGCAGCTTGGAGCCCCCCTCCACTAAAAAAAACTTCAATGCTTCATGTTAGCTTTTCACGATGCTCAATTTGTGTGTGCAGCAGGGGTTTTCTTCCGATACAATATCGATATTTAATGTCTTAATATAGATTTCAAAAGAAAAAGTCGTGTTTTGACCCGATTGTGGACGACTTCCACACCTCCACTACCACTTTTTCTTTTTCTGTACAAGTGCATCAAATTGGAAATGGAAATGTGTATTTTAAGCTGCATTTAAAATCTCTCAGTAAACTATGTAGAATATTGCAATATATCGCAATATCATAATATCGCGATAATGTATCATATCGTGACTCAGGTATCGTGATACGTATCATATCGTGAAGTTGCCAATACAACAGCTGCAAACACTGTGAGTCTCTAAAATAACTACAGGTACGGCAGGAAATTAATAAATAAATAAATGATATCTTCACATGTGCTTTTTGATGCACACTCCAACAGTGCTGTTCATGGTTCTGAAACAACAGCAGATAAAGAGCCACTGTTTTGTAACAGTAGCTGACGAAATTAAGTTTTTGCCAGATGTGAGCACAACCTACTCGTAGCTGCCGTCTTGTGAAGTGAACGGGGCCGTAGGTTAACGAGTGGTTATTAATAAATAACTTCTTCAGTGCAGTCATATGTAATTTAATGTAATAAAACATAACAA
The DNA here is from genome assembly GCF_022458985.1 of Mugil cephalus. NCBI lineage: Eukaryota > Metazoa > Chordata > Actinopteri > Mugiliformes > Mugilidae > Mugil > Mugil cephalus. The sequence goes on along the minus strand of NC_061785.1, from coordinate 3,438,458 downwards.
CGTTCACATAACGAAGCTGAAAAACCTGTGACTGAGTTTGGAATACTGTACGTTACGCTGTCCAGTGTTCGTCATAGATCTGAACATGAATAGGAGGATTCACATAAACTGTATTAACTGTATAAATTACATTTTTGTGCACATGACGGCAACACAAACGTTCTGTTCTTCTCACTAACAGAAAGGTTTTGATGTCTTCTCTGCTCTCGACGTGATGGACAACACGAGCTTCGTGGAGAAGCTCAAGTTCAGCATCGGCGACAGGACCGTTCACTACTACTTGTACAACTGGATGTGTCCGAAAATGAGGCCAGACAAGGTACACGGTGCAGTAAACGTCCCCACCTCCTCTGACAACAGTGTCTGAAACCTGGAGCTGCTAAAATACGCTGTCTGATCTTGATTCGTGACACTGAATACAGATTTCGGTTCCAGTGGGCCTGCTTGTGGCTGCCAGTCATCGGTAATTTAAATTAATTGGAGCGTGTTTTACAGGTGAGCGTGATGCTGCCCAACTGAGATGAAGATGAAAGCATCAGAGTGACTGACAGGAAACAGCATCAACGCTAATGAAGACGGACTGAAAAATAATGAACCGACAACACACAAGCAAGAAGAGAATAAAGATGAAATTGAGTTTGTAAATTAATTCGTTGTTCATGTAATATAATAACAGAACTGAGTTTGTGCTTGTTTGTGCACTAAAAAAAATCAAATATATTTTTATTCTTTGTTTTAAAATCATGCAACAGCGACAGATTGTTACAAGCAGGGCTACTGCTACACACATTTGACAGCAGGCTACAAAAACAATAGTTTACATGCAGTGCCGAAACATGAGCAGTAGGGGGCGCTGCAACATAAAATGAATGCAAGTCTTTGGAGGGCGAACAAACAGCTGTGAACTGCAGAAACAGAAGATTCCCAGTTTGCAACATATTGATGTTGAAGGAAATCAACGACCTAAGCAGCAACCTCTTCCAGGCCGTTGCTGAGTCCTCAAACTTAAAGCCTAAATTTAGATGGGAAACAACACAGAGGAAGAAAGTGGCATAAAAAAAGTTAAGGCTCAAGTAAAAGTAAAAATTGGGGAAAGTAAGAATCATACTGTGTGTGCAAAACAAAAATGCAGTTCAGCATCTGACCTGTAAATAGCAAAAAGTGCAGAATTAACCTGATAAAAGGGAACAAGCTAAAACTACTGTATTAAGAAAGTAGATATTTTAAGATAATAGTATGTATGACACTCCTATGTGGATCGGTAAAAGCAGTGTGGACCCACACTCATATAATATGTATATAAATAGATTCATAACATCCATAAAAAACATAAATAAACACACATATATACATTTACCCTGAAATTACACATCCAAAAAAGTATTTAGAAAAACTGATGAAGCTAGTGAAACATCTTCTCTAAACTGAACAAGTCCAGGTGCCTTTTTGCCAGACATACAACCTGAAATTGCACCTACGTGTAGGTATCTACACAATATAATGCAATATAGATAGGTATGTGTACATTTAGGTGCAATTTTGGGATATATATATGTGTGTTCATAAAATAAGATAAGATATTCCTTTAGTTATGACACAGTAGGAAATGCTCTGCTTTTTGATGCACACTCACACAAAACCCAGCTGATACAACAGCTGATAAAGATCAATTGTTTTGTGGCAGCAGCTGTTTGCACAATATTCCGCTGCATTTGTTGTTGCGCTGCCACTGAGTAGCAGGAAATCGTGTGCGTAAAACTTCTGGTATGGAACTGTTTTTATTGTAAAGGTTAATGTGCACGTATAAAACGAGGCGTAAAGTTTCTACTGTTACTACTACCTCTTCAAAAAAACAACAACAGCAGCGACGGTTGTAGTTTTACAATCAGAGTGAGTCCGTTTACTGGAGGCGCATGAACGCAGCAAGCGCGTTGCGTCTCGACCAATCAGAAGCGAGATTTCTCTGAAGTTTGAACAGAGCCTGGAGGAGGACAAGCTGCAGTCAGTCAGTCAGTCAGACAGACAGACAGACAGTCAGTCAGACAGTCAGTCAGCACCCGGACGGGACTGAGCCGCATCTCCGCTCGGCTCCGCTGGAGGAGGAAGATGACACTTTAAAAAAAAACCCGGACTGTTTTCTGAAGACGGCAAGTGTTGGTTACTTCATTTTACTTTCTTGTCGTGTGGTTCACGTTGCCGGTTGAAGGGGAACTGCGGAGTCGCGAGCGTTAATGCAATGCAGCAAAACTTTCCGAAAACATCTGCGGTTTCTTCGTTTTTCGTCGTGTTATGCGTTTTACTGACGCCGCGGAGCTCCGTGAAGTGATCGCAGGCTGCGTTTCGGTTCAGCGTGAGTCGGTGTTCGCATGTTTTTTTTTTGTGCAGTAGTAAACTGTGTCGCAGGGGGAACCTACCTCCTGCCCTCTCCTGCGCCGCTGCCGCGGCAGCTTCTGCCGCCGCTTCTGCCGCTTCCGCGTGCTTCCTGTCGAAGGGCTTTTGAAGTCATCTGATTGCAGTTTAAGGAAATAAATCTTCTCCGCCGGTCGTCAGCGTCGTTTTGTGTACGAAATGTTGCATGCGAGGATGGATTGTGTGTGAGAGACGCTGCCATGCACATGCGCACACGCACACACGCGCACGCACACACACTGTAGCTGTCACTGCGTTAGTCTGCGCTTCAAACAAATAAATAAATGACAGTCAGTCCTGTATTAAATCTCATTTCTAACCGTCCTTAATTGAACACAGGCGTTTCTGTTGTGTAGCCCAACCCCACTGACTGCAATCGGAATAACAGAAACACACGTCAGTTGCAACACAATGCACCAAACTGAAAGCACGCTGAACCTGCACCTCTCTGTTATTTTAAACTAATACTAAACGCCGAAACTATTCGCTTTAACTTGTGCACCGGCCGGACTGGTAACAGCTCTCTTTATGTAACACCACTGCAAAAGCCTGTTGCACCTCAAAACTCCTTCACTCCCTACTGAACCTTTACACAACTCTATCCTTTCCTTTTGTGTTAAGACATCTGGATTCACCCTTTTTTCTTTCTTTTTCTTTTTTTTTTTTTGAACCCAATGTCTTACTTTGGGCTTGGCAAACACTGACTTGTTGAGTTGTTCCCCCCAGCGCCCTGAGCAGTCCCTCTGCAAACAGTGACAGAAAGGAGCGAGCATTTCTGCGAAACCACCTGTGAAAACAAAGTGCGAGAAGGCTGAGAAGGCTGAAATGCCTCCGTGGCCCCCGCTGTCGGGCTGCTGCGCGTTTTTTTTTTTTTTTTTATTTGTCCCGCCCCGGCCGCGGTCCTGCAGATGGGTTAATTTGGCGCAGGCTCAATTGAAATCTGAGTTTATCTTGTGCGAAAGTACCGTGACTGTGCAAATAACTGCAGGCTGCTCGGGTAGCGTTGTGTACGTTTTGGGGTGGAGGGTTCTCGCCGGAACGCGGTGACGCACTCCTCGCGAGGCTCGCAAACCAGGTTGGGAAAGGAGAGACGGGATCATTTCCATAGTTATGTGCAAAAAAAAAAAAAAAAACACAAAAAAAACGCCCACTCATGTCTAAAAAATGCGCTCTTTAAGTTTCTGCTATCTGTCATTTCAAGAACTGCTGCTCCTTTCTTTGAAATGATGAATAGACGCATTGACGCTCCGTATCCAAGGGCTATGGTATTTGAGGCTTGCCAGACTGTAATTTTCCCGCTGTGAGGCGTCTCGATGGGCCTGTGTCACAACAGGCTTCCCGGGGCCTTCTGTAACCAAGCCGCTGTTGAGCAAGACAGAAAGCGACTGATAAGAGTATTTGTGTGTGTGTGTCAGGACCTGAGCAGGACGGTACGCGTTGAAGCTGCAGGGGAACAGCAGCGTTGTTGCATTGTCGAAGAAGCGCCCGAGCCGAGGGAGTGTCACCTGCGTAATCCCGCGGCTCTTTGCCTGCCGTGTCTTTGTCACCGCGTGAAGACCCCAAACAAAGAGAGGCAGGCGCTTTGCTGTTGTCACGTAGAGGTGAGCGTGTTGTGTGGTTTCCGCCGGTGTTAGCGTTCACCTGAACGCCTCGTGTCTCTGTTGGGGCGGTGTTGCGTGGCCCCTGCAGGGATCTTGTTACTCCACATTGCTGAGAAAAAGGCTTTAGGAGGATGGAGGAGTGTGCCATGGATGAGGGCCTCTCCCCCCCCCCCTTCACAGACGTGTCTGTGCAAATATCAACTTGCTGTTCTTTTTTTTTGTTGTTGTTGTCATTGTCATGAATGATCTGTAATACTCCAACTCAGCAGTAAGTTCCAGAATTGCAAAGAACGACGTTCTCACAGACGTCGGCTCTGAATCACAGGCTCTGATGTGACCACGCATCGGTCATTGGAGCTTGAATGATTTACTGTATTACTTGGTAATTTGGACTTCCAGGATTCATTCCAGGAACTATATTTAGAGATAGTTTCAGTTTTTTTTTTAAATGCTAATCCCCTTTTATGTATCATATATGTGTCAATAAAAAGTCAGAAGGAAATAACTTCACGTAGGACAAAACAGCAACTTTTAAAGGTCTTTGATTTTGTAGTTCACTTACTGACTTTGGTGGAAAAAATTTAACAGGTGGTTTGGACTTTTACGTTAAGTTGGTGCAGAAGCCACAGCGCAGGGGCCTACATGGACCATAGCTAGGGTTGGGCGTTGGCAAGGACTTCGTGATTCACTGAACAAATTGGGTCGAAAAATAATATTAATCCAAAGTATCCATTTCCAGTTTCTTGCAAAGTATTGCAAAAAGTGGATCAAGTTTCTTGCCGCTTAAATGTCAGAACATAGTTTGCAATATGCGTATTTTTATTTACTTATAAGTTCCTTTGTCCAAATTTTTTTCCTTTAAAATTCATATTAAGACATTGAAAATCAATATTGAATTATCGTAGAGATATTTGTTCCCGCCCATAGCTGGAACTGACGCATCCCTCCCCCAGAAATGTAACTTGTTGCCAATTTTCCGGCCGCTTCTCGACCTCCACAATTTTCGAACTGATTGTTTTGGATCAATGAAGATGGAGCATATCAGGGGAAGGTTAACTGAGGAGGTTCAGAGGTTCAAACATTTGTAGGAGTCGTCTTCAGCGAAATTTCTGAAAAAGTTTCAGTCGCCGTTGTTGAAAGTGAAGTAGGAAGTAGACACAAAAACTGACCTGAATGGCAAAAAAGACACAGCACTGACTAGTGATTGGGTGGAGTTGTTACAGAGTAACGAGTAGAAATGAAAGGCACGGGCGTAGGCTACCTGCGTAGACTTGCGCAGCTTGTTAGTCTTTTTTTTTTAGACTACCTGAGATCTGAGATCAGATAGACAGACGTCCCGAACCAATCAGAGGACAGGGACGCACATTTTTAAAAGACAGCCACCCACGTATGACGAGATCATGTGCTTTTAATGTCTGATAACCAAATAACATCTTGTCAAATCAAATAACTTTCACGTCTCGTCTCGGTTACATTTCCTCATAGTTTCTCTTATCAGATATTTTACCTGGTCGACGCCTGAGTCACGGAATAGATGCTCGTCCTTGATAACGGGACGAACAAAGTCAAAAAGCTTGGGACTAAGACACTGGCTCGTTGCGTGGTGGCTGTGTGTTAATACTTAATTTTTGGCTGCTATCTGAGGGGGTTTCCCTTCTCTTTAAACTGCAGCCTGGGTGAAGCGCTCTCATTAGGCCATTTTCACATGTTGTGCTGCCGTTTTTTTCCAGCGTGCTGTCAGAAAAGATTTTTTCTGGTGCCCTGACAAAAACGTACCTCCCACGGAGTCCTGCTTGGCTCACGAGTAAATTGAAGGGATGTTAAAAACCCCTCTTGTTAAATTAGCATCGTGAGTTAGATTTATGTGGGCAATTAAGGTTTTTAACAAGGCTCTGAAAGGGAAGGGCCCAAAAACAAATGTGCAGGAATTGACTCATTTTTAGATGCAATTGAGCACTTTTGATCCACTTTGGTTTGTTTGCTTTGAGTTGTTGTGATTTCCTTTTCCGTAAATCTCTGCTGAGTCACTGTCTTTTGCCAGATGAGGTCACGAAGGGGTGACTGAGCCGGGGCCAATTACACTGTTGGGAAACTGGAAATCTGAATCAGACAACGCATGATTCATGACCCAGTTGTAGAAGTAATAACCTTGAGCTGCGCAGTGTTATTTAACAGTAACATGTAGAGGTCGAAGAATCTCGGGCACCAGGTCCACCCACTCAAGACGAGAGGATAGATCTGACCTATCCTCTCAGTCTCCGCTCTCACTTTCAAGTCGGCCAAGAAACCAAGAAGTCATGGAGTACAAATATTTATATAGAGCAGAAGGGATGTGACAGTGTGAGGAATAGGAACTCCGCAGGGAAGAGTGCTAGGGGTTAGCCTCGGGCTAATCTCCCCCAAGACATATTTATAAATCGTGCTAGCAGTTAGGGTGGACCGCTTCCAGCTTCCACACCAGGACGCTAACTGTATTTGGTCAGCGGCGGCTGCTCCGAGGCCCACTTCAATGACGTCTTTTAACCCGTTCTGATATTTGCATGGCACATAAACATATGGTTGTACTTCAGACTCGCATTTGGTTTACACACACACACACACACACATACATACATAATAGTTTCCATGCGCCGGGGCACCGCGTGGCCTTTTCTCCATGCTGCATTTCACTTTGTTTTAGTCCTGCGTCAGAGATGAATTTCATCTGACACCATCGGCAACTGGAAACAAAGGCTCGGGATAAAATAACAAACTGTTTTGAATCTGTGCTCAAAACAAATGAGCTAATGGGAAACACTTTCTGTGCCTGTCAACCAGGGCTCGACTTTACGCCCATGTGAGTGACAGATGTTGCAGTGAGACGTCCATGAATTAAACACGCACCGACAAACGTATGACTGGTAAACCATCTGTAGGGGCCCGGTTTAACGACGCAAACACTTTCTGTTAGCGGTTTGCTTTGTAGTCCGCAGAGAAAATCCAAACAACGCTCCCACATCTCGTATTATTGTTAGCTTCATTGCTATTGCGCGGCGCCCTGTATATTGTAGAATAGTGTCTCTGGTGTAGTGCTATTAAAAAGTCGCAGAAATGAGGAACGGCATCCGTGTGGGGTTAGTTTTAACTTTTGCATTAAAGGGGAAATACCTTGAGCCACCTGCAACGTCAACCACAGAAACCTCACTGCTGCAAAGTTGAAGTCGGAGGACGACGAGAAGCTCGATTCCACATGGAGGTTTTTGTAGGTTTTTAAATGGTTAATACCACTACTGTTAATCTTTCATCTCCCAGCCAAAACCCAGCCCCCCCCCTGCAAAGATAAGACCCCCCTTTAACCCTTCCACCCCCCTGCTCGCTCGGTAGCATTCCAGCTGGCCAGATGGTGTCTGCTCTCCACAGTGGACACTGGAGACGGAGAGAAACCCCACCAGCAGGATTCTCCGGTTGAGACATTCCACCCCCCTGATCTCTACCCCCCCCTCCCCACCCTTTCCCCTCATGTCGCCCCCCACCCCTCTCCCTTACAGCACTTACAGCAGACCTCGGTTCTGGGGATGAAGTCCATGTTGATAAGTTATGACAGGCTGAAAGATCTTGTTTCCATGGCAGAGTTCAGTGTTTGACTCGTTATTTGTAGAAATGAGAGGTCGTACACCAGGCGCAACATATGTGTGTAGAGATTAGGGGTGTCCCGATTCAGTTTATCCCTCCCCCAATCCCATGTTGATCGCTTAATATTCAGTATCTGGGTCCAAAAAGAAATGTCCTGCCCTGTATAGATACCTATAGGCTTTTCTTATCTTGCTTAATCTTATAGATCACGTGTGCACCGTGCCGCTGGATTAAGTGCAATGATTAGGGTCGTTAAAGCGAACGTAGCGAGGAGACGGTAGCGCTCCTCCACAATACGGTGTCCTGTACTATAGAAATTGGCTGGTCTAAGTCCTCTCTGAGATTTCTCTTCTTTTATATGCAGCGTTTTGGTGGCAAATCAACTTATTCAGTGGACAAACTGAGTCATAAAACAATATTAATAGAAATTGTCCATTTCCAGTTTATTGCTCTTGTGCAGAATCAAGTTCTTGCCACTTAAATGAATAAAATACAGTTCACTTCACTGTTTGAAGACCTCATGGTGTCTCATTGGATGAATTCCCACGTTGGTCGTGTTCCCTGAATGTCTAACCAGAGCGAAGCACAGTTTGTAAACTGTTTACTCTTTGTCCAGTTTATTAGCTCCCGCCTCCAAATGTCAGCTTTGAATTTTGATTTCAAGTTTTGACGTCAGCGCCATGCTCGCTTCTGCTACTTCTTCTCACCACTGCGGGGAACGGCAGGCGGTGAGGTGGCGCTGCAGCGACACCTTGTGGAGTGGAGGTGCGACCCAAAACATGACTTTTTCTTTCAAAAATCGATATTAAGACATACAAAATAAATACTGTGTCGCCGTATATTGCCGTATCGATATTTTTTCCCACCCGTACCACTGAATTACGATCAGCCACTAGAACCCCAGCAAACATCCTCATTGCATTCCATGTTTGTTTACATGTCCTAAAGGAGCAGAGAGAGCAGAGTTCCTCCCTGAACATTCCTCAAATCTCTCCTTGTCTTCTCCTAGAGTTGATGAGATTCCACTGAGGTGCTGAATCATGTTGGTGGTATTGATGACCTACTATCACATCATCAAACACCCACGTTGCATAATTTACAAATTTCAGTGTGATTGACCTCATTGTCCTGAGTAAACTTCCTCCTCACAGGAGACATGTTTAGTCACACGATTTAGGTTCTTCTTAAAGTCATTGTGCAACCGTACATGCCAGTGCACGTTTGACAGATGGAGGATTAGTAAACAAAGCATCCCTTTTCCTCATTCTGAGTAACCTGGTTCAGGTCTTGATATTGTCTCCATGGTTAATTTGCACCCTTTCCATCAAAAGTCGAGAGAAATGGTGAAATGTTTTTGGAACGGAGCAGTTCTTTCTGCAAATTGGTGTGAGGGGCCGCAACTTTAACACAACGCATATGTTATAAGTGAAAAAAATAAATAAATGTGGGTTCTGGCCTACATGAGGTCTTTGAATACGGTCCAACTTAACTTAACACAGTGTGTGTGTTGTGCCTGTGTGTGTTTGTGTTTGTGTGGATGCATACGATCCCCCGGCTAGATAAAGGCCCATAAACCCCACCCTTCCTACTCACCACTCCAGCTTCCCTGATTGCAGCCTTGTTGACTCTCTAGTTGCGTGTCTAGTGTGCGCTGCTGAGTATGCATGTTAGTGTTTGTGTGTGTGCGTGTTTGTGTGCGTGCGCGCGTTTTTACTTGTTTGCTTTCCCATACGTCACGTTTAATGGTTCCTCTGAAACGGCTGCAAACGGAAAGACAGGAAAAGCTCGGACAAAGAGCTAGAGCTCGTAAACATGGGAAAAGTCACACACACACACACACACACATGCTCGTCTGTGTTTAACTTTGAAGCTTTATTGAGTTTAAATGGCATGAGATGATGTTCAGGATTTAAAGAAGGGACAGCGACACATATACATGGTTTACAGAGGCAGAGCAGAGCGCGGGCGTGTTTTGTCAACTGGTTTTTTGGCGACTGGCTGGAGTCAGCAGGACTTCTGGTAAAAGGGATTTGAGGGAGTTTGTGTCATTGTGAGACCGAGGGGAGAGAGGGAGAGATGGATTAGTCTCAGGCCCTGTTTTTGCCCCATCCTCCTCCTCCTCCTCCTCCTCCTCCTCTGCAACAGCAGATCTTGTCCTCCTCCCTCCGCCCCCATATCAGACCGGGGCCCCACGGCCCACTGGAAGCCCATGCCCTACAAAGCCAACACATCCACCCCCACTAAAGCCCATTATCTCCAGCTCTTTCTTTCCATCTCCCTTCCTCTTCCACCCTGCTCTGCTCTGCTCTGACCTCTGCAGGTTCTCTTCATTCTCTTGTCGAATTCCCTGAACTCTTTTCATCTTCCGTGCTTCATACTCCTCTTCCACTTTCAGTGCATTTTCCTTCCTTCCTTCCTTCCTCCCTTTCCTTTCCTCGCAGCTCAAAGCTAAAAGAGAGAGAGAGTTGAGTCATGTGAATGGATATCCTGCGTGCGCCCTCCTGGACAAACACGCCGTCCCGTCAGAACCGTCCTTTGAAGCTCTCTGTTAGTGGAGGCCAGTTTCGATGGGATGGAGCGCCATGGGTCTCTGCTATCGCAATTAAAAGTTTACCCTGCCAGTTAAAGCGCCTTAAGTGTTTGAAAGATTGTTTTTTAATGAGAAACACATTGGCCACTCGGTATGTGGTTGATTGCTGGATGAAGGTGAATTTTCTTTGGACTAAATCTGCCCCTCTCTCAGGCTACTTTCTGATGCGTATGTTTGTTTGGTTAGACTCTGGTTTGAAGCCAATGATTAAGATACGGTGCAGTTTGTAGTAGGGACGTCCCCATCAAGTCTACCAATCTTTAAATGTTTAGCATCAACCGATCCGAGTCCTCATCCTAAAGATCCTCCCCTGTAGCTTCCTGAAGACTTTTCTTCCTTGTCTCCGAGAGTCGACTGTTCAATAAATCAGTTTCTGTCAAATATTAAACCTTTCTGTCAGAGTTAATGTTGTGTGGAGAGTGTGGAGCTCGTACCTTGTGTTCTCTACCAACGCTACCATACGTAAACTCCCTAACCCACTTTTCTCTTCTTTTAAACATTCAGTGTTTGTTGTTGTTGTTGTTTGGATGCAGCTTTTCCCTGAGTGGAAAAAGTTTTTGTTTTGTCTTTTTGGTCCCAATCAAGTTGGTAGTATTGAATAACAATGTCCTATTAAAACCTCGGCAAACATTACACAATTTACAAATTTCTTCCAGAGTAAAGTTCTTCCACACATCTGACACGTTTAGTCATTTGATTCTGGGTCGTCTTCTTCTTTGAAAGTGGTCATTCGCCACGAAGAAGAAGTCGGTGTCTTGTTTGTTTTCCTTTTGGCAGCTATGATGCTAGCCAACCACCGTAAAAACAGAAGAGGAAGAAGATGTTTTGATCCTGCATGGGTGTGGTTTTGGTCTATGTCACAATTAAAATAAAACCCCACAAAAGATAAGGCTTCGCCGGATTTTGATTGTGATCTGAACATTTTGAAAAAAGAAGAAGGGAAAAAGCCTGGTTTGGCCCCAGTAGTGATTGGGGCATCACTAGTTTTTAGGAGTTGGAGTTATTGGATTATGGCCTGGTGACCTGATTCCAGTGGTTTGTCACGTGAAATGTTTGCAGTCAGACATCTAACACATGGTTAACAAATCACAAGACACCTTCCTTTTAATGCATCAGTGTCAGTCTTTTGGTTAGATTTGATTGACCAACAATTCATTTAGTATTTTTTTTTGAATTAACTGTCTGTTGAACAGGATGAAGCTAATATTCTGGCGTTGCTGTAACACCAATAAAGAATCATGTTGTTGTAATTGTTTTCTTAGTCATTACTGGAGTGAACCTCACCCTGGGAGTCATTCAGATATCCTGTCTTTTTCCTGTCTGTTGGAAGAGTCTTTTGCTTCTGCATTGCAGGTTGTGGCAGATATTTCCATCTTTTGTTTTTTTGCTCCTTTGTGGTTCTTGGAGCTGGCTGAAAATTTCTCACAACTTCCCAAGCTGAAAATACTTTTTTTTTTCAGAACGCTCTGCCAGCCAGTTTATTTTTTTCATTGGCACCTGGTTTCCTCGGCTGAGGGAACTTTCCACTTTCCGGCCTCTTCCCTCAGGACTAAAGTGTGTCAGCAGCTGGCTCCGTCCGAAAATCCCCTCTTCCTTTCGGTTCAGTGAAGGACAGTGATGTGTTAAGGTCTCCCTGATGCTTGCAATAAATCGATGTGGATTCCTGAAGGTTTACATGTGCAGAACTACCTTTCCAACACAAATCCACGGTTTACGAGCAGGGTGTTGACTGCATTCCTGCTCTGTCCTCTTGTGTGGACATGTGGATTTCTGTAAAGATACACATTCTGGTGGGCTACAGGTCAACTTTTGAGGCGACTTTGTGTCTGGCCCTTATCTCAGAATGAATCGGAGCTGTATGTCCTTCCTGCTGTGTGTGACAGGTATTCATTTCCAATAAGACACCTGCTTCCCATTGCTTCACCCGTGTAGATAATGACATCAGTGGGCCGTGACCAACATAATGAATTTGACTGGATTTCCTTCCGGTTGCTTTAGTTGCTTACGAAATTTTTCAAAACAGATCAAGTGACCAGCTGGAGCACATCGTAGTGTTTGAGTTTAGCTTAAAGAGTCCTGTCTTTCTGACCGGGTCGTGTAGATCCATCAAACCAAATCGGATTCATATTTTCTGGCGTAGATTTAAAAGACTAAAAACACATTTCAAATTGTCCCTGAGCTGTCTCGACACGAATCTACTTCTGCATTTGTGGCTTGTTGCAGTTGTGTTACGTAATATAAAGTAACTACTTAGCATCACTCCAGGTTTTAAGAGAGAAGTAAATATTTAAAAACTGGACCGCCAGTCAGACACTTAGGAGGAAATAATACGAAACTAAATACAAAAGTGTTTGGTTTGTAAAGGGGACGTCTTACAGTACCTGGCCCATCCTTCAAGACAGAGGTTTGTTTTGGGTTCTTTCTTTTTTTTTTTTTTTTTTTGGACATTTGCCAGGTTTGATCAAGCTCTTCATAAAGAAGGATATAGGGCAGGGTCAGGAAATGACACACTTGGCCTTTGTTGAGACAGCTCTTCCTCTCATAGCTGGTAGGAACTCCCAACGGGCAACAAGAGGTCAGAGAACACTCCAGCTATTGGAAACTGAGGATTCAGTTTGTTTACATGTCCTAAAGGAGAGCAGAAGACGTTCCCCACGTGAATTACCAGGTAGGACTCGAAAAAAATCCATACTAAACAAATCGGATGCAGTAACGCAAACGATTCAGTCAGATATGTTTCTCTTTTCAAACTCCTCAGTTGGGATGATTGTGCAGCTGGGTGCATTAATTTGGACAGTCGGACTGAACCAGCTCACTTATCCACTTTAATCTGAAGCAGATACGTCGTTTCCAAAAACCACCCATCATCTTGTACTGTTATTACTGTCATTCAGAGCTGTCTTCATGTTCTTGATCCTGGTTTCTGGTCGCTCCATTTGTCTGCATTTCAGAAGAAATAACCATAAATAGGTAATGATGCGGCGCGCTGTTTTCGGGCGGCGTAAATCACCACCAAACAAAGCAAATGTTCTGGGTGAGACCACGGTTCAGCTGATAGGGGTGATGATTTTTAATGTATGACTCATAAATGTGTTTCGAGTCCCCCCCTTGCTGCTTAAAATAACAGAGACGGCTTCCAAACAAAGCAGCCTCCATGTTCTGGGTCTCTGTGGACAGGCTTTGGTGCACTGTGCAGCACTCCTTTTATAGGTAGTGACTTAGGTGAATTATGTAAGCGTGCGCGCATAGTCCCGAAATCAACATCTAAGCCCCGGGTCCTTTTTGCCTTCATAAGGAAACTCGCAGGCTCTTCGTTAGAGTAATGTTGAGTTTAAACCCAAAACGACGAGAAGTTAAAGATACATGTGTGTGTATTGTTCGGAGGGGGGGGGGGACTCTTGTGCCTGGTCAGGGATCAGCAGATCAGCACTTCTTTACGTCAGTCACATATTTAGGAACTTTTTGCATATCATTGCATGTAAAGCAGTTTTTCCCCTAGGTTTACAGCTTTGTTTGTGCAGCACAGTGTTTCCTGCGCCAACAAAGTAAATAGGGATGTCATGGTCAACCATAAACCAAAACTACGTCTCTGAAACATTGAAACGTCCTCTTCCTCTTTTTGTTGGCTGCCGTCACAGCTTCTCCATTTATTGGACTGAGTCCAGTTACATCTTCTGGTTGTGATCTGGTGCTACATCTTCAGCCAAGCACAATCTTTTGCAGTTATTCACCATAAACCATCCAAACATGCTCTTCCTTGTTGTTGGCTAGTGTGAAAGCTGCACTATTTATTTGACTATTGGATTTGTTGTAAGACAAGAAAAGCTTTTATGAATCTCCAGGGGAGGAACTCTAGTTTATTTAAAATCCGATTGGGGGGGCTAAAAGACTTGATCAGGACCTCCCTAAAAATATATTTATTTCTTAATCTTTCCTAAATCTTATAGCTGCTCCTCCCATCCCTTTTTTTATCTTTATTATTTATCTGTGTATCTCTGGACGGATGATTCTGGCTCAGTAGTAGTAGTAGTAGTGGATTCTCTGCTACCAATTGATTAGATATGCATATTTAATGGGACATTTGGTTTTTCAAATTAAACAGTAAACTCTTTCAGCTTTAGCCTCACATGAGCTTGGGCACATACCTCGAATCTGTTCTAGTTTCTGCTGTGGCCCAGTGGAATCGGTTGTGGAGGCTTTCCACTGGTTCCATAGTGGCAGTAATGTAGCGTGGACATTTCTCAGACGGTGTTGGACGTCTTACCTCTTACCTTGCGCTCCTAACTCAGGCTAACATACATCGTAGATCTGTGGACACAAGGAAGGCAACGTGGTCCTCGAGTGTTTAGTCAGCGTTAAGTGGAGTAGAGATGGGTCGACGCATGTACTCTCCCACACAGATGTGTTTTTCTTAACATATACACCGTTTTCCTGTGTAATATTTCAAAGCGGTATATTTTCCTAGCGGGGTGGGGCGGGGGATGAAGGGGGGACCAGGACCAGTCCTTCTTCTGGGTTGGTGTTTATAGACCAGCAGGTGGTCAGAGTTCACAAGGGGGGCACTCGAGATCTACTCAAGCCTGTCATCGTTTCAGAGTCGACTTCTGGAGACAGCTCATTTATTCCACCTTATGACCAGACTCACTCTTATTTTCTGTGTCGCCTTCACCCATTCTTCACTCCGCTTTCATCTCCACCCTCTCATTACTAACAATGTCCAGACACGGGCCTCTCATTTCTTACTTTCTTTTTTCTTTCTTTCCTCACATATGCCATAAATGTGAGAACGTATGCGCTGAATTATTAACTCGCGCTTCGTAATTGGACGGAGACCAAAGGGCTACTTTCATCCCATGCCCCTCTTTATCGTAAATATGTGTCCGTTTATATCGTAAGCCCCACTTTCTGGTCTCCTCGGCCGACCCGGAGCATGGTTAGGCATACTTTAGCTGTGAGAAACGTCTGTGGAAAAGCCCCTGCGCTCAGAAACTCACGGATTATTGCTGCTGTCAGCTGGCGAATGCATTGAAGTGAGCGCAGTTTTTTAAAGCCCCATCTGAGTCATGTGTGGTTTCCAGCTCTGTGAATACTTAATGGAACAAAATGAGTTCAACGCAACCTCCTAGATATTGAAAACCCAATTAAACGGTGCTATTTTTATTGCGTTGAAAGACGTGGAAAGGAGATATTTGACACGTTATCCCTTTCACGTGTGGCTGACGAACGTCCCAGCATGCATTAGTTCAACGCCGATATATGGATATACACCGATCAGGCTTAACATTATGACCACCTTCCTAAGGTTGTCTGGGAAATGGATAGCTGTGCACTAAAGAGGAGAAAATGCAAAGTTCATGCAAAGTGACTTTCTGCCTCTTTTGCTCAACTACCTGTATGTGTGTCTGTTTACATAACATTATGACCACCTTGTGCAGGTGTGTTTCTCCACAACAGTTGTGACCCATCAGGGAATGGACATGCGCCTTCTGATGGTCTGTTGTTAGTTTGGGTCTTTGGGTCCTATGTGTTGAGGGGAGGGATCATCCGACAGATACGTGACCAGTTTGGGATCTGGTGAATCTGGAGGCCAGGTTCTTTTTTTTTTGTTTACTTGTACCTAAAGCGTTTTTGTGTCTGCGTCACGCTGCATCCTGTTGAGGATGTGTCACACCCCCACTGGATAGTTTGGTTCTAAGCCTTTCAGAGGGATGACGTGCAAACAGAACAACACGTTCACGCTCCTGACATTTACGGCCAATTTAAACTAAATCAGACCTATTACGAGGTAGAATCATTTTTAATTCAGGTGCAAATCCTCAACTAAGTAAGGCATGAAATGGGATAAAGATGTTATTTGATATGCATTTCTCGCATTCTCCCCGCGCCTCCTCCCTCCTTCCAACGGGCTAACACCGAGTCAATGGGACAGAGGTTATGTGAGAGTCTCAGTGCGGTGGTCGGTCGCCTTTGAGCGGGCTGACATCACTTCCACGGGGAGGTGGAAGGGGAAGGGCAGGGCTCGGCTTGGAGATGTACAGCTGAGCCAGTTTCTTTAACGCTAGACAAACGTACGCCTCGGTGCGTCGTGACACTGCGCTCCTTCCTGACGGTACTAATTCTGTCTTTCTCCTTCGTTTGCAGCACTGGGATGGTTTTGGTGGAGTGAGACATCGCTCACATCTCATTTTAAAAAAAGAACGACAACAGCAACGTTGCATCTTATCACTTTAAACTGCCTCAAGCTGCAAAATGGACGGAGTAGACACCTTGCAGAGCTCTGCCCCGGAGACCAAGGCCGAGCGAATTGCTCGCTACAAAGCAGAAAGAAGGAGGGAGCTGGCTGAGCGCTATGGCAACATGGAGGACGTCACCTCCAGATACGTCCGCAAGGACAGGAAAACCGGGGACGCGTCGGAGACGACGTCTTCAGCCGCCAAGGAGAAGGAGAAACACGAGGATAACGGATCAGAGCAAACGCATACGAGGAGGGGCCTGCGGAGTAAAGCGTCGGAGTCCGTGGAGGAGCCTGAGAACAAGCAAGAAAAAGATGCTGATGCTCAACTCAAAGCAGACTCCAGCTCCAAATCTGAGCTTTATTCCTCCACGAGGACGTCCTCTTTCTCCCGGTGAGTTCAGTCACTTTGTTAAAAGTTTAAAGCACAACTCTCATCAAGTTTTTCTTCTCAACGTGACATAAACTTGGCCGGAGCTGCTCATGGTTCCAGTGCAGGTCGATCTCATCAGGAACTAATTGCCATAGATTGTATTTTCAGATACTCTTAATTGTATCTGAGTTGCAGTTGACTTGCATGGACTGTATCCGCTACAACTTTCTGACGTATCCTGATTTAGACATGTAATAGTTTACTGTAAAAGGGCCTGCTGGCTCCTAGTGAGAGAAACACTTGGTCCTATCTCCCGTTTGAAGTAAACACGACTGCGAGCATTTCCAAAATTGGCCATGTGTGCAACGCACTGCAATACTTATTTTATTGTGGTATTTCTCGCTGCTTGTTTTGCTCCTATGCTCGGCGGTATGGGGGTTCACGCACATTTAGCAAGAACAACAAACAGGAATTGCCGTAACTGAGCTGTTCGCAGATGGACTGAAACATGTCCAGTCACGGGTCTGGGGATGTTTGAGCTGTAATCAAGCCAGAGATTGCGCTCTGTGCACGTAGACAGACTTGTCTGTTCCTGAGAAAACTGCCGGAGGGAGTGACAAGAGGGAGATGGTGTCGCAGTTTGGGGCTTGTGTGGAGTTATTGAGCTCTGCCAGGTATTCGTGCCTCGCGCTTAATGCACCGCGGCAACATCGAGAGAGATCTGACTGACTGATTCTCTGCCCGCTGGATATTTTACAGAAAAGGCATGTCTCGTGTTGTGATCGACCTGAAAGACTAATGCAGCTTACACACACACACACACACACACACACACACACACAGATCATGTTTCAGCCAATCTAAGGCACGCGATCAGCCACAACATTATGACCAGAGACAGGAGAAGTGAGTAACTTTAAAACCATCTTGTGACAGTTCAGTCTTCTGCTTGGAAACTTTTGGACCTGGCCTTCATTTACCATGTCACCACAATAGACAACATGAGGGTGAACCAACCAACCAATCAGCAGGCAGCACCAGACCCCACAGGTGGAAACCAATTACACAATCAAGGCCTACAAACTGGAGAACGCTACGAAGCCTGCAGCCAAGAACCTCACTAGCACATACTAAACAAAAAGTAAAGACAATAACTCCTCACACCAGCATGTACACCAATCAGCCATATCATTATGACCACTGAATGTAGAAATAAATAACATTTAAATCATCTTATGACAATTCCTTGTTCTGCTGGGAAACCTTTGGACCTGGAATTCATTGGTGTGGATGTTGCTTAGACATGTAGCACCCACCTACACCAGACCAGACACCACCACCCCCACAGCAATGACTCTTCTTGATGGTTTACAGCAGCCATCCCCAGCAGGATGCAGCCTGACACAGACACACACACATAAAAACACTTTAGGATCACCTAAAGACCTCCACATCCACTAGATCCCAAACTGATCAAGTATCTGTGGGATGATCCACCATAGAGGCCCCTCCCCTCAACCTGTGGGACCCAGAGGTCAACACTAACACCACAGGACGTCCTCAGAAGGCCCGTGTCCATTCTTGGATGGAGGCATACACAATATTATGAAGACGGTCATAATGTTATGTAAACAGAAGTAGTTGAACCAGTAGGTGAAGAGTCACGTAAAAAGACAGCCGTCCTTTTGTTAACTTTGCATTTTCTCCTCTTTAGTGCAGGATCGGTTTTTCAAGTTGTTCATCTGAAATAAGCTTCCTATACAAGCAATAGGAAGGTGGTCATAATGTTGTGCCAGATCAGTCTAATTAGGTACAACATCCATTTCAGAAGTAGCAGATCTCTGCTTAACTGCAGATATTCGGTTAAATTTAGTTTTGCAGATTTCGAAAGAGCTCCAGAGTAAACACCAAGTTATAGACTTGCATTTATATTTGTAATTACAGAGGGCTCCAGGACTGGCTGACACGTCGATTGTTTGTCTGCATGCCTTTCACGCTAGCTACTAATCTTGACAGTTTTTGTGATGACATTCAGTACGTGTCGCAGTCCAGCTGTGCAATCTCGTATGCAGGCCACACTTACGCAACATACAGAGACACGAGAAGCTCAGTTTACCAGGCTGCCCTGTTTAATTTAAGCTTCTCACCTTAAAGGCCTGACAGGATTTGACTTTTAAAATATACTTAAAGATGATGACATCTTAATAAATGAACGTTTAAACAAAAGTTTCCTGGGTTCGTCGCTTGAACTTGACGATTAGAGCTTCACATGTTTTCTCTGAACGTCATGAGCGACGTTTCTGTGACAGGAATAGCACAAAGGAAACTGGAGCTCAGCTGCTCCACAGATAATGAAAAACTGTCAACAGGTTTATCAGCCGCAGACAGGAATCCTTCGCTTGTTGCGTTACAGTTGAAGGGTGACATTCTAAGATGACTGCGTTCTGACTTTGACTTTTACAGTTACATTTCACTCTTGTCTTCTGTTAATTTAATGTCAAAGATGGCGTCAAGTTTGATTGGTACTGTCACCAGCTGAGTACAAACACGAGGGCTACACAAATAAATACGATTGTCTGACAAAAATCATGAAGAACAGCACAAGGTGTTGACCTGGCCTCCAAATTCACTGGATCCCAAAGTGATCAACTATCTGTGGGAGGATCCACAGAGGCCCCTCCCCTCACAACACCGCCATATTGGCAGGAAAGCGCACTTCTCTAATGACTATTCAGATGACAACTGTCAGCAACCACCTAATTAACCTGGGGCTGTTGTGGAAATGGAAATGTCAAAGACGACAGATGTGGATTAATGCAATAAAAGGCTCGTTACGTTATGCTGCTGTTATGTTACGTCAGTGTAACAGTGATGAAGAGACGCTGGTTTCAGCCGACAAACCTCCAAAACTGGATGTGTGTCAGGAAACCTGACGGTGTCCATTTGGAGTAAAGTGTGCTGTCAGTGACTGCAGAGTAGGACGAAGGAAAGTTACTGATGTAGTTCTATGTATCCGGATACTCCAGGTCTGGGACATTGTCCCCGCCGCCTGTTTTAATCAAAAAAAGCACAACTGGGGCAAGATAAGAGTCTGTGATCTGTTATCTGTTGAGTTTAGCCTTGTACTGATCATTTTGTATCTGTTTGAAGTGCAATAAACTCGAAGGACGTCATTTTTACTCAATTTTCCTGCCAGTATGTTGCTCCATAGGACCCAAAGGCCCCCAATTAACACCACAGGACACCCTCAGAAGGCCCATGTCCATTCTCTGACAAGTCCGAACCGTTTTGGAGGCATGAGGGAGACCTAGACAATATTAGGAAGGTGGCCATAATGTTATGCCTGATCGGTGTGCCTCAGTGTTTGGTAAGAAGTCAGCTTTTCAGTCAGTCTGTGTATAAATGACGTATCTCACACATATGTAATTGGGAAAAGATAATGAGGGTTGGAGTGATGTTTAGTAAACACTGACCTGATGGATTTGGTCATTAACGCTGAATTAGAAACAGGATTCAGAGCTCGTTGTCGTTGGCTGAACCATTACAGAACTGAAGAACGAAACGAAAATGGAACGACGAGTCATCACGATACGCTCTCTGAATCCCCTTCATTTTACCGCCGAGCCGAGCGCTGTGTGATATGATGTTATGAAGTGAGAGTGCGGAAGTTTTCTCTAAGTGTTGGATTAATGACGGACCGGCCTGCATCTGAAAGCGTGTTTAACGTTTCTCTCCGCCTCAGTTGCTGCTTCTCGTCTTGTCCTCTCTCTGCACTCTGTTCTTCTTCTCGGAGTTAGTTTTGGCAGCGCGGCCTTTCGACTGTCAAGAGTGTGGGTGGGGCAGCTGAAGTGTCACTGAGCCCTGTGGTTGAGGGGGGGGGGGTGTTATAGCAGAGAGAGAATTAGACGGGTTCAGATGATGATGAGAGGATTTTAAAGCTTTGAGTGTGGTGTCGCCAGATATTGGTGGTGTTCCATCGCTTTATTCTTCCACCTGCTTTTTTCCATTTCACATTCCCTGCCACTTTTAACTCCTCCATATTCACATGCCATAAATACCGTAGCCTGGCAGATTTCCACCGAAGGCGCGCGCCAGGCCTTAACCGACCAAAAAACTTTCCTCATAGCAACCAAAACTGGAGCCTGGAATCATTCTTAATGATATCCTGCAGCAACAATTACTTTTTAACTGTATTTTAGGAAACATGACGGCAGTCCAAGGAAAAGCCAGACAACACTGAGTGAAATCCAACATTTTTTAACTTATTTTTGGCATAATATAGCTCCTGTACAGTCCACGACACAGTCCACGATAACAAGGCCGGTAAAGACCATTTTTCTTTTCCACATTTGAACAGGTAAAACTCGCAGGATTCTTTAACTGCAATGCAGCCTTCATGAATATGTTGGATACAAACTAGTGTGAAACCTCTACCTATATGACAAAGCGCTGTATTTAAATGGTTTAGATGCACAAATGCATGCTTTTATTTGTTTGTGAGTTTGGGTGGTCACAAAATGTTTGGCAAATGCAGACGTAGCAGTTTAAATAAATGTGCATTTTACTCCAAATTCACAAATCTGATTGCTCAGCTCATTGCTCAGTGTTTCTAAAGGCGAGTTGGAGACAGTTTTCACGTTGCTCATATCTGCACAGATCCCACACGTGCATGGCGTGTTATCGAGAAACTCGGAAATCTGGGCTTTGGTCGGCGTGATGCATATCATCTTTACAGATATAACTGTTCTTTAACTGGTTTAGTGGCAACACTGAACCCACGCAGGTACCAGGTAGTTATGAATATATGTGAAATAAGTTTCTGCTGCTGGAGGACGGACTTATGGAAACTAACACCAACAGGTGGAGCTTAAGACCTGTACTGCAGTCAGCCACCAGGGGGAGCTCTGCTTGCTTTGGCTTCACTACCCTAACAGCAACCAACCAGAAACCCTTTAAGTTTTATAGTTTCTAGTATTTTTTTTGTCATGAAATTACACAGTTTTTAGCTTTGTGAAGTTTGAACAATCAGATTTGTGAATTCTTAATTTAAAAAAATGTGCATAATATAATATTAATTCACGTCGCTATGTGCGCATTTGTGAAATTATATTTTCCAACCAGCTTTCTGATTTTTTTTTTTTATTCTTCTGTCTTCAAGATTGGTCATACTGAGCATTTACTAATAACTTAGCTTTTATTTGTGCTTGACGTAGCACCTTGTGGTATTTTCCATCTGGACAGATTCTCTGATCGCATCCAAATTTGGCTAACCTGCAAAGCGAGGATCAAATTTATGCAAAATCACCCGAAAGCAGCTCAGCTTCCACTCGCCAGCATCCCACATTAATCTGTATCTGCTCGCTGCTGTTTGTTTATATCATGAAATGTTTAAACGGCGCACGTTTGGAAGCAAACGCAGCGTCACTAACGGCCTAATTTAGCCTAATTTTAAGCTTTTTACCTAAATTCGGTATCGGGTGCACAGCGTACATATGTCTGCCCCTTCCTCCGTGACCTTCGACCCCTCCCAGATGTCCTCCGTGGCTCTCCATTGTGCTAAAAGCAGTCGTCTCCCCTCCTCCTGTTACATCACCGCTTGCTACCCCACAGGCAGCTGCTGTCCCCATCCATTTTTAACGCCCATTACTTAGAGATGAACAGCCACCTTCAGATGCTGCGCACACTCGTCGCTGTTATATCACCGCCGACGTGGGACTGGAGGAGCAGCGCTGAGATAAAGATGCACAGTGTCACATGAGGCTCAGTCGGCGGCTTCGCTCTCCTGTAGCTCATTTATGTCGGAGTTTCAGTTTTTCCGTCTCACTTTGCGGATTTTTAATGATTCGTGTAAACACTTATTCTTCTTTCTTCTTTTGCAAACATCAGTGGTAACAGACATGTCACTTCTGTCGTCACTTCATTATGCTGGAGAATGACCTCATTTGTCTCCCTGTCTCTCTTTCTTCCCAGGCGGCTGGAAAGTGGTGACACAGAGGAGCCGAAGGGTAAGACGAACTCTCCACTTTCACTGCACTCAGATCCTCTATTGTTCCGCGCGCCGCTCCGTCCTGAGACTCATTCAGGTTCTTCATTACTCGCTGTGAAAGGAATCCTGAGCTCATTGCTGATGTCAGATTACCTGCGTTTATAGATGAGGGCTTTTAGCCGCCGAAGAGAGAGTGAGGGGATGAGGAAAACGAATGCGCTGATGAGCTTGGCTGAGATTTGTTGTTGTTGGTGTGTGATGTAAAGTGGAAGTTTTACCTCGGGTGAAGGTAGATTATGTTTAGTGCTCACGTTTGAAGACGTTTTGTTTGAAGAGTGTGATTGATCCACGTAGACACACTGGGAGCTTATTTTAACTGAATAGATTTACAAATTAATCCTGCACTAAAGAGGAGAAATGCAAAGTTTAGAAATGGAGCGCGGTCTGTTCTTCATGTTTTTCTCTAGTTATTCCTAAAGTGATTTGTGTGTTTGCCTGTGTCTTTGGATGTCCACTGTAAACCATCAGTGAGTGTCATTGCTGTGGGTGGGTGGTGGGGGGTGTCTGGTCTGGTCTAGGTGGGTTATGGTTTTATAGGAACACCAGATCCAAAAGTTTCCCAACAGAAGTAAAAGGAAAAGTAAATAACATTTATCGTCCAATGTCAGTGGTCATAATGTTGTGGCTGATCGCTGTATCTTCTGCCAGCTGGTGATGTGTGTGTGTGTGTGCACAAGAAAAAAAAAAGGTGCAGACAGATAGGATGGTTCATTGAGCAACATATGTTGTGTAATATCTTATTTGCTCAATGCAAGCTGTTATTTTTTTTTTTCTTGTTTTACCGTTGTAGTAAATCAGGAAGCTCAGAAGACAAAGACTTCATAATATTTAGATATAGGAGTTATCTTAAGGTTACATGGTGCGATAGGCCTCTAATCACATTCACCCAATCTGAACGTGCACTGAGATGAATGAGTTATAGGTGACGGAGTCGTAAGACGGAGAGTAAATAAATCACAAGCTTTATCCAAACACTGATTAGTGTGTTTGACTGAGGTACTTACTCAGCGCCACTGGTATTGACTTTGTCATTGTGGCAGCACAGGATAACATCTTCTTCTTCTTCTTCTTCTCTGCAAACGGAGGGGAGCTTTTAAATGACATACTCAAAATATAAAATTAACATAATTGATTTTCTACTTGGAAAAAAACAACATTACTGAAGTAGATGTTTGATTGTTGAACCATGTTAATGATTCAAGCAAATACTGTGAATCCTATTATATTAATATTCGTAATAAATGTGGATAATCAGCTGGTGGCTGTTCCTGTCCGAGCACAGACCGTAAGAAAAGTGGACGCCATGACAGCTCCTCTGAAGCTGAAGCCAAAGCATGCAGAACAAGCTCCCCCTGGTGGCCGTCTGCAGAATAGGCCATAGGCCCTGTGTTCTTCCATGTTAATGAATGGGACATGAGACAAATTAACAAAGTACATGTCAGAAACTTATTTTTTTTGAAAGATAGTTTCTGTCAGTTTAGACATTTAATATAATGTATAAAATGCTATAAAACCAGCATGTGACATCACGATAATGGACAGATAAAATAAGTGTGAATGGAACTGCTCCCCTAAAGTGATGCCAAAGGGAATATAGAGCTCCCCCTGGTGGCTGTCAGCAGTATAGGTCATAAGCTCCACCTCCTCCATGATAGTGGGCGGGACTTGAGACGAACTAAAACACTAAAGTATATGTTAATATATGTATTTTTTTTATTTTTTAAAGATGGCTTCTGTCATTTTAGGTGACGTGTATTCAAGTATCAGAGTATCACGTTATTTTATTTATTATATTAGTTATTTGACGCTATAAAAACAGGATGTGACGTTATGATCATGATTGACAGTTGCCATGAAATGATCTTGCAGGAACTTGATAGCAGGGGGGGAAAAAATCCATATAATAATATTCCCTAGGATGCTAGCATCAGTTTGGACAATGTCCGCTCACATTATGCAAATGTGACATTTCGACGCTGTGAATGTGGCTAATATTTACATATTCTCCTCTGACTATTTCCACAGTTCAAAGACCGATCCAATAAGCTCTCACCGGCTGTAAGTGAGCTGTCTTTTGAGATGGTTTAAAACACTTACAGAAGAGACTGTAAACTCAAGTGGAGGTTTTTCCATCTCCTGTGTTTTTCTTTTTCTTTTTCTCCCCCACTTGTCTTTAGTTTGGACGTTGAGCGGATGATGATGTAAAAGAGATTGGACTCGAGTCAAAACTATACGAGTGAGGTCTGAGTGCAGTCACCAGTCTGCAATGCTTAATGTTTCATCATCTCAGCTAAATCACGCTTAGTCCTGGACCGCAGGGGAGCTTGGAAACATAAATCAAAACTGGAGCTTTCTGTTTTTTCTGTTTTTGCCTTTTTCTTCCTTCCACTGGAAACACTGAGTTTGTCAGAGACGTGCTATTATTTTGGCAAGAAATGTCACATTGTCGAGGCAATAAAAAGCAGATTTAGAGTGGGATAATGGCTGCGGATGTGCTGACTTAAGAAATTTGTGTTGTTTTGGAATACCATTAAATTTAATGTTTTCCTCTCGTTCTGATTAGAAGACTCGGTTGCTGGTTTTTATGTGACGGCTCACATGAAATGTAATTCTTTCTAGCATGTACAGTATGCACCAACACTAGGTTGATTTATTCCATACTCGGGTCTTATATCTCCATATCAATCTTTTGCATTGCTTAAACACTCGGTGAGTCTTCAGGTGCTGATGTCTTATCTCTGGACGTCTTTGAAACTTAATTAAATTCCTGCATGCGTGTTTTAAAGCTGCATGGAGTTTGTTGTGCGCATACGGCTCATTTAAGTGCTGCACACTTTTGCCTGAGAAACCACAGATCAGCCACAACATTATGACCACTGACAGGCGGAATTAAATAACATATAAACCACCGAAAATTCAAATTTATTCGAACCACCTCAAAGCGGGAACTCCCTTAATTATGCAGAATTTTAAACCTTAATAAAAATAAACGAATGAATGAAAATCACCCTCCGTACAGTTGTCATGAAAAGTGAAATAAACTATCGAGACCAAAACCAGTTTTTCTACCAGGCTGTAAACATGTTTAATAACGCTGTAAAGTTGGGCTTTTTAACATGGGCGTCTATGGGGATTTGCTCCCTTTTGGAGCCTCTAGTGGCCACTGGGTGAACTGCAGTTTTGTGCACTTCCACATGGGCCTAATCGCTCAGACGCTTGATATAAAACATGTCACTCCGACTGATATTGGAGTTGTCTTTATCCGACTAAGACACCCAGATAATCCGGCAGGTTTACGCCTTAATCAGAGTTAAACTAGACAACGCATGTGCACATGCACCACAACCGCACACATTACGCATGGGATTAAAAAAGCTGAGCTATTATCCATCATGTTGCATGACGTTGTTTATTGTAGGGAGGTAGGAGGGCCGTGTTAATGCTCTGAAAAGACAGGTATCGCCACCTAGTGTGGAGGAGTTACGTAAACTGGGACAAAGACCATATTCGGAAAGTTGAATTTGGAGCATTAAGTTGTGCATGTAAATGCACTGAACTTGAGGAATAACTCAAAAAAAAACATGAAGAACAGCACAAGGTGTTGACATGTGCACAGAATCACTGAATTACCTCCTTTCTGTCTTTCTTTACGTTTGTATTGTCTCGTGACAAAATGCAGAAATGCACTTCAGGACCACCGGCAGTGAGTTATGTTGTGGATGCCGAGCACAGATGGTCGACGGTGTCAGACGTCGCTTTGACTGATGCTGTGTTATGTTGGCAGGTGCTAATTACACTTCATGAGCAAATTAAATCTTACTGTTGAGTGTGTGTTTGTTTTGTTTTTTCCAGCTGATGTGAAGCCTGTGGAATTGATCAAGAGGACTGCAACGTCCCAGACGTCTCATTTAAAGGTACAACGCAGTTTTAGTGTATTTCCATTACTTTCTTTCCTCCTCTTTGTGTTTGAACAGCTGCTCTGGTGGGGGCCAAAGATTGTTAATGTAACTATAATCCTAGAAAAGGCTGTTTCTAATCAGGTATGTGACCATTTAGTCAGGAACGGTTTGTTTTCGAGTTCATCACAGCACAGAAACTGCTCTGCTTAAAGTCACTAATATGTTCTTATTACCTGAGACTACAGAGCCGACACCAATGATCACAATACTTTTAGGTTTGGGTCTTATTTATCAGATAGATTGAAGGTTTCTTTCACCATGTTTTTAGGGTTTCGGGGGTTTTAAAGCATCTTAAAGCAATTTAGATTATTAAAAAATTTCCTTTAATGAAATAAGGAAAAAGGAGACTTTGGCTACTGGTGGTTGAACTCTGGAAAATAAATCAGTTTAGTATCTTGTGACGTGATGGAAACATGTTGCATTTAACCCCCTAAATATTCATTTTATTTTATTTATTATTTATTAAGTGTGAGGTCCAGTTTGCATCCTCTGCCTACAGAAATATGGAGTTTCAGGAGTGCCAAAAAATAATAATAATCTGTACAGTTATAGGGAAAATATTAACATGAATAAATAAAATAATAAATAAATGGTAAATAAATAAAATAAATTGATGAATGCGGAAATATAAATGGAAATAAATAAAATTATAAATATGAAGAGGAATAAATAAAATAATAGATGGTAAATAAATAAAATAAATTGATGAATGCAGAAATATAAATGGAAATAAATCAAATTATAAATATGAAGAGGGATAAATAAAATAATAAAAACATTAAAAATAAATTGATGATTGCAGAAATATAAATGGAAACAAATAAAATGATAAATATGAAGGGGAATAATTAAGTAATAACTGGAAATATAGAAAGGAAAGTTCTTTCTTCTTGCATTTTCATTTTCTTATTGTCTTTTCCATTTGCGTTACTCGTTTCCTCATACAGTTTTTTTAGTTGATGTCGCTCAGCTTCCAGACCAAACCCAGGACTCTTCCTGGAGTCATGAGTCCGGGATTCGCTAAAAGTCACAGAACGTAGAAGTGAGGCACCTTCCGTCCTCGTCTTTTCCGCCCAAATTCAAAGTCAATCTTTCCATCCTCTAGCAAGATAACACGCGTACATCAGAAACGTCAGGTTATACATTTTGTTTCACTACATTCAGATGCGACGGTGAATTCTTTTCATTTCCCTCCTTGATTTACTCTCTGCCTCTGCCAGTGCAGCTGGTGTACACTTCAGCTCCCCTCTGGAAATTTGCTCCATTAATAACAAATTGAGCTGTTCCATACGGCACTGAGCTGTCCTGCACCTGGATGCACGCTGGGCCAAAGTCATGACTTCAGCTCCCATAGTCCATGGAGGTCTTAAAGCAGCGGTGGGAAGAAAAGTCTAGAGATGCACTGAGGAACAAAAACGTTGGTAATGTCCCCAATCCTAAGGGGAGATCTTCACATGTGTGCTTAAAAAAAAAAAAAAAAAGAAAGAAAGAAAATGTGCAGAGGATCAGGCTTTCCCAGGCTGCTAAGGTTTCAGAAGTGGTTGGGTTTCATCATGTTTGATGTAAATAGCTGTGCTAACTTGGCCTTAACAGACCAGGAGCTGTGCCAAGGTTGGCCAAGTGAACCCAGATGGCAGCAAGTTGCTCCAACCGAAAAACTCTGGGCTGGGAAAACGCACTCCCACAAATCTTAAAATCACACGACTCGGCCTCCGTCCTTTGCTGCGACCGAGAGCTCTGTTATTTTAAGGTGTCTCACCACCAACACCACCAGCACCACCAGCAGCAGGGACGTTCTCCACTTTTCTCTTCCATGATCCCTGACGAGAAGCCGTGAGTCAGTGTCTCCGTCAGAAGAGACGGAGTAGGAGTGAGGTCACAGCGTGGACACGTCTGGAGGGGGACACAGCTCATTTAAAGTTTGACCGAATATCCTAAGTGTCCAAAGATGTGTTTTCACCAAAGGCACAACACACATCACTTAGTTTCACTGCTGAAGATCAACTTATCTTCAGTAAAGGATTATTATGAAAGAGTTATTTCGGGGGGAAATAAGCTGTTCTGATTTCCTGGAGAAAGATGAAAAGATGAATACGGATGGAACCCATTAGCTTAGCATAAACAAGTTGTGAAATCGCTAGCCTCCTGCTCTCTAAATGCACAAACAAACATTTAATAATGATAAATAATTATACCCATTATGCACATGCAATATACAAACATGTGCAAACAAAGTAACGCAGAAATAAATGAGCGGAGGAGGAGGAGAAGAGGATAGCTCTTCTCATTTTTTATGCTAAGCTAAGCCAGCTGAATGCAGTCTCGTTTAAGACCCATAGAAAGTATTAAAAAGTCTTTATGAGGTAAGATTTTATAATTTAAGTTGAACCGTTCATTAATCTTCTGTAACTGCTTGTCCTCTGGAGGGTTTCTGGGGGACTAGAGCCTGGACATGTCTCCAGTCCATCACAGGGCTGATAATTAAGTTTTAATAGTCACAAATATCAGAGGAGACCAAGCCTCTGTTGGCAGTGGTGCGTCTGTCCCTTGTTTCCTAAAATGGACCGTGAGTCAGTCAGTCAGTCA
The DNA here is from genome assembly GCF_022458985.1 of Mugil cephalus. Classification (NCBI taxonomy): domain Eukaryota; kingdom Metazoa; phylum Chordata; class Actinopteri; order Mugiliformes; family Mugilidae; genus Mugil; species Mugil cephalus. The sequence continues at coordinate 3,409,050 of NC_061785.1, read as the reverse complement.
GACAGACAGTCAGTCAGACGTTGCGTCCTCTGAGGGAACATTTGACCATGGAGATGATAGAAAAACAAATAATAAACCATGATGATTCCCTTGAGGAGACGTTTCATGTGTAAAAGGTGTGTTACCAGCAGGGCTCGCCCCATACTGCCTTATTTAATAACCGAGTGTGTGTGTGTGTGTGTGAGTGTGTGGGTGGGTTTATGTCTCGTATGCACTTGATCTTTGACTTAATACTTTTCAGCAACGCCCTGCTTTTACAATCCCTCCGTCATGGGTGAACTGACCTCTGAGCAGCTCAGCTGGAGCGTTGCAGGGGTTAACTGCTTCCCTCAAGTGGAGGGGCGGAGCCTTATTCATTCATTCACTTCCCCAATCGGGATATTCTTTACAGCCGGAGCGGGACTTGAGCAGGATTTATTTCTATCTTGGCACAAACGAACTACATCCTCTCCTCTCTGTTTCTGCCTGTAGGAAGAGGAGAGGACGAAGGATGGACGGAGCGGTCGTCACGCCGATGACGGAGTGAAGCATCAGCTAATCAGCAGCGACGAAGAGGAAGCCTCAGCAGCGTGAGTACCTCAGACTGGCCCTCATGCCAGCCTGGTTGGATCATTTAATCAGGCTAAATTCATTAAAAAAAAAAAGGAAAAAAAAAAGATGATTGATAATGAGTTTTACAGTAAAATTGTGCAGATACACCAGATGACACAATGGAACACACGGGTAATTACCAAAGCACGACCTGATGCTGTAAACAGCTGCAGAGATAAACCAGATAAACCTGCAGAGCCACACGCACATAAACACAAAACACTCATGGGTCCGTGGTAACTGTGGCGATGCAAACCAGGCTCAAGTTAATGGCTGCAGCAGTGAGAGCCAGACTGTACTTGGTAGCACTGTAACCGATCCACACACACACACAAAGTCACACACAAAGTCCAGTGGTTAAGGACAAAAAAGACTTTCATCATAGTCACTTTGTGTCTGTGTGGAGCTCAAACAGAGTCACACTCTTCATATGTCAGGAATGGTTTCGGTATGTAACCAGCTCCACCTGAAGTAAACACTGGAGGTCAGATCAGATTGTTATGAGCTTATGGTCCTGGCTCACGCAGATCAGCCACAACATTATGACTCAAGCGTCTGTCTTCTTTATAGACTTTGTTTCTCACAAGTGGACTGTAAATAAATAAATGATATCCAGGCCACAGAGGTTTGTACAGGTCGGCACAGAAGGCTGAGACAGCTGACGTACACCCATCAGCCACAACATTATGACCACTGACAGGGAGACGTGACTGTTAAAACCATCTTGTAACCATTTAATGTTCTGCTGGGGAAACTTTTAGACCTGGTGTTCAATCATGTGGCTTTTACTTAGCACCTAGACCAGACCAGGCACCGACACCCCACCGTAGCAATGACACTCCTTGATAGTAGCAGGATGCAGCCTAACACAGACACAAAAAAAAATATGACCTGGCCTCCAAATTCTATGGATCCCAACATGATCAAGTATCTGTGGGATGATCCACTATAAAGGCCCCTCCCTGCAACCCATAGGATCCAAAACCAGACACCACAAGACACTCTCAGAAGACCCACGTCCATTCTCTGATGAGTCCCCGCAAGGGAGACCTGCACAGTATTAGGAGGTTATGCCTGATCGTTGTGCCTGTATTGATATTGGCTCCCATTCTATAGATTTTTTACTTGAAAATCATTTGTTGTTTGCAGAATCTTGCAGCTTTTCCCAGCTTTACCGTTTTGTAACGTTGTCTTTGTCCTTTTCGTTTGTAAGATAAAACTTTATTGATCGATCCCACCGGGGAAATTCAGATGTTACAGCAGCACAAGTCAAGAAAAAAAAAAAAACAGTGACCGGAAAGAAATTAAATAGCAGGCAGCAAAGAACATTAAATAGGACAAACACAACAGTGCACAAAGTGACAACAGTTTTTTGTGTCTTTCTATCATCATCCTTTTTTTAGCCTCCCTAAAACTGACCCAGGCGATGCGATGGAAGAGAAAGAGTCTGCAGATGAAGCGTCACTGAAGGAGCGGCATGAGCAAACGTCTGCTGCAGAGGAAAAGAAGGTTCGTTTCCCTTCTTTTTTTAATATGAAAGATGATGCATATTAAATGTTTAACGTCACAAAAGAGCATCTTAAAAAAAAAAAAAAGAAACGAGCTTCATAAATCTGGAAGGTCACATTCTTACCACCACGTACATGAGCCAATTCCAAAACTGTTACTCACCTTAGCTCTGGCTTTGTTTCCCTCTGGTCTGGTAGAGTTTAGTTCATCCTTCCTGAAGTTGATGTGCAGTTTATAATTCATGTCACAGATGTCCAGGTTTTGCAGCACACGCATTCTGTAACTAATCTGGATAAAATTATCTTATTTCATGACCCGGATTTTAAACTGAAAGTAGCGGAGTTATGTCCACATACTTTCCCGACGGAGCAGAAGACGTCACACCGAGCTCTGGTGTTGATTAAATCCAGACCACCGGTTTAGAGTTGCACTTTCACACCCGGCCGGCCTCACCCTCTCCTCCCAAATCAGCACTCCCTCGTGACCTTTGACCTCTCTGGAGGGTGCCTGCTGTTATTCCGGCTGCTGGAAAACAAATTGAGATACAAGATAGATACACAATGTCTAGTATACAGGGAACTGCCAAAACATTATGACCATTGGCAGGAGAAGTGAATAACATTTAAACCAAATTGCTACAAAGTGTTCTGCAGGGAAATTTTTGGACCTGGCATTCATTCATGTGGATGTTACTTAGACATGAAGCCCCCACCTAGACCAGACCAGACCCCCCCCCAACCCCATGGCAGGATTCAGCCTTACATAGACACACAAACACCCTCAGAAGGCCCATGTTGGATTGCAACTTTAATGGCATCATAAATATCACGGCCGGTAATAAAAAGATATTTCCCTCTCTCCTTCCTCCTCTCTTCACCAGTCCTCCAGTCTTCTCTCTGACACCGTTCTCCCAATCAGCAAGAACAGAGAAGCCTCTCCTCCTCCCAGTCCTCCATGCCAGTCCTCCTCGTCCTTGCTCCAGCGCCAAGACTCAGGACCTCACGGGATCAAGGGAATCTTAAAGAAGAGCCGCTCCACCAGCGTGGAGTCGGACCAAAGCGAGGGCTCCACGCCTGATCACGGGCCGCCGGTCCGGCAAAGCAGCGTCACCCTGAGCCACCCTGAGAGTGAAGAAGAGGAGGATGTGTTGGAGGAGGAGGAGGAGCAGGAGCAGGAGCAGGAGGAGGAGGAGGAAGAGATGGAGTTCGACAAAGTTGACGAGTCGTTAACGGAAGACGTCACAGACGGAGGGAGCTTCAGCGTTAACAGGCAACGGGAGGAGGACGGCAGCAGGAGCAGCGGCAGCAGTAGGGGAGGGAGCTTCAAGGAGGTGCGCAGCCCGTCGCCTGATGAGAGTCTGGAGAGGAGCTCCTCGGTGTCCGAAGATGTCGAGGAGCTGGAGAGCAGCTTGGAAGGAAGTGTGGGCTCGTCTCTGAAGCAGAGGTCAGGATGCACTCGTTTAATAAGGCCTACGTGCACAAAGATGCCGCCTAGGGCTGGGTGGTGTGATCAAAAATGTACATCACAGTATTTATGTTTCATGCATAATCACATGTTCACAACATTTTCTACTGGTTTAGAGAGGAATTAATGCAGCAGATTGACTAAGGATGGACTATTTTACTGTGATGATGAGTAAACATTGTAGAATAATCCCACATTAGTAGTAAAACAGGTTTCAATGGCCCCGTGTTAGCACTGACTGCTAATGTGGAAATCTGGGGACATTTACAGCTCAGATATATCACGGAAGCTGGGGCTCTGGCTTTCCTCAGCTGGTGGAGGAAGTAGAGACGCTGTTGAGCCTCCTTAGCCAGTGATGCCTTGTTGGTATCCAAGGAGAGGTCCTCTGTGACATGCACACCCAGTAACTTGGTGCTGCTCATCCTCTCTACAGCAGCACCGTTAATGGACAGAGGAGCAGGCTGGGTGTGAACTCTCCTGACGTCCACAACAACCTCTTTTGCCTTGTCCACATTCAGAGAGAGATTGTTGTGTGTGCACCAACTGTCCAAGTGGTTCATCTCACTCCTGTGGTCCGTCTCATCCCCATTGCTGATGAGACCCACCAGAGTCGTATAATCTGCAAACTTGATGGAGTTGATGGAGATGGAGTTGTGCAGTCGTAGGTCAGCTGTCCTCAGGCCTTCCTCATCCCGAATCTAAAGGCAGCGTTCCAGACCTTCAGTAGCCTGTAGACCTCCCCTGTCAGCCACAGCTTCTGATTTGTGTGGACAGTTGATGGACTTAGTTGTGGTGACATCATCCATGCACTTGCTGATGTAGGCAGTTACTGTCTGTGTGTACTCCCGGAGGTCAGTGGCAGAGTTGTGGGCGGCAGCATGTTTGAATATGTCCCAGTCTGTGGTGGAGAAACAGTCTTGAAGTGCCTCTAAGGTAACAGTGCACCAGAAGTAGGGCGAACAATACGTATGGGATTTAAAGAAGTGTAGTATTACCCATCTGGTTGTTGTTTGAAATCGCGGTCTGCCGCGTGAACAAGTCTTGTTTATTATGTGATGTACTAGGTTAACCGGAAAGGGGGCCATATCAACGTGGTATTAACCCACTGAAAAGACACATATCGCCACCTAGTGTGGAGGAGGAGGACATGTTCCCGTCAGTTATTCGATTTTCTTGGCTTCATGTAAACTGGGACAAGGACCACATTCAGAAAGTCGAATTCCAAGCATAGCTCGATTAAGAGAGATGGTTCCTTCTCTGTGGGAGGTAAAAACATTGTCCAAAGAGTTATTTCCCCGTGTTGGAAAGTTAATTTGCTGACATGACACAGTCTTGGGGTCAGCATGGTTGAAATCCCCAGGAAGGATGGGGAAATTATCTGGGTATCTGGGTGGGCTGTCTGCTGCTCACTGATGTGTTGGTATAGTTGATTCAGTGCCTCACTCCTGTTGTTGTTGTTGGAGTTGGGGAGGATATAAACAGCCACAAGCAGTATGGCCGTAAATTCCCTCGGTAGATGGAATGGCCGGCACTTCAGAACCATGAACTCCAGCAGTGGTCAACAGTGTTTACTGACCAAGACGGCATCACGGCACCAGGCAATGTTGATGTACACAGAGAGCCCGCCGGTGTTGGTCTTACCTCCCTCGACGATAGCTCTATCTGCTCGGTAGCATATTAGCATGTTAGCACGCATGTCGAACGGCGTCTGAGCCATGTTTCCACAAACGCAAAAAACACAGCATCCCTCACAGTCTTTTGAGTAGAGCGGAGTAGTCGGATGTAGTCTAGTTTGTTGTCCAATAAGCATACGTCGGCCAAAACGATGGTGGGAATCGCCGGCTTAGTGTGGCTAAGCTGCTAGCCTCGCTTGGATACCTCCACGCTTACCCCCTCTTCTGTTTCCTCATACGGCGTACGTACAGGGCGGCAGTGGAAGTTGGTGTTGTTGTCGGTATCCAGAAACCCGCGGCTGCGTACTTGTAGACGTGACGGGGATGGACAAAAACCCGAAAACACTGTTTGGTCAGGACAGAGATTTTTTTTGGTGCAAGTCTTCTCGTTTTGTTGCTTCTTTTTTTGGACATTTCCATCTTCGCCACGCCTCACAATGGCATGTGTGTGTTTAGAAGCGCTACATTGAAAATAGTCTGGTCTGAAATGGTGTCTCATGGTGCAGCGTTCCAAACGCTGTGTAATAAAATATATCGTTATGCTGGTTTATTAAAAATTCATGCATGTATTCGGTATGAACCAGTATACCACCCAGCCCTAATGCATCCAGCTGGACATGTGTAACCTTTTCACAGGGCTGTTAGATCCTCCAGTTTGTTCTCAACTAGGCAGAACTTTTTTTCTGGCGTGACACCTACTCTGTGATTGGTCAGAAATTGGAAGTGGTTAATGCAGAAAAGCAGAAATGCTAGCGGCTGGTCTGCTCTGTGAGCTCCCAGATGCTAATAGTCAGAGTGTCCGCTAACATCTGAAAATAATGAGTGCCTCTCGTCGTCTATCTCCCGGATCTCCCACAATGCTTGGTGCGTGTGAAGTATGCTGCAGTATCAGGGGCCTGTGAGGACCTCCCCGGAGTCCAGCACTTGAGTTTCTCGTGCAGTATAAATGGCCACATCCTGGTTGACGGACAACATTAGCAGCCATTTAGGCTGCAGCATTGGACCTATATGTGCAGTGGATTGCCTTGTCTTTGTTGTCTTTAGACTTGCATAGACTTTATTGATCCACAAATGACATAGTTTGATCACAGTAGCTTAATTGCACATCTCTTTAGTACACTTTTGACTCCTTATGTCAAATTAGGGTTTTACCATGTCCCTAGTGAACTATGAACTATGTCCTTTGCCTTTTTTCAGATTGGCAGAGTTCAACAGTGGAGAAAATGACACACCGAAGAAGACGAAGCCGTCCAACCTGATCAACACACCGCTGTCGGAACGCTTCAACCTGCTTCAAGGTGCTGAAAATGCCTGGAAGAAAAAGGTGACTTACCCAAGTGGTTTATTTGACGAACAAACTCTCTGCAATGCTTTTATGACAGCATCTACTCAAGGGTTGTGGAAAAGTGTTGGTAAAAACTGCCATACAGTATTGTTGCAGTATGTTACAACTGTGTGTGCAGGGAGAGGGAAAAAAAAAAAAAAAACTTGGCCGTGGATATTTTTCTTCCTCTCATGCTGAATCAGCTCATTTCCCTGAGTCGCTGCCAAGAGGGTGTGAGGTTAGCAGGGCTCGGGGTGCAGCGCACATTTGGGAGCGTTGGAGCCAGAGCCAGAGATCCAGGGCTAAGCTAACCTCCCAGAGAGAACAAAGGACACACCTCCTACCCCCTCTGTACAAATAAAATCCTACACCATGACCAAACACCTGCGAGCTTTCCAAGCGGAGCCTTCCTTCCTTTGGCGGCTTTTGCGCTCTCCTCTCAGAAAGTTAGAAAAATAATTCCTTACACAAGCAAGCTTTTGTCTTCTTTGCACACTTTGTTTCTCACAAATGGACTGTATATAAACATCCAGGCCATAGAGGTTTGTACAGGTCAGCAGAGAAGGCTTAGACAGCTGACATACACCGATCAGCCTCAACATTATGACCACTGACAGTTCAGTGTTTGGCTGGGAAACTTTTGAACCTGGCATTCGTTCACGTGGATGTTGCTTAGACATGTAGCACCCACCTAGACCAGACCAGACATCTCCACCCCATAGCAATGACACTCCTTGATGGGAGCAACTCAGGAAAAAAAAAATCATGAAAAACAGCACAACGTGTTGACCTGGCTTCCAAATGCACTAGATCCCAAACTGATCCCAAACAACTCAACCCATAGGACCCAAAGTCCCCACTAATTTTTTCTAATTATCCCCCGCAGATTTAAATTTCTTTAAATACACATCAACATGACTCCAACATATTTTAGTAGAGACGTTATCTGTATGTTTATGTCTGTTATGGTTGTCTTAATATTTTAATGCAAACTGATGATAATAGTGCATATTTATAAGGCCGAGTTCAATAACACGTTAGGGGTGGGTATTGGCGAGGACTTCACGATACGATACGTATCGCGATACTTGAGTCAGGATATGATACATTACTGCGATATTATGATATTGCAATAATGTAGAGTTGCACGATATTAGCCTTAGTATTAGATATACACTATAAAATAGTATTATGACGTGGCGATGGAAGTGTGTGCAGGTCTCTATACTTAATCTTCTCCTCCCGTGTAAACAAGACCACCCTTGGTCAACACAACATTATAACCTTTGGTGCAAGTGCAGGTGGAAAAAGTCCCACGTTCCTGGAAGAGTAAATGGGCTGTAAGACTGAGGTGATGTCATTTTTATTTATACTGCTCATCTTCTGGCAGAATGTCTGTCGAGATAAGGGGGGAAGGAGGGGAGCACTTGGATTCAGATTTGGTCCAACGATGAGCTAACCTTAGAACGAAGTCTCCAAGAGGAAACCACTGCACAAGAAACTACAGACGTCCCAAAAAAAAAAAAAAAAACCTAATCCCCAGTCAGATACTGAGGGATGATGTCATTCTGTGTCCGTGTGGTTTTTCCTTCGCTGTGTCCACAAATAATCTAAGTGTTATTCACATTAATGGCACAAAAGCTTCATCTTAAACGTTCACGCGTGAGCGAGCGCCAAGCCATGTGTCCTGAGAGTCTGTGGATTCCTCTCGCTTTAATTCTCTCGGAGGTTGTTGCCTGTGAATTGGAAACGTCTGTTCACCGCCGGCTGCTACTGTAGCGCTCTGGGGAAGCGGCGTCGCACATGCCGATGATGCGCGGTGCATTCGATGACAAGTCTGCATTAGCTCTCAGTTGCATGTGACATTTCTGTTTCCCTCTCTTCTCAAATGAGAGGCCTCTTCTTAGTTTTTTTTTTTTTTTAATGTTTAAGTCCTGTTTTCTGCTTTCTGCCGTATGGTTGACGCGTGGAAGACCAGACCACGGTCAGCTCCAGATGTTTCCTGTTAGTCCTGCTTAGCTGTCCCGCACACCCCCGTGTTGTGAGATTAATTTATAGAAGAACAACCCTTCATAAGTCATAACCCGCATTGACTGTCCCGTCAATGTGTCCCCAGTTAATAATTAATCATATTCCGCGCTAACCTGCTGCTGCTGGTTCTGGCTTAAGTGTTCTTTAAAATAACGTTTGAAATTCTTTGGGGGTTTGTTCAGAGTCTGGTTTTTATATTCCAGTGATGACTAAACTGGAGTAGTTTGAGCCACAGCAGCAGCTCGACTCACGGCATTAGGACTCACCGGGAAACGTCGTCCTCCGCGAGTCCGTTCTCAGAAAATGCATCAGAGTTAATTAGCTAAAGTTCATTATCTGGTTGAGTCCAAACAACGCAATTAGAGGGTAATTTGAAGGACCCTGACTATTTCAGACTCCACCTGGAAGCTGGGTTCTCATAAATAAGAATGACTCATGCCTCCTGTGACCTCTGCTTTCTCTTAATGCCACACCCACTCTATGCCAGGGCCTGATCCGAGCCTCTCCTTTACTCCTCCCGTGCTAAATCCTGCTTTACCTCCAGCTCCAGTTTAACGTTTCCCTGCTTCTTCCTAACTTATACTTCCCACTCTCTTTTTCTTCTTCTTCTCCTCCTTTTCCCGTTTTCCCCTCCTCATCTGCAGACCCCTTTCTTTGACACCTGCTTGTCAACCTTTCCCCATCCCTTCAGGTGAGTGTGTATATATATATCTCTATATAGGGCATGCACCCATCTGCATGGACTTCTAATATCTTCTCTCTGAGCTCATATCCTCGTCCAGCTGCGTCCGAGAAGCTGCCGACAGATTAGCCCCTGCTAAATGGATGTGGTTTGGTGGTCGATATCCGTGTTAGTGCCTACGTCGTACGTACGGTAGGAAGGCAGGGCTGAGAAAAATGGTTTCCTGTGTGGTAGGGTGAGAGGTGGAGGGGTGGTGGTGGTGGTGTTGAGGCCCTTTCCTCCCCTATCCTCCCCTCCCCTCCCCTCCCCTCTCTCCTCTCCCTGGGGTCCTGTCAGGCCGAGGTATTTCCCCTCTCTGATTGACTCCAGAGATGGCCCAGCTAGCTATCAGTGGTGTGGAAGTGTGGGAGAGAGCTTCGGAAATCTAAGATGAGGCTGCAGATTACAGCTCAGCACGAAACTCTACGTACAACGTAAAAAAAAAAAAAAAAACGATATTTAAGAGTATTTAAAGAGGTTTAAAGCTGATCTTTATGATGCAAACTGTTACGTAACAGTCGAATGCCTCCGGTCGTTTTGTGTAAACCGGAGTGGGAACGTTTGCACAAGGTTTTGCACGACAGCATGATTGAACGTGTTCCTGTTTGAGCTTTTGTCTCGCATTGAGCTAATATTTGACCGAAAGATGCAACAAGAAAGAGAAAGATGGGGAAAAAAAAAAGAGAGAGAGCGCGAGTGGTTTGTTTAAGCCGGAGATTGTTTTTCTATCAACACACTTTGTTGCTACATGAGAAACTGCTGCTGCTTCGTGGATGTTTGTACAAGGTTCGCTGTGGCTCAGGACGACAATGTGTCTGATTACGTTTTATTTGTGGTGACCATTGTGGTGTTTGTCTGTGTTTGCTTTCATGTATTTGTGGGTTTCTGACTATGGGAAACAAACAAGGAAGAAAGGGAGGAAGGAAGGAAATTACCAAAGGAGGAAAGGAGGGATGAAGGAAGGGAACCAACAAGGAGAGAACCGAGGAAAGGAAGAAAGGAAACAAGGAAATTTCCAGACTTAAATTTGTTATTTAGCCTGTATTTTAGAGCATTTTCGACTATTGGAAACAAACAAGGGAGGAAAGAAACAAAGAAGGGAGGGCGATAAGGAAGGAGAGTAGGAAGGAGGGAAATGAACAAGGAAGGAAATTAAAAAAGGAGATTAATAAAGAAGGAAACAAAGAAAGATGGATGTGAACGAGGATAGAAGGGAAGAATTAAACAAGGAAGGAAGGAACAAAACAAGGAAATAGACTTTAATTAGTTATTTACCCTGTATTTTAAAAATTTCCTTTCATATATATATATATATATTTCTTTTTTGACAATTGGAAACTAACAAAGAAGGAATGGAGGAAGGAAATAAACAAGGGAGGATGGAAGGAAGGAAATTAGCAAAGCAGGAAAGAAGAAAACAAGAAAGAAGAATTAAGGAAGGGAACACAGTGAGGAAAGAAAGGAGGATGGAAGGAAACAAATGAGGAAGGAAGGGAACGAGCAAGGAAGAAACCAGGGAAGGAAAGAAGGAAAGAAACTAGGAAATTGCCAGACTGTGTTTTAAAACTCGCTTTCATATTTTTGACTGTTTGAAACAAACAAGGAACAAAGTGAGGAAGGAAAGAAGGATGGAAAGTAAGAAGGAAAGTAGGAAGGAAGGAAGGAAACAAAGAAGGGGATATATTTATGAATATTGTTGTATAAAAATGACCAGAGACATTTTTTTTATCAACCAGTTGATGCTGATTTGATGTTTAACAAACCGAGAGAAACCAGACTTATTATCATTATTGTTGTTATTATTATTATTATTATTGTGGAGGTTTTGTTCCGGTGTCTGATCTCAAGCTGGAGCTCATCATCCGTTTCAGGCCGAACATCTTTTTCTCCTTAAAGCCGCCGACATCTGTGAATGTTTAGGTGGGTTGTCGGGCGCTCAGAGCGAAGAGCCGGTGCTGTGAGTTAGAGGCTGACACTCGGCAGAGCACACACTCGTCATTCATCCAAAAAAAGAAAATTCCTCCCCGACTTTAACAATCTATGCGGATTTAGGACCTCGCTCATGTGTTTGTCTTTAACTTTAATTTCGTGCAGTAGAACCCTCTACTGTATGTTTTTGCGTCTTGAACGTAGCCTGGTGTGTGTTACACGCAGGGAATCGCTCGTTATCAGGGAAAGAAGCAAAAGCCCACGAAGGCCTATAAAACGCTTCAGATATTAAGGAGTGGAATATCATTAATTACTGTAACACGGCCACTGGGCTCCTGGGGGAGGGGGATCGGGGGGGTTAGAGGGCGGGGGCATCATTAAACCACTGGTAATTTATTTTTAATGGTCGGGTTCAGGTGCAGAAATGGCAGCAGGAGTAAATCACACCAGGACTCTGTACAGAATAACGATGTGATGGACGACCAACGTTTATATGTTTTAGTGTCACGTCTCTTTAGTGTCACGTTCTCCGGCTCTAGTGTTTTTAGTGGGAAGATAAAAAAAAACAGAAAGAAAGGAAGAAAGAAAATCCCTAAAACAGGGTTTTGTTTCTGCCTTTATGGCTGATTGAGAATCCTTCACCACAGAATCTGTTCCTCATGAAAAACTTTCCTCACGGTTACTTCACTGCATCAAACACACAGTGACCGTCTGTTACTGTAGGAGGGAAGGAAGGAAGGACACATAAGAGAAAGGAAGGAAGGACACATTCAAGAAAGGAAGGAAGGACACATACAAGAAAGGAAGGAAGGACACATACAAGAAAGGAAGAAAGGGAACAAACGAGAAAGGAAAGAAAAGAAACAAACAAGAAAGGAAGGAAAAGAAAAAATTATGGAAGGAAGGAAAGGAAACAAAGAAGGAAGGACACATACAAGAGAGGAAGGAAGGGAACATATGAGGAAGGAAGGGAAGGAGGAAGGAAGGAAACAAGAAAGGAAGGAAAGGAAACATACTAGAAAGGAAGGGAGGAAACAAGAAAGGAAGGAAAAGAAAAAAGATGGAAGGAAGGAAACAAGGAAGGAAGGAAAAGAAACGAGGAAGGAAGGAAACAAACAAGGAAGGAAGGAAAAGAAACGAAGAAGGAAGGAAGGAAACTAGAAAGGAGGGAAAAGAAACAAAGAAGGAAGGAAAGGAAACAAACAAGGAAGTAAGATAGGAAAGAAGGAAGGAAGAAAGGAAGGAAGGAAGAAAAGGAAACAAAGGAGGACAGAAGCAAACAAGGAAGGAAACAAAGAAGGACAGAAGCAAACTAAGAAGGAAACAAGGAAGGAAGGAACTTGTCATTATAATTTTCCTTTTAATAAAAATCAAAAACAAACTTACATAAAAAAATACTGATCAACTAAAAGTAACAAGTCGTCGTCACATCAGAACAAATATGAGACTTTAAAGCATCCGGACTGGTTCACCCTGAACATGAGGGACTGGAATTAAAAACAACACTTCTCCATTAATAAGTAAATAAATGAATGAGTAAATAAATGGAGCACTAACACACTGAGGTGAATGTCCCACCAGAAGTCCAGCGTGGACGTGGAGCCTAAGATGTCCCTGGCAGAGAGGATGAAGATCCTCAGGGAGAAGGAGGAGCAGTGGAAGAACAAAGGGAAAGGAGCCGCCAACGACTCGGTCCAGTTCACCGTGGCCGGACGCATGGCCAGGAGAGGTCAGCGCTGTTTAATGACGTCTCACGTTTTTCTCCCGACATTTAAATAAATAAATAATTAAATAAATAAAAGGGGGCGTGGCTAATGCATGCTGAAAACATGCTGTTCTTTCAGGTGTCACTTCAGAGGAGTCGCCCATTATCTCCCTCAAAAAGTGTAACGCCACCCCCGTGAAGCCCCACGATGGTACGGTCCGATGAATGAATGAATGAATGAATGAATGAATGAATGAGTTATATTTAGATTGTTTGACTGGATGTTAATGTGTTTGTGTCTCCGCTGGACAGAAATCTCCAGTAGAACAGACGTGAAGGTGGAAGGAGACAAACGCCTCGACAAGCTGGAGTCCTTCCTGGACAAGCTCCACAATAAAGGTACAGCGTCCCCCGTCCGTCCCCCCCTGTCCCCCGCCCCGTCTTCCCCTGTTTGACGTCCTGGTTCCTGACACGCTGCTCTGTCTGTGCTCGTCTCAGGTGTGAGCAAACACAAGACGTCCACCATCGAGGTGACGGCTCAGACCGAGAAAGAAGTGATGACGCTGGACGACGACGAGACGTTCGGTAACTTCTACAAGTCCATCTCCTACTCGTCCTACACGTCCCACGAGTCCACGGTGGTGGTGACGGACGAGGACCTGAGCCAGATACAAGCAAATACTCCAAAGTGAGTTCAATCAGGACGGGACGGATGGACTCTGGGTTTCTCCGTTACTTTTTTATTTATGTTTTTCTTTGTCCTTCCCTTTTCATTTTTCCGTCTTTATTACTTTATTCTTTCTGCCTGTCTCTGTCTTTTCTTTCTGTCATTTATTCTCTTTCTTCCTGTAACGGCTGTGAGTATTTTACTGAGTTGTGTTGAGTCTGTGAGTGTTTATTTTATTTTATTTTATTTTCCTTCCATCCTCAGACTAACTTCCTCCGTAGCTGAACATAAACGCGCCGTGCGTCCCGCCCGGAGGAACCAGGGCTCCAGGAACCCTCTGAAGGCTCTGGCCGCCCGGAACGACATCCGGCAGGTTTACACGGAGCAGAGGCTGAACGTGGCCTCGGTGGAAACCAAGAGGATCCAAGTGGAGAGAAGTGAGAGTCTGGGATTTAATGGAACAGTAACAATCAATATGCGCAGTATTTTAATGCACCTCAGGTTCCCATCAGCTGATGCTTTCTATAAGTTAGTTGTACTTAAATATTCTCAGGGTACGAGCAGATTTATTTGTATCCTGAAGGAAATTCGTTTAGCAGCAGACACCAACATCAACAGAAACAATAACCACAATGAAAGTAATAAAAATACTATGAATAAAAACGAGACACACTAGAGTGAAAGGCAGAAGTGCAAACCTGAGACGAAGAAATGAGAAGTAAAAACGACGTGTGAAATGTTTGCATGTGTGGAAGATCATAGTAAACGTGATTAGCGTTCGTTTAACAACAGAGATCTGTATGAAGACTCTCAAAAGTCAAAGAGTTAAATTGAATAATGCAAACTGTGATTAGTTTTCTTTTTACTTGTGCACTGAAGTTGTGACTCTTGCAAACCTTCTCCGCCCTGAAACTTGTTCATATCAGTAAAAGCAGAGTGTGATCATGCAGTAAATACATCCCAGACGAGTTCATGCTGCTTTTTAAGAAAGAAACTTGAAGCTGCTTCCAGTCTGCAGACAAACCTGGCCCAGGACGTTAAGCCCGTCTATGGTGATGAGGATGGAACAGACGAACAGACCCTGGACACGCCGCCTCCTTATTTGTGGCATCCTGAAGCGGCGGCCAGAAGGGAGGAGGTCAAACTCCTTAAAAAGTGGATAATAAGTTCAGCCTTGTTCCTTAACTGCTTAAAGTAAACATCCCGGAGCTGGGCGAGCTGCACTCCTATCAGCTTACTTGCAGTTTTGATAAGCTTTGTTTTTACTAGAGAGAGAGTGAGGAAACCAAACCAGGCCACACAGCAGTAGGTGGTAGGTAAGAACAGACTCAGTGAAGCACTGATCCAACAGAGGCATTAAAACTCTTATGAAAAACAGACGCTGCTGGACCTTTTACGCTCATGGTATTGTGTTATATTTACACTAAAGGCACCACAAGTTTCTGTTCATGTGTCTTTCTTAAAAAGCAGCATCAGTTCTGTGTATTTACTGCATCATCACACTCTGCTTTTACTGATATGAACCATTTTCCTCAATTCACCTTTTAGGTAGGTGTACATAAATAAATGTCAGCGAAAGAAAAGAAGGGCTTAGTTTTAGAGTCGACCTTAGTGCATAGTTTAAAAAAAAATAAAATTAATCATAGTTTATATTATTCACTTTAACTCCTTGGCTTGTGTACAGACATCCCTCATATCTGCCAGGATGTGGTTAAAGCCAGAGGAGATTACTTTGAAGAAAGAAAGAAAAACCCAAATACCTGATAATTATAGTAAAAACGCAAAGTAAACCGATGACACTATGCTCTTTCATGTACTAATTTGATCTTTCCTCCAGACTTTTGTCCTGTAGCTGTAGATTCTGTGACGATCTCAACCTTTTAACCCCGAGTTACAGTGTGAGGAGCGCTGCTTATTTACTGCTGTTTGCGTTTATTTCTGCGTTCACTTGTTCTCTCTAGAAATTCTTCAGCCTAGTCCTGACCTCAGTGACCTCTTTCAGTGTTTACACAAGAGGAAGTGTTGCACCGCAGCTACGTAACAGCAGCCTAGTATAGCACACACGAGAGAAGAGACGTCTGCTGAAACTCGCCTCTGTTTTGTTCCGTTTGTAGCTCGTCAGGTCAAGCGCTGAGGTTTCGCTCTGTAAATGTTCTTCTCTGGTCTCTCTTTCCCACCTCAGTGGCCAAACACTCCAACCTGGCTGACGTGGCCTTGGCCGGGCTCGCCAGCAAGGAGAACTTCCGCAAGGTCAACCTGCGCAGTGTGAAGTCCACGGATGTTGTGACCAACAACAGCGCGGTGCCCTTCAACAAGCTCATGCTCATTCGCATCAAAGGTCAGAGGTGCTTCTGCTTCCGGTCACAGGGAAGCGGCTCAGTAATGTGAAAGGTGTTAAATGAGGCTGAAAGTGAAAAAGCTGCTGGTCGTCTGCAGGTCGGAGGCACGTCCAGGTGCGTCTGATGGAGCCCACGGCAAAGTCTCTGAACAGCGGCGACTGCTTCCTGCTCATTACGCCCAAGCACTGCTACATGTGGAGCGGAGAGTTCGCCAACGTCATTGAAAAGGCAAAGGTAGCGAAATAAGTCGGGGTCGTCTTTATGTTTTATCTTCTGTCCCAGACACTCAGTCAGTGGAGTACCAAGGTTCACCATGCGTTCAGTCCTTTTTGTGCCCAAGACCTAGTAGCTATACACCAATCAGCCACAACATTATGACCACTGACAGGAGAAGGAAATAAACCATCGTGTGACAATACAGTGTTCTTCTGGAAAACTTTTAGATTCATTGGTGTGGATGTTACTTAGACATGTAGCCGCCACACAGACCAGACCAGACCCCACTGACACTCACATAACCTCTGTTCCATTGACTCGGTATGAGCCAGTTGGAGGCGAGAGGAGGAGGAGGCGAGAAATGCGTATCAAATAACATCTTAATCCCATTTCATGCCTTATTTAGTTGAGGCTTTGCACCTGAATTGAAATGATTCCACCTCGTAATGAGTCTATATTCAACACCAAATTGTCCGTAAATGTCAGAAGCGTGAGCGTGTTGTTCTGTTTGCACGTCATCGCTCTCATAGGCTTAAAACTTATCTGAGTGACACTCCTTGACGGCAGCAGACATCCCCAGCAGGATGCAGCATGACACACACACACAAACATAAAAACACTTCAGGAATAACTCAAAAAAAACAAGGTGTTGATCAAGTGTCTGTGGCCCGATATTAGGAAGGCGGTCATAATGTTATGCCTGATGGGTGCGTGTGTGTGATGTGGTGCAGGCATCGGAGATGGCGTCGTTCGTTCAAGCCAAGAGGGATCTGGGCTGTAAGGCCCCTCAGGTGACGGTGCTGGAGGAGGGCATCAACACCGAGAGCAAATGGGCCAAAGAGTTCTGGAGTCTTCTGGGTGGAAAGACCAAATACAGAGGTAAAAAAAGGACAAAGGGAAACGCCCACGCAGGTGCTGATCTCCGTTCAGCTTGCACTCTTTTCTCTTTAGAGCTCTGTTTATCCTTTCTTAACACCGAGGTTTGAGGGGTTGGTTGATGGGGGATTATCCGTCTGCTCGGCCTCCTGCCACGCCAACACATGCTCAGCTTGTCTTTTGTCCTGCGGATATTCTGTAGGGGCCGGAGAGCCAGAGGAGGACGAGCTGTATGAGAGCGGTGTGGTGGACTCTAACGGGGTCTACAGGCTCCAGGGAGACAAGCTGGTGCCTCATGAAGAGGCCTGGGCCTCCATCCCCAGCGTGACCTTACTCGACTCTAAAGAGGTAACGCAGCTCATACGTTAGCGAGGATTTGATTAATGACGAAAACAAATCTGAAACGCTTGATAACTGTATCTATTGTTTTGCTTTCTCTCTATCTCTTTCCTCCTGCTGCTAACGCCAGGTCTTAGTGTTTGACTTTGGCAGCGAAGTGTACGTGTGGCATGGGAAAGACGTGCCCCTGGGCGACAGGAAAGTAGCGGTGAAACTGGGCAAACAGCTCTACAGCGGCAGCTACGACTACAGCAGCTGCAGAGTGAATCCTTTAGACGCCTCCTGCACCAACAAGGATGTGGCTCAGTGAGTATGAGAGCAAGCTGACGTGCATGTTATCGGACTGTTGGTTGTGTTGTTGTGACTCCTAGTGGTTGTTCACTGTTACTACTAGTGGTTGCACAGACTGGTCGGCTTCACTGCTTTAACCTCCTGACCTTTAGTTTGATATGCATGTTTAATTTCTCCATTTCTATTTATTTGAGATTAGTAGAACTATAAAAAATAAGCATTGTCTTTGAACAGGAAATAGGTTTTGGAAAAAAATTATGTCCTCAAGTGTGGACACAGGGATTATTTCACTCAGTATTATAATAGAGTCCCCAATATGTAGCAAAATATGAAACCATTATTTGCAAGTCTGCTTTTGCACAGCAGTGTTGACACATGAAAATTAATTCCCAACATCCTCAATCAAGTACTTGCTAATTTGCGGAAGTTATAGCTATTGAAAGAATTGTCATAATAAACTAGAAAAGTTAATAATAATAAATAAGCAAGTTTCAACTGTTAAATCTGATGAGCTTTTCTACCTTCTCCACTTTTGTTATGTGATCAGCTGCAGAATGAATTTGCTGAAATTAACGTTTTTAGACCAACTAATATTTAGCTAAGAGGATAAAATAACGACATGGACGCCTCCTAGAAGACGAAGAAGTAGAAGGTGAGGAGTTCAGGGGGTCGTTGGTTCATCAAGTTTGTGGAAATATTTCGCTAAAGATGAAGTAACAACTTCGCCCAACGCCCTGTAGTAACAGAGAGAAGGAGGCTGCTTATTAAGCAATTTAATAAAGTTGTTAGACCTTTAGCTGCTACACTATCCCATGTAACAACATGATGTGGAGGACTATTAGATGCTACTGATGGTGCTGAGGTGCAGCCTGTTTTTATACAGGCTATACATAAAAAAACAGAAAACTCAGAAAACTTGGTTGAGATCCAGCTGCAGCTGTTGCTGCATTCAAGACAACTTGAAAACATTAGCTAACGTTCATCAAACGGTGACAATACACCAAACTTATCTTTTCCCCTCTGAGTTAACCTGTAGCTGTGAGATCGGAAGTCTGGAATTTCCAATATAGAATATAGTGTTCTTATTTCCAAGCCTTCTTGAACAGATCATCCAGGCTGGCGTTTATTGTATTCTATGTATAAACTGAAACTGAAATAAATGGTTGCTAGAATATTACTTGCGAGATGTCTGCAGCTCTCGGTATGTAGCTCATGAGTTGTCTGTTCTCATCATTCATATTCAGGTCAAGAATAGAGATTCCATCACATAATAGTTGTCTTTTGTGTGTCTTTTTATTTTTTTTATTCAGGCAGGGGGAGAGTCGTCCGAGCTGGGCTCTGTTCGGCCGTTTGTCGGAGCACAATGAGACGTCCCTGTTCAGAGAGAAGTTCCTGGACTGGGCCGAGAGGAAGAAAGAGGAAACGGCTCAAACAGAGGAAATCAAGGTAGATGAACTTAGACCGACTTTATTGGTCCACACGCAGCCGCACATAGAAAACACTCTTAAGAAACTGGCAGTAAAAAGAAAACTAGGTGTGAAATAAAAGTAAATACACATTATATAGATATAAAAGATAAATAATCCATTCTCAATGTACCACCAGTGAAGGCTTTCATAAATCTGTTTAGATTTATTTGTAGTTGGTGTTATTGGTGCAATTTAATTTAATGTTGAAGTAATTTCAAACTAACCAAAGCCCTTGTGTTGGCTCAGAGCCCCGTTCACTCCACCACGCGCCCCCCTCTGGAGCAGGAGCTGCATCCGTGCGACGCCAAAGTCCTGCTGGACAACGAGCCGGAGCCGGTGAAAACGCTCCTGGAGGGGGTGGACGTGCAGCGGGGCCACGGCCTGGTGCGCACGGAGGACGGGCGGCAGGCGGAGCTGGCCACCGTGGACGTGGAGGCGTGGCACATCAAGGAGCACGGGGAGGAGGAGCTGCCCAAAGAGAGTCTGGGCCAGCTGCACGACGGCGACGCCTACATCATCCGCTGGAAGTACTCCATCACCACGCTCGGTGGGTCACGCGCTCACGCAGGAGGATGCCGACTTTAAAAAGGGTAAAGAGGTTCAAATGTGTGTGTTTTTTTTTTTGGTCTGTTTTGTCAGTGGGGAAGCGGCAGAAACCTGGAGAGCTGAGCGCCGGAGCTCCTGGAAGAGAGAGGGTGGCTTGTTTTTTCTGGCAGGGCCGTCACTCCAGCATCAGCGAGAAGGGAACCTCGGCTCTGATGACGGTGGAGCTGGGCAGCCACAGGGGCTCACAAGTGAGTACTGAGACATTCACGGTCACTTTTCAGTAGCAGGGATGGAGACTTCGGCCAAGCCTGAGGGAACGCGTTGACGTCACGCCGTGAAATGTATCGGTAAATACAGAGAGACCAGGAAAAATGTGGATTATCAGATCAGATTAATGATAAGTGGACTCAACAATGATCCATAGGAACTAGTGTGGATGTGGAAAAAGTGGATCAGCCTCAGTTTCAGTTAGTTTTAAATCATTTCAGTTACACAAGAATAAGAATAAAATAATTTAAAGTATAAAAAATGTACAGTCCAGTCTACAGTTACATGTACATACAAGCATTTACATACAGATATTTCAGATAAAGTCTGTGCATTCAGCCAGACTATTTACTGTTAGACAGCATAATTATCTGACACTAAATGTGAACCACAACTTCTCTTTTCTTTGGCAGATATCTGTAAAAATATATCTCTGACTGACTTTCACGTCTGTTGGTTCAGTCAATTACGCAACTCTTCACTTTTTTTTTTTCATTTCATAGTTTAGACGCTATTAAAGCAAATTAAATTCAAACTAATGCTGCTAATCTCCATGATCATCTGTCACTTTTTTTGTGGCTGTAACCATGGAGACTTCGCTTGTGGTGACGTCGCATTCATACCCTATTTATTTTAGGTCTGCTCTGAACCAAAACCACGTCGCTGCAGCGTTACGACGACTTGTTCTTCTGTTTTGATGATGGTGTTTAGTGTCACAGCTGCCAAAAATCTATGTAGCAGAAGAACCAAAGTCATGTGACTAAACATGTCTGCTGAACTTTGCTCTGGAAATTAACAGAAATTTGTAAATTATGCAGGATAGAGATGTGATGAAACACTCAACTCAAGATTAGATACAATTTCTGATACTGGGTTAACGATACAGTTGTCTTTTTAACAGAATGAACTTGCAGATAAATTATGACTGAAAAGATTCCTTTAATTATTTCTCAGACAAAAGACTGTGCAGTGAATACATTTTTAAACATATCTATTTAGATATATAAAAACTAAAAAAAAAAAGTTTTCTCTTTTAAGAAATTGTGAACTCAAACATAGATTTAACCCTCTGCTGTTTAAAAGGGGCACTGGATTCATTTTTTTTTGTCTCGGCTGATTTGAATTGTCACATTTGTATTGATTTTGCATCGTTGCTTCCCTAAAGTTTGATGCTAATGTTTGATGAGGTCGTAGTAGCTTATCGTCATTTAAAACTTCCTACAAAAACAGCAAGAACAAACACTGGACGCTGCGTTTAAAAGAAGAGAAAAGTTTCCTGGAGACTAATCTTCCAGAGAGAGGGTTAGGTAGTTTATGGCAGCGCTGGAGGTCTAGTACATTTCTGGAGTAGAGAACACAAGGTACAAGCTCCTCTCTACACACTACATTAACTCTGACCTCAAGATTTATTGGACTGAATCCAGTCGACTCCCGGAGAAGACAAGAAAAGACTTTAGGACTCTACAGGAGACCAACTTTAGGACTTAATATTATCAGATCTAGTGGCAAAAAACTCAATCAGGACATCTGTAGTGAGTAGTTTATCTTTCCTCATCATCTTTGTTCTCCTCTTCTCCTTCTTCTGTCCAGGTGTTGGTGAGTCAAGGCAAAGAGCCTCCGTGCTTCCTGCAGCTCTTCCAGGGAGGTCTGATCATCCACAAGGGGAGTAGAGAGGGAAGCGTTAACAACACAGGTACAAACCACAAACAACAACAAGAAGCTCCGTGTTTCTGCTGATTCACGTTAAATACTGTAAACTCGTCCTTAGCGGCTACAAGAAAGGAAACTAAGAGGTCGAGTCACAGCAGCACCATAGAAAGAAAAGAGGATAAAAAATAAATCTATCAAGATTCATAAACAAATTCACGTACAAACATACGGCCCGGGGGCCATCTGCTGATCATAATTTTTCCCCTACTAACTAAACAGCAATGAGTTACATTTATTTTTCTGCAGAAATTTCAGAGTTGTTCATAAAATGTGTTGTAAAAATTAAAAGTAAACATTTAAATAATGTACTACTGAGTTATCATTATTTACGGGTTATCATTTTATTATGTTACTAGTCCTTCCCCCTTGAAATTAAACTGTATGTGCCCGCCCCCACAAGCTAAACTGTCTCTAAAAGCAGATGTGCAAATGGCATAAAGTCAGTTTTAATAAATAAATAAATATACGTGTAACCATGCAGATGTTGCATATAAACAGAGTTATCAGGGTGCACATGTTGTTGGTGTCCAGGGTGCTGGAGGCTGTTTTGTGTCCGTGGGGAGGCCGAGGTGGAGGCCTCCCTGGTGGAGGTGGACTGCCAGCGAGCCAGCCTGCGGTCCCGGGCCAGCCTGGTGCTGCTCAACGCTAAGACGGAACGTCTTTACCTGTGGCATGGATGCAAAGCACATGTAGGCGCCAGAGAGGTGGCAAAAAGGGCTGTGGACAAACTAACCCAGAGGTAAGACACGCGCAGAGAGGAGCTGATGAGCGAATGGACGATGGAGGGGCTGATGGTTTTCTGTGTCTTCAAAGGTGTCCCTCGGAGTTGGGACTGAGCAGCGGCAGCAGTGTGAAAGTTGAGGAGGTGGAGGAGGGATCTGAACCTGCAGAGTTTGTGAAGGCTCTGGGTTCACAGGATAAGAAAGCGTACGACTGTATGCTTCAAGGTACGGACCAGAACTCTCAGACGGCTTCAGACGACCTTCAGTTCACAGAAAAATAATAAGTTTTCTTCTGCAGATCCAGGAAAATACAACTACACTCCCCGGCTCTTCAGGCTGAGCGCCAGCTCTGGGGTGTTTGAGGGGGAGGAGCAGCTGTACCCCGCCCGGGTAGTGGAGGGAGTCATGGCGCTGCCTTTCCTGCAGGACAACCTCTACTCTGTACAGCAGCCAGGTAACACAGTCACCTGGAGGGTGCTATAATTCATATCAGTGCTGTCAAACTGACTAAAACCTTCTAATCAGATTAATCGCGAGTTAAGTATGGATTAATTTCAATTAATCGCGATTAAATATAATTTAATCTACGGTAATCGCGTTTCATTTTGCATGAGCTTATTTACAGTCTCTCACACGGAACGGTGGTTGCAGCCAGCATTACCAGTTTGTCTTTGTCTTGGTTTTTCTTGGTTTGTCTCCAGCTGTTAGCCACGTTAGCCCAAGTGCTAGCAGAATCCCTGACTAACGTATGCTTGGCTTCGTTATTGTGCTATGTTAAGCTGTAAGTGCTTCCTTCAGAGTGTGAAAATACTTTGTGGCCCCACTGTTCCGTCTTGTTTTTAAAATTATGACCCTTAAAAAGTCTTAAAAGGTAGTAGTATCCCCAACTTTACGAGGTCTTAAAATTTGAAGCTATTTTTGAGTTAAATTTTGATTTGGAGCCCAAAAACATTGTAAAACTGTGTAAGTTTCGCTCTCGGTGCACATTATGAACACACCTATGTCATGACATCAGCCGCATGGCCACAGTTAGCCACCACTAGCGGCAGCTATCCATTGCTAGCTATCATGCCAGTTGTGCCACTGCAACTGCAAACCTGTCTGACTCGGGCTTTTGCCTTTATTTTATGTATGAAAAATGTGTTGGTGCTGTTAACTTTAAGCACCACCAGTGCAATAGAAATTTTAAGAAAGACTTTTTTTCTTCTGTGTTTGTTTTGCTCTACAACAAAGTGAAAGTATTTCTTATCCAATTACTCGTTAAATCGGTGGAATAAATGACAAATGTCTGATAGTGGTCTTACACTTTATCGGACTAAACTAAAACTGATACCATGAAGTCGAAACATATTGAGAAGGTCTTAAAAAAGTCTTAAAAAGCTGTTGAAATTAACTTCAAGATTCTTGTACATACTCTGTCTGCTGAAGACGTGTTAATTGAGTTTTTAATCACATTAATCATCATGATGGATTAATCCGGGTTAATTTTGACATCCCTTCAGTTCATAGAGTTCATAAATTTCCTATTTAATTGCTGCTTCATCTCTTTCCCTGCAGCCCTGTTCCTGCTGGACAACCGTATGGAGGTGTATCTGTGGCAGGGCTGGCAGCCGGAGGACTCGCAGTCCACCGGATCGGCAAAGATGCGCTGGGACAACGAGAGGAAGTGTGCAATGGAGACGGTGCTGCAGTACTGCAAAGGTTAGCAGCACCGGAAACCATGTGTCCTTTTATAGCAGCGGGCCCTTTTTTTATTATTCAGTGTTCGATGGTTAAATGGGTCGTTTGACACTATACAGCCTGGCTGCCCAATTTGGGGATGAATTTTATTTGACACTGTATAATTTTTTCAGAATCTGCACTCGCTCTCATTAAATAGACATTTGGGCACCCTGCTGCACAGCTACTTTATCTCGGTCTGTGATTCATTTAATTTAACTCCCTCCTCCAATCCTGGATTGTGACTTAACAGAGAAGAATCCTCGGCGCCCCCCTCTGGCCTATCTGGTCCTAGCAGGCTGTGAACCCCTGACCTTCACTAACATCTTCCCGTACTGGGAGAAGGACTCCAGCGTCGCTTCAGGAGTGGGTGGCTTTTCTTCCTCCATCACTTGATATAATCTTTATAGGAACCGTGTTTCAGTTTTGCATTTCTCTCCCTACTCTTAAGTTCTGTTTATATATGTTTGTGTGTGTTTGTTCTCAGGTCGACAGCTCCAAGAGCAAAGTGATCCTGGTGAAGGAGGCTCTGTCCAACCTCAGTAAAGAGCAGTACTCCATCGAGGAGCTGACCAGGAAGCCTCTACCAGAGGGAGTGGACCCTCTACGTCTGGAGGATTATCTCTCAGACGAGGACTTCAAGGTAGGACGACCACTTCCTGTTTGTCTTTCTACATAAGCAGATTAAAATCATTCTGAGATGGTGAGAGATGGATTTTAAATGTAAACTCTACTGGATGGATCAGAGGCAGAGACACAATTTCACCATGAGGGATAAATAAAGGAATATTGCTGCTGTAATTAGGCACTTATATTTTGACATTAAATAAGATCGAAAGGAAGAGAGTCCTCTCATATTATTTAATTGCAAATAATTATGCAGAGATAATTAACATTTTAATACCTAAGCCTCTCTCCTAAGTCCTCCTAGACTTTTTCAAACTTTAAAATAAGTTCCAACAATATCTGGAGCCTTTTAATGTCTGGATGTTATTAGAGTGTAATCACCTTCTGGGGGAGGAGTAAGTGAAACTACCACAGCGACACCACCCTGGCTGCTCAGGTTTCTGGAACCGGTATGGATTTTCTTCCCATTAGCGGAATCAAAAAGTCCAAATCAAAAATTGTGAGAAACGTGTTGGACTTGATCACTGTCGTTCAGTTGCACATAAAAATAAATAAATAAAATAAAATAAAAAAAAATCTTTTGAAAACTACTAGTACAAAGAAAAGTAGGAGAAAGGCAGGTGTAAATAAATAAATAAAATGAAACAAAAATAATTAAATCCGATTAAATACGCAAAAATACAACAAATTAAATCATATTAAAATATTAAAAAATAAAATAATAGTAATTAGATAATAATCAAAATCATATCATAATAATAAAATAAAATAGTATAGTATAGTATAAGCGTTTATATATAAACGTTTATATGCATAAGACAGAATGTACATGACAACACATTAAATCTGAAATGTGTTTGAGTTCAAGCTTTATTTATTTCAAATATATTTAAAAGAAAAGAAACATGGAACATATTCAAACAGAAGCGGGAGGAAGTAAAAGTTATCTAGTGCCACTGCTTCTCCAAAACGCTTCCATATTTTACAAAAGGAAAACACTTCAGTGATCTAACAAAAAAAACAATGATAACAACCACAACCAACGAGGCGAGGTAGTAATCCTTAATTTACTCTGGTACGATACTTCCTGTTTCATCCATGTGTCTTATTTTATTATTGCAGCAGGTCTGAGCCTTTATATGTCATAAAATCATAAATGTAGTTACTTGGTGTAACGTCTCTGACGTGAACTGAATGTTTTGCAGACGCTTCTTGAGATGAGTCGAGTGGAGTTCAACGCGCTGCCAAACTGGAAGCAGAAGAACCTGAAGAAGAGCAAAGGTCTCTTCTAAACAAAACTACAAACTTCTACAAAGATCAGGTTTTTTTTTTGTTGGTCTGTTTGTTTTTTTTCGAACGTTGTCCTGAAAAGTTTTTACAAATCTGTTTTTTTTGTAAAGCATTAGCAAAAGAAGCAAATGTACAATTCTGTTCAAATGTCTATTTTTAAAAAGCCAGTGTCATTTTTAAAGTTTCCCAGTGTCACTGAAATATTTTAGCCAAGAATTATGTGCAATTGTTAATCTCATAAAAAAAAAGTTACCCTTGCATTATAAATATGTAATATACCATGAATGAATGAATGAATGTGTTATTTAGTTTGTCTCTGTGTCTGTGGTAAAACTGAGGGAAGTTTTCATCATTATTTTATTTTTTTAACATTTCATGGATCAAGAAAAAAAAAAAAAACACAGTTGAAGTTGTCAAAAAAGAGTCAAAAACAAGTCGGTGCCTGGTACAGGAAAATGTTTTTACCTTTTTTAATTCCCATTCTATGAAAAAAAACAAAGAACATGAGATCCTGTTAATAATCTGTGTTAGTCAGACGTTGGTACTGGATACTTCCTGGTTCTTATAAATAATAATTGTTCCAATTATTGCAGATTCTTGGACCAAAATCTGAATCTTTGTCTCGTTCTACGTGTTTTTCTTTGTGCGTTTGTGTTGAACTTTAAAAGTATTATGTAAACCGTCATGTATTCATTCATACGTTGCAATCAGACCTGTATTATACAAACCCCCCCCTTCTCCTCCAGCTACAGGGGCCTGCTTCCATTTTTTTGGCACATAAAGTCGGCGGCGTGGGAGTGAGATGCTAATGCTCAGTATTCCCTTTTAAATAAAACACATTTTTTAAAAATGAAAGGAGTCGGGTCTTGTTTTAATGGTTTTTAAAGAGTCACTCATCTCTTAAACATCTTTTTACAGGTCAAATAAAAAACAGGAGCAGATTCATTAACCCTCTAACCAAATAAAGGTCTATATGGATCATTTTAAAGCTTATTTTGACTCTTATAACGTCCTCTGAGAGAGTACCTGAAACTTTTTAATATAAAAATTTACAACTTACTGCATGATAACAGTGTGACAAGGGTTTAAAATGAAGAAAAATGAACAAACAAACAAACAAAACAACACTTGCATACACGACAGATTTTGTCAAATTTGACCTTTTTAAACTTATTTTGACTCAAAGGTCAGAAAATGTCCTGTGACTACGTTTTTTTTTTATCATTTACTGCATGTTATAGAGTGTGATGAAGAAAAACAGAGTTAGATTTTAGAGTTTTAATTAACAGAAAAAAAACTTGAGTAACAGATTTTTATTATTATTTTATTTATTTGTTTATTCGTCGTTATTTTTAACCCTCTGTTCCCTGAAGAACAGCAGCTCTGTGTTTGTGACAGAGTTCAACACTTAAAAGAAGGATGGTGTCTTTCGTTTATTTATTTATTTTCTTCTGAAAGATGAGACGAGGTCAGAATTTATCTGTAGACTGAAAAAGATCCAGAAAATAGCAGGATGAGACGGGAAGAAGAAAAAAAAAGAAAGATGTCGCGATGTTCCCAGGAGACGTCTCAGGAGAATGGAAACGATCGGTTCTGGCGCTGTGATGGTCCCTGGAGTCCTCCTGGAATACTTTATTGATCCTTCAAGGAAATTCTCACATAAAGTGACGGCTGCAAAATACAAACAGAATAAAGTAACACTATACGTTATTTTTATATATATTATTGTATTAGTGCAACACTTACAAAGGATTGAAACTTCTTTCCTCAAACGATGCAACAACTGAAACAAAGAACGTACACAACTAAAATAAAAAAAGAAATCTATACATATATAAAAATAAAAGTCCTGAGCTGAGCTTCCTGGCAGCCTGATGGATCGTTGGAAAATATACATAAATATATATATGAAAAAAATATATACACTATAAAGTATAGTATGAACAAAAATTCTGCACATGTACTAATACTGCACCAGGAAATTATACCACCTTGATTACTGTGATGCTTAATGGGTTATTAGATTATTAATGGTTTAAAATGTAGAAAAACACAAAAGCGGGATTTGATTTGAGAGTTTTAATGAACAAAAAAAAAAATAACTAAAACTATAATTATTACATTTGAAAAGTATAAAACTATTGACAATAAACACTAAGTGTCTGGGGTTAATTTAGACATATTAAATTTGATCATCTATGTTTTCTCCTTCTCCTTTATTATAATAATAATACTCATTTTTATTTATATTGGCCTCTCAAGTCATCCAAGGATTCTCACAACAGTTAAAACAGATTAGACCAATCAGAGGACGATGGTGAATGTTGTGTTCGCGTGTAACCACCAGAGGGCGCTGCCTGTTCAATCTTCACTCTGTAAAAGTCGTTTTTTGTTTTTTTAATATTAAATCTCTGCAGCGTTTTAGGAGCATAAATAGTTGATGAGCAGAAAATGAATCCTTTAAAACAAACTCGTGGAGCAAAAAGAAAGAAAAGAAAAGATATTTTATCCGTTCCTTCTGAGAGACACCTGCACATGCTTCAGGATACATGTGGAGAGCACGTTTATTAAAGAAGAGAAAAAATAAATGAATCAGCTCCTCTCTGCGTCCTCGTGTCACGTTGAAGATAATTCCAGAACAGATGGTGAGAGACCGTCGTCTTTTCCTCCGACGACAACTGGACGTCTGCTTTGTTTGTTTGGGCGCCAGTAATCACCTGCATGCCTCTGCCTCCTGGCTCAGGTGCTACAGCATTATCTGGAGTAATAACGTGGGGGGAGGGAAGGGGGGAGGGAAGGGGGAGGAAAGGGGAGCCGGTCTTTGATCAGGACCTAGAGCCTGGAGACACCAAACTGAGTCTGAAGCGACGCTCGTTAACATCATTCTGCAGAGTCAGTGGGACTCAGTGTCTGTGATGGTTCTGTTAGTTTTCTGGTGTTGTGCAGATTAAAGGAGCAGAATGACGTCTTTGAAATTAAAAAAAATATATATATATATATAAAAAGCAGATTTATATGAGACGAGAGGATTTTAGTTTGTACTGGAAACCGGGACAATGGTTCATGTTGGAGTTAGACAGCGATTAATATGCTCATGTATTTTTTTTACTAGAAACAATTAACTCCCATTTGACTTTCTGAGCCCTGATCAGGCAGAACATTACTCTGGGGGTATCTGAGGGAATACTTGATCAGTTTGGGTTCTAGTGAATTTAGAGGCCTGGTACTTTTTTTGATTTTTTTGACTTGCATCCTGCTGGGATGTGTCATTGCTATGGGGTGGTGGAATGAATAACAGGTCCAACAGTTTCCCAGCAGAACAATGAATCGTCACAGGACGGTTTAAATGTTGTTTATTTCTCCAGTCAGTGGTCATAATGTTGTGGCTGATTGCAGGGATGTGGAACACCTTTGACTCTCGTTTCAACTTCCACGTTTCATATGTTGACCCTTAATTCGGTTCAATCTGGTGTATGAATGAAGTTTTCTTTAATCTGTGTCTTTTGGAGCCTTTTTTCACACTGTAGATGTTTATTAGCAGCTTTGGATGAACAGACGTAACTCCTCCAGTTCACTGCAGAAACATCATTACTAGAAAGAAGCAAACTATTCTTATATACAGTAAAATCATCGGGATTTGCGAGGATTTTTTTTTTTTTTTTTGCTTGATATAAATTCTTAAAATAAGCACAAAGTTCTTGTCCCTGAACAAAATATAAAATATATTTCTTTGATACAAGGATTTTTTGCTTTCTTCGAATCCACATTTTTGCAGTGAACTTTTCAGAACTCAAAACACCGCGAGGCTCAGAAGAGAAACAATAAAAATAAATAACGCGGTGAAAAGAACTCCTGTTCGTGTGAAACCCGCGGCCTTGACTGATCCATCGTTGGCCTCGAGTGCAGCGGCCGATATCGAACCCGAGAGAAACCGGAGCAGCAGCCTTGGACGCCGGCGCTGGTGTCGATGTTTGCTCCGAGGAGAAGCTGCAGGAGAGGAGGTGATAATCTCTCTCATCAGCGTTGCTCCCCGGCTTCGCTTCGACTCCGGGTTTCTGCAGCCGAGAGGAAGCTCTGCAGGATTAACTCGCTCTGTTCTCACCAGAACATGCATGGATCTTTGAGCTGTGATCCAGAAACACCTGAAGCTTTGAGATGGTTCCCTGTGAAAGGTTTTACTGAATCTGACTCTGATCTAACACATCTTATATCCTTATATTCAGATAAACTCTAGTGAGTTGACCTAAGCCATAGTCAATTACACAATGAGTGCAGGAAGCAGTCGTAAGTGGCTGAAGGACAAAATTCCCTCCCTTTAGTTTTCCATCGAGAGCCTGTTCCCACTTTATGAAGACACACGAGTCACACGTTAGCTCCATTACAGCTCAGTGAGTTATGGAGGAGTTACTTGGAAGTAATGATGCTTTACTGACTGCATGTTCGTCCTTGAGTTTGAGGCAGTTAATAACTTAAGTGTGGTGCGAATAAATCATTTTTTAATACTTAAATGTGCAACAAGGAGTTCTGGAGCTGCAGGAAGAGGATTACTGCTCTTTGTGTGGAACTTGAAACGTGTATTTTTTCCCACCTGTGCTTTTACAGTCATGAACGTATTGTGATTGTGAGGTTACAAATATGAACCCAATAAAGTAGCTTAAATTGCTGCTTCCACACTGACTGGCCATGGTTCACGTCTCAAAGGAGAATTTGGTGAATTTTTCGGTTCATTACTACAGAGACTAAAGGCTCATTTAAGACCATGCACGTAATGGAATTATTGTAACACATTACTTTTTGCTGTAATGCAGTAATGTAAGGCATTACAAAAAATTGTAATATTTTACTGGGTACAAGTATCATGTCATTCAACATCACCTTCTACTGGATGCGGAAATGAGTAGAAGATGAAGAAGAAGATAGAGAAGCAGCCAGAAATACTAAAGCAGAAAGACGTCTGGTCACCCTCAGGTGGTCTCTCAGCCAACTGGGGCCTTTCTGGAGGGAGTTTGCATGTTCTCTCTGTGTCTCTGTGGGTTTTTTCCAGGTTCTCTGGTTTCCTCCCTTCGTCCAAAGACATGGTCGTTAGGTTCAGTGGTGATTCTAAACTGGGTGTAGACTGGAGACCTGTCCAGGGTGGGACAAGGTCCAGGGAATGAAATGAGACTACACAAAACTAAACCAATTTAAAATCTTCATCAATATATTTTGTTGTTAAATCATATTATTATTATTATAAAAATCCTTGATTTGCCTATGTACCAGCGGGGACGGTCCGTGTATGTTTTGGATTCATTGGAATATCCTTCAGAAATTTAGGAGCAGTTATTAGAATTTCATTTTAAAATTCAGAAATTAAAATTGAAATTTAAGGCATCGGTTGAGAATGGATGAATAAAACTTTAAAAAACAGTCGATTTTCATTTTCTGTTTCTAGAAGCAAAAAATAAAATCGAAACAATAAAAGCGGAAGTTGTCGTTTTCAAAGTAAGAGCACGCATGAGGAAGGCCTATTGTATAACAGAAGTTAATGGATCCGTACGTTGAAACAATAAAAGTCTCAGTGAAGAGGACATGACTGCAGAAAAACTAATTTCAGGTAAAATTTAAAAAAAAAACTCCAATCAGGGAACAGTTGATGAAAAAACAGGCGCTTTTTTGTTTCTGTCTTCTAACAATTTTGTTTTGTTGTTTTTGAAGCAGAAAATTTAAATCGACCAGTTTTTAAATTTTTGTTTATCCCTCTCTCCACCGTGATGAAGACAAAATGCCTTGAATTTCCATTATAACTTGAATTTAATATCCTTTTCTGAACAGAAAATCCAAAACAGACATGGACAAGGTCACTGAAGCAGATTAAACCTGGAGCTTGGCAAAAAAGAAAAAAAGAAAAAAAGCTGCTGATAGAGATTCATGATGAGATCAAAGCTCCAGTTTGTTCTGGACATTTTTCAATCTTATCTTCCAAAAAATAAAAAAAATATATATGAAAATCTAAGATGCAAAGATGAAACAGCTGCTCTTATAGACACTCGTTCAGGATGAGCAGAGCTGCACCCACCGAGCCCAGTGCTGAAGTGAGCATTTATATTGTGTGGTGCGTAATGTCAGCGGGTATTTCCAGGCAGCAGATGGTGACTGTTTGCCTACTTAACTTCAGTGCAACACATTCGAACACACTCGCCCGCGTACACACGTCTGAATGAGACAAACTTCCAGAGCGCGCAGACAAAACAAACAAATTCATAACCCTCTTATTTGCTCAGCTCCCCCTCCGACTGTACAGCAGGTACTGTAACGCAAACCCACATCAGCCGGTGACAAAAGGCCGCCCGTATCGACCGCAGCATCAGTCCCACAGATGAGACGGGAACTGAGGATGACAGATTGATTGAAAGATCTCCTTCCCTCTCGCGTCCATCATTGTGTCTTGTTTATCATCAGCGTGCTGCTCAATCCATCTGCAGGGAAACCATTTAGTGCAGCCTTGACCATCAGCTCACCCAGAGGGGCATTAGCCAACGCACAGCTGGGGCTCTTTCATTCAGAAAACCCCACTCAGCTTGAATTAGTACCGAGCAATGTTTACTTGACCTTGTCTTTGAATAAGAAAGAAAAAAAAATCTCCTCCTCCGTCCTCCTCCTCCTCCTTCCAGAGATGAAGATAACTGAGCTGCTTAATAATCTAATACCAAAAGTTTTGAACCTCAGTGAAGTTAGGAGAAACCCAGCATTTAATCTGGAGACACGGAGGGATTTATCTAAGCTCCTCTAAGACACGTCTCAGCTGACGGTGCGGGAAGTCCGGATCGTTACATCTATTCATCTTCGCAGTAAATACAAGTGTAAACGGGAAGGAGGAGGAGGATGATGAGGAGGAGGTAAAACTCCCCATCTCGGTGATTTTGCATTGAACATAGACAAACATAGATTGGTTTTCTTTGATAATGAAAAATGAAACACCCACACATATCCCGACAAACACACACAGAACAGAAAACTGACTCTGCTGCTAAAATTTAAGGTGTTGGGTATATTTGCTGTGTCGGCACATTAACAATGACTCCCATCGAACAGTACGTGCGCCCCAGAGGGTAGTTATGTAGGTATGAGTGGATATGTGGGAAAAAAAAAAGTATAGAAACTGGTTGGGTCGGTAATTCCTTTTGCAAACTTTATTGCAGCAATAAGTTAAATATATCATACCTACAGTATGTGGTGTCAATGGTGTGATAACAACCAGCCACATAAAAAAAACAACAACGTTGAAGCTGCATGCTGTGATAGTGGGAAAAATTACAGTAGTTGCAATGGTGGTGAAAACAGGAGAAAACTTCAGGCTAAAGTTAGCAAATAAAAGAAACAGTTAGCATAAACGCTAAGGATAAACCGCTGAAATGATAAGTTAATGTTAAGATTTGAAATAACACTTGCTTAGCAAAAAAGCTCAGGATGGATGGATGAAATGATTAGCTAACAGCTAACAACAGAGAAGCATAAGAGAAAATGCTAGCCAGATAAAATAGTTTTAAAAACATTTGGAATAATACAAATAAGTAGTTTGACTATTAGCAATAAAACAATACATCTGGCTAAAATGACTAGCTAGCATTGACGGATGTGCATTTAAATAATTAGCTCTGAGTAGGCTAAACAAAAGAAAACGGGACAAACAGATGAAACTATAGGCTAACAGTAGACAAACATCACAGGAATGTATTATTTATCAGCAATTTAGCCAGAATTGACAAAGAAACAGTTGAAATGTTTGTCTAATATTAATATATGAACAGCCATAGATTACACTGTATCTATATATAACAGCATAGTCATATTGGTGTCATTGAGCTCTGTAATCACTAGCTAATAAAAAAGCTCAGGCCAACATGAGTCTGAGGGATTTTAGTAGGAAAAGCCATCTCTGTAATTGAACTATCATCTCTGTATAATCATGGGACTCCTGCTTCCCCCTGTTCTGTCTGTACTGATTACAGAGAGCAGAGAGATTTTCTGGTGCTTGCCGTCTAATTCTTTCTAAGCCACTCGGGCTCCGTAGCACAGCTAAATGGGGTTGTCCAACGTCTCATATGGAGTGACCTTCCATCTGACAGAGGGAACTGAATTACTTCTAAGAGGGCGCTACCGTTGTCCTGCCATCATTTTCTCCTTCCTACCTCACCTCCACGATGATACAGAATATTGCCTCCTCTCCCGAGAGGAAAAGGGTCACCCACTCCTCTCTAGATGGAAGGAACAATCTGTGGAAACTAAATGTCAAAGGCTGACAATATTTTAGTGCTTTCTTTTCATTTATTTTTTTCATTATATTATATATATACACTTTGTCCTTTATTCATCGTGCTGCATAGATCTTTAAATCTTACATTTTTGTTTTTGTATTTTCATTAAAATGGTTATTACAGTTGACTGTAGCTCTGGGCATGAGGCAATCCAATACTACCCATAATCACTGCACTGGATATTGGGGAAAGATAATTTAATATCCCACCACCCATTTGTCACGTAAGCTAATGTTTTTTATTAATGTAATTGTTTTCAGCAGCTTTGGAAATCACTTGATTAAGTAATATGATGGGAATGTTCATCAGAACAAATGTATTTTTAACATTGTTTTGTTGCTTGGGTTGCTATTGTTAGCGGACGTGAAAAAGTGCTAGAAAGACGCACATTGTTAGCTTTGCGTGGCTTAGTTTAGCTTAATGTCCTGAGACCCGGCATCCTCATAAGGGGACATTTTTGTCTGTCATGTACTGGTAGCAAAGGGTCAATACACTTGTTTTTTTACGCTTCTAGTTTGATATGACATGCAAATTTAACAAATTCAGAAGTATGCGTTTGAGGAAGTTGGGATTTCATCTTTTCCAATGCACAGTTTTTATTCTCCGTTGGGTCCTACTACTCACAAATACCTAAAGATCTTAACCTTATCTTAAGTAATTTAAGATGCATTCCAAACAGTTTTTATATTTATTCTTACCCTCTTGCTTTTGCTTAATTATTTTGCTCAATTGACTTTGTTACTGACTTTATTTTCAATTGCTGTTGTGTTGTCTAAATTGTTATAATTATATTTTTGTTACATTGTTCCTTTTTCTTATTTTGCACTAATGACTTTTTTCCCCCTGAAACAGTCATGTTGTATTTAAATTTTATACTGTCAAACTGTTTTATATTGTAATTAGTTAAGAAAAACAGGTATATTTAACTAAATATTTGTCCTGTATTTAATCATAATTATCATCAACTAACTTAAGGGAAAATTATGAAGTTATTCAATGATACGATATTTCAAGAAAAAAGTGCTGGTATCAGCGATACTAGCCCTGTATTTACTTGGTATCGGTGCGATACCAAAATACCCCGTATCACCCAGCCCTGGGTCTTAGTCTAATCTTGTTTTGTGGAGAAGCTGCAGCGCCACCTTCTGCTAAAACTAAATAGTACAAAAGTAAAGTGCAAGTTTCTTGTGTGGGGACATACTCCATTATATTGTATGCTTTATTTGCTGCAAGCCAATTAAAAATGGACACAGTTTGGGCACCGCTGGGTTTAATATCTGGTCTACAATGTGTTACTCGCTCTGTGGTCCATTTCAAGATGGCCTCCAACCTTCTAATAACAATTCCACACTTTTCCCAGATCTTTAACACATAAAAATCTGAATAACAACCCTTCAAATACAAATCTTCAGAACTCGCCAAAAAAAAAAAAAAACTAATCAGCACTTCAAAAAGACAGTAACACCCTGTTCCAGTTTTGCTCCAGTTCCAGTGTGATGAGTTCCATCTATTGTTAAAACTACTACTTCTTTCTTCTGGACCTGGAATGGAGCTGCAGCAGAGGGTTTGATGAAGGCTTCATGCTGTACTTTCAGGTCAGCTCATCCGTGACACACATTTAATATGAACCATATGGAAAGAGGACCCCCACACTGGAGTATTTCGGTGTGTGTACCTCCCATGGTTTTACACAAACTCATTCTCCTACGCATGTGCTGTGAAATTGCTTTTACAGTTGTGTTTACCTTTACCCATACACACCTACACTCATACATATGATTTCAAAGCATTCAGAAATAAGAATCAGTTTATTCTCTGCAGGTTGTGTGCATCATCTTCTGAAATGTTTTCCTCCGGTTTTCTTTCTTTTTCCCACCCCCACCACCACCACCACCACCACCATCTCTTCATGCATCTGTTTATTTTCCCTTCTGACAATCTGTCAGCCTCCTCTTCTCCTCCCCTCCGTCTTTTGTAAATCTTTAACAATCAGCAGAGGGAAAAAGTCTATTCTCCAGCTCAATCTAAGCATCTGTAATTTTGGGTCAGATGTGCTGTTGTTTACGTCTCAAAGCTCTGATCAAGACAAAAGAAATATGGCTTATAATTGTCAATTTATTTGATTATTTTCAATGTTATAATTGACAGGATTCCTCCAGATATGTAGGTGAACGAACATAGATGTGTAGCAAACTCAGATTCTCAGTTCTTTGAAGGAAGAAGGTTGCACAAGGTGCATTTTTTGTTTCGTGCCCCCCACCTATAAATTGTTTATACTATGAACAAACCCATGGTGACGTCACCCATTATGAACCTCAAAAATTAAGCCAGAAGTGGATGTTGGATGAGCTTTACTCCGACCACACACTGATACTCCAAATATGAGCATGGAGTTTTGTGTCGGACATTGAGACCCGCCCAACCAACTCTCCACTACCTGTTAGCTCAGGCTACCACCTGTCACTGGAAGTGGGAACGCCTTTAATTAGACAAAATTTTAAACCTTAATAAAAAAATAAATGAATGACTTAGGGAAAAAATCACCCTCATCAATCGCCTGTGGTCTCATTAACCCCTCTGGATGTTAATACTGTAGTCTTGTCTTTCTCCTTGCTCTCCATCAAGCTGCCTGCTATATTCCCCTCTGTACCGTTCCTTCTTTGGATTTTTCCTTGTTTGTCTTTGGATTTTGGTCTTTACTAGTTTCTTTTGGATTACTCTGAAATCTCTGCAACTCCATAAATTCTGATTTTTGAGTTTTTATTAAAGTCCTTTTGTTGCCTGCTCCTGCCTCCTGTTGGTGGCCCCTTCCATTATTGTAGAAACATTGGAATTTCACAGTTTCTGCAAACCTTCCTTCCTTACCTTCTTCCTGATTTGATTTAGTAAAATTAACTAAAAACAAGAAACAGAAAATAAGAAAAAAAAAGAGAAATAAAAAAAATATAAGGTACAAATCATTGTCTACAAATCTAGTGTAAATTAAAAAAGAATGGAAATACATTATGTGCAAAATCAAGAATTAATGTTTTTCTTCTTCTTGATTTTGCCCACAATGTACTTCCAACATTTTAATAGAAAATTGAAATACAAAAATACACTATATATGCAATATTAACTGCAAAATGTTGATGTTCACAAATGCACAGATACACAACTAGTAAAATACATGTTTACACCAAAAGGAATATCTTTTTTTTTTTTTTTGGAATGGGCATAAAATGGTTTTGTCTGTTTTTGAAGCATTGTACGACTTTCTTGAAAACACTGATTGACAGTTGAGAGATGCATGTTTTCAACACAGCTGCCCACATAAATTCTGACTCTGCTCATCTTTTCCAACAATTGCTTTTAAAATATTGTGTTTTTTTTTCTACCAGGGATTCACTGTCCCTGACACTCACTGTTACCTTTGTCTCACTGGTGACACATGGTTTAACCCATGTGTCACTATGTGTCTCTCCGTGTCACATGCACATACTAGAATCAAGCATTTACTCATAAAAGAGAATCAAGGGTTTACACTGCTCCTTTGATTTGCCACTCTTTTCCAAATGATGTGCTAATGTGAGCCATTTTTTTTCCCCGACAGGACTTTAATCTTAGAATATTTCTGTCCATGTAAACGTATCTCTTCTCCTCTTTTCGACATCTGTTCATTTTTCTTGTTTATCTTGAGAAATCTGTTTTTAAAAACTCTGACACAGTTTTCTTTTAACAGGGATTCAACACTTTTGTTGTGTCACAGGCTATAAAAGTAAAAAAAAAAAACATTTCAATTTAATTGCAGGCTTCTGTCACCACGACAGGATTGCAGCACTATTAAAAATGATGGCAACTCTCTTATTGTGATGAATGGTGATTGACGGTGTATAGTAGTGAAACACTGGCCTCTCTGCTAACTGACACACCTGACATTAGCCCAGTGAGCGATAACGGACCATCGACGGGGCCTGAGGAAGTATTGAACTGCGCTAAAATGCGCCGACGCACACATGAACTGTGGCATGCACAAAGGATTTTATAGTGTACACGACACAAACACACTCACACATTCTTTCTGAAGTAAAAATCCTGCACAACGGGGACAAGTGTTTCTCAGCCAAGGACAACGCAAACTTTAATTTGACGACTTCAAAGAGCAAAGAGCTTCCTCTCGGCCCCAAACCTTCTGTTTATTTCCTCCTCCGAACTTCAGTTGTCCTCTGGAGTTTAATTTTCTCTGAGCCTTTTCTGAATGCTGTAACACCTCATCCATGTCTTGAAGTGACTAATGCAAAGGTGATTTAAATTTTTTTTTATTTCATGCTTTCTCCTTGATTCCTACAAATGTTCAAGGAAATTCGTTTTGGCACGATCCATGCAGTGTAAGAAAGCAGCAGCATCAGTTTTCTAGGACAAAATTCAGTAAAGGCACAGGAAGAAGAGATTCTCTGCAGTGTTTGCTGCAGCTGCTTTTTTCTTCCTTTTTTCATGTCTCACCTCAGTGCAGTCCATTACAGGCGTTTACTATCAAGGGAGTTTATTACTAGCGAGTTAAAAAAAAAAAAAAAAAAATCCCTACGATCCCACAGTTTCCACCCACCAGCTCCCCATAATGGCATCCGTACGCCTTGACATGTTGGTAAAATAATCTGTGCTGTGACCCCTGCTGACAGGGGGTTATGAACAAAACCATTTTCCCGCTGTTTTACAGCCTCCCTGGTGGTTTCTGCTCCTGCTGCCTGGGTGCTTTTTTTATTTTTTATTTTATTTGCTTGGCCTTGATCTGTCTCAGCGTGACCCTGAGGTCGTCCAGTAATGCCTCTGTGGCGTTTTCATGCACTGAGATGAGGCCTAATCTGTGGGTTTGTTGAGATCAGTTAGGGTTATGTTGATGGATGGCATACAGAATTTAAAATAAACTGTCAA
Source organism: Mugil cephalus (assembly GCF_022458985.1). Classification (NCBI taxonomy): domain Eukaryota; kingdom Metazoa; phylum Chordata; class Actinopteri; order Mugiliformes; family Mugilidae; genus Mugil; species Mugil cephalus. The sequence continues at coordinate 3,369,817 of NC_061785.1, read as the reverse complement.
TCTTGCACGAATACACATGTATCTGAACCCACAAATTCACCCCTTATGAAGAACTATGACCTTAGGCCAACAATAACAGAGTGTTTATGAGATGTCCAAGGGGAAATTATTGGTCAGTTCCTAAAGGAGTCATCCCTGTGGTTTCATATAACCACAATTAACGTAATAAAAATCTGCCTCAAGTTAAAGCCAAAGCTAATGATGTGTAAATCATGAGCTCTCAAAAAACAAAACAATCAAAGAGGAGCCTTCATTTTCCTATGACCTTCAGCATAAAAACAGGAGCAAATCCTTCTGTCTGACCTCAGATATGTTATTTCCAGTTTTTAGAAAACTGCATATGGGTAATTTTGTCATAATAATGTTCCTTTTCAATAGAGAAATACTCTTTGGAAAACACAGCTTTAAAAAAGAAGTAAAATCAATCGTGAGCCGCTTTACTTTGCCGGATATTTTCTTTGTGCTGAGGCAGGCATCCTCGGTTCGGTTGCTTGGCAACCGAAACACGGCGACAAGATCTCAAGATTTCATCTCCCACACATATCACCCTGTGAAATGGCAAATTGACATTGATGTTGTCATTTTTGGCCTTTTTTGTTTTGTTTTTTTTTTTTGTAGCAGGAAATATTGTAATGCTTTTTGATGCTGGTTAGAAGAAGAGGGACCTTAGAGGTGAGGCTAATTGTTGCCACATGTCCACTATTTGTCAAGTTAGGTGCAGGTTTCTATTTTACCAAACTGTTATAAATGTAACACTTTTGAAAAGTATATTTGTTTAAGGTCTTTCACTAAAATTAAATCCCCCCTTTTACCCCACAACCTAAAATCCATTGTCCAAGTTTATTCAACAAGAGACTAACGATGAGAGTTGAAAAAGGGAACCAAGTTGAACTAATCTCAACTTTGAGGAAATGTGATTGAATCAATGATCAATGGGTAGCAGGCTTTGTGGGTACAAGATAGCTACAATCAGAGCCTGGAATGTCCATTATCAACCATCTGACAGCTGCAGACTGATGGACGATGAGTGAATGTCTTTACGTACCATAGGGTTTGCACAACTCCACATTTTTAAAGTTGTCTGCTATATAAGTCGACACTGACTAGTCTCTGATAACGTCACTAATAAACACAGTAGAAAGCAATGAAATCTATATTATTGACCTGAATGCTGAGAATAGACAGCTCGTGTGCTACATACTATGAGCTGCAGATATGTATAGTTTATATAAAAACAGGCAGCAGCCTAGTCGACTTGATGCTTAAAGCCTCTATACTGTGTCATGGTGGAAAAATATGCAGAATCTCATCTTCTCTCTCCAGCTCCTTGTTTTCACAAAAAACAACGAGTTTGAGGAGAGAGAGCCAGGTAAGTGTGTTGCTGTTGTCTCTGTTTGTATGATTCATTTCGTCTCACAGCAGTTTTTCATCCACCATCATTCAACTGTGACCTTTCACTAAGGCTATAAACTGTTTTTTTCCCCCTTCTGGCATGTTTAGACTGCACTTTATACAAATGGCTGTTTGAAGCTCTTAAGGTGACATTGATTATGTATTTTACCTCAAGACAACACGTTCAAACTGGAAAATAAATGTTTTGAAAGGTGGAAATCTAATAAAAAGTTTTGCACATCTGAAAAAAGGTTTTGATGGATTGCATAATGTTTTGAAAGGCTAAAGATTTATTTGAACACATTTTCAGTGTTCATGTTGTGTTCTCACCGGTTGCACAAACTTTATAATTGGAAAGCCTCGAAGGCTCAAATACAGCAACATCAAAGAATTACCGGTAATGTAGTTGTGTGAATGGATCAAAAAAAAAAGCACAGAGACGACAGCCAACGGACAGCCGGCACATCTGCTACAGCTGGAATCAGTGAAACTTATTGTGTTCTTTGCTGACGATATTGTACTTTTGCACACATATCACACCACACTTTCAGAGGTGACTTTACAACATTCTTTAGAGATGTGATGCACAGTTGCAACCTTGTGTTTGATTTTTGGCAACATTTGAAACAGATGGTCAGAAAAATCAGTCAGGATCTTGGAAGACTACATGTAGCTGCACTGTGAGTGAGATGAGGACTGCTTGCTGCATCATGATAAACCACATTCTCGTATCTGTGTCTACAGACCTGGAGACTGCAGATTCAGACCCGCCGTGCTAGTTTTTCTCGACAGTGCCCCTTACTCCAAGGCAGAAATATCCTACTATCCTACTATCCTGGTTTAGGGTTAGAGAATGGTGGAGCTACTCATTACTGAGTCCCTTTTTGACAATTTAATTTGCATTTTGAGGGGGTTTTCTGAACCACTGAGCCTCCCTCATCCTCTGCAAAAAATAGGTCTCTCAACCGAGTTTGCTGCCTCGTCCTCCGACGTATTTTGTGCATATTCTTCAATAGCGACCAAACCAACTAACACATCTGATGACTTAAAAAATAAAGGTTAAATGGTTTCTTTAAAACGGCTGATTTTCCTGATGTTTTATTTCAGTATTATGTTTTAAATATGTACACATATAGTATGTTGGTGTATGCTCCCTTGTTTCATGTTCTCTTTAATTCAATAATTCCGGCGAGCAAAACAAGGAGCCTAGAACTGTGGGTCCACAACTGCATATCTGAATGAAGCAGAAACCTCCAGGTCTGAGCAATGAAGTCCATGCAGACATGCAAAAACTGCAGTTCATCAAGTGGCCACTTGAGGCTCCAAAAGGGAGAAAGTCCCCATAGACAACCATGTTAAAAAGCCCAACTTTACAGCATTATTAAACATGTTTACAGGCCTGTACAAAAACCAGTTTATTTCACTATTCATGACAACTGTTATTTTTTATTTAGGTTTAAAATTCTACATAATTAAGGGCGTTAATTTTCGAGGTTCAGAATCCAGTGATGTCACAACGGGTTTGTCCATAGAATATGCAGTCAGTGTTCTGAACCTGCTGTTTCCAGATCTGCAGACATACCCTACTTGCTCAGACTTGGAGCCCGTTGAATTGCATGTAATTAGAATTTTGCAGTTACCTCTTGTGGCCACAGGTGTCACTGTTGCCACTGCGCTGCTATAAAGCCGCCTGCAGGCGCTGCCTCTGGGTGCTTTTTAGTTACCTCATTATCATCAGGGAGTCATCTGTCCAAATTCATTCTGCACTATGTCAAAAACAAAGAGTCCTGCAACACTACTGTGAATAATTGTGCGCAGGAAGATTATCTCCTGCTTGGGGTTAGGGCTGCGTTGTGTTAGGTGATCAGCCCAATAGCACCTGCTGCATATTTGCTCGTGAAGTTTATCGTATATCGGTTCAGATCCTCCCTGCCGCAGCTGAATGTGTACAAGGGCACCTTCAGGGTCGGTGGAGGGCCGCTGCCCTTCGAGAGGCTGACAGAGTCATTTGTCAAACTGGGGAAGGCCATGAATTTACTGCACCCGCTGTCTTATCCGCATGTTTAACCCCCTGCGCCCCTAAGACACACACACATACATACGTACGGCAGCAGCAGCAGCCCATGCACGCCCGGGGATCCGGATCTGATGGAATTAGAGTAGAGGGAGACAGAGATAGAGAGTTTATTTAATTAGTGGGAGACAGGAAGAGGACTGAGTGACATCATTTCAATGTCGCCTCACCGCCCCCTCCCCGAGAAACTGTTCACTGTCAAAAGCTCCATCTGGTAGACACATGACACATTCATGTCCACACAGACAAACACCCTGCATGCTCCCTCACTGAGTCAGTAGCTAAGAGAAAAAAATAAAAAAGAAATAATAAAGCTGCTCCGTTTCACACGTCCCAGTAATTAATCAGCTGCTGCTCTGACATTCTGCCCATGTCACAGTTCAAGTGGGTGGTGGGGGTGTCAGGGGGGGGCTCCATCCAGGCGGCAATGCCGACGTGACGCATCAGGCATCAGGTCTGCGAGTTGAGCTTCGGCTCAGAAATTAAAAGATTTCCAGAAAGCATGAAAAGCAAATGTGTTCCTTACGTGTCTGTGGCTGTTAAGCTATGGAGGTACTTTAGAACATGAACCCCAGCTCATGCTTTTGGTAGCTCAACTTCAAGTGGTGGTTAGAGAAAGAGGTCTGGAACCAAAGGGTCATAGGTTCACATCCCTCTGCAGTCCCAAACTGCTCTGAATACAGAAAATAATATAGTGTAAATTATTATTATTATTATTATTGTAACACGGGACATCAGCATCCACTCCACCAGTTATTATTTGGACAAATTAAATTTTTTAACGCTACCACCAACACTATTTTTATTTTTAATTTATTTTAATTAAAATAATAATACAATTTTTTGCTCATACATTGTCATTTCATTTTCATATATTTTTACTTCTATTCAATTTAAATTTTTTTCTTATTATTTTTTCTTATTATCTTTATGTGCAACTAAGCTACTGTGAGCAAGCAATTTCCCGTGAGGATCAATAAAACCTGTCTATGGTGGTATAAATATAGCTACTAGTAGTAGTTACCTTTCACACCTTATTCTCTGTTTCTTCATGAGCTGAAGCCATGTCTCCTAAATAACTGGCCTATTTCTTTAAACCATGCCAGAGTCCCAGAAGCTTAGGGCAGACGTGCATGAAATTTTAAACAGTGTACAGTACATGCGTCAATAAGCAAGCCTTTCTCTGTTCAGGTGCAGTGAATATATGGTTTTGCGTGAGTGTGTGTGAAATGTATGCATATATATACATATATATCTTGTGTTTATACGTTTCCTTCTTCTTTGATTCCCTTGATTCAGTATGTTCATCTCAGCATGGAATGGATTGAAAGAGTCTCTGTGAAAAACCAGCCAGCAGGTGAAGTGTTCACCGGAGTGTGGTTTGTGCATTTCAGAGCAAGTGTGCATGTTGCGTGCACGGTGTTGGAGGTGTGAACCTGCTGCGGACGGATCAGTGGCAAAACCACAGGGGACGAGATGTCCTTGAGAGCTGTCAGAGAAATCCGGCATGAGTGTGTTTTAGGCATGAGGAGGCATCATCCAATGGATCGGTTCTGTTAACGGAAAGAGTTAAATGTTTGTTAAGGAGCAATGATTTCACAGTTTTAAGTAAAATTTAGTCTGTGAAGGTTCTCAGTCATCCAGGTCATGGTAATCCAAAAGGCGTTGAATAAAGGCAACTGAACTTAAGTAAAATTAAATCTAGGCGGGCAGTAAGAAAGCTAAGGCTGCACATCAACTATTTGATAAATTATTAGACCTTTAGCTTCAGAGAAATACCTGCTACACTATCCCATCCAACAACACACTGTGGAGGACTATTAAATGCTAACGTTTCAATTAAGTTTGATTGTTTGCTCTGATTGCTGCATAAAAAGGGCTAGGTCAATGTCAGTGAATGGTGGGGAAAATGGGGTTGTGCGGTTTGCACAGTGGAACTCTCTGTTAAGCATTCTTGGGGTGTTGTGGTAAATGCTACATGGCCTTGCTTTTATATAGTGCTTTTCTACCTATTGGTACTCAACACATTCACACACTGGGAGCAACTGGGAGTTCAGTGTCTTGCTCAAGGACACTTCAGCACAACTGCTAACCCTCCGGTTTGTGCACAATCCAATCTACCTACTGAGTCACAGCCGCCCCTGGGTCTAACATAATGAAACATCGGTAAAGGGAGCTGCCCACTTGAAAACCCCAATGACATGCTGCATACTGCCTACTGCTGGTGGCTAAGCTAGGTAGCTAGTGTCTTCTTGCTGGTAGCTAACCTGCTGGTTGGTTTTCAATTGGACTGAGCTTCTAAATGCGTGTTGCGTGGGATCTTGGGACAAGGGATTTTAACATCTTGTGTGTTAATGAATATTGGTGGTGCTGAGTTGCAGCCTGTTTTTATACAGGCTATACATATCTGCAGCTCACAGTATGTAGCACATGTATTCAGGTCAAGAATATAGATTTCATGACTTTCTACTGGGTTTTTCTAGTTGACGTCATCAGAGACTAGTCGGCCTCCTCTTGAGGTCGTGCAACCACTAGTGCGTCTTCTGTGCGTCTTCCACCACATAGGTTTATGTTGCACTCATTAGTTTAAATTATTTTTCAGCCGTGTGTTCAAAGAAGATGTGACCCTTGGGTGCCATCGGTCATTCACAGGTGCAAACTTTCAATCATGCTGACACCTTTATGAAGAAATTCAAAATTGCGTCCACGTCTTTAATAATTCACAAATGTCTCTGAATTTATTTATTTCACAGAGCTCCACCTTCGCTCTTCTGCAAATGGTCTCTCAACGTTTACATCATTTCCTCACAAAAACTGAAGGTAAAGACATTCTCTCCCAGGTGATGAACGATTCGTCCGTTCATCTCCTGGACTGCCCAAAAACATTAGTAAAGGACACGCTCCCAGTGATGACACTCGGAAATGTGAATCTAATCAAAATCATTAAACCGCTCCCTTCTCCGTTATTGATTTTTTGGTGCCTATTACAGAGAATGACTGAATTGAATTTTCAATTTGATGTTGAACTGCTTCGTTACAGAATGTGGATTTAGCTGAGTGTGAGGGAGTCATATTTATTAGGGGCAGGCTGGAAGGGGAAGGGAGGGGAGGATGAGGATGAGCACTTCCATTAGGATTTTTGACTTTGTGTGACAGAGGGGGGAAACTTGCTAGTTTGGAGTGGGTGAGTGGGATGTGACCCCCTCCCCTCCCCCCTGCGTTGGAGAATGACGAGGGGTTCTGTTTGATGGAGTTCACTCGCACAAGGGCTGGTACGGTTATGAAAGCAACTCTGAAATGGAAGCGTGTGGGCGCCAAGAGCCTCGTCGAACACCCGCTTATCTAATTGCACGTCGACATGTAGGGGGTGTAAGAGAAAATTAGCTCTGTGTGTGCGCGTGTTCATTCATCCCACGTCTATTGAAATCCCCATCATTTGAAACCCATATTATTGCCTCGCTGTGTTTTGTGGGCTTCCTGCGCCAGGCCCCGTGCTTTTGTTATCATTTGCTTTGAGGATGTAATTAGTCGGGATATTTAGTTACGGTAACACCCAGGCTCCTACTGTACTTTTGCGAGGTCCCTCTCCCTTCGCTCATAAGTGTTGCTGCTCTGACTCAGACTGTGAAGATAATTGCTGTGGAGATGCAACACGACTGCTCCCCTGACGCGTAATCCCAGGTCAGCTCAAGAGTTTAATTTTAGGAGACAAAGACAAATCTTTGTAGATTCAGTGACAAAAAAAATGTTTTCTTTGTTCCTCTGTTTTCCGTCCTTTTAATTGTTGGATTGGTTTCTTGTTTCTTGTGTTCTCCGCCCTCATTAGTGTCTCTTTAAACCCCTCTGCCCACGTGTGCATACAGTATATAGCCCTGTCGTATATTAGAGAGTTTGTCCAACTCAAATCGGAGGTTAGATTCTACAGTGTAACCCTATGGGGCAGAGGTGAAATAAATGTCTTATTTTCACCATTAATGGGCCTATAAATGTTATTGCCAACGTCTGTCAATATGTAAAAGGCCCTCACTTAAATATCCCAGCATCTACTCCCTTTAAATATCTTAAATGAGCCTGTGAAATGCTTTGTCGCCCAATCACCTCATCAGTCATGGAGCTGTGTTTACCTTCTCCTCAGTCTCCGTGTTCATCCATCACCGTTAAAAGTTGGAAATGAATAGTGAAAATTAAACTATTCTTACTGTTATTTAGTATTATCATTATAGCATTAGCATGCTAGCCATAATAACTTAGCAGTAACTGAGGTAAAGTTACGTGTCAATTAAATGTGTCTATCTACACGGACATAAATTACTCTGGTTTACTGGACTGTGTTTTGAGACTTGTGCTTATCGTTAGTACAAATTACTTTAGAAATCTTTAGTTAGTGACAACCTTGTTATTTAAGCACTTTGTTTTGTAGCTGAACTTTTTACTTCAACGCCTTTTGTATCACTCTGGCTAGATATGGTTTGTGTAGCCACATTGTGCGGCCAAGACAAAACACGGGACGTGTTTTGTCTTTGGAGATTTAGTCTATATGTTCAGTTTCATTTTGTTTTACTGATTTCTTTGCCCAACCTTAGTGCTGTTAACCTTGATCATTAACAACAAACCTTAACAAAAGGCCAATTCCATCTGGTTTAATGTTTCCCTCACCCCTAACAGAGCTGGGTCGCAACACACTGCATAACAAAAGTCACATGTTGCCACTTTAAATGAGTCATTAAGTCATTAAATTCACTGAGTCTCTTCAGCCGACACCTCTCTGGACTGTTTGTCTTGCACTTCACTCTTCCCTCCTTCCCTTCCTTCCTCCGTTGTTACATGTCGTGGCAACTCCATCGTCAAGTGAAGCATTTGTATGCAGTGAAAACACATATGCAACAACATATTCACGCTTTAGGGCCTTGAAGAATAATGCTAAGCAGCTGTGACAGGCATGACCGGCGTGGATGTGGGAACAGCCGACTGACAGGTCAAAGAGCATTACAGCACGTGTGCGTGCGCTCTTGTGTTTCTATGTTTGCAAGGACCAGTGTGAATTTTAAATCTTTGGAGTAGGGATGTGTGGATACAGCTGGATCCCAGGGGGGATTCAACCACTGGAGGGGGTTCGTCTGTGCAGCTTTAACAGGACCGTATACGTGCTATGCTGTCATCGGTATGTACGGCACATGTTCCGTGCGGCTGCATTATTAACAAGCAGCGCGAAAGAAGATGAGAGAGAGATTCAGATATATTTCCCTTCCACTTCCATCACCTCACTTCTCCCAAATTTGAGTAATGAGGCGTTTAGGGTCCTAAGGTCGGCTTGAGTCCCACTTGGACGTTGACGGGTACCCAGATTGGGGAGGGGAGGTTAATGAGGAGCTGGGCCACATCATCGTTCATCTTTCATTCATTAAGAGCTGGGAGCACATGAGATCAGGTGCAGCGCCGTGTGTGGAGCTTCGAGTCGAAGCTTTTGGCGCAGAAAAAAAACGTTGTGGTTCTGTTGTGCATGAGCGCTCTGTAGCCGTCAGGAGGCAGCGTCTTGTTGTGCATGTATTAAACACGTTTTGCATGAGTGAGCATTCGTGCGTAGCTGCATCCTCGCACACGGCGCATATGCACAGAGGCAGCTTGTTTACCTCGACTCTGCATGAGAACAGACTCCAAGTCTTAAAGTTCTCAGGTCATTGATCTTAAGGAACACGAGCCTTGATTGCTTTGCGTTTAATTAATCACTTATGGGTCTGAAACAAATCCCCCAACTGCCTGACTTTACTTCCGGCAAAACCCAAGATTCAAACTTAAATTGTTGTTAAGTAATTTGAGCCGGAATCTGTGTGCTGTAGCGACAAATCATCCCACAACACCGGGCTGCAGCGCGTTATAATTTACCTCCTTGCTGCTCACGCTCGTTGATATGAAACGAAATCAGTTGAGACATGCTCTTTGCACTTGGGTAGCATGATTAACTGCAGGCTATTGGCTGTCAACGTTCATCTCATTATGAAACCATGAGGTTTTGCGGCTATTCCCGTTGAGTTGACTCCTCGACTAATGGAGCCACTAAATTAAACTAGAATGATTCAATCAGACCTGCAGTCTGCATCCAGGTTCATGTCTGTACCACCTTTCGTTAATACTCAAATCTGCCTTTGGTAGTTTTTATTAGACAGTCTTTAAGAGTTGAAGGGTTGAACTGTTCTTAATATGTCCAAACTCACCAGGGGTGTCGAGAAGACGAGTGAGAGAGGTGATTGCAACGGAGGCGTCCAGCTGGAATCAAACCAGACGCTGCAGTTTTCCATTTTACAGTGTACACACTCTTTTACCACTATTCCACGAGGGCTGTCTGAAAAATTTAAGCCTTCTGCAGCGGTGCGTTCTCTCAGAAACAAAGGCCTCCTGCAGCAAAGTAAAGTTAAAACTTTTAATAAGGCGTTCTGAAGTGTAACCTTAAACATTAATGCGTGTGATCATGTTTCAGCCTAACACTCGACGTGAATAAAAGCTGGAACAGGGTCAGAGAAGCGTTGAAGCATCCCTCCGGTCTTGGAAAACATCCGCGGGTAAATGACGACCCCGGGAAACTGGTGAGGAAGGGGTGAGAAGCAGCAGCCCTTCACTTTCATTTCATGTCTCGTGGTGCATCGGTGGAGCAAAAATATTCATTTAGTTTTGAAGAAGGAAATAACCGGGAGGCAGATGGGTGAGAGGAGCATCTAGTTTAGAAAATTTGTGAATTATGAATGTGGACTAGTTGAACTTATGTGTGAAGTGGACTCTTGTGAAGCGTGAACGTGCACAGCATTGTCAGGGAAGATTAGAAAAAACACTAACGAAGGACATTTCACCGTTGTCTCGGTTTGTTTTTCTTTGTCTAATATACATATATATATATATATATATATATATATATATATATATATATATATATATAAATGAGGAAGAAGAAGAAAGGGGATGAGGAAGAGGAGAAGGAACAGGAGAAAAATAATGATGACAATGAAAAAGGGAGGATGAGAAGCAGGAAGAAGAGGAGAAGAAGATGGGGAGGACGACTAAAACAGGAGGAAGAGAAGAAATGAGGAGGAGAAGTAGAAGTAAATGGGCAAGGTGGGAGGAAGAGGAAAGAGAATGAAAAGCGGGTGAGAAGGGAAAAAGAAAAAGGTGACGAGAATGAAGATGGGTAGAAGGAGGAAGAACAAAAGACAAAGAAAATGTGAAAGTTACACAGAAGATATCAAGGCCATTTTTCTCGATAAAGATTTTCTCCTATTTTTAACACAAACCTGAGAAACCGGAGCTGAAATGAAACTTATTTTTATTAATAAATGTCTGTTTGTTCGTGACAGTTCATTAAATGTAAAGAGTTATCATTATTTATAGGTTATTGTGTTAATGTGTTACTGGTCCGAACTCCTCCTTTCAACACTGATAAAAAATAAACAAATGTGTTAGAAAAACATTCACCCCCCGTACAGTCGTCATGAATAGTGAAATAAACCATTAAGACCAAAGCAATTTCTTGTACCAGGCTGTAAACATGTTTAATGATGCTGTAAAGTTGGGCTTTTTAACATGGGGGTCTATGGGGATTTGCTCCCTTTTGGAGCCTCTAGTGGCCATTGGGTGAACTGCAGATTTCTGCACATGGGCGTCATCACTCAGACCTGGAGGTTGCTGCTTGATTACTACAAGTGATGCTGCAGTCATTGAGTGCAGATCCTCCCCCTTAAAGGAATGATATCAATAAACATCAGCAAACGTTCTTGTACCAGATAAATATGAAAACACGCGTCTGCAAACGGTGGATTAAAAGTTTCTGCTCTGAAACTGTTGAACTGAACAACAGGAAGCTTTGAGTTACACACACACACACACACACACACACACAAATACAAATATATTCAGAGACTCCTGCACTTAGAACAAGAGATGCTGTTTAAAAATGCAAGAGCCATTAAAGTAAAAGATCCTTTTGTACCTTTAGCCCTCGTGCAGCCGGGCCTCGCTGCTCTGGCCCCCGCAGGAGATAACAGAACATCACTCAACGATTCCACGGCCGCAGCAGAATTTCAGCTGACACCGGTTTCGTCCGTCATTCTGTCAAAAGAAAAAATCTATTTTCTAGTCCTTCTAGTCACGGTTTCCTCAAGGTGCTAAAGTGAAATACTGCGCGGATGTGTCAGTGTGGTCTGGGCCTCTGCCAACTACAAGGGGCAATGGGGGGGGGTTCTGACTGATAATGTGTGATTGATTGGTGCAACTCTGGAAGTACACGTGAAATGCTCTTCTGCTGAGCTGGCTCTTGTTCCTCTTGTCTTGGTTTTGGACCTGGTATTCTTTTATGTGGATGTTACTGTAGACGGACCCATATTCTTATTTTCCTCGCAGACCACCGCTCCCGAATCAGTTAAACACTTTGACCAAACTACCGGCTTCAAAACCAAATGAAACCCGACTGAGCATCACAACACGAGCCGCACCGGGTTTGATGATAAACAGAGGCTTAAAATAGCATTGTCTTCGTCTCGTTTAGCTTCTTGTCATCCCTCATCTGTCTGTCAAAGCAGCTTTTTTTCCTCTGGTGATGTCAAAAGGTCTGTTTGCTCACCGGTGTAGCGATTAAGACATTAGCATGCTGCAGCGTATTGGGTTAACTCCCGGGGAAATGAATCGTGGACGGAATTCACCGGCTGTCTCCGTGCCCCCCCCAGCCCCCCTTCCCGCCCGCCCACCCGCCCCCCCCTGCCCCCCAGGGGGTAAGAATCACGACCTTTCATTCTTTCAGCTGAACCGGGGGGGTTTTACCTTGAAACAATAACAGGGATCTGCTTTGTGAGCGTCTTTTTCTAAGGTCAACTGAGGCGAAGAAAAACCACCGCAGGCAAAATTCAGAAAATTTCCCCAGACAGTCGACCACAGCCCGTGGTTTTATACACCACTGTGGATGTAGAATAGAATAGAACAGAACAGAACAGAACAGAACAGAATACTGCTGCAGAAGAAACGTCATGACACCAGACAACATGTGAACTCACACCTCCAAAAGCAGAAACGTGTTATTCGTTTTCTTGCGTCGCATAAAATGAAATGATTTCTGGGCACAAGCTGCACATGATGTAGTAACCTTCTCTGACATGTAACTAGAACTGTAATAGAAAGAAAATATGTAAATGGAGGGCGGAGCTACTGACTGATGATATGTGACTGATTTGGTGCAACTCTGGAAGTACACGTGAAAAACTCTTCTGCTGAGCTGGCTCCTGTTGCTCTTGTCTTGGTCTGATTTAACGAGCAGTTAACAACACTGTGTAAAACCGATCAGCCACAACATTAAAACCAGTTAAACCATCTTGTGACAATTCAGTGTTCTGCTGGGAAACTTTTGGACCTGGCATTCATTCATGTGGGCGTCACTTAGACATGTAGTCGGCTTCCACTTGACTTTTGTCACATAACAGTCGTGCAACCCCGAGTGCACACACTGCTGCAGGAGAAAAGTCATGACACCAGCCGCCAGACAACATGTGAAGTCACACCTTGCCTCCAAAAGCAGAAATGTCTTTTTCACATTCTTGTGTTGCATAAAAGAACTGATTTCTTCATGTGATGTAGTAACCTTCTCTGACATGTAACTAGAACTGTAATAGAAAGAAAAATCTGTAAATCGACATTTGTTAGGAAAAAAATGCAGTTCGGCTTTTTGAGCAGGGAGAAAATAACTGTCAGTGCAGGAAAACCTGCGTGGGTTTTATCTATGGACTCTGATGCAGTCAGCAGAGAATCAAGGTCCAACGAGGACAAAGAAATCAACAGTAATCCAGTTAGGCCGCTTCGTAAAACAACATTATCAATCCTTCGCTGACACTTTTCAGCTATTGTTCTGCTTTTCGTCGTCAGGGCGTTTGATTAAAGGTTTCCTGAGATACATCAGGTGAATCCAAGTTTAATCCTTTATCAGGCTGAAAACGATCGTTAACGGGTAAAAGTAATGAACGTGTGAGTCCAACTTTTGAAGGGACACCCGTCCAAATCTAGGGACACTCTCGGGAAGCTGAGCACGGTCGCTAGTTGCTTAGTAGTTTCACTCTGGATTAAATCAGAATAATCAAATCAATCAAGTAATCAAATCCAAAGGTTCCCTCAGCTGATGGAGCACCGGGTCGTATGAGACACTACAGACCACAGAACATGCAATCTGATTAAGTCTCTCCCAAACACAATTTGTCCACTGTTAATGAAAATGAATGCAGCCTGCCTCCACACTCTGCTCCGGCAGGGGAAGGTAGAAGGTGCAGCCCAATCACTTAGATATAAACACGCACGCCGGCTGTTTTAAGTGTCACCGTCGCCCTCATTCACATTTTCTCCTCGTTCAGACTCGTTGAGGGGCAAAAACGAAGGGAGCGGATCAAGCGCGGGTTCCTGGAGAGATGGGAATTGGTGGTTGTCAGAGACATCGGTGCAACGCCAGGTAACGAGACCACGGGGAGAAGTCGGGCGGCAAACATCCCCGGTCCTCGGCTGTCAAAGATTTTACCGACACTCCTCTGAGCTCTGAAGGAGCTCTGGACATGAGAGGAGCTGGAGGTGAGAATACAGGCCCCTGGTGCAAAGGGACTGTCATAAAAGGTCGGTGAATCCAGCGCACTGCAGCACAAAGGAGATATCATTTCCTTCTCTGGATTATACATAACATTACCACCACCTTTCTAATACTGTGCAGGTCTCCCTTGTGCCTCCAAAACAGTTGTGACTCATCAGAGAGTGGACATCAACTCAATAAGCTATTTTTGTGAAATTTGGGCTTTAACTAGTGCTCAAGCAGTTCCTTCAGTAATAGCTTACGGGCCAGTGGTTTCCACTAAATGGATAAACAACACTGAACCCATACGTGATGAAACTGGAACGCTAATCACCCACCGACACTTCATGGCTCATGCAAAATACATTTTATTTAAACATTTGTGTATGAGCTCAGATGTGTGAACAACAACATGTTGACATAAACAGGCGCCGTTAACGGAAGTAGCTGACAGGTTGTGGAGATTAATCTGACTTTGCAAGCTGGAGATCCGGCTTCACGGTCGGGTGTTCTGATTAAAATTCTGAGTTGGAGCTCGGAAATTCCGACTCGTCTGAATTAAGGCTCGAAATACGCAGACGTCAGGCTGTCGATGCGCGCCGCAGTGACATTAATCCTCTGTTTTACTGGAAATGTTTGTGGTTTTATGTTGGAAAGGGGGGAGGTGGGGGGGGGGTACTGTAAATCTGAGGGGAACATATCCCCCGTGCCTACTGTCATCTGCATGCATGTCTCGTGGTTTCTGGTAACACAATGATGCTACTGGGGGCCTTTGAGGGGAGGGGCCTCTGTGGATCATCCCACAGATACATGATCAGTTTGGGATCTAGTGCTTCATGTCTGAGTACCTTCCACATGAATGAACACCAGGTCCAAATTAATCCCTGAATTGTCATAAAGTGGTCGATGATATTCACCTCTCTTGTCAGTGGTCATAATGTTCTGGCCGATCAGTGCACTTGCTAAACATCCTGCAAACTCAGTGTGTTTAAAGCACTTCGTTCCTCCTTGCAACATTTCAGTAGCTTTAACAAATTAGGTCTCACACTTATTTTTTTGTTAGTAGTTCAAAAGGTCACCCCTGCATGGAACACAGAAATCAAACAAGCAACTTTTTTTTATTTTTTTTTGTCGGTGCGATATTGATTCGCTATGGGAGTGATTTCCCGAGGAGAAATTTCATCTGCCTGTTTCCCCTCTATGGTAAATTAAAGCGTGGCAAGTCTTATCAAGAGCGTTTCGGGATGAGAGACTCGCTGTGAATACTGATGAGCAAAGGACGAGGTCCAACTTCTCCGTCCGCAAACTGGAGCCGACTCGGCTAAAGGCTGAATCCACTCAAACGAACAGGAAACATATTACATGTAGACAGTTAGTTGCCTTGGATGTGCACCGTATTTTTGCCACAATTATATTTCTGGTTCCACTTCTGCGATGGCTCCATACGGTGAGCGTCCAATTAGATGTTTTAATAAGTTCCTTCAAACTGCCAGAGGCATGAATTGCACACATTGTAAGTGAAAACATAAAAACCTCTGCAATGCAGTCGGTAGGTAATGAGCATAGATGGTATGAAGATGGATGGAGGAACTGCTCCTTTAAAGTGACGCCAAAGCAAGTAGAGCTCCCCCTGGTGGCTGGAGGCTGCAATATACGTCCTAAGCTCCGCCCCCCTCGATGTTCCGTAGTTAATGTAATGTTGATGCAGGTTCAACCGTCATTGTTTTTGAATAAGTTTCGTTTCAGTTCGTTATTTCAGTTCGTTGCTTAATTGACATTGACCAGTTGCCATGACAACCGCTCCGTAATGCGGCCCCGTGAGATCGTAAAAAAATTTTTTTTTAAATATAAGTTTTTTTAGAAAAATAAGTACAGCGTACAATCCAAAATTTCCTTGTAACTGGTGGAGGAGGAGCAGAGCGTAACATTAATTAAACGAAAACGCGATAGGTGTCTGGAGGAAGTGTGGGCGGGGCACTGATGTCGTGGCTCCGCCCCTCGGATCATACTGATCAGATATTGGCTTGAAACAAGATGGCGCCACTCGTATCCCCAGGAAAATAGGTCAATTTGGTCAATACAAGGAAGTGGAGACATATCGTCCATATTTATATACAGTCTATGTTTTATACGTTTACATAAGTTCCTTCAAACTGCCAGAGGCATAAATTGCACACATTGTAGGCTACTTTCTCCTGCCAATTAGAAGACTCGTCTGTACACAACATTAGAATATTAAGGGGCATTTCACTCTAAAGTAAACTGTGTTCACTGTGTAAAGAAGCAGCACAACAGATTTACTACAAAACCCCCGGGATGATGGAATTAGTGATGGAAGCTGATGTAATGCACATAATTACACAGTGTTTTTATGAGGTAGTTGTACCCAGAGTAGCTACGTGCTGCAGGTCATGATTGCACAATTCATCCAGGACTTTTTTTTCCCCATGTGTGCCAATTACACAAACCTTCCCCTCCTTCCCCATTGAAACTATTACCTCTCAGTCCAATGAAGCCAGATGGCAACGGACCAGACTTTAACATGAAGAAAAAAGATCTATTTTAACCTAACAACATCACGGCTGCCACACTGTCTTGTTAAAAACTCAAGGGCATTTTTTTTTTTTCTTTGAACATGTGAGCCACTCTTCTCCTCCGTGGATAATTGCCTCGACAGGCCGAGCTGCAGCTAACTGTGATAGACACAAGAAGGGGAAAGACTTTCAGATGATCACTTGAGCCTCTTCGCTGCCAAAAGATATTAGACGTCGCACGAGAAGGTCGCCAAACCTCCCCGGGGACATACTTTTGATGCTCTTAAATTTTATTAAGTTCCCCCTGTAATACAACTTATGCGGCAGAATTGGGGTGAACACAAGGGCGCACGCTGTGGCCGTCCACTCTTCGCTCTGTGCTTTATTGCTTTATATTTCTTTGCTTCAACAAAACCACTTCTATTAAAAAAAAAAGTTTACGGGTCAAAAAGAAAATCAAATGTGAGAAGCAGAGCTGCATCTAAACGAGTCTGTGGAGATTAATGCCCGCAGGTAGTTTAAAGGCTGCGGAGAAACAAGACACTAAAATCTGCTTTGTAATCACAGATGGCCGACACTAACTGGAGACTAATGGTGGTCCCTCAAGTGCCTTGTCACTGCATTAGCACTGGTGACAACTGCCGGCAGTCTAGTCGCAGATGGTCAAAGTGTGCAGGAGGATTATGTGAACGACAGGGGATCAGAATCACAAATTAAAACAAACACAATTTCATGATGTTCTCTTTTTCGGCATTAGAATAAATGCTTATTTTTGGAAACTATGCACGATAATAAAACGATTAATGACAATAATAAAAAAGCATGTACCTCGTGGTAATGGTGCCTCCATTATCCTGCAATTGGTTTTCCTGCCAAAGTGTCAGGGAGAGGATGAAAAATGCACTAATAGTTGTTGTCTGGTTGATTTCCAGAGGGACTACTAGGGTAAATAATGCAGAGCTAATTGATTGGAACAGCACCTTATAAACTACTGAGGTCAGTGGCACTGCTGCGTGAGATGGGGACAATAGGTAAAAGGTCCGTCCGGTATGTTTTGGTCATAGGACTTTTGAGAAAAGGATATTAAACAAATAAAAATGAGCGTTTATTTGATTTTCATTTTAAAATTCAAAAATTAAAATTGGCATTTTTCTATATCTGCATCAAGAAACAAAACTTTAATAACAAGTCTGTTTTAATTTTAATGTTTCTAAAAATGAAAAATAAAGACGGAAACAAAAAAAGTCCCCGTTTTTTTTTTCTTTCATATTTTGCAACCAGAAGTTGCCAGGTTCAAAGTAAGAGCACGTATGTGTTTATGGCAACAGTTCCCAAATATATGACTTCTATGTGGGTTCCCTAGCTAACCCAGACTAAAATGTCTTTAGAACCCTACCCAAAACTACGCTTATCATCTGCAGAAATCTCTGCACACATTAGAGCAATGTTAGCTAGTAGCCTAGCTAACTAGTCCCTGATTACATAGTTTTTTAGTTTTTACCTGAAATATGCAGCGTATTTTTTCAGCAGTCATGTCCTCTTCACTGAGATTCTTACCGTTTCGAAAAACAACGTACTGATCCATGTCCATCAACTTCTGTTACACAGCACCGTCCTCATACGTGCTCTTACTTTGAAAACGACAGCTTCCGGTTCCGGCGTTTTTTTTTTGTTTCGTTTTATTCGTTTTCTAACGATAATATACCTTGAAAATACCTTGAATTTTAATTTTTGAATTTTAAAATGAAAATCAAATAACCACTAATTTTTTTATTTTTATGTTTTTGTCCTTTTTTGAACGGAAAATCCAATTCAACGTGTTTCAGACCAAGGACCGCAAAATTGATGGGGAGATTAAGTAGGGACCACCTACCTACTATATGTGTTCTGTATCTCTATATTCGTGTTAATGTGTATTTAAAGATTTTTTGATTTGTGGGGGAAATTAAAAAAAAAAAAAAACAAATAAACAAAACAAAACAAAACAACACAACAAAAAAATACAATATCCATAAAAAATGTCTAATCAACCAAAGATTTTGCAACCCCTCGTGCAGTACCTCTGCAGCCCCTCTAGGGGACCTATGCCCTATAGTTTATGTCTAATCAGAGCTTCTGGACAAATACACAAATCAGATTTATTTATCTTTTCTTTCAGTCTGATAATAATCTGCTTGTCAAGAACGACGAGGAAAAGAAAGGTCCACGGTTCAAATGACTAATTTTTCTGCCTTAACGATTCGTCTCCAAACCATGCAGTTATCAACCTCACAGAGAGGCCGTAAATCAGCCTGGCAGCCGTTGCTTGAGAAAAAGAAGTGTGGCACAATTTGCGTCCTGGCTAGCGCTGCATCATATTCCCTAGAAGACAGACTGACATTGTGGCCAGTCTGGGACATGTACGCTCAACATTTGTGCGTTTGCCAGATCTGAAAGTCTGTGAGCTCAGCTGCTTTTCTTATTTATTTATTTATTTATTTCCATGAAACTGTCAACTGTGCGAGACAGCATTTATTTATTTTTTTTATTTCTCGCTATTCTGCTGCATAGATAGCGAATCTGTTCTCGGTTCTGGCAGCAAAGCGTTCTGTGTCTAACAGCCCTCGAGAGATAAACGGAGACACCCAAACACTGCTCTGCTTCTCGTTTTTCTCACTTTCATTTGCCTTCAGATAATTGCAATCCATATTAACGATTCTCTACCTGGCTGGCGTCGTAAGACTCAGCGGCACAGCTAATCTGATGAAACAAGACTTTGATTTCAGCATCACGTTGAGATGTGTGCAATAAATGCCGCGTTAAATAATTGGATTGCTTTGAAACTGGAAGAGAGACTGAAACAGTAGGAACCAGGACAAACATTTTAAGCTTTAAAGAGCCATTGACAAGTATTTTCCATTAAATAAATCCACCACTGAACGAGCTAACACACTGGTGAATTAGCGTTTGGTCCACTTATGAAAGCACTGCAGCATTTATACTTTATATTTTGCATTTGAGAGATATTTGGATATGAATGCAGAAGGATAAATGGTCATCGGTCATGAGCGGGTTGACGAATGCACGCCAGACATTTCCCCACAGCTGCAGCTTTTCGCATCAAGAGCAAAACACAACAGTGATTTTGCCATTTAACGCTAGAAAAAAAAAAGGATCTACGAAATGGATGAGTTTAAAATGTTGCTGAGAGTAATGAGGAGCAGCCATGGTTATCTGGTAGATGAATAGCTGCAGACAACTGTGCACAGACTGATGGCAAAAGTCAAATTAATGCCTGGTGTTCAGCATTAAATCACACTTGTTGTTACCATCAATAACTACAGCTTTCACCAAAGGGCTTGGAATAACTAATGAATAAAAAACTAACGATTAAAATGTTGACAGTGGATGAGTAAATACCTGATGCATGAGATTGCTAAAACTAACTGATAAGCAGCGCTTTAATTAGCCCAAAGTAAATGGCTTGAAACTACATCAAATAACTATAACAAAAAAGAAAGCATTAAAAATGAATTAAAATAACTACCTAAAATAACGAAACCCAAAAACCATTCTTGGAGAAAAAAAAACTGTTTGACGTTTGCTTGTTTTAATTCATTTCACACTTGTTACATGACAAATATTTTGCCATTTTATACAAAGAAAAAATCTTCCAATGCTGAGTCACCCTTTTTATTTATTTGTTTTTTATTCTGTCATATGTGGGGAGACTGGGGACCTTTGGTCAGTTTCCACAATTGCAGAGGTTAAATGTGTGAAAGGGCAGCACCAAACAGAAGCTATTTAAAGTTTTTAATCATGGGGGGTCTGGTTTCACAGAAATAATAGCAAGATATTGGCCAGATATCCTTA
The DNA here is from genome assembly GCF_022458985.1 of Mugil cephalus. Classification (NCBI taxonomy): domain Eukaryota; kingdom Metazoa; phylum Chordata; class Actinopteri; order Mugiliformes; family Mugilidae; genus Mugil; species Mugil cephalus. Next base: position 3,349,386 of record NC_061785.1, on the reverse strand, counting down.
ACATATAACAACAAACAAACAGGCGTATAACACTTTTTTTTGTTAAAATGGAGGAGGTGGAGCTTAAGACCTATACTGCAGCCTCCAGCCACCAGGGGGAGCTGGAGGCTGCAGCTAGAGTCCACTTTTTATGCAAAACATGCATTATACACTCTTTTTTTTTTTAGACTTTTAGACTTTATAAATGCAAACAAACGAACTAAAAACTTTTTTTTTCCTCACAGAGTTAATGACAGGAATGCTGTTTCAGCTAGCTATTTAATCACAGGTGCATTTGGGGAAACTCCAATGGCAACTGTCAATCACTGCCATCTCATTCTGTTTTTATAGCGACAAATAGCTAAAACTAAACTAGAATACACATCAGCATTAATTGAAAGGAAAAATGAAAGAAACCATCAATTTATTTGCTTTAGTGTTTTAGTTTGGCAACTTTTGAGGAGTTGTCGTGGCGTCCATTTTTTATACAGTTTCATGACTCAGACTGACAGCTTAAGATGAAAAAAACAAACAAAAAACTAATATTATATCATTGTATATCTGGCAGGTTTGTTGGGTTCCACATCAAGCTAGACGCACCAGCACATGACTCTCTTTCTACACTAGATGGATTTTAATCCAAAAATACATGTTATTCATTCACGTCCCCACAGAAGCTCTCACTCGCGGCCTCCTTTTCTGCAGCCTCCGCACGGCTCATCTGGGAGTCGCTTCCCAGCATCTGGATATTATAAGAGTTTGAATTATTTATCAAATTTAGCGTGCATGAAACATCCACCACTCAATCAGCCGTCACAGCACTGCGGGAAAATAAAGTCGGTGTGCTCGGCTAATTGGATTCATTTGTGATGGAAGCAGTTTAATTTGATGGGACGCTCCTGAACAAAGCTGGGAATACAGTCGGGGGTATATTAAAGCCAACATGCTGCCGGTTGATAAATGTGATGTGGACATTTAGTTAAAAAAAAACAACAGCGTTTCCTTTACTACGGTATGACTGATGTTTGCTTGCATGCGTCTGCGCAGGAGAATCTCATCTTAAGCTGAAAAACAACGATTAGCCGACGCCTCACGTTTCAAGGACTAGACAAAACAATCCAGCATGAAGGTTGAGAGGAAATCGAGACGAGGAAACCGAGACGAGGAGCCGAGACGTTGCTGTGTCCCAGAAAATATGTAAATTTCCTGACAATATGTAAATTTTCCCAGACGTGAACAAGAAGTTTTCTCAAGTCTCTCTTTGAAGATTACCAGTTTATCCCACATGGTGTTTACAGAAATAAGGTGATCCAAGAGCAGCGAGATGAAATAATATGACGAGGACAGCAATGCGAAGCCTTTTGGAATATCAAAGGTTTCAGCGCGACTTGGCTTTTTACATGAGTCGGAGACAAATGTGGCGGGAAAATGCTGTTTTGTCACTCGCTGACGGTCTTGACTGACACGTTGGAGATCCACCCAACTGAGTTTTATGCAGAATGACTTTACAGCTTTGCAGCCATTAAAACTCATTCAGGTTTGTCACAGCTTTGCAACACTGGAGCTTGTAATAATACAGCTGCCATGCACGGCATTTAACCTAAAATATTTAGGCCGTCTTGGATAGATGAAGTCACACGTCTAAGCAGGAGTGTCTTCCCCCGTGCAGCGCTTCTCACTTATTAAAAGATCAATCAAATATTTACCAGACAAGCGCGCTTTTCACAAGAGAGCCCAACACGCTCATACATCACTTCCAGCCTCGGTTTGAATCGGACCATAAATGATTCTGCCTGCTTGGCTAGCTCTAAGACTCTTAAACAATTCAGCGTCCCTTCCGTTCAAAGCGACGAACAACCTGTGAAGTTTAATTACTCATTCAGAGCAGCGCTCGCTAACCGAGGAGCATCATCCACTAATGTGCGCTGAGTGATTTCATATTCACAGTGGTGGGATTGTAATCGGGAGGTTTTTGAAAAAGTCTTGGTGGGAGAACCCATTTAGGATGCTGGGAAGGGGACATGTAATCAGACAGTGACAGGGCCTATGATGAGGGGGGGGTTATTTAAATCAGGGTCATTCTGGGGAGGCATGACTTGGTTTATGGACTTTGGAGATTTTAATTTAGGAAAAGAGCAAAATTGGCTTAGATTATTAAAATAACACACCATGCAACAATAAAATACAAGAATCAAACAATAAATATAACATCTAGCTTACAAAACTGTAGCCCTGGTGCAATTTTCTTTTAATAAAACTGCTGCTTGTGAGCTTTTGCTCGAGCAAATGAAACCACTATGTCTTCCATGTCTAAAGACTTTCAAACACCACATACCAAGGCTCAATGAAGTAATCCTGATACCTCGTTACTTACTCTTATTTCTTAAGTCACTGTCGACTTAGAATAACTTCCTCCTACCTTCATCTTTTGAGGGAACTATTTGGTGTTTAATAACAGAACTGTGTGTGCTTCACAAACACTCAGCACCTAAGATCTCTGTGAAATAGTTAATGAACAACAGTGACAAGTTAACATTTTGTTAAGTGTAACATTTATACTAGAACATTCATGGACAGATATAATATCTTCCTCTTTTAAATACAGCATAGTCACAGTTTGGACAGAATAATGTTATCTACTGACAGCAGAGTTGATGTCAAATGCGTTACTAATAGGAGAAAGTTGTAAGAAACTTACTGCAGACGCAGTGTTCTATCTACACAACTACTGGCAACAAAACTGATGTCATCATTTTATAATACACCTCTTCTGTTAAAACATATTCAGAGTTTATTTGCTTCAAGCTGCTACACTGTCTGACTAGCGTTAGCTGTTGTTGTGCGTTGAACACTAAACTTTTCTGATGCTTGGTGGCACCGGGACAAAGTGGCATGTGGCAATAACTACTTTAACTGTAACACACATTCATACTTACCAATGTCTTGCTTTCTTTTTGTGTGTCCTGAGAGGTAGGTCCACTTCATTTTGTGGCCACATTAGGGGGGATTCCCAACGAGTTGTTGTCACAGTATCTATTGACTAGCAAACAGTCAATAGAAGGGGCCATGTTATGGGGAGATTTTCAACGCGTTCCAGTGTCTATAGGGATTCCATCACATCTTAATGGAGCTATGCTCAAAATTTGACTTTCTGAATGTGGCCTTTGTGCCAGTTTACATGCAACAGAGAAAAATGACTAACTGACTGGAACATGTCCTCCTCCTCCACACTAGGTGGCGATATGTGTGTTTTCATCGGGTTAATACGGCCCCCTTTCTGGTTGACCTAATACGTCATATAATAAACAAGAGTTCAGTTTTTTTAATGTGTGCACAACTTATGGTGCAGATAAGATGGCTCTTCTTCTTCTTCTTCTTCTGTGACCGGCTTTCTTGAATGTTTTTGCTCTGGGCTCATACGCCAATGCAGCGCTTGTGGAGCATGCGTTGTCCAGTTAAAGTCTGATTAAGGCGTATACATGGCAGAGGAAACTGATTCCCACTGTCATTATCTGGGTGTCTTAACTGGATAAAGAGAACTCTGATTTTAGTCAGAGTAACGTGCTTACATGCGCTTAAGTTGTCCAGTTAAAGTCAGATTGAGCCAATATATTTATTTATTTATTTTTTTATGTTGTTGACATGCATGTAAATATACTGACTGTCACTGATATGGACCAATATCAGCCGTCCCTGGGGGCCCCTGTTCCCTTTTAACATGTAAAATGCATGGCACGGTGTCTACGCTACACAGTAAATGTATGTCATCATAATTCTCTGCTCCATTAACCTTTATGCTCTAGCGACTGCTACAGACTAGTCGCTGAGTCAGTTTGTTCACTTCAGATGCTTTAAGCATCATGTCGATAACAACATGGCCGCCTCCTAGAAGACATTTGAGGGGTCCAGTGGGTCGTTGGTTCATCAAGTGTGTGGAAAGACTTCACATGTCAGTTGTGAAACAACACTTAAATGCTACTGCAATGCATCTGAACATGCTAATGCTAATATTAGCAGAGGAAGTCAGTAAGTAACAACTTCACCAAACATCCTGTGGTAACAGAGAGAAGGAGGCTGCATATCAGCTATTTGATGAAGTCATTAGAGCTTTAGATGCAGAGAAATACCCGCTACACTTTCCCATCTAACAACACACTGTGGTGCTGAGGTGCAGCCTGTTTTTATACAGGCTATACATATCTGCAGCTCACAGTATGTAGCACATAGCACATATTCAGGTCAACCACACAGATTTCATTACTTTCTACTGGGTTTTTATTAGTAACGTGTATCAGAGACTTCACTTTCATCACATAACAGTCGAAATCTGAAGTCGTGCAACACCCAGCGTCATGGCACAGCAGTGAAGTTGACAAACCAACTAGTCAACTGGTCCGTGCCACCCCTACCAGCTACTAAATATGTTCTGCCTCCTTGAATTATTAATTTCTGCTTTCACGCTGTCGGGACTATGCCATGCCACTATTAATCAAATCCAATCAAACCACAACCCTGTGGTTTTAATTCAACCAAATAACGGAGGTTTTGAGGGTTAAGTGATTCATAATTTCCAACAGTCCTTCAGTATTTTACTGCTTTCATTTCTCGACTGAAAGCCTAAAGATTAAACTCTGCTAGGAGTGTTTGAGACTTTATGTTCAAGTTACGCTCAGTCATGGGGTCTTTCTGAGCTATAATGTAATGCAGAATAATTTGAAATTGTCTGGTCAAAAAGCTTTCTGTGACATTTTAAAACATCGTTTAGACAGTTTAGACTTCTGCTGAGAAAATACTTTATTTTGATGATGAGTTATTAACCATTTGGTCCTAAGACTAAAAAGATATATAATGGGATTAAAAAGATCTCTGTGCCTTTCAAGTAGAGGGGAAAAGGTAAAGAAATAATAAAAAAAAAAAAGATCTGACCATTTTTCAGGTGGAGAGGCTTTTCTTAACAGAGTTACCAAATCAAATTCTTACACTCGGCAGTCTGCAATTTTGGCAGAAAGGACACGGTGGCAATAAAAAGGGCTGGAGCTGATCTATGGTGACTCCCGGAGAAAAAGCAAAGAAAGGAAAGCAATTGAGATTCAGCGGGGAGGAGGGAACGGGGGGTGGAGAGCTGAGCACTATTTACCTCTGCTGCCCCGAAGCGAGCCCGTGGGCACAACAGACGGATGATACCGCCAATGAACGGCGCCAGCACCGGCTTCTCTCAGCCACTTCAAATGAAATGTTCTCAAATCTGCTTGATTATCCCGTTCTCTCGAGACTATTTCCTGTTTATTAAAATATATTCCGTGGCATTGGAAAGATTCCTCTCTTTTAATCTTTTTATTTTTTTATTTTTCTCCCCCTTTTTTTTCAGATCGTATTTAGAGTAGGTTGAAAGTGAGGGCGGGAAACTCCCACTCAACCTTGTTCAGGGCGTTAATGGACTCTCTATTGGTGAGAAAAAAAAACACTTTTAAAATGCTCTTTCACAGAGGTTTAGTCACAGCTGCTGCACACCTGTACATGACACCTATCTATGTCAGAAGGTCAAAAACACAACGCATCCCAGGTGATCTCTCAATCCACGAGATCGTCCGGCTCCCGTAGCTAACAGCGCCGTGTGGGGAAACGAGAAAAAAAAAAAAAAGCAATTTCTGTGCTCATTGACTATGTATGAGCATCTGGTCAGTGTGGATGTGTGATCGCTGGGCTCCTCCTGAGAGCGCCTCGCTGTGTGTTCCTTCCCTCTGCACAAGGCAAACATGCCCGGGCCCACGGAGTCACGCTCCATACCCACATCTGCCTCCCTGGCTGGCATTAACTTTCGACTGACGTGACAATAATTCCAGAAACGAGAAACCTTTAAACTTTAAACATAGGTCACTCCAGAATTTGGGGAGTTAAAATTTGTGAATGCGTCTCTTTTAAAGGGAAGGAAGTCGTGATGGTACTGGTCCTTGTAATACAGCTGCATATTTTTACATAATCCTTCTTCTTTTTTTTTACCCCCCCACAAAAGGATTATAACCTACCCTTGAATATATTCACTTGGGTGTTGTTAAAAATTCAGTGGTGGAAACTAATTAGGTGCATTTAATCAATCCCTACTTAGGTGCTACGTTGAAATCCTTGCAGAGAAGCAATCGTTAAATTGTTGTCTAATAATATGTAAAAATATGACCACTAAAAACGCATGTCTACTGGTTGGTCTTAGTCAGGTTTACAGAAATGTTTTCAGAAAAATGTTTAAAAAAAAACAAAAAAACACCTCAATTATGTTTATTGGTGCATTAACGACGTTAATGGAGCTGGTTGCAACTAAGCTCTTCAACTGCTTTAGATATTTCTGAGTAGTTCAGTTCATGACATTAGCTGTGGCTGTGGTATTTATTTTTCATCAGTACAATACAATTAATACAGTGTAGGTTATGATGTTTTATATATATATATATATATATATATATATATATACATACATATATATTTATATACTGCGTGTTGTTGTCCATCATTAATATTGTCCACAAATGGGCTCCATATTTTCAGGAATAGGTTTTTGCATCCTGCCATACAACAATACTCAGGTAGGCTGTGGCATTTAAACCATGCTCAGTTTGTACCAAGAAAATATCCCCCCCATCATGACACCACCACCACCGGCCAGACCAGGCAACGTTTCTCCAATCTTCTATTGTCCAGTGTTGTTGAGCCTGTGTGAACTGTAGTCTCAGTTTCCTGTTCTTAGCTGACAGGAGTGGCCCCCGGTGTGGTCTTCTGCTGCTGTAGCTCATCTTCTTCAAGGTTGGACGTGTTGTGCGTTCAGAGATGGTATTCTGCATTCCTTGGTTGTAACCAGTGGTTATTTGAGTTACTGTTGCCTTTCTATCATCTCCAACCAGTCTGCCCATTCTCCTCTGACCTCTCACACCAACAACTGGATATTTTCTCTTTTTCAAACCATTCTTTGTGAACCGTAGAGATGGTTGTGTGTGACAATCCCAGTAGATCAGCTGTTTCACCAGACCATGTTCAAAGTCACTTAAATCCCCTTTCTTCCTCATTCTGATGCTTAGTTTGAACTTCAGCAAGTTGTCTTGATCACCAATACATGAATAAATACATCGAATTGCAGGGATGTGATTGACTGATCAGCTATTTGTGTTAACAAGCAATTGAACAGGTGTACCTAATAAAGTGGCAATTCCTGCCTTCGCCTTGTTTCACCTCATATGTATGCTCAGGTCGTTTTGGTTTTTGGACTACAGTTGTTTTTTTTTCCAGCTGCAGCACTTTCTGTTCCTATTTTGTGTCCTGCATTTGGGTCCTACCTTACAACTTGTTGGGCCTTGTCGTGATATTGTGTTTTACTACCTACCTAGTTGTTATCCTGTTTGGTTTTCTCTGTGTTTCCTGTTCATGAAAGTTTCTTACTTGTTACTTGTTTAGCTCTCCCTCGTGCCTCCAAAACAGTTGTGACTCATGCTGCTGCCATTAATCAGTGTCATGCTATGGGGTGGGGGGGTCTGGTCTGGTCTAGGTGGGTGCTACATGTCTAAGTAACATCCACAAGAATGAATGCCAGGTCCAAAAGTTTCACAGCAGAACACTGAACTGTCACAAGATGGTTTAAACATTATTCACTTCTCCTGTCAGTGGTCATAATATTGTGGCTGATCAGCGTATTGTCCCATCGTTCTCTTTGTCCCTTGTTTGTAGGTTTACCCCCCTGTTTAGTTACGCCTTTTGAGTTATACCTGTAGAGCTACCACCGTAGGACGCAGTGCTTTTTGTTACCTTGAGTAAGTCAGCATTAAACCTAATTATTTCATCCTTTCCTTGGCTTCCTCTCATGTTTGTTTGGATCCTGCCTCCTCACCACACTTCACAGAAGGCTTTCTCTCTACGTACGAAGGGCCATCAAATATCGGGCTAATCCGTTTCCCCGAGCACAATTTAATGACGGAGGAACGAGCAAAGCAGTTTTCCTTCACAGTTGAATCCATCATCATGCAGCATTATGTCCGTGTGAGGAATGGTCTGTGATTTATTCTTCCCCTCCTCATTCATCTGGGTTAATTTTATCTGGAGTTGGACAGAGGACATTTTGCACCATCAATGAGTTACATAATCAAATATGATATTTTTCACTGCTATTTCCCCCCCCCTTGCTCAACTAATTAGTCGCTGACGTCCTCCGATGTGCAATGATTTCCAAACCCTTCATCGCGAAATATTTTGTCTGGAGTTTCTTTTACTCTCCTGGAAATGACTCACGCTCACATTACAGGCTTTAATATTTAATGACTGTTGGTTTAACTGTCGCAGCAGGTGACACATGCTGATGCATTCTGCAGGCTGAAACAACACAAGCATTTTCTTTTTTTATGGAGCGGGGGAGAAAAGAATCCATACCTTCAGGCACAGTGGTGTTTTTTCAAAGAATTATTTATTATTTAGCAGTTGCAATATGAAGTTTTTATATACTTTATTGGCAATAATACATGTGTCCCCTGATGTCAGCAATCCCTGCATTCCCAAATATTTGCTTTAATTGTTAAATAAATCGGTTTGTGGTGAAACGAAATCGTTATTTCAAAATCCATCTGCGGTTGCATTAAGTCTCCAACGTGTTTCCAGCTGATGCAAGCACTGCACGGTCAGAAGTAAAAATTGTACAGTAGTAAACAACTCACATGTGCATTCATATAAACAAACAATATAAGTGATAGATAAATTAATGTAGGATATCAGCTTGTGTGTAAGGGATATTATCTTTTATATTTTTTTTGTTCTGTAACACAATTCCAGTTGATTGACCATACGCTAAACCCTGCCCCCCGTCTTAGACTTTTATTCATGCACATGTGCAGCCTCCAGCGGCATTGGTGGCTAATCAACTCCTTAAATTTCTGAATTTTCCATGAACAATGCATCCTTGAATTTGTAGGCAGAGGTAGACAAAAGGTTTCTCTAATACTGATTTTGCTAGCTGTTCATTAGCCCAGATAGCTAGGCTATTGTTAGCTGCACTCTACTGTTCAATTTTGCTTGTTCTACACCAGAGTTTTTTTTTTTTTTAAAACATGCACTAGATGGCTACATACATGACATTGTCCTAAGAGACTGAGGCTAAAGCTAATGGATTATATGATGGCATCCTCAAGAAATAATGCCCAGTTTCTGATCCAGAAATCTCGGAAACGTGCACTTGATTGCTACGTACATTAGATTGTGCTAAAAGACAGAGGCTATACGATAGCAGCCTCAACAGATAATGCCCGGGTTTGGCTGCTTAGCCACCTATTTGTATTTGTCAGTTTTCATTAATGACTGACCACCATTTTGACCCAAATTAATATTCTTTCAGGCAGGACGTAGCTGCTAGCGCAAACTGTGGTAGCTTCCAGGAACGGCCTCCATACGGCGCAGAAAGATTACACAGTGGATGCACTAGAACGCAGCTTTATATTTACCGTAGGTAGTTAATTATTGCTTCCTCCATAATTCATATGGGATGTGTATGCAAAATGTTTGGCATTAAACTTAAGGCCAACAGTTACCGAGTTAAAAACGGGGTAACTTAGCGTAGGTAATGCAAAGGCATCACAACTTGTGAATTCACAGAACATTTACAGTTTACAAGGTCGTGAGTACCACAAGAAAGGGTCCTTCATATACAAGTTTACTCATGAACACAATAAATTCAGACTGTGGGAAAAAACTATTGACGACACATCTTCACTTCCTCTAATTGGCCAAACTGACGCTATTTTCCGAGGATACAGGTGGCGACATCTTTTGACTTTTGAGCCGAAGTCTGATCAGTATTGTCTGAGAGTGAACAGACTCACTGGCATTTAATTAATACTGCACTTTTGACCTTTTTCCTACTCTCACCTTCCAACGGGACGGCTTCACGGATTGGTTGTCAGTGGTCAATCATCACAATGTCACACCCTTTTTCTTAACGTGTCAAATAACTTCTAACATGAACATAAATCTGCTTTATATAAACTACCTAAAATGAACCATCCACTAACAACATGGAGGGGGCGGGGTGTATATTACCTATGCTGCAGCCAGGCACCAGGCGGAGCTCCACATGCTTTGGTTTGACTTTTGAGGAGCTGTCATGAGGTCCACTCTTTCTACAGTCTATTGGTACACCATCTGTAGGAAGCGTTGGTTTGTTCTTCATGGCCTTGGCCTAAGTAGTGTTAGGTAGTTAGCAGGTTAGCAGGACCAGATAGCAACTGTTCTCTTATACCACCCTGCAGAACCCATTATAACACTGCAGCATGTAGGACCATCCCTTGTTATCTTTGTGAAGCAGTGACTTTACAGTTATGTTGGGGCGGTGGTTTAGCAAATGGTCAATGCAGGATAGTATTTTTTTTTTATAATTACCACTTTGGTGTCTTTAAAAAAACAAATATTCAATAGTTTGAGACAATGAGGGGGGCTCTGATGCAACTCTGAACAGAAATGAAAGAAACAAGTACTGGGACAGAAGTGTCAAAAGTCATGGGAGGAGGGGGCACAGATGGTGATCTATCAAAACTGACTCACAGTATAAGCGGATGGATGGCTTATTGGTGTTGTCCGTCTATTTGTGGCAATGGACAACTTAGCAGAGAGCCCCTAAGTCAATGTAAAATACTGGTCAGAAAAGTCATATCACAGTAGTCCTTGTGTATATATATATATATATATATATGCAATGCCCATCAAGCCTGATTCAGTTTTTTTGTAAGAGTTTTTAGTTCTGAAGATAGTCTGCAGGAGTCAGCGGTCAGCGTTCATTCGGCGCAGTTTTGGGGGAAGATTGTCTTCCGGCCGACTTCCTACCAGAGGGATCTGGACCGGTGCTGGGGTCGGAGCAGCGATGGCGCTAATGGCTCCTGGCAGTCTATGTTTCTCCAGCTCACCCTCCTCTGCATCTCCATCCAAGGACAACAGCTGGACCTGCTCCTCTGGCTGCACGTGCCTCACAACCGGGATGGAGCTGGATCTTAGCCTCTGAATGCTGAGCGGTAGGTCTCCCGTGCTGGAGGCCTTACCTCCGGGCAAGGCTGGCCCTGTCTTCAGCCCCCTCAGTAGGTACTCCTCCTTGGTGGAGCTCATGCGCTGGAGCTTCCTGGGAAGCCTGGAAGCATGATCCTCTACGTGGTCTGCATAGTCCGCTGAAAGCAGCCGTTCCCTGCGGCCCCCGCGGCCACCGTTGCCCAGCAGAGGGGAGGAGGGAGTGGGTGCAACAGGTAGAGGGTTAGGCGAAGTCAGGGAAGATTTCTCCTCCTGCTCTTTGACGCTGTAGGGAGGCGTAGGAACCTCGAATGTGTTGTGAAACTGGGAGTAATCGACTCTGAAGAAGCCCTCTTCTAGTGACATGACAGGGAGGAAACGATGGCCCCACAAGACTTCATCCTCGGTGTAGGACGTCCTTGCCTGGCAAGTCATACCTACGATGTTGAGAGGAGACAGAGAAGAGGAATAGTTCAAGGCAAACTAACTTTACAAGGACTTAAAAATGGACACACATTCATAAGAGAGGCAGAGAAGAGAAGAGGTGCATAGCCATAGGGGGAAAAAAGGGGACGATGAATAATTAACAACCATGAAATTAAACATTCTGTTAAATATCTGAGTTTATATTACCGACGCCACAGGGTAAATGAAGATGAAACAAACGTTTAAGAACAGGAACGCTGATTCAAAGTTCTGCTCTCACCAGTGGTCTCCACGATGCCCTCCAGGATAACGACAATCTCAAACTGCTCGTTCATGAGCGAGCGCTGCGACAGATCGAAGAACGGGCTCTTGGAGTTGATCTCGTGGCAGATGGTGAGAGGCGACACCAGGAAAAGCTGGTCCGCCCCCGTCCCAAAACCTACGTCCAGCTCACACTGGTCCAGGGGCAGGAACTCTCCCTCTGGAGTCTGACGAGACTGGAAATGGAAAACAATGACTGTAGTAAATAATAATAATGCTAATAATTAGAGTAATGGTTCTGGATCCTCTTTAAACTCTCTCCTCCACAATGAGGGAAGTATAATATGCATTTTATTAGCACATTATTGTGTATATGTATAGGTACATAATGTAAAATTCTTAAACTTTCATGTCATGGAATTATTCAGGATTCCTTCACTTTCTTTTCTTCAGATTATTAGTTAAGAAGACAATATGCTCGACAGCGGCAAAAAACAATTTCCTTGGCTTGGATCAGTTGCCAGGCAACCAACAAAGAGCCAGCAAGTTTCCAGTCCTAGCTATGGCAACCGTCGTCTGGCTGCAGCTTCATGTTTACCGTGCAGATATTAAAGCGTTACCAGTCTATCTAGTCTAACTCTTTCGAAGCAAACAAAAGTATAAGTACGACTGCATGCGATACATCTGACACGAGGAGATGCTCCTGACGAACAAGAGAGTGGGTAGTGGATAAAATCTTGACATCTTTATCCACATGGCTATGACAAGTTCAAATCAACAAGGCCATTTTGACAGACATCCAGATTTTATCTCTGTTCCACCACTTGCTCCCAAACTCTTTACAACTACTGCACATGCACAGTCGACTGTTATGTGATGAAAATCAACACATTGAAGTCTGTGGTGACTTCTCTAATAAAAACACAGCAGAAAGTGTTGAACCTGAATATATAGGCTGAGAACAGACATCTCATGTGTTACATACTGTGAGCTGCAGATATGTATAGCTTGTATAAAAACAGGCTGCACCATCAGTAGCATTTAATAGCACTCAGTGCACAGTGTGTGTTAGATGACATAGTGTAGCAGGTATTTCTCTGAAGCTAAAGACTCAGGACGTTTGGTGAAGTTGTTACTGACTGATGTCCAGAGGATGTGCACCGTTGCTAACCTCTGCTAGCGTCAGCCTTGGGATGTCTTTTCAAATGCATCACAGTAGTACTTTAGTTGTATTTAAAGACTGACATGTCACAGTAGAATGGGCTTCATCCGTCTTCTAGGAGGCGGCCATGTTGTTACTGTCACTCCATCTAGTCGACACGATGCTTAAAGTCAACAAACTGGCATGGCGCCATATGAAATGGGACATTTGGGAGGTGAGTTGAAGGAGGTAGGGAGGTGTTTTTTAGTGCTTTAAAGCAGGTCGAGCAAGGTCTGTAATCTCTGTTTGAGGATTACTTTTATCTGTCCTATTTATAGAGGAAGGGGATGATGATGATAAAGAAGAAGGGCACATTATCTTCGGTCTCCAACCCACACATACTTCTGAAACAAGTATGCAAGGGAAACCTTCTGTAAGGTTGAATCCCAACAATATTTCCGAGGGAAGAGAAAGGGCCCAGCCTACATAGGCTCACAAGACACTACACAGTATATGTTAAACAATTCAAAGATCGCAAGAAATATTATGCATCCATGAGCTCATACAGCTAAATAAAGGATACAAACAAATCTTCCAAAATACACAAAAACAATAATAGAGATTGTGTTCTGTTTTCTGTCATAATGCCCATGCCTTTTCAATAAATCTGGCTAAAACATAAGTCTCCTCCTCGAAGAACCAACTCAACATCCAAAATAAATCGGGATTCATCCCCTGAACTTTTTCATACAAGGACGTCTTCAGTTTGTCGCATAATGGGAACTGAAACACAAGGACGCCTAAAATATTCTGTTGCATTTTTGCTCAGGGATGACAGATATAAATGGTATTAACACAAAAAAGATGAGAAAATGGTTTTTTAAATAACGATTATTTTATGTTTTGGTGAAACCAAGGTTAGTAACAGCAGAAAAAACATATGATATCTCTAAATGGGCTGATTTATTACAGCCCCCATTCAGCGGCGTTAGCATTAACCAGGTAGATTACTGGATCTCTAACCCATTTTCCTCAAGTCTTCAGAGGAAAAGTTGGAAGTTAAGGGACTGAAATCGCAACAAACAATGTTAAAATAACTCGTAAGCTTCGTGATTCCTGAGTGTGGCCAAATTCACTTTTCTGTTTTCCGTGTCTGCTTTGTGGAGGAGAAACATTTGTTATTATGATGACATTATCTTCTACTGTCACAGGTTCATTCAATTAATTGAGATGTTGACATTTTTCTTTGATTTGGGTCCCATCTTGTCATTAAAGGGTCCTGAACCCAGACCAGTTGATGAACTATGATGTAGAGTGCTAAAAATTATAATGTACCTGTAAGTGATATAACTGTGCTTTTGCTGTGTTAACTGTTTAATCAGTGTTATGCATTTGTTAGCCCACCCACCAAATTTCACCACCGGCCGCCGCTGTTCTTGCCATATAGTTATAGACTGGTGAAAGCAACGATGCTAGAATGGTCTACATGCAGCATGAAGGCAAAAACAAAAGAGTAAAAACCCATCTCTGCCGCTAAGCCCTCAATCTGCACGCACTCTCTGCAGAGGCCTGGCCTTCAAAGACACGTATCATTAGATCGCAGAGAAGACACAAGCACTTCATAAACCGAACCTAATCACATAAAGCGCTCCTTTAGGTGTTAAATTAAAAAAAAAGGGATTAAGGAGGAGGCTGCGATGTTTTCAGTTAAGTACTTCTCCCCTTCGCCAAATGTCAAACTTGCGTGCAGCGACGTCTCCGAGGCCCCTTGAGTGAGAAGCCATTTGGTCCGCAGATGGCAAACAGACTGTCATTTGTATTCACAGTGATGCTGTGGACAGAACGGTGTTGACATTTCACAGGAAGACGTCCGTGCCCACAGATCCCTGGCTCGCCTTCTACGGGGAAACTGTCACCCATCGTGATGCATCAGTGACGGGCGCTCAGAGAGGCAGAGAGCGAGCCTATGGTACATGTCCACTGAAGTTAATATAAGCACGAATTACATGAGTGAGAACAACAGCTGTGGGAAGATACACAGCAACTTGAATTTCGCAAAATGCTATTATATAATTTCGGCCTTAAATGAGGCCCAGTGTCACCCTCCTTCTACATAATGAGCTGGCCAATCACATACGAGCATAAATTTCTCCTCATAATCTTTGCAAACAAAAACAAGGTAATCAGAGCTGTGATATTTCCAGATCTTTGAGTGTAACTCACAGATTTAGGGGGTGCACCGTCAGGCCCCTCCCTTTAAAACCAATTCTGTTGTAATAAATGAATAAATGGCAAACATCTGGCTTATTCTGCAATGACAACCATGAACCTGATTAACTTTAAATGACTTCTCTTAAAGTACAATAAATAAAACTGACACTTAAACAAATCGAAGTTGGGATGTAAAATGTAAATAAAAACAACGACTTTCAAATTGTTCTGAACCTATATTCAATTAAATAGACTAGAAACTCAAGTTAATTAATGTTTGCGCTGTTTTTTGTTTGTTTTTCCAAATATTCACTCACTTTTACCCTGATTCCTGCAGCGCCGACTTCTCTCGTGAAATACTACATTTATATTTATTGTGCAGAAGTCGTGTTTTGAGGGATCAAACTTGGTGATTGGCAGCAAATAAGCTTCATTGATATGATTATTAATCAATAAAATAAGATTATTAATGACTTAGGAAGGTAATTATGAAGTGTGGCCGTCAAAGTAAAACAGTAAATGCCACAAATTATTGCACCTGCAGATTTCCAGGGCCCAACATTAGCATACCGCTTGATAAATTTGCTCCTTCCGATCAGGATTCTTTGTAATTTGTAGATAAGGGTTGCGAGCGATAAAAAGGCCACAGTGAAAACTACGAGAGGTCACTGATACCAAACTCACTCCAGCTGTACAACAACAACTCATCTTTCTGTACCAGATAACTCAACGTTATCAGTGTTAACGCACATTATTGCACCTTATTAATCCTTCCTGTGTATAATACAGGATATTTACTTCTGTATGTATTTTTTGTACATTTGTTCACATGTAATTTTTTTTCTGCTCTATTTTTGCTTTTATCTTATTTATTTTACCTTTCTCTTTACTTGTGGTTCTCAAGACAGGTTTTTTTTTATTATGTGCAACTGAGCTACTGTGACCAAGCAGTTTCCCTTCTGGATGAATAAAGTCTTTTCTAAGTCTAAGTCTAACTGGACGTGTAGAGTTTCTTGAAAGACCAGTGAGGCCTTTGGGCTTTAAACAGGAACCCATCGGAGGGAGTTTCTGATGGTCAGCAGCATCTTCAAGAAACTCTACAAGTCCAGTTATCTCTGTTTCAGCTTGTTTCTTGATGTGACTCCAGAAGCAAAGCAGTGTTATCAGAAATCACACAAACATTATCACTTTTGTATTTAATGCTAACGTCCATAATAATCTTTTCTCGCAAATCGTTTCCTCTGCCCTCTATAAATAGGAAGACTGCATTACATCCTTTTTCTTATTTATTTATTTATAGTAATCCATTAATTTAGACTAAACTGAGTAAATTGTCTTTGAGATTCTGTAAGCAGGTGTCTCATCAAGATCTGAGACGTTCTGAAAGGGAAGCAGCTGATTTTAAGGCAAACGAGGAGAAAACCTGCTCAGACACTGAACGGTTTCAACAGGATGGAAAGTCATGTGTGTCGTCTTAGTGCTGCTGAACGGTCGGTGCCACAAGGGGGAAACTAATGGCCTTTGGAAGAGGCTGTGATATAGAGGAGGCCAGGCCACCTGAGAGTCAGGTTGAGCAAAAACAGACGCGATCCCCGGTGACTCACTTTCCTCCTCAGGGACGAAGATGGAAGAATGGAAATGGAAATGTATTTTATTTATGCAGCATCCCACAGATGAACCAAACTTACGATTTACAAGATAAGTACATGAGTAAAGATACATAAAAACAATAAATAAGAGAATAAAAAGATAAAATAAAATAGTACAAAACAAGATGAAATAAGTGTCACCACACTGAGTATTAAAAGACATTCTAATTTAAAAAACAAAATAAAAAATAAAATAAAATATAATAAATAAGTGTCACCACACTGAGTATTAAAAGACATTCTAATTTAAAAAATAAAATAAAAAATAAAATAAAATATAATAAATATGTGTCAACACACTAAGTATTAAAAGCCATTTTTTAAAAAAAAAAAAATAAAATAAAATAAAATAGTAAAATAAAATAAAATAAGTGTCACCATGCTACAAAGTATTAAAAGCCATTCTAATTAAAATAAAATAAAATAAAATAAAATATAATAAAATATGTGTCAACACACTACTGAGTATTAAAAGGTATTTTAAATAAAAATAAACGAAATAAAATAAAACAAAATAAAGTGTCACCACACTACTATAATATTAAAAGTCATTCTGAATAAAATAAATAAAATCAAAAGAGTGTCATGGCACCACTGAGTATTAAAAGCCATTCTAAATAAATAGGTTGTATGTGTGGGTTTGAAGAGGCCCAGGTCAGGGACAGAAGTATCAGTGAAGAAACCTAAACAGTGACACTGAAAGCTGAAACGAAGCCAAATGTGTCCATGTCCATCTCTGTGAGCTCGGAGCGTCTTCCACTCCCATCCTCTGCAGAGTGACATCGAAGCTAATTCAACATGTCTCTCCTCGTCGTCTCTTTCTCCTGGTTTTGCTGCTTGTCCTTCAGAGTTAAAGCCGAGGCAGACGTGACGAGTCGGGCTGACATGCCTCCTGCCTGAACCTTATCACTTATCTCCTGCTGTGGACCGACCCACTGAGACGAGCTTCTGTTGACACTGACGAGCACCACCCAGCTGTCACTCTCTCCCTCTGCAGCAGATTCTTCTTCAGTCTTTTCCCACGTTGCTGTTTGCTGCTTTGTTCTCCTTTGTCTGAATGCTTTATTTATTTATTTATTTTTGCACCGCATGCATGCACTCCTCCGTGAAACCAGCTGCCAACATTGTTTGTCTTTTTTTTTTTTAATCATATTCCTCCAGTTCCACAGGGGTCAAGGTACCTCTGCATTCTACTGATTTATTAATGAATGTCCTATTAATATTAATAGAAAGATTCAAGGACTTGTGTCTTTTAAAGTCAATATGCATTATGGATACACCGTCGACTGTGCAGCCATGACGGGAAAAGGTGTTACTGTAAACAACTGAATGTGTTAATCTATTCGCTATGAAAAATACGTAAAATAATTCAATTCAAAATATTGAATGGCAAGTCTCTGTATTCCAGGAAGTCTTAATGGAAACTGAGTAGGATTATAAATTCATAGCGCCACATAGTGGAAGGAAAATACCTCCTACCTACTACATCTGTTCTATATTAAACTCAGCCTAGTGCTATTTATAAATATACATTATTATTATCATTTTGCATTTAATATTAAGCTACATTAAATTTAATATTAAGCTATTCCCCTTTAATGTGTATTTAAATACATTGAAATCTGTGGGGGAAAATTAAAAATATATATAATAAATGTCTAATCAACCAAATATTTTGTGACCTCCTCCTGCAGTACCTCCATGCGCCTCTAGGGGTCACGGACCATTATTTCCACATTAATAGAGTTAGCGTAAGTGTCACATGTAGCTTTGTAACAGCTCAAAATACAAATTGTTCCTTATATCCTGTACATATAAGGGTTCGTACAGACTAGTGAACTAGTCAGGTAATAGAAAATAACAACATGGACGCCTCCTAGAAGACATATGAGGAGTCCAGTGGGTCCTTGGGTCATCGTGTGTGTGGAAAACATGAAATCATGGTAATGTTACGACTACTCTGGCTGAGTAATAAACTGATGTGAGTTTTATGTGAATACTTTCAGGTCAAGCGTTTAAGATGGTTGTGCTTGCTTTTTAATTAATGACAGTCGTTTGGTTGTTGGCCAATGATTCCTATTCATTCCCTGCCTGGCTACTAGCATGTTAGCATCCTGTTTCTGTGGTGGACTGATGGTGCGTTCCATTTGTAGTGTAGAAGTCAGAATTTTTACCACTTTCTACTCAGAAAGTTGTAGAATCCTCACTACCTCCAAGTTGAGTTACCAAGATGGCCGCCCTGTGTGCAAACAGTAATTAGAAGCTTCTGTAATATTCCATTTATTAGCTCTTATGATTAGTTTTTGTTGCATTAAACCAGTCGTACAGACAGTATTTATCCACATACGTATATTGAAAAGCTGTTACAGTGTAAGTTTTTCATGTGTTATTTGGGAACTACAAGCCCATGACGCGCTACCAACGGCTAAAAACAATAGCCTGGTGAAACCAAAACAGAGCCAAACACCACTGTGGCAAACTGGGATTAGTAGTGTATTGTTTCTACATTTAAATTAAACAATTAAAACTTTTGAATATTTTTATAAATTTCTGCCACGTGTGGTCTTGTAGAAACTGGTCCAAGTTATCTGTTCATTTACAATTTGTGTAAGGTAAATAGCCTAAATTTAGCTTAATTCAGTATAGCAATAATATTAGTTAATATCAACATTTTTTATTATTATTATTATGTTCATTTTCTAGGTTATAGGCGCTGAAATAGAAAATAGACGGAGCCACTTTAGGATTTAGTCTGTTGTGAACAACCAGCTTGTCTGACTCAAATGATTTCTCCTCAGTGTTGTCTTCCTCCATAAAATGCTCACTGCCCCCCTGGTATCGGTGCCATCGCTATCCATCTTTCTCTGGCTCTCCCTCTTCCATCTGTCACCATCTACCTCTATGGGACTCTCCGAGCTAATCAACCCAATGTCATGCTAAAAAACATATCACAGACACAGTATTTTCTCCTTATATGCTAAAATTATATATTTTTAAGATAATAGTGGAACCCCGTCTATGACTGTTAACTTGACTTAGTTTTTTAGCAGCTTATTCTGCTTCATTTAGACCTGTTGTCCTCAAAAGTGGACGCTTTAGTTTGCCATATAGTGGTAGCAAAGGGTCAATACAATAGTCGGTGTAAAAACATGATAGTGCTCATTTCAGTGAATTCCTTCTGCAGGGACAAAGCCACTGTAACTTCTTTATTTATGCTTATTAACTTTTCTGGTTTGATATGATGCACACATTTAACAAAATCTATCGATTTCATTGCTTTTGCTCAACCACATGTTATATGGTCTTACACAGTGGTGACTTTCTTATAATAGATAGTGAAATAATCCCCATGTCCACACATGAAGACATTTTCTTTCTTTTTTTTTCAAAAACTACTTCCTGTTCAAAGATGATGCTCAGAAATTAAAAATGTATCACAAACAAAATCGTGGGTCTCAGGAGGTTAGATACAACTAAAGAACTGCTGCAATGCATCTGAAAAAACATGCTAACGCTAGCAGAGGAACGGTCAAAATCCTCTGGATATCAGTCAGCAACAACTTCCCCAAACGTCCTGAGGTAACAGAGAGAAAGAGGCTGCACATCAGCTTTAGAGCTAAATACCTACTACACTATCCCATCTAACAACACTCTGTGGAGTATTATTAAATGCTACTGATGGTGCTGACATGCTGCCTGTTTTTATACAGACTATACGCAGTTGCAGACGTCATCAGAGACTAGCTATGTTAATTGGAGACACTTGTAAGCTGAAAAAAAGGGAGACAACGGCAATCAGTACAGAGAGTGGAGAAGAACAGAATGAGTGCAAATACCCCTAAAAATAGTTTAAAGAAGTCATATATCTGCCAAGGACTGAAAAAGAAAAGCAGATAGGAACATAGCGCTTGAGGAACACTTAATTTGATTTTGCATGAACTTCGAGGAGGGAACATTAGATTTATGGACGGGGAAATTTTGAAGAACATTGAAATTGTTTTGTTTGTACTGTTGGGACATTTGGGATCATTACCAGTAGGATTTAATTTATGTTATTGATTGATGACATGGAGAAATTTTTTAGAGAAAAGTGTTTTGCTGTTGTAAATCAGGTCGTTAAGAGTTTAGTGGGTTTCGGTTGCCCTGAAATTCGGGTTAATTAAAAAACAAAAGGCACATAACTAACTTTTTTGCCTTCATTTCTCTTCTAGCGGAACTGTTGTTATTTCCTTCAGGCCTTTAAAATCTTTTCACTACCCTGAGATTTTATATGTGCGCCCAGTTAAATTAAATTATTTTACACATTTTTGGCTTTTAGTTACGCTACAACGTGTTTAAACCCAGGGGGCACAGACTCGTTTTGAAACTCAAAGAGGTTGCACACCTGAGCGGGTTATTCAGACTCTTTTTGATCAAAGGAGACAGGAAAGAAATTAAGGGTTGGGTGTTTTTTTCTTCTTCTATTTTGTGGGTTTCTAGACACACTGGGACACGGTTTAAACAGTTTTGGAAAATTACTAGATGTTGTACGTTTTCTCAGAGCAGTGCTGACTTCTCATTTTTAACTATCCGAAACAGAAATACCACAAACATTCTGCGTGATCACTGAGAAAGTTGTACTGCAGAACTTACACTGGTAAAATTTACACAGGCAAACAACCCAGCATCATATACACTCTTTGTTAGGTACCTGTGCAATTGCTTGTTAACACAAATATCTAATCAGTCAATCACATGGCTGCAATTCAATGCATTTATTCATGTAGAGGTGATCAAGACAACTTGCTGAAGTTCAAACCGAGCATCAGAATGAGGAAGAAAGAGGATTTAAGTGACTTTGAACGTGGTGTGACTCAGAAACTACTGATCTACTGGGGTTTTCGCTCACAACCATCTCTAGGATTTACAGAGAATGGTCCAAAAAAGAGGAAACATCCAGTGAGTTGTTGATGTGAGAGGTCAGAGGAGAATGGGCAGACTGGTTGGAGGTGATAGAAAGGCAACAGTAACTCAAATAACCACTGGTTCCAACCAAGGAATGCAGAATACCATCTCTGAACGCACAACAACACGTCCAACCTTGAAGAAGATGGGCTACAGCAGCAGAAGACCACACCGGGGGCCACTGGTTAAATATAATGTTGATGACTAATAGACACACATTATCAGTGCCAATATTTAGAAGATTTCCTGTCACTGTCTCTGCTTCCAGCTGCGAACGAAAGAAAGTCAGAGGCCACGTGCAACTTCACTTTCTACCAAAATCCGACGTATCCAGGTCCCTCCAGAATTTACAGCCCGCGCTTGTTCCAGACTCTCAGTAATCAATTACTGCTGCCACGTCACAGTGCGTTTACACAGCTCCATCACTGGGATTTACGGCGACATGCCTCATTTCTCCAATCGGCTCCAGCGCATCGGACGGTGACCTTGAGCTGCGCGGTGCCGGAACGGTGCCGGAGCCATGTGCAGGTGTAGCGCCGAGAGACGATGCACAGTCGATTTACTCTATAAACGCTCTACACTGCACAGTCTGACGCTGCGACGGCGAGGCTTTAAAAAGCGTCAGTGCAGCAACATCTGCTTCCAGGTATTATCTCAATGTCAAACAAGAGACACGCAAACACACAAGATGAAACCGTGATGCTGAACATCTGACCTTCTTCAAGCATATGAGCAGTTTACGCTTAAAACAGCAGTTTAATAGTAGGACTGATCAGGCATAACATTATGACCACCTTCCGAATATTGTCTAGGTCTCCACGGAGAATGGACATGGGCCTTCTTCTGAGTGGATACTGTGGTGTCTGGAAACACTATCTTGTTAGTGGGGGGGTCTTTGAGAGGAGGGTCCTCTGTGGATCATCCCACAGATACTTGATCAGTTTTGGATCTAGTGAATTTGGAGGCCAGGTCAGCACCTTGTGATGTTCTTCATGTCTTTTTTTAAAGTGCTGAATTCTGCTGCCGTCATTGATATGGGGTGGGGGGTGCCTGGTCTGGTCTAAGCGGGTGCTACATGCCTAATGAATTCCAGGTCCAAAAGTTTCCCAGCAGAACACTGAATCGTCACAAGATGGTTTAAATGTGATTTATCAACCCTGTCAGTGGTCATAATGTGACTGATCTGTGTATACAGACTCAGACGGACTTTAATGACCCACAAGGGAAATTAATTCGTCATAGTAGCTTACTTGCTACAAAAAGAAAACCAAGGATTGTTTAAATAAAAAACACAAGCACAAGAGATAAAAATGTTGCCACACTTTTATATCAGGCAATGACCACGTTGCACTAAAAGAGGTTATTTCCCCAAAAAAGCAGAGAAAAGCAAAGACTGAACGAACGCGCTGTTTGGTTTCTGCTTTGAACGCTACAAATCAGAGCTGATTATTGGATGAATTTCCTCTAGTTATACTCGGTTTATGTATCAGAACCAGAACATTACGTTAAAACATCTATACACAGCTGTGTGTGCTAACAGCCTTTATTCTGCTGATGCCCACTGCAAGAGGTCAAAACATTACAGCGTGTCCCGTTGGTGTTTATCTTGCCACTTTAATTCCTCATTACAAACGGAACAGAAGGGATTACAGACTATTACGGAGCGTTAAACTGTCTGAAACGAACTATGGCTGCTCCCCCTCTGTGCAGGGGGAGGGGTGGGGGGAGAAAAGTTGCTGACGTGGCATTTTTATGATGAGGATTTAGTGCCCCGAGTCCTCCGCGGCTCTTTGTTGATTAAGCCCAATCAAGACACACACGCTTTCCTCTCTTTCTGTTAGCTGAAGAACAAATGACCGAGGAAATAAATATAAAAATCAATATCGAATGACTTTAAAAGGACAGCAGGAACCTGGATAAAACCAGCCCCACTAACGCTCTGGGGACTCGAGGTTCAGAGATAAACAGAGATCATCTCGCCGCTGCAGAGAGAAGGCAAAAGGAAACTTCTTTAGGTCTCCAGAGGGAAGCACGTCTGAATCCACGCGGCGTGATGAAATGTTGTGCATGCACTATTCAGCAGCTGACAAAGGAGTAGAACAGAGAGGTATCAGCTGTAAATTCTGCAGTGGAGGAAACAGGGGAAGGGGTCTCTTCTATCCTCGGTTGTTTCATCACTGAGGACAGAACATCTACGGAGCAGCTCCCAGCGCTTCAGATTAACATAGAAAAGAGTGATTTAATGTCATTTTGTTCCACTAAGTACAAGAATTGGTTCATTTGATCTTTTAATCGATAGGCATAGATCCCACGCCTGTTGTCCCCCAGGGGCCCATCCATCTCATCTGTGGACATGCTGAAGCAGAGGCTGAACTTAGATATACAGCCCACTGACAACATATTCTGCTGACTGAGGAGGAGGAGGAGGAGGAGGAGGAGGAGGATGGGATGGATGGGATGGGGTGGGGGGCTGCTTGAGAAGACCCTGACTCTATCACACTCAGCAGCTGAGGAATGAAGAAGATGCACAAGGTTACGGTGTGGAAAGTGTGAAGCTTCACGCGGGGTGTAAACGGCCACTCATTATAATACATATCTCATGAGGGAGTGTTGAATATTGAATACAGCCCCGGAGGAATGCAGTCAAAGCTGGAGATGAGTAAATGCAATGCTTGAGAAAGAAACCATAACTGACTGTAACCTTCCTCTGCTAGTTTAAAACACTTAGTTATGCTACATTTTCATAGGTTTTTCTGTTTGTAGTTTATTCTCTCTCCAACTGTCACTTCATGGGAGCAACAGCAACTAAATCATTTCCATGCAGGATTAATGAAACATCCTGATTGTGATGCTCAGCTGCCGTACTCGGTTCCTCGGAGCCTACCTTGATGAGTTTGCACCTGATCTGCGCGGACACCATGTGGCTGTTGCGCAGGTTCCCCACTCGGAACATGAGGCACAGCTTCCCGTCCCGCTGCGAAATGACCGCGTCCTGGCTGAACATCAGCGTCTCCGCGCGCTTCTTCGGCTGCGACATCTTGATGAACATGCAGCCGATGAGGAAGGCGTCCACGATGGAGCCCAGCAGCGACTGGAAGAGGAAGAGGATGATGCCCTCCGGACACTTCTCCGTGATGTAGCGGTAGCCGTAGCCGATGGTCGCCTCCGTCTCGATGAAAAACAGGAACGCGGAGGGAAAGTTGTACACGTTGGCGACGCACGGGGTGTAGGACGCGTCGTGGCCGCCGTGGCTCAGGTCGCCGCGGATGTACGCGATCACCCACCACATTGAAGCCATGACCAGCCACGCGACTGTGTAAGTTAGGATGAAGATGAGCAGGTTCCACCTCCACTTGAGGTCCACCAGCGTGGTGAAGAGGTCGGAGATGTACCTGCTGGTCTCCCCGCCAAGGTTACCGTGCTGGACGTTGCAGCGGCCGTTCTTCTCCACGAACCGCTGCCTTTTTCTTTTTACCGGTGCGGAGAAAGTCATGCTCCGGTTGGTGTTCACCACCTGGTAGTCCTCGCCAAATTTCCTCCGTATGGCTGACATTGTATCAGTCACTCACTTGTGACAGAAGGCGTGCAGAATCAGAGTCTTTGCGCAAGTTTTGGTACCCCCCCTGTCCAAAACCACGCATTCAGCGCGCCACTCGCATCCCGCGAGATGGAGACGCGCCTCTCTCCTGTAAATTAATCGTAAGTGAGCAGAGATTCTGCGCAATACATGATCCGGTCAGTGTCGGAGCTTTACGCAAAGGTGTCTCCTCCAAGTGCCAACTTTTTTTTGATCAGGTCTTATCCATGTAGTGGGGGAGAAAAAATAAACGTTCAAAAATGTTCCAAAGCTACTTTAAAATAGGCGGAAAGGTGGTGTCCTTGGTGGATCCACTGCTGCGTCCCGCTATGATAAACATCTGAGTGTGAGTGCAGCGGGCTACTGTGCGCACTTGCGCCTGAGGGAACGCGCTCTGGAAGGAGTGACTTCAGATTGAAGACTGTAGAGGAGCTGCAGCGCAGGGGAGGCACATTTCACTTTCACAGCAGGGTGGAGGAGCATGATGCGGGGATACGGGGGGAGGTGGGGGGGGGGGGGGGGGGGGGGGGGGGGGGGGGGGGGGGGGGGGGGGGCTTCGCCTATAAGGCGAAGCACTCTGACCTTACAAATCCTTCAGCTGTTTGAGTAATTATATGTATATTTTTAACATACTGCTTTGAAATCACTTTCTTTTAGCCTAATTATCAATAAGTCTGGCACAAAGAAAACCCTGCACTGTAACACTGGGTTATAATGAGCACCCAGGCTGTGTATTGGTGGCTGTTTTGCTCCCCCTAGTGTTAATGAAGTAGAAGTAAACTCGAGCCAGAAGCTGAAGGCAGTGAGTTTATCATCATGTCAGTGTATTTATTCTTTAGAGCAGATGAAGTCATAAGTCCAGTGAGAACAGACATGACACTTGTCCCGAGATGATCTCTGTGAGACTGCTTCATTATTAATTAGAATCAACCCAGTATGAAGCTGAGAAACGAAGCGCTCCTCTTTGACTTGGAAAAACTTTTACCAGCTACACTGTTAGTGATTTAACTGACTGATAGATGCAGTATTTGAATTGTTCTGTGGCATCGTGGACATCGGTGCCATTCTTCATCTTGAACTCAGTCAACTTTCATTTTTCAGTTTTGAAAATTCCACATTCGTGAAAATGAATAACTTTATGTAGTATTTGATACTCCAAGGGCGACTTCCTAAATTCACAGGTAGACTCTTAAAGATTTTCCTGTCAAGCTACAGCAAAGACCTGGTGAAACAGTTTCCAGTCGTACCTTGTTGTGGATGAAATGTATTCGTAATATTTATCATTTTTACAGTTATATGCAGTGGAAGGATCAGCAGGTAATCAAGGTTAACTTGCACTTCTTTCACAAGAGAAATATCTGAGGTATATTTACAGGATCTTACTGCTACATATTTTTAGATTTAGAAACATCTTTCTTTTTTTAATCCTTTGGCAGTCTTACTATGAAGACAGCTCATTTTAGTACATCGTATAAATCTTTTTTAAGACATAATACTGTTTCAAACTGTTTCAGACCGTGTGTCTCTTTGTGAATAAAATACAAGCTTTTAAATCAAACTTATCTCAGAGATTCAGATTAAAGTCTGAGGATTAAAAGTGAAATATCAGACATTTAGGAAAGAAAAATCCTGCAGAGTGATGTTACAGGTATTTTGCCACTGGGACAAGTATGGAAAAAAAAAACTTTATTATTCCGATCTCTTTTCAACATTAGAAGAGAAGGAACATCATGCATCCATAAATTTAAACTTAGTACATGTGCAGATCTGTATTTTAAAGTGGACTGGTTCACATCAGCTGAGGTCAGACTCTAATAATAAATCTCTGAAACATGAATCCAAGACTAAGACTCAAGTCTATCAACAGCTGAAGGAACAAACATGTACCAGTACTAACAAGCAAAGGAAAAATAACACTCAACACCCATTAATTCACAAGATGGAGATGGATGAATAATCACCACCCGAACCTGTGTTATGTTTCAGAGAACTTCAGTAACTTCACTAACTAACCAGCAACTGAGCTTATATTTAATAAAAAAACAGAAACTAACTCTATTTGTACAGACTTTGCAGATTCATTACTCATAAAGGGGGTAGCAGATAAGGAATGTTCATACAGAATGTCCTTTTATGTCTCTATATTTTCCAGAGTGATGCTATTCTTTTTGTATATTTTGCATATTCTTTCAAATTTGATATTGTTTTTTTTTTCGTTGTTGATGTTTTTTGTATATATTCTTGTTTAATTCTGTGCTACTGTGACATGGAAATTTCCCATACGTGGGATAAATAAACAGTCTTGATTTCTAATATTATTAAATATTAAAAAAATGCATCAGTTTGGGAATAAAAAGCCACAAATGTAGAGTTTCATCAGTTTTAAAGGAAAGGAGACTTTCAGCGCGGTGAATCAGTCACAAGAGAACGGAACATTTTTCAGAAGTTCCAGCTCAGCTCCACTTTCCACTGCAGTAAATTTAAGAAGGCAATAAAACAGTAAGAGTCAGTCTGTTCTTCCTGACGGGAGTTGCATCATGACACGATTAACTACTGCCTTTTATTCGGCACTGTGCACGGAGTGAGGAACGTTTAATCAAAAATAATAATTAGGATCCCAGGACAACAACACAACAAGCTGGACTCACATCAGTCATAATGTCACGTCACTTTATAATCTCTGGTAAACACGTTCTTTCCAAACTGCAGCAGGCAATCCGTTTAATCCACTTAATTTTAAACAAAAAAACACTAAAGACATTTCAATGTTTCATGTAAACCAATCAGCCACGACATTAAGACCACTGACAGGAGACATGAATAACATTTAAAACAACACAATGTTCTGCTGGGGAACTTTTGGACCTGGCATTCATTACACATGTAGCTCCCACCTATACCTCAACAAGTGGTTAAAACATAATGAAATAAATAAAAAAACAATAATTAAATTATATATATATATATATATATATATGCATTTATCTTGCAAGGCTCACTCAGGTCATATTAGGACATCATAGGATAATAAACTTTTTTTTTTTTTAGATATTTTAAATGGCTGTTTACTTTCTCCTTATTGTAAAAAAAGACAATAAATGATTTCCCTGTCCTATTATACAATAAAACAGTATTTTCAATGCCTGTTTAATATTGTTATTTATTATTTAGTACTACCTACATTTGAGTAAAGCACATGGCTACTACAAAACATATAAGCTTCGTACATAGGTTAACATCCGTACTTAGACACACACCAAATGATACCTCAGAATAAATTTAAATATCCCAAGATATATTTAAATGATAAATAATACAAAAAAACACAAATGTGTCAAAAAAAAAACTATAAACTTTGTTTCAGCTTTGCAGATAATGTTGAGCACGTCTCACTGAGTTGTTTTAAACTTGATGTATGAATGAGAATTTAGCAACAGTGGTTGTACAAGAGAGAAATGTTATTTATTTATTTATTTTTGCTTATTTAAATGTAAATACTATTTGCATTCGAGTAAAGTACCACTACCACTGGCCCAATTCAGTGAGGAATATTATTTTTTATTTATTTATGTATTTTTTTTTCTTTGCGCAGTACTTTTTTTTTTTAATTTTTTGCACAGTTCTGTAAATGTGTAAACACTATTTACATTTGAGCAAAGTGCATGGTAACTACAACTGATCCAGCCTACTAAGAATTTTTATTTTATTTTTTCTTTTAATTTATTTATTATTTATTTCCACGGCACAGTAAATGTACAAATACTATTTACATTTGAGTAAAGCACATGGCCGCTACCACTGGTCCGGTCCAGAGAGGAAACCTTCGTCTGTCTCCTCTCACGACCCGTCCGCAGCGCGCTCCCATAATCCCCCGCGCCGGGACAAGATGGAAGAAAGCAGCGGCCGCCGGAGAACAATGTTTTGGCAATAAACCCCCAAAAGCGGCGACCACGGCGACGATACAGGCACGTTTGAAACCAACTGCGGTCATGTGTAGGTGAGTGGGAGACGAACTGGACTTTTGTTCGAGCCGAGCGTCCGGTTTTTGTCGAGATTTGAGCGAGCGACTTGTACGTAAAAACCTGGGAGATGGCACACCGAGGACCCGAGCATCATTGTTTCTGATGCATGGGCCGTAATGCGGGTTTTCACTCCGGAGGAGGAGGGGGGTTAAGTTAGCAGCTAGCGGCTAACTTACCATGTTGTGGGATTACGGGACCCTCCCTCTTGTTCACTGTAACATGTTGATAATAATAATAATAATAAAATAGAAACAGGGAGACTGGACTGAAGTTCATGGGAAAGAGTGCAAACTGGAACAAGAAACACACAAAAAATCAAACCTAGGAGCTCATGGGCCGCTTCAAAGGAGGTACAAGGTACATGGTAATAATCATAATAATAATGATAAGTAAATGTTAAATAATGAATGTTAATAATCGAATAATTACAAAAGTGACTGTAATATGGGAAATAAAACGAATACAGCAGAAAGGGAAAAGAAGAGCACGGCTGAAATCTAGGTAAGTAGCTAGTTAGCATTATAGCTCATGGCGGCTTGATTGTTATAAACACAGCTGCCTCGAAGCGTTGCACTTTCCTTATTTATCACGTTTAATTTTTAGTGTAATTATTTTTTTGTACTTGTGGCTTTTTGGTCGTTTCACTTGCGCCATAGTGCACCGATGAGCCCCATCCGGTCGTGATTAACACCTAAAAAAGCCAGTGTTTAATTCCTTAAACCGCGTCTATTTTATTTATTTATTTGTTGTTGTTTGTTATTTGATATTTATTTCTTATTGTTTTTTATATTTTTTCTTTGTGATTCAAGTCGCATGAGAAGGTATCGGTCGTTAATTGAGAAATTACTTTTTTTTTTTTTTTTATTTAGCATTAGCCAGCTTGATAGCCTCTCGAGACTAGCGTGCTAAAACGTTACGTTGCTAATAACGGCTATTACTTTACAAACTGTTTAATTATTTATTTTACACACAACACGGTTATTTCGGCGACATTTGAGTGTGTAGACTTCAGTTTAAGGGCAAACTGTTGGGTTTTGCGTCGTCCTAACCGATTGTTTTGATTCAGCGCTCTTGATTGTGTCTCATTGTGGTGGCTAGCCGGCCAGCTAACCGTGCTAACTAGCCGGCTAACAATTATGCATCACAAAAGCTCATCCGCTCTCTGTCTCTCCTTCATGAATGCGGAGACAAATGGTCAGCTGGTCTAGACTAAACAATAAATTCTCACTCTCTTCGTTGATCCTGGCTTGCGACGATGCTACACGTCCAGTTTAAAGTCACCAGGCTGCTCTTGTGTTTAAATGGATTTGACCTGAATATCGTTTTGTTTTCAGCACGTCTGCTGAACCGATTAATTAATTAATGCCAGTATCGCAACCAAAGCCAATCCCTGCTTTTTTTTTTTTTTTTTTTTGGGGAGGGTTATTATTGAAACGTGGCTAATATTCGGCTCTAGAAAGAGCATCTAACTAAAATAAGTCCTAAACAATAGAGATATATGTGTGTAAGGTTCAAGGTTTTATTTTGGCTTCTGTCCAAGTCACATGTGCTAAATGTTGAACAATACCTGAGGTGGATAACACGTTTTGAAATGCCACCTCTTGATTTTTAAGTATTTTTATATGTATATATTTATGTTTATATTGAACAGAATTCACAGAAATATTATAACTTTTTTCTTGTTTGTACTTTTGTTGAAAACGCAGAGCAATTTGTTGTTTAAAGTCTCTGCATGCAAACCCTCATACAATACAAGTTATTGATGTTATTTATCTCTAGCACATTTTTTCTGTTTGTTATTGAACGCGTGTTTGAAGGAATAGTATTTTTGCTTTAATTTAAGCTCAAAATGTTTAACACACTTATTGTCTTCCCGCTGACCAACAACTTTTGGTGACCTGTTTGTGTTTATATAAATAATATACAGCGTATCTCCTGATTCCGTGTTATGTATTTTTAACCAAGTTATTTTTACACCATTTACTACATATTAGACTCATTTGAAGAATCCATGTAGAGCAGAGCACATTTATATGAAATAATGCGATATACTAACATTCCAGACTGGTTAGATTTGACCTGGAGGACGGTATAAGTGAGGTATTTATTTGGTGGAAGCTAAATTCATTTTGTGCAAAGTGTTTTGTTTAAAGTTTCCACTTGCTGCATGCAGTGCTTCCGCCTGGTAAACCCCATCCAGTTAAGGAATTAACGGGGATAACTGGATGAGAATTGGATCATTATAGTGTTTACGAGGCGCACAGTGAAGGCAAATTACCTTCATAGCCGTTATGGACCGAGCCTCTTAAACCTATTTATTCTATATATAGAATTTAACACAT
Source organism: Mugil cephalus (assembly GCF_022458985.1). NCBI lineage: Eukaryota > Metazoa > Chordata > Actinopteri > Mugiliformes > Mugilidae > Mugil > Mugil cephalus. The sequence goes on along the minus strand of NC_061785.1, from coordinate 3,317,818 downwards.
TTCTTTTGTTTGGGATTTAAAGCTTTTACCCTGAACTTTGGGATATGATTCTGTCGTCCACTCTCCAAAGACAAAAGAACTTCTCAATTAATTAGATGAATTATTAGTTGCAGCAACTCCATAAGTCCAGTTGAATCACTCAGGAGGTGGTGGTTAATTTCTCTTATCAATATATAATATATGTATTTCTGTCTGTCGTCTCTTTCAGGATATTCTCCTCCTGCATTCCTCTTTAGATCGATTACCCGCCTTCTCCCCCTGCACAAAGCAAAACCACCAACATGAGTATTATCCAAGACAAGTTAGGCAATGAGTTTCTGCGCAACGGAGGCATGGACCCCAATTTTGCACCAGGTATGCTTATGTTCAGCCACCTGCCGCCAGTCACCAGCTTCACGCGGCTGTCGTCCCCGTCCGTCATGGGCGACCTTCCCCAGGAGATGATCCTCAAGAAAGAGCGCGACTCGCCCCCAGACCACCAGGGTACCACCGCGGCGGCGAACACGGGGGGCTTCCTTCACAGCATGGGCATTAAGCAGGAGCGGCTAAGTGAGCTGGATTACCGCATGCCCCTCTACGGCGGGGGCGGAGGAGGAGGAGGAGGAGGAGGAGGAGGAGGAATCGGGGTGAACTGTGCTGGAGGGGGCGCGGGGAAGAGTGGCGCCGACATGCAAGATATGTCGTACGGCAACCACCACCAAAATCACCAGAACATGCTCCTGCACGACCTCAGCCTCAGCAACGTCCGTTCCCTCGGAGAACCGGTGAGAAGCGGTTCTCTGGTTTCTAAATATTGCTTTAGAAGTGTCAGTCAACTTGCCCTTTGTTTATTCATAGAGCCTTTGTTTTTCAGTGGTGATTTTACTTTTGTTGTGCCTTTTTTAGATGCCTGTAAGACAAGGAAAAGAGCCAAAAGAGTCATCAGGTAGACGAGGGCGGAGGAGCAACGGGGACGGACAGGGAGGCAAAGCTCGAAGGAAACGCAACGATGCTGCAAAGGTAAACTGCTCACCTGTGATGGATTTAAAAGAATGGTCATAAAACTTCACTTCAACCTAACTTGTGCTTCTCCCTCCGCTTTTTTTTTTTTTTTTTTTTGTAGGCCATGATGTTAGACGCAGATGGATCTTGTCTGTCCCCCAATTCGAAACCACATATCTGTGAGCACTGTAATGCAGCTTTCCGCAGCTCCTACCACCTGCGCCGCCATGTCCTCATACACACAGGTGAGAGACTTTTACTGCTTATTGGTGCTGTATTCCTTGAAATTGACACGTGTAAAGTATTTACGCAAACACTTGAAGGTCACTTTGTTGATAAGAAATGATAAGACATGTAATGAGGACACCAGCAGTAAAGGGGAGAAAAAGGCAATGCTGGGTTGTCTTTGCTACATAAAAGTAATTTTGCGGTAAACTGTGATGTAGACGACGAGTGTGGATGAAGTATAAAGGCCCAGATCCATTTCCCAGAATGTGAATGTATCATTGGGAGCAGGACTGTGTTATAAAAGTTTGAAAAAGTAAAAGTAAAATAAGATTTATGATTACACCACAGTCTTCCTTATTACTGTGATTTCATGACCTTATTTTTAAAACCAGACAGTCCCTGAATCCAGAGGTGAGTCACGGATTACTCATGTTTTTTCTGGATGTCTTAGTCACTGTCATTGTCGGGAATTCTGCACGTGGGCCTGTGAACTCGAGCTGATAAATGAGTCACAGGAAAAGCAATATTTTAAAGCCGTCATTTTATACATGGAGGAAATCTGGTTCCTTGCTCACAGTTATGTGGCAGGCTGGGCTTTAATTAATGTGGTGAGCGGATGGTTGTACTCTTGATTGCACAGGTGAGAGGCCTTTCCGGTGCAGCCAGTGTAACATGAGCTTCATCCAGAAGTACCTGCTCCAGCGGCACGAGAAGATCCACAGCGGTGAGTCGATATGTTTCGATACGTCGAAGGTCTTAGTTGATTGTGTGAACGTTGCAGAGAGCTGCATGGCCACTCATACAATCATTGATGTGTTTTTTTTTTACAGGGGAAAAGCCTTTCAGCTGTGACCAGTGTAACATGCGCTTTATCCAGAAGTATCACATGGAGCGGCACAAAAGGACTCACAGCGGCGAGAAGCCATATCGCTGCGATACCTGCCAACAAGTAGGATATTTGTAGTCTCTCTACTATATATACACACACACACAGGGACACGTAGTTACATGTGCAACAGATTCATACGTTTCTCTGTCCTTTCCACAATTAAAATACACTCATAAAACTCTCTCCTCGTGGAATTGCTTGTGTTTTACGATAGTTTGTCAAATGTTTGTCATAATGTGATGGACATTATGAACAAAAACAAAGGGAAACATTTGGGGTTGTTGTTTGATATCCCTGTCATATACTATCTACTTACCTCTAATGTATATTTTCTATATAAAAAAAGTATTGCTTCTGTACATCGTATGAAAACTAAGCCCATGTTTCTCTCTCAGTTTTTCTCAAGAACAGACCGGTTACTGAAGCACAAACGGACTTGTGGAGAAGCCATAAAGAAGGGCCTAGACCCGAACATGCTGGAGCTCAGCGAAGCAGAGCTAGGCCAGGGCAGCTATTCACTCACTCAGGGAAACTCTACCACCTCCGGACGCAAGAGGGCCAAGTCCAAAAACGGCGAGGGGGGCGAGCGCAAGAGGAAGAAGAATGCCTCCGTGGCAGCGGCCTCGTCTTCCGGGGGGATGGCCCGGGACCTGGGCTTACAGGACTTCAGCATGGAGCACCCCTCAGGCTCCGACCCCGCCATGCAAGGACGTACTCCCAAATTGGTCTTTAAAAAAGGTGGCCGCAAGGGGCTTGACAAGGGCCTCCTCGCTCTGGAAGATGGCGCAGACGGACAAAAACTGCTGGGCCAGAAGCCCGGCTCCATGGATCACGTGGAGGGCGCCGGCCTCGATAATATGGGCCTGCTCCACGGACCGGGGGGCAACAAGCAGGGGCCCGCCACCAGCAGCAGCAACTACGATGATGCAATGCAGTTCGTCAAAAAGCGGCGCTATCTCCACGCGGTCAACAACGACTACGGGGCCGGCTCACTGCACATGACATCCCAGGGCGGCAGTGTAATCCAGGGCTCCCTGGGGCCCGAGCCAACGCTAGCCATGCTGGACTCGTCGCCGCTGGAGCTCAAACACGACAAGTCGGGCATTCCAGACGAGGTGCTGCAGAGCCTGTTGGATCATTACAGCCATAAGGCGGAGGGGGCGCACCACCACGACGTGACGTTCGACCTGCCGGACCACGCGCACCACGTCGACCTCCAGCCCGCCGCCCCCGTCACCCCCGAGCTGGAGGACGACTCGGCCAGCGGCGGCGACAAGACGGCGGTGATGAGCGAGTACTCGAAGTTCCTGCTGCAGGCCCTGGAACGCACCAGCCACAGCGGACCCTTCCCCAGCCTGGGCCCGCCGGGGCCCTTCCCCCTCCTGTCGAGCAGCTCCAGCCCGACGGGGCCCCTGTTCTCCGACAAACACGTGTATTCCACCTCGCCTCTGGATTGCGGCTACCCGCCCGCCGTCTCCTCCCCGCTGCCCATCGCCGCTCCTCCCTCGTCGTCGTCCTCCTCGTCCTCCTCCAAGTCCCACTACGGCATGCTCGTCGGCTCGCCCTCCCAGACGGCCTACCACCTCGGCCTGGAGCCCACGAGCCACCAGCAGCTGACCCCGTCTCAGGAGCTGACGGAGCAGCTGGAGAAGCAGCACTCCTCCCCCGGCACCTTCAACCTACCTCCCCAGGACCTCACCGCTCCAGCGGAGGGCTCCAAGGGGCAGCAGCAGCAGCAGCAGCCCAAGGCAGGAGGGAGCGCCGCGCCCGCCAACGGCTCCAGCTACCCCAGTCTGTCCCCACTGAACCCCCCGAAAGAAACAACGTACCAGATCGAGAACTTCGCCCAGGCCTTCGGCTCCCAGTTCAAGTCGGGACGGCGGACCCCTCTGAGCTACGGCAGCGACCCCGGGGCGGAGGTCGACCACCGAATACGGACTCCAGTGTCAGAATTCTCAGGGTATACCAGTTTGTTAGCTGACGTCAGTGAGCCAGTGAGTACAGGATCAAAAACCCCGACAAGCCAAAGTTTCAGATAAGGGTCAAAGCGAGGTGACTCCGGTAAGGGGCGCTGTTCTGTTACTGTCCTGTGCGGCCCCTGTACCCATCCTGATTTTGTTCTTGTAGCAAAGTTTTTCTTGTTTTTTTTTAAACACTGCCATTAAATGTTAATACATAAATGACCAGGGAGGGTCTTACATGGCCTCAAAATGCAATTTTTTTTAAAAAAAGAAAAAAATTCTCATTTTTATTATGTAGTTGCTTAATTTTTTTTGTTAAAGAGTAGTGATTTTGATATGAACGTACCGTAGATTTAAATGTAATTTAAAAACATTTAGAGGGTAGCTAAGAACTTGCTTGTTTTTTTTTTGTTTTTTTGTTTTTTTCCCCTCCTCCTTTTTCTGTACCCCCCCCCCCCTTTTTTTTTTTTTTTTTTAACCAATCATCACACCATTGTAAAGTAATAATGAACAATGCTGATGATTTTTCAATAATAATAATAACATTTGTGGCAGGGAAAGGCCCAGAATTCAAATGGCAAAAAAAAAAAAAGGAAAAAAAGTATATATTGTCTGTTACAAGAAACGTATTAACTCAGGAAAAATAGGCAAAATTGTGTAATAAGACTTTGTATTATGAGATGCAATTAGCACAGTTTTTTACAGGTGTACTTTGAGACTACAAAGATTTTGTTTTTTTTATTTACTTGTCAGAACAACAAAATTACAATACACGATCATACTTGGTTTCTACTGCGTGCAGCTTTGTCGAGATTATGGTACTGTTATCAATGTGAAGACGTCCACAATTTTTATTTTTTTTTATTTTTCTTCTTTTACATGACACATTTACTGGCTGTTGCTTCAATGAATCCTGCATAACCACGTACTCCTCGACTTCCTGCACCAGTTTGTGCCGCAGGCGGGAAAAAAAAAAGAAGAAAAAAAGACGCAGCTTAGGAAACAAACAAACAAACAAACAAACAAAAAAACTAAAAGAATCCACCCGGCCGTCACGTTTTCAGGATGCAATTTAAAATTTTTTTTTTTTTTTTTTGTCGTCACACAGTTGCTGAAGTGTCACCACTTTTCTTACTCCACGTACTCCTCGCTGTTCCTTTTTCTTTTTTTTTTTTGTGTCTGTCAATGGAATCAAACAAGCACTTTTTTTCAAACAAATCATCATTGGAAACGACAATAACCCATCCAATTTCTGCATATGTGAAACGTGATTATTATGCTAATGGTTATTAATATTATTTTAAGAGGATAAAACTGTGAATGGGAGGGAGGGTGGGACAATGGGTGGGTTTGGAGGGGTGGGTGGGCTATTCAGTGGGGTTTGATAGGGGTTGACTAGGCATGACCGTGGGCATTTAAATGTATTTTGTTGCTTTTTCTCAAGGGTAGAATATCGGGGAGGGGAGGGGAGGGGAGGGGGTTCTTACGGTTGTTCGGGTGATGTTGTAAAAAGATGATTTGCCATAATTTTGTTATACAATATTTTGAGAGTACCTCTTTGTATTTAAGTGTTTTTCGAGAGACGGGCTGACATGCTGGATCCCTTATATCTTTAAAACCCACGGGTGTTTTTTAATTTTTTCCTCCCTCAACGCATACCTTGAAACGTTTTTTTTTTTTTTTTAATTTATTCTCTTTATATCAGCCACACCACAATGGTAGCAGGTTTTTTATTATTTTTATTTTTATTTCTTTAGGTAAGCAATCACCGGACCTACACCCAATCCGTGTCTTCTTTTGTTTCGTTTAGTTTATGGCAAGAAAATCGCTCCAGTAAATAAATACAGTTCAGAAACAGAAAAAAAAGGTTCTATCCCCTCCCTGAAATGCAGCCCTGCACTCGCAAGAATAAACAATGGCCTTCTTTGTCTTCCGTGGCTACAGCCATTCTTTCCCCGGCAGCCAGGGTTTGATATTTAATTTAGTTGATTTCCTGTGAGCCGACCTGCCTCCCCACCTCCCAGTCCCCCATCGCCGCCTCCTCCTTTTCCCCCTACGCCTGTGAGCTCCACAGCCAAGAGACTTTTTAAAGCTGCTCGGATCGCAGGGAACAAAGACCGACTGACCAGCCACTAAACTCCAAACACACTATGCTTTTAAAGAGAGAAACAAAAAGAGTGGGTGACATGTAGAAAGAGAGAAGAAGAAAAAAAAAAAAGACAAAAAGATTGACCTGAATATACCTCATATCACTAAAAAGCGCAAGAAAGCAGGGACACGCGTTTCATGTATGTAGTGGAAATATTTGTAGTATAGGTTCGACATATTGTATAATCATTTAACACTGCCTGTGTTTACAATTATAGAGCAAATGACTCATCAAATGCAAATGTATTATTTCTTTTCTTTTTTTTTTTGTTCTGTTTTTTGTATAAAAACAACCACGCCAAGCAGTGTTGCATTATAGATGCCTCATAGAACATTTTTCTCATGTTATAATCCCTTATTTTTGTTACTTGCCATAATGTGTTTTTGATATGATCTCTAGAAGGATACTGTTTACAAAAATGTACAAAAAAAAAACACTAAAACTGTGTGTTTTATTTTTTATTTTTCATTTCTTCGAGTTTTCCTCCAGTATGCATGATAAAAGACATTTTTGTACGGCTTTTTTTTTTTTTTTTTTTTGTCTTTCCTTCTTCCTCCTGATTGTCACCTCAATACCAAATTTTGTAGCAGAAGCCACCCCGTTCCTTTGTCTTATTTGTTCTAGACTCTCGTGATATGATTTCCCCAGGCTGTACCTGTTATTGAGATGATGAACGGATTAGAGAAGCCAATAAAACGTTTTTTTTTTTGTTACAAAAATACTACATGTGGAGTGTTTTTGTCTCTTTAAGGCACAGAGAAGAGAGTATTATACTATAACCCAGTAACAACTACATTTATTTACATTATTGTTCAAAAACTATTCAAATTTGTGGAGAAGAATTTGCAAAACACGGATCGACATTGATGAATATTTGCTGTGATGACTTATAAAGAACATAATGGAATAGAAAACCATTATGCGTTACATTACTTAACCCTTATGCATGAATTGTTACTATAATTGTAACCTCGCATTTAAAATATTTCCTCTAAAAATGTGTTTTTATTGAACCCGACTGTAAAATGCAAACCCTCACGCTTATACGGTAAAAGTAACACAATTTTATAACTGGACCAGACGGCACATCGCAGTAATTTTGCCAACGGTAAAGTCTCCTAAGATATACAGTATTATGTGCATTAAGCGGAAGGAAGGAGGCGGAGGATGAGTGGAAATGTCAGGAAATGCTACATGTCTAAGTAACATCCATATGAACGAACACCAGGTCCAAAAGCTTCCCAGCAGAACATTAAATTATCACAAGAGGATTTAAATGTTACTCACGTCTCCCGTCAGTGGTTTTAACATTGTGGGTGATCAGTGTAAGTGTTGGTTCTGTGTCGGCCAAGATGGAAAACAGTACCATCTAGTGGCAGTGAAGGGTGTGGCATAAACACTGGAGTGATGCACTGTAAACTGGACAGCCTGGATAGATATCTTAATTGTTAAATGTGCAGTATAGCGCAGTAAAACGCAGACGGAGCAAACCCATTAGATACTTGTAGTCCAAGGACCAGGTGCTAAAAATAGAAATACTAAAAAGTAGACATAAAAAAATAAAATACTATTTATAAATGTGCGCTCACTTGGGACCTGAGAATAATAAAAGGCAGGAACTGGCATATTCTGAGGTGACAAGTACAGATAAAAGAGTGTGCAGTAAGTGGTAAATACTGCACTGAAGTGAACAGGTTGGTATTTTTATCGTACCTGGGACTGTCATAGTTGGGGCTTCCTTGTGGGGAGGGAGGTTGTTGCCAAGTGTTCATGGGGCAGATAGTTCAGCGATACAAGTTGTTTTGCTGCTGTTGTTGTTGTTTTTAATTGCAAATATTCAATCAATACAAGGCTTCTCAACTGCTACCAAACTAATTCCCCTCACAGCACAATACAAAAATAAAAACCAGAGGAAGCAAACAACAACAAAACACGGGAAAAAAGAAATGAATGACACATTTGAATATGTAATACATACATTATATATATATATAAACCATTAACAACCATTACTGTAGCTGCTAGACAACATATTTTTGTACCTTTTCTTAAACCGGTGGATATTTGGACTTTGCTTGAGTTCCTCACTGAGCTTGTTCCACAGTTTGACACCGATATGACATCGATACGCAGAAACGTGTCCAGGTTGTTCATATGTTTAAGATTTTGAAGTTATGTTCCCGTCTTAACTGGTGACCTCCCTCCTGATTCCTAAACTGACCTGTTTTCTGGTCGTTGTGTGTTTCTTGCCTTAAACATGATGATTGCTGTTTGGTAAGATGCGATGTCAGTGAATAGTCCAGAATGGGGAGGGTGAGTGTTTTGTACATATTTCTCCAAACGGCGGCAGAATAATGTAAACATGACAAGACCTTTGAACCGTAAAGCGTGCGGAGAGAGTTACAATCCAGTAATTGTGCTGCTTTCTAAATGACTGCAATGCTTCTTCAAACTTTGGACTGTACGTGTTTGATGTGTGGTTTCCTACCCAGCCTGCCATCCACTATAATCCCCTATAAATTTGTTTTCATGCACCCTTTCAATTTCAACCCCATCGGTTTCAATTGTGTTTACTGAACCTTTGCCAAATCTAATCCAGTTCCTCATTTATAGCCTCCTGTACCAACAATATTTGTGTCATCTGGGAAATTGACACATTTTAACCACCTAGATACTTTGCACATGTCATTAATACAAAGGATTAACAATTTGGGGCCCAATACTGAACCCTGGGGGACACCATAAGCAATGTCCAAATATCCAGAGCATTGATTACCCAACTTTACAAACTTTATCCAGTCTAATACCTGTCCCCTTATCCCACATCTTTCCAGTTTATTGAACAGCATGTTATGGTTATTTGTATCAAACACTCTTTTGAGATCGATGTGTACTCCTATTGCACATTTTTTTATTGTCTTCTGCATCTGTGATTTCCTCAATTGATTCCATTATTGCCTGGGATGTTGATCTGTCAGCCCTAAACACATCCTGACTTTCAGAAAATATATTTTTTCATTCTATTGCTAAAAAGCTTTTCCAATATTTTTGAGATTTGTTTTTTGTTTTAGTGAGATGGGTTGGTAGTTTGTAAAATTGTGCTTGCTCCCAGTTTTGTATAGTGGAATGACCTCAGCAATTTTCATCTGGTTTGGAAATGTACCAGTTTGAAACGACAAATTTCAGATGTGCACTAATCACTTCGATGTCCCCTCAATGACCTGTTTAATTAATGACATATCAATGCCGTTGTAGTGTTGATGTTTTATTTTTGCACTTTTTTATTATGGTAGCAATTTCATCTTTGTCGAGTGCTTTCAGAAACATCGAGAGGGGATTCCTTTCTATTTTTTGTCCATAGTTTGCCCATATATTTTACATTTGCAGTGGGTTTTGTTTTTGTGAGCTCAGGATGAACATCTACAAAGAACTGATTAAAATTGCTTGCCACCTCATCCATATTATAATTTTCATCATAACAAAATATTTAGTTAAATGTGTTTTTTAGAACCATCTCTAATAATATTGTTTAGTATCTTCCATGTTCCCAAACACAAACAATTTAGGAACAACTCAAAAAAACTAAACAAAACAAAAAACAAACAAACAAACAAACAAAAAAACACAAAGAACAGCACAAGGTGTTGACCTGGCCTCCAAAGTATCAGTGGGATACACTGAAGCCAAAGCAAGTAGAGCTCCCCCTGGTGGCTGAAGTCTGCAGCATAGGTCTCTCAGGTCACAAGCTCCACCTCCATGCTGGACTTTGGCTGAAACAATTTTTTTCCAAGGACAGTTTCTTCCATTTTATGGAGTTAGTATCATGTTGATGCATGTTCAAGGGTCATTTTTTTTTTTTTTTTTAAGTTTCGTTATTTGACGCTGTGGAAACAGGACGTGACATCATGATTACCAGATGCATTGCCATGCCAACCGCTCTGTGAAGCAGAATAAAAAGAAGGACAGTGTATAATCCAGCATTTCTTTTCAATTAAATTATCAATTTATCAATTAAATGATTTAGATGTTTCCATTGCTGTGGTGCCTTGAGCATCAACTGGATGGGTCAAAATGCATAGAGATAATTTCCATGTGCGATCAATGCAGTATCATTTACTATTATTATTATTCAAAAATCAGCTCTGTGTGGCTCTACTCTAGCAGCTACAGTGACATTATACGACAGTTCAATTGTTATTTGCATTATTGTCTAATTGCATTAAATTGAGCAGTAGTGTATAACTAATCAAATATGAAGAGAAGAGTTTGCAAAACTAGGTCAACACTGATAAATATTTGCATTAATGAGTTATAAAAAACGTAATGAAACAGAAAACCATTATGCGTTACATTACTTAAACCTGCACGTGCAGAAGGGAGTATAGTCTTTATGATGTTACAGTTTAATATCAGGAGGACTAGTTGACTCTTAATCTTTTCTATGAAGCAACACAGAACAACACAATGTGGGTCTAAGATCCAAGACCAAACAACACGATTCAGATCTGTTGTAATCAGCCCATAATCACCAAAATCAAACTAATTGTTCTCTTTTTTTTCACCTCAGTTAAACCAAACTAATAATCTAAATTCTATATGTTTCATTTGTTGTAGTTTCTAGAAATACTGTCCATGTAAACACAGGCACTGAAAGAGATGTTAGAATGTTTCAGTGTATATTTGTTTGACAGAATTAGAGATAAAAGAAGGAATATGAGCGGTGGCTCACTTAATGTGCATTTCTAGACTTGTAAAGCCATTGCAGAGGATCCCTGAGGCTAGTCTAGATATTTCTGTTGGACCTTTGGATGCATAAACGATGACGATGCATTACTGATCTCAAAACATATTTTATTACCCTACTTGCTTGTATAGTTCAAAGGTTTTCCAGAGACGGGTCAGCACTGACGCATCCCTCCCTCCCTCCATTAACATCATGTTCTCACTCCAGTCACAGTTGTCACGAGGGCGTTACCTCCAGGAATAGCATGTTGGGTTGGGTTAAGGATGGATATAAATGAAAGCGACTTTGGACTTGTGCTTAGAAAAGAGGCAAGAGTTATTGCTCTGTGATTGCGCTTCTGTTGACACTTCTTGCGACATGTTCATAAAAGCGGCTGTTGTGAAATGCAAATATTCACATTTGCACAAACTAGCCATTTACCTGCTTTTCAATCTGTAAAATGAGCTGAACCCCAGATCGAAGGTTAAAAATGAACATGGTTTTAATCAAATTCTGTCAATGAGGCGTTGACCTGTTGACCCATCTTGAGCAACGGGCATTTTTCAAAGTTGTCAGTTTTATCTGGTGGGGCATGAAAAGAATATGAGCAGCTGAGAGAACATGACGCAGGTTGAAGTAGCTAAATGAAATCAGCGGAACACTCCCTCTTAAAGTAACCATGTTCCTTCAATGCAGAAAGGTAATACCAGATACAGTGTGACAAGAAGTGGACTTATGAAGTCTGTTTCATACTGTATGCCTCCACGCACCCAAGGCACCTGAGACTTTGGAGGGGCCATGTTGTGGGTCATTGCAACCCCAGTGGGTTGTTGCAGCAAACTAGCAGAGGTTCATCAAGTGTGTGGAAATACTTCACTAAAGATGAAGCCCATTCTACCGTGACATGTCAGTCCTGAAATACAACTAAAGTACTACTGCAGTGCATCTGAAAAGGCATCCTTAGGCTAATGCTAGCAGATGAACAGTTCAAATCCTCGGGACATCGGTCAATAACAACTTCAACAAATGTCCTGTGGTAACAGGACGAAATTATTAAACCTTAGCAGCAGTATACCGAGAAGAATTCAGAGAAATAACAGGCTACTAGGGGTTGAACAATTTTTTTGTGGTAAGTCGACTAATATGTGGTGAAAGTTGACTAGTCAACGATGTCACACATTTAAACTCAGTAGAAAGTAATGCTTTGCAACAATGAAATCTACTGTTGGCTTTTCTGCAAGTTTACTGAAGATGAACATGAGCTACTGTCGGGCGTAGACCATGTCTACACCATAAACATCGTCACTGTCTGACACTTACAAAGGTTTAATAACGTTTACAATACTAATACAATGAAATTCACTGGGAAATAGCTGACGTGCAGCCTTTTTCTCTCTGTTACCACAGGATGTTTGGTTTGGTGAAGTTGTAACTGATGTCCAGAGGACCTGGACTGTTCATCTGCTAGGGTTAGCCTTGGGATGTCTTTCAGGATTGGCATGTCACGGTAGCATGGGCTTCACCTTTATCGAATTATTTCCACACACTTGATGAACCGCTGCTGGTTTTTCTGCAACGACCCACCGGACTCCTCACCTGTCTTCTAGGAGGTGTCCATCTCATCTACCCTATCCCATCTAACAACACACAGTTCCCAACATTGTCGGTATCAAAGTCAACAAATAACAGATGATGTGTTTAAAACTGAACAAACAATAAACCATCACATCATCAAATTATTATTTAGTCGTCCTCCCACTAGCAGCAGTAGAGCTCTAATCCTGGCTGGCGTGTTCCCCACGAGCCTTTCACAGTGTTGAGGGCTAATCTTGTCCCATTCTTCCTGAAGTACTACTTTTAATTCTCCTAAATTCTTTAGTTTGCGCTTTGGAACAGAACTCTCGATGATCCACCACAGATGGTCAATGGGGATCGTGTCTGGGGACTGAGCTGGACACTGTGCTCCTGCAAGGGATAAGATAAGATAAGGTAAGATAGCACTTTGTTGTTTCCCATTGGGGAAATTCAAATGAACAGTGACCAGAAAGAAATTAAATAGGACAACAACATTAAACAGGCAACAAGCAACAAAATGTACCGTACCAAAGTACAGTACACAAAGTATAGTACACAAAGTGACAGTAGTTGTGGATAAAGTGACAGTGTAAGTTCTACATATGGGCTCAGTGAGGTCAGAGCTGTGTGCTGTTGTACGGTCTGATGGCAGTGGGCACGAAGAAGCGTCTGAAGTGTTCAGCTTTGCTCCGGGGTGTAATGATCTGCTGGCTCAATGAGCTGCCCATAAGCCACAGCTCATCATCCTATGTTCCACGCGTCCTATGTTCCCCACTTTGTATGTGACCGGGGAACATAGGACCCTTTTTTTAAAAAAGGGTTAGGGTTAGGGTTAGGGTTAGGGACAGGGTTAGGGTTAGGGACAGGGTTAGGGACCCGGGGACCATAAGTACGCTCTCCTCCTGCAGTATGGCCCTGGATGTGTGGCAATTATCTTGAAACTGTTTGGACCTCGATGGAACAGAGCACGTTCAAAAGGGAGCATGTAGGTTTGGAGAATGGCTCAATATTTGGCAGAGTTCAATGTGCCATCACAGACATCGAGATGACCAACACCAGCAGCACTCATGCATCCCCAAACCATGATATTGCTTCAGTCATTTTTGACAGTAGGCGCTGTACATGCTGGAGATAATACTTGACCTGGCCGTCTGTGTACCCTCCCATTAGCAGGAGGAAGATAAAGCTGGAAACTGGACTCATCTGGCCATACAATCTTTTTCCAATTCCTGACTGTTCAGTTCTTGTGTGCTTGAGCCCAACGCCGCCGGGTGAACCTCTGTCTCTCATCGATCAGGGCCTTCTTGACAGCCCTGTAGGACTTTAAGCCAGTTTGGTCTGTCACCATAGTAACCTACTTCAACTTCATATCAGTCTTTATCTTTATGTCACTTTTATGTCCCATTTTTCCATTGACGCTAAAGTGTTATCAGAGTTAAGAAGGACGCAAATTCAGATAAGCAGCACGAAGGTAGCGTCGTTTCGTAGGTGGTGAAGGGAAGGTTTAAAACGTCTTTGGCAAAACTACTCGTCTTGTACTGTTTTCTTTTTAGAAGTTTAAGTGTTTATACTGAGCTCATCTTATCTTGCATTTTGTGACGTCTAAGAATCAAAGGTCACTTCATCTTTTGTCCCACCCTGTTTTACAGACAGCCCAGCTTCCGATAACATCTCTCCCGAATCTAAAATGAATCAAAATTTAATTTTTAAATGAAATGTTCTCAGACATTTTTGCTAGTGATGACATTCTGCTCGTGGGGGACGGGGTCTTTTATCTGTGGTGGTTATGTTGGGACACACCTGTGACTGAACTGGGCCTGAGATGAAGTTTGACAAAAGTAGTCATGTGTGGAACTACCATAAAATCATAAAATGACTAACAAGCAATGCAATCTTTGTTTCCTTGTTCCCTGTTGACCTACACGAAGCTTATAAAGTCTGAGATGTGAGACAAGGAGCCTGGCATTACCAGCTAAAGCTACAGATTTTAACCCTTTGACTTTCACACTAAGACCTATGATTAATCACGATTAAATATCATTCATTTTTAATCTATATTAATCGCGTGCACTGCACGCACATGATTTTGACATATCATTATTAAAATGTACTCACAATTGAACAGATTCATACAATATAAATACTGAAGCTGGATGATCATCTGTTTAAACACATTATAGCTCAAAAAGTATAAAAGCCACAGCTTAGATATTTGTATATATATAATGTGTTTGCACATGGGCAAATGTGTGTATCTTACAACCAGAATGACTAGCAATGATTGGAAAATACATACAAAATGAGAAATTAAGCATTTTAGTGTCTACTACTATCACTACAAAAAAGATCAACCGTGTGGTTACAATGCCAGTCAGAGGGTTGCTGTTGTGTGTATTCACTTTTTTTTTAAGTTGTACCTGGCTGGAAATAAGACAATACATTTCACGTGCTTTATATAATGAAATCCCAAATCGATGAGGAAGTATCTGTGGTATGATCCGCAGAGACCCCTGTCATCAGAGATGCCCACAAGGAGGCACAAGGGAGACGTACACAACTTTAGGAAGGTGGTCGTAATGTTATGCCTGATCGGTGTAGGTGAGGTGAGGTGAAATAATTAATCAGGAACTATTTTGATAATTATTCTCAGAAAAAAGAGCCAACAGTTTCCTGTTTTCTGTTTTCTTCAATTCAGTTTTTATTTTTTTATTGCTTCAATAACAATATAAATTATCTGGAGACACTCTGGCTCTGATTGGTTTAGATATGTGTCATGGAAAATTGATAAATGCCATTCTCCTGGGTGGTAAACATACTAGAACACCTAGGGGAGTGGCTAACGATTAAAACCACCAGTCCGAGACACCTGAACTCTCATCCTTCAAAGTTGTTCGGCGCTGAAGCTTCTTCCACTCACAGCTCTCAGTGTGTCTGTCTTTTACTGAAGTTTTGTGCTTCCCTTCACTGAAAATGGCTCAAAACATCAAAGTACTTTGGATAGTTGTTGCAATTTTTGGTAAGTATCCTGATTTTATTAAATGTTACACATGCAAATGTTGATGATAAGAGGAGCAGACGATCGGAAAATCCCTCATGTTTAAACTGAGAGAAATATCCTCGTCTTTTGATTTCAGCACATTTAATTGAATTTCAGATTATACCGTTTGCGAGCACACCGCTGGTGTTTAAAAGGCTTTTAGATAACGGATAGAAAGATAACTCTAGACATTTCTGATTAGGGATAATTACAGAAAATGAAAGTATTGTTCCTTTATTATTTCCTAGTTTAAACAAACTCAAAGGTCAGACTCACAGTTATGTACATTATTTAAAAGTTGCCTTGACAGCAAAGGCACAAGCTTTGCCTTTCAACAGTTTTTTTTATGTCAGGTCTCAGAAAAGTGTTTGAGTTTGATGTTGAAAGTCTGACCTTGCCTCTGACCTGTTCATATCCTACCTTTCTTTGGGAAGTCACATTCCACTCAAAGAAGGTTTGGTCTCTGGTCTGGTTAATGTTTTGCATGCTTAAAAACCAGCATAAGATTTATAGAACCTTCATGAGACGGATGCATGAACTGGTTTTAGTTGTGTTACTTCCCTGATTGTATCACTCTTACTATGTGTCAGGTCTAAGAATTCAATGCCTCCTAACTCAGTACCATGATAAAAATAAATAAATAAATAAACTTTAAATTTGAAGCTGCTACAACAATTAAATGAAAACCACCCTGAACAGATGGACTTGCCTTCTCACTTCCTTTTTTTCTATGTCTAGGTAAGAGCTGGCTACAGCCTGTAAACCCATAAAATCATTCTGCTTTATCATAAAACTGTACATAAATTGTCGTATCATTTGATCAGTTGTCTTTTTTTTAAAACAATTTTCATAGACATTAAGCTAACTTAGATTTGTTTTTCCTTATTGGATCATCTTGAAAATCCTCAGAAACGTTTAAATAATTTGAGTTCATAGATGCAGTTGTTTTTCCTGGAGTTGAGATTATTGGTGTCATAAAGTCATCTGAGGTTTAACTCTTTCACTACAGTATATTGTTCTGCCTTTTTGTTACAACAATCAAAACAACCAAATTGTAGCACTTCATTTTGTTGTTCTCTGCTGAAAGAATTTCCTTCAGGATTAATGAAGTTTTATCTTCTCTTAGCTGCACATACAGCAGCGGTGGACACTAGTACAATTACAACGGCTGCTGTTACAACGACTCCTGAAAATGCAACAACTCCTGCTAATACAACGACTCCTAGTGCTACAGAGGCTCCTGCTAATACAACGATCCCTGTAAATACAACGACCTCTAGTACTACAGGGGCACCTGGTAATACAACGACCCCTGTAAATACAACGACCTCTAGTACTACAGGGCATCTGTATCACGTACCTTAATACAACGACCTCCCAGGTCCTCTAATACAACGATCCTGTTCCAGGTACTACTACAGCAGCTCCAGGTACTACTACAGCAGCTCCTGGTACTCTCCCAACAACATTCAGGCCACAGCTTCTTCAACAACAACACCAGTTTTCTCATGATGCTTCTTTTCTTTTCCAGATCCCTGTTCTTCAAACCCTTGTGGCCAAGGAAGCACGTGTGAGGCTCGAGCCAATCAGGGCTTTGTATGTTTGTGTCTGGCTGGTGATAACTACAACAACAATACACATCGTTGTGACCCTGGTAAGAATTTATTTGTTAATACCACTATGAGGTTGGTTCTACATGAGGAAATGATATAACTAGTTAATAGTGTAATACCACCGAGTAGGGCAGTAATGTATCTTTGTGATGCTATTAGTTTTTCTTGGTGTTGATAAAGGCACTTATTTTTAATTCCCTCAGTTTCTTTTAAGTCTCAAGTTTTGGAACTTTTCTTATCTTACTGAATTCTCTTACTGTGTTGTTTTATTGTTTTAGCCAAAGTTTTCCCTGGACTATTGAACCTGCCTGAGATACCATATGAAAACACTATGTTAGACAAGGCATCACCAGCGTTCAAAAGGACTGCAGACAATATTACCCAAGCGGTGAAAATACATTTTCTCTATCTTTTAGTCATACTCACACTTTGGTATCAAACCATATGTCTGTGTTGTCAGATGATGACGTAAACAAAATGACATATTCTTTCTTCCAAAACACAGCTGGACAACAGTTTGAGATCTAATCCTACTTACGTTCGATCTATAGTGCTGGAACTGAGGTAAGTTTGGAGTATAGAATTAACCATCCATCTATCTTGAACCAGTTCACTCAGATCCTCCTGCACTTAATAATTACCATTATTAAGAGTGATTTCTGTCCCTACAGGCCAGCTGCCAACAGTCAATTAAGGGCGTTGACTGGGGTCAATGCATCCGTAGAGATCATCTACTCAGCAGAATCTGACATCACAGCATCAGATGTTGTAGCAGAGGTGCAGAAGGCCACTGAATGCACCGACTGTGCACTAAAAGGGGCAACTTTTGCTGGTGAGTTAATTAGTTAATTTAATCCAATCATTAACTACAACAATAGAAAAAATGTATCAGAAAAAAAAAACTCTTTTCCCTTGCCCCTTTAGGCTTTAAATAAAGGATTATTGTATAAATGTATATTCCATGGAAATAAATTAACAAACCAACATTTCAGAGAAGCAGTGTGACTGTAGACTATTCCAGGAAGGCAAAGATTGTCAATTCTAACCATGAAAAGCATATGCTGTTTAAGACAACCCTGATCTGTCATTTGTCTTGATGAGTTGTTTGGAAAGTTTTGTGCATATTTTGTCCACGATGTTTGTTTCACTGAAATAACTAATAATTACAGATGAAGACCTGTGTGCGAGTAACCCATGTGATGTAAACAGCACAAGATGCTCTTCAAAAGATGGAACTCTCAACTGCACCTGTCTGGACGGCTACGTTCCGTCTGAATTCTGTACGAGAGTCTGTCGTGGTGAGTGGATTTATTTTTAGACTTTTAAATTTCTGAATTGCATTACTATTTGTTTGACCGAAAATCTCCCCCTCTCCCCCGTGCACACACACAGCAATTCCTGGCCCTACTACAGCAGCTCCAGGTACTATTCCCAACAACATCATCTACAGGTCAGAGCTTCTTCAGAAATAAACAAACTGACTTTTAAATGTTTTGAATTTTAGTCACTGTTTGTCCCCCTGGACAAGAACTAGTGGGTTCTACGTGTAAAGAGTAAGTACTTCCATCCATCCATCCATCCATCCATCCATCCATCCATCCATCCATCCATCCATCCATCCATCCATAATAATAAAGGCATTTTCTTTGTCTTTCAGTTGTCCATTTGGTTATACTGGTTTCAACTGCGAAGATGGTGAGTATGCAGCACATCAACAATTAACAATGCCAGTCTGTCACCAACATTAGATCTGATCTGATTAGAACTTCCTTGGAGGATCTCTCTTGTCTTTGTCACTGATGTCATTTCCATTGTGAACTTTTAGATTGGAAGTTCATTCTGGTGATTGTCGGCTCTGTGCTCGGTGGACTGCTGCTCATATCCCTCATCCTCCTGATAGTAGTGTACGTCTTGTGAGCTTCTCACTTATTCATTCATTTCCATATACTCGACACAAATGCATCTTTGGAAATCCTCTGAGAACAGGAAAATCTGTTTTCAACTGTCCAAGTGTAGTACAGTAGTACAGGTTTGTTCAGACAAGTCAGTTTGTCGACTTTACTGTTGTTTCATGACTTCGACTAGTCACTGATCACATGACAATAACAGGTAGAAGACAGATGAGGTGTCCTGTGGGTGATTGCAGTAAAGATGAAGCCCATACTACTGTGACATGTTAGTCCTAATATACAACTAAAGTACTATGCAATGCATCTGAAAAGACATAAGATAAGATATGCCTTTACTCTTTCCACAATGCTAAACTTCACCAAACGTCCTATGGTAACAGAGAGAAGGAGGCTGCACATCAACTATTTGATATTTTACATTCATTTTGAAGTCATAAGATAGATTTCATCTGCTGTGGTTTTATTAGTAACATCATCACTGACTAGTCAATAAGTCGGCTTACTAAAACATCTGAAGTCATACAATACATGGTACAGACACAATAACAGTAGAACCCTATATAAACCTTCCTTTTATCTCCCTAGGGCATCAAAGAAAAGTTCTAAGAAGAACAAACAGTCAATCGCCGGTATTCCTTATATCAGTCAATCTTCTGCTAAGGAACTACCGGCCAACGGCTTCACAGTCAACAGTCAGACGCCCTCATTTAACGGGTCGGCAGCTTTTGCTAATGCCGGGGTGCCCAGGTTCCCACGGGCAACATCCAACAACAGCTGGGATAACAGGGCCAACATGTTTCCCAGCAACAGCCGGCAAAACCTGGTGGACAGGAACTTGGTGAGTATGCCTCTAATCCTAACCCTCATTGTGTGTTGTGTTAGTGTTTTTCTGTTGAAGAAACTTTATTTTTTCTTTTCCATGGCAGAGGCCAAACGACAACGAATATGACATCAACCCATATGCCGAGAGCCGACTCCAGAATAACCCGAATGGTCGGAGCCAAGGCCACACCAACCCTTACTACAATTAGGATGATGGAAGACAGGTTAGTTGATGCAGAATCACAGAGAGACAGAGACAAGAGAGACAATATACCATCCATTTATAGTAAGAGCTGTATAAATACAACTCTGACAGTGTGTATAACCACAATGTAGCCTTTCACCACTCTGACTTGTACAGTCATGAGTTATATTCTGATCCATTTCAGGTTGCCATAAATCAATCCTGTCTGTCACTGACTACATAAAATGAAGTTTGCGATATGTTTTCCAGATTTTGTCTTTGTAAATCAATGTATTACTTATTTAAGTTGTTTGTTCAGACAGAAGCTCTGAAAGGAGGAGCTGTTTAATGTCATTTGTTGATATTTTCTTGTCTATGAATTTACAAGTAATCTTTTTGCCTGTAAAATGTTGTGGTTCATGAAAATCTCTGTTTAATGTGTGTTTAACGCAGGCTTTGTAAATGAGACGAGGTTGTTCAGATGGAATTTAAAATCAACTGTTCCTCTTAAATGTTTACTACACTGAAATGTTTTGCTATTTTTTCATATAACCGATTATAACAATGCCAGTTTTGTATTGTTTTAGTTTTCCATTATAATAGTGTTTCGTTCATTTTGACTTGAATGAAACATTGTCTTGCCTGAGACTATGTTTTGAAATAAAGGACTTTACACTGTTTGTGATTTTTGATGGATTCTTTCACACACGAAAATTATAACTGAGCCTTCAGATCGCTGTGTTTTGTGTTTTAAATACATAAATACATTTTTACTGATCTAAATCATTTTATACTAATATACATCACAATCAGCCATAACATTAAGACCATGACAGGAGAAGTGAATAACATTTAAACCATCTTGTGACAATACAATGTTCTGCTGGGAAACTTTTGGACCTGGCATTCATTCATGTGGACATTGGTGTATCTCAGGAATACATTGGACCATATTTGCCAGTGAAAGTGGCTTTAGTTGCATTAGTTTTCTGATTCCTACACAAAATGAGTGGTGAAACGTCTTCTACAAGTCCAGTAACCTTTTTCCAACGCCGTTTGGATTACTGGTTAATACTCTGTCTACAGCTGCACCAGCAGAGGGCGCTCCTGTTCTAGTGAGGTGTTGTGGTTTGTTGCTTTGCATGTAGTCAGGTGGAGTCGATGTTTCTCTGTACCTCTGAGACAGAAGCTACCTCTAGAAGATTTTTGTTAATTTTTTTCTTCAATCAAACAAATTGAATGTGTCGTTACACAACCGTTAATGGAAGCGCATAGATGAATTAGTCCTATGTCATCTTTGGGAAATTGCACTGATCGGGTAATGCATGTGCAACTATGGCGTAAGATATCAGGCATTGTGCAGGACACAGGGAATTATTCAACTATCAGCAGCCTTTTGAAAGAGCGGGGGATTGACCGATCCATTCTTCAGGCCATCAACAAACTGAAAGCGTTAAAAAATACACCATGCTGTCCATTGTTTACCTGCAATGTATGCGATGACGTACGAGAGGCAGGAAAAAACAGGCACGCAGCTGTCACGGCGGGAGATCCGACCTGGGACTTCTGGCAATGTGAAAGAGGGTCTGAAAATCCTGGGTTGACTCAGGATTTTCAATGTGAAAGGGATATTATTGCGATGAACAATTCAGATCACAACACCTAAATTACTTTATAAATAACCAAAAGCAGTACATCAAGTAAGTACATGGCGCCCCATTCACTTGCTTATTAATGCAATCAATGCAATACAGTCAGCCAGTCACATGACTGCAATTTAACATCGTTAAGCAACTATCTGTATGCTGTGCTGATCTGTATTCTGTGCTGGTAACGATATGTCTAAATTCCAGCACTGACATTTGACTACTGCCCAGAGATGCCCATGCTTTCTGTATTACTAAAAACTGCAGGACTTCCTATTCTGTCTGTGCTGTGCTCTCTACTTTATTATTTTATGCTATTGCAGCGATTCATAGACTTCATTTATAGCTATTTGTAAGTTTTTCATTTATCTTTTCTTTGTTTTCGACTTTGGTCTTTTGAGTTTTTTCCTCCTCTTGCGGAGCTATTTTTAGTTTAGAATTTTCCTGTAAGAGGTTTTTTCTGAGGCTGTTTTTCAGAGCCAGCATTATTTTCCTTACCCTGAGTTTTTGTACCTGAACCTTCTTATTAAAGATTGTCTTCTAGAAACTATTATCCTGCATCTGCGTACTGTGTCCTTGCCTGGTCGTGACATGTTGTTAATCACGTTGTCCCTAATCTGTCATTCACTGATTTCTATGATTGCAAGTCTATGGATTTCTTACATATTAACATCCGCTGCCTGTTTCTCTCTTTCTGTTGCTGCTACAGACCACCTTCTGTCTAACTCTCTAACTACACTCAGAGAAGATGTGTGATGCCAGAAGTTCACTGAGTTTGTTTTATTGGTTGATCTAAACTGGGATGTGACTAACATCCCAGATAAAATAAGGTTTACAGATAAGGGTTACAGCTATGTGGTGCTCTTAACCTCTTCCAAATTATTTCAGAGTCCACCAGACATAATCTGAAATCTCCTTCATCTGCCACATCGCTTGCTATCATCCTCGCGAATGCCCCTTCTAATTGTAAATCCAGTGTCTTTAGTCATGATCTGAGTGATCACTGTGCTATTGCCTGCATGCATACACTCTGGCTCCTCAGTTAGACGTCCACCTGTGACTGTAAGCAACCACACTCTGCAGAAGGATTCGCTTCTCAATCAACACTTGGTCAACTCAACCCATGTCTTCTCTTTTAAGCCTCCCACTGCCGCTCCATCACAGTCACCTACTACTTCTAGCTCTGGTACCTTCTCCTTTAGACCCATCGTGACCTCAGAGGTTTTAGAGGAGCTCACCAAGCTAGACTCAAACAAGTCATCCACTTGAGGTCAAGGAGTTATGGAAAATGAATGAATGAATTACCTTTACTGGAAAACTACAATCAAAGTCTTGTATGTAATTTTCACGCAGAAATTATTCTAACAAAATCAGGGACTTCATACATTTTTCATCTTTCATTTCTTAACGACACAAAACTCTCCACTACAGCTATGAGCTTTTATTTTAAGGTTATATTTTATGTCCACTGACAGGCAAGATGGTAAAGTTCCATAAGAGTTCATTTGTTCATTAAATTGGTTATCTTTTATCAGGTATAATTTTTTTTTGGATAATAATAAGATGATTGTCAGAAAGCGGTAAAACTGAAACATTGTCCAGTTCATGGGTGTAGTTGACTTAGTTTTTTGGCTCTGTAACTTTATATTTTATTCTTTTACACCCTGCTTTTGTCACCCTGTGACATATTGTTCACCCCTAGTTTTTGTTAACACTTCAAATAAATTGAAGATACAATTTATTTTCTTTAGTGATTGTACTGAACTTAATGGACACACATTTCTGAGTAGTGGTGTGGGGACAAAAATACATACAGCATATATGAGAGAAGCAAAGTAAAAATGTAATTTTCCATTACAGAATAATAAGCAATGAAATCTGGCTGTAGCAGAAGGCAGTTTGTTCACCGATGGGCTGGAGAGAGCTACAATAATGAGTAACTCCAGGCAACAACGAAGCATGGTGGAAGCTCCTTGCAAGTCTGCAAATGGAGTTGGGAATTTCATGAGGTTGATGGTGTCCTCAATGCTGAGAAATATAGGCAGATACTTATCCACCATGCAGTAGAACTCTGGATGTCACATGTTTTTTTGTTGATGCAGCCATATTGGCAGGAAACCTTTGAGGAAAATGAAGAACACCAGTGCTGATTTCAGGCCGTCAGAGTCTACTGCACTTTGAGCAGATACCACATGACTAGCACAAGTCAAAACTCAACAAGTTACATATCACAGACTCTTATCTTGCCCCAGGTGTGCCTTCATGTTCCTGACCTGCAGTACCCGCATATATAGAAGTACCTTATTGGAGGTTCCAAATGGAAACAGTCATGATAGACATCCAGTTTTGGAGTTGGTGTGCCAAAAATAACACCCCGACTATTCTCTATTCTATTCTCTATATTTTTAAAACTCATCTTAAAACCCATTTTTATTCCATGGCGTTCATCCAGCATGAGAGTCTGGCCTCATTTGGTGCTTCTCGTGCTTTCTATTATTATTAATTTCTATTTCTTTATTGTTTTTATTGTTGTAATGCTTTTATTGTTTTATTGCTTTTAATTGTGTTATGTTTTAATGCTCTTATTTTATCCACTTTGCATCGGCTGTAGCTGTTGTTTAAAGTGCTATATAAATAAAGTTGAGCTGAGAATTGAGTTGAGTTCTGGCAACCTGGGACACAACAGCCCCAGATTAATTAGTTAGTTGATCGCAGTTGGGTGAAGGAAAATAAACATTTATTCTCTCTTCAGAGAAAAAACTAACAGGGTCCAGGGTGATCAGGAAGTGTTTTTTATGCTTATAATGAGGGTGTTCTTTGGAAAGGGACATAAACAGCAAGGCACTCATAACAAATACTCTGATAAGATAAAATGGTGGGCAGGGTGCAAAATGATATTTTGCTTTTTTGGACAGCTACAAAAAAAACACTGTCCAGGATACTTAGAAAAACAAACAATAACAACATGTAGTTCAAGTCTGTAAGGTAGTAGTGCGAAGCAATAAACAAAACCACAAAACCTTTTTTGTGAATGTCGCCTTTTGTTTCTTTTAGATTTATTTAGGATTCACCTGTCAGGTAAGTACTTCTTTATTTGTATTTTCCTATTTTCTTTCTGTGTTAGAATTTGTTAGTGCACCGTTGTCTGTAAGGCACTCATTATGTTATTTATTCCTATTTTGTCTAGTTTCAGTTTTGTAAATCCCATTTTAAAGTGCCTCTATGCAACAAATGATCCTTTTAATTTTCTCACTATTTGTTTAAACCATTGGGTTGTTTCCACTGACTGTTATACTAAGGTTTATCACTGTCTCCTCACTCCGTTTAACTCCTTGATGTGTGAAATGTTTGTCTGACCGCTTCTTGATGAACATCGGAAACTCAAGCTTCTCTTTTTTTCCTTGTAAAATTCAGCTTGTGGGTTTGGGTCGCCACTGCAGGACCAACTACACCTCTCTCCGCAGAGAGAGGAAAGCTGGCTGAAGACTGAAGGTCTCACAGAATCACAACTCTCAATAAAAGACATCAAAGGGAATACTCGAAAAGAAAGAGTGGCCATGGTGGCGCTGTTTGGCGTGGGAGGCGGACGATGGAAAGAGGAAGGAGGAGGGAAGAGGGAAAAGGAAAAAGAAGAGGCCTGGCGCCTGTATTTACAAAGCCAATATGTTACTACACAGTTCTAATGTTTTCTTTCCGATTGGATCCAATACAGCTCTGTCATTACTCACTCAAAATATTCAGCAAATATATAATACTCTGTATTGTACTCTGTTTCAGACACTATTTCAGACACTAGCTAGCTAGCTGTTGCTAACTCTAATGTGGTTTATAATTGCTAACAGTGGTGTGACAAGCGCGAATAGCACCAGCGGTTGCTAAACGTTAATGTCATCATTGTGTTTTTTGATTACATTTTTGATTACATTTTTTTTTTCAGGTTTATCGGCCAACCCACCACCGCATGGGCCTTGTGAGGGGGTCGTGTGGTGGCTGGTAACAGGATGTTGTTAGTGGGGGCCTTTGACTGGAGGGGGTCTCTGTGAATCATCCCACAGATACTTGATCAGTTTGGGATCTAGTGAATTTGGAGGCCAGGTCAACACCTTGTGCTGTTCTTCATGTTTGTTTGTTTTGTTTTTGTAATTGTTCCTATTTCAATGAATTCAGTGTTTCCCAGCAGAACACTGAATTGTCACAAGATGGTCGTTGGTATTCAATTTTATTTAATGTTGTGGTCGACCGGTGCATGAGCAATTAATTTGTCTTCAACACAGCACATGAACAGGTATAATCTCCAACTATAAAATATTATGATATTCTGCTGAGGCGTGGTTATAAAATGACTCGTATGATTTACAGGAAGCCATACAGGAAACACAGGGAAACATATTTCCACTGAACCACCCCAAAAGGAGTGGCTAACGATTAAAACCATCAGTCCAAGACACCTGAACTCTCATCCTTTACGGTTGTTCAGCGCTGAAGCTTCATCCACTCACAGCTCTCAGTGTGTCTTTCTGTTACTGAAGTTTTGCGCTTCCTTTCACTGAAAATGGCTCAATACTTCAAACTCCTTTGGATAATTGTTGCAATTATTGGTAAGTCCCCTGATTTTACTAAATCCTACACATGCAAAGTTCAGGGATAATTCCAGAAAATGAGAGTATGCTTCCCTTAATATCTCCTAGTTGAAACAAACTCAAAGTGCAGACTTACAATTATGTGCATTATTTAAAAGTTTAGTTGACAACAAAGGCACAAGCTTTTCCTCTCAACAGTTTTTTGTTTGATGTTGAAAGTCTGACCTTACCTCTGACCAGTTCATATCCTGCCTTTCTTTGGGAAGTCACTTTCCACTGAAAGAAGGTTTGGTCTCAGGTCTGGATAATGTTTTACATGCTTAAAAACCAGCATGAGATTTATACGACCTTTATTAGACGAATGCAGGAACTGGTTTAGATCAGGGTGTTCAGGTTTTTTTTTTAACAATTTTGATAGAAATTGAGCTAAAGCTAGATTTGTTTCTCTTTATTGGATCATCCTGAAAATCCTCAGAAATGTTTAAATTATTATGTGTTCCTAGATGCAGTTGTTTTTCCTGGAGGTTTAACTCTTTCACTCCTGTATATTGTTCTGCCTTTGTGTTACAACAATTAAAACAAGCAAACTCTAGCACTGGTTCTGGAACACCTTATTTATAGGCCTATATGTTGTTCTAATGTTTCTTTCTCTTTATAAACATGTATTATTATTTTGTGTTTCTTTGGTGAAAGAATTTCCTTCAGGATTAATGAAGTTGTATCTTCTCTTATACAGTTGTGTTAACAGAGGCAACAGCAGCTCCAGGTACTCTCCCAACAACATTCAGGTCACAGCTTCTTCAACAACAACACCAGTTTTCTCATGATGAACTGAATAATTGATGAACTAATAATTACAGAGGAAGACCTGTGTGCGAGGAACCCCTGTGATCCAGTCAGCACAACATGCTCTTCAACAGATAGAAGTTACACCTGCATCTGTAAGGACGGCTACGTTCCAACTCGCTTCAGTGAGACTTACTGTAATGAGGGTGAGAGGATTTATTTGTAGATTTTTAAATGTTTGAAGAGTGTTAATATTTATTTGACCTAAAATTCAACAACTACAACTACACCTACTACAGCAGCTCCAGCTCCAGGTACTACTACAGCAGCTCCAGGTACTACTTCAGCAGTTCCAGGTACTACTACAGCAGCTCCAGGTACTCTCCCAACAACATAATCCAGGTCACAGCTTCTTCAACAACAACACCAGTTTTCTCATGATGAACTGAATAATTGATTAACTAATAATTACAGAGGAAGACCTGTGTGCGGGGAACCCCTGTGATCCAGTCAGCACAACATGCTCTTCAACAGATAGAAGTTACACCTGCATCTGTAAGGACGGCTACGTTCCAACTCGCTTCAGTGAGACTTACTGTAATGAGGGTGAGAGGATTTATTTGTAGATTTTTAAATGTTTGAGGAGTGTTAATATTTATTTGACCTAAAATTCAACAACTACAACTACACCTACTACAGCACATCCAGCTCCAGGTACTACTACAGCAGCTCCAGGTACTACTTCAGCAGTTCCAGGTACTACTACAGCAGCTCCAGGTACTCTCCCAACAACATAATCCAGGTCACAGCTTCTTCAACAACAACACCAGTTTTCTCATGATGAACTGAATAATTGATGAACTAATAATTACAGAGGAAGACCTGTGTGCGGGGAACCCCTGTGATCCAGTCAGCACAACATGCTCTTCAACAGATGGAAGTTACACCTGCATCTGTAAGGACGGCTACGTTCCAACTCGCTTCAGTGAGACTTACTGTAATGAGGGTGAGAGGATTTATTTGTAGATTTTTAAATGTTTGAAGAGTGTTAATATTTATTTGACCTAAAATTCAACAACTACAACTACACCTACTACAGCAGCTCCAGCTCCAGGTACTACTACAGCAGCTCCAGGTACTCTCCCAACAACATAATCCAGGTCACAGCTTCTTCAGTGCTGCATGAGGAAATGTTATAACTAGTTAATAGTGTAATACCACTGTGTAGGGCAGTAATGTATCTTTGGGATGTAGGAAGACTATTAGTATAACTTGGTGTTGATAAAGGCACTTATTTTTAATTCCCTAATTTTCTTTTAAGTCTCAGTTGTTGGAAAAGAAACTTTTCGTTTCTTACTGAATTCCTGAAGCTCTTAAGGTTTTAGTCTAGCTACACATCCTCCTGTTTCCAGACGAAATGCTAAGCTAATTTGATGTTTCTTTTCTGTTTTTTTATTTCTGAATGTCATGTAACTAATGTCACAGTCTCTGTTTTTTGTCATATTAAATGTCTGTCTTACAGTGTTGTTTTCTTGTTTTAGCCAAAGTTTTCCCTGGACATATAAACCTACCTGACGTAATATTTGAAGACAATATGTCAGACAAGGCATCACCAGCGTTCAAAGAGACTGCAGATCTTATTACCGAAGAGGTGAAAAATACATTTTCTCTCTATCTTTTAGTTATACTCACACTTTGGTATCAGACCATATGTCTGTGTTGTCAGATGATGACATAAACAAAATGACATATTTCTGTCTTTCAACAGCTGGACAAGAGTTTGGGATCTGATCCTACTTACGTTGGATCTATAGTGCTGGAACTGAGGTAAGTTTGGAGTATAGAATTAACCATCCATCTATCTTGAACCAGTTCACTCAGATCCTCCTGCACTTAATAATTACAATCATTCAGAGTGACTTCTGTCCCTACAGGCCAGCTGGCAACAGTCTATTAAGGGTGTTGTACGGGGTCAGTGTGACTGTAGAGATCATCTACTCACCAGAATCCAAAATCACAGCATCAGATGTTGTAGATCAGGTGAAGAAGGCCACTGAATGCACCAACTGTGTACTGGCAGGAGCAGTTTTTGATCGTGAGTTAATTACCTGGATTTAATTCAATCATTAACTACTTCAATGGAAAAATGACAAAGATAATGCTGTACTGGCTGATCCCTCGTAACTACTTCTCAATAAATGATCTCCACTAAGTGATTCCTCCACTAAGTGATTCCAACAAAAAAATGTTGTTTTTGTGATCAAATTTTTTTTTAGATAGGTACATGCATGTTAGAAAAATGAAGCAACAATATACATTCTTATACATACCCATACACATTCATATATACAGATATATGAACAAACAACTAAAGTAAAAATAATAAATTAAAAAAAAGGAGGAGAAGAAGAAAACAAAAAACTGTCGCTCCGTGGACTCTAGCAGTCGACAACTGCAAATAAACAATATCCACATATGTTAAAACCCATGCTCAAAAAGAGAGTGAATGTGGAGGTTTCCAACGTGTGGCAACAAGTTTTTTTTTACAGCCGTAAGCCCAGCCAACAATGCTCTTTTCTTGACCAGAGTCAAACCCAGCCTTGACAGGTTGTTCAAAATGAGCGTGGCAGGCGAACATGGCAATATGACCTTAACAAAAAAAAGTTGGAAATGTTTGTAGAGTTTAAGAGAAAAATCTATATAGTCACTGAAATGCACAGTAGTCTGCACACAAAACATTTTTGAAAATACATTTAAGTTTTATATATGCCTTCCAGAAGTCACCTTAGCTCCTCCACTGATGTGGGCATTTACTTTGGACCAATCATGTCCCATAATTTCTTCCTCTTCAGAAAATTCTCCGGGCCAGGAAAGAGGTCTTTCAGATCTTCCCGATTTAGGTTTTTCAGAACCTCCACGTCAACATTTGCAGCTTTAAAAATATCAGTAACAAGTCTGGCATCAGTATCGCATCACATTTGCTTTTGCAGTGAATTTAAGGTAATAAGAAATCGTCAAAGAAACATACAATCGTTCATATCAATGGCTAGCAGTGTGAGTAGGCTAACTGAAACAAAAACAGCACATATGACTTTAAAATACATATAGACAATGAGAGGAATATACCAAGAATTGCTACACACTGTCCATTTTGATCAACAAGTATCCCCTAACTTTTAACTGGCTTTTTTTTTTTAATTAACAGCTATTTCATTTAGCTTTATCTGATACTTCTCTTAAATGTTAGCTTGTGAGCTTTGTGTTGCTCCATCCACGCATCCAGACATTCCATTTGGAGTTGGACAAGCATTTACACGTACCAACTAACACCACGCTTTGAAGTAGCCAGCATAGTTTCAGTTTGCACACAGCTGACCCTGCAGTACCGACAGTGTAGTCTCGTCCAAATCATCCATACCAAGGAAAGTGGCTTCTCTCTAGTCAGAAAACATTTGTTCCCCGAAACTAATGTAATACCCAAGCAACATTACTTGTTGCATCTGCCCAGTCAATTCATTCAGCACAGTCATTTCAAACAGTGGCCTTGAAAAGTTGAATTTAAAAATGTGTGGAAGTCACTTGCAAAACATAATCAATTTCTTGAATGCTGTCAGAATGAAATTGGCATTGAACATCCTATTTTTGCAACTGGCCTGTTGCAGATATTTCAAA
The DNA here is from genome assembly GCF_022458985.1 of Mugil cephalus. Taxonomy (NCBI): domain Eukaryota; kingdom Metazoa; phylum Chordata; class Actinopteri; order Mugiliformes; family Mugilidae; genus Mugil; species Mugil cephalus. The sequence continues at coordinate 3,287,062 of NC_061785.1, read as the reverse complement.
TACTGATTATGTTAAGGCCAAATTTAGAGACTTTTTGGATATGGACATCAGTCAACCTGTTCTCTATGAAGTGGCTGATTCTCAATGGAAATAAGTACATCAGTGGAAAATCTCTGATTATTGCAGGTGTGAATGATACTTGGCCTGTATTTGGACTAGTGAAAGACATCTTTTTAGTAGATTCCTCTTTTATTACTTTTGAGTATCAACGTTATGAAACATTGCGTTTTGATAAAGATTTGTTGGCATATGAAGTTGCAGTTCCTACTCTTGCCCAGGCAACAGAATTGGTGCACCAGCTTGTAGATCACACCTCATATTTTCCGTTCAGTTTTCAGTTTCATATTGTCAGTTGTTACATATTGGCCAGTCATATTTGTTTTGCTGATCATTCCACTGTTGAAAAGTGTCTACAGCCAAAATCGTTTGTTAGTTTGATTACTTTCTCGATCTAATTTTAATTATGAAATGCCATGTACTATTGAATAAAAATGTGTGTGTGGTGTGTGTGTGTGTTTTTTTTAATTCTCAAACTAAGAAATTTAACTTAAATCAAGTAATTGAACTTTGAAATCAAACTGAAATTGTGTGGCAAAATCTTGAAACACAGCAGGCCCTGGACAAACGACAACTCCAGCTACTACAACAGCTCCAACAGCAGCCCCTGTTATTACAGCAGCTCCGGGTACTACTATAGCAGTTCCAGGTACTACTACAACAGCTCCTGGTACTACTACAGCAGCTCCAGGTACTCTCCCAAGAACGTCATCCAGGTCACAGCTTCTTCAACAACAACACCAGTTTTCTCATGATGCTTCTTTTCTTTTCCAGATCCCTGTTCTTCAAACCCTTGTGGTAAAGGAAGCACGTGCGAGGCTCGAGCCAATCAAGGCTTTGTATGCTTGTGTCTGGCTGGTGATAACTACAACAACAAAACACATCGTTGTGAGAGCGGTAAGACTTTGTCGTTTAATATCACTATGAGGTCTGTGTTGCATGAGGAAATTACATAACTAAGTAGTAGTACAATAATGTATGTTTGGGATGCCTAAATACTTTTAGTTTGTCTTGGTGTTCATAAAGGCACTTCTTTTTAATTACCTCGGTTTCTTTTAAGTCTCAGTTTTTGGAAAAGAAACTTTTCTTATCTTACTGAATTCTCTTGCTGTGGTGTTTTATTGTTTTAGCCAAAGTTTTCCCTGGACAAATACAACTGCCTGACATACCATATGAAAACAGTATGTCAGTCAAGGCATCACCAGCATTCAAAAGGACTGCAGACCTTATTACTCAAGAGGTGACAAAATACATTTTCTCTGTCTTTTAGTTATACTGACACTTTGGTATCAAACCATATGTCTGTGTTGTCAGATGATGACGTAAACAAAATTACATAGTTCTTTCTTCCAAAACACAGCTGGACAAGAGTTTGGGATCTGATCCCACTTACTGTGGATCTATAGTGCTGGAACTGAGGTAAGTTTGGAGTATAGAATTAACCACCCATCTATCTTGAACCAGTTCACTCAGATCCTCCTGCACTTAATAATTACCATCATTAAGAGTGATTTCTGTCCCTACAGGCCAGCTGGCAGCAGTCAATTTACGGTATTGTCCAGCGTCAATGCGTCTATAGAGATCATCTACTCACCAGAATCCAACATCACAGCATCAGATGTTGTAGAAAATGTGAAGAAGGCCACTGAATGCACCAACTGTTCACTGACAGGGGCAGTTTTTGCTGGTGAGTTAATTACCTGGATTTAATCCAATCATTAACTACCTTAATGAAAAAAAAAATATCAGAATAAAACTCAAATACACAAGACTGATTTGTTCTCAGACAGAGGTGTTCTTTATCTGCAACTCTGACATTAATTTATCCAATAAACTATTAGATTAGATTAAATTGTGATTTTTTTTCTTTTGCATGTACTCTCTTTTGGACTGTGTGATGCTACAAACAAATTACAGAACCAAAATTACAGAGATGCACTGAGAGTGTAGAGTATTGCACGAAGGCATAGATTGTCACTTTAAAATATGGAAAGCATTTGGTTTTTGAGACCAACCTGATCTGTCATTTGTCTTGATGAGTTGAAGCTTTCAGACAGAATATTTTGTTCTCAGTGTTTGAGTGAGTTTCACTTAAATAATTAATAATTATAGAGGAAGACCTGTGTGAGAGGAACCCATGTGATGTAAACAGCACAAGATGCTCTTCAAAAGATGGAACTTTCAGCTGCACCTGTCTGGACGGCTACGTTCCGAGTGCCCTCAGTACCTGGGTTTGTCTAGGTGAGAGGATTTACTTTAAGATTTTTAAATGTCTGAAGAGTGTTAATATTTATTTAACCAAAAATCCCCCGCATGCACAAACACAGCAGTTCCTGATACTACAACCACTTCAGCTCTTCCAACCACTTCAACAACATCATCCACAGGTCACAGCTTCTTCAACAACAACACCAGTTCTTTCATGATGCTTCTTTCTGTAGTGTGTGGTCCTCTTGTTTTTCTCTCTTGTCCCTCTTCCTGTTTCTGAGTTTGTGAAGTGTGTCTGTAGTTTAAAGGTCAAAAGGTCATTTACCAGTTGTCAGCTCGTAAAATATCAAGACATAAGGAGACAAGTTCCCTCAGATTTGGCAAGAGTTTTTTTTTACACTGACCTTTCTTATAATAAAGCTTTTTTAAATGCAAGAGAAGACTTGTCAGTGGTGATCACTTCTTTTTTTCAGCGCATCAATACACAACAATTTTTGGCGTCACAAACGTGGACGTGTTTGTGGCCTTTCAGCATCTGCTATCAGTTTTGATGAGCCAACTCCCGCATCAGCCAGCTAATAGAAAGGGTGGTTGTTGTGCTGATGTTAGAAGTTATTCATCATTCTAAATTTGTGGTTTTATTAAAGGAGTAAATAGAGAATAGAGATTTAAAGAAATAAATTAAGGAACTAAGAAGTAAGGAATAAAAGGAAATGAAAGGAAAAGTAGGGCTACAAATAGAAGAAAATAGTGAAGAAGAGTATTAAGGACTAGAAAAGGAATAGAAGAAATAAGAGTAGAAAAGCCTAATTAGTAACATATGTCAAGCCAAAACTCACATTGCGCAAGGTTAAGTGGACGGGCCCTTTACTGCTGTAACTAAAAAGACGTATGTATTTTAGCTGCTGTGTGAAAATTGGCTTTAAAGGAATTGGCGTAAGTGGAAAAAAAAGAGGATAAAAAGCGAGAGAGAACTCCTGGGCCCAGGGGCAATTTGGAACATTTTGATTTTCTTTTCTTTCTTTTTTTTAAAGGTAAATTAAAAGGAAAATAGGAACAGAGAATATAAGAGGAAAAGAGTACATGTAAAATAAAGAAGAGAAGAAGGGAGAAGAGATTCCTGAGGCTACTAGGGCAGGTCTAGGACCTCTAGAAATAATCGCCTAAAGAAAAGAGAACAAAATAGGAATAACAGAAAAATAGAAAAGGGTAGTTATTTAAAAAAGAAGTTAGTTAAAAAGAAGTCATAGGCCTAGTTATTTGGAAGAAAAATATGTGACCATTTTAAATTTGTATGTTTTGTATTTGTTGTCTGTGGATTCTTCTAGCATGTATGTTTTAACCGGTTTTATAAATAGGGGGATGTGTAACTAATATGTTAGACTTTATATTGAATGAAATAATAGTTAATAGAATTTAAGAATTTAGTTGATAAGAGTAAGATGTTAAGTAAGTTTAAGTGTACTAAGTAAGTAAGTGTTAAATATTATGAGTCTTTAAAGGACATTTGATAAACATTATGAGCCTGAAAAAGCCTTTGGATGAGCCTTCAAAGGACGTTTGATAAAATATCATGAACCTTTTGTGGCGACTGTGGGGTTTGGTAAAATATTGTGAGCCTCAGATTGAAGATTATGTTAGTTTAACAGGACCTTTAAGTGCTACGATTAAAGATACTGGAAATGCTAAACTTCAAACTTCATCCATCTTTTTTATCTTAATGTGAACTGGCTGTGCTGACCTGACTAACCTCACATCTGTTTTATACTGAGACCATAGTCTGTGTGGTATTTGAGCTAATAGCACAACATGTTACTTCTGACAGCGGCATTTGAGCCGGGGATCTCCGACTTAGCAGCACCGGACTCCTGTTCCTTCATCATATATTCACAGAGAGATTTTTAGAAACTGTCTATCAGTATCAGATGCTTGCACATGAACATTCTGAGTTGTTTTCCAGTCTGTTGCTTGTAGAGTCATCTTCATCATGGGACCCAGGTCATGTAACACCTTCTCCTGGGCTAGTCAGGCAGCTGGAACCATGGACGCAACCCTGGAAGTAGTGTGACAGCCGCAGCAGCACAGTGAGGCCCTACATACAGATCTTGGCATACCATTGAAAACAGTTTTCCACTGCACAATTCCTTCCAGCATTCTTGATAGTCTGTATGTTGTTCAGTTTCATCAAACATCATTGTGCAGTGAAATGGAAGTTGAGGTTCGTGTGCAGTTCTTTCAATACCCACTTCTTCCACAGTTTCAAATGATGCATCAGCTCTGAATTGGGAGGCCATTGGATCCAATGTACTGCAGGCTGAACAAAGGTGACTGGTTTTTCATCGTCTGAAGTCCTGAAGTGTTATCATGCAAATGGCATGCTCTCTTTTAAGACCCAGTGTAAGGTCTTAGAAATAATTGTGGTCTCCTGAATTCACTTCCCCAACATCAAGAGGTTATTAGGATATGCTCTGTTCTTCTCAGCTATTCCTGATTCATTGCTAGTCTGAATAAGTCATCACACTCATTCACTTTTTCCACACCACTGTCTTGCTGAGGCATTTGTAACACACACAGACAGTAAGACAGACATACATATAACGCAGGCTTACAGTCTGCTGCTCTGAGTGCCCCCATGATTTTAGCGATTTTTGAAAGGGTTAGGCTCAGAAAGAGCAGACATTTTTCGACAAGATTTGATCTCACCTTGGTGGTTCACATTCTTGCCACAAACATCACTTGAACAAATTTGCAGATTTTTAAAAGGCTCTGCTTACCTTTTTATTTATTTATTTATTTATTTGCGCCAGTGGTGTCGCGGTGGAGTCTGTGAAGTCCTCCCGGTAATAATTCTCTCTGTCCGATCTTTGCCCTCCTGGCTGGCTCGCCAATAAATTTTGTGTCAAATAGTATCAAATAGGAGACCTTTGTCAAAGAAAGCCCTTGGCAGTTGTTCAATTCAGCCTGGTGGAATCTACTCTTTGGAGTCTCAAAGAAATCGTCAGGAGCGTGCATTCAGAGCATCACAGTGATCTTTACTGCCAGCAACAAAGGAGTGCAGTCTTAGGCCACTTAGCCCTACCACATTAGCCCTTCCCCTTAATTTTGCGCATTCATGTGAGGGGTAGTGGTGTCCCAATTCTACTTCTGGTCGAGAGCTGGGGCTAGGGCTACATAGCCCTGGAAATTAAGTGCAACTACCTTCTACATATTATGTGCCCTTACACGCGTGCTAGTCTGAATAAGTCATCACACTCATTCACTCTTTCCACAGGCGGCCCATCATATCAAGCAAGTAATGACATTATAATCAAATATAACATTGTAATCAATAAAACCTTATAATCAAACATGACATCATTGTCATTCTGCTTGCATCTTTTTCATTTATCTTTTTCTAGCGCATCACAAGCTTTAAAATTACACTACAGAATCATGTGTTTCACAGTTTTTCCTGTGCTGGTAAGGTATCTGTTCTAATTCATTGTTTAAGGTCTACATGTACAGCTTCAGAGCATAAGCAGAGGCTAGAGGTGGTATTATGTGTCTGCTTCTAAGGTGACCCACATATGTTCTTTTATCGTGGAAGGCCTTCCTGCTGACTACAGCATAAGAAGCAATTATTCCTTCCTCTAGTATCGCATGACTATGACCATCTGTAAACAGATTCTTGGCATCAGCTATTGCTTCAGTGACTATGTCTTCTCTGACCAGGGCTTCACATTCATGAGGTACTTCATGGGTTATAGGAGCAACCATGTTGTTGTCTAAACTGACATAATGCACATTTGGTTGAAGCAATATCTCCTGCATTCTACTGCTCCTTTGTTGGTCTAGGGTGAACTTTTGGCTGGAAATGTAGCTCATTACTGCGTGGTTTGTGTGTACAGTGATGTCCTGTCCTTGTGTGATGTGAGCTGTCCCTTTTAGCACTTTCGCTATTGCTTGTAGTCCTCTGGTGCAAGTAGGATGGCCTTTTCCCAGTGGTTCTAATTTAGTACCATAATAACATAACACTCTCCTCCTTTGAGCTCTAGCCTGCCACAGAACGCAGCTCACAAAACCATCTTTTTCTTTCACATCAAGTTCAAACATTTTACTCAAATCGGGAGCGGAGAGCTCGCTAGCCTGCGTTAGCTGTTGTTTTAGGGCAATGAAGGCCTCCTCAGCTTCTTTAGTTCAGGTGAGATTAGCTTTTGACTGGCTATGGCCTGCATTGGTAATGAGCCTTCTTAAAGGGGACACAGTTTCAGCGTACTCGGGTATGTAATTTTTACTGTAGTTAGCCATCCCTAAAAAAGGCCATCATTTGTTGCACAGTCACATGTTTTGCGTGTGAAAGTATGTTGTTTTTGTGGTTTGCTGTCATACCTACAAAATGGCCTTGAATGATTCTCACCACATAGTTACCAGTTACCACAGCTCTACAGTTTTGTAATTTAGATTTGGATACTTTAAACCCTTTCTCCCCCAACCATGTGAGCAAAGCAGTTGTCAGTCGTGCCACGTCTTTCTCAGTCTCACCTGCGATCAGAATATAATCAACATATTGCAATATGCAACATGATTTCAACTATGGATTTTGCATTTGGACATGAAGACCTGTAGTGGCTGGTAAATAGGGAAGGGCTATCTGTTAAAGCCACCCGGAGCCTAGGAACCAGGCATTCAAGAGGTTCTGCTGCAGCAAACTGTATGTTCCTGGCAGCTGTTTCCAACCAGTTGGTGGGGTTCTCAGTGTGCGGCCAAACACTCTTACATCTCCCATGGCCAGCACCTGCCCGCTAAAAGTTTTTAGAAATACTCTGATCCAGTTATTACCTCCCTCTTTTGGGTCAGGCAGTGTAGTTTTTAGCACTGCTTGGCCAGCACAGGATAATGGGTTATACTGTCTCTCCTTTATTTGTCCTGTACTGCCCATACTAAAATGCTGGAAAAATATATTACTGAAATTACAGTATATAGACAAATGCTTGTTGTTGTCACCACCGTCAGTAAATTTTAATATAAAACATTGCAAGGAAAATTTAAACAGGAGTTTGCTGCTACCACTACAGAAAGGTACATTAAGCAGTATTATAAAGATTGCCACTTGACGGTTCCAAAGATCCAGAGACGGGTAGAACAGGAGGGGGTGTTTATATACCGCAATTCATGATAACAATCTGGGAAAGAAGATTTTGAATTTGTCAGTGTACACAGTGGAACCTATTGCGAGGTTCCAATGTCTAGAGAGAACCAGCTAGAGAGAACCAGAGAGGAGAGAGGCATTGATTACATCTGACAGAAGGGCAGTACTTACAAGATGTAAGTACAGGTAGGAGCTACTGGCAGGGCATTTCCATCTCATGTACCTCAGACGGTGCCAGTAGGGTAGTGTCAGGGTCTTCAGCTGGGAGCCACCCTTCATTGATTTTTCACTCCAGTACATCTCACGGTGGTGGAGCAACACCCCTACTGCCCCCAGCAGTTATGCCTAGGATCCTTGCTCTCTCCACCCTTACTCTGTCTCTTCTGCCTAGTTCTTGAGGCCTTCTTCAGCTTTGGCCCAATCAATCCCACATTCCTCAGGAGGTGCTAGATGGATGTCCCCTGCAGCCAACCTCCATGGGACAGATGACAGTCAACCATCCCACCACTTGACAGTCAGCTGCTGGGTGGATTTGTCCTTCATTCTTCTGTAAGCTGCCTCCATTCCTGCCTTGCAAGGGACAGTGAGGTCAGATCACTGATCATACTGACGAGGAACACAACATGATATCTAGTCTCAGAGAAGTTTTAGCAATCTCTGCTAGGAATTTGAGCTGCCAATCAAGGTCCACTCTTAAGTTCCATTCACATCCAGTTATCAGTAGTCTGGGCTATGTTCTAAACCCATGTTTCTCGTCCAACAAAATGGATTAAAAAATTAAAGAATTAGCATCATGAACAAATGTAGCAGTTAGCAAAACAGTGTCCAAGTTGATGCAGTTGTTTGCCAGTTGCATAGTAAAAGTGGCATGGATCACGTCGCCTGTTGTTTCCTTGTCCGCTGAGGGAGGGATGTAAATGCCAAGGGAGTATGTCCGCGAGTAGAGTCCCGAAGCCGGACACAGATGTACTGTGTTCCATATGAACCTGGTTTCCAAAGCACTTCTTACAACATACTCCCTTTGGGCCCCAACACGCACACACAGTCCATCCATCTTGCTGCGAAAGACCTCACATTCCCTTTGAATACAGACAGCACTGCCGACCCAAACCTCCTTCTCTGCTCCTCCACCTCCAACTCTAGCCTTGCATCCCTAGCACTTCCTCCGAAGTTCAGCGGGAATCTCAGGCCTCACACCAGGCAGCTCAAGAGACACGGACAGCGCTAGCATTTGATCTCAGGAATACACCATTGGACACAACGGCCGCTCCGCTGAACGCCACAAAAAGAATGACAGACAAACAACATAAAATCCAGAAAAAAACAAAACAAAATAAAAACAGCAAAAAAGACAAAAACGACCAAAAACCAGGTCTTGCAGCTGGACATGATTTCAAATTCTTTTCGTGGCACCAGATTGTGGTCAAGCAGGTTTCTGATGGGTTTTACCCCCCAGTGAAAGGGGCTTTACTGTTGAATTAGTTTTTTGGTTCCTACACAAACAAGTTAAGCAAATTTCTGATGGGGTTTCCTATTTAAACCTCAGCTTCCCACCAATCTCTCAGAACTGAAGAAGTTACTCGGATGAGTGGCAAAACTTCTTCTACAAGTCCAGTTACCTTTTTTCAACGTTGGATTACTGGTTAATACCAAGTCTGCAGCTGCACCAGCAGAGGGCGCTCCTGTTCAAGGAGGTGTTTGTTGCTTTGCATGTAGTCAGGTGGAAGTGATGTTTCTCTATACCTCTGAGACAAACACTGCAATAAATGGTAAAGTGCACATGCCCAAGTCTGATTTGTATTTTATGGCAGGTTTTGTTTTTAGGGGGTTTGGGTTTATTTCACTTCAAACTGACAGCTGAAAAGCAAAGGAGGGGACGTAATTTCCCTTAAGCCCCTTTCACATGGATCCGGGTTTTTCACTCAATGTGAAAGGGTTGACCCGGGATTCTATCAGCTCAGCTTGGCTTCGATGTGGACAGGAATGCCACATCGACCCGGGTTTTTCACAATGAGGTTGATGTATCTGCCTGTTACATTCTGATTTTGTCACTGGACGGCATGTGACCAGAGCAGAACAGAGCAAAGTTTTGGTCTACTCCCATAAAGACCAGTCTTTGAAGGGTAAAGGTTTTTGTTCATTTTTTTTCCAACCAAACAAATCAAATGTGTTGTTACACGATTGTTAATGTAAGCGCATAGGTGAACTAGCTCTATGCCATGTTCGGAAAATTGCACCAATCAGGGAATGTATGTGCGAATGTATTTATATACTGATTAACTATTTTTTTTAAATGATCATGGCAGCGCTCTGAGTTCTGGCGATGTTAAAGTGCGCCAAAGGCGAGTCGACCCGGGTCTGAACATCTCTTGTCGACCTGGGATTTTCAATGTCAAAGGGGTATTGAATTCTGAACCGAATGTCAGGTCCAGCCCCGCTGTCGTTGCTTAACCAGCGTTCAGCTCCATCTGTGATGCCTGAAGAGACACAAGTACAGGGGGAGATAAGTTGGTTCATACTTCTACACCTGGGAAAGGATTACGGTTTACGTTGGAGCTGGAGTTAATACATTTGCATCTTCCATGCATGTCTCAGCTGCATATTGCTAATGCTAGCACAGCTTTCGAGCTAGCCTAGCTATTAGCCCAGTAGCGAGTCAGCTACTGAGCTACCCCTGGATGGATCCTCCTTTGCTCTGATTTACTTCCATACGGACTACCGTATTCCATTTAATACTGCACAGGCTGTCTCATTACCCAAATTCTACTGTCCTGGTATCCAACAGTGTCTTACATCGCATCCACCCACCTTGTCCCGGACCCACAACAATGGTCAGAACCCCAGTTGCTTTGGATGGCTGAGGGACCTGCTCCAAAGGCAGACACCTTTCTTCAGTGTCTCCATTCTGTGCTGTTAATGACATGTCTAAATTCCAGCATTGACATTTGACTACTACCCAGAGATGTCCATACTTTCTGTACTACTAAAAATTGCAGGACTTACTATTCTGTCTGTGTTATGCTCTCTGCTGTATTATTTTATGCTATTGCAGCAATTCATCTCTCCCCTTCAGTTATCTGCCAAATCTTCCATGAAAAATTCTATTTATTCTTTTCTATTTATCTCAGGTAATACACATCCCAACCCAACCCCAACCCCTATTGTTAATCACACTGTTCCTAATCTGTCATTCATTGATTTCTATGACTGCAAGTTTATGGATTTCTTACAGATTACAGATTAACATCTGCTCTCTGTTTCTCTCTTTCTGTTGCTGCTACAGACCACCTTCTATCTCACTCTGCTCTCTAACTACACTGAGAGGAGATGTGTGATGCCAGAAGTTCACTGAATTTATTCTATTGGGTGATCTAAACTGGGATGTGACTAACATCCCAGATAAAATAAGGTTTACAGATAAGGGTTACAGCTACGTGATGCTCTTGACCTCTTCCAAAAACAGACATGATCTGAAATCTCCTTCATCCTTGCGAATGCCCCTTCTAATTGTAAATCCAGTGTCTTTAGTCATGATCTGAGTGATCACTGTGCTATTGCCTGCATGCATACACTCTGGCTCCCCAGTTAGACGTCCACCTGTGACTGTAAGCAACCACACTCTGAAGAAGGCTTTGCTTCTTAATCAACACTTGGTCAACTCAACCCATGTCTTCTCTTTTAAGCCTCCCACTGCTGCTCCATCAAAGTCACCTACTACTTCCAGCTCTGGTTTCCAGCTTCCAACTCCTTTAGACCCATCGTGACCTCAGAGGTTTTAGAGGAGCTCATCAAGCTAGACTCAAACAAGTCATCCACTTGAGGTCAAGGAGTTATGGAAAATGAATGAATGAGTTACCTTTACTGGAAAACTACAATCAAAGTCTTCTATGTAATTTTCACACAGCAATTATTCTAAACAAAAGCAGGGATTTCATATATTTAGAGACATAATAATATCCTAATTTAAGTATTCATATTATTTGTAGTATTTTATCGTCTATTCAATCCACTTCTTTTTTTTTCTTTTTTCATCTTATACAGCTATGAGTTTTTATCTTAAGATTATGTTGGTCATTCTGTTTTATGTCCACTGACAGGCAAGATGGTGAAGTTGCATAAGAGTTCAGTTGATCATTAACTTTGTTAGCTTTGATCAAGTGTTATTTTATGGACAGTAATAAGATGATTGTCAGAAAGCAGTGAAACTGAAACAGTTCATCGGTGTAGTTGACTTAGTGTGGGATGTGGGGACACAGATACAGACAATATGAGAGAAGTAAAAGTAAAAATGTAATTTTCCATTACAGAACATTAAGCAATGAAATCTGGCTGTAGCAGAAGGCAGTTTGTTCACCGAAGGGCTGGAGAGAGGTACAATGGTGAGTTTCTGCAGGCAACAGTGAAGCATGGTGGAGGCTCCTTGCAAGTCTGGGGATGCATTTCTGCAAATGGAGTTGGGGATTTCCCTGGGTGCCACAGCGGCTCAGAGGTTAGCGCTGATGCATGATCCAAAGACATGCTCATTAGGCTGATTGGTGACTCTCTCAAGTTACATATCGCAGACTCTTATATCGCCTCAGGTGTGCCTTTTTGTTCCTGACTTGCAGTATCTGGATTCATAGGACTACCTTATTAATGTTTCTTTGTCCTACTCTGGAGTCACTGAAAGCATTCAAGAGCCTAGAGGGGTCCAAATGGAAACACTCAGGCTTCATGATAGACATCCAATTCTGGAGTTAGTCATCACTGTTACGTTGTTATGATGGCAGCATAATGTAATGAGCTAATCACTGTGCTAAATAGTCTCTGTTATATCTATATATCTTTTATGATGTTAACACAGTTTAAATTAATGTCTAAATGCACCACAATATACACAAAATTATTGTTTTATTTTTATATATTATACAAGTGCATTGTATTGTGTAGAGTAACATACAGTAACAAGTAACTGTCTTATTGTGAGTAGTTCTAGGGCTGAATGAGCAACAGCCCTTTGTAATCCACAGTATAAACATTAGCCTAACTTGCCTTTATGAAAACAAAAATCTGATGGACATCGTATTAAAACATGCTAAATAAACAGGACATCACGTTTGGAAAATGCTGGATTCTGTCCCTGATATAAAGTGATCGCTCAACAAGTCAAACCCGCGTCTTAGAGGATCTCACTGTTCCGTTCTCTTTCCGATCTTTGGGAATCCTAAAAAAACATTTCCACTTCGCTCGTCTCTGACTATTCTGGCATCCTGTGCACCTAATCTACTGTTAGTGCAAAGTAATAAAGACAAACTGCAAAACCTTTTTTGTAACTGTCACCTTTTCTTTCTTTTAGGTTTAGTTAGGATTCACCTGTCAGAGAATTGACACAGGCCTTCTGAGGGTGTATACATTATGTATATAAATCATTAGCAAGGAACACGGCACGTGAGGTCTTATCTACAGCTATAAAATACAGTGAAACTGTTGTGCCAGGCAAAGTTATAAAATGACTGGTATGCTTTTCAGTTAGCCATAACTCATCTTAAGCTTAGTTATAGGAACGTTAATCAATTACTCAATTACTAGTGATATTGTTTGTGTGTGTAAGTGAAGTATTTTTTGGAAAGTGAGGACATTTTTGGCGGCCCTCACTTTTTTGCTGTTTTGAAGATTAAAACTCAGCTTTAGGGTAAAGGTTACAATTAGGTTATGGTTATGGTAAGGGGTTAAGGAATGCATTATGCCAATGAGTGTCCTTACAAAGACAGAAGTACAAGGATGCGCGTGTGTGAGTGAGTGAGTGTTTAGTGCCGTGTCATATAATGACTGATGACTGGTTGGGAGATAAATGGCCAATGTAAAATAAAAAGCGGCACCCTACCACCCTGAAAGGAGTGGCTAACAATTTTGCTTTAGACTTAGACTTTATTGATCCACGAAGATGGACGCACAAGAAGTGAAGGTCTACTACATGAACCAGTTCTCCTAATGAACGCCCTAAACTAAAAACTGTTCCTGCATCTGTCTAATAAAGGTCGTATAAATCTGCTGGTTTTTAACTCGGTTTTGTTTCCCCTTATTGGATCATCTTGAAAATCCTCAGAAATAATTTGTGTGTGTAGATGCAGTTGTTTTTCCCTGGAGTTGAGATTATTGGTGTCATAAAGTCATCTGAGGTTTAGCTCTTTCACTACAGTATATTGTTCTGCTTTGACCAACCTCAGCCCCTTTTGTTACAACAATCAAAAACAACCAAACTCTAGCACTGGTTCTTGAACACCTTATTTATAGGCCTATATGTTTTTCTAACATTTCTTTCTCTTTATAAACTTAATTTTGTTTTTCTTTGGTGAAAGAATTTCCTTCAGGATTAATGTTTTATCTTCTCTTAGCTGCACATACAGTTGTGTTAACAGAGGCAGCAACATTGATTCCAACAACAACAACAACTACAACTACTACAACAGTTCCAGGTACTCTCCCAACAACATCATCCAGGTCACAGCTTCTTCAACAACAACACCAGTTTTCTCATGATGCTTCTTTTCTTTTCCAGATCCCTGTTCTTCAAACCCTTGTGGTAAAGGAAGCACGTGTGAGGCTCGAGCCAATAAGGGCTTTGTATGTCTGTGTCTGGCTGGTGATATGTACAACAACAAAACCCAACGTTGTGAGACTGGTAAGAATTTGTTTGACAATACCACTATGAGGTTGGTGCTGCATGAGGAAATGATATAACTAGTTAATAGTGTAATACCACTGTGTAGGGCAGTAATGTATCTTTGGAATGTAGGAAGACTATTAGTATGACTTGGTGTTGATGAAGGCACTTATTTTTACTTCCCTCATTTTTTTTAAGTCTCAGCTTTTGAAAAAGAACCTTTTTTTTTTTTTTTTAAATTCTTAAAGCTCTTAATGGCAGGTTTTAGTCTAGCTACACATCCTCCTGTTTCCAGACGCAGATGCTAAGCTAATTTTGATATGTTTCTATTCTGTTTTTTTTTGTTTGTTTGTTTTTTCTGAATTGATGTTATGAAAATAATGCCACAGTCTCGGTTTTTTCATGTTAAATGTGTCTCATAGTTTCTAATACTTAAGTAAATGTATGTAAAGGTGAACAGCGGAGTCACAGAATTAAACAGTAAACATGAAACAACAGTAAGACACAGTAAGACAGCTGAGCATCTGTCCTACTGTGATGTTTTCTTGTTTTAGCCAAAGTTTTCCCTGGACAAATACAACTGCCTGACATAGTATATGAAAACAGTATGTCAGACAAGGCATCACCAGCGTTCAAACAGACTGTGGACCATATTACCGAAGAGGTGAAATATGCATTTTCTCTCTATCTTTTAGTTATACTGACACTTTGGTATTAAACCATATGCCTGTGTTGTCAGGTGATGACTTAATAATATTTCTTTCTTCCAAAACACAGCTGGACAAGAGTCTGGGATCTGATCCTACTTACATTCAATCTACAGTGCTGGAACTGAGGTAAGTTTGGAGTATAGAATTAACCATCCATCTATCTTGAACCAGTTCACTCAGATCCTCCTGCACTTAATAATTACCATCATTAAGAGTGATTTCTGTCCCTACAGGCCAGCTGGCAACAGTCAATTAAGGGCGTTGACCGGGGTCAATGCATCAGTAGAGATCATCTACTCACCAGAATCTGACATCACAGCATCAGATGTTGTAGCAGAGGTGCAGAAGGCCACTGAACGCACCGACGGTCCACTAACAGTGGCAATTTTTGTTGGTGAGTTAATTAGTTAATCCAATCATTAACTACAACAATAGAAAAAATGTATCAGAAAAAAAACTCTTTTCCCTTGCCCCTTTAGGCTTTAAATAAAGGAGTGTGACTGTAGACTATTCCAGGAAGGCAAAGATTGTCAATTCTAACCATGAAAAGCATATGCTGTTTAAGACAACCCTGATCTGTCATTTGTCTTGATGAGTTGTTTGGAAAGTTTTGTGCATATTTTGTCCACGATGTTTGTTTCACTGAAATAACTAATAATTACAGATGAAGACCTGTGTGCGAGGAACCCATGTGATGTAAACAGCACAAGATGCTCTTCAAAAGATGGAACTTTCAACTGCACCTGTCTGAACGGCTACGTTCGAACTGAATTCTGTACGAGACTCTGTCTTGGTGAGTGGATTTATTTTTAGACTTTTAAATTTCTGAATTGCATTACTATTTGTTTGACCGAAAATCTCCCCCTCTCCCCTACTATGGATTTCTTGCCCTACTACAGCAGCTCCAGGTACTACTACAGCAGCTCCAGGTACTATTCCCAACAACATCATCTACAGGTCAGAGCTTCTTCAGAAATAAACAAACTGACTTTTAAATGTTTTGAATTTTAGTCACTGTTTGTCCCCCTGGACAACACCTAGTGGAATCTACGTGTAAAAAGTAAGTGCTTCCTTCCTTCCATCCATCCATCCATCCTTCCATCCATCCATCCATCCATGATAAAGTCATTTTCTGTGTCTTTCAGTTGTCCATTTGGTTATTCTGGTTTTAACTGCCATGAAAGTGAGTATGCAGCACATCATTAACAATGAATGAGAGAAACAGCACAATTACATAACAACAATCTGTCACTAACATTTAGATCTGATGTGATTAGGACTTCCTTCGAGGATCTGTCTATGTCACCAATGATGTTTCCATTTTGTTCTTTTAGATACTATGATGATTCTGGTGATTGTCGGCTCTGTGCTCGGTGGACTGCTGCTCATTGCCCTCATCCTCCTGATAGCAGTGTACGTCTCGTGAGCTTCTCACTTATTCATTCACCCACTTACAAACATTCAGTTATTCATTTTCGTATACTCGACACAAATGCATTTTTGGAAATCCTCTGAATACCTGAAAATGTATTTTCAACTGTCCAAAAGTAGTACAGGCTAAGGGTTATTTAGACAAGTCAGGTTGTTGACTTTACTGTTGTTTCATGACGTCGACTAGTCACTGATCACATGACAATAAGAGGTAGAAGACAGATGAGGTGTCCTGTGGGTTGTTGCACAAAAGATGAAGCCCATACTACTGTTATACGTATGCTAGTCCTAAAATATAACTAAAGTACTACTGCAATTCACCAAACGTCCTATGGTAACAGAGAGAAAGAGGCTGCACATCCACTACTGAATAAAGTTATTAGAACTTTGCAAATAAATACCTGCTACACTATCCCATCAACAACACTGTGGAGTACTATTAAATGCTAGCGATGGTGCTGAGTTGCAGCCTGTTTTCATACAGGCTATACATATCTGTAGCTTCCAGTTTGTAGCACATGAGCTGTCTGTTCTCAGCATGTGTATCCAGGTCAAGATTACAGATTTCATTGCTTTCTGCTGTGTTTTTATTAGTGACGTCATCAGAGACAAGTCAATAAGTCGACTTACTAAAACATCTGAAGTCATACAACACCTGGTACAGACACAGTAACAATAGAACCCTATATAAACCTTCCTTTAATCTCTTTAGGTTGTCAAAGCTGGGATAACAGGGCCAACATGTTTCCCAGCAACAGCCGGCAAAACCTGGTGGACAGGAACTTGGTGAGTATGCCTCTAATCCTAACTCTCATTGTGTGTTTTGTTGATGTTTTTATGTTGAAGAAACTTTTTTTTCCTTTTCCATGGCAGAGGCCAAACAACAACGAATATGACATCGACCCATATGCCCAGAGCTCATATGATGGAAGACAGGCTAGTTAATGCAGAATCACAGAGGGACAGACACAAGAGAGACAATATACCATCCATTTATAGTAAGAGCTGTATAAATACAACTCTGACAACTCTGTGTGTATAACACAATGTAGCCTTTTACCACTCTGACTTGTACAGTCATGAGTTATATTCTGATCCATTTCAAGTTGCCATAAATCAATCCTGTTTGTCACTGACTACATAAAATGAAGTTTGCGATATGTTTTCCGGATTTTGTCTTGCTGTCAGTAAATCAATATATTACTTATTTGTTTATTCACGTGGAAACAGAAACCCCGAAAGGAGGAGCTGTTTAATGTCATTTGTTGTTATTTTCTAATTGATTTTCTTGCCTGTAGAATGTTCTGGTTCACAAAAATCTGTTTCCAGTGTTTAATGTGTGTTTAACGCAGGCTTTGTAAATGAGACGAGGATGTTCAGATGTAATTTAAAATCAACTGTTCCTCTTAAATGTTTACTACAATGAAATGTTTGTGTTTTGAAAGAAAGGACTTCACACTATTTGTGATTATTGCTGGATTCTTTCACAGACGAAAATTAAAACTGAGCTTTCGGATCAGGATGATAGCCGCAGTGTTTTGTGTTTTAAATATTTTTTACTGATCCAAATCATTTTAATCCTACTGCACACAGATCAGCCACAACATTATGACAGGAGAAGTGAATGACATTGACGTATCTTACAATACAATGTTGTGCTGGGAAACGTTTGGACCTGGCATCCATTCATGTGGACATTGTTTAGACATGTAGCACCCACCTAGACCAGACCAGGAACCCCCACCCCATAACAATGACACTCTTTGATGGCAGCAGCAAATCCCCAGCAGGATGCAGCCTGACACAGACACACACAAAAACACTTAGGAACAACTCAAAAAACATGAAGAACTGCATGTGCATGTGCTGACCTGGCCTCCAAATTCACTAAATCCCAAACTGATCAGGTATGCGTGGGATGATCCACAGAGGCCCCTCCCCTCAAAGGCCCCCCACTAACAACATCATGTTGCCAAACACCACAGGACACCCTCAGATTCTTTGATTATCCACCATAAGGGAGACCTTCACAATACTAGGACATTTTTCCTGAGTCATAGGACTGACTTGGGGCTGTGTACAGTCATGCTGAAGTGGAATTAGTTTGTGGAAACAGAGTAATTTCTCTTGATTTCACTTTAATATCATGTGAAAAATATACAATTTATTAGAGAATTTAAAGAGCATTTATTCTGGAATTCCACATCAGAATTCCCGAATTTCCCGGGTGGCATCTTGAGGTTGTCTTCTATTAGGGTGAAATGGAATTACTCTGTGGAAACAGGAAGGTTTCTTTTTATTGCTATTACAATCATGCGAAAAATAGCAAAATGATAAATTTATAGGGCTTTTATTCTGAAATTCCACATCAGAATGGCCTGAGTGACATTTCCTGAGTGACATCTTGTGTACAAGGAGGTGCTGTGTACAATGAGATCAGGGTGAAGTGGGTTTAGTCTGTGGAAACAGGGATTTTTAATTTTTTTATCTTAATTTAAAATCAAGCAATAAATAGTGAAAAGAAGCCCCCCCATGGCCCTGAATGATCTGTGCCCAGTGGTCCTCTCCTCCCAGGTAATCAAGCAACACATTGCCCTGACCAATTCACAAGTCGACCTGCTCCAATTTGCATATCAAAGCCACAAAGGTGTCCACGATGCCAAAGCCTTCATCATCGACACTATCCACAAATACCTGGAACTTCCCAACACCTCCACCTCCCGTCTTCTACAAGACCAGCAACCTTTTTTCGATGCTGGATTACTGGTTAACAGCCAGTCTACAGTCGTACCAGCAGAGGGCGCTCCTGTTCAAGTGAGGTGTTGTGGTTTGTTGCTTTGCATGTAGTCACGTGAAATTGATGTTTCTCTGTACCTCTGAGACAAAGACACTGCAATAAAAGGTTAGGTGCGCATGCCCAAGTCTGATCCGTATTTCATGGCAGGTTTTGTTTTTAGGGGGGTTTGGGTTTATTTCACTTCAAACTGACAGCTGAAAAGCAAAGGAGGGGACACAATTTCCCTTAAGCCCCTTTCACATGGATCCGGGTTTTTCGCTCGATGTGAAAGGGTCGACCCGGGATTCAGCTCGGCTTCGATGTTCACAGGAATGCTACGTCAACCCACTATTTTCGCTCTGATGTTGATGTATCTGCCTGTTACATTCTGATTCTGTCACTGGACGGCCTGTGACCAGAGCAGAACAGAGCAAAGTTTTGGTCTACACCCATAAAGGCCGATCTCTGAAGGGTAAAGATTTTTGTTCACTTTTTCAATCAAACAAATCAAATGTGTTCGTTATCGTTAATTGTTAATGGAAGCACATAGGTGAACTAGCTCTACACCATATTTGGGAAATTGCACCGATCAGCAACTCAACATGGTTAAGCAACGATGGCAGGTCCAGCCTCGCCATCATTGCTTAACCAGCGTTCAGCTCCATCTGTGATGCCTAAAGAGACACGAGTATGGGAGATAAGTTGGTTCAAGATACTACACCTCCATGCGGAGTTAATACATTTGCATATTCCTTGCATGTCTCAGCTGCTTATTACTAATGCAACCATAGCTTGCTAGCTAGCCTAGCTACTAGCCCAGTAGCAAGCCAGCTACTGAGCTATCCCTGGATGGATCCTCCTTCGATCTGGTTTACTTCCATTCGGACTACCGTACTCCATTTAATTCGGCACGGGCTGTCTCATTACCCAAATTCTACTGTCCTTGTATAAAAAAGAATTTTACAACTCATCCACCTGCCTTGTCCCGGAACCACAACAATGGTCAGAACCCCAATTGCTTTGGATGGCTGAGGGACCTGCTGCAAAGGCAGACACCTTTCCTTCAGTGTCTCTCTATTCTGTGCTAATAACAACATGTCTAAATTCCAGCATTGACATTTGACTACTGCCCAGAGATGCCCACACATTCTGTATTAAAAAATATTATCTGCCAAATCTAAGAGTACACTGTGGTTCTGCTCTCAGATGCATCTCAAAACAGCGGGGACTTCAACCATGTTTCTCTCTCTCATGTCCTCACCAACTTCACCCAGTATGTAGAGTGTGCAACGAGAGGGAGTAAGACCCTGGACCTCCTATATGCCAACGTGAAGAATGCATACAACTCTTCTTCTCTCCCTAACCCTGTGTGACTCAGACCATAACCTAGTACACCTCGACACCACCTACAGACCGATGGTGGGACAATAGTCGGCCAGCACCAGGACTGTAAAGGTTTGGTCTAGAGAATCAGAGGAGGCACTGCAGGAGTGTTTTAATGTCACAGACTCTCTTAGAGGAGGACTTCGGAGGTGACATTGAGGGTCTCTCTCGCTGCATAACAGACTATATTAAACTCTGTGAGGACAACATTGTCCCAACAAAAAATGTCCGTTGTTTTTCCACGGCTTGTTGGAAAAACAACGGACATTTTTTGTTGGGACAATGTTGTTGACATTAAAGGCGAAGAAGAAGAAGAGAGCCTTCATGGCCAAAGATATTGAGGAGCTCAGGACTGTTCAGAAGGAGCTGAGAAGAGAACTGAAAGTGGCCAGGAACAACTATAAGGAGAACATGGAGGCCAAGATGGGACAGAACAGCACAAAAGAGTTGTGGAAAGAGATGAAAAAGAAAACAGGCTGTGGGAAAACCTCGTCTGGAACTGATGGTGGCCCTGAATTCACATCAGAGGTAAACTTATTCTTCAATAGGGTTGACACCTCCCCTGTGAGCTCAGACTGTGGAGCTGTGTCTCCATCCCCCACCATGGTGCCCATTCACACCTCTGCTGTGGGTTCTGCGTCCCTCCCCATCAACACCCCGCCTCCCTCTCCCTCCCTCCAACCATCAGCAGTCTCAGCGGACAGTCCCCCCTCACCCACCAGCCAATCCCCTTGGATATCACCACAGTCGCCCCACCACCCACCACCCACGGCTTTACCCTCACCTCCTGCCAGGTACAGAGAAAGTTTTCCAGGCTGAGTCAGAATAAAGCCGAAGAGCCAGACAACATCGGCCTGGATTTTGAATTATCTCACTGGACGACCACAGTATGTCAAGGTGGATGGATGCACAACAGAGGTCCTGACGAGCAACACGGGGATGCCCCAAGGAATGGTACTGGCACCATTCTTCTTCACCCTCTACTCCTCCGACTTCCGCTACAACTCTGGCACTAGCCACCTCCAAAAGTTGTCCGATGACTCTTCCATAGTTGGATGTATCACCACAGAACTTTTTTGAGTGGAGTAACTGGAACCACCTACAACTCAACAGTCAGTAAGACTAAGGAGGTGGTGGTGGACTACAGGAGGAACCGGAGGAGTCCTGTCCTAGTCACCATCCAGGTTGAGGAGGTGGAGATGGTGGAGTCATACAAGTTCCTTGGGGTCCACATCAACAATAAATTGGACTGGTCTCATAATATGGACACCCTATATAGGAAAGGACAAAGCAGGATGTTCTTCCTGAGCAGACTGAGGTCACTTGGCATCTGTAGTAGACTCCTCAAGACCTTCTACCAGTCTATGGTGGCCAGCGTGCTCTTCTTTGCTGTGGTGTGCTGGTGGGGCGGACCAAGGCTGGTGAGGTCAACAGACTCAATAAACTGGTGAGGAAAGCCCGCTCAGTGGTGGGATTGAACTTGGACTGCTTAGAAACAGTGGCTGAGAAAAGGACAATATCTGTGCAATACTGTGGTTGATGGGCAGCTCATTTAGCAACAACAGCAGTGTGAACAGCACACACCCCTGACGTCACTGAGCCCATATGTAGCATACTTACACTGTCACTTTATTCGCAACTGCTGTCACTTTGTGTACTGTACTATTTGTGCGGTACTTTATGTTGCTTGTTGCCTGTTGCACTGTTTTTTTTTCTTCTTCACATTAACAAGGCCAACTACACAATAATGCAGTGACAACATGGGGAAATAAAAATGAAATAAAATTGAAAAATAGAAGGAAATTGTAAAATAATAAAATAATAAATGGTGGTGGGGTACACCACTCTTGTTGCAGCCTTATTCATTGTCTGTTAGGTCTGTTGAGCATTAGACCCTTCTTTTTTCATATACACAATCCATTTGTGCCACTGTTGGTCCACGGTCCCTGCTTTCATTCTGAGGTAATAAGTCAGTCGTTCCATCAAGCAAATCTCCTCAACAATACCCAACCACTGTCCTGGGCTTGGAGTGTCATTGTTCAGCCAGTTTCTTGTTATGGCCTTTTTACATGCCAAGATCAGTGTTTTGAAAAGATACAGGTCCTTCTTTCGGACAGTTCCTTCTGGGGCCAGACCCAGGTACAATATCCGGGGGCCCCTGGGTATCTTGTAGGAAAAAAATTCTTCCAGAATGTCTTAACTGTAAGTATCTGAACACGTCACCATTATCCAAATCAAATTCTCTTTTGAGTTTTTCAAAAGATTTAAAAGTTTTCCCCTCTAGGAGTGTACACATCGCTGTAATCCCCTTATCTCTCCACCTTGTGAATATGATCTCAGTTTCTCCCGGGCTAAACTGAGATGTTTGAGAAGGCCAAATTAAAAGTTTACTGTCTCTTTCTAATTTATATGTTTTAACTATCTCATACCAATTGTCAAATGCATTCTCAATGATTAAATTTTCTCCCTTATGGTCTGTATGTTCTTTCACACCTAACCTGGTTTGAGGTTGAGGAGTAATTATGTTCAATTCAATGTGCTTCCACTTAGCTTGGTACTCTGGAGAGCACCAGTAAACAAGGTATCTCATCTGGGTGGGATAATAGTATTGCCTTAGATTTGGTACTGCAAGACCTCCATATTCTCTATCAATCTGATCTCTAAAAGTATTTGTATCTTGGCTATGTATCTTGGCTATATTCAATTTATAACCTGACATTTCGCCATACTCATCTAAAGGCTCCATGCGTTTAGGCAGTGTTAAATTAGGATTCTGGAGATAGATGATAATGTCATCTGCAAAGAGTCCTATTACACGGTCCTCGTTTGCTATGTTGATTCCTCTCAACTCTTTATTTTGTTTGATACCCTGTGCTATGGGCTTGATGAAAATCGCAAAAAGTGCGGGGCTAAGACAGCAACCATGGCGAGTGCCTTTTATTAATCTGTTCTATAATATGTGAAGTTTGTCTGATGTTGTCTTGAGTTTGGCGGCCTTTTAATAAACCTTGTCCGATCCTCATTAATTGAGTCAGACAGGAGTTCAATTGTTTAAAGAGATAATAGATGTAAACAACTTATAATCTACATTTAATATAGAGATTGGATGGTATGATTAACAATTTTCTTTATTCTTCCCTTCTTTTGGAATGACTACCCCACAGATAAGGGTTACAGCTATGTGATGCTCTTAACCTCTTCCAAATTATTTCAGAGCCCACCAGACATAATCTGAAATCTCTTTCATCTGCCACATTGCATGCTGTCATCCTCGCTAATGCCCCTTCTAATTGTAAATCTCGTGTCTTTAGTCATGAACTGAGTGATCACTGTGCTATTGTCTGCATGCATACACTCTGGCTCCTCAGTTAGACGTCCACCTGTGAGTGTAAGCAACCACACTCTGCAGAACTTGCAGCTCAGGTACCTTCTCCTTTAGACCCATCCTGACCTCAGAGGTTTTAGAGGAGCTCACCAAACTAGACTCAACCAAGTCGTCCACTTGAGGTCAAGGAGTTATGGAAAATGAATGAATGAGTTACCTTTACTGGAAAACTACAGTCTTCTATGTGATTTTTGTGCAGCAATTATTCTAACAAACACAGGGATTTCATATATTTAGAGACATAATAATATCTTAATTTTAAGTATTCATATTATTTGTAGTATTTTATCGTCTATTCAATCCACCTATTTTTTTCCTTCTTTCATCTTCTACAGCTATGAGTTTTTATCTTAAGGTCATGTTGGTCATTCTGTTTTATGTCCACTAACAGGCAAGACGGTTAAGTTGCATCAGAGTCCAGTTGATCATTAAATTGGTTAGCTTTGATCAGGTATCATTTTATGGATGGTAATAGGATCATCGTCAGAAAGCAGTAAATCTGAAACAATGATATTCCCAATTGTCCAGTTCACCGGTGTAGTTGACTGGCTCATTTGACACTTGATATTTTATTCTTTTACACTCTGCTTATGTCATCCTGCGATGTGTTGTTCCACTCCTAGTTTTCGTTAACACTTCAAACAAATTGAAGATAACAATTTCTTTTTGTCAGTGATTGCACTGGACTTAATGGACACACATTTCTGAGTAGTGGTGTGGGGACACAAATACAGACAGTATATATGAGAGAAGTAAAAGTAAAAACGTAATTTTCCATTACAGAATATTAAGCAATGAAATCTGGCTGTAGCAGAAGGCAGTTTGTTCACCGAAGGGCTGGAGAGAGATACAATAATGAGTTCCTACAGGCAACAGTGGAGCATGGTGGAGGCTTCTTGCAAGTCTGGGGATGCATTTCTGCAAATACAGCGTCTCTTCGTCACTGTTACATTGTTATAACGGCAGCATAATGTAATGAGCTAATCACTGTGCTAAATAGTCTCTGTTATATCTATATATCTTTTATGACGTTAACACAGTTTAAATTAATGTCTAAATGCACCACAATATACACAAAATTATTGTTTCATTTTTATATATTATACAAGTGCATTGTATTGTGTAGAGTAACATAATAACAATAACAAGTAACTGTCTTATTGCGAGTTGTTCTAGTGCTGAATGAGCAACAGCCCTTTGTAATCCACATTATAAACATTAGCGTAACTTGCCTTTATGAAAAGAAATCTGATGGACATCGTATTAAAACATGCTAAATAAACAGGACATCACGTTTGGAAAATGCTGGATTCTGTCCCTGATATAAAGTGATCGCTCAACAAGTCAAACCCGCGTCTTAGAGGATCTCACTGTTCCGTTCTCTTAGAGGATCTTTGGGAATCCTATAAAACCATTTCCACTTTGCTCGTCCCTGACTATTCTGGCATTCTGGGGCACAACAGCCTGAGGTTAATCAGTTAGTTGCTTGCCATTGTCACTTTCCTGCCAATATGGCGGCATTGTGATTAACATCGCAGGTTGACATCAGTTCCCGGAGCTCTATATCATTAGGGAGGCGTATGATTAGCCTCAAATATATTCTGCAGCAGGACAACAACCCCACACATACAACAGAGGTCATTTAGAGCTATCTTCAGCATAAAGAAGAACAAGAAGTCCTGGAAGTGATGGCATGGCCCCCACAGAGTCCTGGCCTCAACATCGTCAAGTGTTTCTGGGATTACATGAAGAGACAGAAGAATTTGAGTAAGCCATTTTAACAACCATGAACGAGAAATGGCTACCAGGCAGCAAGGCGGAAACAAGACTCAGAATAGACTGTCAGGGTTAAAAGGTGAGGAAAAAAGCAAAGGGACATAAATAGCAAGGCACTCATAAAACCAGCCGACAAAGGAAGGACAGTGGTGGTAATGGATAAAGAAAAATATATTCAAGAAACCTTTGCACCTAATCTACTGTTAGGTTTATGGGAAATACTCTGATAAGATAAAATGGTGAGGCCAGTAGTTTGATGATATTTTTCTTTTGGGACGGGTTCTGAGGAGGAACTGTTATTGTCCCATGATTTTTTGAATACAGACAATAGAAGCATAAAAGTATGTGTTGTTTTTTGAATGAAAATATCTATTGAATAGGATTCCCAAAGCCAAATCATTTTTTAAATTTTTTTTTAGATTCGCTTATTTCTAAGGGTGAGGGTGGTCAGCTTCACACCACAATATATGGATAGGCAACAGGCTGTAATACTGTCTGAAAACAACGTCTCAGGCTGTGATCTTGTCAGACAGATTTGCAGAGAAAGAGGGGCTACAAAGAAAACACAAAACAATAACAACATATACTTCAGGTCTGTAAGGTAATAGTGCAAAGTAATAAAGACAAACTGCAAAACCTTTTTTTGTAACTGTCACCTTTTCTTTCTTTTAGATTTAGTTAGGATTCACCTGTCAGGTAAATGCTTATTTTATTTGTATATTCATATTTTGTTTGTGTTTTGAAATTTTTTAGTTCATCGTTGTCTGTAAGGCATTCATTAAGTTATTTATTCCTATTTTATCTAGTTTCAGTTTTGTAAATCCCGTTTTAAAGTGCCTCTATACAACAGATGATCCTTTTAATTTGGGAAGCATGTATATGTATGCATGTATATCAACAAATATACAATACTCTGTATCATTCAAATGTATTCTCACACTCAAACAAAAAATATTGTCTCTGCCCCTTTAACAGCCATTGTTATTTTGTTCTTTAACACATTGAGAATCACTAAGACTAGGTTTAGCTTCAAGTTGTTTTAGCTTGAAGTAGCAATAAGTAATTTTTATCACAGCATGGCTGATTAAACATTTTAACATTTAACCACCTTACAACACGTGAGGTAGAAAATGCAATGGCTATGCTAAAACAGCGCTATCATGAAGCAGGTGACAAGTCAGGGAGGTTACTGGCCTGGCAGATTACAAGAGAGGTGGCCAGATACATTTCAGCTATTAAATCGCCAAGTGGTAATGATGTGGTCCGCAATCCCCAACACATTAATCAGGCTTTCACAGAATTCCACAAAACCTTGTACACTTCTCAGGGCGAGAAGAATCGTGACATGCTCAGCTTTCTGGACCGCATGGATATCCCAAAAATACGAGAAGGAGCTCAGATTAACCTTGAAGGTCAAATAGCCAAAGAAGAGGTGCTAGATGCTCTGATTAGACTACTGGGGGGGAAGGGCCCTGCCCTGACAGCTTTACAATTGGCTTTTTTAAAAAAAAAATGCAGAAAAGCTAATTGATCCCCTCTTAGAGATGTTTAACCATGCAATTGCAAACAACTTTGCTTAATACATATAGTGAAATGTCCGGATATAAGGTGAATATGCAAAAAAAGTGTGGCCTTACCCCTTAACCTGCCAGCTGAACAAATCCCACAGAAAAAATTCCCTTTTCAATGGAATGCTCAGAGCCTCACGTATCTGGGCTTAGAGATTCCCACACAGTTAGATAAAACTTTCTCGCTTAACTATGACACACTGTTAAGGAAGGTGGAGAAGGACCTGGACAGATGGATGCAACTACCTATCTCTCTGATAGGGATAGGGTTCTGGCAGAGATGCCCAATCCTCCTGCTTGGAAGCAAATAGAACAGTTCCATGCAGCTGATGTGCCACTGGCTGGTATCCCTTTTATTAAATACTATCATACTTTGAAGAATGGCACAGATAATCCATTGACCAATCATACATCTAAATTATGGTCAGTTATACAACTATGTACCCGTAGTGTGACATTTTTGAATAACAGCACCTCCTTTCATAATAGCCCTGCACTACCACCTGTACTATGAGATGGTCTCACTAAGAGGTGGCACAGTATGGGGATTGAAACATTTGGCGACCTTTATGAAAATGATATACTCAAATCCTTTGAACAGTTAAAAGATGCTTTTAATCTCCCTGCTGCACATTTCTTTAAGTACCTGCAGGTCATTTGCTCTCAACAGGTTGGGCACCTAACCCCTCTAGAATCTCTCGTAACTGATAACATTCTGAAGGGCATTCAACGCCCTAAGGGCATGGTGTCCTTGATATATAGCCAAATACTGGACCTCCTAGCAAATAAAACTCTGAAATCTAGGGCTTAACGGGAACAGTATCTCGATTTCACTTTTGAAGACTGTGACTGGTAAGGGCTGTGTAGTGCAGCTCAAAATTTCTTGTATAATAGTGGCCATAGGCTTCTGCAGGTTAATCTCATTCGTAGAACCTATCTCACACCAGAGAGAATTCATAAAATGTGCAGTACGATTTCTGACATTTGTCCTAGGTGTGAGGTTGCAACAGGAAGTCTTGTCCATATGTTTTGGGAGTGTGCAAGTTTGAGACAATTTTTGGATCGCATTCTGAATGCACTCAAGGGCATCACAGGGATTGAGATCCCTCACTCACCAAGATTAATTCTGCTAGGAGACTTACCTGTTTTACCTACTGACAAAATAAGGAAAACACGTTTTATTAGGCTATCCCTGATTGCTGGAAACACATGCATTGCTATGTTGTGGAAAAGTGAAAACCCACCTACTGTCTCAATGTGGTTTAAGGAAGTTGCATCGTACATGGCCTCTGAAAAAATGATGTTCAATGTAAAAAAGAAAC
Source organism: Mugil cephalus (assembly GCF_022458985.1). NCBI lineage: Eukaryota > Metazoa > Chordata > Actinopteri > Mugiliformes > Mugilidae > Mugil > Mugil cephalus. The sequence goes on along the minus strand of NC_061785.1, from coordinate 3,258,675 downwards.
CCCATCTTTTTTGACAAATGCTGGAGTGACTTTAAAATGTACCTGAATAACTTTTAACACAGTTGGGTGGTTGAGTTCTGCCAGTGGAGCGGCTGTGGTCGTTGGTTGCAGCACACCTGTAGCAGTGGCTGTGCTTTTCCATTCTGAGTGTCATATCCTGTGCTGCACGTAATTTGCTGTGCTTTGTATTTTCTTTTTATAGTTTTAATTTATTTTTCTTTTATTATTTAATCAACATACTCATCATTTAATCGATTATTACTGTTGTTGTTGCTTTTTTTATCTATTTTTATTTATTTTTTCTTTTTCTTTAGGGATGAAGGCAAGAGTCGGTCTCTGGGGTCGGGTTTGTGAGGGGGATGGGTCTGGGTGGAATTTGAAGTTCTGTTGTTGTTACTGATGCTGTGAACTGTATATGAAAATTGTTAATAAATAAATTGTTAAAAAATGTGACCACACCGTTTTAACAGGCAAAGTGGTTTCCACTAGGAGCTGTTTTCACTCTTTTTAAAGACATAAGCTAAATCTATGGAATATTTGTTTATTTAGTTGTAATCATTGTTCAAATCTTTATCTGTAGATTAATCCTCCCTTAGTTTCTGTGTGTTTTAATCCATTTTACATGGTTCTGGTAACTGGGAGTTACACCTACATCACAGAACATGTGGTTAGTTCTCCAAGATGGTTGCAACAACCTACCAGCCGAGTTCCTTCACGAACTGTGTGCCAGTGAACCTAGAAGAATTGATGCTATCTTGAAGGCAAAGGGTGATCACACCAAATGTTGATCTAATTTAGATTTCTCACTTTTCAAAGGATTCTCAGTTTACAGCAGTTTTTCCACATTTGCCTAAAATGTTTTCACAGCACCTGTGTAGGGTGTATATATTATGTATATAAATCATTAGCAAGGAACACGGCACGTGAGGTCTTATCTACAGCTATAAAATACAGTGAAACTGTTGTGCCAGGCAAAGTTATAAAATGACTGGTATGCTTTTCAGTAAGCCATAACTCATCTTAAGCTTAGTTATAGGAACGTTAATCAATTACTCAATTACTAGTGATATTGTTTGTGTGTGTAAGTGAAGTATTTTTTTGGAAAGTGAGGACATTTTTGGCGGCCCTCACTTTTTTGCTGTTTTGAAGGTTAAAACTCAGCTTTAGGGTAAAGGTTACAATTAGGTTATGGTTATGGTTAGAGTTAGGGTAAGGGGTTAAGGAATGCATTATGCCAATGAGTGTCCTTACAAAGACAGAAGTACAAGGATGCGCGTGTGTGAGTGAGTGAGTGTTTAGTGCCGTGTCATATAATGACTGATGACTGGTTGGGAGATAAATGGCCAATGTAAAATAAACAGCGGCACCCTACCACCCTGAAAGGAGTGGCTAACAATTAAAACCATCAGTCCAGGACACCTTAACGCTCATCCTTCAAGGTTGATCAGCACTGAAGCTTCATCCACTCACAGCTCTCAGTGTCTGTTTCTCTTTTACTGGAGGTTTGTGCTTCCATTTACTGAAAATGGCTCCAAACTTCAAATTCTGCTCTGTCCTTTGGATAGCTGTTGCAGTCATTGGTAAGTATCATGATTTTATCAAATCCTACACAGGCAAAGTCTTTAATGTTGATGATAACAATAAAGATTTATTTATTTTATGTCTGATCTCAGGAAAGTGTTTGAGTTTGATGTAGAAAGTCTGACCTTACCTCTGACCTGTTCATATCCTACCTTTCTTTGGGAAGTCACTTTCCACTGAAAGAAGGTTTGGTCTCTGGTCTGGCTAATGCTTTACATGCTTAAACACCAGCATGAGATTTATACGACCTTTATTAGACGAATGCAGGAACTGGTTTTAGTTCTGGGCGTTCATTAGGAGAACTGGTTTATGTGGAAGACCTTCGCTTCCTGTGTGTCCATTCTCATGGATCATTAAAGTCTAAGTCTAAAGCAACATGTAAGTCTGTCTTGAGCTCAGTGTGGTCAACACAGACAATTCATAGACATGCTGCCTCGTAGCCAAATATCACGATAAAAAAACAAATATAAAAGGTCAATCTTTAAATCTGAAGCTGTTACAACATTTAATGTATGAAAACCACCCTGAAGAGATGGACTTGATTTTCTCACTTCCTTTTTTCTATGTTTAGGTAAGAGCTGGCTACAGCCTGTAAACCAATAAAATCATTCTGCTTTATCATAAAACTGTACATACATTGTCATATCATTTGATCAGTTGTAGTTTTTTTTTTTTTTTTTAACAATTTTGATAGAAATTAAGATAACTTAGATTTGTTTCTCCTTATTGGATCATCTTGAAAATCCTCAGAAATGTTTAAATAATTTCAGTTCAAATATGCAGTTGTTTTTCCCCGGAGTTGAGGTCATTGGTGTCATAAAGTCATCTGAAGTTTAACTCTTTCACTACAGTATATTGTTCTGCTTTGACCAACCTCAGCCCCTTTTGCCACAACAATCAGAACAACCAAACTCCAACACTGGTTCTGGAACACCTTATTTATAGGCCTATATATTGTTCTAATGTTTCTTTCTCTTTATAAACTTAATTTTGTTTTTCTTTGGTGAAAGAATTTCCTTCAGGATTAATGTTTTATCTTCTTTTAGCTGCACATACAGTTGTGTTAACTGAGGCAGCAACATTTATTCCAACAACAACAAAAACTACAACTACTACAACAGTTCCAGGTACTCTCCCAACAACATCATCCAGGTCACAGCTTCTTCAACAACAACACCAGTTTTCTCATTAAGCTTCTTTTCTTTTCCAGATTCCTGTTCTTCAAACCCTTGTGGTAAAGGAAGCACGTGTGAGGCTCGATTCAATCAGACCTTTGTATGCTTGTGTCTGGCTGGTGATAACTACAACAACAAAACACATCGTTGTGAGACGGGTAAGAATTTGTTTGATAATACCACTATGAGGTTGGTTCTACATGAGGAAATGATATAACTAAGTAATAGTGTAATACCACTGTGTAGGGCAGTAATGTATCTTTGGGATGTAGGAAGACTATTAGTATAACATGGTGTTGATAAAAGCACTTATTTTTAATTCCCTCATTTTCTTTTAAGTCTCAGCTTTTGGAAAAGAAACGTTTCTTTTCTTACTGAATTCCTGAAGCTCTTAATGGCAGGTTTTAGTCGAGCTACACATCCTCCTGTTTCCAGAGGAAATGCTAAGCTAATTTTAATGTTTCTTAGCTGTTTTTTTCCTGAATGTCATGTAAATAATGTCACAGTCTCTGTTTTTTCATGTTAAATGTGTCTCATAGTTTGTAATAACTGTTCGTAAAGGTAAATGGTGGAGTCACAGAAAAACACTGAACATGAAACAAAAAGAAAGAAAAAAAAACAATATTACGTGTCTTACTGTGATGTTTTCTTGTTTTAGCCAAAGTTTTCCCTGGACACATAAACCTGCCTGACATAGTATATGAAAACAGTATGTCAGACAAGGCATCACCAGCGTTCAAAAGGACTGCAGACCTTATTACCCAAGAGGTGAAAAATACATTTTCTCTGTCTTTTAGTTATACTGACACTTTGGTATCAGACCATATGTCTGTGTTGTCAGATGATGACGTAAACAAAATGACACATTTCTTTCTTCTAAAACACAGCTGGACAAGAGTCTGGGATCTGATCCTACATACGTTCGATCTATAGTGCTGAAACTGTGGTAAGTTTGGAGTATAGAATTAACCATCCATCTATCTTGAACCAGTTCACTCAGATCCTCCTGCACTTAATAATTACCATCATTAAGAGTGATTTCTGTCCCTACAGGCCAGCTGCCAACAGTCAATTAAGGGCGTTGACCGGGGTCAATGCATCAGTAGAGTTAATCTACTCACCAGAATCCAACATCACAGCCTCAGATGTTGTAGCAGAGGTGAAGAAGGCCACTGAATGCACCGACTGTCCACTGGCAGGTGGAACTTTTACTGGTGAGTTAATTACCTGGATTTAATCCAATCATTAACTACTTCAGTGGAAAAGTAAGTCAGAATAAAACTCAAATACTCAAGACTGATTTGTTCTCAGGCAGAGATGCCCCCCCCCCCCACCCCCACCCCCCCACCCCCCAGCGCACACACACACACACACACACACACACACACACACACACACACACACACTGTGCCTGTAGAGTATTGCAGGAAGGCAAAGATTGTTTGAACAAGTTCACAATGTTAGAATGAGTTTCACTTAAATAATTAATAATTATAGATGAAGACCTGTGTGAGAGGAACCCATGTGATGAAAACAGCACAAGATGCTCTTCAAAAGATGGAACTTTCAACTGCACCTGTCTGGACGGCTACGTTCCAACTGACCTCAGTACTAGAGTCTGTCATATGGGTGAGAAGATTTATTTTTAGATTTTTAAATGTCTGAAGAGTGTTAATATTTATTTGACCAAAAATGACCGCTTTGCACACACAATGGCTCCAGGTAATACTACGACAGCTCCAGGTACTACTACAGCAGCACAAGGTACTACTACAGTAGCTCCAGGTACTACTACAGTAGCTCCAGGTACTACTACAGCAGCTCCAGGTACTTTTCCAACAACATTCAGGTCACAGCTTCTTCAACAACAACACCAGTTTTCTCATGATGCTTCTTTTCTTTTCCAGGTTCCTGTGCTTCAAACCCTTGTGGCAAAGGAAGCACGTGTGAGGCTCGAGCCAATAAGGGCTTTGTATGTTTGTGTCTGGCTGGTGATAACTACAACAACAAAACACGTCGTTGTGAGACTGGTAAGAATTTATTTGTTAATACCACTATGAGGTCTGTGCTGCATGAGGAAATGATATAACTAAGTAACAGTGTAATACCACTGGGTTGGGCAGGAAACCTTTTTTTGCTCACTGAATTCCTGAAGCTCTTAATGGCAGGTTTTATTTCTCATATTAAATGTATCTCGGAGTTTCTAAAACTGTTCGCAAAGGTAAATGGTGGAGTCACAGAATTAAACACTGGACATGAAACAAGAAAAAAACAAACAAACAAACAAAAAACTATTCTACGTGTCTTACTGTGTTTTCTTGTTTTAGCCAAAGTTTTCCCTGGACAAATACAACTGCCTAAGATAAAATATGACAAGAGTATGTTAGACAAGAAATCACAAAAGTTCAAAGAGACTGCAGACCTTATTACCAAAGAGGTGAACAATACATTTACTCTCTCTGTCTTTTATCTTGATTCATTCTAATAAATGTACGACTGTTTGGTATCAGACCATATGTCTGTGTTGTCAGATGATGACGTAAACAAAATGACATTTCTTTCTTCTAAAACACAGCTGGATGAGAGTTTGGGATCTAATGATACTACTTACGTTGGATCTATAGTGCTGGAACTGGGGTAAGTTTAGAGTATAGAATTAACCATCCATCTATCGTGAACCAGTTCACTCAGATCCTCCTGCACTTAATATTTACCATCATTCAGAGTGATTTCTGTCCCTACAGGCCAGCTGACAACAGTCTATCAAGGGCATCAACTCCGTCTGATGGCGTCAATGCGACTGTAGATATCATGTACTCACCAGAATCCAAAATCACAGCATCAGATGTTGTAGCAGAGGTGAAGAAGGTCACTGAATGCACCGACTGTCCAATGGCAGGTGCACGTTATACTGGTGAGTTAATTACCTGGATTTAATCTAATCATTAACTACTTCAGTGGCATCTATCTATCTATCTATCTATCTATCTATCTATCTATCTATCTATCTATCTATCTATCTATCTATCTATCTATCTATCTATCTATCTATCTATCACACAGCCATTGCAGTACCCGTTTTTTCTAACTGGACTGGAATTCGTTTCAGACATGCACTGTGAGTGCAGAGTGCATGTTCTATTAGGCCATGGAAAGCATGTGGTCTGTAAGATCAATGTTAATGTTTTATTAGTTTTGATAAGTTCTTCAGTTGGGTGTTCACTGCAAGACTTTCATGCTGTTATTGTCACATCTGTCTTTGCACATGTCTAACACAAGATTAACTCAGTCAGTCAGTTACATCATCTCAGTGACAGACTGCTATAACTCAGTACATTTCATGGCTTCTTGATTAGTCAGTTGTTGAAGGAGTCTTATCACCCCACCTCATTCCAAACCCTACCCCCCATTCCACCCGCCTTAAAACTATAGAGGAAGACCTGTGTGTGAGGAAACCATGTGATGAAGTCACCGCAAGATGCTCTCCAGGAGATGGAACTTTCACCTGCACCTGTGATGAGAAGTACGTTACAAGTGACTTCAGCACCAGAGCGTGTGTTGGTGAGAGGATTTATTTTCAGATTTTGAAATGTCAGAAGACTGTTAATATTTCTTAGACCAAACACCAAACTGACTTTTAAACATTTTATATTTTTGCAGCTTGTCCCTGTGGACAAAAAGCAGAGAATTCTAAGTGTGTCAGGTAAGTGTGTGTGTGTGTGTGTGTGTGTGTGTGTGTGAGTGTGTGTGTGTGTGTGTCTGTCTGTCATGATAAAGTCATTTTCTTTGTCTTTCAGTTGTCCATTTGGTTATTCTGGTTTTGACTGTAATGAAAGTGAGTATGCAGCACATCATTAACAATGAATGAGAGAAACAGCACAATTACATAACAACAATCTGTCACCAACATTTAGATCTGATCTGATTAGTACTTCCTTCGAGGATCTGTCTATGTCACCAGTGATGTTTCCATTTTGTTCTTTTAGATACTATGATGATTCTGGTGATTGTCGGCTCTGTGCTCGGTGGACTGCTGCTCATATCCCTCATCCTCCTGATAGTAGTGTACGTCTCGTGAGCTTCTCACTTATTCATTCACCCACTTACAAACATTCAGTTATTCATTTTTGTATACTCGACACAAATGCATTTTTGGAAATCCTGTCAGTTTGTCGACTGCTGTTTCTGCTTTAAGCATCATGTTGACTAGTCACTGATCACATGACAATGACAACATGGACGCTTCCTAGAAGACAGATGAGGAGTCCAGTGGGTTGTTGGTTCATCAAGTGTGGGGAAATACTTCACTAAAGATGAAGCCCATATTACTGTGAGGGCTGGGCAATTAATTTCTACAGGGGGCCACATGAAAAATTTGAACTGTGTTGGAGGGCCAAACCAATTGTTAACTTGAACGTAATTCTGCTCAATATTCATTTTGTCCCATTGTAAAAAGCAGTCAATTATATATGTTGATAAGCTGCTACTGGTAATCAGAAACATAACAATATTCTGTAAATATTTATTTAAATTTATGAGGTTTGGTGTAGGTGTGTATTGCATCCACAGCATAAATACTTGTTTATCTGTGCTTATGACTGACATACCGCAGGCCAGAGGGGAATGCCCAAAGGGCCGTATGTGGCCCACGGGTCGTAAAATGCCCAGGTCTGCTTTAAAGGCTTAGATACCTTAGATACCATTGGTGCTGAGTTGCAGCACGACTATGCATACATGTAGCTCATAGTATGTAGCACATGAGCTGTCTGTTTTCAGGATCTGTATCCAGGTCAAGAATATAGATTTCATTGCTCTCTGCTGTGTTTTTATTAGTGACGTCATACAACACCTGGTACAGACACAATAACAGTAGAACCCTGTATAAACCTTCCTTTTGTCTCCCCAGGGCATCAAAGAAAAGTTCTAAGAAGAACAAACAGGCAGTCACCGGTTCTCCATACATCAGCCAGTCTCCTGCTAAGGCACCACCGGCCAACGGTCAGGCGCCTTCATATAACAGGCCCAACCTGGAGATGTTTCCCAGCCAAAGCCGGCAAAACCTGGTACCTATGGACAAGAACTCGGTGAGTATGCCGCTAATTCTAACCCTTGCTGTGTGTTTTGTTAGTGTTTTCCTGATGAAGAAACTTTTTTTTCTTTTCCATGGCAGAGCCTAGATGACCAGGAATATGAATACATGCCATATGCCTAGAGCCAACTTTAGAATAACTCGTATGATTGGAGCCGAGGCCACACCACAGAAGTTGACATTTACAATGAACCAATACCTACTAAATTTTGTTGCTGTGATTTTTCTGTCTCTATTTACTCCACAAATACCATGCGTTTATAGTAAGAGCTGTATAACAGTTGTGTATATCTGCAGTGTAGCCTTTCACCACTCTGATTTGTGCATATTTTGAATTATATTCTGATCCATTTCAAGTTGTCATAAATCAATCCTGTCTGTCACTGACTACATAAAATGAAGTTTGCCATATGTTTTTTCCGTCAGTAAATCAATATATTATTTATTTAAGTTGTTTATTCAGACAGAAACTCTGAAAGGAGGAGCTGTTTCATGTTTTTGTTGTTATTTAGATTTCTTGTCTATGTATAGATTTTTTTTGATTTAAAATGTTCTGGTTCATGAAAATCTCTGTTTAATGTGTGTTTAACGCAGGCTTTGTAAATGAGACGAGGTTGTTCAGATGGAATTTGAAATCAACTGTTCCTCTTTAATGTTTACTACACTGAAAGGTTTTGTATTTTTTCATATAACTGATTATAACAAGGCCAGTGTTGTATTGTGTTAATCTTCCATTATAATAGTGTTTCGTTCATTTTGACTTGAATGAAACATTGTCTTGCCTGAGACTATGTTTTGAAATAAAGGACTTTACACTATTTGTGATTTTTGATGGATTCTTTCACAGACGAAAATTATAACTGAGCCTTCAGATAAGGATGTCACTGTGTTTTGTGTTTTAAATATATTAGTATATATATATATCATTTACTAATCCAAATCATTTTAATCCTAATATACACAGATCAGCCACAACATTATGACCACTGACAGGAGAAGTGAATGACATTGACCGTCTTGTGACAATACAATGTTCTGCTGGGAAACCTTTCAGCAGGATGCAGCCTGACACAGGCACACACATCAAAACACTTTGCATAAAGTGTTGACCTGGCCTCCAAATTCACTGGATCCCAAACCGATCAAGTATCTGTGGGATGATCCACAGAGCCCCCTGCCCTCAAAGGCCCCCTAACAACATTCAACACCCTCAGAAGACCCATGTCCCATGTCCATTCTTCTGATGATGAGTCACCACAAGGAAGACCTACACAATATTAGGAATGTGGTCATAATGTTAAGCCTGATCGGTGTATTAGACTTACACACATGGGATTCATGAAGGCAAATGAACCATGTTTTAAAGATTTAGCCAGCTTTAATAATAAGCAGTCTGTCTGAAATATTCACATTTTTCCTTAGTTATTAATAACTTCTTCTGCAAAGTCAAATATGTTACATGCATTACTGTTAAGCTAAGCTAAATGGACAGAGTTTATCTCTTGTTGCCTGAAGAGTTATTGAGTCAATATATAATACCCTCATTGTGCAAAGCATAGACAGACAAGACAAATCTGCAGAGGTCAATCAATGCAATGTTATAACAAACTGCCACGTAGAACACCACGTAAACTCTACCTGGAGAAACAGCCGCGGCACAAAGAGATATTTATTCCGTGTTTTAGACACGTCCTACGCCATGCACTCGTAGATCATCCATTAATCTAAAGCTTTTCATTCATCACTCGCTTGTATCCTGAAATTTTATACCAATCCACCACAAACGTTAGCCGGCACTAGCTCAACCGGCTAACCGCGCAGCAAGGACCACAGAACCCGGCTTAACTCAAAGAAGATCCGTGTACACGTGCCTCAACACCTCAGCGTGGACCCGTGTCGGTAAGTTTTGCTTTGATTGATCAGCTGATACCACCATGTCAAGCTGTGGGCTCCAGGTTTGGAGTCCGTGCCTTCAACACTCCTACAATATGGCTCCACTTACCTCTCTATCCGGTTGTGTCAGCTGCGAGGAGAGAAGCTCCTTCACACAATCATCTTTGGACCAGTTCTGAACAACACATCCGCCTGTGAGCCTGCTGTCATCGCTGACTGTCCGGACCCTGCCCCCGTTCCCGAGTCTACCGTGACCATTGGTCGTCCGCTTACGGTGATACTGGCTGTTCCGCCGACTTTAATGACTCCTGGTCACGGCTTGGAGCTGGATCCAAGGTTAGCTGCGCTCCGCTCCACTCCACTTCCTCACATCCGTGTGCGCGTCGGGAGTGGAAGGCGCTCTTCTCATGCACACCACCACTACAACATACGGTTGGAAAACAGGTATGACATCCTCAACCTGCATGATTTTCCTCCTCTGGTTCCACCATCCATCCCCCGGAAGCCCTGTTGCCCTCCGTCACCTCCACCTGATGGTTCAGGGCCGTGTGCCCGTGCCAGGCTTCGCCGCTCCATAACGTGCTTCACATCGGCACCACGTAAGTCTTCTGCCCACCCGGCTTCATCCACCCAGTCCTCACCAATGAAGTCCTCCTTATCGCCCACTCACCCGGCTGCTGCAACTTCTGTCCCGCGTCCATCCCGCCTAGGAACCACGCCGGACGTCGTTGCTGGGCGCACACCAACTCCTCTTATTTCTGGCCCAATACCTACACTGGGTCGGTGTGAGGCGTTTCAGCAGGATTCTTTATCTTCACACCTGGCTCAAATCTGCCTGCACAGAGCACAAAATCAACTACATCCACAACTTTGATCTGTTCTGGGAATGTTCCACCTTGTATGCAAGAGACGGTCTTCATCTAAACACGCTGGAAAACCTGCCAACCTGCATCACACTGTGCCCGCAAGTGATCTTCACTCACCTGTCAGTCTGACTGCTCTTCCTCCCCTATGACCAAAACAAGCCCTGCTACACCTGTGTCTCACGCCATCTCCCCCTTGTGGTTAGATCCCGCTACTACTCCACCTTGCTCTATTCGGGAAATTGCACCCATCAGGGAAAACATGTCCGACTGTGTTTATATACAGCTTGTATAGCGATACACTTTTTTTTTAACAATCATGGCAGTGCACTGACAAGATCGTGAGATGCGCATGATGCTCTGCGTCCAAGGAGAAGAGGAGATTTGGCGGCAGATATCAGGCACTGTGCAGGAAACAGTGATTTATTCAAATATCAGCAGCCCTTTGAAAGAGCGGGGGTTTGATCAGTCCATTCTTCAGGCCATTAACAAACTGAAAGCGTTAAAAAATACACTATGCTGCCCATTGTTTACCTGCAATGCATGCAATGACATATGAGAGGGAGGAAAAAACGGGCACCAGCTCTCACGGCGGGAGGTCCGCCCTGGGACTTCTGCTGATGTGAAAGTGCACCAAAAGTGAGTCGACCCAGGTCTGAAACCGAATTTACTGAATTTAAGCTATTTCAGCTTGAAGGATTTTTCAAGAACTGTTTTCGTCATTGCTACTGTTCTAAATAGTTCTCAGTAGGTGGTCTGTTATTCTCATTCCTCTACTTCTCCTTGAAAAGTACCTCCGCTGATTGTATTTACAGGTATCCCTTCATAAGTTGTTACACATGCCACTGTTCAAGTGCAATTGTCACCACAGTCAGTTAAAGAGGAAGTCAAGTATCTTGTGTTGCACACTTGGACATACAAATGGACTTCCAGGCGTGCATTAGTTTTTAAAAGTTTCTTTACTTCCCTTTCCGCAACTGTAAATATACAGACACAGGCACATCAGTGTAATGCAACAACAAACGACTGATGTTTCAGGTACGCTACACAGGAAGCAATCAACCTTTACGTTCCATTTCAACTCACTGTTTGAACTATAAACTTAAAAATACATACAAATGAATGATCTTTTTTTTTTTTAGCAAGTATTCCTACCCCGTGTATACTGCAAGGTTAAGCATCATTTCATATGACACAATCAACAATTTCTGATGTACAACTAACACTGGCATTACGAAGAGCAATGAAGGCCAGTGTTTCGTCAGGTGTGACGTGGGAGATTATCCAATTTCACCTAATTGATATAAAAACTTTTTTTGAAAACAAATTATTTTCTGCAAATAACATGCCATTGTTGAGTGTCTGTGCCCTAGTAATGACTGGCAGCTTAATCACGTAATACTCTTCCTTACTGCATTGTAGGCTGAGAGAAGAGAATTAGTGATGTATAAATGTAACAGTTAGCAGTGACAGCTTTGTGGTTTGCAGGACTGTGATGACAGTGATGAAGACATTTTTGAAAAGGAAATATGCTAACTCTGAACTGGGCCATGGCCACAATTTGGACCCAGATATAGGCCATAGTGGAGGTCAAAAGAAGGCAAAACGGTGAGCTTGAGGCAATACAGCGAGAGCTACCTTTGATGTGGGCTTACTTCCACTGTAAATACACTGATACTGACATTTTGTACATGCAACTCTTCATATTTTTAAGTGTGCAACAGTGAAATCTTTCCCAAATATTATTGCTTCTGTCAGAATAAGCACTATATTTCTGTATTCCTGCCAACACAATGCTTTTGGACAGAATTACAGTTTGAGGTAGTTTTCTACAACCTCTTTAGTTTTAAGACCACATTGTTGAGGCATTTCATGTTTAAGGTGTTTTTTTAAAGTGGACATGTTAAGTGCACTTTTTATTTGAAAGAAGAAATATAAAGGATGATAAAATACTTTTTGTGTTTTCATTTGATTCCTATACAAGACACTTTGATAAGAATTACTATATTCTTAATAGACTACAGAGTATATATATATTATTATTATTTTTTTAAAATTTTTGGTTGTTGGTGTGCCTTGTGATTTTTTTGAATGAAAAAAATGTACCTTGGCTCAAAAAAAGTTTAAAAACACTAATGTAGGCAATACGAATAAGTAAGAGAACGTAAAAATACAAGAAATATACATATGTATATACAATGCAATATGTGCAAGCATAAGTGAACCTGTGTTCCGAGTTGTTGCTCTATAATGACATTGAATATGGGTTACTACACAGCGGGAAAATTCTTGCCCAGAAATAATTGCACATGGTGAGAATATATAAGTACATTTATAATGTTAATATATGTTGTTGCTGAGTTGTAGGTGGTTCCGGTTGCTCCACTCAACAAAGTGAAGTGAACATGAGTTATTGCATATTATCAGTATAAATATGTTTATAAAATAGGTTCTGCACCCTCAGAGTGAGGAGTGGTGCAGGTTGATGGCCACAGGCAGGAATGATTTCCTGTGGAGCTCTGTGGTGCATCGTGGTGTGATCAGTCTGGTGCTGAAAGAACTCCTGTGTCTGACGAGCACGTCATGGAGTGGGTTCGACTCTTTGTCCAAGAGAGCTTTCTCCGGTCTGACACCACTGTCAGAGGGTCCAGCTTCACTCCCACAACGTCACTGGCCTCGTGTATCAGTCTGTTCAGTCTGTTGGCGTCAGCAACCCTCAGCCTGCTGCCCCAGCACGCAACAACATAGAAGATGGCACTGGCTACCACAGACTCATAGAACATCCTGAGCATTGTCCTGCAGCTGTTAAAAGACCTCAACCACCTCAGAAAATAGAGGCGGCGTGACTAATCCCACAGATAAGGTTTACAACTATTTGACGCTCTTATCATCCTCCAAATTATTTCAGAGTCCACCAGACATAATCTGAAATCTCCTTCATCTGCCACATTACTTGCAAACACACTCTGAAGAAGGCTTTGCTTCTCAATCAACACTTGGTTGACACCAGCTCTGATACCTTCTCCTTTACCTCTGAGGTTTTAGATGAGCTCACCAAGCTAGAGTCAACCAAGTCGTCCACTTGAGGCCAAACAGTTATAGAAAATGAATGAATGAGTTACCTTTACTGGAACACTAGTCTTCGCAGAAATTAGTCTAACAAAACCAGGGATTTCATGTATTTATCCTAATTTTAAGTATTAATATTATTTATTTTATTTTATCGTCTATTCAGTCCACTTTTTTTTTTTCTTTCATTTCTTAACGACACAAAACCCTCAACTATAGCTATGAGTCTTAAGGTCATGCTGGTCATTCTGTTTTATGTCCACTGACGGGCAAGACGGTAAAGTTGCATAAGAGTTCAGTTGATTTTAAATTGGTTATCTTTTATCAGGTATCATTTTATGGATGGTAATAAGATGATTGTCAGAAAGCAGTGAAACTGAAACAGTTCATCAGTGTAGTTGACTTAGTTTTTTGGCTCTGTAACTTTATATTTTATTCTTTTACACCCTGCTTATGTCATCCTGTGATGTGTTGTTCCACCCCTAGTTTTCCTTAACACTTCAAACAAAGTGAAGATATATTTTCTTTTTGTTAGTGATTGCATTTGACATGATGGACAGATTTCCGAGTAGTGGTGTGGGGACACAAATACAGACAGCATATATGAGAGAAGCAAAAGTAAAAATGTAACACATTAAGAATATTAAGCAATGAAATTTTGCTGTAGCACAAGACAGTTTGTTCATTGAAGGTATGGAAAGAGCGACAATAATGAGTTTCAGCAGGCAACAGTGAAGCATGGATGTCACATGACTTTTTTTGTTGATGCAGCCATATTGGCAGGAAAACTTTGAGGAAAATGAACAGCGCCAGTGCTGATTTCTGTCATCCTCATAATTTATTATCACAATTAACATCGTCAATCATAGCAATTCAGGTATAGTTTATTAATTTTACAATAGACTAGACCATATGAAAATGTTCATGAAGTGAAGAGACAGCAGATCTAGCCTTGCTGGAAGATATCGCTGCCCGTGCATTCAGGAGAGAGCGTATCTTCAGCGGCTGTCAAAACCTGTTTGACGAAAGTGAAGAAAGGCTTATGAGCCGTTTCCGACTGCCAAGGCATGTTTTGCCGGAGCTGTGCAATTCCTTAGAGCCGCATCTCCATCACCCGACACACCACTCTCACCCTGGACCTCCTCAGGTTAAAATCTTAAGTGTAAATAATTTATTGTGTTCATGCTACAATGTGTTCCATTCCGTGGACACACTAGAGAAGAGTGTACTTTTTCTGGCCTCCACCTCTGCCACAATAATCTCAGTTTCTATGACGTGAATTTTTTCCTTCTTACTTTTTGGCCATCTTTTACCTTCTCTCAGCTTCTCTGTTGACACCACTCTCTTCATGCGGTACCAAACGGATGTCCTTACACAGAGAAATAGAGGTGTGGCAGTATGCTGATTGACGCACCTGTCAATTTAGAATGGTTGTAATTTACTAACATACACGGTGGTGAGAACAAAATAGGCCAGTACGCACGTGTCATGGATCCGACAGAGTGATTTTGTACTTTTTTTTTTTGCGGAGAATAAGAATGTTTCTGTGCACATATTAGTGAATGAGGCCCAATGTTTGTGACCTGCAGTATCTGAATAAGAGGCTGGAGGTGTCCAAATGGAAACAGTCAGGCTTCACGATGCACATCCAGTTTTAGTGTTGGTCGACCTAAAACAGCATCTCTTCGTCTCTGTTAAGCTGACATAACGGCAGCATAATTTAAGAACTAATCACTGTGCTTAATAGTCTCTGTTATATGCAAATCTTTTACGTCAGCACAGTTTAAATGAATGTCTAAATGCACCACAACATGCACAATATTATTTTTTTATTATTATTTTTACTCATTATGCAAGTGCATTGTACTGTGTATATTAACATAATCACAATAACAAGTAACTGTTTAATTCTGAATTTCTTTCTCATTGTGAGTAGTTTTAGTGCTGAATGAGCAACATCCCTTTGTAATTCATGTTATAAACATCAGCCCAACTTACCTTTATGAAAAGAAATGTGATGGACATCTTGTTAAAACACTACACAAGTCAAACCCGTTTCCTGGGGGATCTCACTGCTCCGTTCTCTTGCAGGATCTTTGGGAATCCTATAAAACCATTTCCACTTTGCTTGTCCCTGACTATTCTGGCATCCTGGGGCACAACAGCCTGAGGTTTATTAGTTAGTTGCTTGCAGTTGTCACTTTCCTGCCAATATGGCGGCGTTGTGATTAACAGCGCAGGGTGACATCAGCTCTATATCATCAGGGAGGCGTATGATTAGCCCCAAATATATTCTGCAGCAGGACCACGACCCCACACATACAACCGAGGTCATTAAGGGCTATCATCAGCATAAAGAAGAACAAGAAGTCCTGGAAGTGATGACTTGGCCCCCACAGAGTCCTGGCCTCAACATCATCAAGTGTTTGTGGGATTGCATCAAGTGACAGAAGGATTTGAGTAAGCCATTGTAACAACTGGGACCATTAGGTTATTACCAGATTATTATTATCAGATTGGATGACCTCTCTTTACTGCAAATAAGGGAGGAACGAACACTCAGTATGGACCAGCGTCCAAGGAAATAGGTACCAGGCAGCAAGGATGAAACAAGACTTGGAATCGACTGTTGCAGTTGAAAGGTGAATGTAAATAAACACTTATTCTCTCTTTAGAGAAAAAACAAACGGCGTCCAGGGTGCTCAGGAAGTGTTTTTATGCTTATAATGAGGGTGCTCTTTGGAAAGGGACATAAATAGCAAAGCACTCATAAAACCAGCTGACAAAGGGTGGACAGTGGTGGTAATGGATAAGGACAAATATATTAAAGAAACCTCTGCATCTAATTATGATCATCTGCTCTTAGGTTTATGGGAATAATTCATTTATGTATCGTAACAAATACTCTGATAAGTTAAAATGGCGGGGGCGGTACTTTACGATATTTTGCTTTTTTGGACGGGTTCTCAGGAGGAACTTTTATTGTCCCATGATTTTTTAAATATAAACAATAGAAACATAAAAGTATGTATTGAATATTATTCCCAAAGCCAAATTATTATTATTATTATTATTATTGTTATTTTATTTGTTTAGTTGTAAGGGTGAGTGTGGTCAGCTTCACACCACAATATATGAAATAGATAGAATAGAAATACTGTGAAATACCAAAACGCTGTCTCAGGCTGAAACTGATGAGCTGATGAGGAGTTTGACAAGCAGGCTGTGATCTTGTCAGACAGATTTGCACAGAGATACTTACACAAACAAACAATAACAACATGTAATTCAAGTCTGTGCGATAACTGTCATCTTTTCTTTCTGTTATATTTAGTTAGGATTCTGGGGCGGTGTTTAGCTCAGTGAGTAGAGCGTCCACCCCATGTGATGAGACTGCAGTCCTCGCTGGATGTTTCCCAGCAGAACATTGAATTGTCACAAGATGGTCGACGATATTCAATTTTATTCAGTGTGGTGGTTGATCGGTGCATGATCAGTTAATTTGTCTTGTCTTCAGTAACTATATATTTTGTGTATAAATCATTAACAAGGAACACAGCACGTGAGCAGGTCTTATCTCCAGCTATAAAATACTATGAAAGTGTTCAAAGTCAGGCATAGTTATATAATAATTGATATGTTTTACAGGAAGCCATAACTTCGAGTATGATTTGATCACTTGAGTAATATTGTTTTTTTTTTTTTAGTGCTGTGTCATAAAATGACTGATAACTGGTTGGGAGACAAATAGCCAATAGCCAAATTAATAGCGGTACCCTACCACCCTGACTGGAGTGGCTAACAATTAAAACCATCAGTCCAGGACACCTGAACTCTCGTCCTTGAAGTCTGTTCAGCACTGAAGCTTCTTCCACTCACAGCTCTCAGTGTCTGTTTTTTTTTTACTGGAGTTTAGTGATTCCATTTACTGAAAATGGCTCCAAACTTCACATTCTGCTCTGTCCTTTGGATAGTTGTTGCAGTTATTGGTAAGTATCATGATTTTATTAAATCCTACACATGCAAAGTCTTTAATGTTGATGATAACAATAAAGATTTATTTATTTTATGTCTGATCTCAGGAAAGTGTTTGAGTTTGATGTAGAAAGTCTGACCTTACCTCTGACCAGTTCATATCCTGCCTTTCTTTGTGAAGTCACATTCCACTCAAAGAAGGTTTGATCTCTGGTCTGGTTAATGCTTTACATACTTAAACACCAGCATGAGATTTATACAACCTTTATTAGACGAATGCAGGAACTGGTTTTAGTTCTGGGCGTTCATTAGGAGAACTGGTTTATGTGGAAGACCTTCGCTTCCTGTGTGTCCATTCTCATGGATCATTAAAGTCTAAGTCTAAAGCAACATGTAAGTCTGTCTTGAGCTCAGTGTGGTCAACACAGACAATTCATAGCCATGCTGCCTCGTAGCCAAATATCACGATAAAAAAACAAATATACAAGGTCAATCTTTAAATCTGAAGCTGTTACAACAATTAATGTATGAAAACCACTCTGAAGAGATGGACTTGATTTTCTCACTTCCTTTTTTCTATGTCTAGGTAAGAGCTGGTGACAGCCTGTAAACCCATACAATCATTCTGCTTTATCATAAAACTGTACATAAATTGTCGTATCATTTGATCAGTTGTAGTTTTTTTTTTTTTTTTAACAATTTTGATAGAAATTAAGCTAACTTAGATTTATTTTTCCTTATTGGATCATCTTGAAAATCATCAGAAACGTTTAAACGATTTGAGTTCATAGATGTAGTTGTTTTTCCCCGGAGTTGAGATTATTGGTGTCATAAAGTCATCTGAGGTTTAACTCTTTCACTACAGTATATTGTTCTACCTTTTTGTTACAACAATCAGAACAACCAAACTCCAACACTGGTTCTGGAACACCTTATTTATAGGCCTATATATTGTTCTAATGTTTCTTTCTCTTTATAAACTTAATTTTGTTTTTCTTTGGTGAAAGAATTTTCTTTAGGATTAATGAAGTTTTATCTTCTCTTAGCTGCACATACAGTTGTGTTAACTGAGGCAGCAACATTGATTCCAACAACATCTCCAGCTACTACAGCAGTTCCAGGTACTCTCCCAACAACATCATCCAGGTCACAGCCTCTTCAACAATAACACCAGTTTTCTCATGATGCTTCTTTTCTTTTCCAGATCCCTGTTCTTCAAACCCTTGTGGCAAAGGAAGCACGTGTGAGGCTCGAGCTTATAATGAATTTTTATGCTTGTGTCTGGCTGGTGATATGTACAACTACAAAACACATCGTTGTGAGACTGGTAAGAATTTGTTTGATAACACCACTATGAGGTTGGTTCTACATGAGGAAATGATATAACTAAGTAATAGTGTAATACCACTGTGTAGGGCAGTAATGTATCTTTGGGATGTAGGAAGACTATTAGTATAACATGGTGTTGATAAAAGCACTTATTTTTAATTCCCTCATTTTCTTTTAAGTCTCAGCTTTTGGAAAAGAAACTTTTCTTTTCTTACTGAATTCCTGAAGCTCTTAATGGCAGGTTTTAGTTCAGCTACACATCCTCCTGTTTCCAGAGGAAATGCTAAGCTAATTTTAATATGTTTCTTTTCTGTTTTTTTATTTATAAATGTCATGTAAATAATGTAACAGTCTCTGTTTTTTCATGTTAAATGTGTCTGATAGTTTCTAATGCTTAAGTAAATGCATGTAAAGGTGAACAGCGGAGTCACAGAATTAAACAGTAAACATGAAACAACTCTCTTCAAAATAAAAAAAAATCTACGTGTCTTCCTGTGTTGTTTTCTTGTTTTAGCCAAAGTTTTCCCTGGACACTTAAACCTGCCTGTGTTTGGTTATGGAAACAGTACGTCAGACAAGACATCCATAGTGTTCACAGAGACTGCATACTTATTACCCAAGAGGTGAAAAATACATTTTCTCTGTCTTTTAGTTATACTGACACTTTGGTATCAGATCATATGTCTGTGTTATCAGATGATGACATAAACAAAATGACACATTTCTTTCTTCTAAAACACAGCTGGACAAGAGTTTGGGATCTGATCCTACTTACGTTCGATCTATAGTGCTGGAACTGAGGTAAGTTTGGGGTATAGAATTAACCATCCATCTATCTTGAACCAGTTCACTCAGATCCTCCTGCACATAATAATTACCATCATTAAGAGTGATTTCTGTCCCTACAGGCCAGCTGGAAACAGGCTACTAAGGGCTCCGACTGGTACTGATGCGACTGTAGATATCATCTACTCACCAGAATCCAAAATCACAGCAGCAGATGTTGTAGCAGAGGTGAAGAAGGTCACTAATTGCACCAACTGTTCACTGGGAGGTGGAATTTTTGATGGTGAGTTATTTACCTGGATTTAATCCAATTGTTAACTACTGCAGTGGCATCTATCTATCTATCTATCTATCTATCTATCTATCTATCTATCTATCTATCACACAGCCATTGCAGTACCCGTTTTTTCTAACTGGACTGGAATTCGTTTCAGACATGCACTGTGAGTGCAGAGTGCATGTTCTATTAGGCCATGGAAAGCATGTGGTCTGTAAGATCAATGTTAATGTTTTATTAGTTTTGATAAGTTCTTCAGTTGGGTGTTCACTGCAAGACTTTTATGCTGTTATTGTCACATCTGTCTTTGCACATGTCTAACACAAGATTAACTCAGTCAGTCAGTAACATCATCTCAGTCACAGACTGCTATAACTCAGTTCATTTCATGGCTTCTTGATTAGTCAGTTGTTGAAAGAGTCTTATCACCCCACCTCATTCCAAACCCTACCCCCCATTCCACCCGCCTTAAAACTATAGAGGAAAACCTGTGTGAGAGCAAAGCATGTGATGAAGTCACCACAAGATGCTCTCCAGGAGATGGAACTTTCACCTGCACCTGTAACAGCGAGTACGTTCCAAGTAACTTCAGCACCAGAGCGTGTGTTGGTGAGAGGATTTATTTTCAGATTCTGACATGTCTAAAGACTGTTAATATTTCTTAGACCAAACACCAAACTGACTTTTAAACATTTTATATTTTTGCAGCTTGTCCCTGTGGACAAAGAGCAATGAATTCTGAGTGTGTCAGGTAAGTGTGTGTGTGTGTGTGTGTGTGTGTGTGTGTGTGTGTGTGTGTGTGTGTGTGTGTGTGTGTGTGTGTGTGTGTGTGTGTCTGTCTGTCTGTCATGATAAAGTCATTTTCTTTATCTTCCAGGTGTCCATTTGGTCGTTCTGGTTTTAACTGTAATGAAAGTGAGTATGCAGCACATCATTAACAATGAATGAGAGAAACAGCACAATTACATAACAACAATCTGTCACCAACATTTACATCTGATCTGATTAGAACTTCCTTAGAGGATCTGTCTATGTCACCAATGATGTTTCCATTTTGTTCTTTTAGATACTATGATGCTTCTGGTGATTGTCGGCTCTGTGCTCGGTGGACTGCTGCTCATATCCCTCATCCTCCTGATAGCAGTGTATGTCTCGTGAGATTCTCACTTATTCATTCACCCACTTACAAACATTCAGTTATTCATTTTTGTATACTCGACACAAATGCATTTTTGGAAATCCTGTCACTTTGTCGACTGCTGTTTCTGCTTTAAGCATCATGTTGACTAGTCACTGATCACATGACAATAACAACATGGACATCTCCTAGAAGACAGATGAGGAATCCAGTGGGTTGTTGGTTCATCAAGTGTGGGGAAATACTTCACCAAAGATGAAGCCCATATTACTGTGAGGGCTGGGCAATTAATTTCTACAGGGGGCCACATGAAAAATTTGAACTGTGTTGGAGGGCCAAACCAATTGTTAACTTGAACGTAATTCTGCTCAATATTCATTTTGTCCCATTGTAAAAAGCAGTCAATTATATATGTTGATAAGCTGCTACTGGTAATCAGAAACATAACAATATTCTGTAAATATTTATTTAAATTTATGAGGTTTGGTGTAGGTGTGTATTGCGTCCACAGCATAAATACTTGTTTATCTGTGCTTATGACTGACATACCGCAGGCCAGAGGGGAATGCCCAAAGGGCCGTATGTGGCCCACGGGTCGTAAAATGCCAAGGTCTGCTTTAAAGGCTTAGATACCTTAGATACCATTGGTGCTGAGTTGCAGCACGACTATGCATACATGCAGCTCATAGTATGTAGCACATGAGCTGTCTGTTTTCAGGATCTGTATCCAGGTCAAGAATATAGATTTCATTGCTCTCTGCTGTGTTTTTATTAGTGACGTCATCAGAGACTAGTCAATAAGTCGACTTACTCGTCATACAACACCTGGTACAGACACAATAACAGTAGAACCCTATATAAACCTTATTTTGTCTCCCTAGGGCATCAAAGAAAAGTTCTAAGAAGAACAAACAGGCAGTTACCGGTTCTCCATACATCAGCCAGTCTCCTGCTAAGGCACCACCGGCCAACGGTCAGGTGCCTTCATATAACAGGCCCAACCTGGAGATGTCTCCCAGCCAAAGCCGGCAAAACCTGGTACCTATGGACAAGAACTTGGTGAGTATGCCGCTAATTCTAACCCTTGCTGTGTGTTTTGTTAGTGTTTTCCTGATGAAGAAACTTTTTTTTCTTTTCCATGGCAGAGCCTAAATGACCAGGAATATGAATACATGCCATATGCCTAGAGCCAACTTTAGAATAACTCGTATGATTGGAGCCGAGGCCACACCACAGAAGTTGACATTTACAATGAACCAATACCTACTAAATTTTGTTGCTGTGATTTTTCTGTCTCTATTTACTCCACAAATACCATGCGTTTATAGTAAGAGCTGTATAACAGTTGTGTATATCTGCAGTGTAGCCTTTCACCACTCTGATTTGTGCATATTTTGAATTATATTCTGATCCATTTCAAGTTGTCATAAATCAATCCTGTCTGTCACTGACTACATAAAATGAAGTTTGCCATATGTTTTTTCTGTCAGTAAATCAATATATTATTTATTTAAGTTGTTTATTCAGACAGAAACTCTGAAAGGAGGAGCTGTTTAATGTTTTTGTTGTTATTTAGATTTCTTGTCTATGTATAGATTTTTTTGGATATAAAATGTTCTGGTTCATGAAAATCTCTGTTTAATGTGTGTTTAACGCAGGCTTTGTAAATGAGACGAGGTTGTTCAGATGGAATTTAAAATCAACTGTTCCTCTTAAATGTTTACTACACTGAAATGTTTTGCCATTTTTTCATATGACTGGGATTATAACAATGCCAGTTTTGTGTTGTCTTAGTTTTCCGATATAATAGTGTTTCGTTCATTTTGACTTGAATGAAACATTGTCTGAGACTATGTTTTGAAATAAAGGACTTTACACTATTTGTGATTTTTGATGGATTCTTTCACAGACGAAAATTATAACTGAGCCTTCAGATCAGGTTGTTAGCCACTGTGTTTTGTGTTTTAAATATATTTTTACTAATCCAAATCATTTTAATCCTAATATACACAGATCAGCCACAACATAATGACCACTGACAGGAGAAGTGAATGACATTGACCATCTTGTGACAATACAATATTCTGCTGGGAAACTTTTGGACCTTCATTCATGTGGATGTTACTTAGACATGTAGCACCCACCTAGAGCAGACCAGGAACCCCCACCCCATAGCAATGACACTCCTTGATGGTTTACAGCAGCCATCCCCATGCAGCCTGACACAGGCACACAAACCAAAACACTTTGTACAAAGTGTTGACCTGGCCTCCAAATTCACTGGATCACACAATGACACAATATTAGGAATGTGGTCATAATGTTAAGCCTGATTGGTGTATTAGACTTACAGACATGGGATGCATGACGGCAAATGAACCATGTTTTAAAGATTTAGCCAGCTTTAATAATAAGCTGTCTGTCTGAAATATTCACATTTTTCCTTAGTTATTAATAACTTCTTCTGCAAAGTCAAATATGTTATATTCATTACTGTTAAGCTAAGCTAAGCTAAGTGAACAGAGTTTATCTCTTGTTGACTAAAGAGTTACTGAGTAAATATGTAATACCCTCATTATTATCATGACAGACAAGACAAATCGGTGGGTTAATAGTCTGTGGATACAGGGAAATTCTTTTTTATTACAATTTAAATTTGTGCGAAAAATACCAAAATCATTAAATAATTTAAGTGGGTTTTATTGAAGTTGTATACTATCAGGATGAAGTGGAATTAGTGGAAAATTTGTAAATATATATATATATTTTTGAGAACTCACATTTTTCTAATATTCTCTGTGTGGCATCTTGGGGCTGTGTACTATCAGGCTGAAGTGGAATTAGGACTCTTCTTTTTATTGGTATTTAAAATGAGCGATGGACGATAAGATGAGATGAACTTGAAGGCCCATGGTCCCATGGTCCATGGATCAATGGATGGTCTTTGGTCACTTAGACTTAAATGATCCTTGAGGAAAATTACTTAATCATAGCCTCATTGCACATAAAAGTAAACACAAATCTCAAAAAACACAAGATAAAAATAAAATTAGATTAAAATAAAATAAAAGATAATTATTATCTAGTAAAATAAAACAGTATCATCAAAGAAAATTACAGAATTAAAATTATGAACAAATGTACAAAAGTAGTTGGCAAAACAGTGTCCAAGTTGATGCGGTTGTTTGGCCAGTTGCATAGCAACAGTGGCATGGATTGTGTGGCATGGCGTTTCCTTGTCAACTGAGGGAGGGATGTAAACGAGGGAGCATGTCCGCCCGTAGAGTCCCGAAGCCGGACACAGAAGTAATGTGTTGATGTTTCTCTGTACCTCTGAGACAAACACTGCAATAAATGGTTAAGTGCACATGCCCAAGTCTGAACTATATTTCATGGCAGGTTTTGTTTTTAGGGGGGTTTGGGTTTATTTCACTTCAAACTGACAGCTGAAAAGCAAAGGACACAATTTCCCTTGAGCCCCTTTCACATAGATGCAGGTTTGTCCCTCGATGTGAAAGGATCGACCCTGGATTTTACACATGTAGGACTATAGATGAGGCACGAAGTTCAAACAAAAAGCATTTAATAACAAACAAAAGGCGCTGCAAGCATGACAGGAAAATCCAAAAACTAAAAGAAACCATCAACATGACGTGGAAACATGGAACATGGCATGAAGACGTTAAGCTAACATTAACGATGTGACAAGGAACAAAGGGAAAGGCAGGGCTATATATACACACACACATGGACTGAGGGATGACAAGACACAGGTGAGACACATGAGGGCAATCAACGCAGGTGAAACCAATGAACAATCAAAGGTCAAACAAGGAACACAGACAGGAACACCAGAACTTAACAAAATAAAACAGGATACACAACAAGATACAAAGTAAAGGACAGACATAGAACCTCGACAGTTTTAAGTGGACTAAGAGCTAGGTGTAGGGGCTACCATTCAAGTTGCCTATAGTTTTATTGTCTTGAGGCTATTTTTGTAGCAGTAAAAAAGAGGAAATAATTGTTAACAAAATTCTTCTGGCTTTTAGAGTCGTTGTATTTGCAGGTTCAGCTTTAGCAATCGCAACAGCTCAAAAATCAATCAAAACCAAAATCAGATATTTGTTAAAATAATATTCATAATATTGTTGTCAAATCAAACATAATCATTGTCAGATTCTAATCTAAAAATATCGATCAAAAAGAATTACTTATGAGCTGGGCGGATGGATTAGGGGCATAGAAAATGCCCAAATCTGTCCAACAATCCGTTTAGGGAGGAAAAGGCGTTGAGTGAGCCACACGGCTGATGTGACCACACACAAATTCAGTCCTTTTACTGCCTTAGTGTGAGTTGGTAAAATAGGGAAGTCAAAATAGCACTGCACGGGAGTTGGCTCAGTCCACCTACAACGCAGTCCGTGCCCGAGGTGAAAATCCCGAAATACTCTTCTGCATTACATCTTTTATACTCTTAATTTTGGGACACATCCCATTTCCAACACATTACCATGACTAACCATCACCCCATCACTTTTCTCCAATAAGGGTGTCACACTCATGAACATTAGATCATTTTCGGTACTTTTCCATTAACTGTGTGTTTGGACATGTCCTGACCTGTCCCCAGCCCCGCTGACCTTTCGGTTCCCATTTTTGACCTGATGCTTCGCAGCTGTGTCCTGTTTTTCTCATTCTGCTCATGATTTTACAATCATTAGTTACATGTTTTCGATCATTACTCATTTTACATTCTGTGTATAATATGTATTCACTGAGAATCAACAAATTCAATCAAAATTGCTTAAAATCATAAAAATCATTCTTCAAAAACCTATTAATTCAAGTTCTGATCGCACACTTAGTACCAGGCTGTTGGTCAACCGAGATCTCAACTCACTTGACACCCCCCTTCTTGAGTTTGCAGGTTGCTGGTTGATGAATTTACAGCCCAGGATCCTTCATCCCATCCAAAGAATCATCAGATATTAATTCCAAAACATCAGGGACATATTCCTCCCGCAAAGTCTCCATTCTCTCAATCAGATACTCTGGTGGCGGTGCGAGGGCGGCTTCCCTTGGCCATTCATCAGTGTGCAGCTGCTCCAACAACTAAAAGAGGAGAGAGGTGGTAATTCCACTGGTGGCTCCTCAGCAGAGGACGCTGGAGTCAATCCACCACTTCAGCCAACCCTTCCCATTCTGTATCATCATCCTCGCTTCCCACCGCCACACCATTATGGGTAGTGGTGTACTGCAACGCTCTCTACGGTCCGGTGCCACCGCTTCACATGACTCCAGCAATGGTTGTCTGCCAATATCGCGATATTCCCCCTCGGTTTCCCCCGATTCTGGTGGCTCCTGTAACGCGGGAGATACCGGCTCGACATGGATTGGCGATGCTGCTCACCATGACCCCGCAAGGTGTGGGTAGTATGGATACAAGACCTGCCACGAAACTCCCAGACCATGGTATAAGTCGGTGAGTAGATTCATTTTGCAACCAAATGAGGCATCCAGGATACTCCCTTGTTCCAGTAAGAACTCCAGATAATTCTTGCATGCTCCTCGAGCTCTATAGCCATGTCTATCCGTACTTGTGGGTTGATTAAGCGATCCGTCCTCTGGAGGACGCCATGGACAGCATACGGGTGAGGGTCCACCATG
Source organism: Mugil cephalus (assembly GCF_022458985.1). Classification (NCBI taxonomy): domain Eukaryota; kingdom Metazoa; phylum Chordata; class Actinopteri; order Mugiliformes; family Mugilidae; genus Mugil; species Mugil cephalus. The sequence goes on along the minus strand of NC_061785.1, from coordinate 3,231,830 downwards.
TAGCACCTAGAACAGTGCATTGTTGTTCCTAGATTCCACAAACAGCCTGCTTCACTCAGGGTGGTCACACACCCGCCGCATATGGCGCCTTCCTATAATTAAAAACAAAGAGATTAATTCATTCCTGATTACTCTCGTTGTCTTTTTTTCTTGATTTTTCTACATTTCTTTTTCTTGCAAGCGGAGCCATGGATTCCTCTTCTTTAGTTTCAGGCCAGAGTTCCTCCTACTTGGACCCTCTCTTCAAGTGTGTCCAGCCACCTCGTCCTTCGCTCTGAAGGTGGGAATCCCCCAACTGAATCCCCACAAGCAGAGACGAAGCAATTTGAGGGCCCACATTTGAGCCTGGTTGCTCTTCAGCTTACTGACTTGTGAATACATGTAACTCAGTAGGCCCACGACCACCAGTCCTTCCAGTCCCAAGTTTACGCAGTACGAGACTTTGGACCACAGTGAGGCCATATCCAGCACCAGCCAGATGACCAGGATGATCATCCTCATAATTCCTCTTTTGGACGTGTCGACCTTGAGTCGTCCCAGGAGGAATGCAACAAACCAGGATGTGGTGTATGTGGTCTCACCTCTCCACACGTTCACGATCAACACTTGTACAATTCCTTCGACCAGGCAGAGGACCCTGAACCCTTGTTTTCCAATCCAGAGCCCCGTGCAGCAGAAGATGAACGATATGTGACGAACTCTGCTACATCTCCATCAAAATTTTTAATCCACATAAGTTGGGTTGTGGGGGATTCAGTCCAATTCCTTGTGTCAGCGGTCATCTTGAGGGTTTTTACGCTGTCCCTTGCTCACCTCGTTCAGCAGACAAGTCCAGTTGTGGGTTCATGACTACAAGCACAACCCCTTACGTGTGAGGCAATCCCTCCTCGTGTAGGAGGAGCTCCAACTCCTCCATGTTTTTGGGTGTAGTTTCCTTTCTTCACCCCCTTCTGCAGAGCCCCTTGACTCGAACCTGATCAGTCCTCCTAGAAGCACTAGTAGCACTACCCCTATTCCGATCAGCACATATGGCAGAATCATTTTGATGACCCCCCCCAAAGTTCCGATCCCAGAGCTAATGTTCCGTCTTAAATCTTCTCCAGGATTTCCCTGGGTACCTCCACCGCGTTTTCCAACACTGTTATTCCATACAATTCCACTACCGTGCAATTGCGCCCATCACATTGCAACCAGTGTTCTTGTGGCATCTCGCAGGTCCCGTTGTTGTATACCTTATTAGGTCCGACCCATTCGAATCCTTCTTTCCCCTCACACAGGCTCTTGCGAAACGCATGCTCCTCCAGGCTGTTGAGCTCTGCCTTGTTCACGGCTTGGTGAGCGAGTGATTCGTCGCCTCCTGGTCATCGATCCTAACAAAGGTTTTACACATGCTTTACCCCATCCCCGCTGCCACTCCAGACCACTCTGCTTCTGTCTGGTCTTGTTTCCTCAGCTTGGCATATAGAGGTTTACCATACATTGATACCCTGAAACATGATCCCTTACATAATTACACAATTCCAATACCTTTTGTAGTTCATTCAATGATGACGGGGGTTCTATCAGTTTGATCTTCTTTTTATATTCCTCAGATAATCGCAAACCATCAGACACCTGGAATCCCAAATAATCCACTCGTTTCTGCTCAAACTGACAATTTTTCAGATTCAGTTTAAGCCCTGCTGCTGTGAGTCTTTCCACAATCTTTTGCAATCTTTTGCAAGCTGTTGGTGATAGGGTTTGGCTCCAGCTGAATCACTCCCAGTGCCAGTAACTCCTTGACGATGAGGTCCATCTCTTCCACTGCTCACGGGTTCAGGGGATACTGTCGAACCGGTGGATGTACTCCCCCTTCAATGGTATGGATGTATTTGGCTCCTAGATCGCGACAGTCATTCTTAAATCTCGCCACATTCGCTTTAGAGATGATCTCTCTCAGCCGTGCCTTCCCTTCTAAAGAAAGATCACTCTCTTGTATTTTCTGCTTATTTTCTGCTTTCTGTCAACTTATACCAGACTCTGGTGGTCGAGTCTTCAACCGCGGGCAACTTTGTTTATTGAAATTTTCAAAGTATCACACTTCAAATTCAACACAGTTAACATTAGGTATTTAAATTTAGGGATGCTTTCAGTCTTACACCTAGGGCAGTATTCAGAGTAGTTACTGCTTAGGACCCATACAATCAGTTCCAAATGCTGTAGGGAACCTCTGTGACTGAGGCATCCGCTAACTGTACCTTCAACCTCCCCCTGGGACTCAGGGTCCTCTGTGTCATAGACACTTCCGCCCCCGAGTCCACCAGGTAGGGGACGCCATCCACATGGGTGCAGATGTTATCCTTAACTTGGTGAGCATGATCCAAGGTGACTTGAGCTGTCATGTCCATCAATCCTTCTTCCCTCCATCAGCCTCGTGCTGGCGGGCTTGTCAGAGAGCATCCTTCTGCTCTTGTCACAGTTTTTTGTATTCCTCCAGTGCCAGATATCCATTCTTTTTATTGCTGGGCTCTCCCCTAGGTGCTCTCTGGGCAGATGGTTTGCTGCTAGAAGCATTGGTGCGGCAGGTCATTGATCCACCCTTCTTGGCTCGTTCTGTGTTCAGTGGGGGCCTCGGGGTTGCCACCGTCTGTTAATTACGCTGACTCCGCTCGACCCGCCTTTCTTCTTCGAACTTCCTCCCGAGATCCCATTTCTTCACTGTTTCCATAATCTGATCCAGGGTACTGTTTACTGTATCCAAGGTGACAAAATCCAACTCTCTTAGGTCTTAGGTCCTTCACCAGCCTCCTAAGCACCTTAACACTCCGACTTGCTGGCTCAAGATGTGCCACACTTGGGTTAGAGTCTGCACTTGATCCAACTGACCACGTGCTTTCTTAATTTGCACATCCTCATCGTCGACATCTTCAAAGACCAGTCTTTTGTAATGTTCGTCTGCAGTTTCATCTTGCTCCATAGGCTGTCTGGTAACATGGGACAGCCACATCAACCGTGTCTGATTATCACAGGTTCTCACCACAGGCCAGTTCTATCTCAGGTAATCCTGCAGATTTTGCGCAGGAGGCTTATTATTCACCAGCATTTTTATCTTCTTAAATTCCTCAAAGCTGGAAATCCCCCCTGATGCTGCAGATGCCCCTGCCCCGTTGGTACTCGCAGCTACATCCTGTGTGGGCCGATGCCTTTGCAGCTCAGCTCTAGCTTGGGAAGATGTCTCCAATTCATCATCATCGCTGGAGGATATTTCCTGCAGTCGTGGACTTTCAGTCTCTTTTGCATACTTAAGAGCTGCTTTCTTCAGACACCGTAGCATAACATCATGGGTGATGGCTAGGAGCGTGCTCTTGAAGTTGGCAGTTAGGTTCTCACAGCTTCTTAGTGTAGGGTAGGTGGGTGCCATCAAAAAGTTAGCCCACTCCCTCACTGGCGCTTTCACCTATAACACAACTTCTTCATCCAACCATTCTCCCCATACCTCTGGAACGCTGTAGTCCTGCTGGCCAGCCTCGGCCAGGGATGCTAGGGACGTAGAGTTAATTATACTGTGGGTAGAGTTAATCCATTATAATTAACTCTCAGTCAATAAATAGTTGATGTCAAAACCGAGTGTAAAAAGGAAGTGTGCAAGTTTAAAAATAAATGTTTTCATAAAACGTGATAAGTTGATGCTAATGGTTCGTAGTTGCTAGCTAGTGTGCTAAAGTGGTGCTAATGCTACACTGTGCCTTACTGTTGCATGTTCTAACATTTGTGGTGCAAGTTTGAAAATAAATGTTTTTGAACTGCCAAACTACCTTTTTATTTTAGTAGTTTATTTTCCAAGTATTTTTTGTAGGATTATATAAGAATTATATTGACAACTTTTAAGTGTTATGGGGGTAACACTTGTGTAGTTAAGAAATAGTCCTCTGAGAGAGTTAATTGCTAACACTACATAAACGTTTTTAAAAAACTAACACTGGTTGGCAGTTTGTTAAATTTATTAAATTTCATTCAGAATTCATTCCCCACTGTCTCTATCCTCCACCCTCAGCCCCTTAACCCTGTCTTTCAGTTCCTTGATGTAATTCTCTCCGGCTCGTCTATGATGCTCCTTCTTGAACTTGGTATTCCAAGGGTTATACCGGGGATTGGTTAGGATAATTATTCCACGTCCCTCGAGGTCCCATGGTTCACCATGGTGTTGATACATCACCGTCTGGGACTGGCCCTTCCACCTCAATGTCCCCAAAGGCATAGGGGCCAGCTTGGGGCGCCAGTCCGTCTGTTTCCCCTTGTCGGTCAAGTCCCTGGAGGGGCTCTCCCTCAGTGACTTACTCAGTCCTTCTTGACTTTCCTTCATACGCCGCAGTTAGTCCCGCATCACGTTCGGTGTGTCTGAGACCCAATCAAATCTGGTGGGCAAAGCAGCTAAACTCAAAGTCGTTCCCGTTGTCATCCCATTCCAGGGATGGGTCCTCCTCTGGGTCTGAGCTGGAGTCAAAGCTGCTTTTGATTTCCTTGACAAATCAGCGCAATGCCTAATCCAATCAGCAAAAGACCTGTGATCATGGTACCAAGTAGATAGATGTTTTCTATGTCCTCCACAGAAAGAGCCGCCAGACACATGACCCGCCACCTCTCCAACGTGTCCATCGTGGTCCTAGACCCACAACAATGGTCAGAACCCCAATTTCTTTGGATGGCTGAGGGACCTGCTCCAAAGGCAGACACCTTTCCTTCAAGAGTACACTGTGGTTCTGCTCTCATGTGCATCTCAAACATTCTCATGCTAGTCTTCTATCCATCTATCTTTTTGCGCAGCAATTATTGATATGATATGATCCTTTTATTGTCACTAGTACAAGTACCAGCGACAGAGATGGTAAATAGAAATACAGAGTCACGTGAGGAGAGGGGAGAAGAAAAAACAACAACCCCCATACTATGCTCCTGTGAGGAGTACAGTGTGGGAACATGAAAAAAACCTCAGCAACATAAGCACATAATAAGTCTCAAAACTCAGGACTTGCATCTGGGAGCGGGGTAGGGATAGAGTTAAAACCCAGTGCAACCAAGCAGCCATCCGTTCCTGCAGCCCACTGGGCGCTGGTCATGGACCCGCTTGTCACACCAGGGGATAAAAGCACAAAGGTGTTGGATGTGGGGGTAGGGGGTGTGATTGCATATCTGTCCATATGTGTGTGTCTGTGTAGGCCTGGAGAGCCGCTTCGCCTAGAACACAATCTTGGTGCCTCGGTCCAGAGACAACCTTGATCGTGTCACAAGCAGAGTCAACTATCAGCAGGTGTCTGTGGGAGTTGGGGTGAGGAATACAAGAGCGTCTCACTGCAATGATCTTCAGGGGAGTTGTTGTTCCAGCAGCGGCCAAGGCCAGTGCTGTGTGAGGGTGCCAAAACCAGATAAGATTGGGATTGTTTGGTCTTGGTGGGAGTAGACGCATTCTTTTGCACGACTACACTATTTGTCCATTCTGGCCTCTGTATTGTTCCATTTCCCTTTGCAAAGCAGAAAGCTTCTCCAAGATGTTATCCATGTTGCGGTTCAAGTTCTGAATAGTCACAGTCTGAGCACCACCAGCCCTGCCCATCGCTCCAATCACTTCGAGCAGCTTTATGGGGCTTTGGACAGCTGTCACCATTTTTTGAATTCCTCGATAGATCAGGGCATTGCCTAATCCAATCAGCAAAACCCTGTGATCATGGTTCTGAATAGATAGATGTCTTCATCCTACCATGCCTGAAGTCGGCCACAATCGTCCCGCTGCCTAAAAAGACCACCATCAACAATCTTAACGACTACAGACCAGTTGCTCTGACACCTGTGGTCATGAAGTGCTTCGAGAAACTGGTCCGACACCACATCACGTCCTGCCTCCCACCCACATTTGACCCACTTCAATTTGCATACAGAGCGAACTGTCTACAGAGGATGCCATCTGCACAGTGCTCCACACCACCATCTCCCATCTGGAACAACAGGGACGCTATGCCAGACTGGTCTTTGTTGACTTTAGTTCTGCCTTTAACACCATACTCCCGGACAGACTGACAGAAAAACTGCTGGACATTGGATCCCAGCCTCCACGTGCTGCTGGATTACAGACTTCCTCTCCAACCGTGTACAGAGAGTCAGAGTCGGGCCCCATCTCTCAACAGCCCTCAGCCTCAACATCAGCTCCCACTCAGGGACAGTTTCTACAACAGGGCCATAGCCCTGCTGAACGAAAACAGCTGACACAATTGTGTCATTTGAGCCACAAAGTTTCATTTACATGAAAATAATGACTGTGCAATAAGTTTTTTTCCTTTTCCCCAAACAAGTGCAATATTATACAGCCCTGTTTACATTCTAAGTGCAATATCATACAGTCCTGTTTACATTCTAATTTGTATATAGTGTCCTTTTAGTTAGTTTGTTGTACATGCCTTGTCTAGTTTAGTTATTTATTGAATATTTATCTTTTGCACTGATGGGAGAGCTGTACCTACATTTCGTTGTGCAATGTATATTGTTATATGCTACCGTGCAATGACAATAAAGACTCTAATCTAATCTAATCAATGTCCTCCACGGAAAGAGCTGCCAGACACCACCTCTCCCACACGTCCATCTTGTAGCCAGCTGCAAACGTTCCAGCAGGACAGTCTGGCTCCCCTGAACCCAGGCTTCTCGACGAAAAAAGTGTGTCAATAGCGTTGAGAGACCAGTTGATCTAGTCCATGTTTATTTGTAGTTTGGATAGCAGTGCAGAGAGAGTCTCTCAAAAGTATAGACAGTAGACAGACGAGACGAGAGTAGCATAGCAGGGAAGATAAGGGAGAGGAGAGGGAGGAGAAAATGCAACCGCCTTCATTGAGAGCCAAAGCAAGAAGTTTTTTGTTCTGTATTCTGACAAACACAGACATAGTCTATCCTAATTTTAAGTATTAATATTATTTGTAGTATTTTAATCGTCCGTTTAATCCACCTGTTTTTTTTCTTCTTTCATCTTCTACAGCTATGAGTTTTTATCTTAAGGTTATGTTGGTCATTCTGTTTTATGTCCACTGACAGGCGAGACAGTGAAGTTGCATAAGAGTTCAGTTAATCATGAAATTGGTTAGCTTTGATCATGTATAATTCCATGGATGGCAATAAGATGATTGTCAGAGAGCAGTAAAATTTAAACAATGATATTCCCAATTGTCCAATTCACTGGTGTAGTTGACTGGGTTATTTGGCACTTTATATTTTATTCTTTAACACCCTGCCTATGTCATCCTGTGATGTATTGTTCCACCCCTAGTTTTCATTAACACAACAAATTGAAGATAACAATTTCTTTTTGTCAGTGATTGCACTGGACTTAATGGACACACATTTCTGAGTAGTGATGTGGGGACACAAATACAGACAGCATATATGAGAGAAGTAAATGTAAAATTGTAATTTTCCATTACAGAATATTAAGCAATGAAATCTGGCTGTAGCAGAAGGCAGTTTGTTCACCGAAGGGCTGGAGAGAGATACAATAATGAGTTTCTGTAGGCAACAGTGAAGCATGGTGGAGGCTTCTTGCAAGTCTGGAAATGCATTTCTGCAAAAACAGCGTCTCTTCGTCACTGTATATCTATATATCTTTTATGACGTTAACACAGTGTTACACAAGTGCATTGTATTGTGCATAGTAACATAATCACAATAACAAGTAACTGTCTTATTGTGAGTAGTTCTAGTGCTGAATGAGCAACAGCCCTTTGTAATCCACATTATAAACATTAGCCTAACTGGCCTTTATGAAAAGAAATCTGATGGACATCGTATTAAAACATGCTAAATAAATAGGACATCACGTTTGGAAAATGCTGGATTCTGTCCCTGATATAAAGCGATCGCTCCACAAGTTAAACCCATTTCCTGGGGGATCTCACTGCTCCGTTCTCTTACAGGATCTTTGGGAATCCTATAAAACCATTTCCACTTTGCTTGTCCCTGACTATTCTGGCATCCTGGGACACAACAGCCTGAGGTTTATTAGTAAGTTGCTCACAGTTGTCACTTTCCTGCCAATATGGTAGTGTTGTGATTAACAGCGCAGGTTGACATCAGTTCCCGGAACTCTATATCATTAGGGAGGTGTATGATTAGCCCCAAATATATTCTGCAGCAGGACCACGACCCCACAAATACAACAGAGGTCATTAAGAGCCATCTTCAGCATAAAGAAGAACAAGAAGTCCTGGAAGTGATGACATGGCCCCCACAGAGTCCTGGCCTCAACATCATCAAGTGTTTTCTGAGATTACATGAAGAGACAGAAGGATTTGAGTAAGCCATTTTAACAACAAGGAACGTTAGGTTATTATCAGATTGGATGACCTCTTTTTTCTGCCAATAAGGGAGGAACGAACACTCAATATGGACCAGTGTCTCAGAAGGTCTAGATCGCTCGGGAGAAATGGCTATCAGGCAGCAAGGACGAAACAAGACTCAGAATAGACTGTCAGGGTTAAAAGGAGAGTAAAAAAATCAAAGGGACATAAACAGCAAGGCACTCATAAAACCAGCCGACAAAGGAAGGACAGTGGTGGTAAAGGATAAGGACAAATATATTCAAGAAACCTTTGCACCTAATCTACTCTTTGGTTTGTCGGAAGAATTCATTTATGTATCATGACAAATACTCTGATAAAAGGGTGAGGCCAGTGCTTTGATGTTATTTTTCTTTTTGGACGGGTTCCGAGGAGGAACTGTTATCGTCCCATGATTTTTTGAATACAGACAATTTTTTTAGATTTTGTTTATTTCTAAGGGTGAGTATGGTGAGCTTCACACCACGATATATGGAAAGGCAACAGGCACAAATACTGTCTGAAAACAACATCTCAGGCTGACACTGATGAGGAGTTTGAAAAGCAGGCCTGGCATGACAATTGCAAATTTTGACAATTGCTTTGGATGGCCGAGGGACCTAATCGAAAGGCAGACACCCTTCCTTCAGTGTCTCTTTATTCTGTGCTGGTAACAACATGTCCAAATTCCAGCTTTGAATCAATACAATCAACACTTGATCGACTCAGCCCATGTCTTCTTTTCTAAGCCTCCCACTGCTGCTCCACTGCCGTCACCTATTACTTCCAGCTCTGGCACCTTCTCCTTTAGACCCAACATGGCCTCTGAGGTTTTAGAGGATTCTAGACTCAAACAAGTCGTCCACTTATGGTTAAGCAGTTATGGAAAATAAATGAATGAGTTACCTTTACTGGAAAACTACAATCAAAGTCTTCTATGTAATTTTCAGGCATTTTCTAACAAAACCAGGGATTTCATATATTTAGAGACATGATAATATCCTAATTTTAAGTATTAATGTTATTTGTAGTATTTCATCGGTCTATTCAATCCACTTGTTTTTTTTACATCACAGAACACGTGATTAGTTCTCCAAGATGTTTGCAACAACCTACCAACCGAGTTCCTTCACAAACTGTATGCCAGTGAACCTAGAATTGATGCTTCCTTGAAGGCAAAGGGTGGTCACACCAAATGCTGATCTGATTTAGATTTCTCACTTTTCAAAGCATTCTGAGTTTACAGCATTTTTTCCACATCTGCCTAAAATGTTTGCACAGCACCTATGTGTAGGTGTCTCTTGTGATTCATCAGAAAGTTGACACAGGCCTTCTGAGGGTGTATATATTATGTATATAAATCATTAGCAAGGAACACGGCACGTCAGGTCTTATCTACAGCTATAAAATACAGTGAAACTGTTGTGCCAGGCAAAGTCATAAAATGACTGGTATGCTTTTCAGTAAGCCATAACTCATCTTAAGCTAAGTTATAGGAACGTTAATCAATTACTCAATTACTAGTGATATTGTTTGTGTGTGTAAGTGAAGTATTTTTTTGGAAAGTGAGGACATTTTTGGCGGCCCTCACTTTTTTGCTGTTTTGAAGGTTAAAACTCAGCTTTAGGGTAAAGGTTACAATTAGGTTATGGTTATGGTTAGAGTTAGGGTAAGGGGTTAAGGAATGCATTATGCCAATGAGTGTCCTTACAAAGACAGAAGTACAAGGATGCGCGTGTGTGAGTGAGTGAATGTTTAATGCCGTGTCATATAATGACTGATGACTGGTTGGGAGATAAATAGGCAATGTAAAATAAACAGCGGCACCCTACCACCCTGAGAGGAGTGGCTAACAATTAAAACCATCAGTCCAGGACACCTTAACGCTCATCCTTCAAGGTTGATCAGCACTGAAGCTTCATCCACTCACAGCTCTCAGTGTCTGTTTTTCTTTTATTGGATTTTTGTGCTTCCATTTACTGAAAATGGCTCCAAACTTCAAATTCTGCTCTGTCCTTTGGATAGCTGTTGCAGTTATTGGTAAGTATCATGATTTTAGTATTCTAACGTGTCTTTCTCTTTATAAACTTAATTTTGTTTTTCTGAATTTCCTTCAGGATTAATGTTTTATCTTCTCTTAGCTGCACATACAGTTGTGTTAACAGAGGCAGCAACATTGATTCCAACAACAACAAAACCTACAACTACTACAGCAGCTCCTGGTACTACTACAGCAGCTCCAGGTACTCTCCCAACAATATCATCCAGGTCACAGCTTCTTCAACAACAACACCAGTTTTCCCATGATGCTTCTTTTCTTTTCCAGATCCCTGTTCTTCAAACCCTTGTGGCAAAGGAAGCACGTGTGAGGCTCGAGCCAATCAGGGCTTTGTATGTTTGTGTCTGGCTGGTGATAACTACAACAACAAAACACATCATTGTGAGACTGGTAAGAATTTCTTTGTTAATACCACTATGAGGTTGGTGCTACATGAGGAAATGATATGATTAAGTAATAGTGTAATACCACTGTGTAGGGCAGTAATGTATCTTTGGGATGTAGGAAGACTATTGGTATAACTTGGTGTTGATAAAGGCACTTATTTTTAATTCCCTCATTTTCTTTTAAGTCTCAGCTTTTGGAAAAGAAACTTTTCTTTTCTTACTGAATTTTTGAAGCTCTTGATGGCAGGGTTTAGTCCAGCTACACATACTCCTGTTTCCAGGTGAAATGCTAAGCTAATTTTAATGTTTCTTAAAATTGTCTGAATGTCATGTAAATAATGTCACAGTCTCTGTTTTTTCATATTAAATGCATCTCTTGTATTTAATAACTGTTCACAAAGGTAAATGGTGGAGTCACAGAATTAAACACTGGACATGAAACAAAAGAAACAAACAAACAAACTAAAAAAAAAAAAAAAAAAAAAAAAAAAAAGCAATTCTACGTGTCCTACTGTGATGTTTTCTTGTTATAGCCAAAGTTTTCCCTGGACAACTGAACCTGCCTAACATAGTATATAATAACAGTATGTCAGACAAGGCATCACCAGGGTTCAAAAGGACTGCAGACCTTATTACCCAAGAGGTGAAAAATACATTTACTCTAGCTATCTTTTATCTTGATTCATTCTAATAAATGTACGACTGTTTGGTATCATATGTCTGTGTTGTCAGATGATGATGTAAACAAAATGACACATTTCTTTCTTCCAAAACACAGCTGGATAAGAGTTTGGGATCTGATTATACTTACGTTGGATCTATAGTGCTGGAACTGAGGTAAGTTTGAAGTATAGAATTAACCATCCATCTATCTTGAACCAGTTCACTCAGATCCTCCTGCACTTAATAATTACCATCATTAAGAGTGATTTCTGTCCCTACAGGCCAGCTGGCAGCAGTCTATCTGGGGTCAATGCATCTGTAGAGATCATCTACTCACCAGAATCCAACATCACAGCATCAGATGTTGTAGCAGAGGTGGAGAAGGTCACTGAATGCACCAACTGTTCACTGGCAGGTGGAACTTTTACTGGTGAGTTAATTACCTGGATTTAATCCAATTGTTAACTACTTCAATGGGAAAAAAAAGTATCAGAATATTAATTTATCTGATGATGATAATATAATATATATAAACTGTGATTTTTTTTTTGTACTGTCCTTTGGGCTGTGTGCTGCTGCAACATTGCAGTTTCCCCCACTGTAGGATAAATAAAGGATTATTGTAAGGCAAAGATCGTCACTTTAAACCATGAAAAGCATTTGGTCCAACCTGATCTGTCATTTGTCTTGATAATTATAGATGAAGACCTGTGTGAGAGGAACGCATGTGATGTGAACAGCACAAGATGCTCTTCAAAAGATGGAACTTTCAACTGCACCTGTCTGGACGGCTACGTTCCAACTGACCTCAGTATAAGAGTCTGTCATATGGGTGAGAAGATTTATTTTTAGATTTTTGAATGTCTGATGTGTGTGAATATTTATTTGACCAAAAATCTCCCCCCCATGCCCCTCTGTGCACACGCACACACAACAGCTCCAGGTACTACAGCAGCACCAGGTACTACAGCAGCTCCAGGTACTGCAACAGCCCCAGGTACTACAGCAGCTCCCAGTACTACTATAGCAGCTCCCAGTACTACTATAGCAGCTCCGGGTACTGCAACAGCTCCAGGTACTACAGCAGCTCCTAGCACTACAGCAGTCCCAGGTACTGCAACAGCTCCCGGTACTACAGCAGCTCCTGGTACTACTGCTGCTCCAGGTACTCTCCCAACAACATCCAGGTCACAGCTTCTTCAACAACAACACCAGTTTTTTCATGATGCTTCTTTCCTTTTCCAGGTCCCTGTTCTTCAAACCCTTGTGGCAAAGGAAGCACGTGTGAGGCTCGAGCCAATCAGGGATTTGTATGTTTGTGTCTGGGTGGTGATATATACAACTACAAAACCCAACGTTGTGAGAAGGGTAAGAACATTTTTGGTACTACCACTATGACAAAGCTAAGTAATAGTGTAATACCACCATGTAGGGCAGTAATGTATCTTTGGGATGTAGGAAGACTATTAGTATAACTTGGTGTTGATGAAGGCACTTATTTTTAATTCCCTCATTTTCTTTTAAGTCTCAGCTTTTGGAAAAGAAACTTTTCTTTTCTTACTGAATTTGTGAAGCTCTTAATGGCAGGTTTTAGTTTAGCTACACATCCTCCTGTTTCCAGTCTAAATGCTAAGCTAATTTTAAACTAATATGTTTTTTTTTTCTGAATTTACGTCACGTAAATAATGTCACAGTCTCTGTTTCTTCATATTAAATGTGGCTCATAGTTTCTAATACTTAAGTAAATATACATAAAGATAAATGATGGAATCACAGAATTAAACACTGGATGTGAAACAAGTCTCTTCAAAAACAAGAAACACACACACACACAAAAAAAAAACATGTGTCTTACTGTGGTGTTTTCTTGTTTTAGCCAAAGTTTTCCATGGACACATAAACCTGCCTGTGATAGTTTATGAAAACAGTATGTCAGACAAGACATCACCAGCGTTCAAAGAGACTGCAGACCTTATTACCGAAGAGGTGCAAAATACATTTTCTCTGTCTTTTAGTTATACTCACACTTTGGTACAGACCATATGTCTGTGTTGTCAGATGATGACGTAAACAAAATTACATTTCTTTCTTCCAAAACACAGCTGGACATGAGTTTGGGATCTGATTATACTTACGTTGGATCTATAGTGCTGGAACTGAGGTAAGTTTGGAGTATAGAATTAACCATCCATCTATCTTGAACCAGTTCACTCAGATCCTCCTGCACTTAATAATTACCATCATTAAGAGTGATTTCTGTCCCTACAGGCCAGCTGGCAACAGTCAATTTAGGGAGTTGTCCAGCGTCAATGCATCTGTAGAGATCATCTACTCACCAGAATCCAGCATCACAGCATCAGATGTTGTAGCAGAGGTGAAGAAGGCCACTGAATGCACCAACTGTTTACTGGCAGGGGGAGGTTTTGCTGGTGAGTTAATTACCTGGATTTAGTCCAATCGTTAACTACTTCAATGGAAAAAAGTAATCAGGCAGAGATTTTCTTCACTCTGCAACTCTTGTGATTTTTCCCCCTTTTTTTCTCTTGTGTGTACTCTCTTTTAAGCTGTGTGCTGCTGCAACACTGCAATTTTCTCCACTATGGGATAAATAAGGTATTATTGCATAAATGTATATTCCACAGAAGTTGCACTGTGAGTGTAGAGTATTGCAGGAAGGCAAAGATTGTCACTTTATATGGTCTTTAAGACCAACATGATCCGTCATTTGTCTTCATGAGTTGTTTGGAAAGTTTTGATGTTGATCAAAACTTGATGTTTGAGCGAGTTTAACTGATATAACTAATAATATAGTGAAAAACCTGTGTGAGAGGAACCCCTGTGATGTAGCCACCACAAGATGCTCTTCAAAAGATGGAACTTTCAACTGCACCTGTCTGGACGGCTACGTTCCAACTGACTTCTGTACCAGAATCTGTCTGGGTGAGAAGATGTATTCTTGGATTTTTAAATATCTGAGGAATGTGTTAATATTTCTTTGACAAAACAACAAAGTGACATTTAAACTTATTGCATTTTTGCAGCTTGTCCAAGTGGAAAAAGAGCAGAGAATTCTGTGTGTATCGAGTAAGTGCTTCTTTCTTTCTTTCTTTCTTTCTTTCTTTCTTTCTTTCTTTCTTTCTTTCTATCTATCTATCTATCTATCTATCTATCTATCTATCTATCTATCTATCTATCTATCTATCTATCTATCTATCCATCCATCCATCCATCCATCCATCCATCCATCCATCCATCCATCCATCATGACAAAGTCATTTTCTTTGTCTTTCAGTTGTCCATTTGGTTTTTCTGGTTTTAACTGTAATGAAGGTGAGTATGCAGCACATGATTAACAATGAATGAGAGAAACAGCACAATTACATAACAACAATCTGTCACCAACATTTACATCTGATCTGATTAGCACTTAGAGCCTTAGAGGATCTGTCTTGTCTTTGTCACCGATGTTGTTTCCATTTTCTTCTTTTAGGTACTTTGATGAGTCTGGTGATTGTCGGCTCTGTGATTGGTGGACTGCTGCTCATTGCCCTCATCCTCCCGAACGCAGTGCACGTCTTGTGAGCTTCTCACTATTCAGTCACCCACTTACAAACATTCAGTTACTCATTTTCGTATACTCGACACAAATGCATTTTTGTGTCCTCTGAATACTGGAAAATCTATTTTCAACTGTCCAAGAGTAGTGCAGGCTAAGGGTTGTTCAGACCTACATGACAATAACAACATGGACGCTTCCTAGAAGACAGATGAGGAATCCAGTGGGTTGTTGGTTCATCAAGTGTGGGGAAATACTTCACTAAAGATGAAGCCCATATTACTGTGACATGTCAGTCCTGAACTAAAGTACTACTGCAATGCATCTGAAAAGACATCCTAAAAAAGCCATGCTCTGGACATCAGTCAGTAACAACTTCACCAAACGTCCTGTGGTAACAGAGAGAAGGAGGCTGCACATCAACTATTTGACAAAGTTATTAGAACTTTAGCTTCAGAGAAATACCTGCTGCACTATCCCATCTAACAACAGTACTACTGGAGAATGTTACTGTTACTGATGGTGCCTGTTTTTATACAGACTATGCATACATGCAGCCCATAGTATGTAGCATATGAGCTGTCTGTTCTCAGCATATGTATCCAGGTCAAGAATATAGATTTCATTGCTCTCTGCTGTGTTTTTATTAGTGACGTCATCAGAGACTAGTCAATAAGTCGACTTACTCGTCATACAACACCTGGTACAGACACAATAACAGTAGAACCCTATATAAACCTTCCTTTTATCTCCCTAGGGCATCAATGAAAAGTTATAAGAAGAACAAAGGGGCAGTCACCAGTAACATCAGCCAGTCTCCTGCTATGGCACCACCGGCCAACGGTCAGGTGCCTTCATATAACAGGACCAACATGGAGATGGTTCCCAGCACCAGCCTGCAAAACCTGGTGGACGAGAACTCGGTGAGTATGCCTAACCCTCAACCCCCAATTCTAACCCTTGTTGTGTATTTTATTAGTGTTTTCTTGACCAAGAAACTTTTTTCTTTTCCATGGCAGAGACTAAATGACCAGGAACATGAAAGGATGCCATATGACCAGAGTCACCCAGAATAACCCATATAGTCGGAGCCGAGGCCACACCAACCATTACTACAATTAAGATGATGGAAGACAGGTTAGTTGATGCAGAATCACAGAGGTTGACATTTGCCATGACCCAATACCTACTAAAGGTAGCCTGATGACAGTTCTAAATCACTGTGCTGGCTCAAACGCTTTGGTAATCGTGGCAACAGAAACACAGACACAGACTCTGTCCAGTCGACCAAGGAAGGAGGAGAATATACAGTGTCTGTCTGAGAGCCGGCATTAATCGCCACTTAAGAGACGTAAACATCATTAGAGACACGGTGTTCAAGACAAGTAATGCTGTTTTTAAGGCGATGTCGAAGCGCTACAGGAAGAGTGGGAAAGACACCAGCTTCCGCCACCCTCGTATCCCTGAGTCTGAACTTGAAGAAATCAGAAGTTCATCTTTCTTGCAATAAAAACGATTTAGGAAACTATCTGTGGACTCTGTGGAAATTTCGCACGATCCTCTGGACACACACACGGTAATAAGTGCACTGGCCTTCTGGTTGTCCGTCAATTTCAGATATTTTTTTTTCTTGTCTGTGAATTTACAAGTAACTGTTTTTTTTCCCAGTAAAATGTTCTGGTTCATGAAAATGTTAAATGTGTGTTTAACGCAGGCTTTGTAAATGAGGCGAGGTTGTTCAGATGGAATTTGATTCATTTTGACTGGAATGAAACATTGTCTTGCCTGAGACTATGTTTTGAAATAAAGGACTTTACACTATTTGTGATTTTTGATGGATTCTTTCACAGACGAAAATTATAACTGATTCTTCAGATCAGGATGTTAGCTGCTGTGTTTTGTGTTTTAAATATATTTTTACTAATCCAAATCAGCCTGACACAGGCACACACATCAAAACACTTTGCATAAAGTGTTGACCTGGCCTCCAAATTCACTGGATCCCAAACCGATCAAGTATCTGTGGGATGATCCACAGAGCCCCCTGCCCTCAAAGGCCCCCTAACATCATTCAACACCCTTAGAAGACCCATGTCCCATGTCCATTCTTCTGATGATGAGTCACCACAAGGAAGACCTACACAATATTAGGAATGTGGTCATAATGTTAAGCCTGATCGGTGTATTAGACTTACACACATGGGATTCATGAAGGCAAATGAACCATGTTTTAAAGATTTAGCCAGCTTTAATAATAAGCAGTCTGTCTGAAATATTCACATTTTTCCTTAGTTATTAATAACTTCTTCTGCAAAGTCAAATATGTTACATGCATTACTGTTAAGCTAAGCTAAATGGACAGAGTTTATCTCTTGTTGCCTGAAGAGTTATTGAGTCAATATATAATACCCTCATTGTGCAAAGCATAGACAGACAAGACAAATCTGCAGAGGTCAATCAATGCAATGTTATAACAAACTGCCACGTAGAACACCACGTAAACTCTACCTGGAGAAACAGCCGCGGCACAAAGAGATATTTATTCACGTGTTTTAGACACGTCCTACGCCATGCACTCGTAGATCATCCATTAATCTAAAGCTTTTCATTCATCACTCGCTTGTATCCTGAAATTTTATACCAATCCACCACAAACGTTAGCCGGCACTAGCTCAACCGGCTAACCGCGCAGCAAGGACCACAGAACCCGGCTTAACTCAAAGAAGATCCGTGTACACGTGCCTCAACACCTCAGCGTGGACCCGTGTCGGTAAGTTTTGCTTTGATTGATCAGCTGATACACCATGTCAAGCTGTGGGCTCCAGGTTTGGAGTCCGTGCCTTCAACACTCCTACAATATGGCTCCACTTACCTCTCTATCCGGTTGTGTCAGCTGCGAGGAGAGAAGCTCCTTCACACAATCATCTTTGGACCAGTTCTGAACAACACATCCGCCTGTGAGCCTGCTGTCATCGCTGACTGTCCGGACCCTGCCCCCGTTCCCGAGTCTACCGTGACCATTGGTCGTCCCGCTTACGGTGATACTGGCTGTTCCGCCGACTTTAATGACTCCTGGTCACGGCTTGGAGCTGGATCCAAGGTTAGCTGCGCTCCGCTCCACTCCACTTCCTCACATCCGTGTGCGCGTCGGGAGTGGAAGGCGCTCTTCTCATGCACACCACCACTACAACATACGGTTGGAAAACAGGTATGACATCCTCAACCTGCATGATTTTCCTCCTCTGGTTCCACCATCCATCCCCCCGGAAGCCCTGTTGCCCTCCGTCACCTCCAACTGATGGATCTGGGCCGTGTGCCCGCACCAGGCTTCGCCGCTCCATAACGTGCTTCACATCGGCACCACGTAAGTCTTCTGCCCACCCGGCTTCATCCACCCAGTCCTCACCAATGAAGTCCTCCTTATCGCCCACTCACCCGGCTGCTGCAACTTCTGTCCCGCGTCCATCCCGCCTAGGAACCACGCCGGACGTCGTTGCTGGGCGCACACCAACTCCTCTTATTTCTGGCCCAATACCTACACTGGGTCGGTGTGAGGCGTTTCAGCAGGATTCTTTATCTTCACACCTGGCTCAAATCTGCCTGCACAGAGCACAAAATCAACTACATCCACAACTTTGATCTGTTCTGGGAATGTTCCACCTTGTATGCAAGAGACGGTCTTCATCTAAACACGCTGGAAAACCTGCCAACCTGCATCACACTGTGCCCGCAAGTGATCTTCACTCACCTGTCAGTCTGACTGCTCTTCCTCCCCTATGACCAAAACAAGCCCTGCTACACCTGTGTCTCACGCCATCTCCCCCTTGTGGTTAGATCCCGCTACTACTCCACCTTGCTCTATTCGGGAAATTGCACCCATCAGGGAAAACATGTCCGACTGTGTTTATATACAGCTTGTATAGCGATACACTTTTTTTTTAACAATCATGGCAGTGCACTGACAAGATCGTGAGATGCGCATGATGCTCTGCGTCCAAGGAGAAGAGGAGATTTGGCGGCAGATATCAGGCACTGTGCAGGAAACAGTGATTTATTCAAATATCAGCAGCCCTTTGAAAGAGCGGGGGTTTGATCAGTCCATTCTTCAGGCCATTAACAAACTGAAAGCGTTAAAAAATACACTATGCTGCCCATTGTTTACCTGCAATGCATGCAATGACATATGAGAGGGAGGAAAAAACGGGCACCAGCTCTCACGGCGGGAGGTCCGCCCTGGGACTTCTGCTGATGTGAAAGTGCACCAAAAGTGAGTCGACCCAGGTCTGAAACCGAATTTACTGAATTTAAGCTATTTCAGCTTGAAGGATTTTTCAAGAACTGTTTTCGTCATTGCTACTGTTCTAAATAGTTCTCAGTAGGTGGTCTGTTATTCTCATTCCTCTACTTCTCCTTGAAAAGTACCTCCGCTGATTGTATTTACAGGTATCCCTTCATAAGTTGTTACACATGCCACTGTTCAAGTGCAATTGTCACCACAGTCAGTTAAAGAGGAAGTCAAGTATCTTGTGTTGCACACTTGGACATACAAATGGACTTCCAGGCGTGCATTAGTTTTTAAAAGTTTCTTTACTTCCCTTTCCGCAACTGTAAATATACAGACACAGGCACATCAGTGTAATGCAACAACAAACGACTGATGTTTCAGGTACGCTACACAGGAAGCAATCAACCTTTACGTTCCATTTCAACTCACTGTTTGAACTATAAACTTAAAAATACATACAAATGAATGATCTTTTTTTTTTTTTAGCAAGTATTCCTACCCCTTGTATACTGCAAGGTTAAGCGTCATTTCATATGACACAATCAACAATTTCTGATGTACAACTAACACTGGCATTACGAAGAGCAATGAAGGCCAGTGTTTCGTCAGGTGTGACGTGGGAGATTATCCAATTTCACCTAATTGATATAAAAACTTTTTTTGAAAACAAATTATTTTCTGCAAATAACATGCCATTGTTGAGTGTCTGTGCCCTAGTAATGACTGGCAGCTTAATCACGTAATACTCTTCCTTACTGCATTGTAGGCTGAGAGAAGAGAATTAGTGATGTATAAATGTAACAGTTAGCAGTGACAGCTTTGTGGTTTGCAGGACTGTGATGACAGTGATGAAGACATTTTTGAAAAGGAAATATGCTAACTCTGAACTGGGCCATGGCCACAATTTGGACCCAGATATAGGCCATAGTGGAGGTCAAAAGAAGGCAAAACGGTGAGCTTGAGGCAATACAGCGAGAGCTACCTTTGATGTGGGCTTACTTCCACTGTAAATACACTGATACTGACATTTTGTACATGCAACTCTTCATATTTTTAAGTGTGCAACAGTGAAATCTTTCCCAAATATTATTGCTTCTGTCAGAATAAGCACTATATTTCTGTATTCCTGCCAACACAATGCTTTTGGACAGAATTACAGTTTGAGGTAGTTTTCTACAACCTCTTTAGTTTTAAGACCACATTGTTGAGGCATTTCATGTTTAAGGTGTTTTTTTAAAGTGGACATGTTAAGTGCACTTTTTATTTGAAAGAAGAAATATAAAGGATGATAAAATACTTTTTGTGTTTTCATTTGATTCCTATACAAGACACTTTGATAAGAATTACTATATTCTTAATAGACTACAGAGTATATATATATTATTATTATTTTTTTAAAATTTTTGGTTGTTGGTGTGCCTTGTGATTTTTTTGAATGAAAAAAATGTACCTTGGCTCAAAAAAAGTTTAAAAACACTAATGTAGGCAATACGAATAAGTAAGAGAACGTAAAAATACAAGAAATATACATATGTATATACAATGCAATATGTGCAAGCATAAGTGAACCTGTGTTCCGAGTTGTTGCTCTATAATGACATTGAATATGGGTTACTACACAGCGGGAAAATTCTTGCCAGAAATAATTGCACATGGTGAGAATATATAAGTACATTTATAATGTTAATATATGTTGTTGCTGAGTTGTAGGTGGTTCCGGTTGCTCCACTCAACAAAGTGAAGTGAACATGAGTTATTGCATATTATCAGTATAAATATGTTTATAAAATAGGTTCTGCACCCTCAGAGTGAGGAGTGGTGCAGGTTGATGGCCACAGGCAGGAATGATTTCCTGTGGAGCTCTGTGGTGCATCGTGGTGTGATCAGTCTGGTGCTGAAAGAACTCCTGTGTCTGACGAGCACGTCATGGAGTGGGTTCGACTCTTTGTCCAAGAGAGCTTTCTCCGGTCTGACACCACTGTCAGAGGGTCCAGCTTCACTCCCACAACGTCACTGGCCTCGTGTATCAGTCTGTTCAGTCTGTTGGCGTCAGCAACCCTCAGCCTGCTGCCCCAGCACGCAACAACATAGAAGATGGCACTGGCTACCACAGACTCATAGAACATCCTGAGCATTGTCCTGCAGCTGTTAAAAGACCTCAACCACCTCAGAAAATAGAGGCGGCGTGACTAATCCCACAGATAAGGTTTACAACTATTTGACGCTCTTATCATCCTCCAAATTATTTCAGAGTCCACCAGACATAATCTGAAATCTCCTTCATCTGCCACATTACTTGCAAACACACTCTGAAGAAGGCTTTGCTTCTCAATCAACACTTGGTTGACACCAGCTCTGATACCTTCTCCTTTACCTCGGAGGTTTTAGATGAGCTCACCAAGCTAGAGTCAACCAAGTCGTCCACTTGAGGCCAAACAGTTATAGAAAATGAATGAATGAGTTACCTTTACTGGAACACTAGTCTTCGCAGAAATTAGTCTAACAAAACCAGGGATTTCATGTATTTATCCTAATTTTAAGTATTAATATTATTTATTTTATTTTATCGTCTATTCAATCCACTTGTTTTCTTCTTTCATTTCTTAACGACACAAAACCCTCAACTATAGCTATGAGTCTTAAGGTCATGCTGGTCATTCTGTTTTATGTCCACTGACGGGCAAGACGGTAAAGTTGCATAAGAGTTCAGTTGATTTTAAATTGGTTATCTTTTATCAGGTATCATTTTATGGATGGTAATAAGATGATTGTCAGAAAGCAGTGAAACTGAAACAGTTCATCAGTGTAGTTGACTTAGTTTTTTGGCTCTGTAACTTTATATTTTATTCTTTTACACCCTGCTTATGTCATCCTGTGATGTGTTGTTCCCCCCTAGTTTTCCTTAACACTTCAAACAAAGTGAAGATATATTTTCTTTTTGTTAGTGATTGCATTGGACATGATGGACAGATTTCCGAGTAGTGGTGTGGGGACACAAATACAGACAGCATATATGAGAGAAGCAAAAGTAAAAATGTAACACATTAAGAATATTAAGCAATGAAATTTTGCTGTAGCACAAGACAGTTTGTTCATTGAAGGTATGGAAAGAGCGACAATAATGAGTTTCAGCAGGCAACAGTGAAGCATGGATGTCACATGACTTTTTTTGTTGATGCAGCCATATTGGCAGGAAAACTTTGAGGAAAATGACCAGCGCCAGTGCTGATTTCTGTCATCTTCATAATTTATTATCACAATTAACATCGTCAATCATAGCAATTCAGGTATAGTTTATTAATTTTACAATAGACTAGACCATATGAAAATGTTCATGAAGTGAAGAGACAGCAGATCTAGCCTTGCTGGAAGATATCGCTGCCCGTGCATTCAGGAGAGAGCGTATCTTCAGCGGCTGTCAAAACCTGTTTGACGAAAGTGAAGAAAGGCTTATGAGCCGTTTCCGACTGCCAAGGCATGTTTTGCCGGAGCTGTGCAATTCCTTAGAGCCGCATCTCCATCACCCGACACACCACTCTCACCCTGGACCTACTCAGGTTAATATCTTAAGTGTAAATCATTTATTTTGTTCATGCTACAATGTGTTCCATTCTGTGGACACACTACGGAAGAGTGTACTTTTTCTGGCCTCCACCTCTGCCACAATAATCTCAGTTTCTATGACGTGAATTTTTTCCTTCTTACTTTTTGGCCATCTTTTACCTTCTCTCAGCTTCTCTGTTGACACCACTCTCTTCATGCGGTACCAAACGGATGTCCTTACACAGAGAAATAGAGGTGTGGCAGTATGCTGATTGACGCACCTGTCAATTTAGAATGGTTGTAATTTACTAACATACACGGTGGTGAGAACAAAATAGGCCAGTACGCACGTGTCATGGATCCGACAGAGTGATTTTGTACTTTTTTTTTTTGCGGAGAATAAGAATGTTTCTGTGCACATATTAGTGAATGAGGCCCAATGTTTGTGACCTGCAGTATCTGAATAAGAGGCTGGAGGGGTCCAAATGGAAACAGTCAGGCTTCACGATGCACATCCAGTTTTAGAGTTGGTCGGCCTAAAACAGCATCTCTTCGTCTCTGTTAAGCTGACATAACGGCAGCATAATTTTAAGAGCTAATCACTGTGCTTAATAGTCTCTGTTATATGCAAATCTTTTACGTCAGCACAGTTTAAATGAATGTCTAAATGCACCACAACATGCACAATATTATTTTTTTTTTATTATTTTTACTCATTATGCAAGTGCATTGTACTGTGTATATTAACATAATCACAATAACAAGTAACTGTTTAATTCTGAATTTCTTTCTCATTGTGAGTAGTTTTAGTGCTGAATGAGCAACATCCCTTTGTAATCCATGTTATAAACATCAGCCCAACTTACCTTTATGAAAAGAAATGTGATGGACATCTTGTTAAAACACTACACAAGTCAAACCCGTTTCCTGGGGGATCTCACTGCTCCGTTCTCTTAGAGGATCTTTGGGAATCCTATAAAACCATTTCCACTTTGCTTGTCCCTGACTATTCTGGCATGCTGGGGCACAACAGCCTGAGGTTTATTAGTTAGTTGCTTGCAGTTGTCACTTTCCTGCCAATATGGCGGCGTTGTGATTAACAGCGCAGGGTGACATCAGCTCTATATCATCAGGGAGGCGTATGATTAGCCCCAAATATATTCTGCAGCAGGACCACGACCCCACACATACAACCGAGGTCATTAAGGGCTATCATCAGCATAAAGAAGAACAAGAAGTCCTGGAAGTGATGACTTGGCCCCCACAGAGTCCTGGCCTCAACATCATCAAGTGTTTGTGGGATTGCATCAAGTGACAGAAGGATTTGAGTAAGCCATTGTAACAACTGGGACCATTAGGTTATTACCAGATTATTATTATCAGATTGGATGACCTCTCTTTACTGCAAATAAGGGAGGAACGAACACTCAGTATGGACCAGCGTCCAAGGAAATAGGTACCAGGCAGCAAGGATGAAACAAGACTTGGAATCGACTGTTGCAGTTGAAAGGTGAATGTAAATAAACACTTATTCTCTCTTTAGAGAAAAAACAAACGGCGTCCAGGGTGCTCAGGAAGTGTTTTTATGCTTATAATGAGGGTGCTCTTTGGAAAGGGACATAAATAGCAAAGCACTCATGAAACCAGCTGACAAAGGAAGGACAGTGGTGGTAATGGATAAGGACAAATATATTAAAGAAACCTCTGCATCTAATTATGATCATCTGCTCTTAGGTTTATGGGAATAATTCATTTATGTATCGTAACAAATACTCTGATAAGTTAAAATGGCGGGGGCGGTACTTTACGATATTTTGCTTTTTTGGACGGGTTCTCAGGAGGAACTTTTATTGTCCCATGATTTTTTAAATATAAACAATAGAAACATAAAAGTATGTATTGAATATTATTCCCAAAGCCAAATTATTATTATTATTATTATTATTGTTATTTTATTTGTTTAGTTGTAAGGGTGAGTGTGGTCAGCTTCACACCACAATATATGAAATAGATAGAATAGAAATACTGTGAAATACCAAAACGCTGTCTCAGGCTGAAACTGATGAGCTGATGAGGAGTTTGACAAGCAGGCTGTGATCTTGTCAGACAGATTTGCACAGAGATACTTACACAAACAAACAATAACAACATGTAATTCAAGTCTGTGCGATAACTGTCATCTTTTCTTTCTGTTATATTTAGTTAGGATTCTGGGGCGGTGTTTAGCTCAGTGAGTAGAGCGTCCACCCCACGTGGTGAGACTGCAGTCCTCGCTGCATGTTTCCCAGCAGAACATTGAATTGTCACAAGATGGTCGACGATATTCAATTTTATTCAGTGTGGTGGTTGATCGGTGCATGATCATTTAATTTGTCTTGTCTTCAGTAACTATATATTTTGTGTATAAATCATTAACAAGGAACACAGCACGTGAGCAGGTCTTATCTCCAGCTATAAAATACTATGAAAGTGTTCAAAGTCAGGCATAGTTATATAATAATTGATATGTTTTACAGGAAGCCATAACTTCGAGTATGATTTGATCACTTGAGTAATATTGTTTTTTTTTTTTTTAGTGCTGTGTCATAAAATGACTGATAACTGGTTGGGAGACAAATAGCCAATAGCCAAATTAATAGCGGTACCCTACCACCCTGACTGGAGTGGCTAACAATTGAAACAGTCAGTCCAGGACACCTGAACTCTCGTCCTTGAAGTCTGTTCAGCACTGAAGCTTCTTCCACTCACAGCTCTCAGTGTCTGTTTTTTTTTTACTGGAGTTTAGTGTTTCCATTTACTGAAAATGGCTCCAAACTTCACATTCTGCTCTGTCCTTTGGATAGCTGTTGCAGTCATTGGTAAGTATCATGATTTTATCAAATCCTACACATGCAAAGTCTTTAATGTTGATGATAACAATAAAGATTTATTTATTTTATGTCTGATCTCAGGAAAGTGTTTGAGTTTGATGTAGAAAGTCTGACCTTACCTCTGACCAGTTCATATCCTGCCTTTCTTTGTGAAGTCACTTTCCACTCAAAGAAGGTTTGATCTCTGGTCTAGTTAATGCTTAATGCCTTACATGCTTAAACACCAGCATGAGATTTATACGACCTTTATTAGACGAATGCAGGAACTGGTTTTAGTTCTGGGCGTTCATTAGGAGAACTGGTTTATGTGGAAGACCTTCGCTTCCTGTGTGTCCATTCTCATGGATCATTAAAGTCTAAGTCTAAAGCAACATGTAAGTCTGTCTTGAGCTCAGTGTGGTCAACACAGACAATTCATAGACATGCTGCCTCGTAGCCAAATATCACGATAAAAAAACAAATATACAAGGTCAATCTTTAAATCTGAAGCTGTTACAACAATTAATGTATGAAAACCACTCTGAAGAGATGGACTTGATTTTCTCACTTCCTTTTTTCTATGTCTAGGTAAGAGCTGGCTACAGCCTGTAAACCCATAAAATCATTCTGCTTTATCATAAAACTGTACATAAATTGTCGTATCATTTGATCAGTTGTAGTTTTTTTTTTTTTTTAACAATTTTGATAGAAATTAAGCTAACTTAGATTTATTTTTCCTTATTGGATCATCTTGAAAATCATCAGAAACGTTTAAACGATTTGAGTTCATAGATGTAGTTGTTTTTCCCCGGAGTTGAGATTATTGGTGTCATAAAGTCATCTGAGGTTTAACTCTTTCACTACAGTATATTGTTCTACCTTTTTGTTACAACAATCAGAACAACCAAACTCCAACACTGGTTCTGGAACACCTTATTTATAGGCCTATATATTGTTCTAATGTTTCTTTCTCTTTATAAACTTAATTTTGTTTTTCTTTGGTGAAAGAATTTTCTTTAGGATTAATGAAGTTTTATCTTCTCTTAGCTGCACATACAGTTGTGTTAACTGAGGCAGCAACATTGATTCCAACAACATCTCCAGCTACTACAGCAGTTCCAGGTACTCTCCCAACAATATCATCCAGGTCACAGCCTCTTCAACAATAACACCAGTTTTCTCATGATGCTTCTTTTCTTTTCCAGATCCCTGTTCTTCAAACCCTTGTGGCAAAGGAAGCACGTGTGAGGCTCGAGCTTATAATGAATTTTTATGCTTGTGTCTGGCTGGTGATATGTACAACTACAAAACACAACGTTGTGAGACTGGTAAGAATTTGTTTGATAACACCACTATGAGGTTGGTTCTATATGAGGAAATGATATAACTAAGTAATAGTGTAATACCACTGTGTAGGGCAGTAATGTATCTTTGGGATGTAGGAAGACTATTAGTATAACATGGTGTTGATAAAAGCACTTATTTTTAATTCCCTCATTTTCTTTTAAGTCTCAGCTTTTGGAAAAGAAACTTTTCTTTTCTTACTGAATTCCTGAAGCTCTTAATGGCAGGTTTTAGTTCAGCTACACATCCTCCTGTTTCCAGAGGAAATGCTAAGCTAATTTTAATATGTTTCTTTTCTGTTTTTTTATTTCTAAATGTCATGTAAATAATGTCACAGTCTCTGTTTTTTCATGTTAAATGTGTCTGATAGTTTCTAATGCTTAAGTAAATGCATGTAAAGGTGAACAGCGGAGTCACAGAATTAAACAGTAAACATGAAACAACTCTCTTCAAAATAAAAAAAAATCTACGTGTCTTCCTGTGTTGTTTTCTTGTTTTAGCCAAAGTTTTCCCTGGACACTTAAACCTGCCTGTGTTTGGTTATGGAAACAGTACGTCAGACAAGACATCCATAGTGTTCACAGAGACTGCATACTTTATTACCCAAGAGGTGAAAAATACATTTTCTCTGTCTTTTAGTTATACTGACACTTTGGTATCAGATCATATGTCTGTGTTATCAGATGATGACATAAACAAAATGACACATTTCTTTCTTCTAAAACACAGCTGGACAAGAGTTTGGGATCTGATCCTACTTACGTTCGATCTATAGTGCTGGAACTGAGGTAAGTTTGGGGTATAGAATTAACCATCCATCTATCTTGAACCAGTTCACTCAGATCCTCCTGCACATAATAATTACCATCATTAAGAGTGATTTCTGTCCCTACAGGCCAGCTGGAAACAGGCTACTAAGGGCTCCGACTGGTACTGATGCGACTGTAGATATCATCTACTCACCAGAATCCAAAATCACAGCAGCAGATGTTGTAGCAGAGGTGAAGAAGGTCACTAATTGCACCAACTGTTCACTGGGAGGTGGAATTTTTGATGGTGAGTTATTTACCTGGATTTAATCCAATTGTTAACTACTGCAGTGGCATCTATCTATCTATCTATCTATCTATCTATCTATCTATCTATCTATCTATCTATCTATCTATCTATCTATCTATCTATCTATCTATCTATCTATCTATCTATCTATCTATCTATCTATCACACAGCCATTGCAGTAACCGTTTTTTCTAACTGGACTGGAATTCGTTTCAGACATGCACTGTGAGTGCAGAGTGCATGTTCTATTAGGCCATGGAAAGCATGTGGTCTGTAAGATCAATGTTAATGTTTTATTAGTTTTGATAAGTTCTTCAGTTGGGTGTTCACTGCAAGACTTTTATGCTGTTATTGTCACATCTGTCTTTGCACATGTCTAACACAAGATTAACTCAGTCAGTCAGTAACATCATCTCAGTGACAGACTGCTATAACTCAGTTCATTTCATGGCTTCTTGATTAGTCAGTTGTTGAAAGAGTCTTATCACCCCACCTCATTCCAAACCCTACCCCCCATTCCACCCGCCTTAAAACTATAGAGGAAAACCTGTGTGAGAGCAAAGCATGTGATGCACTCACCACAAGATGCTCTCCAGGAGATGGAACTTTCACCTGCACCTGTAGGAACGAGTACATTCCGACTGACTTCAGCACCAGAGTGTGTGTTGGTGAGAAGATTTATTTTCAGATTTTGAAATGTCTGAAGACTGTTAATATTTCTTAGACCAAAGAACAAACTGACTTTTAAACATTTTATATTTTTGCAGCTTGTCCCCCTGGACAAAAAGCAGTGGATTCTAAGTGTGTCAGGTAAGTGTGTGTGTGTGTGTGTGTGTGTGTGTGTGTGTGTGTGTGTGTGTGTGTGTGTCTGTCTGTCTGTCATGATAAAGTCATTTTCTTTGTCTTTCAGGTGTCCATTTGGTTATTCTGGTTTTAACTGTAATGAAAGTGAGTATGCAGCACCTGATTAACAATGAATGAGAGAAACAGCACAATTACATAACAACAATCTGTCACCAACATTTACATCTGATCTGATTAGTACTTCCTTAGAGGATCTGTCTACTATGTCACCAATGATGTTTCCATTTTGTTCTTTTAGGTACTATGATGATTCTGGTGATTGTCGGCTCTGTGCTCGGTGGACTGCTGCTCATTGCCCTCATCCTCCTGATAGCAGTGTACGTCTCGTGAGATTCTCACTTATTCATTCACCCACTTACAAACATTCAGTTATTCATTTTTGTATACTCGACACAAATGCATTTTTGGAAATCCTGTCAGTTTGTCGACTGCTGTTTCTGCTTTAAGCGTCATGTTGACTAGTCACTGATCACATGACAATAACAACATGGACATCTCCTAGAAGACAGATGAGGAGTCCAGTGGGTTGTTGGTTCATCAAGTGTGGAGGAAATACTTCCCTAAAGATGAAGCCCATAATACTGTGACATGTCAGTCCTGAACTAAAGTACTCTCTTTTTTAAAGTTTTAATATGTTTAATGATTTGGATTTTTTCCGAGCAGGTTTCAGCCAGTTGCAGAGTAGAACTGCATAGACACGTACTTACACAGAACTTTCAATATTTATTGCACCTCAGACCACAACTGGTAGACATATACCGCTTTCACACCGAAACTCCCGGGTTGGCCCGTGTCGATTCGCCTTTGGGGCTTTCACATCGGCAAAAGTCCCGGGTCGGACCTCCTTCTGTGAGAGCTGCAGCCTGTTTTTTCCTCCCTCATACGTCATCGCGTAGATTTGCAGATAACGTTGCTGTTTGTTAATGACCTGAAGAATGGGCCCGTCAAATCCCCGCTGTTTCTAAAGGCTGCTGATATTAGAATAAATCACTGTGTCCTGCACAGAGCCCGATATCTGCCGCCAAATCCCCCTTTTCTCGGATGCAGTAGGAGTGTGGGAGATCACTATACAAGCTGGATATAAACACAGTCACCATTCACTTATGCCCTTCCATTAACGATCATGTAACAACACATTTGATTTGTTTGATTGAAAAAATTATCAACAACCTCTGTCTTTCAGAGATCAGTCTTTATGGGAGTAGATCAAAACTTGTTTTTGAGCTGAAGCTTCTACACTGATCCAGTCTGTCAGGCCTCTAGTCAGAATGTAACAGGCAGATTTATCAGCGTCAGAGAGAAAAACCTGGGTCGACCGGTGACGGCTCGCAACTTTTCCTCCACATTCAGCATAGCTGCCGCTCACCTCTGCTAGTTGAATGTGGATGTTAAGTTGTTGTGTGCGTGTGTGGTTTGTGTGTAAACTGAACAGTGTCTCTGAGTGGCTTATCATGAAAGCGTAGCCAATCATCATCACCTATGCGGTTGTTTCACCCCTCCCTCCTCTCCTCTCCAAAAAACAAAACAAAACCACAACAAAAAAACAAAACATGAACGGATGATAACAGACAGCTTTTGTTTGTGACGAGCCCCATTTAATTTTCAGTAACAGAAACAGCGTTACAACAATGGAAATAGTAATTAGTTAGATTACCCCGTAACTGAAAAAAGTAACGCCGTTTAATTTAACACGGTTATTCCCATCACTGCTGTTCTCAGAATCTGTACCCAGGTCAAGAATATAGATTTCATTGCTTTCTGCTGTGTTTTTATTAGTAACATCATCAGAGACTAGTCAATAAGTCGACTTACTCGTCATACAACAACTGGTACAGACACAATAACAGTAGAACCCTGTATAAACCTTACTTTAATCTCCCTAGGGCATCAAAGAAAAGTTCTAAGAAGAACAAACAGGCAGTCACCGGTTCTCCATACATCAGCCAGTCTCCTGCTAAGGCACCACCGGCCAACGGTCAGGTGCCTTCATATAACAGGCCCAACCTGGTGTTTCCCAGCCAAAGCCAGCAAAACCTGGTACCTATGGACAAGAACTCGGTGAGTATGCCGCTAATTCTAACCCTTGCTGTGTGTTTTGTTAGTGTTTTCCTGACCCAGAAACGATTTTTTCTTTTCCATGACAGAGCTTAAATGACCAGGAATATGAATACATACCATATGCCCAGAGCCAACTCCAGAATAACCCGTATGGTCGGAGCCAAGGCCACACCAACCATTACTACAATTAAGATGATGGAAGACAGGTTAGTTGATGCAGAATCACAGAAGTTGACATTTACAATGAACCAATACCTACTAAATTTTGTTGCTGTGATTTTTCTGTCTCTATTTACTCCACAAATACCATGCGTTTATAGTAAGAGCTGTATAACAGTTGTGTATATCTGCAGTGTAGCCTTTCACCACTCTGACTTGTACATATTTTGAATTATATTCTGATCCATTTCAAGTTGTCATAAATCAATCCTGTCTGTCACTGACTACATAAAATGAAGTTTGCCATATGTTTTTTCCGTCAGTAAATCAATATATTATTTATTTAAGTTGTTTATTCAGACAGAAACTCTGAAAGGAGGAGCTGTTTAATGTTTTTGTTGTTATTTAGTTTTCCTGTCTATGTATAGATTTTTTTGGATATAAAATGTTCTGGTGCATGAAAATCTCTGTTTAATGTGTGTTTAACGCAGGCTTTGTAAATGAGACGAGGTTGTTCAGATGGAATTTAAAATCAACTATTCTTCTTAAATGTTTACTACACTGAAATGTTTGGTATTTTTTCAAATAACTGGGATTATAACAATGCCAGTTTTGTGTTGTGTTAGTTTTCCATTATAATAGTGTTTTGTTCATTTTGACTTGAATGAAACATTGTCTTGCATGAGACTATGTTTTGAAATAAAGGACTTTACACTATTTGTGATTTTTGATGGATTCTTTCACAGACGAAAATTATAACTGAGCCTTCAGATCAGGATGATC
The DNA here is from genome assembly GCF_022458985.1 of Mugil cephalus. Classification (NCBI taxonomy): domain Eukaryota; kingdom Metazoa; phylum Chordata; class Actinopteri; order Mugiliformes; family Mugilidae; genus Mugil; species Mugil cephalus. Next base: position 3,199,889 of record NC_061785.1, on the reverse strand, counting down.
AAGTGTGTTGCACACTTGGACATACAAATGGACTTCCAGGTGTGCATTCGTTTTTAAAAGTTTCTTTACTTCCCTTTCCGCACCTGCGAATATACAGACACAGGCACATCAGTGTAATGCAACGGCAAACGACTGATGGTTCAGGTACGCTACACAGGAAGCAAGTGCACTCCCATACCCCACCCAAAAGGACCCCAGAGCTGCCCAGTGTGCCTGCCTGAGCTTTACTCTACACTAAAATACCATAAGTGTCATAATAATTCAGAAATCACAAAACAAAACACATGAAAATGGGGGATGTTCAGTGTCCAATAATGTTTCACATTAGCGCATGGGTCTCACACTAGTCCAGATAGCTTGCTCTCTCAGAAAGTCAGAAAGTTAAGAAGAAATTGAAGCAGGAAGTCCTTACATATGAAAGGGCTCTGAAGAGGTTCATCAATCAAAATGCAACTCCTACATTACTTTGTAAGTAACCAAAAGTAGTACATCAGGTAAATCTATGGTACCCCATTCAACTGCTTATTAATGCAATCAGCCAAACACGTGGCTGCCACTCAACATGGTTAATCAACGATGGCAGGTCCAACCCCGTTGTTGCTTAACCAGCTTTCAGCTTCAACTGTGACGCCTGAAGAGACACCAGTAAAGAGGGGGATAAGTTGGTTCAAGCTACTGCACCTGTGGAAGGATTTCGGCTTCATGGATTCTACCATGATCTGCCCTAGTATCCAGCAGGCTTCTCCCAGACCCACAACAATGGTCAGGACCCCAATTGCTTCGGATGGCTGAGGGGCCTGCTCCAAAGGCAGACATCTTTCCTTTCAGTGTCTCTGTATTCTGTGCTGGTAACGACATGTCTAAATTCCAGCATTGACATTTGACTACTGCCCAGAGATGCCCACACGTTCTGTATTAAAAAAAAAAAATAATAATAAATTGCAGGACTTTCTTTCTGTGTTATGCTCTCTACTCTATTATTTTATTCCATTGCAGCAATTCATAGACTCTCCCCTTCCGCTATCTGTCAAATTTTCCATGCAAAAAAATCTAAGAGTACGCTGTGGCTCTGCTCTCAGGTGTGTCTGAAACATTCTCATAGTATTTATCTCTGGTAATATACATCCCAACCCCAACCCCTATTGTTAATCACGCTGTCCCTTATCTGTCAGTGATTCAGTGATCTCTGTGATGACAAGTCTACAGATTTCTTACATATTAACATCCGCAGCCTGTTGCTCTCTGTTATAGACCACCCTCTGCCCTAATCTGCTCTCTAACTACACTTAGATGTTAGTTTATTCTCAGAATCATATTTACTTTATTGATCCCAATGGCAAATTACTTTTCGTTACAGCAGCAGCTCCTACCCAAAGTGTACCAGTGTTAAGAAGAAAGGGCGATGAAGGCCAGTGTTTTTCGACCACTGTGCCATGGCACATTAGTGTCACTAGATGGCAGCAGGTAGTGAACTGCATTGTACGTTGAGACAAGAGTGACAGTGACAGTGACAGCTTTGTGGCTAGCAGGACTGCGATGACAGTGATGGAAAAGTTTTTGAAAAGGAAATATGGTAACTCTGAACTGGGCCACAAAATGGACCCAGATATAGGCCATAATATGAGTGGAGGTCAAAAGAAGGCAAAGACAGTGAGCTTGAGGCAATACAGCGAGAGTTACCTTTGATGTAGGCTTACTTTCACTGTAAAGACCGACATTTTGTACATGCAACTCTTCATATTTCTCAGTGTGGAACAGTGAAATCTTTCCCAAATATTATTGCTTCTGTCAGAATAAGCACTATATTTCTGTATTCCTGCCAACACAATGCTTTTGGACAGAATTACATTTTGAGGTAGTTTTCTACCACCTCTTTAGTTTTAAGACCACATTGTTGAGGCATTTCATGTTCAAGGTGTATTTTTGAAGTGGACATGTTCAGTGCACTTTTTATTTGAAAGAAGGAATATAAAGGATAATAAAATACTTTTTGTGTTTTTATTTGATTCCTATGCAAGACACTTTGATAAGAATGACTATATTGTTAAAGGAGCGGGACAAGTGAATTACATTGTGCAAATATTTAGTCTGCTTACCATGTTGCAGTCTGCTGTTCAGGTTAGACTCACGATAAATCCTTGAGTCATGAACAGACCCAGGCCACTTCGCCTCCACATTTGAAATGATGCATGCGGTGTCACATATGATCTTGACAGTGCAGAGAATGACAGATGTTGGAACTATGATGCAGTCTTTAACATTTTGAAACAGTAGTCAATCTAGATGCACATGCACATTTATGCTGTGAATGGACTTCCTATTCACATAATTAGCTACGTTGTGTGAGGGAGCCCTGATGGGGATGTGTGTGCCATCTATGCAGCCAATCACACTGGGAAATCCTAAAAGAAATGTAAATCACTAATCCCAGTCTGAGGTTGCAGCACAATGTCATTAAAAGAATATAATTTAAAATTTAACAGATCCCTACGTCATTCACCTAGAATCCAGTGGAACTGCTCCTAGATGACTCTGACAGGTTTATGTCCAGGGAAAATGACAAATATTTCGGGGCGAGGCACTCTTTTCTGATCGCCGTGCATACAGTTAACTTGCTCAAGTGCTCTGCATCTCCGACATTGTATAAAAAACTTCCATTTGCAAAGAAACGCAGTGCAACACACAATATCTGCTGTGATGTGAGAGCATGACTGCGGTTGTTAATGTTGCAAATGTACGGACAGATCAGGTTGTGTATGTAAATGATGGACTGTGACGTGAAACAGTACCGCTCAAAAAGGTAAATGTCTGGAAATGCTAAAACATCTATGCGTGGTCTGATAACCATCTCCCGACGAATATTTAATTCTAATTACTATTCTAGTAATGCTGCACCTTCATCGACGGGATCGTTGTCAAAAGGACATGCCACATTTGTTAAAATGGCCTTCTGATATAGCTACTGACTCTGATTGTTTTTTTGAAATCAAATGACATGTGTGGCTGAAAGAGGGCGGAGACAGAGAGAAACTCGAAGGTTAATTGAGAAAAACCTGGTCCTGACCAGGTTAGGTTCATAGAGTCTGTTACTACGGTAACTGACCGAGAGCTTAAGTTGCCTCTCTATGTGAAACCCGCTTTCTCTGGTTTGAGTTACCTCCCTTTGTGAAACAGAAAACACAGAGCTTCCTTCATTTCAGTGTTAATAAACTCAGAGTTTTCACTAAACCTGCTTTGTGAAACGGACCTCTGGCCTCCAGATTCACGAGATCCCAACCCACGAGCTGAATTTTACAAAGAAAGGAAGAGGAGCTTGAGATTCCGATGTTCATCAAGAAGTGGTAGGACAAACATTTGCCCCACATCAAGGAGTTAAACAGAGTAAGGGGACAGTAGGAGTTGGGTTTTTATTTGTTTGTTTGTTTGTTTTTGTACATGTTTTATAGGCTTGGTATCTGAATTGGGTTAAAACAAATGGTGAGAAAATTAAAGGGATCGCCTGTTGTATCGAGGCACTATAAAATGGGATTTACAAAACTGAAACTAGACAAGACTCTAAATTGACCATATGTGTGAGTGCGAATGGTTGTCTGTCTCTGTGTTAGCGCTGCAATAGGCTGGCGACCTCTCCCGAGTGTACCTTGCCTCTCGCCCTAATCCTCACTGGGAATCCTCATGGGACAAAAACAGTTCCCTCTGAGAACTTATCCAAAAAACAAAATATCATCAAAGTACCGCCCCCACCTTTTTATCCTATCTACAGCGACAAAGAGACACTGTTTTAGGCCAACCAACCCCAAAACTGGATGTGCGTCATGAAGCCTGATTGTTTCCATTTGTACCCCTCCTGCCTCTAATTTGGATACTGCAGGTCAGGAACATTGTCTCTGCCAGCTGTTTTAAATTCTCAAAAAAAAAAGCACATGGCCTCATCAACCAGCCCAGTCTTCATGGTCTGGAGTCTGTGTATCAGACCTGTGGAGCTCCATAAACTACATCTGTCCCAGTCATCATGGCCTCCTCCAGTTGTCCACTCCTACCTAGATGAACAATTCACCAACCTGCCCAAGATTCCTGTTATACTCACAAACTGTCTCATAGATCATCAGCTATGTGTTATATTACTAGACCCTACATGTTTCCTTCCGCTTGATGTATGTATCTATGACAGAAGTTTGTTTATCTTGTTTCCCCTGTTCTTCTTTCTCTCTATCTTCTCTGTTTCTACCCTGCTGGCCTTCGGCAGATGGGTTCCTCCATATGAGCTGGGTTCTGCTCAAGGTTTCTTCCTGTTAAAAGGGAGTTTTTCCTGCCACCGTTGCCCTCAGACTGATCTGGAGGTTGCAGGCTGGTTTTTGTGAAGCGTCTTGAGACGATTTGTATCGTTATTGGCGCTATATAAATAAAACTGAATTGAACTGAATTGAATAAGCGTCTGTGATATGCAACCTGTTGAGTTTTGACTTACACTAGTCATTTTGTATCTGTTTCAAATGCAATTAACTCTGACGGTCTGAAATCAGCCCTGGCACTGGTCATTTTCCTCAGTTTTCCTGCCAATATGGCTTCATCAACAAAAAAGTCATGTGACATCCATGCTTCACTGTTGCCTGCTGAAACTCATTATTGTAGCTCTCTTCAGTGAACAAACTGCCTTGTGTTACAGGACAGTTTCATTGCTTAATATTCTGTAATGGAGAAAATTACATTTTTACTTTTGCTTCTCTCATATATGCTGTCTGTATTTGTGTCCCCACACCACAACTCGGAAATCTGTCTATTATGTCCAATGCAATCACTAACAAAAAGAAAATATATCTTCACTTTGTTTGAAGTGTTAAGGAAAACTAGGGGTGGAACATGTCACAGGATGACATAAGCAGGGTGTAAAAGAATAAAATATAAAGTCAAAGAGCTGAACAACAGAGTCAACTACACTGATGAACTGGCCAATAGGGAATATCAGTGTTTCAGTTTTACTGCTTTCTGACAATCATCTTATTACCATCCATAAAATGATACCTGATAAAAGATAACCAATTTAAAATCAACTGAACTCTTATGCAACTTTACCGTCTTGCCTGTCAGTGGACATAAAACAGAATGACCAGCATGACCTTAAGATAAAAACTCATAGCTGTAGTTGAGGGTTTTGTGTCGTTAAGAAATGAAAGCAGAAAGAAAAAAAAGTGGATTAAATAGAAGATAAAATGCTAAGAATAATATTAATACTGAAAATTAGGATAAATACATGAAATCCCCAACCCTCCTTGAACCGTCACCTTATCGTGGTGGAGGAGTTTGAGTCCCTAATGACCCTAGGAGCTATGCTGTCCAGGGCATTTTGCCCCTTGTAGGGCCTCCCGCGGCAGATTGTTCCTACGCGAAGGGTCAGACAAAGGATGGTTCCAAAGACCCTGAATGATAACACAAATGAGAGCCAGCGTACCCGGCCCAGAGGGCTACCTGGGCCTGGTGGTCGGGCCTTTGTCCATGGGGCCCGGCCCGGCGGTCTGATCCTCGGTTATGGAAACTGGCTTTATTTATTATACTTATTTACTACTATACTTATACTTATTATACTCTGTAGTCTATTAATACACTCTAATGTATCCACTATACATTACAGGAGAGTTTGATGGCCTTCTGCTGGGTGACAGGGGTTACCCATGCCAAAGCAGGCTGCTGACCCCTTACCCTGACCCTGAACCAGGCCCCCAACAGAACTTCAACCGGTCTCACTGCCAAGACAAGAGCCTGGGTGCAGATGACCACAGGCCTGTTGAAAGCCTGTTTCCAGTGCCTGCGTCACCTCAGGGTGACCCCTGAGAGGGCCTGTGATATAATTGTGGCATGTGTTGTTCTTAATAATATCGCCACTATTAGAGGAGAGCAACACGCCGCCCTACAAACTGAAGACACTGATGATGACCCCATCCACCTGCCAGCTATCCAGGACGACAGAGCAGTCAGAGACACCATGTGCAATAATCACTTTAGAGTTTAAGTCACCATCATCACCACCACCACCGCAGCAGTCAAATAAAGATATAATACACATTTCATTTGGTTTTCTTTATTCCCTACAAACACAAGAGCTAGTTCAGTTAATGTTCCAGTAGTTAACATAATTCACCTGTGACCATGCACTCACCTCTAACTTGTGTTCCACTATTTCAATTTCCAGATCTGTCTTCCTAATCTGGGGGTCCAAGTAGAGCATTTCTTTATCAGTTTTTTTATTTTTTATTTTTATTTTTCAGCCGGTGAATGCAATAAATCTCTTTTACTGCTGGAAATACATAAGGAGGACATTAAATTATACAGATGAATTCCACAGAATGAATCTCTGGTGTTTACTGAACATCCATCTAACTGTGTCAGTCTGTGCAGTGGAAGTTGAGGGACCCTCCTGCTGCTGACCAGCCATGCTCTTTTAAAAAGGATGAGAATGTTAATACTTCAGTGTAGGCTAAATCTCACTGTATATTCCACCAGAATGTTAAGAAATGTGAATGTGAAGAGAACTATCAGTAACATATGAAGATATTATCTCTGTAGGCCTTTCTGGGTCCCCCTCTGTAAAGGCAGCAGACACCGTTTTCTCATCCTCTTCATCCTAGATGAGTGACATGTTTCAGTATAGTACTTAAACTGCCATTCGGTAAAATCTTTGGAGTATTGCCGACTGGTCTGAGGTCTGTTGTGGCGGGAGGGGGCTCCACCAGGCAGATAGCACCATTAGAATCAGAAAAAAAAGACATAAAATACAAATAAATATTTGTCTGAATGGGCGTAAAAAATATATGTATAGGCCTTTTATATTTTATAAAGGCACTTGTGTCTTGGGGGATGGATTCAGTAGATGAGCTTCCTCCAGGGATTCCCTCAGCCACTGGCCTTCCAATATTCTGGCTCAGGGCTCCTCTGCCTCCATTAGAGGTGGAGGTGCTGGGCCACCACCTGTTTTACAGACATCTGCCTTCTTTCTGTTGGCTGAGTAGAAGTCTGTGTTAGTTTAAACAGGCTGAATGATTTAACAAAACATAATATGGATGAGAAGACATTTATGTGTGTGAAAAACAGCATTATATTGGCAATAAAACAACTGCACAATCCAATAGCCACTTAATATTTACTTTACAGTGTAAAACATGATCAAAATGAGGTCCCTCCATGCCGAGGTCTGAGCTGTTTGAACAACGCCCAGAACTAAACTGCTGCCAAGTGCGCTTCTGCCCCGGGGGATTGCACCTATGAAATAAATGGATAGGCTGCCATTCAAGCAGTTTTCCCTGACGCCGGCTACCTCTCTTTTGCAGCTGCAGCAGTGTTGCACTTGTTTCGAAAAACGTGTTTTGTGAAATGGACCCCAGGTCAACACCTTGCTTGTTTGTTTTCAGTTGTGTGTGTGTGTGTACCTATGTCAGGCTGCATCCTGCTGCCATCAAGGAGTCTCACTGCTATGGGGTCAGGGTGCCTGGTCAGATCTAGGTGGGTGCTAAATGAAATTCAATGAATCCAGTGTTTCCTAGCAGAACATTGAATTGTCACAAGATGGTCGATGATATTTAGTTTTATTTAGTGTGGTGGTTGATCGGTGCATGATGATTTAATTTGTCTTGTCTTCAACAAATCATGAGCAAAGAACACGGCACGTGAGCAGGTCTTATCTCCAGCTATAAAATACAGTGAAACTGTTGTGTCAGGCATAGTTATAAAATGACTGGTGCTTTACAGGAAGCCATAACTCTGAGTGTGATTAAGCAACAAGCAATGCTAACTACTGAAAGCTATGTGAAATATAACTCATCTTAAGCTTAGTTATAGGAAACTTAATCAATTACTCACTTACTTGAGTTTTACATCATCAGATTGAGGACATGTGTGCAAAGTGAGGACATTTTGGCCAGACCTCACTTTTTTGACCTCACTTCAAGGTTGTTTTGAAGGTTAAAACTCAGTTTTAGGGTAAAGGTTAAAATTATGTTAGGGTTGGGTTAGGGTTAGGCATTTAGTTGAAATGGTTAGGGTTAGGGTTAGGGAATGCATTATGCCAATGAGTGTCCTCACAAGAGCCATACAAACGTGTGCGTGTGTTCTTCATGTTTTATTTTTAGTTGTTTCTACAGCATTTCTGTGTGTGTGTCTGTGTGATCGAGGTGGGTGCTACATGTCTCATCCACTGAAATGAATTTCATTGAATTCAGTGTTTACCAGTAGGACATTGAATTGTCACAAGATGGTCGTTGATATACAGTTTTATTCAGTGTTGTGGTTGATCGGTGCATGATCATTTAATTTGTCTTGTCTTCAGTAACTATATATTTTGTGTATAAATCATTAACAAGGAACACAGCATGTGAGCAGGTCTTATCTCCAGCTATAAAATACTATGAAAGTGTTCAAAGTCAGGCATAGTTATATAATAATTGATATGTTTTACAGGAAGCCATAACTTTGAGTATGATTTGATCACTTGAGTAATATTGTTTTTTTTTTTTAGTGCTGTGTCATAAAATGACTGATAACTGGTTGGGAGACCAATAGCCAATAGCCAAATTAATAGCAGTACCCTACCACCCTGACTGGAGTGGCTAACAATTAAAACAGTCAGTCCAGGACACCTGAACTCTCGTCCTTGAAGTCTGTTCAGCACTGAAGCTTCTTCCACTCACAGCTCTCAGTGTCTGTTTTTCTTTTACTGGAGTTTAGTGCTTCCATTTACTGCAAATGGCTCCAAACTTCAAATTCTGCTCTGTCCTTTGGATAGTTGTTGCAGTCATTGGTAAGTATCATGATTTTATCAAATCCTACACATGCAAAGTCTTTAATGTTGATGATAACAATAAAGATTTATTTATTTTATGTCTGATCTCAGGAAAGTGTTTGAGTTTGATGTAGAAAGTCTGACCTTACCTCTGACCAGTTCATATCCTACCTTTCTTTGGGAAGTCACTTTCCACTGAAAGAAGGTTTGGTCTCTGGTCTGGCTAATGCTTTACATGCTTAATTTTTTTCAAAATGGTTAAAAATGACTACAACAGATCAAATGATATGACAATTTATTTACAGTTTTGTGATAAAACAGAATGATTGTATGGGTTTATAGGCTGTAGCCAGCTCTTATCTAAACAGAAGTAAAGGAAGTGAGAAATCAAGTCCATCTCTTCAGGGTGGTTTTCATTTAATTATTGTAGCAGCTTCAGATTTAAAGATTGACCAACTGTTATTTTATGTTGTTGTTGTTTTTTATCATGATACTGAGCTAGGAGGCAGCGTATGAACATATCTATGTTGTCCACACTGAGGTCGAGACAGTGAATTCTTAGACCTGACACATATTAAGAATGATACGATCAGGGAAGTAAAGGAAACTTGGACTTAGGGTTAGGAAACATACTTTACACAGAAGATCTAAAATATCTAAATGAAGAAAGGTGAAGGCCATTTGGCGTAATTTCATGTTGCTTTAGACTTAGACTTTATTGATCCACGAAGATGGACGCACAAGAAGTGAAGGTCTTCTACATGAACCAGTTCTCCTAATGAATGCCCTAAACTAAAAACTGTTCCTGCATCTGTCTAATAAAGGTCGTATAAATCTGCTGGTTTTTAACTCGGTTTTGCTTCCCCTTATTGGATCATCTTGAAAATCCTCAGAAATAATTTGTGTTCATAGATGCAGTTGTTTTTCCCAGGAGTTGAGATTATTGGTGTCATAAAGTCATCTGAGGTCTAGCTCTTTCACTCCAGTATATTGTTCTGCTTTGACCAACCTCAGCCCCTTTTGTTACAACAATCAAAAAGAACCAAACTCTAGCACTGATTCTTGAACACCTTATTTATAGGCCTATATGTTTTTCTAACACTTCTTTCTCTCTATAAACTTAATTTTGTTTTTCTTTGGTGAAAGAATTTCCTTCAGGATTAATGTTTTATCTTCTCTTAGCTGCACATACAGTTGTGTTAACAGAGGCAGCAACATTGATTCCAACAACAACAACAACTACAACTACTACAGCAGCTCCAGGTACTACTACAGCAGTTCCAGGTACTCTCCCAACAACATCATCCAGGTCACAGCTTCTTCAACAACAACACCAGTTTTCTCATGATGCTTCTTTTCTTTTCCAGATCCCTGTTCTTCAAACCCTTGTGGCAAAGGAAGCACGTGTGAGGCTCGAGCTTATAATGAATTTTTATGCTTGTGTCCGGCTGGTGATATGTACAACTACAAAACCCAACGTTGTGAGACTGGTAAGAATTTGTCGTTAATACCACTATGAGGTTGGTTCTATATGAGGAAATGATATAACTAAGTAATAGTGTAATACCACTGTGTAGGGCAGTAATGTATCTTTGGGATGTAGGAAGACTATTAGTATAACATGGTGTTGATAAAAGCACTTATTTTTAATTCCCTCATTTTCTTTTAAGTCTCAGCTTTTGGAAAAGAAACTTTTCTTTTCTTACTGAATTCCTGAAGCTCTTAATGGCAGGTTTTAGTTCAGCTACACATCCTCCTGTTTCCAGAGGAAATGCTAAGCTAATTTTAATATGTTTCTTTTCTGTTTTTTTATTTATTAAATGTCATGTAAATAATGTAACAGTCTCTGTTTTTTCATGTTAAATGTGTCTGATAGTTTCTAATGCTTAAGTAAATGCATGTAAAGGTGAACAGCGGAGTCACAGAATTAAACAGTAAACATGAAACAACTCTCTTCAAAATAAAAAAAATCTACGTGTCTTCCTGTGTTGTTTTCTTGTTTTAGCCAAAGTTTTCCCTGGACACTTAAACTGCCTGTGTTTGGTTATGAAACAGTACGTCAGACAAGACATCCATAGTGTTCACAGAGACTGCATACTTTATTACCCAAGAGGTGAAAAATACATTTTTCTCTGTCTTTTAGTTATACTGACACTTTGGTATCAGATCATATGTCTGTGTTATCAGATGATGACATAAACAAAATGACACATTTCTTTCTTCTAAAACACAGCTGGACAAGAGTTTGGGATCTGATCCTACTTACATTCGATCTATAGTGCTGGAACTGAGGTAAGTTTGGAGTATAGAATTAACCATCCATCTATCTTGAACCAGTTCACTCAGATCCTCCTGCACTTAATAATTACCATCATTAAGAGTGATTTCTGTCCCTACAGGCCAGCTGGAAACAGTCAATCTGGGGTCAATGCATCTGTAGAGATCATATACTCACCAGAATCCAACATCACAACATCACATGTTGTAGCAGAGGTGAAGAAGGCCACTGAATGCACCAGCTGTCCACTGGCAGGTGGAACTTTTACTGGTGAGTTAATTAATACTCAAGACTGAGTTGTCCCACGCACACAGTGACTGTCGAGTATTGCAGGAAGGCAAAGATTGTTTGAACAAGTTCACAATGTTAGAATGAGTTTCACTTAAATAATTAATAATTATAGAGGAAGACCTGTGTGAGAGGAACGCATGTGATGTAAACAGCACGAGATGCTCTTCAAAAGATGGAACTTTCAACTGCACCTGTCTGGACGGCTACGTTTCAAATGACCCCAGTACCAGAATCTGTCATATGGGTGAGAAGATTTATTTTTAGATTTTTAAATGTCTGAAGAGTGTTAATATTTATTTGACCAAAAATTCCCCCCATACCTCTTTGTGCAAAAAAAACACATTGCAGCTCCTGCTCCTACAACTACAACTACAACTACAAGAGCTCCAGCAGTTCCAGGTACTCTCCCAACAACATCATCCAGGTCACAGCTTCTTCAACAACAACACCAGTTTTCTCATTAAGCTTCTTTTCTTTTCCAGATCCCTGTTCTTCAAACCCTTGTGGCAAAGGAAGCACGTGTGAGGCTCGAGCCAATAAGGGCTTTGTATGTTTTTGTCTGGCTGGTGATAAGTACAACTACAATACCAGCCGTTGTGAGACTGGTAAGAATTTGTTTGTTAATACCACTACGAGATCTGTACTGCACGAGGAAGTGACATAAATAAGTTATAGTGTAATACCACTGTGTAGGGCAGTAATGTATCTTTGGGATGTAGGAAGACTATTAGTATAACTTGGTGTTGATAAAGGCACTTTTGGGAAAGATATTATTATTATCATTCTATATTTCCTGAAGCTCTTAATGACAGGTATTTAGTGAAGCTACATGTTTTTATTTTATATTACATGTGGCTGAGTTTCTAAAACTTCAATAAATGTATGTAAAGATAAACGGAGGAGTCACAAAATTAAACATGAAAAGAGCACACCTAGACTTGCACCTGAGGTGAACAGCATGGCAGACACTATGTGTGCTGCATTTAAACCAACCTTTAAATCAACTGCATCCTTCAAACAGACTTTTATTCCACCTGAAAATCATATCTATCAGACTGCTAGTGTGTGCATATAAATAATGCTTTATCATGCTATATGGAGTGCCACAAGGGTCTATCTTAGGTCCGCTCCTCTTGACTTTGTACAAAAATATATCCTACGGGCCAAAAGTTTGGAAGCAAGATTAAATTTGTACAAAAAAAGATCACAGTTTAATTGGTATACTTTACAACAAAATAAACATGATTATTATATAAATTGTTATTATATAATTAATTATAATTATATAAAGAGGCATTTTTACTATAATTTATCATGCATTTGAGTTTTTCTTGCTTAGACTTTGCTTTCTTCAAAATATCCTCCTCTGGCTTTAACAGCAGCATGGTATATACGAGGCAAGCTTTTTAAGGTATGTGCCAGGAATTGCATACCAAGCTTTTTTAAGTTCATCAGGAAGAGGCTGCTGATTCATGGGATGCGCTTTTCTTACTGACTGATCCAATTCATCCAACACAAGCTCAATTGGAGAGAGGTCTGGAGACTGAGGGGACCAAACCATCTTTTGACGAACACCTTCCTCTTCTTTTTTGTCAAGGTGACATTGACAGAGCTCGGCAGAATGCTTAGGGTCATTATCTTGCTGTAAAACAAACTTTCGACCCACAAGTCTTAGTCCAGATGGAACTGCATGATGCTGGAGGATGCAGTGGTACTGTTCCTTCTTCATGATACCCTTCAAACTAATCTCCTACTCTGTCACCTGCAAAACATCCCCAGACCATGGCACTGCCACCTCCTTGCTAAACTACCTTAAGACGTTCACCAGTTTGTCTGCAGACATAGACTCTGCGTTTTGAACCAAATAGTTCACACTTGCTTTCATCAATCCAGAGAACCTGTTTCCAGTCATCATAGGTCCAATTTTTGTGAGCTTTTGCCCACCCATATCTCTTTTTCTTGTTCTGTGGATGAAGTAGGGTATTTTTTGCAGATACACACCCCTTCAGACCAGCCTTTCTCAAACCTCTTTTCACGGTTGCCAGAGATATGAGTTGACCTTGTCATGTTGATTTTATAGCTTATTTGGTGCTGTTGTTCTCCGCTCTCACTTACTGTTCACAATAATATGTTTATCCTCTGCTTTTGTAGTAACTCTCTTTCTTCCAGGCCTTTTTAGTCCTCTGTTAGACACCATTAGGCATTTTGCAATTTCTCTCTCAGTGTATCCTTCTTTCCTCAATGTACAAATCTGCACTCTTGTTTCTTTACTCAGTTGCTTCTTTCTCGCCATTTGTGTGATAGTTTGTCAGAGATTTGAACGCAGTTGAGATTTATTGGGATATCTGTATGCGGAATCTCAAAAGCCAAAGAGTTAAAGTGAGTAAACTGAAAACTGTGATTTGTCTTTTTACTTTTGCACTGAAGTTGTGACGCTTGCAAATCTTCTTGACCCTAAAACTAAGCCCTTCTTTTCTTTTGTTGAGATTTATTCAGCAATGGTCTGGTAACACCAATGCATACCTAAAGGTATATTGAGGAAAATGGTGGATATCATTGTAAGCAAGGTCTGATCGTACAGTAAATGCACCCCAAAATACATAGAACTCATACTGTTGTTTTTTTTTCTTTTGTTGTTGTTGTTTTTTAAAGGCATTGTAAACAGAAATTTGAAGTTGCTTCCAAACGTTTGACCTGTACTGCCTTGCAGTGTCCTTGACCTATCTATCTATCTATCTATCTATCTATCTATCTATCTATCTATCTATCTATCTATCTATCTATCTATCTATCTATCTATCTATCTATCTATCTATCTATCTATCTATCTATCTATCTATCTATCATTACATTAGGAGCACATTTTAGACTGTATTTTATGCATAGTGTTTGTGTGTTTTTGTGCCATTTTTGTAGCATGGTGTTGTAGGAATCTCTGTACATGCTGTGGGTCTGTGTTGGATGTTGTTTTGTATTTTTATTTTCAGACTACAGACGGAAATTAGCTTTCTGCTAAATATGATGCACACATCTATTAATGTTTTTGACACTTTAATGTATGTGCATATTGCCCATAAACTTAATGGAAAGCCTCTTCTAAAAACAGTTTTAAATTGCACATCTGTCTTACTGTGGTGTTTTCTCGTTTTAGCCAAAGTTTTCCCTGGACACATAAACCTGCCTGACATAGTATATGATATCAGTATGCGAGACAAGACATCATCAGTGTTCAAAGAGACTGCAGACCTTATTACCCAAGAGGTGAAAAATACATTTCCCCTCTCTAATTTTAATCATACTGACATCTTGATTCAAATGACACATTGGCATGAAACCAAATTACTTAAAGACATTTCTTCCAAAACACAGCTGGACAAGAGTTTGAGCTCTGATCCTACTTACGTTGGATCTATAGTGCTGGAACTGAGGTAAGTTTGGAGTATAGAATTAATCATCCATCTATCTGGAACCAGTTCACTCAGATCCTCCTGCACTTAATAATTACCATCATTAAGAGTGATTTCTGTCCCTACAGGTCAGCTGGCAGCATTCTATTAAGGATGTCGCCCGGTATTGATGCGACTGTAGATATCATCTACTCACCAGAATCCGACATCACAGCATCAGATGTTGTAGCAGAGGTGGAGAAGGCCACTGAATGCACCGACTGTCCACTGAAAGGAGCAACTTTTGTTGGTGAGTTAATTACATCGATTTAGCCAAATCATTCAGTACTTCAAAGGAAAAATGTATCAGAACGAAACTCAAATACTCAAGACTGATTTGTTCTCAGGCAGAGATGTTCTTTACTCTATCTGCAACTCTGTCTGACATTAATTTATCCACTCAATTTTTAGATTAGTTTAAATTGTGACTTTATTTCTGTCTTGTGTGTACTCTCCTTTGGACTGTGTGCTGCTGCAACATTGCAATTTTCTCCACTGTGGGATAAATAAAGGATCATTGCATAAATGTATCTTCCACGGAAATAAACAAGCCAACCAACATTTCAGAGATGCACTGTGAGTGTAGAGTATTGCAGGACGACATAGATTGTCACTTTAAACCATAAAGCATATTGTGTTTAAGACTAACTTGATTTGTCATCGTCGTGTTTGAGCGAGTTTCAGTGAAATAACTAATAATTACAGAGGAAGACCTGTGTGAGAGCAAAGCATGTGATGAAGTCACCACAAGATGCTCTTCAGGAGATGGAACTTTCACCTGCACCTGTATGGACGAGTACATTCCGACTGACTTCAGCACCAGAGTGTGTGTTGGTGAGAAGATTTATTTTCAGATTTTGAAATGTCTGAAGACTGTTAATATTTCTTAGACCAAACAACAAACTGACTTTTAAACATTTTATATTTTTGCAGCTTGTCCCTCTGGACAAAAAGCAGAGAATTCTATGTGTGTCAGGTAAGTGTGTGTGTCTGTGTGTGTGTCTGTGTGTGTGTGTTTGTGTGTGTGTGTGTGTGTGTGTGTGTGTGTGTGTGTGTGTGTGTCTGTCTGTCTGTCTGTCTGTCTGTCATGATAAAGTCATTTTCTTTGTCTTTCAGTTGTCCATTTGGTTATTCTGGTTTTAACTGTAATGAAAGTGAGTATGCAGCACATCATTAACAATGAATG
This sequence comes from Mugil cephalus, assembly GCF_022458985.1. NCBI lineage: Eukaryota > Metazoa > Chordata > Actinopteri > Mugiliformes > Mugilidae > Mugil > Mugil cephalus. Next base: position 3,183,918 of record NC_061785.1, on the reverse strand, counting down.
AGAGAAACAGCACAATTACATAACAACAATCTGTCACCAACATTTAGATCTGATCTGATTAGTACTTCCTTCGAGGATCTGTCTATGTCACCAATGATGTTTCCATTTTGTTCTTTTAGGTACTATGATGCTTCTGGTGATTGTCGGCTCTGGGCTCGGTGGACTGCTGCTCATTGCCCTCATCCTCCTGATAGCAGTGTACGTCTCGTGAGCTTCTCATTATTCATTCACCCACTTACAAACATTCAGTTATTCATTTTTGTATACTTGACACAAGGATTTTTGGAAATCCTGTTAGTTTGTCGACTGCTGTTTCTGCTTTAAGCATCATGTTGATTAGTTACTGATCACATGACAATAACAACATGGACGCTTCCTAGAAGACAGATGAGGAGTCCAGTGGGTTGTTGGTTCATCAAGTGTGGGGAAATACTTCACTAAAGATGAAGCCCATATTACTGTGACATGTCAGTCCTGAACTAAAGTACTAATGCAATGCATCTGAAAAGATATCCTAAAAAAGGCATGCTCTGGACATCAGTCAGTAAGAACTTCACCAAACGTCCTGTGGTAACAGAGAGAAGGAGGCTGCACATCAACTATTTGACAAAGTTATTAGAACTTTAGCTTCAGAGAAATACCTGCTACACTATCCCATCTAACAATACTCTGTGGAGTACTATTAAATGCTAGTGAGTTGCAGTGATGAGTTGCATTTCACAGTATGTAGCACATCAGCTGCCTCTTCTAAGCGTATGTATCCAGGTCAAGAATATAGATTTCGCTGCTTTCTGTTGTGTTTTTATTAGTAACATCATCAGAGACTAGTCCATAAGTCGACTTGCTAAAAAATCTGAAGTCATACAACATCTGGTACAGACACAATACCAGTAGAACCCTATATAAACCTTCCTTTTATCTCCCTAGTTCATCAATGAAAAGTTCTAAGAAGAAAAAACAGGCAGTCACTGGTATGCCGCACATCAGCCAGTCTCCTGCTAAGGCACCACCGGCCAACGGTCAGGCGCCTCCATATAACAGGTCTGCAGCTTTGGCTAATTCCGGGTTGCCCAACTTCCCACGGGCAACACCCAACAAAAGCTGGGATAACAGGACCAACCTGGAGATGCCTTCCAGCAACAGACAGCAAAACCTGGTACCTATTGATGAGAACTCGATGAGTATGTCTCTCATCCTAACTCTTCTGTGTTTTGCTAGTGTTTTCCTAATGAAACACTTTTTTCTTTTCCATGGCAGAACCTAAACAACCAGCAATATGAAAGCATGCCATATGGCCAGAATCACCCAGACGAACGTTCCAAATCCTCTGGACATCAGTCAGTACCAACTTCACCAAACCTCCTGTGGAAACAGAGAGAAAGAGGCTGCACATCAACTATTTGATAAAGTTATTAGAACTCTAGCTTTAGAGAAATACCTGCTACACTATCCCATCTAACACCACGATGTGCAGGACTATTAACTCATTAAAACATGTGTGTGTGTGCACTCACACACACACACACAAAAAAATGTTGTGGTATTTGGATTACTGTAACTCACCAATGGACAAAATTCAAAGTTTGGCTGAAGTTGCACTTTCTGGAAAAAAAACTGCCATTACAGTAATGACTGACCGCCGCTGTCGGCTCCAGATTGGGGAGCCCCAGGAGGAGAGAGTTGTTTGGAGGAATTTGTTAGTAAAAAATAAGTTACTTATACCCTTGAGATGTCACAAAGGTTTCCAGACAGAAGCACGACTTCACAGTGCTCAGACACACTTTGAATATTGTCAATAGCACAAACCACTGTGAGTTACAGTAATTCAAAATCGGCGTGCTTTGATGGATCGCTGGCCAAAGGCTTAAATACTAATGATGGTGTTAAGTTGCAGCCTGTTTTAATACAGGCTATACATATCTGTAGCTCCCAGTATGCAGCACATCGGCTTTCTGTTCTCAGCATATGTATCCAGGTCAATAATATAGATTTCATTGCTTTCTGCTGTGTTCTTATTAGTGACGTCCAAGGTACGCCTTACATGGGCTACTCTCCTGCTAAGGCACCACCGGCCAACGGCTTCTCAGTCAACAGTGAGACGCCCTCATTTAACAGGTCGGCAGCTTTGGATAATGGCAGGGGGCCCAGCTCCCAACAGCCAAACTCCAACAACAGCTTGTATGACAGGACCAACCAGGAGATGTATCCCAGCAACAGCCGGCAAAACCTGGTACCTATGGACGCAAACTTGGTGAGTATGCCCCTGATTCTTAACCTTGTGTGTTTTTTTGTGTTTTCCTGATGAAATACTTTTTTCTTTTCCATGGCAGAACCTAAACGACCAGCAATATGAAATGATGCCATATGGCCGGAGTCACCCAGAGGAACGGTCCAAATCCTCTGGACATCAGTCAGTACCAACTTCACTACATGTCCTGTGGTAACAGAGAGAAAGAGGCTGCACATCAACTATTTGGCAAAATTATTAGAACTTTAGCTTCAGAGAAATACCTGCTACACCATCCCATCTAACAACACGATGTGCAGTACTATTAACCCTTCGAGACCTGAACATCCGTCTGCGCACATACAAACAAGCTTGCTGTATTTGGATTACCGTAACTCACTGCTGGAAAAAATTGAAAGTGTGGTTGAACACTGGGAAGTTGCGCTTTCTGGAGAAAAAGCTGACATTATGGTAATAATGACGCACCGCTGCTGTTGGCTCCAGATTGGGGAGCCCCAGGAGGAGAGAGTTGTTTGGAGGAATTTGTTAGTAAAAACTAAGTTACTTATACCCTTGAGATGTCACAAAGGTTTCCAGACAGAAGCACGACTTCACAGTGCTCAGACACACTTTGAATATTGTCAATAGCACAAACCACTGTGAGTTACAGTATTTCAAAATTGGCGTGCTCTGACAGATTGCTGGTGAAAGGCTTAAATACTAATGATGGTGTTGAGTTGCAGCCTGTTTTAATACAGATTATACATATCTGTTGCTCCCAGTATGCAGCACATCAGCTGTCTGTTCTCAGCATATGTATCCAGGTCAATAATATAGATTTCATTGCTTTCTGCTGTGTTCTTATTAGTGACGTCCGAGGTACGCCTTACATGGGCTACTCTCCTGCTAAGGCACCACCGGCCAACGACTTCACAGTCAACAGTGAGACGCCCTCATTTAACAGGTCGGCAGCTTTTGCTAATGGCAGGGGGCCCAGCTCCCAACAGCCAAACTCCAACAACAGCTTGTATAACAGGGCCAACCAGGAGATGCCTCCCAGCAACAGCCGGCAAAACCTGGTACCAATGGACGCAAACTCGGTGAATATGCCTCCAATTCTAACCCTTGTTATGTGTTTTGTTAGTGTTTTCCTGATGAAGAAAGTTTTTTTTCTTTTCCATGGCAGAGAATGAACGTGCAGGAAGATGAAATGATGCCATATGGACGGAGTCACCCAGACGAACGGTCCAAATCCTCTGAACATCAGTCAGTACCAACTTCACCAAATTTCCTGTGGTAACAGAGAGAAAGAGGCTGCACATCAACTATATGATAAAGTTATTAGAACTTTAGCTTCAGAGAAATACCTGCTACACCATCCCATCTAACAACACGATGTGCAGTACTATTAACCCTTCGAGACCTGAACATCCGTCTGCACACTCACAAGAAAAGCTTGCAGTATTTGAATTAGTCACCGATGGACAAAATTCAGAGTGTGTCTGAACACTTGAAAGTTGCGCTTTCTGGAAAAAAAAACTGCCATTACAGTAATGATGACGCACTACCGCTGTCGACTCCAGGTTGGGGAGCGATGCAAGATTGGGGAGCCCCAGGAGGAGAGAGTTGTTTGGAGGAATTTCTTAGTAAAAAATAAGTTACTTATACCCTTGAGATGTCATAAAGGTTTCTAGACAAAAGCACGACTTCCCAGTGCTCAGACACACTTTGAATATTGTCAATAGCACAAACCACTGTGAGTTACAGTAATTCAAAATTGGCATGCTCTGACAGATTGCTGGTGAAAGGCTTAAATACTATTGATGGTGTTGAGTTGCAGCCTGTTTTAATACAGGCTATACATATCTGTAGCTCCCAGTATGCCGCACATCAGCTGTCTGTTCTCAGCATATGTATCCAGGTCAATAATATAGATTTCATTGCTTTCTGCTGTGTTCTTATTAGTGACGTCCGAGGTATGCCTTACATGGGCTACTCTCCTGCTAAGGCACCACCGGCCAACGACTTCACAGTCAACAGTGAGACACCCTCATTTAACAGGTCGGCAGCTTTGGCTAATGGCAGGGGGCCCAGCTCCCAACAGCCAAACTCCAACAACAGCTTGTATGACAGGACCAACCAGGAGATGTATCCCAGCAACAGCCGGCAAAACCTGGTACCTATGGACGCGGGCTCGGTGAGTATGCCTCCAATTCTAACCCTTGTTATGTGTTTTGTTAGTGTTTTCCTGATGAAGAAAGTTTTTTTTTTCTTTTCCATGGCAGAGAATGAACGTGCAGGAAGATGAAATGATGCCATATGGTCGGAGTCACCCAGACGAACGGTCCAAATCCTCTGAACATCAGTCAGTACCAACTTCACCAAATTTCCTGTGGTAACAGAGAGAAAAAGGCTGCACATCAACTATATGATAAAGTTATTAGAACTTTAGCTTCAGAGAAATACCTGCTACACTATCCTATCTCACAAAACGATGTGCAGTACTATTAACCCTTCGAGACCTGAACATCCGTCTGCACACTCACAAGAAAGGCTTGCAGTATTTGAATTAGTCACCGATGGACAAAATTCAAAGTGTGTCTGAACACTGGGAAGTTGCGCTTTCTGGAAAAAAAAACTGCCATTACAGTAATGATGACGCACTACACCTGTCGACTCTAGGTTGGGGAGCGACGCAAGATTGGGGAGCCCCAGGAGCAAAGAGTTGTTTGCAGGAATTTGTTAGTAAAAACTACTTTGAATATTGTCAATAGCACAAACCACTGTGAGTTACAGTAATTCAAAATCGGCGTGCTCTGACGGATTGCTGGTGAAAGGCTTAAATACTATTGATGGTGTTGAGTTGCAGCCTGTTTTAATACAGACTATACAAATCTGTAGCTCCCAGTATGCAGCACATCAACTGTCTGTTCTCTGCATATGTATCCAGCTCAATAATATAGATTTCATTGCTTTCTGCTGTGTTTTTATTATTTACTCATTTAACAGGTCGGCAGCTTTTGCCAATGCCAGGGAGCCTAGCTTCCAACAGCCAAAGTCCAACAACAGCTTGTATAACAGAACCAACCAGGAGATGTATCCCAGCAACAGCCGGCAAAACCTGGTACCTATGGACGAGAACTTGGTGAGTATGCCTCCAATTCTAACCCTTGTGTGTTTTGTTAGTTTTTCCTGACGAAGAAAGTTTCTTTTCTTTTCCATGGCACAACCTGAACGAGCAGGAAGATGAAATGACGCCATATGGCCAGAGCCGACTCCAGAATAACCCGTATGGTCAGAGCCAAGGCCACACAAACCATTACTACAATTAATATGATGGAAGACAGATTAGTTAATGCAAAACCACAGGTTGACATTTTTTTTTGTCTCTGCAATTTACTCCACAAATACTATCCATTTATAGTTGCTATATAAATACAATTCCGACAGTTGTGTGTAACTGCAATGTAGCCTTTCACACTCTGACTTGTACAGTTATGAGTTATATACATTACACGTTGCCATAAATCAATTCTGTCTGTCACTGACTACATAAAATGTAGTTTGCAATATGTTTCTCAAATTTTGTCTTGCTGTCAGTAAATCAATATATTATTCATTTAAGTTGTTTATTTACATGGAAACAGAAACTTTGAAAGGAGGATCTGTTTAATGTCATTTGTTGTTATTTTGTTGTCTATGAATTTACAAGTAATTGTTTTTTGGCCTGTAAAATGTTCTGTTTTTTTAATGGAAATCTATGTTTAATGTGCGTTTAACACAGGCTTTGTAAATTAGGTGAGGCTGTTCAGATAGAATTTAAAATCAACTATTCCCCTTAAACGTTTACTTCATTGAAATGTTTGACTTGAATGAAAAATTGTCTTGACTGAGAGCATGCTTTGAAATAAAGGACTTTACACTATGTGTGATTTTTGATGGATCAGCCACTCAAGGGGGGAACTGGGCAGACAGGATCTCCACGCAGGAGCTTGAGTCAACAACAGAAAGACTCATGTATTTTGTGGAGAGTTAAAACTTGTTGTCAGGTTGTCAGAGGAAGAAATACAATACTACATTTTGTGCCTAAAGTCAGAGATAAAAAAAGGAATGCAAAAGGGAATGGTTGTGGCAGTCTTTTTTGATATAGGCGAAGCATACGATATATATATATATTTAAATTAGTTTCAGTTTTCATTCAAAATTATACAAACAGAATCCTATTGATCATATCAACTGCTTTCTAAGGTTTTCAATAAGATGTAGTGCTTGTAGGGACATGATACAATTATGACACAACAAGGGAGACAGAGACTGCAATGACAGATAGATATTTCCTCCATTTTTTTACATCCATGGGTCAGGTTTCAACCACCTTATTGTAATGCATTTAATTGCTGTTGCTAGCAGTATCTGTTAAAGTGTCTCTTCCTTTGATATCTTTTGGTAATAGACATAGAAGTGACACCATCGGGTCCATTGTCCATTGTAATATTTCCATCGAATACTTCATTTGTGTGTGTTTCAAACACTTGTTCCCAAAATGTTCCCAGTTTCGGGCATGACCAAAATATGTGGATGTGATTGCCAATGTGTGGGCCACAATTTCACCAGCATTTATGTGAGTATGTAATGTGAAATTTAGCCATAATTCCTCATGATTACCTTCCATTTAAATTCCCTCCACACATTGGAATTAGTTACTAGATGTGCTTCAGTACATATCTCTAGTTTAAATTTCCCATCTCTCTTTAATCTGTACAGTATTATTCAAGTTCATGCCCAAAAATATTTGGTAGCAATAGCTTATTAAGTTCTTATCCTATTGTCTTGTTTGTACTTTTATCAACAATTCTATAACTAGCACTGTGTTTTAATAAGAGATCCCTTATACTGTAGGTACCTGAAAAAATCCGTTTTTGGTAGCTTAATTTTCTCCACTGGCTGTGCAAATGATTTGAAGGTACGAGCATCGTAGACTTGATGTATGTTGGTAAGGCCTGCTTTGGCCATTTTCTGAAACCTGTATCTATGTCAGAGGGCACGAAATCATTATGTATCCAATATTTGTAAGGACTGAAATTGTTTTAGACAAACGAAATGTAGATTTTATTGTCTTCCATATTTTTAACATGATTTTGGTCCAGTCTCCTATATTTATTCTACTTAAATGGGTATCTAGGAATGGCAATAATATCAATATCGAGCCAGCTTGTACATGATGAATCCTGAATCCATATTATTAATGGTTTTAGTTGTGCAGCCCAAAAGTAGTATCTCAAATTTGGACGTTTGAGCCCACCCTTTGCTTTAGGTAACTGTAATATTTTAAGTCCGATTCTTGGTCACTTTCTTTGCCAGATAAATATTGAAATTAGCTTGTCCACTGTAACAAATGTATTGTTAGTGATGTCAATAGGTAACATTTGAAACAGATACAGTAATTTAGGCAGCACATTCATTTGGACACTCCCAATGCCGCCCAGTAGAGGCAATATTGACTTGATCGGTCCAAGTCTTTACTAATGTTTTGGATTAGACTTTTGTAATTGAAATCGTATAGTTTTTCTAATGGAGGTGGTATATGAATGCCTAGATATTTGATGCCATCTACTGGCCATTTGAACTCGTTCTGCAATTTAAAACTATGTAATCCCCTTTATATTATCTTCATTGATAATCAGGTGTGCTAGTTGTTCGATACTGATTTTTTACTGATTACTGATTTTTTTTGGAATTTAACAAGTTTTATTTCTTGTCTCAAAGGGAAGACAAGGTCAGGGTCCAGGGTGTCCCTGGAGGGGGGCAGGCTGATACAGGAACAGGCTGGGGGGTTTCAGGTGGAGACTGGTGGAGCAGAGCGGGTCTGGATAGTTGCGCAGGTGGGGGGGTGCTGAAACAGAGAAACAAGTCAAAAAACGTGTCTCTTATCTCAAGGCTTGGTCTAGGAGCTAGAGTCGAGCAGTGTACTGACGGAACAGTGGCTACAATCTGGCAGCAAAGTGAGGCAGGGCTGAGTGGAAGTACACTGAGGTGATTGCAGGATGAGATGCTGCTGGTGGGCTCGCCTCCATCTCAGCACACCTGAAATCACTCACCAGACGCACACACTCAAACAGCAGCCATAACAATTGTGATGAGAAGGAAAGAGACAGTAAAATAATATGAAAAGAGGTATAAAAGTTGGGGGAAATTAAGTCAAACAAACTCAAAGTGGGTGCACATATAAAGACTGGGCACTACAAAAATGACTGAAAATTACAAGGAAAACTACATATGCTTTGTAACGTTTTAACTTTAACAAAGGGTTCTTATCCTGAAAGAATATGGAGATGAAATCTTGAGCCCCAGCTGCCCCAGAACTTCAGATCAATATAAAAAATAAAGACACCTTAGGCTCATTAACTTATGTTTCAAAGGTAAATGTTTATAGTAGTAAATTACTTTTGGCAAAACTGCGGGCAATTGTGTACTTTTAAGGACGCTGTGTCAATAATAGGACATTATGGATGAGGGGCTGGAATTTGGAATAGATCCATGAGTGTCAGGTTTGGAGGAGGTGTTAAAGTGAGGACCCAAGTGCAAGACTAAAGATGAGGCCGGGTTTTCAAACAAAATATATTTAATGAAAACTAACAAAAATCCAACAAAAGACGCTGCAGGCAAGGCAGGTATTACAGAACTCAATACAGCAAAAACTCACAGGAGGAACATAAGGATGACATGCAGGGATGTAACACCAGAAAACATTAACGACGCGACAGAGAACAAAGGACAAGGCATATATACACAAGAGGGCTAAGGGCTGACAAGACACACGTGGTATGAGGATAATCAACACAAGACCAATAAGCAATCACACATGAGGAAACACAACAGACAGGAAATCAACTACTTAGCAAAATAAAACAGGAACACAAAACAAGACACAGACAGACATCAAGACAGAAACATGAGGCACAACAGACAGGAAGTTATGAAACTAAACAAAATAAAACAGGAAACTCAAAGTCATGTGATCACGAAATAAAAGACAGAATCATGACAATGAGAAACTCCAGGTTGCAATTGAAAGGGTGGTTAAACTATCACAGCAAAAACCCAAAAAATATATCACTGAAATTACAGTATATAGCCAAATGCTTGAGCCTGTTCATGTCAATAGATTCTTAAGAGTAATGTTTGATGAAAAATTAACATGGAACCAACACATCAACAAACCTTTTGAGGTGTCTGGCAGGACAAGATTGGGGAGCAACAAGAGTGACTTATATGTCTTTATGAGGTCTAATATAGACTACGTTTGTATTGCCTATATGTCAGCAGCTGAGTGCCATCTTAAAAAGCTGGATGTAGAGCAGGCTCAACGACAAAAGAATAAGAACATGTGTTGGAGCTTGTTGGAGCTTTTAGAACACCCCCAGAACATTTTACGTAACATATTTGCAGGGGCTCAGAAGCCCTGTTTGAACTCAGCCCTCCTGGGTGTGTCCTAAGTGTGTGATTGTCTGGTGTGTGCATGTCATATGTGGAATGCATATGTGGGAGCAAAATCAAGTTTTGGGTGGATTGGGAATGCAAAAGCAGGAATTATGTGTTTAAACAACATAAGATATATTTTGACTATGCCGTCCTTAGTTATTCCTCACTGGTTGTGCCGCAGTCTGTAGATTTTAATATAAAACATTGCAAGAAAAATTTAAACAGGTGTTTGCAGGTACTACCACAGAAAGGCATATTGAGCAGTGTTATAAAGATCGTCACTTGATGGTTCCAAAGATTCAGAGATGGGTAGAACAAGAGCGGCTGTTTATAAACTGCAATTCAAGATAACGATCAATGAAAGAACTATCAGATAATTTGTCAGTGTACACAGTGGAGTGGCTAGAGAGTTACAGGGAAAGAGAGGCATTGATTGCATCTGACAGAAGGGCAGTACAAGATGTAAGTACAGGTAGGGGCTACCTGCAGGGCATTTCCATCTCATGCACCTCCAACAGTGCCAGTAGGGTAGTGTCAGGGTCTTCAGGTGGGAGCCATCCTTCATTGATGTTTCGCTCCAGTACATCTCACAGTGGTGGAACAACACCCGGTCACTCACACATTTCTCAGGAGGTGCTAGATGGATGTTCCAATAGACCCCCTGCAGTCTACCTCCACAGGACAGATGACAGTCGACCATCCCACCTCATCTCACTCAACTGCTGGGTGTATTTGTCCTTTGTTTTTCCACTGCGTCCATTCCTCCCTCACAAGGAACAGTGAGCTGGTCTCAGACAAGATGTAGCAATCTCTGCTGGGAACTCGAGCTGCTTATCAAGGTCCACTCTTAAGTTCCATTCACATCCAGTTATTAGTAGTGGTCTTCTCTACCTCTGGACAATGTTCTGAAGTTCAGTGGGAATCTCAGGCCTCGGTCTTAAGTGACACCTCTATCGACCAATCAGAGTCTGGGGAATGGAATAGCATGCTCAAATTTACTATGGCAATCAAACTGACACAGTCAGGAGAAGGAGTTAGCAGCGTATTTTGGAGCTGGAATATAACTTTTTTTAATCACAAAACAGCAAAGGTTGTGTTTCATTTAGGTGGCAATGCCTGACAGAGGCTTTCAGATGAGTTTCTCCCCGCCATTTTGGTGTATTACGTGTTTGGAATGGTGCATGCTATCATGCGTTTAGACCTTCTGCAGCGCACATATCTGGTGTCAGGGTAATCACAGTTTGCCACAATGGTGTTTGGCTCTTGTAACACTGCTTACCTACCTGTAATGTTTGAGGACCAAAAGTAAGCTTTAACTAGTTAGCTGAGTAGTGGACCAGTGTCTAGATTTGTGGAGCTAAAGTGCTGTGCAGCAGTCAGTTAGAAAGACCAGAGACTGCAGATCGCAGAGGGAGGAGCCTAAGTTTAAAGTTATGTTAAGTTATGAAGGAAATATATATATATATGTGTGTGTGTTTGTATAAGGTTTTACAGCTTACCAGGTGGCATCACTTAGGAATGAAAACATATAAGTTTTTTCTTATGAAACAATTAACATGAGCATAACACTCCAGTACTTGAAACAATCTATAGTTCTGCAATGTAGTTTCAGTCGAGTCATATAGTTTTGTCAGTTGGATGGAACCATATTGTTTCAGGAAATCTGCATCTCATCCCTCTCCTCCCCCACTGACTAGCATTTGGAATTTTGACAGACTGTTTCTGAATAATATCGATTTTTGTTTGAAGTTAATGTTCACGGTAGCCAATTCAGTAGTTTATGTCCAGGCTGGCTCGTCAAAACACAGCCGGCATCTCTGTGAAATGAAAACACATAAATTCTTTCTTATGAAATAATTAACATGAACATAACACTCCAATAATTGAAACAATTTATAGTTCTGCAACATAGTTTCAGTTGAGTCATACAGTTTTGTCAGTTGGATCCTTTAAGTTTGAAATGTTTTGTAGTCCTAGAGTTTATCCAAGCTCCACTGTGTGTATTTTGTTCTTCTGGGTGCACCCTATTTCTAACAAGTCAACATCAGAATGATGTTATGTCAAATCCTCCTACTACACCGGTGAACTTCTGCAAAGAAGAAAGATGAGTAATCTCTCTCTCTCTCTCTGATGATTCAAGCAATCAGAATTTCTAGTGACTCGCCATTTCCCTCGTCTGGAAGAAAGCCCAGTTCTTGTTTCCAGAATCCAAAGAAGTTTCCAGCAGAATCAAAACCTGGCCTGCATGACTATATAAACCCTTATTGTTTACAATCAAGATATTAAGAAACTGTATTTGCTTGTTTTTTGTTTGTTTGTTTTTTTTTAAATAAAAGTAAAATCTGAACTAAGATACAATTCAATGTGAAACCTCTTAAACATCAATATCAGGATTATGGTCATAGTTTTTGTCTTCACTTCATTTTAAACCATATTGTAAGTTCTTAATGAACATGAAAAATAGCATTTACCAACCTCATCTTACAGGACACTTAGGAGATAAAATTTTATCACTTATTTTCTTCACCTTATTTGTGCATCCATCCTCATGGATCATTAAAGTCTGTCTAAGTCTAAAGCAACATGAAAGTATGCTTAATAGCCTTCACCTTTCTTCATTTAATATTTTAGATCTTCTGTATAAAGTATGTTTCTCAAAAAGTTCAGGGTTGTTATATTCACTGTCTCATCCTCAGTATGGGCATCACACCCTCAGTATGGGCATCACACAGCAACCCACACAGTAGATACAGTCATACGCTGCCTAGCTAAGTATCATGAAAAAACAAAATAAAACATCAATTATAAGCTGCTACAACAATAAACAAATGAAAACCACCCTGAACAGATAGACTTGCTTTCTCACTTCCTTTTTCTATGTCTAGGTCATGTCAAGGGCTGGGCACAGCCTATAAACCAATAAAATCATCCTGCTTTGTCATAAAACTGTACATAAATTGACGTATCATTTAATCTGTTGTAGTCTGTTTTTAACAATTTTGATAGTATTTAAGCTCATTTGTTTTTGTTTCTCCTTTTTGCATCATTTTGGGAAATCCTCAGAAACGTTTAAATAATTTGAGTTCATAGATGCAGTTGTTTTTCCCTGGAGTTGAGATTATTGGTGTCATAAAGTCATCTGAGGTCTAGCTCTTTCACTACAGTATATTGCTCTGCTTTGACCAACCTCAGTCCCTTTTGTTACAACAATCAAAACAACCAAACTCCAACACTGGTTCTTGAACACCTTATTTATAGGCCTATATGTTGTTCTAATGTGTCTTTCTCTTTATAAACATGTATTATCATTTCGTGTTTCTCTGGCAAAGGAATTTACTTCAGGATTAATGAAGGTTTATTTTCTCTTAGCTGCACATACAGTTGCGGCGATGAAAACACAACCAACAACAGAGACAACAACAGGGACACTAGCAACAACACAGACAACAACACCAACAGCAACAACAGAGACAACAGCAGCTCCAGGTAGCACGACAGCTCCAGGTACTACAGTAGCTCTAACAGTAGCTCCAGGTACTATAACCCCTCCTGATACAACAGCAGCTCCTGTTACTACAGCAGCTCCAGGTACTACTACGTCAATAGCATTTCTTTATTGCGTGGTTCCACCAATAATGAATTAAACTTGACAGGCACTCGTATCAACCACATAACCTGACATAAGCATAGCTTAAAGTAACAGGTGCATGGTCATTTTTCCCCTTGTCTTCAATTCAGTAACTATATATTTTATGTATAAATCACAAGCAAGGAACTTGACACGGAACAAGGAACAAGGAACAAGTATGATCTCCAGCTATAAAATATTGTGCAATTATTCTCCCCAGACAGAGTTATAAAATGACTCATATAATTTATAACTGATTTTAAGTTCAGTTACAGGACACAGGGAAATATGCGTGCACTGTACCACTCTAAAAGGGGTGGCTAAAAATTAAAACCACCGTCCAAGACACTTGAACTCTCATCCTTAAAGGTTGTGCAGCACTGAAGCTTCATACACTAGAGTTTTGTGCCTCCCTTTACTGAAGATGACTCAAAACATAAGATTTTGCTCTGTCCTTTGGATAATTGTTGCAATTATTGGTAAGTATCCTGATTTTATTAAATCCTACACATGCAAAGTCTTTAATGTTGATGATAAGGGGAGCAGACAATCAAAAACTTCCTCATCACGTAAACTTTACAACTGAGAGAAATATCCTTTTCGTTTGATTTTGGCATCTTTAATTAAATTTTGGATTATTACAGTTTGCATTGGGGGTTAACATGATCAAATGAGCACACAGCTTGCGTTTAAAAGGCTTTAAGATAACAGATTATTGTAGACATTTCTAATCCAGAGATAATTCCAGAAAATGACTGTTCTCCTTTTAATATTTCCTAGTTTTGATTCTAAACAAACTCAAAGATCAGACTCACAATTATGTGCATTATTTAAAACTTGAGCTGACAAAGGCACAAGCTTTGCCTTTCAACAGTTTGGTCACAGAAAAGTGTTTGAGTTTGATGTTGATAGTCTGACCTTACAGCTTACCTGTTCATATCCTACCTTTCTTTGGGAAGTCACTTTCCACTCAAAGAAGGTTTGGTCTCTGGTCTGGTTAATGCTTTACATACTTAAAAACCAGCATGAGATTAATACAACCTTTAGCAAGTACCTTGCTTCTTTTCTTCACCTTATTTGTGCATCCATCCTCATGGATCATTAAAGTCTGTCTAAGTCTAAAGCAACATGAAAATATGCTTAATAGCCTTCACCTTTCTTCATTTAATATTTTAGATCTTCTGTATAAAGTATGTTTCTCAAAAAGTTCAGGGTTGTTATATTCACTGTCTTTTCCTCAGTATGGGAATCACACAGCAACCCACACAGTAGATACAGTCATACGCTGCCTAGCTAAGTATCATGAAAAAACAAAATAAAACATCAATTATAAGCTGCCACAACAATAAACAAATGAAAACCACCCTGAACAGATTGACTTGCTTTCTCACTTCCTTTTTCTATGTCTAGGTCATGTCAAGGGCTGGGCACAGCCTATAAACCAATAAAATCATCCTGCTTTGTCATAAAACTGTACATAAATTGACGTATCATTTAATCTGTTGTAGTCTGTTTTTAACAGTTTTGATAGTATTTAAGCTCATTTGTTTTTGTTTCTCCTTTTTGCATCATTTTGGGAAATCCTCAGAAATGTTTAAATAATTTGAGTTCATATATGCAGTTGTTTTTCCCTGGAGTTGAGTTTATTGGTGTCATAAAGTCATCTGAGGTTTAGCTCTTTCACTACAGTATATTGCTCTGCTTTGACCAACCTCAGTCCCTTTTGTTACAACAATCAAAACAACCAAACTCCAACACTGGTTCTTGAACACCTTATTTATAGGCCTATATGTTCTTTCTCTTTATAAACATGTATTATCATTTCATGTTTCTCTGGCAAAAGAATTTACTTCAGAGTTAATGAAGTTTTATCTTCTCTTAGCTGCACATACAGCAGCGATGGACACTAATACAACTACAGCTAATACAACGACTCCTAGTGCTACAGAGGCTCCTGCTAATACAACGACCCCTGTAAATACAACGACCTCTAGTACTACAGGGGCACCTGGTAATACAACGACTCCTGTAAATACAACAACTCCAGCTACTACAGCAGTTCCAGGTACTACTACAGCAGTTCCAGGTACTCTCCCAACAACATCATCTACAGGTTACAGCTTCTTTAACAACAACACCAGTTTTCTCATGATGCTTCTTTTCTTTTCCAGATCCCTGTGCTTCAAACCCTTGTGGCAAAGGAAGCACGTGTGAGGCTCGAGCCAATAAGGGCTTTGTATGTTTGTGTCTGGCTGGTGATAACTACAACAACAAAACACATCGTTGTGACCCTGGTAAGAATTTGTTTGATAATACCACTATGAGGTTGGTTCTACATGAGGAAATGATATAACTAAATGACATAACTAAGTAATAGTGTTATACCACTGTACAGTAATGTATCTTTGGGATGTAGAAATGCTTTTAGTATTTGCTGGTGTTGATTAAGGGAATTATTTTTAATTACAACTTCTGGAAAAGAAACTTTTCTTTTTTTACTGACTCCCTGAAGCTCTTAATTGCAGGTTTTAGGCTACCTACACATCCTCCTGTTTCCAGTCTAAACGCTGAGCTAATTTTAACCTAATGTGCTTTTTCTGAACTGATTTCATATAAATAATGTCACAGCCCCTGATTTTATACTACATTTGTCTCAGAGTTTCTAAAACGTCTATAAATATATGTAGAGGTAAACAGAGAAGTCGCAGAATCAATCGATCAATCAAACTTTGTATGTGTATAGCACTTTTCCTACGGAGATGCAACACAAAGTACTTCACACCAGTAAAAACAAAGAACATTACACCTAGAAACATAATCAAGAACCCCCTGATTAAAAAGATGAGTCTTGAGCCCATTTTTAAGAGTATCAACAGTCTCTGCAGCCCTGAGCCTCAGGGTTTACGAGGGTTGATACGGTAAAAGTAAGTCAGACAAGTAAGAAGGGCCGAAGACCGTTAAGACATTTAAAAAAATTTGTGTGTGTGTGTGAGAAGGTGTGTGAGTGTATGTGGCTGGAGGGTGGGGTGTGAGTGTGTTACAGTATAGGGGAAGTGATGATGAGAAGCTGTCCCTTAGTCTGTTTGTTTTAATATCCCTGTACCTCTTTCCTGATGGAAGAGGTACAAACAATGTGTTGCCTGGGTGGGTAGGATCTGTTGCAATGCGTCTGGCCCTCCTCTGGATTCAGTCATTGTCATATTTTCATAAAACACTAGATGCTAAATTTTGAGAATATGATCATGTTTGCACACTTAAGTTTCATTTTTTTAAATCATACACTAAGCTGCACCTCTACCCCTGAAGCACTTTGTTCAGCTGACCCATGAACAAGGGCTACCTCAAGGAGGCAGCGTAGCATTCCTAAACGCAACACTGCCTTTGCACAGTCAGCCTTCTCCTATAAGGACCTAAAACAGTGGACCTGCACAAATTATGTAGCCTTCTCTAGAGAAGCAAATAAATGGATTTTAAATAATCAAACCTGTCAGCGCTGATTAAATATACTTCTGCTGTCATGTTTTTCTTTTTTATAAATGGTCAATGGAGTGGCCCCAACTCTAGTAACTCTCAAAAAGAACAACAGCCTTGTTAATATAATTTACCAGTGATAATATTTAAAATAATCTCGTAACTTACTATGGTTTTTTCTACTTTCTTTTAGCCAAAGTTTTCCCTGGACAAATACAACCGCCTGACATACCATATGAAAACAGCATGTCAGACAAGGCATCACCAGCGTTCAAAAGGACTGCAGACCTTATTACCCAAGAGGTGAAAAATACATTTTCTCTATCTTTTAGTTACACTGACTGTTTGGTATCAAACCATACAGTCTTGTGTTTGTCAGTTTTGATGACTGTAATCAAAAATGACACATTTCTTTCTTCCAAAACACAGCTGGACAAGAGTTTGGGATCTGATCCTACTTACGTTCGATCTATAGTGCTGGAACTGAGGTAAGTTTGGAGTATAGAATTAACCATCCATCTATCTTGAACCAGTTCACTCAGATCCTCCTGCACTTAATAATTACCATCATTAAGAGTGATTTCTGTCCCTACAGGCCAGCTGTCAACAGGCTATTAAGGATGTCGCCTGGTATTGATGCGACTATAGAGATCATCTACTCACCAGAATCCAACATCACAGCATCAGATGTTGTAGCAGAGGTGAAGAAGGCCACTGAATGCACCAACTGTTCACTGGCAGGTGGAACTTTTACTGGTGAGTTAGTTACCTGGATTTAATCTAATCATTAACTACTTCAATAGAAAAAAAGTCAGAATCAGACTTAGAATAAAACTCAAATACTCATGACTGATTTGTTCTCAGGCAGAGATGTTCTTTACTCTATCTGCAACTCTGACATTAATTTATCCACTCATTTTTTAGATTAGTTTAAATTGTGACTTTATTTCTGTGTGTACTCTCCTTTGGACTGTGTGCTGCTGCAACACTGCAATATGCAAAGGATCATTGCATAAATGTATCTTCCATGGAAATAAACAAACCAACCAACATTTCAGAGATGCACTGTGAGTGTAGAGTATTGCAGGAAGACATAGATTGTCACTTTAAACCATAAAGCATATTGTGTTTAAGACCAACTTGATCTGTCACCATCGTGTTTGAGCGAGTTTCAGTGAAATAACTAATAATTACAGAGGAGGACCTGTGTAAGAGGAACGCATGTGATGAAGTCACCGCAAGTTGCTTTTCAGGAGATGGAACTTTCACCTGCACCTGTAAGAACGAGTACGTTCCAAATGACTTCAGCACCAGAGCCTGTCGTGGTGAGAATATTTTTGTCAGTTTCAGATTTTGTGTTAATATTCCTTTGACCAAAGAACAAACTGACTTTTAAACATTTTATATTTTTGCAGCTTGTCCCTCTGGACAAAAAGCAGAGAATTCTAAGTGTGTCAGGTAAGTGTGTGTGTCTGTCTGTCTGTCTGTCTGTCTGTCTGTCTGTCTGTCTATCTATCTATCTATCTATCTATCTATCTATCTATCTATCTATCTATCATCCATCCATCCATCCATCCATCCATCCATCCATCCATCCATCCATGATAAAGTCATTTTCTTTGTCTTTCAGTTGTCCATTTGGTTATTCTGGTCTTAACTGTAATGAAAGTGAGTATGCAGCACATAATTAACGATGAATGAGAGAAACAGCACAATTACATAACAACAATCTGTCACCAACATTTAGATCTGATCTGATTAGAACTTCCTTAGAGGATCTGTCTATGTCACCAATGATGTTTCCATTTTGTTCTTTTAGGTACTGTTTTGATTCTGGTGATTGTCGGCTCTGTGCTCGGTGGACTGCTGCTCATATCCTTCATCCTCCTGATAGCAGTGTACGTCTCGTGAGATTCTCACTTATTCATTCACCCACTTACAAACATTCAATTATTCATTTTCGCATACTCGACAAAAGGATTTTTGGAAATCCTGTCAGTTTGTCGACTGCTGTTTCTGCTTTAAGCATCATGTTGACTAGTCACTGATCACATGACAATAACAACATGGACGCTTCCTAGAAGACAGATGAGGAGTCCAGTGGGTTGTTGGTTCATCAAGTGTGGGGAAATACTTCACTAAAGATGAAGCCCATATTACTGTGACATGTCAGTCCTGAACTAAAGTACTACTGCAATGCATATGAAAAGACATCCTAAAAAAGGCATGCTCTGGACATCAGTCAGTAAGAACTTCACCAAACGTCCTGTGGTAACAGAGAGAAGGAGGCTGCACATCAACTATTTGACAAAGTTATTAGAACTTTAGCTTCAGAGAAATATCTGCTACACTATCCCATCTAACAACATGATGTGCAGTATTATTAAACCATTAAAACATGAACATCCATCTGAGTACAAAAAAAAAAGCTTGCGGTATTTGAATTTTGTCCATCGCTGAGTTATGGTAATTCAAAGTGTGTCTGAACACAGGGAAGTAGCATTTTCTGGAATAGAAAAGCTGCCATTACAGTAATGACTGACCGCCGCTGTCGGCTCTAGGTTGGGGAGCGACGCAAGATTGGGGAGCCCCAGGAGGAGAGAGTTGTTTGGAGGAATTTGTTGGTTAAAAACTGTTAGTTATAGTCTAGAGATGTCACAAAGGTTTCCAGACAAAAGCATGACTTCACTGTCAGTTACAGTAATTCAAAATTTGCGTTCTGTGACGGATTGCCAACAGTTTGTTCAGGCTTGAAAAGGTTATATATATACACACACACACACACACACACACACACACACACATATATATATTCTTTATTTAACCAGGTAAAAAAACTGATTGCGATTAAAACCTCTTTTTCAAGAGTGAACTGGCCAAGACAGCTGCACAGAAAACAGAACAGTTTCATCAAAACGCATAAAACACAATTAAAATACAGACACACACCACAGAAAAACAAGAGAGGGATTACACGATTATACGATGCAGTCACAGGATCCAATTGAACGTATTTCCCTGTCTTTTACAATTGTCTTAAATTTCCCCAGAGATACAAGATTTGTCAATTTCAAGTCCTTCTTCACACCATTCCAGGTGGATGGGGCAACACTTTATATTAAGACACGCATATTCACCATTAATTAGCTGCTTACTAACATGTATATCAGTAGCATACTAGCCATTTGTTAGTCATTATAAGTCACTAATTAATACCTTATTCTGCAAGACCTTATTCTACTCTTACTAGACCCTCAATTGAGAATTTCCACCATGTACGCTCCTAATTACCCCTTATTCATAGTTATTAAATAAGTTGTTGCATATGAATTATGACCTAAATATGCATGGCATGTATGTGTGTCTTCATATAAAATGTTACAGAAAATTTAAAAGCCTTTTTGCCCAGATCAGTTCTGACTCTTAAGACCTGATGTCCTGAGAGCGTAGGCCATATTGGCTGAGATTTCTACACATGTAAAGACACAAATATGTAGACAGAAGCCCAAGAATAGATTTATAAATAAAAATCAGCCAATGAGAGAGTCTACGAGCATACAAAGATGGACAATGTGCGAGTGCATATAAGGAACAGTGATGTACACGATAGCTGCAACCAGTAATAAAACGCAAAGCACAGTGGTATACAGTATCCAAGTTCCATAAATACTCATCCAATGCGTTCATAAAAAGTAGGTGTCCATAGTCCAGAAAGGGTAAAAAAATTGTTGTGTTGTGTTTTCTGACTTGCCGTGAAAAACATGCTTTATTTCTAAAAAAAAAAAAAAAAAAGAAAGAAAGAAAGAAAGAAGCCCAATTTCAGTTTCAGCTTAGAAACCAGTTCATCAAAGTGCAATTTAAAGGACAGGTTCTCATCGATCAGAATACCTAGGTATTTATAAGATGTGACCAGTTCAAGTTCAACCCCATTAATAGTTGACAACCTAGGAAGGTTGATCGTGCTGAGTTGCAGCCTGCTTTTATACAAACTATGCAAACGTGCAGCTCATAGAATGTAGCACATGAGCTTTCTGTTCTCAGCATGTTTCCCAGTCAAGAATATAGATTTCATTGCTTTCTGTTGTATTTTTTAGTAATGATGTCATCAGAGTCAATCAGTCGACGTACTAAATAATAGTATAGAACCCTTTATAAACCCTACTTTTATCTCTTTAGGTTATCAAAGAAAAGTTCTCAGAAGAACAAACAGGCAGTCACCGGCACTCCACCTGCAACTTTTGCTAATGCCAGGATGGACAGGAACTTGGTGAGTATGTCCTTAATCCTAACCCTCATTGTGTGTTTTAATAGTGTTTTCCTGACCAAGAAACTTTTTTTCTTTTCCATGGCAGAGCCTAGATGACCAGGAATATGAAATCATGCCATATGCCCAGAGCCAACTCCAGAATAACCCGTATGGCCGGAGCCAAGGCCACACCAACCATTACTACAATTAAGATGATGGAAGACAGGTTAGTTGATGCAGAATCACAGAGGTTGACATTTACCAAGAACCAATACCTACTAAATTTTGTTGCTGTGATTTTTCTGTCTCTATTTACTCCACAAATACCATGTGTTTATAGTAAAAGCTGTATGACAGTTGTGTATATCTGCAGTGTAGCCTTTCACCACTCTGACTTGTACATATTTTGAGTTATATTCTGATCCATTTCAAGTTGCCATAAATCAATCCTGTCTGTCACTGACTACATAAAATGTACATAAAAGTTTGCCATATGTTTTCCAGATTTTATCTTGCTTCTAGTGAATCAATATATTATTTATTTAAGTTGTTTATTCAGACAGAAACTCTGAAAGGAAGAGCTATTTAATGTTTTGTTATTTAGTTTTCTTGTGTATGAATGGATTTTTTTGGATATAAAATGTTGTGGTTCATGAAAATCTCTGTTTAATGTGTGTTTAACGCAGGCTTTGTAAATGAGACGAGGTTGTTCAGATGGAATTTGAAATCATCTATGTTTTAAATGTTTACTACACTGAAATGTTTGTTATTTTTTCATATAACTGGGATTATAACAATGCCAGTTTTGTGTTGGTTTTTCCCTTATAATAGTGCTTTGTTCATTTTGACTTTGTCTTGTCTGAGATCATGTTTTGAAATAAAGGATTTTAAACTATTTGTGATTTTTGATGGATTCTTTCTCTGTAAACAATCGTAAATTACAGGCGGATAGGCCATTAGGATTAGGCCATTAATTAGGTCAAATAATGGAGTGGATTGTAACAAAGATCCACGTAATCTGTGGAGAGTTAAAACCTGTTGTCAGGTTGTCAGAGGCAGAAATACAATACTCCACTTTGTGAATTGCATGGGAAATTTAAAGACACGACTGATTTAGTGTCCTAGAGCAATGCAACAAGGAACAACTGAACACCTGCACTAAGGCCTCATTCCTCCTGAGGCCCTGTGTCCTCATATGGGGACGTTATATTTTTGTCCTCATAAGGAGACACTGTAGTCTGCCATCTAGTGGTAGCGAAGGGTCAATACACCAGTCAGTGTAAAAACATGATTTTTCAGTGAATTCATTCCACAGCTGATAACAGGACAAATCCTCATCATCGAATGTTGTCCTTAATAAACCTGTTTATTAATGCTTATTGACTTTCTAGTTTGATATGACACAGAAATTTAAAAAATACAGTCAATAGCAACATGCCAAGTCGCTAACTCACAAGTTAGCAGGTTGTCAGTGTTATATGTTGGCCACAATGAGTGACTTCATAGGCGTGTATAGCCCATATTAAACTTTGTCCCAGCATCCCTAAAAATAAAAATTGAAAAACCTTTTTTTTTTTCTTTTTATTGGTTGGCGTCTGATATGATGAAACGGTATGTGGTTTAAACATCTCCAAAAGGAGAGACAAAGAAAAGAGATACTGACATAGCACAGCTTGGATGAATCCAGCAGGAAATAAAATTAGCATGAATCTACAAACACAGACTGTTAAACAGGCAGTTGCTTGTACCACCACAGAAACAAATATTGAGCAGTATTATAAAGATCCTCACTAACAATTCCAAAGATCCAGATACAGGTAGAACAGGACAGAGTGTTTCTATACCGCAATTCAAGATAGATTGTCAGTGTCTACAGTGGAGTGGCTAGAGAGTAAGAGTGAAAGAGCGGCATTGATTGTATCTGATGGTTGGGCTGCACTTACAAAATGCAAGTACAGGTAGGGGCTATCTGCAGGGCATTTCCATCTCATGCACCTCCAATCGGGTAGCTAGAGCTAGAGCCACCCTTCACTGATGTTTTGCTCCATTAATTCCAGTATATCTCATGGTGGTGGAGCAACGCCCCTACTGCCCCCTGCAGCTATGCCTAGGATGCTTGCTTTCCCCGCCCTTTCTCCTACTCTTCTGCCTAGTTCTTGGGTGCCTTCTTCAGCTTTGGCCCGGTCACTCCCGCATTACTCAGGAGGTGCTACATGGACCCCCTGCCGCCAACCCCCACAGGACAGATGACAGTATATGACAGTTGAGCATCCCCCCTCTTCACACTCAGCAGACTCAGCCCTAGTCATTTTGGCACCCTAGGCATAATTATGGTGCGGCGCATTCCATTCATCTTCTAATCAGATATTATTTTGGATCATGTTACCCAGAGTAATGTTGGATGTCTATAAAAACGCCCAAAGTAAACTAGCTATAGCTAGTAGCCCACTTGCTGCATGTAATGTTATGCTCTCTCCACCTTCTGCTCCAATTAAGCTAGCTAGCAACAAAACACTGTGCACTGATTTTTAACACCTAATTACCTCTGTGTTTTTCCTGTTTTTCCTTTGACCTTTTTGACATGGTGACATTTACTTCACTGTGAACTGCAGCAGCTAACTTTTGACTATCATGCTTTAGATCCATTGTACTGGGTTTTCAAGATTCAAGAGTCTTTATTGTCATTATGAGAACATACAACATACAAATTTAGCAAATTTCAGTAATATTCCGAAATAATAGTATATAAAGTAGTATTGGTTGCCTTCCATGTGCCCTGTATAGATCCATGGCGCCTTCAGCAATTTCCTATAAAACTTAGGGCCGGCTCTGGCTCTGGCAATTTCCCTATTGAGGGACAGATTTCTATTCTATTCTATTCTATTCTATTCTATTCTATTCTATTCTATTCTATTCTATTATATTCTATTCTATTCTAAAATAAAGTTTGACTGTAATGAACCTCCTGGAGGAAAAAGGAAAGATGACACAGATTAGGTTCCTGAAGGGACCAGGGTTAATGTATAGGATTTAGTGTGTTTTGTTCATTTGTTTTTTCTAATCTACTAACCCACACTTCAGCCCAGTAGGTGGCAGTATTGCACCTTTAAGTAATCCATTACAAATTACTAGTCACTTTTTGAGAAAGTAATGCCTTACTTCCCTTACGTTACTTGCTGCCTAAAGTAATTAGTTACACTACTAGATACAATACTTTTGGATTACTCTGTGACATCATGGTCCGATTATCTTTAGCAGCCACTAGCTTCATGCTAGCATGTTACTGCTGCAGGTCTTTGGTCATGTTGGAAGCAGTATATACAGTCAATGGTTGGAAGTTGTGTTCACAGCAGTGAATAGCTGTTTCTGCCCTGGGCACAGCTACATTCAGTGCCACATTCTTGTCTGTTCTTCCTACGAATTCAAAATAGTCCGCAAATTTTCAGCTCTCAAATTATGTTTTCATTTCTGTTGCATCTTCTTCGTCTTCTTGCTTGTCTTCTTCATCTCCTCAATTCAAGTCTACATGTCATAGAAAAAGGGACATTTGATTTGTGTTTTCGGTCCTCCCGTAAAGAAGTGTAAGTAATGAGAGCATTTTTGATACGTAACTGTAATGTGATTACTGACATTATCAACAGTAGTGCACTTCATTACTGTGTTACAGACAAAAGTAATCTGATTAGAGTTACCCCCAACACTGCAGACAATACAGATTCTATTGAACATGGACTGATTGGTCGAAGATTGCAGAGCGTTAATATTGGAAATCTCTTTTTCTCTGTTGAGTGTTTGAAGAGGCCTCTTCATTAGAATTTATACCATTGCTGTCTTGTGTCTTTGGTAACGTGGCAGTTTATTGATACGACATTTACTACAGGTTAAATCCAACAATACAATCCGCAGTAGACCTCCTGTTTAATAAGTCACAGCACAATTAGTAGAAATTTATTCTGTTCATGTAGTCACATGCTAGCACTAGAGTTTTGTATGTGCAGCAGTTATTTAAGAGAACTGGATGTGCAATATCCTGTGCTGTGAATTAATTGACTTAAAATTAGTTTTTGAGTTATTCCACTTTTAAGAGAGTAATGAGATTTCCTATGCAGTTTGTATTTTGTGTACTTGATTTGATTTGAGATCTTCGATAAGCATTGATATTTCTGTTTCTCAAAAAGGTAAAAAATACTATTTGGGTAGCTCTGATTTGGGTTTTGTGTTGTGATGTAAACATAATTCTGGTTAATACCATGTCTACAGCCACACCAGCAGAGGGCAGTCTTGTTCTGGTGAGGTGTTGGGGTTTGTTGCTTTACAAGCAGTCAGGTGGAGTTGATGTTTATTTGTGACTCTGAGACAAACACTGCAGTCAATGTTAAGTTAAATTCACATGTCCGAGTCTGAGTCATATTTCATGACAGGTTTTGTTTTTTGGGGGGTTTGGGTTCATTTCATTTCAACCTGCCAGCTGAAAAGCACAGGAGGGGAAACAGTTTCCCTTATTCAGATGAACAATTCAGAAAGAACTGAGCTGAACCGACTCTGAACTGAATTTAAGGTATTTCAGCTCAAAGTATTGTTCAAGAAATTATCTTCCTCAAGGGCCTACTGTGTAAACAAAAAGTGTAAACAAAAAAATGTGCAAACATTGAGACATATATAAAAATATAAACCAAGAATAAAAATATATCCTGTATATAAAAAGTACCCTAAAGAGAACATGACATGGCGTATGGCAATATACAATATACATAAAGTGGCTGATGCAACCCCTAACCCTAACCCTAAGGCTTCAACCCACTTGGTTGAGGAACCACAAAAACGGTCAGGACTCCGACTGCTTTGGATGGCCGAGGGGCCTGCTCCAAAGGCATACATTTTTCCTTCAGTATCTCTGTTTTCTATGCTGGTATCGACACGTTTTTTTCACAAAATTTCCCATGGCCTTTTGGCTTACACAGACTAGCAGGCATTTGCACAAGCCCGCCAAAGGCCAGTTTTAGGGCAGTAGTCTAAAGTCCAGCCTACCACCACGGACTTTAGACTGCACTTCCTGTGTTATGCTCTCTACTGTATTCTTTTTTGCTATTGCAGCAGTTCATAGACCCCCACTTCCATTATCTGTCAAATCCACCATAACAAAAAAACAAAAACAAAAAAAAACAATCTAAGAGTAAACTTTGGCTCTGCTCTCAGGTACATCTATAGGTACAGGTACTGTCCCTGTCAATGAATGATTTCTGTGATTGCAAGCCTATGGGTTTCTTACATATTAATATCTGCAGCCTGTTACCCAGACCTGACCTGCTGAATTCGTGGGTTCACACTGTTACTTCTGATGTTCTTGCTATTCCAATTTCATGGCTTAAGAAAAATATTTACAACCTTGACATCTCCATACCAGGTTATTATATATTTTGCCAGGACGGAGCCACCAAAAGAGGTGGTGTTGCTTTGTTTGTCAAAGAACATCTGCAATGCACTTTTTTTTACTGACAAAGACTGTCCCCAAGCAACTTGCACTGCTAGTGTTAAAGATCACACTGTCTTCTAGTGTCCCTCTTTCTGTTGCTGCCTGCTGTAGACCACCCTCTGCCCAACTCTGCTCTGTAACTATACTCAGTGAACTTCTGGTACCACACATCTCCTCTGCGTTTATTCTATAGGGTGATCTAAACTGGTACATGAGTAACCCCACAGATAATGGTCACAACTATATGACACTCTTAACCTTAAATTTCCCACCAGACATTATCTGAAATCTCTTCCGTCTGCCACATTGATCTTCTAATTATTAATCGGGATTTTAGTCATAATCTGAGTAATCATTGTGCTATTGCCTGCATACACTCCAGCTCCTCAGTTAAACATCCACCTGTGACTGTAACCAAACACTCTCTGAAGACGTTTGACCTAGAAACCTTTCTCCACAACATTGCTGCAGTGAACTGGGTCAGAATTACTTTCACTTCTATGGATTTTGCCTTGTCCTAAATTAAGTTGACCTGCTGGAAGAACACCTTATGGTAGAAAACGTGTTTCTCCCAGTCTATTGCCAATTGGTTTGGTTTTAGGCAGTGAAAAAATGAATGCACTAGGCTGTTATTAAAGGTAAAGACACTAATTTCCTGGAAAATTATTAAATCTATGGAAAACAAGCTAGACTCAAACCAGTCGACTGGCTCTGATGGGCCATCATCTACATTAATGATGTAGTCAAGAATGCTTTTCCAGATCCACCTATATGCTGATGATACCATCTTATACTCAAAGGGCCTTTCTCTCCACTTTGTGGCATCTACACTACAACTCAATCTCACGTCTGTTGAGTAGTAGTTTTATCACCTTCATCTTCTCCTGAACACTAAGAAAACCAAATGCATTGTTTTTGACAGGAAACATGATTTTGCCATTGCCCCTAAAATCTTCTGTGGTGATATCTATGAACTAGAGTTTGTGACCTGCAATAAATACTTGGCCTCTGGTTGGACTCGTCTCTCTCCTTTACCACCCGCATTAAGTACCTGCAATCAAAAGTCAAAGCTCGACTGAGCTTCCTGTGCTGCAATAATACGTCCTTCACGTGTTCAGCCAAACACACTTGTTGAAATGACCATCCTGCCTATATTCAACTATGGTGACACCATCTACAGGATGGCATCTTATTCCACCCTCATTCACATCTGCAACTCACTACTGCAACTTGTATAACACGGTAGACTAGACTGGACCTCCCTACCTTTCCTCCCTTCTGTGAACTTGTCAAACTCACTATCCCAAAAGCCTGTGCCATCTTTGGATGCATTGCCTTCCAATTTTCTGCAGCATATGACTGGAACACCTCACAAAACACCCTTAAACTATCTATTCTAACATCATTCACTGCTTTTAAACAAATCCTGCAACATGTCCCACCGTTATTATAGTATTATACTTGTTTATTAACTGTTTGTTATTTTTGTAAATTATCTAACCTTGTCTTTACTTTTAGCCCCAGCACCAGAGAGCTGTTTGCTCTAAGTTCAGGCTGTATTTATAAATAAGAAACTGTCTTAATTGCTTGCCTGGGTAAATAAAGGTAAAAAAATAAAGGATCACGTTGCACAAGTGATAAGGTTATCTTGGGCTAGTACTCTCTAGTGAATAATTCCACCACAGCTGAATCTAGAGACAGCAGCTCAGCACTTTTGAATTAACTGTGCTACACAGCATTTGTTTTCTTTGTTTCTTTTTTTAATTTTTTTTTTTTTTTTTTGGCAAAGCTGTATTCATTTTAGCCAGTTTATTTGACAGAGTATTTTATGTCCCCAGAGTCCTCTTTAAGTAAAATATTTTCATTTTGTAATATAAGTTCATTTGAAATCTATTCATCCTTTGCCTTTAGACCAGGGGTGTTGAAATAATTTTAGTTCAGGGGCCCCATACCGCCCAATTAGTGTCAGGTGGGCTGGACCAGTTACATAACAACATGATAACCTCGAAATAAGGACGACCAAATATATTGTGAACATTGTATGAAGAACCTGAAATGCCTGAGTGCAATTTTGCTGTCATCTACTGTTTGGTTATGGGTCTCATTGTCATATTATGTCAGCTACTCTGACTAAAATGGACACACAGGGATAGAGGGATAGATAGCTGGGATAGGCTCCAGTCATTTATTTGTGTACTTGAGGTCAAGCAGTCATGGAAAATGAATGAGTTACCTTTATTGGAAAATTGCTTCTGTGGCATTTTTGCGCAGCAATTATTCTGTCAAAACCAGGGACTTCATATATTTATAGACATATTAATACCCTAATTTTAAGTATTTTATTGGTCTATTCAATACACTTGTTGTTTTTCCTCTTCTCTCATTTCTTAACAACACGAAACATTCAACTACAGTTATGAGCTTTTATCTTGAGGTCATGTTGGTCATTCTGTTTTATTTTCCACTGACGGGTAAGATGATGAAGTTGTGTAAGAGTTCAGTAGATCGTTAAGATGGTTATGCAACTTCAAGATCAAAGGTCAACCTAATGATACAGTTTTATGGATGGTAATCTGATGATTGTCGTCATCAACACAGGTGGAGTCAACTTTTTTTTTTCCACTCTTTAATTTTTGATATTTTATTCTTTTACGCCGTGCTTATGTCATCCTGTGACGTGTTATTCCATTCCTAGCTCTCGTTAATACTTTAAGTGACATGCCAGGTTTTGAGACAAAGTGAGATGTTATTATGGGCCTCACCTGTAACTTTTTAATTGTGAGATGTGCGTGAGAAAAGTAGCTGAACAATGCCATGACAGTCAAATGTTCTGGATGCAAAGAATTTTTTACTTTTTTTTTGTAATTAATTAATGTACACAGTGTGCACAATGGCTCGTGGTAAGCCCTGATGCCTCCCAGCGAGAAGGTCTGGGTGGAGTTTGTATGTTCTCCATGTGTCTGTGTGGGTTTTCTCCGGGTACTCTGGTTTCCATGACCCTAAACTAACCAGAGACAAGACAGTTGATTTTATTCACTCCTCCTGTCTAATGTTGTGGCTGATCGGTGTATGGTCATTTAATTTGTCTTGTCTTGGATAACTGTATATTTTGTGTATAAATTATGAGTAAGAAACATAGTACGTCAATAGGTATGATCTCCAGCTATAAAATATTGTGAAACTGCTCTGCCCAGGCAATGACTCATGTGATATACAGGAAGCCATAACTCAGAACATAAAAAACAACATTAAGCACTGAAGGCTGCATGTAATATAACTCAGTTTAAGCTTAGTTATAGGAAACTTATTATGACTTGAGTAACGTATGTGGGTGTGTGTGACATTTTCCTAGGTGGGACACATACTTGCACCGTACCAACCTAAAAGGAGTGCCTTACAATTAAAAACACCAGTCCACACACTTTAACGGAAGCGGTGGAGGAGTTGGAAGAAAATCATTGTCGCCTCCAATTGATTCAAAATGCTGCAGCAAGAAGTGAATTTAAAATCCTCCTCCTTACATACAAGGCCCTGAAAGGCCTAGCTCCATCATATATGAAAGACCTCATAGCATCATATTGTCCCAACTGATCACTACGATCTCTAAGTGCAGGTCTGCTTGTAGTTCCTAGGGTTTCTAAAAGTAAAATGGGAGGTAGAGCCTTCAGCTATCAGGCTCCTCTCCTATGGAACCAGCTCCCAGTTTGGGTTTGGGAGGCAGACACAGTCTCTACGTTTAAGGTCAGGCTTAAGACTTTCCTTTTTGACAAAGCTTATAGTTAAGGCTGGACTTAACCATCCCTTAGTTATGCTGCTATAGGCCTAGGCTGCAGGGGGATGATGCACTGAGGACGTGTCATTTTATTTTCTATCTCTTATAATTTACTAACCACTGTGTCTTACTCTCTCCCCTCCGCTCCCCTCCCCCTCCATCATCTTGTGAGGGTCTCTGGTCTGGAGTGCTGTGTATCAGACCAGTGGAGCCTCATAAACTACATCTGCCCCAGTCGTCATGGCCTCCTTTGTTTATCTTGTTTCTCCTGCTCTTCTTTTCTCTCTATCTTCTCTGTTTCTAACTGGCTGGCCTTCGGCAGATGGGTCCCTCCATATGAGCTGGGTTCTGATCAAGGTTTCTTCCGGTTAAAAGGGAGTTTTTCCTTGCCACCGTCGCCCTCAGGCTTGCTCTGGAGGTTGCAGGCTGGTTTTTGTGAAGCGTCTTGAGACAATTTGTATTGTTATTGACACTATATAAATAAAACTGAATTGAATTGAATTGAACATCAACAAGACCCCATCAAATCCGTAAATGAAGTCATGAAATGAGTCAGTTTTCACTGAAGTACATTTCTACAACAACGTTTAATAGAGACGTAGCTTCTCATGTTATTTGTGTATTGATTGAATGAAATCCTTCCCCGTTCACGTAACTGGAATTCATTGTGTGGCTTATTGCATGTGGGTGCAATCTGGCTCCAAATTATGTTTGGGAATCCGGGAATGGCCCGAAATTCTTGTTTAGTTTGGGCTTGTTGGTGATGCCTGTATGGGAACTGTAAACTGAGGCCAGAGAAATTATTTCATCCAGTGCCGGGGTGATTCTGCTTAGAGTCGGCTGTGAAATGCCGCATAAGTCTCCAAACTCTTACTGAAATGTTCCGGTGTCCACGCATCCCAGAGCGGACAGGAGATGTGCACTGGGTTGGCTTTGATTTAAAATAAGAGTACTAACTCATGGCTTAAATCCATCAGTATGTTTTTTGGAGAAGCGGTGTTGAACAGATTAATTAACGCTCTTTGAAAACGCACAGTTCTCTAATTACTGACTGAGCATTTTTATAAGAGACCACAATATGTGGTAAAGTGTCAAGTTCGAGATGCTGCTGAACAATGCGACTGTCTCAATGGGTCCTCAATGGGTGTAGTTCCACTGTTCTGCCACTAGATTCTGCTTGCATGCACGATCAGATTTGTGTATAAATTTACACTTTTCTAAGCACAAGAACAAATTGATAAATGCCATACTTTGCGTCGCAATGTGCTTACGCTCGCATTAAGCACAGATCTGTGCATAAGCACGGTTGATAAATGAGGCCCCTGGAGAAAACATGCAAACTCCACCCAGAAAGCCTGAGCTGGACTCAAACAGGCAAAACACATTATACATACATATTATGAAATATAAAAACAAAGTTGGCCAGTTCCAGAGCCTGTACATGTGCTCAGTATGAAATTTTAACTTCACACAGTTTAGTTCGGCCTCTTTACTATCAAGGACATCCAACTCGGAAAATTCGGACTTCCGATTCAAGGATTTTTATTTGTCATTCACAACCATACAGAAGCGTGAGATGGAAGGACTGTGAGTCACCAGGCCTGAAGGCAGCATCCCTGATTTTTTAGCATCAGTGGATCTCAATCAGGCGTTCCAGGACCCCCTACACCTGATTGGTTGATGTTAGTTTGGAGAGGAGCTGCGTTACTCTCATTCCATTGTTAGGTGAACTCAACTGACTGATCGATCCTGACAATATCCTGCATCAACGAGGTTGGAGATCCAGCGTGGGTATAAGCCCTGGATGCATATAGTTTCAGTCTCTGCAACGCTCTCGGTCTCCCAGCCTCCTGTGTGTGTGTGTGTGTGTGTGTGTCCTCCCGTCCTCCCCGCTCAGTGTGGACACAGACGCCGCCATCTTGACCAATCACGTTCGGCTTTGACAGAAAAAAAAATAAATAAATAAATAATTGCCTCCAATGACGGGAACAGTCGTTCACTTCAAAGAACAACCGACTCGTTCGCGACTGACGCGTCACTGTTGTCCAGCGCTGAAGCTTCTTCCACTCACAGCGCTCAGTGTCTGTCTTTGTTTTACTGAAGTTTTGTGCTTCCATTTACTGAAAATGGCTCAAAACTTCAAATTCTGCTCTGTCCTTTGGATAGCTGTTGCAATTATTGGTAAGTATCATGATTTTATAAAACCATACACATGCGATGTCTTCAGTGTTGATGATAAGGGGATCAAACACTTCCGCATCACGTAACCTTTACAACTGAGAGAAATGTCCTCATCTTTTGATTTCAGCACCTTTAATTTAATTTCAGATAATTCCAGTTTGCATTGGGATTTAACATGATTCGCCTTCCTGTTGTTTTGGGGGTCCCATTCAATGTTTAATGTCTCTAAATATATGATTTGTTTTGCGTCATATTTAATGGGAACACTAACAAGGACTGTGGCCCTAACATAATATTTATAATGATACTTGATAATAGTTTTTTTTTTTTTTTATACCAAATGTTATGGATAACAAAAATAAGCACCTAGAAATGATATAAAGCCCCTTGGGCCTGGCCCATAAACTTGGGAAAATGTTTTAACTGTGATCATTTTAAGAAGTTTAAGTTGCTGGGGGTAAATTGACATCAGTGATAAAAAGTGAAAAGAAAAGTGAAAGACCCTCTAATGGGGCTCTGGTGGGGTGCTTTCGTTTTAGTTTTTGGTGTTCAACGACTAGAATAAACACCACTACAGCTACTCTCATTACCGTCATCATGATTAACTCTTAGGATATATCTTCTGGTTCACTGGCTGCAAGATTATTTATTATTATTATTTATTTATTTCTGTAATTCCTCCTTGCAGTACTACTTTCCCTTAATCTTTACCAAGACTACAACAACTAAATCATTTGACAAACAATAGATCACCAAAGAACACGTATTTAGATTAAAAATAAATAAATAAATAAACTGTACAAGAGATCTATTAGGTATCCCACACTGATACTGATAAATTCCTCCAAGCATCAAATGACATCAAATCAACTTGGAGATTCATCAACCAAGTGCTAAATTTATAAATCTCCATCTGGTGTGCCCAATGAAATGTTTGGAAGAGATGGTACTGTTCATAATCCAGAGGAGATTGTTGATTAATAATGTTTTTGTTAATGTCAGGTCCTCCTTGACATCTACCATTAAGGATTCAAATAAGAAACCTTGTAAATTGATTATTGTTCAATTTTCTTCTTTGTCCACCTTTTACCCCATGTCCCAAAGAAGTCCAGGATATAACTGTGAGCCTTAACAACTCTGCAGAAGGTCATGATGGAATCAGACCCATTGTCATGAAAGAAGGCATTGATCATATTACTGAGCCACTACCTTATATTTTGTTCCATATTTCTGCAAACTGGTGTCCTCAAGACGTAAAGATTGCCAAAGTAATGCCTATCTTTAGATCAGGTGATCCTAAAGAATTTGGTAATTATTGCCCAGTATCTATTCTCCTGTTTCTCAAAAATCCCAGGAAGACTAGTGTACACAAGAACCTTAAAGCATTTAACTGTAACCACCAATATGTCTTCAGGAAGAAGTACTCTATGGAGCATGCATTATTACAATTAACCAATAACATGTCTATTGCTCTTGTCTAGATGAAGAGAAATCGATCATTGAATCGTAATCTCCAAGCTCAATAGATATGCCGTCTGGGATGTAGCCCTTATTATCCAGCTATTATTAAAATATGGTGCAAATAAATAAACTAAATTAAATACTTCTAATGTTTCTTTCTCTTTATAAACATATATTATCATTTTGTGTTTCTCCGGTGAAAGGATTTTCTTTTGCATTAATGAAGTTTTATCGTTTCTTAGCACTAACTGTGACACCAACAGCAACAACAGCGGCACCAACAGCAACAACAACAACATCGGCACCAACAACAACAACAGCGACACCAACAGCACCAACAATAACAACAGTGGGACCAACAACAGCATCAACAGTGGCACCAACAACAACAAAAGTAACAACAACAACAGCGGCACCAACAGCAACAACAGCAAGATCGGCACCAACAACAACAGTGGCATCAACAATAACAACAGCGACACCAACAACAACAACAGTGGCACCAACAACAACAGCAGTGACACCAACAGCAACAACAGGGGCAAACACTTCAACAGCGGCACCACCAACAACAACAACAACAGTGGCACCAACAGCAACAACAGTAGCACCACCAATGACAGATACAACATCAACAGTGGCACCATCGACAACAGAGACAACAGCAACAACAGTGGCACCACCAATGACAGATACAACATCAACAGTGGCACCAACAACAACAGAGACCACAACATCAACAGTGGCACCAACAACAACAGAGACAACAACATCAACAGGGGCACCACCAACAGCAGTTCCAAGTACTTCAGCAGCTCCTGGTTCTCCTGGTTCAATGCCAGGTACTACAGCAGCTTGGAAAAGATAATGCTAATGCCAGTTACCGACCACATCATTAATATTATCTCCTCCAAAGAGGCACAAACACCCTTTGGGAAAAATTTCAGCGCCACTTAGAGGCAACTGAAGATACATCAGCTGAGACAGATTTTTAATATTTTAGAGCGGCAAAGGGCTTCATGCAACTTAAAACACGCGTTAAGATGCGTTAGTGTGTGCTGTGATACTGTGATATTAACGTCTTCTACATTGTTGTTTGCTAGCTTGGCAGCTCGCCCTGGTGATTGGCGGCTCCGTGCTCGGGGCACTGCTGCTCATTCTTCTCATGTTAGTCGCCTGCAAGTGAGTTTTCCACATACTCATACTACTTTCACATATTCACCACTACCCCCGTCAAGCCTTTTCCATGTTTCCCTTTCACTTACATGACATACTAATAGACACCTTTTCCTAGCAAGGCATGTTAACTTATTGTATTTTCCTTTAATGTTGTCAGAGTATCAAAGAAAAAGTCGAAGACAAACTGTACTGAGTTCGTCGGAAAGCCCTACGTCAACGACTCTGCTCCCAAAGCACCACTGGTTAATGGCCACTCAGTCAACAGCCAGGCTTCAGTCTCGGATAAGGGGTCAGTCAGTGGCTTGGCAGCTTTTAGCAAGGTTGAGGTTCTTAAGATACCACGGGCAAAGTTCCACAATCCTTGGAACAGCAGCAACAGCGTGGAGATGACTGCCAGCAACAGTCGGCAAAACCCGTTTCCTGCAGGGAGGAACTCGGTAGGTATTCCCTCTGTCTGTGAAGGTTCTCAGTCACCTAGGTCATGGTGTTTTCAAATCACACTAAAGAAAGGCAGTCGGATTGTAGGGTTTCTTGGAGATGTTTCATCATAGCCTTCGATTCTGAAGGGCTGGTTGGGAGTTGGGGTTTAATAGGATCATCTGTGGGTGTTACCCATCAGAAATTCACATAACTAGAATCTGCCAGCTCATTAGCTGAATCCAAGGACGCTCCTTTGAAGACAACAATGTCTGCATTTTAGCCAAAGAAGACAAAAGGGTTGAAAGAGGAGCAAACTAAGATATCTATGACAAATTGGAGAATACTTCTCTGTACATGGGGAAATGGAATGAGATGTAATCTGACATCAATCTACAACAAAGGGGACAGGGTCAAACAGTTTCCACCAATAACAAGTATCTGATCGTTGACAGACTCTAGTCATGTGAGTTTCTGATGGGCAAGGCAAGACAAGGCAAGGTTGCTTTATTTATATAGCACATTTCATACACAGAGCAACTCAATGTGCTTTACAATAAAAAGGTGAGACTTACAGTTAAAAACAAATAAAATTCAAATGCTAATGGGCATTAAAAGAGCTCACCCATGAGCACTTGCAAAGAGAAATGTTTTATGCGTGGTTTCACAAACATTCACAGTTGGAGCTAATTTCTCTTCTGTTAGTAGTTTGTTCCATCTGTGTACAGCAGCTGAATGCTGCTTCACCCTGTTTAGTCTGAACTCTGGGCTCCACTATCTGACCTGAGTCTCTGGAAGTTCTGCTGGGCTTGTATTCAGTTATCATGTCAGTGATCCTGGATTTAACCCATTCAGTGATTTGTTGACCGGTAGCAGAGCTTTGAAATCTATTTTACAGCTGCCTGGGAGCCTGTGTGGAGACTTAAGAACTGGAGTAATGTACTCTGATCTCTTTGTTGTGGTCAACACTTGAGCTGCAGCTGTTTTATGCTCTTTGGGGAAAGTCTAGTCATAAGACCATTGCAGTAATTGAGTCTACAGGAGATGAAAGCATGGATGAGCTTCTCTTGGTCTGTTAGAGACATAAAACCCTTCACTGTGGATACGTTCTTAAGTTGATAGAACGCTGTTTTGGTGATCGATTTAATATGACTGCGGAAGGTTAGATCTGAATCAGTAAACCAACTATGCATACGTGATGTCACTCCCCAGGACGCATGAAGAAAGCAAATAGTTATGCACAGTAACTTGGATAAGTAACTTTAATCTGATTACTGGTTTGGGAAAAGTAACACGTTAGATTACTGGATACTGCAAAAAGTGGTCAGATTAGAGGAAGGCCTGCCCACTGGCGATATTAAACGTTAGAATTCTGCAGAAATTGACCTAAAGTATAATCCACAGATGTTCCTATTTAAACCTCAGTTCCCTGCCAGTCCTTTAGAACCAAAGACTTGGATGAAATGTCTTTAAGAAACTCTGTAATAAATGTGAAGAAAGTAACATTTAAGTAACCCCAGTCTTACAATTAACTGTGTTGTCATCTCACTCTTTGCTTCCTTGGCCTATTCGCACAAATGTCTCTAACAGAGAATCTTTTGTTTTCTGCTGCAGTGGCTGAACAACAACTACGATAGCAGTAACACATCAACTCAAGCTCGATCCCAGAACAACCCCAATGATCAGAGTGGGGGCTACAATAACCCTTACTACACGTACGACAATGAAAACTAACTCTTGTCTTTTGCCGACCACCTTCAATTAAGTTTTGGACATGATTACCATGTCGGCCCATCTTGTTGCTGTCCACCAATTTTGAAGTCAATAGTTGTGTATTTGCACCAAAAACTTTTAGCCTGCCAAATGGGGGTTTTAAGGTGTGTTCATATATTTTGGCGAAAATGATTTAAACATATTCATTACATTGATATGGTTTTGTATATGTTTAATGGCTAATTAAATTGATGAGTGGAAGTATTTAATTCATAGAAATGTTTAAATGCATACATTAAAATATTTTCTGTAATTTCTGTGTAAATATATTTGACTTCCTCATGGGAAAGACATGATTTTTGTTTTTATAAATATGAATATTTATCCATCTGTATTAACAAAGAACTGTATCTGTGTCCACTTCCGTTGTTGTAAAAGTCTGCTTGTGTGTTGATCTGTGCAATCACTCGACATTTACTCACCACGGCTGGTGAGTTAGAAACAGATCAGTGTGACACTGTTATTTTGTAATTTTGGATTTATTTCTATTCATTACGTCATATTTTGAAGAAGATCTAATCCAGAGAACTGCAGAACTACTTGCTTCATTTAGGGTCAGTGTTTATGACTCCACCATAAGAAAGATACTAGGCCAGAATGTCCTGCATGGTCACTGCTGAGCAAAAAATAAATAAATAAATAAAAACACAAAGGGTTGTCTCAGTTTGCTCAGAAAGATGTTGATGGTCCCCAAGACTTTTGTCACAATGCTCTGTGGACTGAAGAGACAAAAGTTAAACTTATTGGAAGGCTTGTGTCCCAATTAAATCTGGCATATTAGTAACACTACATTTCATTTCATACCAACAGTAAAATATGGTGGTGGTAGTGGTGGTGATGTGGGGCTGTTTTGCTGCTTCAGGACCTGGAAGACTTGCTATGAGAACAGGAACCATGAATTCTGTCTACTGTCGAGCAATATGTTTGTGACCTCAAACTCGAGAGACGTGTGGGTTCTGCACTTAAAACTTTGCCAGTAATAGTTACAGTCGTTACAGTACAGTAGTTGTGATATGTAGTAATGCACATCTTAAATGATTTAAGCAGGTATCTGTAAATACACTGTATGGTATGCTTTAAAATGTTTTTGAATATATCAAACTTGTTCAGTATTCAGTATATTCTGTCTAGTGATTATGTAAATACACTGTAGTGTACACACAGTGTGAGTTACCTTTAAGAACACTTGAAGAAGTATATCTTGAGTATGTAAATAACATGCTAAGCAGACTTTTTTGGTTTTAGTAATTAAAATTCATAAAAGTGTACTTACAGTATGCAGTAAAATGTGGACTAGAAGTATTTACCTATTCTATAGATGAGTGTACTTTTTTGGATACTTGAAAGTGTATTGTTATAAACTTAAAATGTCCTTTATTAAGTATACTTAAAGTATACTTTTATAATCGTAAATCTTAAAATAATCTGTTCCAATTTTGTCTGAATGACCATCAAATTAGTAGACTTTCTGGTATACTCATACTTATACTCAAACATAGTTCTTAAAATGAACTTCAACCTGTCTCAGTCACCTCCTTCTCAATGGACGTCACAGCTAGTTACTGGAGCCAGCTTTGCTCTGTGGTCCTTTTCAGTGGTTGACAACCTGCACTATTAGTTTTCCAGAAAGATAAAACAATTCAAGGTCAAACACCAATAACAGTAAAAGTTAGGGCTGTTGCCAAGGACTGTAATGTTTTGGAGCTGAGTGATAAAATAGACCTTTGTTAGGTAACTTACAGGAGATAAGGCTAACCACTATTCTACTGATTTTTTATTTTTATTTTTTTTTTAGCCATTTCTTTTCAGGCAAGCTTTTTTTTAAAGAAAAGGAAAAAGGAAAAAAAAGGAAACTACGCTAGACAAAATAGAGACTGTTATTTGGTTAATAAACACAGATTTCTCAGTATTGACATTTGAAAAATGCGTCTCTGTTTGGTGGAACTGTCATATATCCATAAAACTGCTGCCAAGCCACGTAATCTTTGTTCCACCTTTACATTATGGACCTCACCTGTAACTTATAAATTGTGAGGTGTGTGTGAGAAAAGTAGCTGAACAATGCCACGGCAACCAAATATTTTGGATGAATCCTAAAGCAAACACTTCTACCAGTCTGTTTTTTCTTATCACACACTGATCAGGCATAACACTATGGCCTCCCGATATACAGTACTGTGCAGGTGTGGAAAATACTGTAAATAAGAATGCTTTTAAAAATATAAAAAATGTTGTTTTTTTTTTTAATGTTTATTTTTGTGTACAAAATGTGAGTGAACAAAACAAAAATCTAAGTCACATCAATATTTGGTGTTACGTTTCTTTGCCTTTAAACCAGCATCAATCCTTATGGGTACACTTGCACAAAGTAAAGGATTTTGTAGGATCGTAGATGCAGTGATCAGTCGAGGAAACTTAGTGCAACAGATGAAAAACCACATCAAGATTATTTCCCTTTGAAATCTTAAGATGTCCAGCAGAGCCATCAGCTCAGAACTGACAGTTACCAGCACTATCCAGGTACACCCATCTACTGTCTGGAGAAGTCTGGCTACTGATGAGTCAAAGTTTGAAATATTTGTCTGTAGCACACGGACACACACACACACACACACACACACACACACACACACACATATATGTTTGTAATGTTTCTTTTTCGTTGTTATTTGGAGGCCTGGTCAACACCTTGTGCTGTTCTTCATGTCTTTTTGAGTTGTTCCTAAAGTGTTTTTATGTGTGTCTGTGTCATGCTGGGTGTGGCTATTACCATCAGGGAGTGTCATTGCTATGGGGTAGGGGTACCAGGTGTGGTCTAGGTGGGTGGTACATGTCTAATTAACAATCACATGGATGAATGCCAGATCCAAAAGTTTACCAGTCGAACACTGAATTGTCACAAGATGGTCAACGTTATCTAATTCTCCTGCCAGTGGTCATAATGGTGTGGCTGATCGGTGCATGATCATTAAATTTGTCTTATCTTGAATAACTATTTATCTTGTGAATAATTTATGAGTAAGAAACATTGGTACGTGAACAGGTATGATATCCAGGTATAAAATATTATGAAATTGTCCTGCCCAGGCATAGTTACACCCATATTTTTTACAGGATGCCATTATATATATATATATATATATATATATATATATATAAACACATTAAGTTTAGCCCTCATCACAGGGCATCAGAGGATTTTAGTGCTGTTTTATATGTTGCTGATGACTGGTCGGGATATAAAATAGTCATTGGAAAACTGATAAATGATATTTTTTTGGGTGGGAAACATAATTGCACCATACCACCCAAAAAGGAGTGGCAAACAATTTAAAACCACCAGTCCAAGGCACCTGAAGTCTCATCCTTCAAGGTTGTTCAGCACTGAAGCTTCGTCCACTCATAGCTCTCAGTGTCTGTCTTTCTTTTACTGAAGTTTTGTGCTTCCATTTACTGAAAATGGCTCAAAACTTCAAATTCAGCTCTGTCCTTTGGATAGTTGTTGCAATTATTGGTAAGTATCATGATTTTATTAAATCCTACACATGCAAAGTCTTTAATGTCGATGATAAGAGGAGGAGACGATCAAACTCCCTCATCACGTAACCTTTACACTGAGAAAAATATCCATGTCTTTTGATTTTAGAACATTTAATTGAATTTCAGATTATTCCAGTTTGCACTGGGGGATAAATCCTCTTACTGTTTATATTAGGGATCAATTTGATACCATTCAGTGACTAATGCCTCTAAATATATGATTTATTTTGCGTGATATTTAATGCATTTGCCTAATTTAATGGGGAGACCACATACCAAATGTTATAGGTAACAGGGATATGTACTTAGAAATTATATAAAATCACTTAAACATATCTCTTCAATCAAGTCAATCAATGAGATTTTATCTGCATATTTCTCCAGAATTGTGTAACAGGTATATATGGAGTGGGGGTTGTTTTACTTTAAAAGCTATTATGGTAGTGAACAAATATGAAATACCTGACACATAAGCTTAGGAAAATGTTTTAACTGTGATCAATTTTGGAAGTTTATGTTGCTGGGGTTAAATTGAACTCAATGGTAAAAAGTGAAAAATTGAAGGTGATGGGAGGGTTAAATGAACACACCGCTTGTCTTTAAAAGGCTTTTAGGTAAAAGATAAAAATATTATTGTAGACATTTTTGATCCAGGGATAATTCCAGAAAATTAGACGATTCTTCTCTAAATATTTCATAGTCTTGATTTTAAACTAACTAAAAGTTCAGACTCACAATATTGTGCATTACTTTAAATTTTGCTAAACAACAAAGGCACAAGTTTGCATTTCAACTTTTTTATGTGTGTGGTGTCAGAAACATGTTTGAGTTTGATGTTGAAAGTCTGACCTTACCTCTAACCCATTCATATCCTACCTTTCTTTGGGAAGTCACATTCTACTTAAAGAAGGTTTGGTCTCTGGTCTGGTTAATGCTTTATGTCAGTGGTTTCAAACACATTTCAGTTTAAGGGCCACATTCAGCCCTGTTTGAATAACCAATAACACAATAGTGTATTGTGGAAAACTGAATTGTGTTCATGTAACGAGTGACTTGATTTGTGGCTTGGTTCATCATGTTCCTAAAACAGCGACAACAACAGCAGCTCCAGTTACTTCAACAACTCCTGGTACTAAAGCGGCTGCAGGTGCTACAGCAGATCCCAGTACAACAGCAGCTCTTGGTACTACAGCATCTCAAGGTACTACAGCAGATTCGGGTACTACAGTGGCCCCAGAAAGTACAGTGGCTCCTGGGACTACAGCAGCTCCAGAAACTACAGTGACTCCTGGTACAACATTAGCTTCAACAACGGCTCCAGGTACTACAGCAGCTTCTGGTACTACAGCAGCATCAACAACAGTTCCAGTTACTTCAGCAGCTCCAGGTACTACAGCAGATCCTGTAACAACAGTTGCTGCTGGTACCTCAGTAGTCCCAGAAAGTACGGAGTTTCCTGGTACAACAGTGGCACCAGGAAGTACAGTGGCTCCTGGTACTGCAACAGCTCCAGAAAATACAGTGGCTCCTGGTACTACATTAGCTCCAACAATAGCTCCAGGTAATACAGCGACTACTGGTACTACAGCAGCTCCAACAGCTACTCCCCTTACTTCAGCAGCTCCAAGTACTTCAACAGATCCTGTTACAACAGTAGCTCCTGGTACCACAGTGGCCCCAGAAAGTACAGTGGTTCCTGGTACTACAGCGACACCAGAAACTACAGTGGCTCCTGGTACAACATTAGCTTTAACAACAGGTCCAGGTACTACAGCAGCTCCTGGTAGTACAACATCTCCAGGTACTACAGTGGCCCCAGAAAGTACAGTGGCTCCTGGGACTACAGCAGCTCCAGAAACTACAGTGACTCCTGGTAAAACATACACTTCAACAACAGCTGCAGGTACTACAGCGCCTACAACAGCAGTGCCAGGTACTACAGCAAGTCCAGGGACTACAGCAGCTCCAGGTACGACAGCATCTCCAGGTATTACAACAGCTCCTGGTACGACAGCATCTCCAGGTACTACAGTGGTCCCAGAAAGCACAGTGTTTCCTGGAACTACAGTGGCTCCAGGTACTACAACAGTTCCAGAAACTACAGTGGCTCCTGGTACTACAGTAGCTCCAACAACAGCTCCAGGTACTACAGCGACTACTGGTACTACAGCGGCTCCAACAGCTATTCCCCTTACTTCAGCAGCTCCAGGAACTACAACAGATCATGTTACAACAGTAGTTCCTGGTACCACAGTGGCCACAGAAAGTGCAGTGGTTCCTACTACTACAGCGGCACCAGAAACTACAATAGCTCCTGGTACTTCATCAGCTCCAACAACAGATCCAGGTACGACAGGGACTCCAACAGCAGCTCCAGTCACTTCATCAGCTTCTGCTACTACAACAGCACCAACTGCAGGTCCAATTACTTCAAGAGCTCCAACTACTACAGCAGCTCTTGGTACTACAGCATCTCCAGGTACTACAGTAGATTCTGGTACGACAGAGGCCCCAGAAAGTACAGTGGCCCCTGGTACTACAGCAGCTCCAACAACAGCTCCTGGTACTACAGCAGCTCCAACAACAGCTCCTGGTACTACAGCGACTCCAACAGCATCTCCAGTTACTTCAGCAGCTCCTACTACTTCAACAGCAACAAATGCAGCTCCAGTTATTACAGCGACTCCAACAGCCGCTCCAGTTACTTCGGCAGCTCCTGCTACTACAGCAGCAACAACTGCAGCTCCAGTTACTCCAGGAGCTCAAAGTACTACAGCAGCTCCTGGTACTACAGCATCTCTAGGTACTACAGTGACCCCAGAAACTACAGTGACTCCTGGTACAACATTCACTTCAACAACAGCTTCAGGTACTACAGTGCCTCCAACAGCAGCTCCAGGTACTACAACAGCTCCTGGTACGACAGCATCTCCAGGTACTACAGCAGATTCTGATATTACAGTAGCCCCAGGAAGTACAGTGGCTCCTGGTACTACAGCGGCTCCAGAATCTACAAAGGCTCCTGGTACTTCATCAGCTCTAACAACAGCTCCAGGTACTACAGCGACTCCAACAGCAGCTACAGCTACTTCATCAGCTCCTGCTACTACAACAGCACCAACTGCAGGTCCAATTACTTCAGGAGCTCAAAGTACTACAGCAGCTCCTCGTAATACAGCATCTCCAGGTACTACAGCAGATTCTGGTACGACAGTGGCCCCAGAAAGTACAGTGGCTCCTGGGACTACAGCAGCTTCAGAAAGTACAGTGACTCCCGGTACAACATTAGCTTCAACAACAGCTCCAGGTACTACAGCAGCTCCTGGTACGACAGCATCTCCAGGTTCTACAGCAGATTCTAGTACTACAGTGGCTCCGGAAAGTACAGTGGCTCCAACAACAGCTCACGGTACTACTGCAACTTCTGGTGCTACATCAGCAACAACAGCAGTCCCAGTTACTTCAGCAGCTCCACATACTACAGAAGATCCTGTTACAACAGTAGCTGCTAGGACCACAGTGGTTCCAGAAATGACAGTGTTTCCTGGTAGTACAGTGGACCCAGGAAGTACAGTGGCTCCTGGTACTACATTAGCTCCAACAACAGCTGCAGGTACTACAGCGACTCCAACAGCA
Organism: Mugil cephalus; assembly: GCF_022458985.1. Taxonomy (NCBI): domain Eukaryota; kingdom Metazoa; phylum Chordata; class Actinopteri; order Mugiliformes; family Mugilidae; genus Mugil; species Mugil cephalus. The sequence continues at coordinate 3,139,432 of NC_061785.1, read as the reverse complement.
GCTCCTGGTACTACAGCAACTCCAGGTACTACGGCAGATTCTGATACTACAGTGGCCCCAGGAAGTACAGTGGTTCCTGGTACTACATTAGCTCCAACAACAGCTGCAGGTACTACAGCGACTCCAACAGCAGCTGCTGGTAATACAGCATCTCCAGGAACTACAGGAGACTCTGGTACTACAGTGGCCCCAGGAAGTACAGTGTCTCCTGATACTACAGCGGCTTCAGAAACTACAATGGCTCCTGGTACCACATTAACTCCAACAATAGATCCAGGTACGACAACGACTCCAACAGCACCTCCTGCTACTACAGCAGCAACAACTGCAGCTCCAGTTTCTTCAGGAGCTCCAGGTACTACAGCAGCTGCTGGTACTACAGTGTCCCCAGAAAGTACAGTGGCTCCTGGGACTACAGCAGCTCCAGAAACTACAGTGACTCCTGGTACAACATTAGCTTCAACAAAAGCTCCAGGTACTACAGCATCTTCTGGTACTACAGGATCACCAACAGCAGTTCCAGTTACTTCAGCAGCTCCAGGTACTACAACAGATCCTGTAACAACAGTAGCCCCTGGTACCACAGTTGCCTCAGAAAGTACAGTGGCTCCTGGAACTACATTAGCTCCAACAACAGCTGCTGGTACTACAACGACTCCAACAGCAGCTCCTGGTACTACAGCATCTCCAGAAACTACAGGAGACTCTGGTACTACAGTTGCCCTAGGAACTACAGTGTCTCCTGGTACCACAGCGGCTCCTGAAACTACAATGGCTTCTGGTACTACATTAGCTCCAACAACAGGTGCAGATGCTACAGCGACTCCAACAGCAGCTCCTGGTACTACAGCATCTCCTGGTACTACAGCAGATTCTGGTACTACAGCATCTCCAGAAAGTACAGTGACTACTGGTACAACGTCAGCACCAACAACAGCTCAAGGTACTACAGCATCTTCTGGTACTACAGGAGCACCAACAGCAGTTCCAATTACTTCAGAAGCTCCAGGTATTACAACAGTAGCTCCTGGTACCACAGTGCCCCCCGAAAGTACAGAAGTTCCTGGAACTACAGCGGCACCAGAAACTACAGTGGCTTCTGGAACAACATTACCTCCAACAACAGCTGCAGGTACTACAACACCCCCAACAGCAGCTCCTGGTACGACCGCATCTCCAAGTTTTACCACCGATTCTGGTACTACAGCGACTCCAACAGCAGCTCCAGGTTCTTCAGCAGCTCCTGCTACTACAACAGCAACAACTGCAGCTCCAGTTTCTTCAGGAGCTCCAAGTAGTACGGCAGCTGCTGGTACTACAGCATCTTTTGGTACTACAGCAGATTCTGGTACTACAGTGGCCCCAGAAAGTACAGTGGCTCCTGGGACTACAGCAGCTCCAGAACCTACAGTGAATCCTGGTACAACATTAGCTTCAGCAACAGCTCCAGGTACTACAGCAGCATCTGATACTACAGCAGCACCAACAGCAGTTCCAGTTACGTCAGTAGCTCCAGGTACAACAGCAGATCCTATTACAACAGTAGCCCCTGGTACCACAGTGGCCCCAGAAAGTACAGTGGTTCCTGGTACTACAGCAGCAATAGAAACTACAGTGGCTCCTGGAACTACATTAGCTCCAACAACAGCTGCAGGTACTACAGCGACTCCAACAGCAGCTCCAGGTACTACAGCAGCTCCAGGTACTACAACATCCCCAGGTACTACAGCAGCTCCTGGTACTGCAGCATCTCTTGGCACTACAGCAGATTCTGGTACTACAGTGGCTCCAGAAAGTACAGTGGCTCCTGGTACTACAGCAGCTCCAGGAACTACAGTGACTCCTGGTACAACGTCAGCACCAACAACAGCTGCAGGTACTACAGCAGCTTCTGGTACTACAGGAGCACCAACAGCAGTTCCAATTACTTCACAAGCTCCAGGTACTACAACAGATCCTGTTACAACAGTAGCTCCTGGTACCACAGTGCCCCCAGAAAGTACAGTGGCTCCTGGTACTACAATGGCATCAGAAACTACATTGGCTCCTGGAACTACATTATCTTCAACAGCTGCAGGTACTACAGCACCTCCAACAGCAGCTCCAGGTCCTACAGCAGCTCCTGGTACAACAGTATCTCCAAGTTCTACAGCAGACTCAGGTACTACATTAGCTCCAACAACAGATCCAGGTACGACAGCGACTCCAACAGCAGTTCCAGGTTCTTCAGCAGCTCCTGCTACTACAGCAGCAACAACTGCAGCTCCAAGTACTACAGCAGCTCCTGGTACTACAGCATCTCTAGGTACTACAGCAGATTCTGGTACAACAGTGGCCCCAGAAAGTACAGTGGCTCCTGGGACTACAGCAGCTCCAGAAACTACAGTGAATCCTGTTACAACATTAGCTTCAACAACAGCTTCAGGTACTACAGCGGCTTCTGGTACTACAGCAGCACCAACAGTAGTCCCAGTTACTTCAGCAGCTGCAGGTACAACAGCAGATTCTATTACAACAGTAGCTGCTGGTACCACAGTGGTCCCAGAAAGTACAGTGTTTCCTGGTACTACAGTGTCCCCAGGAAGTACACTGGCTCCTGGTACTACATTAGCTCCAACAACAGCTCCAGGTACTCCAGTGACAACTGGTACTACAGTGACTTCAACAGCTACTCCGCTTACTTCAGCAGCTCCAGGTACTACAACAGATCCTGTTACAACAGTAGCCCCTGGTACCACAGTGGCCCCAGAAAGTACAGTGGTTCCTGGTACTACAGCAGCAATAGAAACTACAGTGGCTCCTGGAGCTACATTAGCTCCATCAACAGCTGCAGGTACTACAGCGACTCCAACAGCAGCTCCGGGTACTACAGCATCTCCCGGAACTACAGGAGACTCTGGTACTACAGTTGCCCTAGGAACTACAGTGTCTCCTGGTACCACAGCGGCTCCTGAAACTACAGTGGCTCATGGTACTACATTAGCTCCAACAACAGCTGCAGATACTACAGTGACTCCAACAGCAGCTCCTGGTACTACGGCATTCACAGATACTACAGCAGCTCCTGGTACTACAGCAGATTCTGTTACTACAGTTGCTCCAGAAAGTACAGTGGCTCCTGGTATTACAGCAGCTCCAGAAACTACAGTGACACCTGATACAACGTCAGCACCAACAACAGGTCCAGGTACTACAGCATCTTCTGGTACTACAGGAGCAACAACAGCAGTTCCAATTACTTCAGCAGCTCCAGGTACTACAGCACCTCCAACAGCAGCTCCAGGTACTACAGCAGCTCCTGGTATGACAGCATCTCCAGGTTCTACAGCAGATTCTGGTACTACAGTGGCTCCAGAAAGTACAGTGGCTCCTGGTACTACAGCGGCTCCAATTGCAACTCCAGGTCCTACAGCCACTCAAGGTACTACAGCAGATCCTGGTACAACAGTAGCTGCTGGTACCACAGTGGTCCCAGAAAGTACAGTGGCTCCTGGTACTACAGCTGCTCAAGAAACCACAGATGCTTCTGGTACTACATTAGCTCCAGCAACAGCTGCAGGTACTACAGCAACTCCAACAATAGCTCCAGTTACAACAGCAGGTCCTGGTACTACAGCATCTCCAGGTACTACAGCAGACTCTGGTACCACAGTGGCCCCAGAAAGTACAGTTGTTCCTGGAACTACATTAGCTCCAACAACAGCTGGTGGTACTACAGCGACTCCAACAGCAGCTCCTGGTACTACAGCATCTCCAGGTACTACAGCAGACTCTGGTACCACAGTGGGCCCAGAAAGTACAGTTGTTCCTGGAACTACATTAGCTCCAACAACAGCTGGTGGTACTACAGCGACTCCAACAGCATCTCCAGGTACTACAGCATCTCCAGGTACTACAGCAGCTCCTGGTACTGCAGCATCTCTTGGCACTACAGCAGATTCTGGTACTACAGTGGCTCCAGAAAGTACAGTGGCTCCTGGTACTACAGCAGCTCCAGGAACTACAGTGACTCCTGGTACAACGTCAGCACCAACAACAGCTGCAGGTACTACAGCAGCTTCTGGTACTACAGGAGCACCAACGGCAGTTCCAATTACTTCACAAGCTCCAGGTACTACAACAGATCCTGTTACAACAGTAGCTCCTGGTACCACAGTGGCCCCAGAAAGTACAGTGGCTCCTGGTACTACAACGGCATCAGAAACTACATTGGCTCCTGGAACTACATTATCTTCAACAACAGCTGCAGGTACTACAGCACCTCCAACAGCAGCTCCAGGTCCTACAGCAGCTCCTGGTACCACAGCATATCCAAGTTCTACAGCAGACTCAGGTACTACATTAGCTCCAACAGCAGTTCCAGGTTCTTCAGCAGCTCCTGCTACTACAGCAGCAACAACTGCAGCTCCAACTACTACAGCAGCTCCTGGTACTACAGCATCCCCAGGTACTACAGCAGATTCTGGTACTACAGTGGCCCCAGAAAGTACAGTGGCTCCTGGGACTACAGCAGCTCCAGAAACTACAGTGAATCCTGGTACAACATTAGCTTCAACAACAGCTTCAGGTACTACAGCAGCTTTTGGTACTACAGCAGCACCAACAGTAGTCCCAGTTACTTCAGCAGCTGCAGGTACAACAGCAGATTCTATTACAACAGTAGCTGCTGGTACCACAGTGGTCCCAGAAAGTACAGTGTTTCCTGGTACTACAGTGTCCCCAGGAAGTACACTGGCTCCTGGTACTACATTACCTCCAACAATAGCTCCTGGTACTCCAGTGACAACTGGTACTACAGTGACTTCAACAGCTACTCCGCTTACTTCAGCAGCTCCAGGTACTACAACAGATCCTGTTACAACAGTAGCCCCTGGTACCACAGTGGCCCCAGAAAGTACAGTGGTTCCTGGTACTACAGCAGCAATAGAAACTACAGTGGCTCCTGGAGCTACATTAGCTCCATCAACAGCTGCAGGTACTACAGCGACTCCAACAGCAGCTCCTGGTACTACGGCATCTCCCGGAACTACAGGAGACTCTGGTACTACAGTTGCCCCAGGAAGCACAATGTTTCCTGGTACCACAGCGGCTCCTGAAACTACAGTGGCTCATGGTACTACATTAGCTCCAACAACAACTGCAGATACTACAGTGACTCCAACAGCAGCTCCTGGTACTACGGCATTCCCAGATACTACAGCAGCTCCTGGTACTACAGCAGATTCTGGTACTACAGTGGCTCCAGAAAGTACAGTGGCTCCCGGTACTACAGCAGCTCCAGGAACTACAGTGACTCCTGGTACAACGTCAGCACCAACAACAGCTGCAGGTACTACAGCAGCTTCTGGTACTACAGGAGCACCAACGGCAGTTCCAATTACTTCACAAGCTCCAGGTACTTCAACAGATCCTGTTACAACAGTAGCTCCTGGTACCACAGTGCCCCCAGAAAGTACAGTGGCTCCTGGTACTACAACGGCATCAGAAACTACATTGGCTCCTGGAAGTACATTATCTTCAACAACAGCTGCAGGTACTACAGCACCTCCAACAGCAGCTCCAGGTCCTACAGCAGCTCCTGGTACAACAGTATCTCCAAGTTCTACAGCAGACTCAGGTAAACTCATTGCTCCCCAACAACAGATCCAGGTACAACAGCGACTCCAACAGCAGTTCCAGGTTCTTCAGCAGCTCCTGCTACTACAGCAGCAACAACTGCAGCTCCAACTACTACAGCAGCTCCTGGTACTACAGCATCCCCAGGTACTACAGCAGATTCTGGTACTACAGTGGCCCCAGAAAGTACAGTGGCTCCTGGACTACAGCAGCTCCAGAAACTACAGTGACTCCTGTACAACATTAGCTCAACAACAGTTCAGGTACTACAGCAGCTTTTGGTACTACAGCAGCACCAACAGTAGTCCCAGTTACTTCAGCAGCTGCAGGTACAACAGCAGATTCTATTACAACAGTAGCTGCTGGTACCACAGTGTCCAGAAGTACAGTGTTTCCTGGTACTACAGTGTCCCAGGAAGTACACATGGCTCCTGGTACTATTAGCTCACAACAGCTCCAGGTAACTACAGTGACAACTGGTACTACACGTGACTTCAATCAGCTACTCGCTACTTCAGCAGCTCCAGGTTACACACAGATCCTGTTACAACAGTAGCCCCTGGTACACAGTGGCCCCAGAAAGTACAGTGGTTCCTGGTACTACAGCAGCATAGAAACTACAGTGGCTCCTGGTCTACATTAGCTCCATAACAGCTGCAGGTACTACAGCGACTCCAACAGCAGCTCCTGGTACTACGGCATCTCCGGAACTACAGAGACTCTGGTACTACAGTTGCCCAGAAGCACATGTTTCCTGGTACCACAGCGGCTCCTGAAACTACAGTGGCTCATGGTACTACACTAGCTCCAACAACATACTGCAGATACTACAGTGACTCCAACAGCAGCTCCTGGTACTACGGCATTCCAGATACTAGCAGGCTCCTGGTACTACAGCAGATTCTGGTACTACAGTTGCTCCAGAAAGTACAGTGGCTCCTGGTATACAGCAGCTCCAGAAACTACAGTACACCTGATACAACGTCGCACCAACAACAGGTCAGGTACTACTCATCTTCTGTACTACAGGAGCAACAACAGCAGTTCCATTACTTCACAGCTCCAGGTACTACAGCATCCAACAGCAGCTCCAGGTACTACAGCAGCTCCTGGTATGACAGCATCTCCAAGTTCTACAGCAGATTCTGGTACTACAGTGGCTCCAGAAAGTACAGTGGCTCCTGGTACTACAGCGGCTCCAATTGCAACTCCAGGTCCTACAGCCGCTCAAGGTACTACAGCAGATCCTGGTACAACAGTAGCTGCTGGTACTACAGTGGCCCCAGGAAGTACAGTGGCTCCTGGTACTACAGCTGCTCAAGAAACCACAGATGCTTCTGGTACTACATTAACTCCAATAACAGCTCCAGGTACTACAGCGACTCCAACAACAGGTCCAGGTACTACAGCAGCTCCTGGTACTACAGCATCTCCAGGTACTACAGCAGACTCTGGTACCACAGTAGCCTCAGAAAGTACAGTGGTTCCTGACGCTACGATATCTCCAACAACAGCTCCAGGTACTACAGCGACTCCAACAGCAACTCCAGATGCTTCAGCAGCTGCGGGTACTACAACATCACCAGGTACTACAACAGATCCTATTACAACAGCAGCTCCTGGTACCTCAGTGGCCCCAGAAATTACAGTGGTTCCTGGAACTACATCACCTCCAACAACAGCTGCAGATACTACAGCGATTCCTACAATAGTTCCAGGTAATACAGCAGCTTCTGGTACGACAGCATCTCCAGGTACTACAGCAGAGTCTGGTACTGCAGTGGCCCCTGGAAGTACAGTGGCTCTTGGCACTACAGCAGCTCCAGACATTACAGTGGCGTCTGCAACTACATTAACTCCAACAGCAGCTGCAGATACTACAGCGACTCCAACAATCGTTCCAGGTACTACAACAGTCTGGTTACAGCAGACTGTACTACAGTGGCCAGAGTACATGGCTCCTGGCACTACAGCAGTCAGAAATTACAGTGGCACTGCATAATACTCCAACAACTCAGGTACTATAGCGATCCAAACAGTCAGGTACACAGCAGCCTGTATACAGATTCAGGTATACAGCAGACTCTGGTACCACAGTGGCCCCAGAAAGTACAGTTGTCCCTGGTACTACATTAACTCCAACAACAGCTCCAGGTACTACAGCGACTCCAACAACAGGTCCAGGTACTTCAGCAGCTGCGGGTACTACAACATCTCCAGGTACTACAACAGATCCTATTACAACAGCAGCTCCTGGTACCACAGTGGCCCCAGAAATTACAGTGGTTCCTGGAACTACATCACCTCCAACAACAGCTGCAGATACTACAGCGATTCCAACAATAGTTCCAGGTAATACAGCAGCTCCTGGTACGACAGCATCTCCAGGTACTACAGCGGAGTCTGGTACTACAGTGGCCCCAGGAAGTACAGTGGCTCTTGGCACTACAGCAGCTCCAGAAATTACAGTGGCGCCTGCAACTACATTAACTCCAACAACAGCTGCAGATACTACAGCGACTCCAACAATAGTTCCAGGTACTACAACAGCTCCTGGTACTACAGCAGACTCTGGTACTACAGTGGCCCCAGGAAGTACAGTGGCTCCTGGTACTACAGCGGCTCCAGAAACTACAGTGGCTCCTGGTACTACATTAGCTCCAACAACAGCTCCAGGTACTACAGCGACTCCAACATCAGTTCAAGTTACTTCAGCAGCTCCAGTTACGACAGCAGCTCCTGGTTCTACAGCAGCTTCTAGTACTACAGCGACTCCAACAACAGTTCCAGGTACTACAGCAGCTCCTGGTACTACAGCATCTCCAGGTACTACAGCAGACTCTGGTACTACAGTTGCCCCAGGAAGTACAGTGGCTCCTGATACCACAGCGGCCCCAGGAAGTACAGTGGCTCCTGATACCACAGCGGCACCAGAAACTATAGTGACTCCTGGTACAACAGCAGCTCCTGGTTCTACAGCAGCTTCTAGTACTACAGCAACTCCAACAACAGGTCCAGGTACTACAGCAGCTTCTGGTACTACAGCATCTCCAGGTACTACAGCAGACTCTGGTACTACAGTGGCCCCAGGAAGTACAGTGGCTCCTGTTACTACAGCGTCTCCAGAAACTACAGTCACTGGTGGTTCTACAGTGGTTCTTGAGACGACAGTTCCTCTAGGTACTTCAGGAGCTCCAGCTACTACATCAGATCCTGGTTCAACAGCAGCTCCTGGTACTACAACGACTCCAGGTAGTACAACCCAGCTTGGTATATATAATGTTAATGCCAATTGTAAAGGGCATCATTAATTGTGTCCTCCAAACTAATACTTTGATATTGACACCGTTGTTGTTTGTTAGCTTGGCAGCTCGCCGTGGTGATCGTCAGCTCTGTGCTCGCTGCAATTCTGCTCATAGCCCTCTTTCTTCTAATGTCAGTCACTTGCAAGTGAGTTTTTCACTCATCCAACCACTTTCACACATTCACCACTGCCTCTGTGAAGCCTTTGCCATGTTCCTCTTTTGCTCATGTGACACACTAATACACACCTTTACCTAGCAATGCATATTAACTACTGTATTTTTCTTCACTGTTGTTAGGTTGTCAAAGAAAATGTCGAATACAAACACTACTGGATTCCTCGGAAAGCCCTACGGCCACTCAGTCAACAGTCAAGCTTCAGTCTCGAATAAGTGGTCACTAACTGGCTTGGCACCTTATACCCAGGATGGGGTATTTAGACTTCCACGAGCAAAGGTCAACAACAGCTGGAACAGCAACACCAGCTTGGAGATGAGTGAAAGCAACAGTTGGCAAAACCTTGTCCCTGCAGGGAGGAACTAGGCAGGTATTCTCTCTGTCTGTGTGTAATGAAAATGTGTCAGTCATTCAGGTCATGGTATATTCAAATCACACTAAAGTTACCTATCAGAAACTCACATGACTAGAGTCTGCCAGTTTGTCAGGAAATGATTTAGTCTAATCCACCCACGACTGAAGGACAAAGGAGGCTCCTTTGAAGACAACAACGTCCGCTTTTTAGCCAGAGAAGACTGAAGGTTTGAAAGAGGAGTAAACGGACATCTAAGTCAAGTTAGAGAATCCTTCTCTGTACATGGGAAAATGGACTGAGATTTACACTCACCAGCCACTTTAGTAGGTACACCCTTTCAATCACTTGTTAAAACAAATTAATCAGCCAATCACATGGCTGTAATTCAATGCATTTAGGCATTGGTAGAGGTGATCAAGACCACTTGCTGAAGTTCAAAATCAGAATGGGGAAGAAAGGGGATTTAAGAGACTTTGACAGAAAATACTGATCTACTGGGCTTTTCACACACAACGATCTCTAGATCTCTAAAAGAGAAAGAGGAGAATCAGAGGAGAATTGGCACAGTGGTTGGAGATGATAGAAAGGCAACAGTAACTCAAATAACATCTGATACAAGGAATGCAGAATACCATCTCTGAATGCACACATGTCCAACCTTGAAGAGAATGGGCTACTGCAGCAGGAGACCACACTGCATGCTACTCCTGTCTGCTAAGAACAGCAAACTGAGACTACAGTTCACACAGGCTAAAACTGGACAATGGAAGACTGGGAAAAACATTGCCTGGTCTGATGAGTATCGATTTCAGCTGAGACACTGAAATGGCAGGGTCAGAATTTGGCATAAACAACATAAAAGCATGGATCCATCCTGACTTGTATCAACAGTTCAGGCTGGTAGTGGTGTAATGGTCTGGGGGATATTTTCTTGGCACACTTTGGGCCCCTTAGTACAAATTGAGAATGGCTTAAAGCCTACCTGAGTATTGTTGCTGACCATGTCCATCCGTTTATGACCACACCGTACCCATCTACTGATGGCTACTTCCAGCAGGATAATGCACCATGTCACAATGCTGATATCTTCTCAAACTGGTTTCTTGAACATGACAATGAGTTCACTGTACTCCAATGGCCCCCACAGCCACCAGATCTCAATCTAATAGAGCATAATAGAATCTAAAGTAATCTTTGGGATGTGGTGGAATGGGAGATTCTCATCATAGATGTGCAGCCGACAAATCTGCAGTAACTGTGTGACGCTGTCATGTCAATATGGACCAAAATCTCTGCGTAAAATTTCCATCCATTTACATCTTGTTAAAAGTATGCCACGAAGAATTAAGGCAGTTCTAGGCAAAATGGGGTCCAACCTTTCACTAGCAAGGTGTACCTAATAAAGTGGCTGGTGAGTGTAATCAGATATCAATCTACAAGTATTAACAGAAACTAGTCATGTGAGTTTCTGATGGTTAAGGCAAGGAAAGCCAAGGCTGCTTTATTTATACAACACACACATTTCAAACAACTCAATGTGTATTACATTAAAAAGGTGAATACAGTTAAAAACGAACAAATGATTTCACTTTTATTGGTAGTTTTTTCCATATTTGTGCAGCATCACAGCTAATACTGCTTCACCCAGTTTACTGAACTCTGCTCCACTATCTGACCTGAGCCCATGGATCTCAAAGCTTGGCTGGGCTTGTTTTCAGTCATCGTGTCAGTGATGTATTCTGACTTAAACCATTCAGTGATTTGTCGACCAATAGCAGAACTTTGAATCTTTTCTAAAGATATCTGGGAGCCATTGTAGATTGTAATTGTTATAAAGGTGTTTGGGTGATCGATTTAAGGTTTCGGACTTGGTCTTTTTTTTTCAACGACAGCGATTCAAGGTATTTATTAACAGCAGTCCTTATGTCTTTAGTGTCAAAAACAATTTTCTCTGTTTTGTCTTGATTCAACTGAGGGACAGTTCTAGATACATTTGCATATCATCTGCATAGCATTGCATTGAATAATGGAGTTCTGCAGAAATTCACTTAAAGGAGCTTTAAGGAAGCTCAGGCTTGCAATTAACTGTGTTGTCATCTAGCTGTGTTCTTCCTTGGCCTATACACACAGATGCCTCTGATGGAAAAACTTTTGTTTTCTATTGTAGCAGCTGAACGACAACCATGCTGGCAGTAACACATCAACTCAGGCTTGATCCCAGAACAACCCCAATGATCAGAACGGGGGCCACAACAACCCTTACTACATGCGAGACAATGGAAATTAACTTCTCAAAGACTCAAAGCGATCTTGTCTTTTGCTGAAAACCTTCAATGAAATTTGCGTTTTCCACCTTGCCCCATCCTGGTACTGTCCACTAATTTTGGAGTCAACAGTTGTTTATTTGCACTAAAAACTTTTATTTATTAATTTACCAGTCACTGTTTTTTTGTTTGTTTGCTTGTTTTTTTGCATAAAAAGTTGTTCTTCAGATAAATTTTACAATGTTTTAATCTGTCAATTGGGGTTTGTCAGGTTGGCACATCAAAGATACTGTATTTACAGCATTTATATGGTGTTGTATATGTTTAATGACGCATTAAAGTGATGAGTGAAAAACAGATTTAATTTTCCCACACAGAGGATTTACTTCATAAAAATGGTTGCAGGTGCACACTAAAAGATCTTCTACATAGACAAAAGCAATAGTCAAATCATCTTGCTATTTTTTGTGTTTTAAATATATTTGACTTCCTCATGGGGAATACATAATTTTTCTTTTTATAAATATGAATATTCATCCATCTATATGAACAGATACATTTATCTGTATCCATTTCTATTGTTGTCAATGACTACTTATGAATTAATCTGTGCAATCAGTGGTCAGTTACTCACCATAGCTAGAGAGTTAGAAATGGATCAATGTGACCCTTTTACAAAGAGTCCACAGAGCATAATTTTCTATTTATTTCTATTTATTAAGTCTTTCATAATTTCTGGGTTGTTGTTTTCTCTTTTTATGAAATACTTTATTTTCATATAACAGCAGATTCTGTTTAAAAATAAATAAATGAACTCTTTGATTTCGGTCCACTGGCATAATTTGTATTTTTGGAGCTGGTCCCCAAAGCATGCTGAAGTTATAGCTATATAATGCATATGCTGTAGGTTGGGAATGAACTGTTGCAGGCATTTGCTACAGCTGTCTTCAGCTGAAAGTAAAATACATGCTTGACTGGGTTAAGAATATTCAGAAACTGCCATGGTTTATGTCTGTCTTTTATTTTGTGATCACATTTTGTGTCTCCTTATGGTTCGTCATTTCTGTCTGTGTCATGTCTTGTGTTTTCTGTTTTATTTTGTTAAGTTCTGGATTTCCTGTCTTATGCTTCCTTGTCCCTTGATTGATCAGTTGTCACGTCGTTGATGTTATCCCCTTGTCTCCATGTTCCTTGTTACCATGTTGTCATGCCAAGTCATGTCAAGTCATGATTCTTTTGGATTTTAGATTTTCCTGCCTGCCTTGCTTGCAGTGGCTTTTGTTTGATTTCATTAAATACCTTTTTTGTATTTGTTGGAACTCCCTGCCTCTTCAATCAGTCCTTCATCTGGGTCCTCACCTCAACAACTCTCTCCTACCTGATAAAAACTCCCTGCTCACTTCCTTTGTTTTCTATGTATAAAAAGCTCCTTCTTCTGGTGAACCAATCTGTATCTGCTCTTGTGATATCTTCCCTTTATAGAAGACTTTGATGCTGAAATGCCTGCCTCAAAGAGAGTGTTCCTCACTTGAATGGAAGTAAATATGCAATAAATATTTCAGCTGCATATCCTGCGCCACTTCTTGATTTCTTATTATTTGCCACACACAAAGATAACACAAGAAAACACACAATGTTGTTTTTAAATGATGTCCATTATTATTGTTGTCGTTGCAAGGGGAAAAAAACATCCAAATGGTCCTGTGTGAAAAAAGTAATTGCACCTTAGTTAAAACGTAACTAAACTGAGTGAAAATCTGAGTTTCCCAGGGAGTATCATACACAGAAGTGGTGAAAAGAGTGTGAACAACTCAGCAAGGTTCCAAAACATTGAGAACGGAAAGATCACACGGAGGATGCACACAAATAAAATAAGATTCTCTAATAGTGAGTAACATTGACTTTGTCTTGTTAATGGTGGAAGCAATCTATTGTTCGGCTCAAACAAACAGCAAAATGGAAAAAATGTAAATCGTCATTAAGGTCAGCAGAGAAATATCTTAACACTAAAGGGTTGAGTTGGGAAACCATTAAGGAAGTGTTAGCAGGAGAAACTTCTAACTCTCAAGCATGTGATGGTGGCTCCGCATGGTCCTAACTATCCTACAAGGGAATGACAGGAGTCTTATCGCTAATAGACTAGAGCTCAAGAAATTTGTGTTAGAATTATCCAGAAAACCAGATGTAATTTGTATCATGGCATGGTTAAAGAGGGGGTAAATTATAAGTTGGAAAAAGTAAGTGATGCTAAGATATATAGAGCAGATATATAGAGGAGAGGAGAATATCCAACCAGAATGTTCGCAGTTACAGATGACTCAAAAGACACGGAAACTGGACGCACTGGTGCAGCTGTGTATATTACCATTAATAAGGTCAGGATCAAAAAAAAAAAAAGATTTTCTGATCATTTGTTGGTGCAGTCAGTGGAGTTAATAGCAATAATAATGGCTCTGCAATGGCTAGAGGAGTGTGGAAAAGATAAATCACTGATTGCATCGGATAGCTTGGCAGCCCTAACTGGCATTTAGACAATGAAGTCATGCAAACAAGAGTTGATATTCAAAATATATGACATAATAAGTAAAATTCAGAAAAGAGCACTGGAAGTGAGCTGTGTTTGGATTCCTACCCATGTTGGAATCGAAGGGAAGGAGGATGTGGACATTTTAGCTAAGCAGTTGCTAAGATCTCCAGCTCTTCAAGTCCAGTTAAGGGAACTGAAGGGAAAGCACTCATAAGATACATATATGAGAACAGTGGCAAGAATATTGTGTTCAAAGACACAGGCAGACACTTATGTGCAATACAAAGACAAGTTGGGGAGGGGATGATGCTTGGAAGGAACCCTGGACGCGATTAAATGCACTACATAAAATTAGCAAACATGCAGATGGCAAATGCATTTCTTTCAGTTTCTACAGACTACTGGAAAGGATCAATGTTTTGTTTTTGTTTTATTTATACTGCAACTGCAAGACTGCACCTGCCTAGTCTCTCATCTGAATGCTCCCCGAATGGGCAGTAAACTGTGATAAAACTCAAGAGAAAAAGAAGGAGAAGAAGGGAAGAAGACCAAAAGATCCTCAAAAGCTAGACATCATACCGAGATCCAAAGAAATTCAGAGCAAATGAGAAAGAAACTAATAAGATCTACCAGTTTGGAAAATTTTATGAAGCCATTTCTAAAGCTTTGGGACTCCAGTGAATGAAAGTGAGAGCAGTTAACCACAAATGGTGAAAACCGGCCAAGGAGTGGCCGGCCAACCAAAATCACCCCAAGAGCTCAGAGATGACTCATCCAAGAGGTTACAAACGACCCGATGAGAATCTGTACATGTCCAGTTGACCCCTTTTAAGCGTCTTTTGGTTTATCTTAAGGTCAGCATTCTATTTTATTTCCACAAGCAAGACAATGGTGAAGTTGGGTAAGAGTTCAGTTGATCATTAAGTTGGTTATACAACTTTGATTAAGGTTAGCCTGATGATATAACTTTATGGATGGCAATCACATGTTAAAAAGCAGTAAAACTGAAACACTCACATTCCCAATTATCCAGTTTACAAGTGTACTCAACTTAATTTTCAGCTCTTTCACTTTATTTTTATACTTTTACATTCTGCCTGACATCTTTTGATGTGTTGTTCCACCCCTAGTTTTCGTGTTGTCTCTGTGGACCATCCCAGAGATATTGCATCAGTTTGGGGTCAACACCCTGTGCTGTTCTTCATGGTTTTTGAGTAGTTCCTAAACAGTTTTTGTGTATGTGTCAGGCTGCGTCCTGCTGGGGATGGTTGCTGCCATCAGGGAGTGTCATTGCTATGGGGTGAGGGGGTCTGGCCTGGACTAGATGGGTACTACTTGTCTAAGTAACATCCACATGAATGAATGCCAGGTCATAATGATTCCCAGCAGGACACTGAATTGTCTCAAGATGGTTAATGTTATCTCCTGTCAGTGGTTTTAATGTTGTGACTGATTGGTGCGCGATCACCCACATGGTTTATAGGGAGCCATAACACTAAATATAAAAGAACACCATTATGTTTAGTGCTGTGTCCTCTGGGTCGGGAGATAAAATAGCCAATGGAAAACATGTAGTGGAAGACTGATGTGTGTCTTTTTTTGGGTGGGGCAAACAATCAAAACTACCAGTCCGATACACCTGGACTCTCATTCTTCAAGGTTGTTCAGCACTGAAGCTTTGTCCACTCATAGCTCTCAGTGTCTGTCTTTCTTTTACTGAAGGTTTGTGCTTCAGGTTTGTGCATTTACTGAAGATGGCTCAAAACTTCAAATTCTGCTTTGTTCTTTGGATAGTTGTTGCAATTATTGGTAAGTATCCTGATTTCATTGAATCCTACACATTTACCACATTTGCAAGTCTTTAATGTTGATGATAAGAGGAGCAGGCTAGCAAAAACCCCCTCATCGTGTAAACTTTACAACTCAGACAAATATCCTTATCTTTTGATTTCAGCACCTTTAACTGAATTTCAGATTATTCTATTTTGCATTGGGTGTAATATGATTAACCCACATATTATCTTTGGGATCAATTTGACCTAAATATATAATTTGCTTCAGATTTAATGACTTCTTCTAATTTAATGGGGTGACCAAATGCCAAATGTTATATGAAGCCACTTAAACATATCTCTTCAATCAGGTCAATCAGTGAGATTTTATCCACATCCTCCAAGGTTGTTCAGCACTGAAGCTTCACCACTCAGCTCTCTGCATCTGTCTTTCTTTTGGTGTAGTTTTGTCCTTCCATTTACTGAAACTGGCTCAAGACTTCAAATTCCGCTCTATCCTGTGCTGTGGTTTTGTGTGAATAGTTCATTGTGCCTGAAGCTACCCTGGCTTGCAGTGTTGTCGACTGATGAACTGCTGTGTGTACAGTGCACACTTCAGTTTTGGTAGTGGGGCATGAAGTTCAGGGCCCCAGAGCGCTTCTCATTGACTGATTTGAAGGTGGGCACTCCACGGGTCAGCTAGCTCAGCTAACACATGTAACATAACATAGGGAATTCCACAGACATGGCTAATTCACGTTTAATTCATTCATTGCATGATGAGCCTAGTTTAAACCTTTACCACTTTACCACAAAAGTTGTTGATAAAAGGTTTGAAACTAGATCATTCAATCAGTAGTGGTTTATCCTCCAGTCGAAAAGACAAAACTAGGTCATTCAATGAGAAGCAGTTCAAGCAGAAAACTTAACGTTCCTGAATTATTGACTTAATTGCAAATTTCGTAAGAATATCTAGCTATAAAGTTATCGTTCAGAAAAGCGAACTTGTGCTTATTTCTTCCGTGGATAACTCATAATTAGGCCATGTTGTTGTCTCATGTGGTTGGCTCCCTCCAAAGTTAGCCCTTAAAAAATAAAATATTTAGGTATTTGGCTGTATGTCTCGCTTCAATACCATTTAGATCAATGTTCTCCCTAAGTTTCTTTATTTTCTCCAATGTCTTCCTATAGTAAGATTTCATCCCTTATATGGCTTAAAAAACGCCCAGACTCAGACTCACTTTAAATTCATCTTCATTGGCCAAAGGTTGACCATCTTTTGTGTGCATGGATGTCTGGATTTATGGAAACTTACTGAGGGTTCAGTACATGTGGGTGAGGCTTATTGGGAGTTTTTATGAATGGACAGGACCTACACACGACTGTCTCATGTGTCAGCGGTATACCGTTGTTATAACCCTTGTTTGTTACATTTGAAAAGATCTTGATCAAAACGACTGAGGCTAATTTGTATTTGTTTATCCATAATCCATCATCTAGGCAAATACTCGGAAACATTTAAATAATTTCTTTTCAAAGGGCAGTTGCTTTTCATCTGAGATAGTTTAACTTTTTCACTAAAACTAATTAATACAACTTATAACTTGTGCTTTGACAGCGCACCCTCAGCCACATCAATAAAAACAACCAAACTCTAGTGCTGTTTTTTTTCTTTTCTTGATTTGAATAAACAAATGTTTCTTTCCCTTTTACACATGTGGTATTTTGTGTTTGGCAAAACAATTTCCTTCTGTATTAATGAAGTTTTATCTTTTCTGCACAAACAATTACAGCACAATCAACCGTGACTCTAGCCACAACAGAGAACACTCCACCCACAACAGTGACAACTCCATCCACAACAGAGACCACTTCAACCACAACAGTGACCACTCCAACCGAAACAGTGACCACTCCACCCACAACAGTGACAACTCCACCCACAACAGAAACAACTCCACCCACAACAGTGACCACTCCAACCGAAACAGTGACCACTCCAACCACAACAGTGACAACTCCACCCACAACAGAGACAACTCCACCCACAACAGTGACCACTCCAACCGAAACAGTGACAACTCCACCCACAACAGAGACAACTACACCCACAACAGTGACCACTCCAACCGAAACAGTGACCACTCCAACCACAACAGTGACAACTCCACCCACAACAGAGACAACTACACCCACAACAGTTACCACTTCAACCACAACAGAGACAACTTCAACCACAACAGTGACCACTCCACCCACAACAGTGACAACTCCACCCACAACAGAGACAACTCCACCCACAACAGTTATCACTTCACCCACAACAGAGACAACTCCAACCACAACAGTGACAACTCCACCCACAACAGAGACAACTCCAACCACAACAGTGACAACTCCACCCACAACAGAGACAACTCCACCCACAACAGTTATCACTTCACCCACAACAGAGACAACTCCAACCACAACAGTGACAACTCCACCCACAACAGAGACAACTCCAACCACAACAGTAACAACTCCACCCACAACAGAGACAACTCCAACCACAGCAGTAACAACTCCACCCACAACAGAGACAACTCCAACCACAACTGTGACAACTCCACCCACAACAGAGACAACTCCAACCACAACAGTTACCACTTCACCCACAACAGAGACAACTCCAACCACAACAGTGACAACTCCACCCACAACAGAGACAACTCCAACCACAACAGTTACCACTTCACCCACAACAGAGACAACTCCAACCACAACAGTGACAACTCCACCCACAACAGAGACAACTCCAACCACAACAGTGACAACTCCACCCACAACAGAGACAACTCCAACCACAACAGTGACTCCAAACACAGCAGAGACAACTTCAACCACAGCAGTGACTCTAAACACAGCAGAGACAACTTCAACCACAACAGTGACTCTAAACACAGCAGAGACAACTCCAACCACAGCAGTGACTCCAAACACAGCAGAGACAACTCCAACCACAGCAGTGACTCCAAACACAGCAGAGACAACTCCAACCACAGCAGAGACAACTCCAACCACAGCAGTGACTCCAAACACAGCAGAGACAACTCCAATCACAGCAGTGACTCCAAACACAGCAGAGACAACTCCAACCACAGCAGTGACTCCAAACACAGCAGAGACAACTCCAACCACAGCAGAGACAACTCCAACCACAGCAGTGACTCCAAACACAGCAGAGACAACTCCAATCACAGCAGTGACTCCAAACACAGCAGAGACAACTCCAATCACAGCAGTGACTCCAAACACAGCAGAGACAACTCCAACCACAGCAGTGACTCCAAACACAGCAGAGACAACTCCAACCACAGCAGTGACTCCAAACACAGCAGAGACAACTCCAACCACAGCAGAGACAACTCCACCCACAGCAGTGACTCCAACCACAGCAGAGACAACTACAATCACAGCAGTGACTCCAAACACAGCAGAGACAACTCCAACCACAGCAGTGACTCCAAACACAGCAGAGACAACTCCAACCACAGCAGAGACAACTCCAACCACAGCAGTGACTCCAAACACAGCAGAGACAACTCCAATCACAGCAGTGACTCCAAACACAGCAGAGACAACTCCAATCACAGCAGTGACTCCAAACACAGCAGAGACAACTCCAACCACAGCAGTGACTCCAAACACAGCAGAGACAACTCCAACCACAGCAGAGACTCCAAACACAGCAGAAACAACTCCAACCACAGCAGAGACAACTCCAACCACAGCAGTGACTCCAAACACAGCAGAGACAACAGCAGCTCCAGGTACTACTACTACAGCAGCTCCAGGTACTCTCCCAACATCATCATCCAGGTCACAGCTTCTTCAACAACAACACCAGTTTTCTCATGATGCTTCTTTTCTTTTCCAGGTTCCTGTGCTTCAAACCCTTGTGGCAAAGGAAGCACGTGTGAGGCTCGAGCCACTCAGGGCTTTGTATGTTTGTGTCTGGCTGGTGACATGTACAACTACATAACCGGCAGTTGTGTGAAGGGTAAGAATTCGTTTGGTACTACCACTACGAGGAAGATGTTGCATGAGGAAATTATATAACCAAGAAATATTTTAACACCACTCTGTGAATTGATGTCAGTAAAAGTATGTAAAGCTATATGATGTAGTCACAGAAATGTATACTACACATGATACAACTCTCTTCCAGAAAAAAACTGAAAATGTAATTCACTGTTTTTTTTTCTTGTTTCAGCCAAAGTTTTCCCTGCACACTTAAACCTGCCTAACATACCATATGAAAACAATATGTCAGACAAGGCATCACCAATGTTCAAAGAGACTGCAGACCGTATTACCCAAGAGGTGAAAAATAAATTTTCTCTATCTTTTGGTTATACTGACACTTTGGTATTAAACCATATGGCTGTGTTGTGTTAAACAAAATTACATTTCTTTCTTCCAAAACACAGCTGGATGAGATTTTCAGTTCTGATCCTACCTACGTTCGATCTATAGTGCTGAAACTGTGGTAAGTTTGGAGTATAGAATTAACTATCTATTGTTAAGATTTTAATTATTTTAGCTATCTCTTCTGTGGAAGGAGCACACTGCCTGAAACAGTTCACTCTGATCCTCCTGCACTTAATAATTGCTGTCATTAAGAGTGATTTCTGTCTCTTCAGGTCAGCTGTCAACAGTCAATTAAGGGAGGCGCAAGGGACCAATACATCTATAGAGATCATCTTCTCAGCAGTATCCAACATCACAACAAGACACATCTTATATGAGTTGGGCACAGCCATAGCCACCTCATGCAACACATGTACACTGAAAGGAGCAGCTGTTGTTGGTGAGTTAATAATCTAGATTTAGTCCAATCATTAAATACTTAAACGGTAAAAAAGTGAGTGTTTTGCTTACTATCTATCCCCCCTAAAATTATAGATGAGAAGCTGTGTGACAGGGACCCATGTGAGGAATTGACCACAACATGCTCATCAAACGATGGAAATTTTACCTGTACCTGTAAGGAGGGCCACATCCCAACTGACAGTCTTCGAAGGTGTCATGGTGAGAGGATTTAGTTTCAGACTGTAGAGTTGAAATGTCTGTAGAGTGTTTCTTTGACCAAACAATAATATGTATTTGAAACATTTTGTATTTTCACAGTTTGTCCCTCTGGACAAAAAGCAGGGGATTCTGAGTGTATCAAGTAAGTGCATCCATCCATCCATCCATCCATCCATCCATCCATCCATCCATCCATCCATCCATCCATCCATCCATCCATCCATCCATCTCAATAATAAGATCATTTGCTTTATCTTTCAGTTGTCCATTTGGTTATTCTGGT
Organism: Mugil cephalus; assembly: GCF_022458985.1. Taxonomy (NCBI): domain Eukaryota; kingdom Metazoa; phylum Chordata; class Actinopteri; order Mugiliformes; family Mugilidae; genus Mugil; species Mugil cephalus. The sequence continues at coordinate 3,118,062 of NC_061785.1, read as the reverse complement.
TTTAACTGCAATGAATGTGAGTATGCAGCACTTGATTAAAATTAAATTACTCACCTGCATATATGGTCTCACCTGTACATAGGTTTTCATCTGTAAATATTTTTCATATGCTATAAAAACAAAAAACAAGTTGTACAATACCACTTATATATCATACTAATTATACTACATGCACTTACTGCTTATTGCACCTCTAGTTAGATGCTAAACTAAATTTCATTGCTCTGTACCTGTACATGTGTAATGTAAGTTACATGTGTAACTTTATCTAACTTTAAATTTTAAATTAAATTTCAGTGCCACCTAGAAGCGACACATACTTGATACTGACATCCTCTCTGTTTTTGTTTGCTAGCATGGCAGCTCATTCTGGTGATCATTGGCTCAGTGTTCACCGCACTGCTGCTCATAGCCATCATTCTTCTGCCATTACTCATTCGCAAGTGAGTTTTTCACCTATCCACCCACTTTCACACATTCACCACTGCCTGTCAAGCCTTTACCATGTTTCTTTTGCTCAAGAGTAAAATACACTTTAATACGCATCTTTACCTAGCCATGCATGTTAACTACTCTATGTACTTTTTAATTGATATTTTTATTTAATGTTGTTAGGTTTTCAAAGAAAAAGTCGAAGACAGACACTTCTTCCAAGACATCATTGATCAATGGCCACTCACTCAACAGCCATGCTTCAGTCTTTGATAAGGGGTCAGCCACTGGCTTGGCAGTTTTTACCAAGAATGGGGTTCTTAGACTTCCACGGGCAACGGTCAACAGCAGCTGGAACAGCACCACCAGGCTGGAGATGACTGCCAGCAATAGTTAGCAAAAGCTGTTTCCTGCAGGAAATAACTCAGTGAGTATTCTCTCAGGCACAAGTCATGTGAGTTTCTGGTGGTTAACACAAATAGATATTCCTATTTAAACAGCAGTTCCCCACCAGCCATTTAGAATTGAATACTTTGTCTTCAAGATAATTTAAAAGTCCTATTGCCTTTTTGTTTTTTGTTTTTTTCATTTTAAATAAATGTGAAGAAAACAACATTTTAGGAAGCTTAATCTTGCAATTAACTGTGTTGTCATGTAGCTCTGTGCTTTCTTGGCCTATTCGCACAAATGTCTGACAGAGAATCTTTTCTTTTCTGCTGCAGTGTGGCAGTAACACATCCACTCAGACATAATCCCACAACAACTGCAATGATCAGAGTGGGGGCTACAACACTTCTTACATGTGAGACAATGAAAATTAACTTCTCGAAGGCTCAAATCAATCTTGTCTTTTACCAACCACCTTGTCAGGTGTGTTCATGAATTTTGGCAGAATTCATTAAACATGTTTATGTCATTGTTATAGTTTTGTATAACAGAGTATTGTTTATGCTTAATGACTAATTAAACTGATGAATGAAATAAGATTTAGTTTTCCTTTCATTATTTAGAGAAATGTAGAGAAAAACAATAACAAAATCACCTTTCTAGATTTTGAGTTTTAATATATCTGTTTTGTTTTTATTAATATGAATATTCATCCATCTTTATTGACAAATAAGTGTATCTGTATCTTTCTATTGCTGTTAATGACTACCTCTGTGTTAATCTGTGCAATAACTGGATATTTGCTCACCATATCTGGGGAGTTATTTTGTATATGTTTCTATTTATAGTCATATTTTGTGGGTTATTGTTTTCCCCTTTTGTTGAATACTATATTTTCATATTACAGATTTTGTCAAAAAATAAACAAATTTTGTTCCAATTTGTCCAATTCGTATTTTTGGAACTAGTCACCAAAGCATGCTGAAGTTACAGCTTTATAATGCTGTAGGTTGGTGTGAACTGTTGCAGGACTTTTCAACAGCTGTCTTCAGCTGCATGTTAGTGGGTCTTTTCTGCCTCTACTTTTTTCTTCAGAAAGTGAAATGCATACTTGACTGTGCATTGAATATTCAAAAACTCTTCACATCTGTATAAAGTCCCTATCTCCCTATATGCCCTATCTCTAAGTCAGAGCCCGTCGACCCTGCAAAGGATATTTATTTCAACAGCTTGTATCCGCAATCTTATTCTTTTGGTCATTACCCAAAGGTCATGACCATGACCATAGGTGAGGGTTGGAAAGTAGATCGACTGGTAAATAGAGAGCTTTACCTTATAGCTCTCCCTTCACCATGATAGGCTGCCTGCATCACTGCAGACCCCTTTCCACCTGAGGACCATGACATCAGACTTGGAGGTGCTGGAGGTCATAGTTGGATGAAGCTATGAGGACGACATCATCTGAAAAAGGAAGGGATAAGATCCTCTGATCACCAAACTTCACACCCTCCACCACCCAGGTGCGCTTAGAACTGGTCATAAAGGGCAGCCCTAGCAAAGTCCAACTCTCACCGGAAACGAAGATAAGAACCGGATAAGAATAGGCACTTCATAACAATGGTTCAGAACACAAAGTTAGAAAACATAATCATCTAACTAATACACAAGCACACATACACGCATGCATCCATGACCATAAATAGTGTTATTCCCTCTCTTCTTGTGTATTTGTTTTGTTTTGTGCGTCCATGTTGGAGCACTGTCTGGGGAACACTGACGGGACAAGGCATCGGGTTTGTTATTTCTGGACCTTGGACCTTGCAATGGAAGTTTATGCCGTGCTTTCTAATAATATTAACAATAATAATAATGACAAGGGAAGCACAGAACCCTGATGAACATCATAGCTTACTTTGTCACATGTATAAGATTCATTGTTGAACAAATGGACAATCCATCTGACTGATATGATTCAAATCAGTCTAATGCAGTTCCTATAATCTTGATCACACTTTCAAGTTTCTGTAGTGGAATACTGTGATCAGTGGTGTCAAATGCAGCACTAAGATCCAGCAGGACAAGTACAGAGACAAGTCCATTGTCTGAAGCCATGAGGAGATAGTTGGTAACATTAACCAGAGCTGTTTCTGTACTATGATGAACTCTAAAACGTGACTGTTTTTTTTTTTTTTCAACCATTCCTGTTTAAATGGTCACACAACTGATTGGCAACAACTTTTTCTAAAACTTTAGAAATAAAAGGAAGATTGGAAATTGGTCTATAGTTGGCTAAAAGATCTGGGTCAAGAGTATTTTTGTTTTGTTTTTAATTACAGCAGTTTTAAAAGAATAGTTTAGATGCCTGTAATTATTGAAATGAACTCAGGAAGATCAATTAGAAAGAAGGAATCCAAGTACTGACCGTACAAGTACTGATAGGTCCTATAGAGGTTTCTAATGTCACTGTACTTCCATCTTTGACAGCTGTTGGAAGGATGCTTTGAATTTTATTTCTAGTGAGCCAGGAGAATCTCATTTGACTGTTACTCACTTGGGCAGTAATAGAAGGTTGAAGCAGCCCATTATGGGCGTAAGCTCCTGGAGGCCATGGCCAATCAGTCTTCATCAGGTGACGTCACACTCGCAAAGTCGCAGTACATTTTGCGTCATAAGTGCTATTTTTGTGGGGTGAAGGGTGCAGCGCAGTTGGGTGAAAGGATGCAATAGTAATTTGTGTTATTTGGGTTAATTAAGGCCTTCAGTCTGTGTATAACACTGGGAAAAATCAGGATGTTTCGTTTTGCTATCTCACCATATAAGGAGTTGTTTTCCGCTTTGCTGCAGCTTGCTCACAAACTAGGATACATCACAACCCAATATTTCACACGCTAAAAACCAGATAAAGCCAATCGGCTACACATGGAAATTCACTGACACATGAGAGGCAGCGCTCCTCCCTTCTCTATGGGTGGAGTCTAGGTAAAACAAGGTCACTGTGTCTACTGACTATTTCAAACAATACTTGCACTAAGGGAGGAGACTGACCCTGATGATGACCATGCCAAATCAGACAACAACCTCACTGCAGCTGCAGCAGTGGCAGGAACCTGTTACTTATTCTGCATAAGACTGATTACTGTACACAATACTGATATGATAAGGTACTCTTTATCTGTAGTTCAACTCTGAACAGTCAACATCTCAGTATTCCTTACAGTAATCAGTTTTATGAAGAATAAGCATCCCTCAAATTCTCACAGTGAAATTGAAAACAGTAACAACAATATCCTACTCTTAATAAAAATACATAAAATTGTGGTTCACTGTGAGAACGGTTTTGTCAATGATGTGATAATTGACAATCATGAAACATTTTATGAAGAACCTGAAATGTCTGAGTGCAATTTTGTTACATTGCCGTCATCTACTTTTTAGTTCTGGATCTCAGTGTCATGTTATGTGACCAAAATGGACGAATTGAGATAGTTAAAGCTAAAAGAGCTTTCCTGTGACGGACTGACAGATGGTCCACAGTGTACACTGCCTCTTGTGCGATAACAGCTGGGATTGGCTCAAGTCATTTATTTGTCCACTCAAGGTCAAGCAGTTATGGATAAATGAATGAATGAATTTGTTACTTTTATTGGAAACCTGCAGTCAAAGTGTTCTATGTAATTTTCATGCAGCAATTATTCTAACAAAATCAGGGATTTCATGTATATAGAGACATATTAATAAATTATTAAGTATTAAAGTGTTTTGTTGTTTTATTGATTGGAAACACTAAACCCAAACTAAATACAGTTATGACTGTGCTTTTTTTTTTTTCCCCCTGACAAGCAAGATGACGGTGAAGTTGCGAAAGAGTTCAGTTGAACAAATAAGTTGATTATGCAACAAGACCAAGGTCAACCTAATGATAGTGTGAAGATACCTTTTCTCTTTGTTAGTGACTGCATTGGACTTAATGGACACAGATTTCTCAGTAGTGGTGTGGGGACACATTTATGGTTCATTTGGGCCGCCTGCAAGGAGATGATATTTGAAAAATAGGTCTCTGGTGGAATTGTTGTAAATCCATAAAACTGCTGCCAAGACATGTAATCTTTGTTCCATCTTTCATATGAACCTCACCCGTAACTTGTAAATTGTGAGGTGTGTGTGAGAAACATAGCTGAACCTTGCCATGACAACCATATGCTTTGGATGAATATTTAAGCAGTCTTGATATTTTGTGACCTATTGGCACATTTCCAATGCACAACATGGACTACCAGTTTTTTGTTTGTTTTTTAACATTATGGCCACCTTTCTAATATACATCACTGTGCAAAAGTTTTAGGCAAGTATGGGGGAAAACGCTGTAAACTATGAATGCTTTCAAAAATATATATAATGGTTGTTTATTTATATTTAGATACATTTGGATTTGGTGTTACTACCCTTTGCCTTCAAAACCAGCATCAATCATCATAGGTACACTTGCACAATCAAGTCAAGGGGGTGATATGTCAGCTGACGTCTGGAAAACTGATAAGTGTACCTTTTTTCAGTCCAAGACACCTGAACTCTCATCCTTCAAGGCTGTTCAGCACTGAAGCTTCGCCCACTCGTAGCTCTCAGTGTCTGACTTTTTTTTTTTTTACTGACATTTTGTGATTCAATTTACTGAAAATGGCTCAAAACTTCAAATTCTGCTCTGTTCTTTGGATAGTTGTTGCAATTATTGGTAAGTACCCTGATTTTATTAAAACCTACTAAAACTACCTAGTCTTTAATGTTGATGATAAGAGGAGTAGAGGGTCAGAAACTCCCTCGTCACATAACCTTTAAACTGAGAGAAATATCCTCGTTTCGGATTTCAGCACCTTTAACCAAATGTCAGATTATTCCAGTTTGCACTGGGTGTTAACATGATTAACCCTCCTATAATCTTTGGGGTCAGTTTGACTCCATTCACTGTTTAATGTATATATACATATGGGTAAACTACAAAATGCAGTTTACAAAATGCAAAATGAGCAGACAAAATAAAAATCTAAATCACATCAATAATTCATGTTACTACCATTTGCCTTCAAATCAGCATCAACTATTTATGTAGTCAACAAACAAACATAAAGTACCTGTCACATAAACTTGGGCTGATTGGTACATGATCATGTCACTTAATTTGTTTTGTGTTGAATGACTATATATTCTGTGTATAAATTATGAGTAAGACACACGGTACATGAACAGATATTATCTCCAGCTATAAAATGTTTGGGAACTTCTGTCCAGGCATAGGCATACCAGTTTGCACTGGGTTTTAGCATTAATGAGATAGTGTTTAAAAGGCTTTTAGATAACCATACTGCCCTAAAAGGACTGGCTAATGATTAAAACCACCAGAGCTCAAGGTCGTTAAGCACTGAAGGTTTGTCCACTCATAGTTGTCAGTATCTGTCTGTCATGTAGTGTAGTTTTGTAATTCCATTTACTGAAAATGGCTCAAAACCTGGAATTCTGCTCCGTCCTCTGTCCTTTGCTATGGTTTTGTGTGAAAAGTCCATTGTGCCTGTAGCTGCTTCTTTGAGGGGCGCAGTTGAGATGTAGTGATGGGGACCACAGTTCTTTTGACTGAACTGAATCGCTCGAATCAGTTAATTAAAATGATTCGTTTAATTGATTTGTTCACTCTCCTCAGTCACTGATTATATTCCTCCATTTGGTGCAATATAGGCTAAAGACCCAACAATAAGAGATGCATTTCCAGCCTTTCAAATACAAAAAGTGTAGCCACTGTGACTGTCTGGTTGTTGACAATATTTTATTGCACTAAAATGAAATCAAGAAATTAGTGGAAAATTAATAAAAATGAAAATGATAAAACGCAAAATGACAAACACTGTTGTAAACTCTGTGCCTTTTAACATATGAATAAAATATCAACTTAAATGCAATCAAAACTTAAAAATGGGCCTCATTTAATTTATTGCAAAAACGTATATCAAAAGTGAGAAAATGTCATAAAACTAAGAGTTCTGCAGCCTACATTAAAAATACAAAAAGGCAACATCAACTTAAATAGACTTAAATGTGCAATAAAAAAAGAAAACAAATAGCTTAAAGAATATAAAAACATGCTAGATCTATCTATCTATCGATCGATCGATCTATCTATCTATCTATCTATCTATCTATCTATCTATCTATCTATCTATCTATCTATCTATCTATCTATCTATCTATCTATCTATCTATCTATCTATCTATCTATCTATCTATCTATCAATCTATCAATCTATCTATCTATCTAATTCAATCAATACAACTGTTAATATTATTTTAAATTTATTTTTAAACTTCTTGAAACCCCCACCCCTGCACGTTGCTGCTCCTACAGCTTGCCACACTCACTGCCACCGCTCTTCTGTCGCCTCCACTCATTACTACTACTAAGTGCTCCGAAGTCTCTTAAAACAAAGGGAACTGCATGTGTGCATGTGTTTTCGTGTGGATTGATTCAACATTAGCCGTTAGTGTGGAGAAACAGAAGTTATGAGAGCGTATCCCAAGCTTCACCCTGAGGAGGAGGCAGAGAACTGTCAGACGGAGTGATTCTATGAATCCCCCACCCCCCACCCCCCACCTCCACACACACATCGTTTCCTGGTGCTTTCTGCCGGCTAGCGTCATTGGCCGAAGATTCAAGAAGAGTCACGAGTCAGAGAGTGCACGTGCGGGCCACACGTTCACAGCTGAGCTCTGTTCAACTGAACTGAGAAAAGAACGAATCAGTTCATGAAGTGATTCAATACAGTTCTTTACAGTTCTTCTCCCTCGAAGGAATATTGAGGCAGTCCTACTACTGAGGTAGTTTACCACCACCAGAGGGTGAGTGTGTGGGCGAATGAATAATGCATTCAGTGTAAAGCCATTTTTAGTGTCTATGATAAAACACAATATAAAACCAGTGCATTAAAGACCTTTAATCTCACTGACTTTTCACATGTCTTTGAACCAAATGGGGAAAAAAGAAAAAAGATTTATTTCAGAAGCATTATGGCAAAAATAATTGTACAGAGAATCTACTCCTCCTCATTATGCATCAGACACACTCTAGTTCAGTTTCAAATAGGGCATTGTCTTCATTGGACAAAAGAGATTGTCTAAGATTAAGACAAAGTGAACTCAATATTGAACAAATGTATGATCGATGCAGACAAGCCCCTGCCACATTTCTGCACATGTTTAGGTCTCAGCTGTTTAGTTTTTGTCAGTCTATGATTATGATGTTCTCCAGGATATGTGGGAAAACAGTACACCCATGCCCTTTGATTTCACTATTGATGGATGTCACTCTCACTGGCATTTCTCTCTTTCTCTTTTGTTTTTTGAGTCCTTCAGTTTCCCCCTTCTGTTTAACAGTCTTTCTGGTGGGCAATTCAGGCTGAAGGTTCCTCTCTAATGTGGGGAGTGTTGTTTTGATCTTTCTCCCCATTAACAGTTCTGCTGGACTGACTCTGGTGGTGGCACAGGGAGTTGATCTGTAGCACATGAGGGCTATTACTGGGTGTTCTTGTCAGAGGATTCTCTTCGCAGTCCATACTGCCCTCTCCATAAGATCATTTCCCTGAGGATGGCGAGGACTAGACCTGATGTGCTTGAAGTCTAGCTGTCTTTCCAGCTCCTGGAATTCTGCACTGGAGAATTGAAGACTACTGTCACTCACCACCTCATCCGGGATCCCAAACCTTGCAATATTGCTTTAAGTCCCAAAATCACTTTAACACTTGTAATGGATGATAGGTGCAGCACTTTAAGGAACTGTGAGTAATAATCTGATACTGCTAGGTAGTTGTTTTTCTAGTGCTCACAGACCTCAAGAGCTATTCTTCAGGCAGAGATGTAGAGATGAGTGGCTCTTTTTGTTGGGCCCACTTTTGCTCTTGGCATGAGTGGCATGACATCACTGTGTTCTTGAGTTCTGCAGAGAGTCCTGGCCACCAAACTGAAGAATTTGCTCTCTCTCTACACTTTGTTAGCCCCTGATGTCCATCAAGTATTTTCTATAGGATGTCGGCTGTGCAGAGGTCATTTTGATGCTTCCCATCGTGCTTGGAGATGCTGGGATGCCTTGTACAGCTACTTAACACTCCACCTCGAGGTGTCCATTATCTGAAATTAATGGACGACGCAGAGGACAGTTCGCTTCCGCTTTAGCTTCAACTTTCCCTTTTCGCTTCCTTGAAGTGCATAAACCTGTTTATACCATGGTCACTTACGAAATAAATAAATATTAGGTCAATTATTACTGCGTTCATTTAAGCAATATTGCCCGAGAGGGTGTACCTTAAAGTTTTTTTGCGAGTGTGCTTCCCGTTTCCATGGAAATAAATGGGGTCATATATGACGTTCATGTTTTAACGCGGTCTCGGACTTTACCAAACTAAATCATAATGCATAAATGAGTAAAAAAGTTATAACAAAAATGCTGATGCTTTTTCTGTTATATTAAATGAAAAAAAAAACATGTTCATCAGAGTCACAATAGTTGTTACGTGTCTCTCACACCGAAGGGAATACCCTCTCGGCAAAAATGTACTTTACAGCATGATAAAATATGTGCCACAGACTTGGCCGAGCAATATTTTTTTAGTATTCTCCTCCTTCCTTGGTTGACTGGACAGAGTTTGTGTTTCTGTTGCCATGGTTACCAAAGTGTTTGAGCCAGCGCAATGATTTAGAACTGTCATCAGGTAGTTCGACCGGAACGCCTTAATGGGTGTCCATTATATGACAGTTGTAAGACATTTTCATCTAAAAAAAACAATAGATATACTATAGGTGTATCAGAAAATTTTATGCCATTTGGCAGCAACTTATTTCCTTTGTAGAAAACACGGCAGCTACTAACATATGTATGAAACCCAAATGTGTGTGTACTTTGTTTGTTTGTCTGTGATTTTTATCAATATTCTTTTTAATCATATGTATTTTTTAATTAAACTTTTTGTGTATATGGATGTTGGATGTATGGAAACGTACTGAGGGCTCGGTACATGTGGGTGAAGAGCACTGAGATTGCTAGAGTAGTGAAATCATCTGAGGTTTATCTCTTTCACTAAAACTTAGGACGAATTAATACAACTTTGACTTGCTCGATAACGACGCACCCTCAGCCAAAACTATATAAACAACTGAACTCTACTGCTGTTTTTTTTTCTCATTTGAATGAACAAATATTTCTTTCCGTTTCAGACACTGTTATTACTTTGTGTTTGGCAAAACAATTTCCTTCAGGTTAAATGAAGTTTTATCTTTTCTGCACAAACAACTACAGCACAATCAACAGCGGCCACTGCAACAGCAACAGTGACCACTGCAGCAGCAACAGTGACGATTCCAACAGCAACAGTGACCACTCCAACAGCAAAAGTGACCACTCCAACAGCAACAGTGGCGACTCCAACAGCAACAGTGACCACTGCAACAGCAACAGTGACCACTCCAACAGCAACAGTGACCACTGCAACAGCGGACACTGCAACAGCAACAGTGAACATCACTGACAAACAGTGGCACTCAACAGCAACAGTGACCACTGCAACAGCGGACACTGCAACAGCAACAGTGACGACTCCAACAGCAACAGTGACGTCAACGCAAGTGACCACTGCAACAGCGGACACTGCAACAGCAACAGTGACAACTCCAACAGCAACAGTGACCACTCCAACAACAGTGGACACTGCACAGCAACATCACACTCCAACAGCAACAGTGACCACTCCAACAGCAACAGTGAGCACTGCAACAGAAACAGTGACGACTCCAACAGCAACAGTGACCACTCCAACAGCAACAGCGGACACTGCAACAGCAACAGTGACGACTCCAACAGCAACAATGACCATTCCAACAGCAACAGTGACCACTCCAACAGTGGCCACTCCAACAGCAACAGTGACGACTCCAACGGCAACAGTGACCACAGCAACAGCGGACACTGCAACAGCAACAGTGACAACTCCAACAGCAACAGTGACCACTGCAACAGCGGACACTGCAACAGCAACAGTGACAACTCCAACAGCAACCACTCCAACAGCAACAGTGACCACTGCAACAGCAACAGTGACCACTCCAACAGCAACAGTGACCACTCCAACAGCAACAGTGACCACTGCAACAGCGGACACTGCAACAGCAACAGTGACAACTGCAACAGCAACAGTGACAACTCCAACAGCAACAGTGACCACTGCAACATCGGACACTGCAACAGCAACAGTGACAACTCCAAACAGCAACAGTGACCACTGCAACATCGGACACTGCAACAGCAACAGTGACAACTCCAACAGCAACAGTGACCACTCAACAGCGAACAGTGACCACTGCAACAGTGACACTGCAACAGCAACAGTGACACTCCAACAGCAACATGACCACTTCCAACAGGAACAGTGACTCGCAACGCAACATGCCTAACAGCAACAGTGACCCCTCCAACAGCAACAGTGACCACTCCAGCAGCAACCACTCCAACAGCAACAGTGACCACTGCAACAGAAACAATGAACACTCCAACAGAAACAGTGACCACTCCAACAGCAACAGTGACCACTCCAACAGCAACCACTCCAACAGCAACAGTGACCACTCCAACAGCAACTGTGACCACTCCAACAGGAACAGTGACTACTCCAACAGCAACAGTGACCCCTCCAACAGCAACAGTGACGAAACCAACAGCAACAGTGACGACTCCAACAGCAACAGTGATCACTCCAACAGCAACATTGACCCCTCCAACAGCAACATTGACCACTCCAACAGCAACAGTGACAACACCAACAGCAACAGTGACCACTCCAACAGCAACCACTCCAACAGCAACAGTGACCACTCCAACAGCAACTGTGACCACTCCAACAGCAACAGTGACCACTGCTACAGGCACAGTGACCACTCCAACAGCAACAGTGACCACTCCAACAGCAACAGTGACCACTGCAACAGCGGACACTGCAACAGCAACAGTGACAACTCCAACAGCAACTCCACTCCAACGTCAACAGTGACCACTCCACAGCAACATACGCAAGACACTGCAACAGCAACACCCAAACAGGTGACCACTCCAACAGCAACTGTGACCACTCCAACAGGAACAGTGACCACTCCAACAGCAACAGTGACCACTCCAACAGCAACAGTGACGACACCAACAGCAACAGTGACCACTCCAACAGCAACAGTGACCACTCCAACAGCAACATTGACCCCTCCAACTGCAACAGTGACCACTCCAACAGCAACAGTGACCACTCCAACAGCAACAGTGACAACACCAACAGCAACAGTGACCACTGCAACAGCAACAGTGACCACTGCAACAACAACAGTGACCACTGCAACAGCGGACACTGCAACAGCAACAGTGACAACTCCAACAGCAACAGTGACCACTCCAACAGCAACCACTCCAACAGCAACCACTCCAACAGCAACAGTGACCACTGCAACAGCGGACACTGCAACAGCAACAGTGACTACTCTGACAGCAACAGTGACGACTCCAACAGCAACAGTGACGACTCCAACAGCAACAGTGACCACTCCAACAGCAACAGTGACCACTCCAACAGCAACTGTGACCACTGCAACAGCAACAGTGGCCACTCCAACAGCAACAGCAACCACTCCAACAGGAACAGTGACCACTGCAACAGCAACAGTGACAACTCCAACAGCAACAGTGACCACTCCAACAGCAACCACTCCAACAGCAACAGTGACCACTGCAACAGCGGACACTGCAACAGCAACAGTGACTACTCTGACAGCAACAGTGACAACACCAACAGCAACAGTGACCACTGCAACAGCAGCAGTGACCACTGCAACAACAACAGTGACCACTGCAACAGCGGACACTGCAACAGCAACAGTGACAACTCCAACAGCAACAGTGACAACTCCAACAGCAACCACTCCAACAGCAACAGTGACCACTGCAACAGTGACCACTGCAACAGCAACAGTGACGACTCCAACAGCAACAGTGACCACTCCAACAGCAACAGTGACGACTCCAACAGCAACAGTGACCACTCCAACAGCAACAGTGACCACTCCAACAGCAACTGTGACCACTGCAACAGCAACAGTGGCCACTCCAACAGCAACAGCAACCACTCCAACAGGAACAGTGACCACTCCAACAGCAACTGCGACCACTCCAACAGGAACAGTGACCACTCCAACAGCAACAGTGACTCCTCCAACCGAAACAGTGACGACACCAACAGTAACATTGACGACTCCAACAGCAACAGTGACCACTCCAACAGCAACAGTGACCCCTCCAACAGCAACAGTGACCACTCCAACAGCAACAGTGACAACAGCAACAGCGACAACTCCAACAGCAACAGCGACAACTCCAACATCAACAGTGACCACTGCAACAGCAACAGTGACGACTCCAACAGCAACAGTGACAACTCCAACAGCAAGTGTGACGACTCCAACAGCAACAGTGACCACTCCAACGGCAACTGTGACCACTTCAACAACAACGGTGACCACTGCAACAGCCACAGTAGCGACTGCAACAGCAACATTGACCACTCCAACACCAACAGTGACCATTCCAACAGCAACAGTGACCACTCCAACAGCAACAGTGAGTACACCAACAGCAACTCTGACCACTCCAACAGCAACAGTGACCACTCCAACGGGAACACTGACCCCTCCAACAGCAACTGTGACCACTGCAACAGCAACAGTGACCACTCCAACAGCAACTGTGACAACTCCAACAGCAACAGTGACGACTCCAACTGCAACAGTGACGACTCCAACAGCAACAGTGACAACACCAACAGCAACAGTGACCACTCCAACATCAACAGTGACCACTCCAACTGGAACATTGACCCCTCCAACGGCAACAGTGACCACTCCAACAGCAACAGTGACAACACCAACAGCAACAGTGACCACTCCAACAGCAACAGTGACCATTCCAACAGCAACAGTGACCACTCCAACAGCAACCACTCCAACAGCAACAGTGACGACTCCAACAGCAACAGTGACCACTGCAACAGCAACTGTGACCACTCCAACAGCAACAGTGACGACTCCAACGGCAACAGTGACCACTCCAACAGCAACATTGACCCCTCCAACGGCAACAGTGAGCACTCCAACGGCAACAGTGACGACTCCAACAGCAACAGTGACCACTCCAACAGCAACAGTGACCACTCCAACAGCAACTGTGACAACTCCAACAGCAACTGTGACCAATCCAACAGCAACAGTGACCACTCCAACACCAACTGTGACAGCTCCAACAGCAACAGTGACGACTCCAACGGCAACAGTGACCACTCCAACAGCAACAGTGACCCCTCCAACAGCAACAGTGACCACTCCAACAGCAACAGTGACCACTCCAACAGCAACAGTGACAACTCCAACAGCAACAGTGACCACTCCAACAGCAACAGTGAGCACTGCAACAGCAACAGTGACCACTCCAACAGCAACATCGACCCCTCATACAGCAACAGTGACCACTCCAACACCAACTGTGACAACTTCAACAGCAACAATGACCACTCCAACGGCAACGGTGACTACTCCAACGGCAACAGTGACCACTCCAACAGCAACATTGACCCCTCCAACAGCAACTGTGACCACTCCAACAGCAACAGTTACGACTCCAACAGTAACATTTACCCCTCCAACAGCAACAGTGACGACTCCAACAGCAACTGTGACCACTCCAACAGCAACAGTGACCACTCCAACAGCAACATCGACCCCTCCAACAGCAACAGTGACCACTCCAACAGCAACATCGACCCCTCCAACAGCAACAGTGACCACTGCAACACCAACTGTGACAACTCCAACAGTAACAGTGACTACTCTGACAGCAACAGTGACGACTCCAACAGCAACAGTGAGCACTGCAACAGTGACGACTGCAACACCAACTGTGACGACTCCAACAGCAACAGTGACCACTCCAACAGCAACATCGACCCCTCCAACAGCAACAGTGACGACTCCAACAGCAACATCGACCCCTCCAACAGCAACATTTACCACTCCAACAGCAACGGTGACCACTGCAACAGCAATATTGACCACTGCAACAGCAACATTGACCACTCCAACAGCCACAGTGACGAGTCCAACACCCACAGTGACGACTGCAACAGCAACAGTGAGCACTGCAACAGTGACGACTCCAACAGCAACAGTGACCACTGTAACAGCAACAGTGACCACTCCAACACCAACTGTGACGACTCCAGCAGCAACAGTGACCACTCCAACAGCAACAGCTACTACTCCAACACCAACAGTGACCACTCCAACAGCAACAGTGACCACTGCAACAGCAACAATGACGACTCCAACAGCAACAGTGACCACTGCAACAGTGACGACTCCAACAGCAACAGTGACCACTGTAACAGCAACAGTGACCACTCCAACACCAACTGTGACGACTTCAACAGCAACAGTGACCACTGCAACAGCAACAGCGACTACTCCAACAGCAACAGTGACCACTCCAACAGCAACAGTGACTACTCCAACAGCAACAGTCACCACTGCAACAGCAACTGTGACCACTGCAACAGCAACAGTGACCACTGCAACTGCATCAGTGACTACTGTACCGGCAACATTGATTCCAACCACAACACTGACACCAACAACAACATTGACTCCAACGGCAACAGTGACTACACCAGTACCTTTTACTACAGCAGCTCCAGGTACTCTCCCGACAATACCATCCACAGGTCACATCTTCTTCAAGAACAAATCCATTTTTCTCTTGATGCTGTTTTTCTTTTCCAGATCCTTGTGCTACAAACACTTGTGGCGAAGGAAGCACGTGTGAGGCTCGAGCCAATCAAGATTTTGTATGCTTGTGTTTGGCTGGTGATATATACAACTACAAATCCCGCCGCTGTCAGAGGGGTAAGAATTCATTTAGTAGTACCACTACGAGGTTTGTATGAGGTGCTGCATGAGGAAATTGCATAACTAATTAATAGTAAAATAACACTGTAAGTCAGGAAACTTTTGTTTTCTTACTGAATTCCTGAAGTTCTTAATGGTAGGTATTAGGCTAGCTACACACTCTACTGCTGAGCTAATTTTAACCTAATAGTCTTTATTTCTGAATTGATGTCATGTATATAATATCACAGTACCTCTTTTTCATATTAAAATGTGGGTCAGAGTTTCTAATACTTCAGTAAATGTATGTAATTTTTTTTTATAATGGAGTCAGAATTAAACACTAAACAGGAAACAACTCTCTTCCAGAAAAAAAAAAAAAAAGCTGAACATGTGATTTACTGTCATGTTTTCTTGTTTTAGCCAAGGTTTTCCCTGAACACATACACCTGCCTCACGTACCATATAATAACAATATGTTAGACAAGGCATCACCAGTGTTCAAACAGACTGTGGACCGTATTACCGAAGAGGTGAAATATGCATTTTCTCTCTCTATCTTTTAGTTATACTTACACTTTGGTATTAAACCATATGCCTGTGTTGTCAGGTGATGACTTAATAATATTTCTTTCTTCCAAAACACAGCTGGATGAGAGTTTGGGATCGAATGATCCTACTTACATTCGATCTACAGTGCTGGAACTGTGGTAAGCTTGGAGTATAGAATTAACCATCCATCTATCTTGAACCAGTTCACTCAGATCCCTGCACTTAATAATTACCATCACTGAGAGTGATTTCTGTCTCTACAGGTCAGCTGACAACAGTCTGTTAAGAGTGGTGATTGCCACCAATGCGTCTATAGAGATCATCTACTCAGCAATCTCCAACATCACAACATCACAAGTTGAAGAACAGATCGAAAAGGCCGCCAATTGCACCAACTGTTCACTGGCAGGTGCAACTTTTGCTGGTGAGTTACTGGATTTAGTCCAAATATTAATTACTTCAATAGAAAAAAAGTATATATTTATATATTTTTTTTGCCATTGAAAAAGTGGATTCTATTCAGGTCTTTCTTTCTTTCTTTCTTTCTTTCTTTCTCATTCTGTCATTCTTTCACATTTCCTCAAACATGTGATTATGCTATATATTCAGACCCAGTTAATTTCATGGCATCTTGATTCGTCAGTTGTTTTGAACAAGTCTTATCACCCCCTCCAATCCTATTCCAACCCTTCTTCCCCCACTGTAAATTTATAGATGAAGACCTGTGTGAGAGGAACCCATGTGATGCATTCACCACAAGATGCTCTTCAGGAGATGGAAATTTCAAGTGTGCCTGTCTGGATGGCTACATTCCGACTCACAGTACCAGAATCTGTCGTGGTGAGAGGATTTAGTTTAGTTTAGACATTTTGAAATGTCTGTAGAGTGTTAATATTTGTTTGACCAAACAACAAACTGACTTTCAAACATTTTGTATTTTTGCAGTTTGTCCCACTGGACAAAAAGCAGTGGATTCTGTGTGCATCAAGTAGGTGCATCTATCTATCTATCTATCTATCTATCTATCTATCTATCTATCTATCTATCTATCTATCTATCTATCTATCTATCTATCTATCTATCTATCTATCTATCTGAATAATAAAATCACTGTCTTTGTCTTTCAGTTGTCCATTTGGTTATTCTGGTTTTAACTGCAGTGAATGTGAGTATGCAGCACATCATTAAGAAACAGGACGATTACTTACTTATACATGGTCTCACCTGTACATAGGTTTTTATCCGTAAATATTGACAACATGCTATAAAAATAACCTGTACCACGGTGCTTATATATCATACATTTATGCTATATGCACTTACTGCTTATTGTACTTCTGGTGTGATGCTAAACTGCAGGGAATGATAATAAAGTTGAATCTAATCTACAGCAAAAAATTACGCACAGATCACATGCCAATGTGTCCTTGAGCAAGACTGTTCCTCAGCACATGTACCTCGTGTCAATTCGCAAAGTGTATACATCCATCATAAAATATTGACCTCCAAGGCATTAACATTATCTCCTCCAAAGAGGCGTACACCACCTGATGCTTGGATTACCTATGGGCGACTAAAGATACATCAGCAGAAGCAGATTTCTAACATTTTGGAGCAGCAGAGGGCATTATGCAACTTAAACCTGTGTTGCTGTGATACTTTTATATTAATGTCCTCTACATTGTTGTTTGTTAGCATGGCAGCTCATCCTGGTGATCATCTGCTCCGTGTTCGGTGCGCTGCTGCTCATAGCCGTCATTCTTCAACCCTTAGTCACTTGCAAGTGAGTATGTTACATATATGCGCACTTTCACACATCATCCACTGCCTCTGTCAAGACTTTGCCATGTTTCTCCGTCACTCACATGAGACTCTAATACACACCTTTACCTAGAAAGTCATATATGTACCTTTTAATTGATGTTTTCCTTTAATGTTGTTAGGCTGTCAAAGAAAAAGTTGAAGACAAACGCTACCAAATTTGTCAGAATGCCCTACGCCAACCTGTCTGCTCCCAAAGCACCATTGATCAATGTCCACTCAGTCAACAGCCAGGGATCAGTCTTTGATAAGGGGTCAATCACTGGCTTGGGAGCTTACACCCAGGATGGAGTTCTCAGACTTCCACGGGCAACGATCAACAACAGCAGCACCAACCTGGAGATGACTGCCAGCAACAGTCGGCAAAACCTGTTTCCTGCCTGCAGGAACTCGGTGGGTATTCCCTATGTCTGTGTATAAAGAAAATGTGTCCGTTTAGGTTCTCAGTCATCCAGGTCATGATATATTCAAATCACATTAAAGAAAGGCAGTTGGATTTTAGGGTTTCTTTAAGATGTTTTTTCATGGTCTTCAGTTCTGAAGGACTGATGGGGAGTTGGGGTTTAAACAGTAACCTCTGTGGATGTTACCCATCACAAACTCACACGAGTCAGCTGAATCCACCTACAACTGAAGAACAAAGGATGCTCCTTCGAAGACTATTTCCACATTTTAGCCAGAGAAGACAAAAGATGTGACATCTCTGGCAATTGTTGGAGAATCCACCCTGAACTTGGGGAAATGGACTGAGATATAAACTGACATCTATCTACAACCAGTGTTGGGAGTAATGCATTACAAAAGTAACGCAATTACTCTTTGCTGTAACGCGGTAATACAAGGCATTACAAAAAATAATTGTAATATGATTGTACTCGGTACAAATGTCAGTAACGCATGTTACAATGGATTTTAAACCCGAAATGAATTAATAAATTAAATTAACTAAGTTGTGTGTTTTTATACAAATTCGGGTTTAGCAGAGGAGAAAAACAAAAAACAAATGTTAACTGCAGAGTAGGACTCTGAAAATAATGAGCATATCTGGTGAATGCAGAGAAAGTGATACAAAGAACATTAACATATTATTTAATTCACCTATGCACCTCAATTAACAATTGTTTGCAGCAACTTCATTTGTTTGATTTAAAAAAAAAATGGACATATATCTCTGCCCTTCACAGAGTGGTGTTATGGGAGTAGACCAACACTTTGCTCTGTTCTTGAGCTGCTCGCAGGCCTGCAGCTTCGACAATGACACAGTCTGACTGGCTGTCCAGTGACAAAATTAGAATGTGACAGGCAGGTACATCAACATTATTGTGTAAAGGTGTGAAGACAATGGGGGAAAGATTGCAGAGAGAGTATACATATTCAAAATAATTCTCACAATCCACGTAAATTTACAGTATCTCTATCACAATATATATTGCGCCATGAGCCATAACTGCAGCCATTATACTGTGCTGTTGTTACAGCTGTTATACTGAATTCAATAACATCTACTAAAAGTAATGCAAAAGCGATGGAATGACTTACAATTCAAAAAGCAATATTATAATGTAACTAATTACTTGTCCAACACTGTCTACAACAAAGGGCACATGGTCAAACAGTCTCCACCAACGACTGTATCTGGCTGCTAACAAACTCTAGTCATGTGAGTTTTTGATGGGTAACACTCACCAATGTTCTAGTCCTAGTTCCCCAATATCCCTACAGTCCTTTAGAACCACTGACTATGACCAAACATCTTGAAGAAATCCTGAATGTCTAGTTGCCTTTCTTTAGTGTTTTAAATTAATGTGAATAAAATAATATTGAAGGAAGCTCAGTCTTGCAATTGACTGTGTTGTCATCTAGCTCTGTGCTTCCTTGGCCTATTTGCACAAACGCCTCTGATGTACAATCTTTTGTTTTCTTCTTCAGTGGCTGAACAACAACCACGGTGCCAGTAACACATCCACTTGGGCTTGATCCCAGAACATCAGAGTGGGGTGATCAGAGCGGGGGCTACAACAACCCTTACTACACGCGAGACAATGAAAATTAACTTCTCAAAGACTGAAAGTGATGTAATGTTTTTCCCACCATGAAGTTTGGGATATGATATCTCTTAACAAATTTATCTTATTCATTTCTGTTGCTGTTAATGAATACTTCTGTGTTAACATGTGCAATCACTGGACATTTAGTCACCATGGCTGGTGAGTTATAAAGAGATCAGTGCGGTCATTTAACAAGAGTGTAATTCTGTATTTATTTCTGTTTATTAAGTCTATCATATTTTGTGAGTTATTGTTTTCTCCTTTTATGCAAATATATATTCTATATGTTTCGTTCTCTCAGTTTTGTTTTGTCAGCATGTTTTCTCATCTAAGATTTGTTATGTAACATTCTACTTATTTTTCTCTTGGTTAATCTGGTAAATGTGTCTTTAAGACAAGTGCATTGATTTTGAGTTTGATGACAATCACCGCCATCTAGTGGCGTAGAGCAGAAGCAGCAAGTGAGGTTATATCGGCAGCAAGAGGGCAGCCAAGGAGTTCTCAAAACATGTCTGTCCTGTGTGTTGTGTCTGCTGATTTCCTCATCTGTTGCACTCAAGAATGGCATAATCAGTAAATTCAATGCAAAGATGACTGATTGTGGATGCATATTGGTGCCTTTATTTGTGTTCTTACAGTTGACTTGTTGTTTAATTGGAGAAAGCTAAAATGTAGATGACATCAGGCACATGGAACGTGGTGCAGAACCTAAAAGATGAACAGAGCGATAAACAGAGACTGTACCTGACCTATCAGTAAAGTCATCCTGCTCATACCAAAGAACAATATCTGAGAGACTTCTCATATCCTTTAAAAACAGTGGGCCTGGGTTTGCAGTTGTGACATCTTACTGATCTCAGATGAGGACTATTCTGTCCCTCAGTTTTGTTTTGTCAGTATGTTTTGCACTTAAGATTTGGTATGTGACCAATTCTGCTTGCTTCTATCTTGGTTAGTCTGGTAAATGTGCCTTTAAGTGGGGTATAGCGGAATCAGCAAGTGAGTTTGTATTGGGAGCGAGAGGTCAGTAGTTCTCAAAACATGTTAGTCCTGTGTGTTGTGTCTGCTGATTTCTTCACTTGTTGCACTTTAGAATGGCATAATCTATAAGTTCAGTGTAAAATGATTGGTTATGGATGCCTTCATTTGTGTTTTTAAGGTCAACTAAAGTTTTAATTAGAGAAAGCTGCATGTTATCGTAAAGCATTTTGATCACTATTTGATATGTCACGTGTTGCTGATGTGAAGACTTGAGGTTGTTATTTTACACATTGAAATAGTTTTCTATGTGGTATTTATGTTTCTACATTGAATTACAAACAACAAATGGTACACCAGTAAAGCTCAGAAGAACACAGTACAAGTCTCACAAGAGATTACTGAAGTCATCCATGTTTAGCTCACCGCATAAGCTAAAGCACGCCGGTTAGCTGAATGCAGAAGAGAACACAACATTTTCATATTACAAACAAACTCAATCTGAGCATTTTGAACACTGGCACAATTTGTAATTTTGGATCTGTTCATCAAAGCATGCTGAGGTTATTATAATCTATATAGAATTAGAAATGTTTGACTGGTTCAGAATATTCAAAAACTGCTCTCGCAGTTTCTTTGTCTCATGTGTATAAAAAATCTCCTCCTACTTGTAGCGAATACATCTGTATTTACTCATGTAATATTCCTTTATAGAAGACTTGTGTGGAAAAAGTGATTGCCCCTCCTGTTAAAACATAACTAAACTGTGGTTTATTGTGCCTGAGTTCAGACCACACCTAGGCCTGATTACAGCCACACCTGTTCTCAGTCAAGAAATCACTTAAATAGGACCTGCATGACAAAGTAGGCCAAAAGTTTCTCATTTCTAAAGCTTTGGGACTCCACAGCCACAGCGATATCCATTATCCTGAAATGGAGAAAACATGGAACAATGGTGAACCTTCCCAGGCGTCTGCAAAGCACAACAAAAACAACCCATAGAAATATCCCCACCCCAAACACCCTTCCAGGTTATGAGAAAAAGTCCATATGAAGCATTAATACTTTAAATAGTTCAGATAAATGTAGGGGGTGGTGTTTTTTGGGTGTGGAGAGCAATGGAAGTGTGACCTTGTTTCTGCAGAGCAGATGACCTACATAGAACAACTGCCACTACTCAGCTGTTGCAATCCATGCAACTGACATGAAGGCGTTAAATATTTTATTGTTTTTTTGTTTTTTGTTTTTATTAAATTTAAACCTGGTACAACCATTAATATACTATAAATATATTAGGGTTGTAGCCGACCCCAAATACGGTATTTATTTTTCATAGCGTTAAATTGTTTTATATTGTAATTAGTTAATGGGAACAAGTTGATATGACTGAATTTGACCTGTTACACAGTTATTCAATAATTGTGACATTTCTGATAAAAAAAAAAAATTTAAAAAAGTATAACAAAGTAACAACATTCCTCCCCTCTGCCAAGATCAGAAGTTACAAGAAAACCAATCGAATTGGTGCAGAAGTTAAGTTTATCTCACCTAAGGCGGCTGCCAAAGGTGAAGCCCTTTCATGCACCTCAACACTTTGAGACAGTAATCCATGCCTTCATCCCATTTTGGCTGGATTACTGTAACACATCTTATTTTGAGGTCAGCCGGTCCTCCCTCACACGTCTCCAGTTGCTCCAGAATGGCAGAGAATGTCCTGAAGTTCAACCAGGACAAAACAGAGGTTCTAGTCATTGGTCCTGAATCCCAGAGAGAGAAACTTTACGCATTGTGAAAGGTAGCCTTGGTTATAGAACCTGGGTGTGATCTTTGACTATGAGCTGACTTTTACTCCTCATATAAAAAACATATTTTTATTTTATTTACTGATTTATTTTTTTTTAATTATTTTCCTTTTTTTCTTTTCTTTTCTTTTTTCTTTCTTTTTTTTTTTTTTTACATCATCTTACTGTTTTAGTTTTTTATTTCTCCAGTGTTTCCTCATGGGGGCTTGCCACACTCAGGGCTGTTCCTGTCTGTCCCTAGGGGTGCCATCCATTGGGTCCCTTTGCCCTGGGTGGTTGGATGCTCTGCACTTAGGTATTCAAACCTCAGTGCCCTGCGATGTCTCATTAACAGCTTGTGTTTGTATATGGGGTTGTGTGTGTGGATTAAATGACAACAGACCAGCCGTCCTGACGTCTGTGGTCATGAAATCCTTTGAGCGACTGGTGTTGGCTCACCTGAAGACCATCACTAACCTGCTGCTAGACCCCCTTCAGTTTGCCTATAGGACTAACAGATCCATGGATGATGCAGTCAACATGACTCTGCACTATCCTGAACCACCTTGACTTGGCAGGGTCCTACGCATGGGTCTTGTTTGTGGACTTCAGCTCTGCATTCAGCACGATCGTCCCAGAGTTCCTCCATCACAAGCTGTCCTAGCTCCCATAAAACAAATTATTGCCTTAATCTGACTCTAGCTGGACAACGTGAGTGCATGTAAACACTCTGACTAAAATCAGAGTTCTCCCCATATAATGCGATTGGAATTCGGTTTTCTCTGCCATGTACACGCCTTAATTGCATAATGCGTGTGCACATGCTCCACAACCGCTGAACTGGTGTATGACCCCAGAACAAAAACATAGAAGAAAGCAGAAGAAGACGGTAACAGGACTGTCTGAGGCATAGCACATATCTTACCTGCATCATAAGTAGCGCACACATTATGTAGGAGATTAAAAGAACTGTACTATTATCCGTCTGGTTGTTGTTTAAATGCCAGTCTACCGCAACGACTCTTATTTATTATATGACGTAATAGGTCAACCAGAAAACGAACCATATTAACGTGGTATTATCCAGCTGAAAAGACACATATTACCCCCTAGTGTGGAGAAGGACGTGTTTCCCTCAGTTATTCTGTTTTCTCTGCTGAATAATGGGAGGCAGCAGGTGAGACTGTGAAGGTTCACATCTAATACCCAGACTCTCAGCACTGGTGCTGGGTTGTGTTCTCTGGTGACTCTTGTGTGAAACTCCTGTGGTTTGCGCATGACACCGCTATCATTGTACTCTTCTCATTGTAGTTTGATTTGATTTGATGATGATTTGATGTGATGAAAGGGAGAGCACATGGCTCCCATTTTGGCCCCCCACTACTGGCTACCTGTCCACTTTAGGGTTCCTGTTAAAATATCCATCTGTTAATGGCAATTAGTGGCACCAGAAACAGAAACAAGTCAAGCAAGATTCGGATGGATTTCACCCACAAAGTGTCCTATTTAAACCTAAACTTCCCACCAGTCCCTTAGAACTGAAGAAGCTACTCAGATGAGCAGCAAAATGTCTTCAAGAAACTATGCAAGTCCAGTTATCCCTTTTTAAGCCCTAACCTCTTTGGTTTAAGGTCATGTTAGCCATTCTGTTTTATTTCCAGTGACAAACAAGACAACGGTGAAGTTGCGTAAGCATTCAGTTGAATGTTAAGTTGGTTATGCAACCTAATGATATAATTTTATGGATGGTAATGATACAATATTATGGATGGTAATCAGATGAGTGGCAGAATTATCTGATTACATCTATAAAATTATATTTATTTATTTTTACTTACTTAATTTATGTTCTTTTACACCCTGCTTGTGTCATCCTGTGACGTGTTGTTCCACTTTTAGTTGTTGATGATACATTTTCTTTTCAGTTTTATTGTTAGTGACTACGCTGGACTTAATTTACACAGACTTCTGAGTAGTGGTGTGGGGACACGTGTGGTTGAGTTGGGTCACCTGCAAGGAGATGGCATTTGAAAAATAGGTCTCTGTTTGGTGGAATTGTCATAAATCCATAAAAAACGCTGCCAAGATATGTAATCTTTTTTCCACTGTTTCATTATGGACCTCACCTGTAACTTGGAAATTGTGATGTGTGCGTGAGAAAAGTAGCTGAATAATGCCAAGACAACCAAATGTTTTGGATGAATATCCAAAGTACACACTGATTAGGAATTATGACAACCTTCATAATATAGTGTAGGCCTCCATTGTGCTTCCAAAACAGTTGTGACCCATCAAGGAATGGACTTGGGCCTTCTGAGGGTGTCCTGTGGTGTCTGGCAACAAGATGTTGTTAGTAAGGGGACTCTATGGATCATCCTCTTTTTAGTGGTGTATCGTCCCCCCAGGCTGGAGGCTAGATCTCAACCATGACTCACTGGTCGAAGCAGCGGCCTTGCACTGATTATCTGCAACACCTGGACTGTTTCCCCTGTCACTGTTCCAGTCCCCAGTTCATTCGAATGCTCTGCAGGTTTAATAAACGGCCCATACCCCCTTATCATAGTCTACCACCCTTCTAAAACTAACAGTGGCTTTATTCCGGAAATACGTTCTCTCCTTTCTCACCTATGCACTCCTTCTGCAAACATTATTTACTTGGAGATTTCAACATACACATGAGCAATGCCTCCAACCCTCTCACTATCGACCTCTCCTCCTGTCTGGACAGCTTTGCCATCTGTCAATTTATCGACTATCCCACTCACTGTAAAGGTGTCCACTCATTGCTCTGGTGTTACCCCCTCCAATATTCCCTCTTTCAGACCACATCCCCATTTTTTCCAATCTTTCATTTCCCCACTCAAAAACCAGCACACCTCGCCAGATCTCCTTCCGGAACATCAAAAACTTAAACATTGGTGCTCTGTCATTTGCCATCGACTGCCTCCCCCCAATGGCCCCATATTTCTCACCCGATGATCTGGTCAACCACTACAACACCAATCTACACAATCTCCTCAATGCCTTTGCCCCACTGAAAACCCTACAGTACAAAGGAGCTCTTTCCTCAGCCAAAACCTCATATTACACTAAACTCATATCATCTGACACTGTTCTCCCTGGTTCAAAAACTCACGTACCCTCCAGACCCCCTAGCCTCACTCCCCCTCTCCAATTCACTCATGTCGTTCTTCTCATCTCCCGTACCGCTTAATCCTGCTGGAGCCTATACCAGCTGGCATCGGGCAAGGGGCGGCTATCGCAGGCGACACTGAGACATACAACCATTCACACCTAGGGTCAATTTAGAGTCACTGCCTAACAAGCTCCTCTTCGGAGGTGGGAGGAAGCCGGAGTACCCAAAGAGAACCCACGCGAACACAGGGAGAACATGCGAACTCCACCCAAATAGGCCCGACCTGGACTCGAACCCGGACCTTCGTGTTGGGAGGCATCAGCGCCAACCACCAAGCCACTGTGCTGGCCCTCATGACATTCTTTACAAGGAAAATCTCCAAAATCCACCAACAACTCTCCCTCACTGCCCCTCTCAACTTTAATTCACTTGTTCTCTCCTGTAGCTGGTCCCGCCTTTTGACTTCCTTCACACTCCCCATCATGACAATCACTGCCCTTATCCTGAAATCAAAGCCCTCCACCTGCCACCTGGATAGCCTTCCCACACCCCTAGTTAAAGCCTGTCTCCCTGCCCTAGCACCAGTAATCACTGCAATCATCCACTCCTCGCTCTCTTCCGGCATACTTCCCTCATCACTCAAAACAGCTGCCATAACCCCCATTCTCAGAAAACCTGGCTCAGATCCCAATGATTTCAACAACCTCAGCCCATCTCAAATCTCCCCTTCTTATCCAAAATCATAGAAAAAACAATCGCCTCTCAGCTTCACTCCCACTTATCCCACAATAAACTTTACGAAGAATTTCAGTCTGGTTTCCGTCCCCACCACAGCACAGAAAGCTCTACTTAAAATTACCAACGACCTCCTGATTGCTGCCGATTCCGGTTTCCTGTCCATCCTCATCCTCCTCGACCTTACCGCTGCATTTGATACAATTTCCCACTCCATCCTCATCAATAGACCCTCCGCCATTGGCATCACTGACCTCTGGTTCAAATCATAGATGGTTCATCTCTCCGGCCGCTTCCACTACATCAAGGTCAACTCCCACTGCTCCCAACCCTTCCCCCTCACATCCGGCATTCCCCAAGGCTCTGTCCTAGGAGCCCTCCTTTTCCTTATTTACATCCTTCCCCTTGGCCACATCCTTAGAAAATACAATATCAGTTTTCACTGCTATGCCGACGACACCCAACTCTACCTCTCCTCCAAACCCACCTCACCCTTCCCCCTAATGTCCCTCTCAGACTACCTAAAGGAACTCCAGCTCTGGTTCACACTCAACTTTCCACAATTAAACAGTGACAAGACCAAAATCCTCCTGGTTGGCACAAAATCTACCCTTTCCAAATCCCGCAGGTTCTCACTACCCCTCAGCAACTCCACCACCATTTCACCATCCCCCCAGGTCAAGAGCCTCGGCATTACTCTGGATTCCACACTTTCACTACAGGCCCACATTAACCAAGTCACCAGGACCACCTACTTCCACCTTTGCACGATCAACCGCCTATGCCCCTCCCTCACACTGGAATCCGAAACTCTCTGCTCTCCAGTCTCCCCCTAAAATCACTTCACAAACTTCAACTGGTCCAGAACACTGCAGCCCGTATCATAACCAGAACTCCCACCACCAGTCACATCACACCAGTTTTACAGCAACTCCAATGGCTACCCATCCGTTAACGCATCACATTCAAGATCCTTCTTCTAACCTCTTAATCAATCTACCTCTCCGCAAACATCTCGTCCTTTGGCCACCGATCATTTAGCCACTCAGCACCCCGCCTCTGAAACTCCCTTCCTCCCCATATCCGGAACATTAACTCACTCACCACATTCAAAACCACCATAAAGACTCATCTATTCACTTTGGCCTACCCACCCTCAAACTGACTTTTGATTTTATGGTATCTCTATGTTATCGTCTCCTTGTTTATTTAATTACTTATTTACTTATTTTGGTGATCTGTTATATATTATTATTTTCATTTTTATTTTATTTTGTATTTCACCTTCATTTTATTTCATTGTAAAGTGACCTTGAGGTTCTGAAAGGCGCTTTTAAATAAAATGTATTATCATTATTATTATGACTCTCCTCATTGAATTTGAGTTTCTGTCCTCACTTGTGATGAACTATGACAGAATTCTATTCGCCCTATATTTGCTCCCTTTTGGCTCCATTTTTCAAAAGCACAATATGTCATATCATTGCTTTGGTGATGATACGCAATTATACCTCCCACCTGAACCTGGTCTTAGTAATAACTCTTCCTTGGAGTCCATAATTGACTGCCTCCAAGACAACAAATTATGGATGGCAAATAACTACCCACAACTACCTCCATAACCTCATGAACTCCTCCCACACCCAAGTTTTTGCCTCAGCAACTGCCCTGGCCACGGACCACTTAACCATCCAGTACCAGTCAGCTGCCTCCAAAGACCTACAGACCGACCATGCCCCGTAGGCCTCCTTTCTTCAAGCCTGTCGTCATTCTGCAGGCGTTCCAAGCAGACCCTCACTATTTATTTGGGCCTACCAGGTCTGTGCAGCGTCTTCAACCGTACATCTGATCCAACTCCCCACCAGGTGGTGATCAGTTGGCAGCTCTGCCCCTCGTCAGCCGAGTGTCCAGAACATACGGTCGCAGGTCAGATGGCAGGACTACAAAGTCAATCATCAACCTACGATCTTCTCCATCATGGAGAAGAGCACAGATGAACAACCTTATTATGTTCGAACATGATATCTATTCAATAGCATTTGATCTCTTCCTCAAGCTCTGGCTCCTTCCCCGCCAGAGAGTTGACATTTCATGTTCCAAGAGCCAGCTTCCATAACCAAGGAACAGTCCAGATATTAATTTTGGGCTGGGCTCTGCCTGATCCTGAACCGTTCTTTGTCTGACCCTTCGCCTATGACCAATCTGCCTTGGGAGACCCTACAAGGGGCAGAATGCTCCAGAGCGCATAGCCCCTAGGGTCATAGGGCAATCAAACTGATTAATAGTATCATTAATTGATTAATAGTAAACTGATTGATAGTATTTTGTGCATAAATTATGAGTAAGAAACATGATATGTGAACAGGTATGATCTCCATCTATAAAATATTGTGAAACTGTTCTGTCCAGCCATATTTACACCCATATGTTTTACAGGATGCCATAAGTTCTTGTCATGCAGATGCAGTGACACATCTTATATAACTTTAAGGGCGTCAGAGGATGTTTAGTGTTGTATCATTTGTTAACTGACGGTTAGGAGATAAAATAGCCAATGGAAAACTGATAAGTGCCATTTTTCTGGGTGGGAAACATAATTACACTGTACCACCCAAAAAGGAGTGGCAAACAATTAAAACCATCAGTCCAAGACACCTGAACTCTTGTCCTTCAAGGTTGTTCAGCACTGAAGCTTCTTCCACTCATAGCTCTCAGTGTCTGTTTTTCTTTTACTGGAGTTTTGTGCTTTCATTTACTGAAAATGGCTCAATACTTCAAAATCTGCACTGTGCTTTGGATAGCTGTTACAATTATTGGTAAGTATCCTGATTTCATCAAATCTTTCACATGCAAAGTCTTTATTGTTGATGATAAGAGAAGCAGACGATCAAAAACTCCCACCATATGTTACCTTTACAATTGAGAAGAATATACTTGTCTTTTGATTCCAGCGCCTTTAACTGAATTTCAGTTTGGTTTAATGTAAATTTGTACTGTAAATATATGATTTGTTTTGTTTCATATTTAATGACTTTTCCTAATTTAATTGGGTCACCAAATACCAAATATTATAGATAGCAAGAATATGTACTTATATGACATATGAATATTGTTTAACTGTGATAATCTTTTAAATTGCTGAGGTTCAATTAACCCCAATGATAAAAAGGAAATTGATGGGTTAAATGAGCTCACAACTGGCCTTTAAAAGTTAATATTGCATATTCAGTCAGGATTACTTGTCAAAATTAAACTTTATTTATATGCACAAGTTATTTTTGGCGGTATGGTCCTGTTCTGTGGCTGGTTCTGTTCTGGGACCCTTGCTCGTCCACGTGTTGCATGGAAAGCCGGGCAGAGCACACCTTCCTGCCCTTCACAAGCCATCATGAAGGGCTACAGCAGGGTCTGCAGCAGCAAAGAACAACCGCATAGAGCCAAAGAAACATAGATTCAAGTCATTTATATTCATATATTTACAATAAGATTGCAGAAGTGACAGATTGAGTCAAAGTGTTTTATAAAAAACAGCTCGAAACCTCCAGAGCAAGCCTGAAGGCGATGGTGACCAGGAAAAAAAATCCCTTTCAACATTGAGCAGAACCCAACTCATATAGAGGAACCCATCTGCCTAAGGCCAGCCAGGTAGAAATGAGAACAGAGAGAAAGAGAACAGCAGGAAAAACTAGATAAACATGCAACTACCATAGATACATATGTACATCTGACTAGTAGGATGAAAAGGTAATGATAATGAGATAGCTTGGTACTGGGTAAACTAGAACAACAGAGGAGCTGGTGAGGAGGTGGGTTGCTGGAAAGCTAGCAGAGGAAGATGCAAAGGTAGAACATATTTAAATAGGGCGTGCTGAAAGCACTGTCCAGTATGAGGATGTGGGGAGGTCTGCTGAGTCATCAGCTGTTCGAAGTAGCTGCTTGCTTTTACCATTAATTTAGGCTTGACTACATGACCTGCCAAAAGGCTATGCTCAGGTTTTTGAATTTAAACAAACTCAAAGTGCAGACTCACAATTACCTGCATTATTTAAAAGTTGACAACAAAGACACAAGGTTTGTCTTTCAACATTTTTTTTTTTTCAGTCTTAGAAAAGTGTTTGACTATTAGAGTTTGATTTGAAAGTTTGATCACAAAATATATTGATGAAACCTCAATAAAGTCTGATGTGTGGAATTTCCTGCATTATAAGAGCTAGATTTTCAAGAAACTATCATATCATTTGTGATACCCGCAAACCAGCAGTATATTTCAAGCCATGTTAACTGTGTGTCATTTTGAAGTTTCTATCACAAAAGTCAGAATCAAGTGTTATCGATCTTGAGTAATCAGAGTCTTGGCTTTCAAAGGCCAAGACTAAGACCATGCAGGAGCTCCAAAATGTTCATGAACAACATTCAATTTACTTTGGATATGTCCTATATTTTTTTGTTTGTTTATGTGTTTGTTTTACAAGTAGGCTGAAATAATGATAGGTTAAAAACAAGTGGTACAATTCAGTTTCCACCTAACTTCACTTTATGAAATAAACTTAGACATCAAAGAATAAAAAAATATATAAGGGTGATAACAATACAATTCAAAGTACAAAACAATTAAAATGCATTCAAAATGTACCCATAATGAATCACAATATAAACAAGATACTTATTGCACAAAATAAAATATAACAGAACCCAATGCAGAAATAACAAAATATAAATATAGTGAAATACCAGTATTGCTTAAAAGACTACGTGCAACAACATGAATAATGCAGCAGTGAACTACCTGGAGGCAGCATTACATTAGTGAAAATTCCATTCAGCCTCAAATGAGATTTTGGGTCATGTCACCCAGACTAATGTTGGATGTCTATGCAGCATAGAAGCAACACAGAAGCAGGTGGGAGTCACTGATGATTACTCTTGCTGCTATTATTTATTTAACAAGCATTAGTCAGTTGTCCTCCAAGGTAAACTAGCTTTAGCTAGTAGTCCACTTGCTGCATGTAACGCTATGCTCTTTCTGCTTCCTGATCCAATTAAGCTAGCTAGCAACACGTAATTAGGGGCTACGGGGCAAAGCCTGAGCCTCCAGTCTACAGCAGCAAGCTGTAGACTTGCCTCGAGCCCCTATTGTTATCCCGCGCGTTTCTTCTTATTATTATTTTTCATATTCCTCTTTTTTTTCGTCCCTTAAGTTATATATCAAAATGTCTGTCTTGATCGGGATCGGTGCGATAAAAACTGTGATAAATTTCCCATTGAGAATGAATAGGACGGCCGAAAAAAAACACAGTTTTTCAAAGGTCTTCTGCTCAGGCATACTTTCACCTACAGACTTCATTTAAACTTTAAAATGTAGACACAAGCCTTGTGTATTGGTGTGTTATTTCTGTTTTGATAGGTCTTATCGTTGTTGATCAATCACTGTTCAATGACCATGATCTTTTTCGAAAAAAAAACATTTTAGAGTGCGGAATGTTGGTACTTAGAGTGAGAGAACGTGTGTGAAATTGCCTGAAATTTTTATCTTTCCACGCTCGTCCCAGCCACAATTTACACACTAGACACATGATTCTTTCCACAGTTGTAGACAAACTTGTGTCTCTCACAATGTACAGAATTACAACTGCGAGCCTCTGTTCGTGGTAAAGTACCTGTCTCCTCTCGATTCTCTCCAATGCAAAGATTTTCTGAGAAAAGAAGGACCTTTGTTTTTAACTCGCGAGTGTGTCCAAAATATTTACTCTAGAAAGACAGCTCTGATAGGAGCTACTGTTGTGCCACAGTGAGCCCAAATGTGAGACCAGGAAATTTAAGACCAGGAAATTTAGCTCTTTTCTGTGTCTTGGCTCCAGCGCGCTTCCATCGTCATTGACGACCACTGTGAGTTGCCACGGCAACCCCTGAGCCTCAGCTCTGGGCCACAGCTGAGACCAATTCATTAATCAGCTGTCTCTGCTGTTAATACAGCTGATCCCTGTGTCCCACACAATTATGTTACAACAACACACACCAACACACACCTTTTTTTCTAGTTACCTCTGTGTTATTCCTTACTGGGCTGCACACGGCGCTGCAACAACTAACTGCTGACTATTGTGCTTTAGATAAGTTGTAGTGGATTTATGAAATGGTAGAATGGGATTAGTAGTAGCCTGTTAGATTCGGAGAAAAAAAATCACCCTGAGTGCGCCACTGATGGATGCACTGGGCTGTGTGTGTGTTGTTGCTCTGACGTTTCTTTCTCGATATATGATGATAATTTACTTCATGATTAATGACGTTGTACTTTATCTTAACAACAGTGCCGGTTGTCCCAGAAGCCACAACAACTTTGTCTCCGCAAGTGAGAACAGCAACAGTTGACACGGTCACAACTTCCACATCTAGCCCAGTTGACCCAGAAGTGACAAAAACAACAATTGCCCCAGGAGCCACAACAACAGTTGAACCAGAAGCGACAACAACAACAACAGTGTCTCCAGCAACCACAACAACAACAGATGCCTCAGTAGCCACAACAACAGTTGCCCCAGAAGCAACAACAACAGTGTCTCCAGAAGCCACAACTACAACAGTTGTCCCAGTAGCCACAACAACAGTTGCCCCAGAAGCCACATCCACCTCAGCATCTCCAGTTGAGACGATAACAACAGTTGCCCCAGGAGTGACAACAACAGTTGCCCCAGAAGTGACAACAACAGTTGCCCCAGAAGCAACAACAACAGTATCTCCAGAAGCCACAATAACAACAGTTGCCCCAGAAGCCACATCCACATCAGCATCTCCAGTCGAGACGATAACAACAGTTGCCCCAGGAGTGACAACAACAGTTGCCCCAGAAGTGACAACAACAGCATCTCCAGTCGAGACGATAACAACAGTTGCCCCAGTAGTGACAACAACATTTGCCCCAGAAGCAACAACAACAGTTGCCCCAGAAGCCACATCCACAACAGCAACTCCAGTCGAGACGATAACAACAGTTGCCCCAGGAGTGACAACAACAGTTGCCCCAGAATCTACAACAACAACAGTTGCCCCAGAAGCCACAACAACAGTTGCCCCAGAAGCAACAACAACCGTTTCCCCAAGCCACATCCACAACAGCATCGCAGTCAAGACAACATCAACAGTTGCCCCAGAAGTGACAACAACAGTATCTCCGAAGCCACAACAATAGTTGTCCAGTGCCCAACAACAGTTGCCCAGAAGCCACATCCACAACGCATCTCAGTCGAGCGTACAACAGTATGCCAGAATGACAACAACAGTTGCCACAGAAGTGACACCAGATCTGCCAGGAGCCACAACAACATAGTTGTGTAATAAGTGTCCCAGTATGCCACAACAACAGTTGCCCAGAAGCCACATCCACACAGCATCACCAGTCAGACTGATTAACAACGGTTGCCCGAGGTGACAACAACGTTTGCTCCGAATAGTGATCAAAATTCAGTTGATTAGAGAGCTGACAACAACATATCCCAGAAGCCCACAACAACTGTTGTTCCAGTAGCCGATAAGCAACAGTTGACCAGATAAGCACATCACAAACAGCATTCCATGAAGCGACAACAACATTGCTCCCAGGAAGCACACACAACAGTTGACCAGTAGCCACAACACAGTTGCCAGCCAGACAAAACAACAATCCAGTGAGCCACAACAACAGTTGCCAGAAGCAACAACACAGTTTCGACCACACAAAACGTGCCCAGTACCACAACAAAGTTGCCCAGAAGCACAACAACAGGTTCCAGAACAAACAAACAGTTGCCCAGTAGCCACAACAACAGTGTGCCCCAGAAGCCACACACACCCAAACAACAAACAGTTGCCCCAGAAGCACAACAACAGTTGCCCCAAACAAAACAACAGTTCCAGAACAAACAACAGTTTCCCAAGCCACACCACAGAAGTGCATCCCGATACAACAACTTCCAAACAACAACAGCATCTCCAGTCGAGACGATAACAACAGTTGCCCCAGAAGTGACAACAACAGTTGCCCCAAGAAGCCACAACAACAAGTTTTACCCCCAGAAGCCACATCCACAACACACTCAGTCGAGACGTAACCAGTCCAGAGTGACAACAACAGTTGCCCCAGAAGTGACAACAACAGTATCTCCAGAAGCCACAACAACAATAGTTGTCCCAGTAGCCACAACAACAGTTGCCCCAGAAGCCACATCCACAACAGCATCTCCAGTCGAGACGATAACAACAGTTGCCCCAGAAGTGACAACAACAGTTGCCCCAGAAGTGACAACAACAGTATCTCCAGAAGCCACAACAACAACAGTTGTCCCAGTAGCCACAACAACAGTTGCCCCAGAAGCCACATCCACAACAGCATCTCCAGTCGAGACGATAACAACAGTTGCCCCAGAAGTGACAACAACAGTTGCCCCAGAAGTGACAACAACAGTATCTCCAGAAGCTACAACAACAACATTTGCCCCAGTAGCCACAACAACAGTTGCGCCAGTAGCCACAACAACAGTTGCCCCAGAAGCAACAACAACAATTGCCCCAGGAGTGACAACAGCAACAGTTGCCCCAGTAGCCACAACAACAGTGTCTCCAGAAGCCACAACAACAACAACAGTTGCCCCAGTAGCCACAACAACAGTTGCTCCAGAAGCAACAACAACAGTTTCCCCAGAAGCCACATCCACAACAGCATCTCCAGTCGGGACGATAACAACAGTTGCCCCAGAAGTGACAACAACAGTTGCCCCAGAATCTACAACAACAACAGTTGCCCCAGAAGCCACAACAACAGTTGCCCCAGAAGCAACAACAACCGTTTCCCCAGAAGCCACATCCACAACAGCATCGCCAGTCGAGACAACATCAACAGTTGCCCCAGAAGTGACAACAACAGTATCTCCAGAAGCCACCACAATAGTTGTCCCAGTAGCCACAACAACAGTTGCCCCAGAAGCCACATCCACAACAGCATCTCCAGTCGAGACGATAACAACAGTTGCCCCAGAAGTGACAACAACAGTTGCCCCAGAAGTGACAACAACAGTATCTCCAGAAGCTACAACAACAACATTTGCCCCAGTAGCCACAACAACAGTTGCGCCAGTAGCCACAACAACAGTGGCCCCAGAAGCCAACAACAACAATCGCCCAGTCGAGTGACAACATCGCAACAGTTGCCCCAGAAGTGACAACAACAGTATCTCCAGAAGCCCACACAATAATTGTCCCAGTAGCCACACAAACAGTTGCCCCAGAAGCCACATCCACAACAGCATTCCCATCGAGACATACAAACAGTTCCCATCGGACGTACAACAACAGTTGCCCCAGAAGTGACAACAACAGTATCCCAGAAGCAACAACAACATTGCCCCAGTAGCCACATCACATTCCCATAGCCACATCACAGTTGCAGAGCAACAACAACAGTTGCCCCAGGAGTGACAACACAACAGTTGCCCCAGAGTAGCACAACAACAGTATCTCCAGATGCCACAACAACAACAGTTGCCCCAGTAGCCACAACAACAGTTCTCCAGCAAAACGTCCACAATCCACAACAGCATCTCCAGTTGAAACTATAACAACAATTGCCCCAGGAGTGACAACAACAGTTGCCCCAGAAGTAACAACAACAGTGTCTCCAGAAGCCACAACAACAGTTGCCCCACTACTGACAACGACAGTATCTCCAGAAGCCACAACAACAATAGTTGCCCCAGTAGCCACAACAACAGTTTCCCCAGATGCCACATCAACAAAGTTCCCAGGAGTGATAACAACACTTGCCCCAGAGCACAACAACAGTGTCTCCAGAAGCTACAACATCAACAGTTGCCCCAGAAGCCACAACAACAGTTGCACAGAAGCAACAACAACGTTTCCCCAGAAGCCACATCCACAACAGCATCGCAAGTCGAGACAACATCAACAGTTGCCCCAGAAGTGACAACAACAGTATCTCCAGAAGCCACAACAACAATAGTTGCCCCAGAAGCCACAACAACAATAGTTGCCCCAGTAGCCACAACAACAGTTTCCCCAGAAGGCACATCAACAACAGCATCTCCAGTCGAGACGATAACAACAGTTGCCCCATTAGCCACAACAACAGTTGCCCCAGTAGCAACAACAACCGTTTCGCTCCACAAAGCCCAAACAACAAAAATAGTTGTCCCAGGTGGGCACACTAAGCAAACAACAGTGGCCCCAGAAGCCACATCCACAACAGCATCTCCAGTCGAGACGATAACAACAGTTGCCCCAGAAGCTACAACAACAACATTTGCCCC
Organism: Mugil cephalus; assembly: GCF_022458985.1. Taxonomy (NCBI): domain Eukaryota; kingdom Metazoa; phylum Chordata; class Actinopteri; order Mugiliformes; family Mugilidae; genus Mugil; species Mugil cephalus. The sequence goes on along the minus strand of NC_061785.1, from coordinate 3,080,903 downwards.
AGTAGCCACAACAACAGTTGCGCCAGTAGCCACAACAACAGTTGCCCCAGAGCCACAACAACAGTTGCTCCAGTAAGCACAACAACAGTTCCCCAGAAGCAACCACAACAGCATCTCCAGTCGGACGTAACAAACAGTTGCCCCAGAAGTAACAACAACAGTGTCTCCAGAAGCCACAACAACAGTTGCCCCAGAGCCACAGCTCCAACAGCAACACACAGTTAGAGGCATAACAACAGTCTTCCATCGAGGAGACAACAACAGTTGCCCCAGAAGTGACAACAACAGTATCTCCAGATGCCACAACAACAATAGTTGCCCCAGTAGCCACAACAACAGTTTCCCCAGAAGCCACATCCACAACAGCATCTCCAGTTGAAACTATAACAACAATTGCCCCAGGAGTGACAACAACAGTTGCCCCAATCCACAACAACATCTCCGTTCGAGACGCATAACAACAGTTGCCCCATTACTGACAACGACAGTATCTCCAGAAGCCACAACAACAATAGTTGCCCCAGTAGCCACAACAACAGTTGCCCCAGAAGCCACATCCACAACAGCATCTCCAGTCGAGACGATAACAACAGTTGCCCCAGGAGTGACAACAACAGTTGCGCCAGTAGCCACAACAACAGTGTCTCCAGAAGCAACAACAACCGTTTGCCCCAGTAGCACATCAAACAACATTGCTACCAGTAGCAACAACAACAGTTGCCCCAGGAATGCACAACAACAGCATCCCAGTCAAGCGAACAACATTTGCCCCAGGAGTGACAACACAACAGTTGCCCAGTGCACAACAACAGTGTCTCCAGAAGCCACAACAACAACAGTTGCCCCAGTAGTCACAACAACAGTTGCCCACAACAACAAAGTTCCAGTAGCACATCCACAACAGCATCTCCAGTCGAGACGATAACAACAGTTGCCCCAGGAGTGACAACAACAGTTGCCCCAGTAGCCACAACAACAGTTCCCCAGAAGCAACAACAACCGTTTCCCCAGAAGCCACATCCACAACAGCATCTCCAGTCGAGACGACAACAACAGTTGCCCCAGGAGTGACAACAACAGTTGCCCCAGAATCAACAACAACAGTGTCTCCAGAAGCCACAACAACAACAGTTGCCCCAGGAGTGACAACAACAGTTGCTCCAGAAGCAACAACAACAGTTTCCCCAGAGGCCACATCCACAACAGCATCTCCAGTCGAGACGATAACAACAGTTGCCCCAGAAGTGACAACAACAGTTGCCCCAGAAGTGACAACAACAGTATCTCCAGAAGCCACAACAACACTAGTTGCCCCAGTAGGGACAACAACAGTTGCCCCAGTAGCCACATCCACAACAGCATCTCCAGTCGAGACGATAACAACAGTTGCCCCAGGAGTGACAACAACAGTTGCCCCAGTAGCCACATCCACAACAGCATCTCCAGTCGAGACGATAACAACAGTTGCCCCAGGAGTGACAATAACAGTTGCCCCAGAAGTGACAACAACATATTGCCCGTAAGCCACAACAACAGTTGCCCCAGAAGCCACACCACAACAGCATCTCCAGTCGAGCGATAACAACAGTTGCCCAGAGTGACAACAACAGTTGCGCCAGTAAGCCACAACAACAGTTGACCCAGAAGCAACAACAACCGTTTCCCCAGAAGCCACATCCACAACAGCATCTCCAGTCGAGACAACAACAACAGTTGCCCCAGGAGTGACAACAACAACAGTTGCTCCAGTAGCCACAACAACAGTGTCTCCAGAAGCCACAACAACAACAGTTGCCCCAGAAGTGACAACAACAGTTGCCCCAGAAGCAACAACAACAGTTGCCCCAGTAGCCACATCCACAACAGCATCTCCAGTTGAGACGATAACAACAGTTGCCCCAGGAGTGACAACTACAGTGTCTCCAGAAGCCACAACAACAACAGTTGCCCCAGTAGCCACAACAACAGTTACCCCAGAAGCAACAACAACAGTGTCTCCAGAAACCACAACAACAATAGTTGCCCCAGTAGTCACAACAACAGTTGTCCCAGTAGCCACAACAACAGTTGCCCCAGAAGCCACATCCACCTCAGCATCTCCAGTTGAGACGATAACAACAGTTGCCCCAGGAGTGACAACAACAGTTGCCCCAGAAGTGACAACAACAGTGTCTCCAGAAGCCACAACAACAACAGTTGCCCCAGGAGTGACAACAACAGTTGCCCCAGGAGTGACAACAACAATAATTGCCCCAGTAGCCACAACAACAGTTGCCCCAGAAGCAACATCCACCACAGCATCTCCAGTCGAGACGATAACAACAGTTGCCCCAGGAGTGACAACAACAGTTGCCCCAGAAGCAACAACAACAGTTGCCCCAGTAGCCACAACAACAGGTGCCCCAGTAGGGACAACAACAGTGTCTCCAGAAGCAACGACTACAGCAGTTCCAGGTACTCTCCCAACAACATTCAGGTCACAGCTTCTTCAACAACAACACCAGTTTTCTCATGATGCTTCTTTTCTTTTCCAGATCCCTGTGCTTCAAACCCTTGTGGCCAAGGAAGCACGTGTGAGGCTCGAGGTAATAAGGGCTTTGTATGCTTCTGTCTGGCTGGTGATAACTACAACAACAAAACACATCGTTGTGAGAAGGGTAAGAATTTGTTTGGTACTACCACTACTCGGTCGGTGCTACAAGAGGACATCACAAAGCCAAGTAATAGTGTAATAGCACCGTACCATTAACTCCTGAAGCACTTAATAGCAGATTTTAGGCTAGCTACACATTGTACTGTTTCCAATCTAAATGACGAGCTAATCATAACATAATATGTGTTGTGATGTTTTCTTTTTTTAGCCAAAGTTTTCCCTGTACACATACACCTGCCTGACATAGTATTTGAAAACAGCATGTCAGACAAGGCATCACCAGCGTTCAAAAGGACTGCAGACCGTATTACCAAAGAGGTGAAAAATACATTTGAGTTTTACTGACACTTTGGTATCAAACCATATGTCTGTGTTGTCAGATGATGACTTCAACAAAATTACATTTCTTTCTTCCAAAACACAGCTGGATGAGATTTTCAGTTCTGATCCTACTTACGTTCGATCTATAGTGCTGAAACTGTGGTAAGTTTGGAGTATAGAATTAACCATCCATCTATCTTGAACCAGTCCACTCAGATCCTCCTGCACTTAATAATTACCATCATTAAGAGTGATTTCTGTCCCTACAGGTCAGCTGGCAACAGGCTATTAAGAGTGGAGATTGCCACCAATGCGTCTATAGAGATCATCTACTCACCAAACTCTGCAATCACAGCATCACAAGTCGAACAACAGATGGAGAATGCCACCGATTGCTCCAACTGTTCACTGGCCGGGGCAATTTTTGTTGGTGAGTTAATTACCTGGATTTAGTCCAATCATTAACTAGTACAATGGGGAAAAAACTCACTTCTTTGAATTTTTGCCATCTATCGATTGTTGAATATAATAAAAGTTCCATCAATAGTTTTGTATTGAAGAGAAAAGCTTATGCTGAAGTGTTTATACTAGGATTACATTAAAAAGAAAACTGAACTTTGTTTCTGTCAGTAAAGTGTAAGTTTAGGGAGAGGACCCAGGTGCAGGGGATTCCAGAAAACGGTTATTCTTTTAATAATAAGCAAAAATCAAACAGATGGCGCTAAAGATGTTATGCAAGAAGCTAGGTGCTTGACACAGTGTTGAGCTTCCAAAGTATCACGACAAGAGGGTTCAGGCCACAGTTCCACAGGAGGTTTTTGAGAGGAGAGTTTTGCGTACGTCATCAATTTCGATTAGCTTGCATACATACATTGGCATATAGGCATTGAGTTACATACCTACATAAATGCACATCTACAAATATACACACATACAGAGAAACAAGCATTTCATAAAACTATTGTCACCACAGTCCCTAGTTGCAAGAGCATTCCAGTTTTGTTATTTTGTATTTCTATCAATCACCTAAAAGCATATATCTAAAACTTACAGTATCATATGAAGGCACAACCACACAAGCGTAACAATATTTTATTGAAAGAATATAAATCAAGCATTTCAAAATGCACATACAGTCGATGCTTTATTGTTAAACAGTGCCTTTTCCCCTTCCTGTGAATGCTATGTGTACTTTTATCCAGACGAGGTGAGACAAATGTGAAACACCATGAGACACGACACATAGGAAACGAAGAAACTTGGCAAAATAAAACAGGAAACTCAAAACATGAGTAAAAGTAAAAGACAGTCACAGAACCATGACAGTGTCAGACATGCCCTCTGAGAGTAAAGTTCTTGAATAGCATTCAGACCCATTTCATTTCATGGCACCTTGATTAGTCAGCTGTTCTGAAGTGTCTGACAAGTGTTATCCCCTGCCCCATTACAGAGGAAGACCTGTGTAAGAGGAACCCATGTGATGTATTCACCACAAGATGCTCTTCAGGAGATGGAAATTTCAAGTGCACCTGTATGGACGGCTATATTCCGAGTTACAACAACAGAATGTGTCGTGGTGAGAGGATTTAGTTTCAGATTTTGAAATGTCTGCAGTGTTAATATTTGATTTTATATATGTTTTATATATTTTATATATATTATATTTGATATTTATATGACCTTTAAACATTTTGTATTTTTTCAGTTTGTCCCACTGGACAAAAAGCAAAGAATTCTGAGTGTGTCAAGTAAGTCCATCCATCCATCCATCCATCCATCCATCCATCCATCCATCCATCCATCCATCCATCCATCTGAATAATGACGTCACTTTCTTTTTCTTACAGCTGTCCATTTGGTTATTCTGGTTTTAACTGCAATGAATGTGAGTATGCAGCACATCATTAAGAAACAGCACAATTACTCACCTGTACATAGGTTTTCATCTGTAAATACATTTTCAGATTTATTGTATGCTATAAAAAACTCCAACCTACAGCAATCATTTGAACAATTATGCATGGATCACATGCCAAAGTACCCAAGCTCATGTACTGTGCAAAGTGTATTTATCATTGCAAACCACTGACCTCCAAGACATTAACATTATCTTCTCCAAAGAGATGCATACAATCTGATTCTTGGGTCAAATTTCAGTGTCACTGATGCAGTTTTCTAATATTTTGGAGTGGCAGAGGCACTGTTTACTACTTTGACATTAACGTCCTCTATATTGTTGTTTGTTAGCATGGCAGCTCACCCTGGTGATCATCTGCTCCGTGTTCAGCGCGCTGCTGCTCATAGCCGTCATTCTTCAACCGTTTGTCATTCGCAGGTGAGTGTTTCACCTGTACACTTACATTTCTCTTTCGCTGATGTGAAACACCAATACACAATTTTACATGCATGTTAACTATGGTCACTTTTAATTGATATTTTCTTTTAATGTTGTTAGGTGGTCAAAGAAAAAGTCGAAGACGGACAATACTGAATTCGTTGGAAATGTCTTCGTCAACCAGTCTGCTCCCAAGGGACCATTGATTAATGGCCACTCAGTCAACAGCCAGGGATCAGTCTTTGATAAGGGGGTAGCCAGTGGCTTGGCAGCCTATACCGAGGGTGGGATTGTTAGACTTCCACGGGCAAAGGTCAACAACACCTGGAACAGCAACACCAGCCTGGAGATGAGTGAAAGCAACAGTCGGCAAAACCTTGTCCCTGCAGGGAGGAACTAGGTGGGTATTCCCTCTGTCTGTGTGTAAAGAAAATGTGTTTGGAAAGGTCCTCAGTCATCCAGGTCATGGTTTATTCAAATCACACTAAAGACAGGCAGCTGGACTTTAAGGGCTTCTTGAAGATGTTTCGTCATAGTCTTCAGTTCTGAAGGGCTGGAAGGGAGTTGGGATTTAAATAGGAACATCTATGGGTGTTACCCATCATAAACTCACATGAGTAGAGTCGGCCGGCTTTTCAGGAAATGATTTAGCTGAATCCAACTACAACTGAAGGACAAAGGATGCTCATTTGAGGACAACAACATCCACATTTTAGTCAGAGAAGACAAAAGGTTTGAAAGAGGAGTAAAGAAAGACATCTGTGTCAAATTGGAGAATACTTCTCTGAACATGGAGTAATGGACTGAGGTATGTTATGTGCAGCATAACAGCTAAGTGCTACTTGACTCTGTTTTGTCTGAACTCTGGGCTCCACAATCTGGCCTGTGTCCAAAAATCTCAAAGTTCCGCTGTATGTATTACAATGATGTAACCCATTCAGTGACTTGAAGACTTGCAGCAGAACTTTGAAATCTATTCTACAGCTGACTGGGAGCCAGTGTAGAGACTTGAGAACTGGAGTAATGTACTCTGATCTCACCCATAGATGTTCCTATTTAAACCCAAACTCCCCATCAGTTCTTTATTATATTTTATTTATTTATCTTCAAGAAACGTCCAATTGCCGCAAAAGTCCAGTTGCCTTTCTTTCACATTTTAAATAAAAAGGCCTGTTTGCATAAATGTGTCTGATTGAGAATCTTTTGTTTTCTACTGCAGTGGCTGAACAACAACCGTGGTGCCAGTAACACATCCCTCAGACTTGATCTCAGAACAACCCCAGTGATCAGATCAGAGACAGGGTTACAACACCCTTACTGTATGTGAGAAATTAACTTCTCAAAGACTCAAAGTGATCTTGTCACCCCATCTTAGTGCTGTTCACTAATTTTGAAGCCAAGAGTTGTCAGCCTATTGCACAAAAACTTTTATCTGTTAATTTACCAGTAATTGTTTGTTGTTGTTGTTGTTGTTGTTGTTTTTATTTTATTTTTTAAATATTTTTATTTGCATAAATATTTGTTCTTCAGATAAAATTAAAAATGTCTTAATCTGCCAAATGGGGCTTGTCAGGTGTGTTCATATATTTTGTCACAATTAATTTGAAGACATTGACAACGTTGATATGGTGTATATGTTTAATGACTAATTAAACTGTTGAGTGAAATAGAGATTTAATATTTCCACACAGATCTTAGAGTATATAATTCATAAAAATGTTTACAGGCCTACATTACAAGATTTTCTGTCATAAACAAAAACAATAGTCAAATAATCTTGCTATTTTTTTGTTTTAAATATATTTGACAGAATACATGATTTTTCTTTATATAAATATGAATATTCATGCATCTGTATGAACGGATGTATCTTTCTGTATCCGTTTCTATTGTTGTTAATGAATACTTATGTATTAATCTGTGTAATCACTGGACATTTACTCTTCACAGCTGGAGAGTTAGAAACGGATCAGTGTGACCCTTTAACAAAGATTCCACTAAGTGTAATTTTCTATTTATTTCTATTTATTAAGTCTATCATATTTTGTGGGTTATTGTTTCCTCCTTTTGTGGAATAGTACATTTACAACAGAATCTGTCTAAAAATAAAGAAATTCAATCTTTGATATTGATCCACTGGCACAATTTTTATTTTTGGAGCTGGTCACCAAAGGATGCTGAGGTTACAGATGTATAATGCATATGCTGCAGGCTGGGGGTGAACTGTTGCTGGGCTTTGCTACAGCTCTCTTCAGCTGCATGTTCATGGGTCTTTTTTGACCTTTAGTTTTGTTAATAACCATACACACACTGAAGCAGAGGAAGGCAAAGTAAGTGTATATTCAACCTGATCAGATTCTTACTCCAAGTAGAGGAGCAGGGCGAAGCAAGCGAAGACCTTTCCCCAACTCCTGGTCCCGTCCCCCATTGGACTGGGGATGGTAACCTGATGACAGGCTGACAGTGGCCACGATGAGGCTACAGAAATCTTTCCAGAACTTGGAAACAAACTGTGGGCCTCTGTCTGACCCCACATCCCTGAAGAAGCCGTGTAAACTGAACACATGCAACAATACTGCCTCAGCTGTTTCTTTTGTCAAGGGTAACTTTGGAAAGGCTACAAAAATAACTTAATCTTGGAAATTCTGTCGACCACAGACCACGGGTTTGATGTTTCTACCCTGGACGGTACGACAGAATGAAATTGAACAAAGTAAAGAAAACCACCCATCTTGCCTGTTGTGAGTTGGACCTCTTTGCAGAGTGGATGTTTTCAAGGTTCTTGTGGTCTGTCCAAATGAGAAACTGTTGTTCTGCCCCCTCCAACCCACTTTGGCTGCAATCAGCTCCCCGTTGCCCATATCATAATTTCTTCCAGCAGGACACAAAGTGTAAGCACAACAATTTGGAATGTAATGAATTTGAAACTACTGCTGTACTGAGCAACAGATGTCGAACAGGTCGGCCAAGGAAAGCGACGGTAGTTGATGACAGAAATATTGCGAGAGCTGTGAAGAAAAACCCCAAAACATCAATCACCAACGACCTCCACAGTGCAGGGGTGAAGGTATCACAATCCACTGTTCTAAGAAGAATCTGAGGGCAGAAATATAGAGGCCATACCAAAAGATGCAAACCACTCATCAGTAGTAGGAATGAGAAGGCCAGATTGAAATTTGCAAAGAAGTACAGAGATGAGCCACAAACGTTCTGGAACACAATCTTATGAACTGATGAAACCAAGATTAATCTCTACCAAAGTGATGGAAAGAAAAGTGTGGAGAAAGAAAGGAACCGCTTATAAACCGAAGCATACGAGCTCATCTGTGAAGCATGGTGGAGGTAATGTCATGGCTTGGATGCTTCTGGAACAGGCTCATTAGTATTTATTGATGATGTAACTGATGATGGTAACAGCAGAATGAATTCTGAAGTGTACAGAAACATTTTGTCTGCCAATTTACAGAGAAATGCATCCAAACTAATTGGGAGGAATTTTATCATGCAGCAGGACAATGACCCAAAGCACACTGCCAACAAAACAAAGGACCTCATCAGGGAGAAAAAGGGGAAGGTTTTAGACTGGCCGAGGCAATCAACTCACCTTAACCCAACTGAGCAGCATTTCACCTCCTGAAGAGGAGACTGAAGGGAGAAACCCCCCGAGACAAACAAGAACTGGAAGAAGCTGCAGTAAAAGCCTGGAATAGTATCACAAATGAAGAATGCAACAGTTTGGTGATGTCGATGGGTTGCAGTTCTTGAGGCAGTCATCGCAAGCAAGGGCTATGCCACCAAATATTAAATTATTTACTTTACGATATATGCTGATATATCCTAAATTGTTTAACACATTTAGATGTAAATACTAGGAAATAAAAGCTGACATTTTGAAAGTCTTGGGGTGTGTGTGTGTGTGTGAGCGCACACTATCCAGTGCTATCCACTGGAGAACATTGCGAAAGGACAGCTCACACTCCCACATTAGGCATACATCTCAACCACAAACTCCGCAATGAACCGTTTGTAGAAGTTAGAAAATCCCAAGAAACATTGCAACTGTTTCCTAGAGATGAGAATGGCCCAATCCCATCCAGCACTAACCTTGGATGAGTCCATTTGAATGTGACCCTGTCAGACTATGAAACCCAGGAAGGAGACTGGCTGACATGGAACTCACACTTCTCAGCCTTCAAGAAGATCTGATTATCCAACGGTTTCTGCCAGACTTGCTGAACATGCTGAACATAAGTTTTAAGGTCAGAATAAAAATTCTAAATATCATTCAAGTATACAAAAAGAAATAAGTCTCGTTTACCATTGTTTACTATCACCTGAAAGACAGCTGGGGCATTGGTTAATCCAAAAGGCACCACTACATACTCGTGATGTCCATCTGGTCAAAACCAGATGAGATAAGTGGGAGGGGCTACCTGTTTGTGATTCATGTATGATTCAGTCCACAAAAGTCAATGCAAGGCCAGACAGACTTGTCCTTGTGGTCCATGAAAAAGATTCTTGCTCCACCTAGAGAGTAAGAGGGATGAATAATCCCAGCTGTAAGAGGAAATGTGTTTGTCCATTGACTTGCATTCTGGAACAGATAAGATTACGGAGAAACATTTAGGTGTGACAAATATGCAAAAAAAAAAAAAAGAAAGAAAGAAAGAAAAGAAAAATTAAATCATGAAGGGTGGGCAAAACTTTTTCACACGGCTGTATATACACCGTCAAGATGAACGGATTTAGTCTTGACTCTTAACTGATGGTCAGTGCTGCAGAATGTGTGATGGTGATGCAGTGATAATGGGAGGGGAGCTAGGACACCACTGCTGAGCCCCAACCAGTGTTAGTAGCCTTGAAAGGACAGGATGTCCAATACAAACCTTTATCTGTTCTAGGTACACTTGAACACAGTTCTTGTAGGCTGCAAACTGGAGGCCAAACTCCAGTAGAAGAAGTAGAAGTAGAAGAACACGAGGGAGGTGTGGTTAGGAATAAATGTTTACAACCCAGAGTCATATCACATCCAGAAATTTTCTGATGACTCTGCAATTGCGGGGTGTATAAGCAGTGTCTCAAAGAACTCTACAGGAGATCTTTACTGCCTCAATCAGTATTACTTTTTCCGTCTTTTGTATGGTGTTGAGTTTCTGTACATTGCTGTTGCAACTGTGAAATTTCCCCATTTGAGATGAATAAAGCATCTATATATATATCCAACTATCTTAAGAAAAAAAAGTCTAATAGCAATGTATAGAAATGTGCTTGACATATTATGACAACTTTTTCAACCATTTGTGAACGGCGGCACAGCAGCTCATGGTTAGCACTGATGCCTCCCAGCAAGAGGGTCCTGGCCTCTCGGGGTGGAGTTTGTATGTTCTCCCTGTGTCTGCGTAGGTTTTCTCCGGTTTCCTCCCACATCCACAGACATGTTCGTTAGGCTAATAGATAGAAGTCAAATTCTAAGTAAGCCGGTGCAAAGAAAAAACCCACAGAACCTTCAGGGACCCTGCTCTCCACACGCTTGCGTAGATGCCGAGGCAGTGGCAGAAAGGCAGAACCTGAGATTGCCTCCACCGCAGCTTTTTAAGAGTGGTGGGAATAAGAGCGCTTTTCAGCAGAGGCTGGAGCTCATGCAATCGGGTGAGTTGAATTGGATTGCAAGCAAGAGCCGGATTAGAGTCTTGGTTGAATCTTTGCTGAGATAGGTCCGTGGTCTGACCTGTTGCAGGCATACACCTTTCCTCCATTGGCCTGTCCTGTCACCTGGTAGTGGTCTCATCCTGATGGGCTGGCCAACGCACAGCTCTGGCAGATCCTTGTCGATCTGTCATATATCAGCTTCACTGCCTGTGGCTTCACTCTCAGCTTGTTGGTAAACCCTATGATGGCCTGAGGTGCAAGCAGCTGATCGGCCGCAGGGAGAAGAGTCTTGAGTCATCGTGATCAGTCGTTGCACTGGGCTGCACTGCATTCCTTCAGTGGGTGTGTTTCTCTGTCCTGCATGGGCTTTTCACAATCTTCACTGCTGACTCTGCTTTGCCATTAGCTTTTGGGTGTCTTGATGAGGACATGACATGGTCGAAGCCCCACTCTCTTGCAAACACTCAAAACTCTCTATAATCAACGGCTGACTGACTTCAACAGGGATGCCGTATCATGCAAACTGTGCCTTGAAACTTCGAATGGTTGTTTCTGCTGACAAGTCTGGGGGAAGAACGATCTCCCAGAAGTCAGAGTAGTATGAATACAAAGTCCTGCCTTGCATAACTGAACAGGTCCATGCTAACCAGCTGCCAGGGACACGTGACATCTGTCCATGTGTGCTTGTAAACAAGGCAGCACTCACTCCCCATCAGCCTCCTGAGCGTTGCTGCCTGCACCGGTTTCTCTGCCTTGTCGATGCAAGTCACAAGCAAGTAATCCTCAAACTCTCCTCAAAAGGAGTTGCTGTGAAGATCCCCAGTTATTTTCATGGGCACCGTGTGGTGGAATGTTGGAAGACATTATCAAGATTTGATGCTAACGCTAACAAGCTAACTGATACTGATAACAAAGGCTAACAAAACAAATAAATGCACACAGCTCCAGTGAGAGGCAATGCAAGAATCACTCAGGTTCTTGTAGAACTTCTGACAGAATTTTACGGGTGTAGGTGCAGCAATAACAGACAGAGTCGGACTGTATTCACTCACTGCCAGCCCCTCATCATAAGACCACGTCATGCATACCTGGTATATATATCTGTGATTTTCCACCAGAGGGAGCCGTTAGCTCTCTAACAATCTCTTTGTTCAGGTCTACACTTTTGAATGAGCTGCAGCTGTTTTGTGTTGTTTTGGGTCCGGTCAGAAGATCATTACAGTAGTCGAGTCTACTGGTGTTGAAAGCATGGATGAGCTTCTCCTGGTCTGGACATAAAACTCTTCACTCTGGATGTGTTCTTAAGTTTATAGAAAGCTGTTTTAGTGATCACTTTAATATGACTGCCGAAGGTCACATCTGAATCTTTCAACTCCAAGGTTTTAAACTTGTTCTTTGTTTTTTTTTTTTAATGGAGATGAGACGTTCAACACTGAGGCTCCAAAGCCTATTTCACTCTATTGAAGGAGATTGGTTCATGTGGTCACATGACTGATGACGTCCGAAGCTTCATACATCACAATAAACACCAGAAGTTGCTTAATAGCGTACCGAGAGAAATAATGAAGTAATATGCCATTGAGCAGATCTTGTTCTTAACTCAAAACCACAAACACATCCCAACATCCCACATTATATATATGTGTATATATATATATATATATACACACACACACACACACACACACACACACACACACACACAAACATATATATATATATATTACCATTGCAAGTGGTTTCCATTGAAACTTCCAGTCACTATATCAGTCATATCTACTGAAGTTGAAATCTCAAATCTCGCTTCTTAGCAAAGATATCTGATATCTGATATCTGAATCAACTTTCAAGTAATAAGTCAACTGACATTTCAAAATGTTGAAGTGGCTGCTATAATTGCAGAAGGACACTAGATGTCACTGGTAGGGTCTGACTTTGAGGCTTGAGGCTTTGAAGCCTCAAGCCTATTTTATTGCTTTTATCTTTTTTATTGCTTTACTTGTTTTATTGTTTTTTTATTGTTTATTTCATGTCTTATGTTCTTATTTTAGCCATTTACAGCACTTTGATTGGCTGTAGCGGTTTCGTTTTTGACCCCGAGATCAATCACAAAGAAGAGTCAAGAGTTGTGTTTTTGAGTGGCACATGTACCCTGCTACCGAGTGTTTAGTAAAGTTACTCAACGGTACGTCTGGCTTCCTTATTCTATTCACTCCACACCACACAAGTCAAGCAAGTTTCTCATGGGTTTTGCCCACAGAGTCTTCGTATTTAAACCTCAACTTCTCGTTGTGTGTTATGCGTGTTAGGTTGTGTTGTGTTATTATTATGAGCCTCCTTTTTCTGCCATGTGAGTTCTTGACTGTGGCTAAAAAAAGAGTTGGGAATAAAAGAACAAAAGAAGAGATGGTGTTGATTTTTCCCTCCTAAAATGGCAGAAGAAACAGAAAATGTAACACTCACCAGTTTTCAGACCTGAAGGAGCTACTTGTATGAGCAGCTAAATGTTTCCAAGAAACTCCACAAGTCCAGTTGCCCCTTCTTAAATCTCTTTTGGTTTTATGAATGAATGAATGTAGTTTATTTTGGTCAGCGTCAAAAATCTTCACGCAATCACAAATGTACAGAAAAAAGGAAAAAAAAGACACTCGACCCAAGCGAGATAATGATCTAAACGCAGGACAACATACACTAAAACCTCTATCAGGCATTGTGACCTAAACAAAACACAAATAAAACCCCAAGCAATTGTACAGAACATGATGAAAACATGAATATGGCGAACGTCGCATTTACTGCCTCCGCTAACCTCACCACTTAAAGACAGCCACACAAACATGATGCAAAACAGAGAGCCTGCTGATTATAAAGATGTCTGTCTCTTCACTGTTCGACAAAAACTCTGTGAGCTAGAAGCCAAAGAGATGCGCAAATAGCTTTCATAAAATTATAAAGTATGTCTTTCCTTTGCCGTTATATTCCCGGTGCAAAAACCTCTGCTAATGGCTTCTAATGGATCGTCATTGGTGGTTGCTACAGTACATTTGGGCATGGCTTTCGATTCTCTTGACTCTGAATCATTTAAATTGAACAGTTGTCACTATATTTTACACACGGTCTTGATGAGACTCAAAACTGGCATATAAGCATCTATATATATACCCACCTCCATATATTCATACATACATTCATACATACACATATGCAGTGGTTAGAATAATGGTGTTAAAATAAACAGAATTACTAATGGTGTTACTATTTTCAGTAACGAGTTGTCTAACTAATTACTATGTCCATCCTTATAACGCTGTTACCGTTACTAAAAATTACATGGGCCGGACACAAACTACAACTGTACAAACTAAAGCTGATTATATAGCGATCTCCCACACTTTTTAACAATCATGGCAGCGCTCTGCATCCTAGGAAAGGGGGGATTTGGCGGTAGGTATCGGGCTCTGTGCTAGTGTTGGGTCGTTCATGAATGATTTGTTCACATGAACTTATCTTTTGAGTGAACGAACTGTCACTGGTTGGGCCGGGTCGACCCGGGTTTTTCGCTCTGACACTGATATATCTGCCTGTTACATTCTGACAGACTGGATCATTGTAGAAGCTCAAAAACTAGTTCTGATCTATTCCCATGAAGACTGATCTCTGAAGGGCAGAGATTTTTATTCCAATCAAACAAATCAAATGTGAAATGTCACAGGATCGTTAATGGAAGTGCATAGGTGAATGGCGACTGTGTTTATATACAGATTATATAGGGATCTCCCTTACTTTTTAACGATCATGGCAGCGAGTTCTCTGAGAGTTCTCTGCTTCCTCCTCACGGTTAAGCCAGGGATACGCTCTCATAACTTCTGTTTCTCCACACTAACGGCTAATGTTGAGTCAATCCACACGAACAGAAATGCACACACGCAGTCCCCTTTATTTTAAGAGACTTAGGAACACTAAAGTAATGAGTGGAAGAGACAGAAGACAGAACAGCGAGTGAGGGCGGCAAGCTGCAGGAGCAGCGACATGCAGGGGGTGAGGGTATTGAGAAGATTTAAAATAAATTTAAAATAATATTAACAATTGTATTGATTGAATTTGATAGATAGATAGATCTAGCATGTTTTATATTCTTAAAGCTATTTGTAAAACGGGTCCATTCTTCAGGTCATCAACAAATTGCAACTTATCTGCAATGTATGCGATGACATATGAGGGAGAAAGAACAGGCACGCAGCTCTCACAGCAGGAGGTCCGACCCGGGACTTTTACTGGTGTGAAAGCACCAAAGGCGAGTCGGCCCGGGTTGACCCTGGGTTTTCAATGTGAAAGCAGTATATGTCTACCAGTTGGGGTCTGAGGTGCAATAAATATTAAAAGTTCTGTGTAAGTACGTGTCTATGCATTTCTACTCTATGCAACTGGCTTGTGAAACCTGCTAAGAAAAAACATCCAAATTATTAGACATATTTAAACTTAAAAAAAAAAGAAGAGTAACGCAATAGTTACTTTCCCTGGTAACTAGTGTTGTATATTGATGTGCTGAAGAAAGAAGTGATCACCGCTTACAAGTCTTCTCTTGCATTCAAAAAGGTTTGTTACAAGAGAGATCAGTGTCAAACTCTTGCTGAATCTGAGGGAGCTTCCAGCCAATTGTCGAATCCTCTCTCCCATTCAGCTCCTACAGACTTATATGGTTGCCAACTCATCTCCTTACTCTATCAGTTTCACGAGCTGACAACTGGTACATGACCTTTTAACCTTTAAACTTTGTACACATCCCCAAAAACAGAAAAGAGACACTAAGAATAAAAGAAGAGGACCATATACTACACTAGTTACTTTTATAGTGGAGTAATTCAGTTACTAACTCAGTTACTTTTTGGGAGAAGTAACTAGTAACTATGACTGCTTACTGCATAAACTCCCAATTGTGCGTGGAAGTTTGGACCTAACATATTTAACATAATTTACCCTTATCTTAAGGTCATGTTGGTTCCACCAACAGTCAAGACAACGGTGACGCTGTGTAAGACTTCAGTTGATCGTAAGTTGGTTCTGATGCAACCTATTGATAAAATTTTATGGATGGGAATCATCTGACACCCATCCATAAAATAATTTATATTTTTATTTATTACACCCTGCTTATGTCATCTGATACGTTACATGTTGCTCAACTGCTAGATCTCTTAGATATGTTTTTCTTTTTCGGGCTGTGGCGCAGTGGTGAGAGGCACAGCTTGGGGTTCGAAGGGTCACAGGTTCGCCTCCTGCCCTATCCATGGCTGTGATGCCCTGATCAAGCACCGCACCCACCAACTGTACACATTA
Organism: Mugil cephalus; assembly: GCF_022458985.1. Lineage (NCBI taxonomy): Eukaryota > Metazoa > Chordata > Actinopteri > Mugiliformes > Mugilidae > Mugil > Mugil cephalus. Next base: position 3,064,608 of record NC_061785.1, on the reverse strand, counting down.
CTGTGTGTGAACAAATGGATGGGTCAAACAGCAGGACAGCATATAGTATATCAAAAGTCAAGTGGTTGAGTTGGGTCACCTACAAGGACATGACGCACACAATGTATAAGTGTCATAGATCCATAAAACTAAACTAATCTTTGTTCCACCCTTTCATTTTGGACCTCACGTGTAAATTATTAATTGGGATATGTGTGTGAGGAAAGTAGCTGAACAATGCCATAACAATCATCCCACGGATGACGATATCTTGTCGGCCTCCTTCACAAGCTCCAGCTCATTCCCCACCAGAGAGGTGACATTTCATGTTCCAGGAGTCAGCATCCATCGCCAAGGATCAAACCGCCAAGGCCCCTGCCTTGGTCTGCTGGCCAATCTGCATAGCCCATGTATAACGCTCAGGCCTTGTCTGACCCTTCGCCTATGACCAATCTGCCTTAGGAGACCCTATCAGAGCAAAATGCCTCAGACAGCGTAGCCCCTAGGGTCATTAAGTCAATCAAAATCCTTCACAACCGGAGGAAGAGGAGTTTCACTAGATGGTGAATAATATTTACTTCTTATTTACTTTCTTATGAGTAAGAAACAGGTATGATCTCTAGCTATAGTATATTGTGAAAACTGTTCTGTCCAGGTATAGTCACACCCATGTGTTTTACAGGAAGCCATAACTCTAAATATAAATGAGTATGAATGTTTATTAGTCAAACACAGACAAATGGCTTCAAGGCCATATTTAGTGCTGATAACTGGTTGGAAACCAGCTAATGGAAAACTGATAAATGGAGTAGCAAACTCTCGTCCTTCAAAGCTGGTCAGTGCTGAAGCTTCTTCCACTCACGGCTCTCAGTGTCTGTCTGTCTGTTACTGGAGTTTTGTGGCTCCCTTTACTGAAAATGGCTCAATACCTCAAATTCTGCTCTGTCCTTTGGATAGTTGCTGCAATTATTGGTAAGTATCCTGATTTTATTAAATCCTACAAAGTGTTTAATGTTGATGATAAGAGGAGCAGACGATCAAGAACACCCTCATTACATAAACTGTCTTTTGATTTCAGCACCTTTAAGTGAATTTCATATTATTCCAGTTTGTATTGGGTGTTAACATGATTAACTCTCCTATTATCTGTTTAATGTCTCTAAATTTTACGATTTGTTTTGTTTAGCATTTAATTACTTTTCTTAATTTAATGGGATGACCAAATACCAAATATTATAGATAACAAGTCAGCGTCAAGTCAAGACAGCGTTTATTTATATAGCACATTTAAAATGACAGCAGTCGACCAAAGTGCTGCACATGGGAAGGATAGACAGTTAAATAAATCAACCATAATAAGAATCAGTTAATGCAGCAGCCGCAATAATAGTTTGATAAAACATCAATAATAAATAGCCTAATAAAATAAATAAAAACAAGAACAAACTCAGAGCAAACAGTGTAGGCAGTCATGAAAAAGATAAAAAGTTAAAAGTCAGAGGGAGATATAAAGTCCGGATAAAATCAGGCTAAATCATACGCCAGGTGGAAGAGATGGGTTTTTAAGAAAGATTTAAAAGTCTCCAGGGACTGTGAGGACCGAATGTGGAGGGGGAGGCTATCCCAGAGCCTTGGGGCGGCCGCTACAAAGGCTCTGTCACCCCGAGTCTAGTTTTTGGCACCACCAGGAGTAGCGGGTCAGATGACCTTAAGGTTCTGGCTGGGGTGTGATGTACGAGGAGCTTGGAAAGGTACAGTGGGGCCAGACCGTTAAGGGCTTTAACAACAATTAAGAGAAGTTTATAGTCAATACGGAAACAGACCGGGAGCCAGTGGAGGGATGCTAGGACTGGCGTAATGTGGTCACGTTTTCTCTTGCCAGTGAGAAGGCGGGCGGCGGCGTTTTGGACAAGCTGCAGACAGTTGATAGAAGCCTGATCCAGACCAATGTAAAGGGAATTGCAATAATTTGGTCTAGTGGTTATGAAGGTTGTGAATCACCCTTTCGAAGTCTGTGGCAGAGAAACAAGACTTGTTTGGCTAATTTGAACTGGCTGTCGAAAACCACACCAAGGTTTTTAATGGAGGATTGAATTTTGGAGTTAAAAGGACTCTAATCTAGGGAGCTGTCTGAGGGCGTATTGCCTCCAAGCATGATCACCTCCGTCTTGGACTCATTGAGATTTAAGAAATTTGAGCTCATCCAAGACATGACAACGCTTAGAGAGTTGAGTAGAGGCTGCAGCACGTCCTTACTTAAGGACCTGAGTGGCAAGTAGACCTGGATATCGTCAGCAAAACAGTGAAAAGAGATCTTATGCTTCCTGAGAATATCGCCTATGGGCAGCATATATAACAGGAAAAGGACACGGCCCAGGATAGATCCTTGCGGGACACGACAGGTCAGTGGGGCTGAAGGGGAGGAAAAGTGACCTGCACTGAGAAAGTCAGATCTGTCAAACAGGACGTGCACCAGCTGAGGGCGGAGCTTGTACCGCCTACAGACTGCTTGAGACGGTGTAGCACGATCGTGTGGTCAACTGTATCAACTGTATCTAAAAGTACCAGGAAAACAGGGTACCTGAATCTGCAACTGAAATCAAGTCATTGAAGACTCGCAGCAGGGCAGTTTCAGTACTGCGTCTAGGTTTGAAGCCAGACTGAAACTTTCCATAAATGTGCTGGGATAAAAAAGACCTGAGTTGATTATATACCGCTCTTTCTAAAACCTTGGATAAGTAACAAGTAACAAGTAACAAGTATGTAGAATGTAGAAATGACATAAAGACCCTTATCCCTCAGGCATCTGTTTAATTTACTACCCTCTTGAAACCTTAGTGGATGTAGGGGTGTAATGATTCGCTTTAACAACATTTCGATTCGATTCACGATTCGTGGTTGCCAATATGATTCAAAGATGATTTTGGTTCATTTAGAACAATACGATTCGAAACGATTCAGTGACTTGAAATCGATTCCGTAACCACACCCCTAATAGAAAGGGAAGATGTGAGGAGGAGGAAGAGGAAGAGGATGGAAGAGGGGGTATATTAACTTGAAGTAAATACGGAGGTGCCCCGAGTCACACCGGACCCACGAGGGGTCGGCCTGCAGCCCCCAACATCCCCGGTCATACCCCACCCCGCGCACAACCCAGAGCACATGCAACATCTTTATCTATATTTGTGGGTGTGTGTGCAGAGCACTAAAATTATTACTGTCATTATAGTTGATAACAGTAACTGTTCCCTCCTCCTCACGCATCCCATGCCTTAGAAGTTGCTTGATAATAGTGATAATGAAATTGCCTCCATGTGCGTGCGTGCGTGTGTGTGTACTTGTGCATGTCTGCGTGTAACAATAGTAAGTACTAATTACTGTACGTGAGGATAATGCTACCGATTGAAATAGTTGGCAAAAAAATCTATCATTTTTGAAAAAACTAAACAAATTAGCTATTTTCCATAAAACTAATGTTGGGTAACTGGGGCATTTTTTCCCAAATCAGCCTTGGGTATGATCAGGTTTATCTAAAATATTGACTAGTTTTTGTGTAGCATCACATTTAAAATCGACTACCCTCTTGTGACCTTTGTGGACAAAAATGTCCATTTGACTTCCATTTTTTCATCTCTCTGCCATGGCACAGTAAAATTATTCTGCAAAATTAGTGTTGCTCTATTTTTTCAAGAAAATAAAAACATGGACTCCTTCTCTCACTACACTTTACCATGGAGAAAATCCAACAGTTAGGGAGTTTATGCACCTGGCTGCAGTCCTGTCACAAATGGTTTGGAGCTTGGTTGTCTGGTCTTTTCATTCTTTTGACAACCAATATCAATATGTTCTGCTCTGTGGAAAAGGGTCAGAATGGAAACACGTGGCCTGTAATTCCAAAAGGAATGCAGGAAAATGAAACATCCTCAGAAGGAGAGTCTGATAAGGACTTTGTGGTGGAGTCAGTTCATTGCTTCCTCTTTTTCTTCTTGACTATAGTTTACACATTGTTTGATTTATAGTGGAATCTGTGTAATAGTACCTGGCAATATGTGTGTTGGTGTGTGTGGGGGGCACAACTTCACGTGTGTTCCCCCACGGAGTTATTCGCCTGTTTGTGGTGTTGAAATGGTTGTTTGACTGTTGTATATTGTATGTGGTGGCATTGTATATTTATTGCTCTGTATTGTTGCTGTATAAGTACCAGTTATTTTAGTCTGTATTTATGCCCCGAACTGGTTTGACCCGACATTCGTCGTCAATTTTTCTCTTGCTAACCAGATATAACAACATATTGAATTATAGTTGATGGTGAAATCAACTGTGGAAAAGAGCATTTCTAAGAGGGCATCCCTGTCAAAGTCAGTACACTCTATATAGCTCTTCCTAAGGACTTGTGCTGTAGCAGATGTATTTGTGTGTGTGTTTTATTTTTAATTTATATTTTTGTATTTTTTTATATCATTGTGTGAATCTCTGAATGTATGGAAACTTAGTGAGGGTTCAGTACATGTTGGGCATTGGGAGGAATGGACAAGATCTAGATGATCTGATGTGTCAGTTGTTGTCTTTTGCTTGTTACATTTGAAATGAAAAAAGACCTTGATCAAACAACAGGCTAATTTGTATCTGTTTGTCCTTACTCGATAATCTTGGTAAATCATTAGAAAGGTTTAAATAATTTGTGTTCATAAACCCAGTTTTTTTTTCAGAGATTTGGGATTATTGAAGTTGTAAAGCCATCTGAGGTTGAACTCTTTCACTGCAGCTTGTCACTTATTAGTACAGTATAATGTGATGCTTAAGCCGCACAACCTCAGCCCGCTTTGCTACAACAATTAAAAAAAATAAAAAAATAAAAATCATCTTATGTTTATCTCGCAAAAGAATTTCATCAGGACTAATGAAGTTTTATCTTCTCTTCCACATGACTGGCTACAACCACAATAGTGGATCCAAAGACAGCATTGACTGAAGCTGTAACAGTGACTGTCACCCAGACAGTAACAGTGACGCAAACAATCACTACAACTGCAACACCGATCCCACCCACAACAGTGGCCACTCCAACCGAAACAGTGACGACTCCAACCACAACAGTGATGACTCCAGCCATAACACAGACTCCAACTACAACCGTGACTCCAACCATAACAGAGACTCCAATCACAACCGTGACTCCAACCATAACGGTGACTCCAATCACAACCGTGACTCCAATCATAACAGAGACTTCAACTACAACCGTGACTGCAACCATAACAGAGACTCCAACCACAACCGTGACTCCAACCATAACAGAGACTCCAACTACAATCGTGACTCCAACCATAACAGAGACTCCAACCACAACCGTGACTCCAACCATAACAGAGACTCCAACTACAACTGTGACTCCAACCACAACAGTGACTCCAACCATAACAGAGACTCCAACCACAACCGTGACTCCAACCATAACAGAGACTCCAACCACAACCGTGACTCCATCCATACAGAGACTCAACCACAACAGTGACTCCAACCACAACAGTGACTCAACATAACAGAGACTCCAACTACAACTGTGACTCCAACCACAACAGTGACTCCAACCATAACAGAGACTCCAACCACAACCGTGACTCCAACCATAACAGAGACTCCAACCACAACCGTGACTCCATCCATAACAGAGACTCCAACCACAACAGTGACTCCAACCACAACCGTGACTCCAACCATAACAGAGACTCCAATCACAACCGTGACTCCAACCACAACAGTGACTCCAACCATAACAGAGACTCCAACCACAACCGTGACTCCAACCATAACAGAGACTCCAACCACAACCGTGACTCCAACCACAACAGTGAATCCAACCATAACAGAGACTCCAACCACAACCGTGACTCCAACCATAACAGAGACTCCAACCACAACCGTGACTCCAACCACAACAGAGACTCCAACCATAACAGAGACTCCAACTACAACTGTGACTCCAACCACAACAGTGACTCCAACCATAACAGAGACTCCAACCACAACCGTGACTCCAACCATAACAGAGACTCCAACCACAACCGTGACTCCAACCACAACAGTGACTCCAACCACAACCGTGACTCCAATCACAACCGTGACTCCAATCATAACAGAGACTCCAACCACAACCGTGACTCCAACCATAACAGAGACTCCAACCACAACAGTGACTCCAACCATAACAGAGACTCCAACCACAACCGTGACCGCAACCATAACAGAGACTCCAACCACAACAGAGACTCCAACCACAACCGTGACTCCAACCACAACTGTGACTCCAACCATAACAGAGACTCCAACTACAACCGTGACTCCAACCACAACAGTGACTCCAACCATAACAGAGACTCCAACCACAACCGTGACTCCAACCACAACAGTGACTCCAACCATAACAGAGACTCCAACCACAACCGTGACTCCAACCACAACAGTGACTCCAACCATAACAGAGACTCCAACCACAACTGTGACTCCAACCATAACAGAGACTCCAATCACAACCGTGATTCCATGCATAACAGAGACTCCAACCACAATAGTGACTCCAACCACAACCGTGACTCCAACCATAACAGAGACTCCAATCACAACCGTGACTCCAACCACAACCGTGACTCCAACCATAACAGAGACTCCAACCACAACCGTGACTCCAACCATAACAGAGACTCCAACCACAACCGTGACTCCAACCACAACAGTGACTCCAACCATAACAGAGACTCCAACCACAACCGTGACTCCAACCATAACAGAGACTCCAACCACAACCGTGACTCCAACCACAACAGAGACTCCAACCATAACAGAGACTCCAACTACAACTGTGACTCCAACCACAACAGTGACTCCAACCATAACAGAGACTCCAACCACAACCGTGACTCCAACCATAACCGTGACTCCAAGCATAACAGAGACTCCAACCACAACCGTGACTCCAACCACAACAGTGACTCCAACCACAACCGTGACTCCAACCACAACAGTGACTCCAGCCATAACAGAGACTCCAACCACAACAGTGACTGCAACCATAACAGAGACTCCAACCACAACCGTGACTCCATCCATAACAGAGACTCCAACCACAACCGTGACTCCAACCACAACAGTGACTCCAACCATAACAGAGACTCCAACCACAACCGTGACCGCAACCATAACAGAGACTCCAACCACAACAGTGACTCCAACCACAACCATGACTTCAACCATAACAGAGACTCCAACCACAACCGTGACTCCAACCATTACAGAGACTCCAACCACAACTGTGACTCCAACTACAACCGTGACTCCAACCATAACAGAGACTCCAACCACAACCGTGACTCCAACCACAACCGTGACTCTAACTATAACAGAGACTCCAACCACAACAGTGACTCCAACCACAACCGTGATTCCAATCACAACCGTGACTCCAACCACAACGGTGACTCCAACTACAACCGTGACTCCAACCATAACAGAGACTCCAACCACAACCGTGACTCCAACCACAACCGTGACTCTAACTATAACAGAGACTCCAACCACAACAGTGACTCCAACCACAACCGTGATTCCAATCACAACCGTGACTCCAACCACAACCGTGACTCCAACCATAACAGAGACTCCAACCACAACCGTGACTCCAACCATAACAGAGACTCCAACCACAACCGTGACTCCAACTGTAACCGAGGCTCCAACCACAACAGTGACTCCAACCACAACAGTGACTCCAACCATCACAGAGACTCCAACCACAACCGTGACTCCAACCATAACAGAGACTCCAACCACAACCGTGACTCCAACCATAACAGAGACTCCAACCACAACCGTGACTCCAACTGTAACCGAGGCTCCAACCACAACAGTGACTCCAACCACAACCGTGACTCCAACCATAACAGAGACTCCAATCACAACCGTGACTCCAACCACAACCGTGACTCCAACCATAACAGAGACTCCAATCACAACCGTGACTCCAACCACTACAGTGACTCCAACCATAACAGAGACTCCAAACACAACCGTGACTCCAACCATAACAGAGACTCCAACCACAACATTGACTCCAACTACAACATTGACTCCAACTACAACAGTGACTCCAACTACAACAGAAGCTCCAACCACAACAGTGACTCCAACTACAACAGTGACTCCAACTACAACAGAGACTCCAACCACAACAGTGACTCCAACTACAACAGTGACTCCAACTACAACATTGACTCCAACGGCAACAGTAACTACACCAGTTCCTGTTACTACAGGAGCTCCAGGTACTCTCCCAACAATATCATCCACAGGTCACAGCTTCTTCAAGAACAAAACCAGTTTTCTCATGACGCTGTTTTTCTTTTCCAGGTCCCTGTGCTACAAACCCTTGTGGCAAAGGAAGCACATGTGAGGCTCGAGCCAATCAAGATTTTGTATGCTTGTGTCTGGCTGGTGATGTGTACAACTACAAATCTCACCGCTGTCAGAGGGGTAAGAATTTGTTTAGTAGTATCACTTCGAGGTATGCATGAGATGCTGCATGAGGAAATTGCATAACTAATTGATAGTAAAATAACACTGTAAGTCAGGAAACTTTTCTTTTCTTACTGAATTCCTGAAGTTATTAATGGCAGGTTTTACGCTGGCTACACACTCTACTGCTGAGCTAATTTTGACCTAATAGTCTTTATTTCTGAATTGATGTCATGTAAATAATATCACAGTGCCTGGTTTTCATAATAAATGTGACTCGGAGTTTCTAATACTTACATAAATGTGTGTAAAGGTGAACGGTGAAATCACAGAATGAAACATGAAACAAAAAACAAAAACAAAAAAAAAAGCTGAACATGTGATTTACTGTCATGTTTCCTTGTTTTAGCCAAAGTTTTCCCTGTACACATTCACCTACCTGACGTAATATTTGAAAACAATATGTCAGACAAGGCATCACCAGCATTCAAAAGGACTGCAGACCTTATCACGCAAGAGGTGAAAAATACATTACTGGTATCAAACCATATGTCTGTGTTGTCTGGTGATGACTTAACCAAAATTACATTTCTTTTTTCCAAAACACAGCTGGATGAGAGTTTGGGATCCAATGATACTACTTACATTCGATCTATAGTGCTGAAACTGTGGTAAGTTTGGAGTATAGAATTAAACATCCATCTATCTTGAAACAGTTCACTCAGATCCTCCTGCACTTAATAATTACCATCATTAAGAGTGATTTCTGTCCCTACAGGTCAGCTGGCAACAGGCTATTAAGAGTGGAGATTGCCACCAATGCGTCTATAGAGATCATCTACTCACCAGAATCCAACATCACAGCAGCAAAAGTTAAAAAACAGTTGGAAATTGCCACCAATTGCACCAACTGTTCACTGTCACAGGCAATTTTTATTGGTGAGTTAATTACCTGGGTTTAGTCCAATCATTAACTACTTCCATTAAGCCATGAGAAGCATGTTGTCTGTAAGATCAATGTTAATGTTTTACTAGTTTTGATAAGTTCTTCAGTTGGGTATTCACTGCAAGACTTTTATCCTGTTATTGTCACATCTGTCATTGCACATGGCACATGTCCTGGAACAGCGTGTATGCTGTACATTCAGACCCATTTCATTTAATGGTATCTTGATTAGTCTGAACAAGCCTTAACACCCCTTCCCGCCCCTTTAAAATTATAGAGGAAGATCTGTGTAAGAGGAACCCATGTCATGTATTCACCACAACCTGCTCTTCAAAAGATGGAAATTTCCAGTGCAAATGCCTGGACGGCTACGTTCCGAGTTACAACAACAGAATGTGTTGTGGTGAGAGGATTTTGTTTCAGATTTTGAAATGTCTGCAGAGTCTTAATATTTCTTTGACCAAAGAACAAACAGACTTTTAAACATTTTGTATTTTTGCAGTTTGTCCCACTGGACAAAAAGCAGTGGATTATGTGTGCATCAAGTAAGTGGTTCTATCTATCTATCTATCTATCTATCTATCTATCTATCTATCTATCTATCTATCTATCTATCTATCTATCTATCTATCTATCTATCTATCTATCTATCTGAATAATGAAGTCACTTTCTTTGTCTTTCAGTTGTCCATTTGGTTATTCTGGTTTTAACTGCAGTGAATGTGAGTATGCAGCACACCATTAAGAACCAGCACAACAGCACCATTACTCACCTGTACATAGGTTTTCATTTGTAAATATATTACAGATTCATTGTGTGCTACCATAATTGTGTGCTGGTTTGATGCTAAACTGAAGTTTGTTTCTCTGTACCTGTAAATGTGGAATGATAATAGAGTTGAATCTAACCTACAGCAATCATCTGAAAAATTGTCAGTGTGTCCTTGAGCAAGACTGTTCCTCAGCTCATGTACCTTGTGTCAATGTGTAAAGTGTATTCATCAAAACCTACTACAAGGTATTAACATTATCTCCTCCAAAGAGACATATACCACTTGATAATAGGGTCATTTCAGCGCCACCTATTGGCGACTGAAGATGAATCAGCTCATGCAGATTTCCAATATGTTGGAGTGGCAGAGGGCATAAACCCCAGGTTACTATGTACTACTTTGATATTAACACCCTGTACATTGTTGTTTGTTAGCATGGCAGCTTACTCTGGTGATCATCTGCTCCGTGTTCGGCGCGCTGCTGCTTATAGCCGTCATTCTTCTGCTGTGTGTCAAGTGAGTGTTTCACCTATACACTCACTTTCACACCTTCACCGCTGCCTCTGTCAATCCTTTGTCATGTTTCTCTTTTGCTCGCATGACACATTCAAGGCATGTTAACTACTGTATGTACCTATTTAATTGTTGTTTTCCTTTAATGTTGTTAGGCTGTCAAGGAAAAAGTCAAAAACTGGATTCTTTGGAAATATCTTCGTCAACCAGTCTGCTCCCAAGGCACCATTGATTAATGGCCACTCAGTCAACAGCCAGGGATCAGGCTCGGATAAGGGGTCAGTCATTGGCTTGGCAGCTTATACCCAGAGTGGGGTTGTTAGATTTCCACGAGCAACAGTCGACAACACCTGGAACAGCAGCACCAACCAAGAGATGACTGCCAGTAACAGTCAGCAAAACGTGTTTCCTGCAGGGAGGAACTAGGTGGGTATTCCCTCTGCCTTTGTGTAAAGAAAATGTGTTTGGGAAGGTCCTCAGTCATCCAGGGCATGGTTTATTCAAATCAAACTAAAGACAGGCAGCTGGACTTTAAGGGCTTCTTGAACATGTTTCATCATAGTCTTCAGTTCTGAAGGGCTGGAAGGGAGTTGGGATTTAAATAGGAACATCTATGGGTGTTACCCATCAGAAACTCACATGACTAGAGTCGGCCGGCTTTTCAGGAAATGATTTAGCTGAATCCAACTACAACTGAAGGAAAAAGGACACTCCTTTCAAGACAACAACATCCACATTTTAGTCAGAGAAGACAAAAGGTTAGAAAGAGGAGTAAACAAAGACATCTATGTCAAATTGGAGAATACTTCTCTGAACATGGGGAAATGGACTGAGTTATAATCTAACATCAATCTACAATAAAGGGGACAGAGTTAAAGAGTCTCCGCTAACAACAAGTATCTGATCATTAACAGACTCTAGTCATGTGAGTTTCTAATGGGCAAGGCGGCTTTATTTATATAGCACATTTCATACACAGAGCAACTCAATGTGCTTTACATTAAAACAGATAAAGACATGCAGGTAAAAACAAATGAAAATGCTGAAGTGCGTTAAAAGAGTTCATCCATAAGCACTTGCAAAGAAAATGTTCTATGTTTTGATTTAAAAACATTTATACTTGAAGCTGGTTTCATTTCTGTTGGTAGTTTGTTCCATCTGTGTGCAGCATAACAGCTAAAGGCTGCTTCACCCTGTTTAGTCTGAACTCTGGGCTCCGCTATCTGACCTGAGTCCCTAGATCTCAAAGCACTGCTGATGTGTTCTAGCAGTAGCCCATTGAATGATTTGTCGTAGCAGAACTTTGAAATCTATTTTGCAGCTGACTGGGAGCCAGTGTAGAGACTTGAGAACTGGAGTAATGTACTCTGATCTCTTCGTTCGGGTCAACACTTGAGCTGCAGTTGTTTTATGCTCTTTGGGGAAAGTCTTGTCATAAGACCATTGCAGTAGTTGAGTCTACAGGAGATGAAAGCATGGATGAGCTTCTCCTGGTCTGTTAGGGACTTAAAACCCTTCACTGTGGATATGTTCTTAAGTTGATAGAACGCTGTTTTAGTGATCGATTTAATATGACTGCTGAAGGTCCGCTCTGATTCTATCAGTACACAAAGTTTAAGAGTTTAACAGCAGTCTGTTTGACCTCGGTGCCATTAACTCTGCTTTCTCCTGATTCAGTTGAAGGAAACCGTGTTTCATCCAAATATCTACCTACTATAAACAATGACACAAGGACTATATTGTGCTTTAGTCATTTGGGGACAGTTGTCTACATTTTGAATGTTGGAATTCTGCAGAAATTGATCCAAAGGATAACACCCATAGATGTTCCTATTTAAACCCAACCTCCCCATCAGTTCTTTAGAACCAAAGACTATGACCAAACATCTTCAAGAAACATCCAGTTGGAGTAAAAGTCCAATTGCCTTTCTTTCGCATTTTTAACAAAAAGAAAGTAACATTTAATGAAGCTCAGTCTTGCAAATAACTGTGTTGTCACCTAGCTCTGTGCTTCCTTGGTCTATTTGCACAAATGTCTCTGATGGAGAATCTTTTGTTTTCTACTGCAGTGGCTGAACAACAACTATGATGGCAATGACACATCAACTCAGTCTCAATCCCAGAACAACCCCAGTGATCAGAGTGGGGGCTACAGCAACCTTTACTACATGCAAGACAATGAAAATCAACTTCTCCAAGACTCAAAGCGAATCTGTTAATCTGTTAATTTACCAGTAATTGTTTAGTTTGTTTTGTTTTTTTGCATAAAAATGTATATAAAATTAACAGTGTCTTAATCTGCCAAATGGGGCCTGTCAGGTGTGTTCATACTACGCTGATATGGTTTTGTATGTGTTTAGTGACTAATTAAATCAATTAGTGAAATACAGATTTAATATTTCCACACATATCATAGAGTATTTAATTCATAAAAATGTTTACAGGCCTTCTTGCTATTTTTTTTTTTGTTTTAAATATATTTGACTTTCTCAGGCCAAATACATGATTTTTCTTTATGTAAATATGAATATTCATCCATCTGTATGAAACAAAGACACTTTTCTGTATCCGTTTCTAATTAATTAATAAATACTTAAGCATTAATCTATGTAATCACTGGACATTTACTCACCACAGCTGGTGAGGTAGAAACGGATCAGTGTGACCCTTTAACAAAGAGTCCACTGAGTGTAAATTTCTATTTCTTTCTATTTATTAATTAATAATTTATTATTTATTAGTCATATTTTGTGGGGTATTGTTTTCTCCTTTTTGGAATACTACATTTTCATATTACAACAGATTTTGTCTAAAAATAAAGAAATTCAATCTTTGATATTGCTCCACTGGCATGATTTGTATTTTTGGAGTTGGTCACCAAAGGATGCTGGATAATGCATATGCTGTAGGCTGGGGGTGAAGTCTTGCAGGCCTTTGCTACAGCTCTCTTTAGCTGTAGGTTCGTGGGTCTTTCTTGACCTTTAGTTTTGTATTCAGAAAGTGAAATGAAAGTTTGACTGGGTTCAGAATATATCACAGTTCCTTTGTTTCATCTGTTTATCAAAGCACATCTGGCCTTGTTCCAGATCTGACAGAACCAGCGGATGAGGACTTGAGCAGATGGAGTAGCTACTTCAGTCTCAAATGCAGGAAACAGAAGAGGTTGATAACCATACACACACTGAAAAGGAGTGAGACCAGAATCAGAGGAAAGCAAGGTATGTGTATATTCAGCCCGATCAGATTCTTACTCCAAGTAGAAGAGCAGGGCGAAGCAAGGGAAGACCTTTCCCTAACTCCTGGTCCGTCCCCCATTGGACTGGGGATGGTAACCTGATGACAGGCTGACAGTGGCTCTGATGAGACTACAGAAAGATTTCCAGAACTCGAAACAAACTGTGGGCCTCTGTCTGACACCACATCCCTGGAGAAAACATGTAAACTGAACACATGCAACAACACTGCCTCAGCTGTTTCTTTTGTCGAGGGTAACTTGGGTAAGATTTTAAAATGAACCATCTTGGAAATTCTGTCGACCACAGAGAGGACAGTGGTGTTACCTTCAGAGGTAGGCGTACCTGTGACGAAGTCCCACGAGATGTCAGACCAGGGACGCTGAGGGACTGGCAGAGGATTGAGAAATCCAGCAGGACGACAAGAGGAGGACTTACTCCTGGAACATGTTGGTCAGACTACTATATATTCCCAAATCTCCTTCTCCATGGCTGGCAATGAACAAAGTACTCTTTAACCCCGGATGACAGGAAAATTGGGAGCCATGTGCCCAGTGGATGACCTGTGACCGAACAGTGGGAGGCACCAATAACCTGTTTGGGAGACAGCCCCCTACAAACAGGATTGTTTCATTCACCTTGCATAACCTGTTCCTCAATCTCCCATGTGACAACCTCCACAACAAGGGACAAGAATTATGCCATGTTGCTGTCATCTACTGTTTAGTTCCAGGTCTCAGTGTCATGTTATGTGGCTGCTCTGACTAAAATGGACAAACTGGGATAGTTAGTTCTTGCCCAATGACAGTGGGGATAGGCTCCACTCATTTATTTGTCCACTCAAGCTCAAGCAGTTATGGAAAATGAATGAATGGATGAGTTACCTTTATTGAAAAACCACAGTCAAAGTCTTCCATGTCATTTTCCAACAGCAATTATTCTGACAAAACCAGGGACTTCATATATTTGGAGACATATTAATATCCTAGTGTTAAGTGTTAAAATGTTTTGTAGTTTATTGGTTTATTCAATCCACTTTTTCTTTCGTTTCTTGGCAACACGAAACCTTCAAGTACAGTTATAACTTTTTTATCTTACACTCATGTTGATCATTCTGTTTTATTTCCACTGACGGGCAAGATGATGGTGAAGTTGTGTAAGAGTTCAGTTGATCATTAAGTTGGTTATTCAACTTTGATGATCACATGGTTGTCAGAAAGTAGTAAAACTGAAACATTCATAGTCCAGTTCACAGTTGTAATTGATTTCCTTTATCAGCTCTATAACTTTACATTTGATTCTTTTACACCCTGCTTATGTTATCCTGTGACCTGTTGTTCCACCTCTAGTTCTCGTTAATGCTTCGAACAAAGTGAAGATAGATTTTCTTTTTGTTAGTGATTGCATTGGACTTAATGGACACAGATTTCTGAGTAGTGGTGTGAGGACACATCTGTGGTTGAGTTGGGCCGCCTGCAACAAGATGATATTTGAAAATTAGATCTCTGGTGGAATTGTCATAAATCCAGAAAATCGCTGCCAAGACATGTCATCTTTGTTCCACCTTTCTTTATTGACCTCATGTGTAGGTTGGTGTGAGAAAGGCATTTGAACAATGCCATGACAACCAAATATTTTGGATGAATATTTAAGCAAAGAATTTTTTTCCCTTTTTTTTCAAGTAATTTCCAGCTTTGATACCAGACTCAAAGAACACAAGCTTGGTATGTTTTGACCTATTGGCACATTTCCAATGTCACAACACAGGCTATCAGTCTGTTTCCTAACACACACTGATCAGGCATAACATTATGACCACCTTCCTAATATTATGTAGGTCTGCCTAATGCCACCAAAACAGTTGTGACTCATCAGAGAATGGATGTGGACCTTCTGAGGGTGTCCTGCATTGTCTGGAAACAGGATGTTGTCAGTGGGGGGCCACTGAGTGGAGGGTCCTCTGTGGATCATCACACAGATACTTGATGAGTTTGGGATGTAGTGAATTTAGAGGTCAGATCAAACCCCAGTTCTTCACAACTCACAGCACTAAACATATTAGTAGACATAGAAGAAGGAGTAGTGAAAGCTGTGTGAAATATAGAAATAAGAAATGTATTATTACTTGAGTATTGTTGGTGTGTGTGGGAGGAAGGGTATGACTATTTGAGTTTCCCCAATGTGAGTCAATAAAGTATTATTACAGTTATCGTATCTTGTCTTATGGATGTTTGTCATTCAAACACAGGCAGGCATGTAAATGGCTTAAATATCACAGGATATTGTGTAATATGATAACTGGAAATACTTGCACCACACCACGCTAAAAGGAGTGGCTAACAATTAAAACTGTGAGTCCAAGACACCTGAACTCTCATCCTCAAGATTCAAGGGTGTTCAGCACTGAAGCTTCGTCCACTCACAGCTCTCAGTGTCTGCCTGTCTGTTACTGGAGTTTTGTCCTTCCCTTTACTGAAAATGGCTCCAAACATCAAATTCTGCTCTGTCCTATGGATAGTTGTTGCAATTATTGGTAAGTCTCCCGATTTTATTACTGTTTTTATACATTGCTTTGGCTCATTTCTCAAAAAAGAAATTTCAATCTCAAAACAACATGGACAAACCTCCAAACTACTTGGCAGCTGTTCACAACAGAACTGAATTTCTCATTCATTTCATCAAATTGGAAATGTCTTAGTACATGTCTCAGTACATCTTTGCAAATTATTAAGTACATGTAGCCTAGATTTAGCACAAGTTCCAAGTAAACAGATCTTGTTTATATAAACTGATTGTTGATTCTCAGTCCAGTAGTTGTTCTCTTCAAAACCCATCAGCATTTCATTGTATACGTCATTAAGAACATAATACCATGAATACCATATATGAAGCCCTTAAAACACTTGATAAATTGATTAATTGACTGTCAGGTGAAACTAGAACTTGACTAATGAATTCAGAGGCCACTGCTCTGTACAATGGACGCTGCATGTGAAGGTATCACAGAAGATCAGTCTAGGGGAGAATATACGCTGTGATGTGGACGAGAATCTGTGTCCACACAGACTGAGGACAGTGACCACTGAAGTTTTAGTTGGGAAACTAGCTTTATTTACAACACTGCAGGCTACATATACTTGTTTATATGTTTATATTACAGTATATTATGCTGTATACATTTTATTTTTAGTCAGATGTATGGAAGTTACTTTATGTGTGTGAATGAAAATGGTTACAATTTCCTTAGCAATATGACTGCAATGTGTGATGTCAAAACTTGGAGGCTACTCTTACCGTATTTATTTATGTTTTTCAGTTTTACACACAATAATATTCTGTTAGCTAGGCAAAAAATAGTACAGTAACTATTGTCAATAAAGGACTGGCCTATGACTGAGAGGTGGCTATGAGGGTTACTTCAATGGTCCTCTGCCATTGCAGTGCTCACACAATGCCAGAGAGGTGATGCATTTTGGGGGCACTCACTATTTATATGAGAAAGGAAATTGGCTTTGATTCATGAATGAGCTGTTTTGGGAGAGCATTTGCAAGTAAACCACGGGGTTGTGCCGAACCATCTAGGTTATTTTGGCAAAAGCACCAAGAGATCGTTGAAATTGTCCAGTGTGTTTCAAAAAGTTGCCAAAGTAATTCAGTATCAGGATCAGAATGACTTCTTTCAGAAGAAAGAGCAATGTAGGCAATAAGAATAAGTACGAGTACGTAGACCAATATAGTAAAAACACACACATCAATGTAAAAGATATAAGGATACATAACAATATGTACATAACAATATGTACAAGCATGAGTAAACCTGTGTTCCCTGAGTTGTTGCTTTATAATAACATTGAATATGGGGTATTGCACAGCTAGAAATTACTCACATGGTGACTCCAGAGTCCAATACTATATAAGGAAATATGCACAAGTGTATGAAAATAAATTGAACATGAGTTATTATACATTATCAGTATAAATTGTGGTGTGATCAGTCTGGTGCTGAAAGAACTCCTGTGTCTGACGAGCACGTCATGGAGTGGGTTCGACTCTTTGTCCAAGATGGCTTTCACCTTGCGAAGCTTTCTCCGGTCTGACACCACTGTCAGAGGGTCCAGCTTCACTCCCACAACGTCACTGGCCTCGTGTATCAGTCTGTTCAGTCTGTTGGCGTCAGCAACCCTCAGCCTGCTGCCCCAGCATGCAACAACATAGAAGATGGCACTGGCTACCACAGACTCGTAGAACATCCTGAGCATTGTCCTGCAGATGTTAAAGACCTCAACCACTTCAGAAAATAGAGGCGGCTCTGGCCCTTTCTGTACGTTGAGAATCGAGAAGGACAATTGCATTTGTGACACTGACTCTTTATATGAAAAAAAAAATTAGTTTTGAAGCTTGAGTCAACAGTTTCGGAAGAGATATTAGCTTTTGCAAGTGAACTATAGTGTTGTGCTAAACTGTAAGACTGTTGACAAATGATCTTAGAGTTTTGAGAATGTAGTTTCTGTTTAAAGAAATGAGGGATGGAGAAAAACTGTAAATTTAACACATGCAAAGTTCTTCCTTTAATATTACCCAGTTTCTGTTCTAAATAAACTCAAAGGTTAAAAGTTGAGTTGACAACAAAGGCGCAATTTTTGCCTGTCAGGTCTCAGAAAAGTGTTTGAGTTTGATGTTGAAAGTCTGACCTTACCTATGATCTATTTATGTCCTACTTTTCTTTGGAAAATCACCACTCAAGAAAGGTTTGGTCTCTGGTCCGGTTAATGTTTTACAAGCTTAAAACTGTGCATGAGATTTATACAAGCTGTACTAGACAGATACAGGAACTGGTTTTAGTTTAGGGCGTTCATTAGGATAAGTGGTTGATGTGGAAGACCTTTTTTTGTTTCTTCCCCTTATTATTTTATTTATATCCGTATATATATCAGTACATGTGGGTGAGGGGCATTGGGAGGCTGGTACGGATGGACAGGAACTAAACGGTCTCATGTGTCTGTTGCTGTTTATTGTTTGTTACATTTGAAAATAAATTTAAAAAAAGACCTTGATCAAACAACAGGCTAATTTGAAGTATTTTTTTAAATCTAGTAATTTAAAAACTAGATCATCTTGGTTAATCCTCAGAAAGTTTTAAATACTTTGTGTTCATAAACACACTTGTTTTTCCCAAGATTTCAAATTGTTTATTTATTTTATTGTTTTTAGCTTATCACTTATTACTACAGTACAATGTGATGCTTTAGCAACACACCCTCACCCTCAGCCTGCTTTGCTACAACAATTAAAAAAAAAAAAAATACTCTAGGACTGGGTGTTAGATCAACTTAAATGAACATGTACAGTGTTTCCTCTACGATTTTTTTCAGTGGGGGCAGGCTCTCCACGGAGCTGTGGCGGCGGGAACAAATTACACTTAACTGCAGATTTTATTTTTACGACCTATTCATTGAATGGCCAGTTAAAAAATGGCTTTTTAAATAAAACTAAATAAATCAATAAAATGAAATAACAAAACAATAAAACAATAAATAATAATTTCTTGATGGGGCTGTAGAATCAGTGGCATAGTTTGCACTCAATCTCAGAACAATGAATTTTTCTCGGGTTTTACAGAAGAGCTACAGAAGAGCCATAGAATGATCTTTGGTGCTTTCACATCGGTAAAAGTGCAGGGTCGGACCTCCCGCTGTGAGAGCTGCGTGCCTCATACGTCATCGCTTACATTTCAGGTAATATTGCAGTTTGTTGATGACCTGAAGAATGTACCGGTCAAACCTCCACTCCTTCAAAAGGTTGCTGATATTACAATAAATCACCAGGTCCTGCACGGAGCCTGATAACCATTAACCATTAACGATCGTGTAACAACCCATTTGAATTGTTTGATTGAAAAAAGTGAACAACATCATGCATCAACATCAGCGCGAAAAACTCGTGTCGACGCGGCACTCCTGTTTACATCGAAGCGGATACAATCCGGGGTTGCCGAGTCGTTGACCCGGGTCGACCCTTTCACATAGAGTGAAGTTTGTCGCTGTATGCTGTGATATACCGACTCCCAACCCCGCCCTCCCAAAGAGTAGATACTGAGCAAGATAGTTATCTGTTTTTTACCTTAGTACTCGCGAGTTCCCGACACAAAGGACTCTGATGGGAAGGTGGACACATGCGGCGGTGGTGTATTTGCGGCAAAAAAAAAAAAAAAGAAAAGAAATTTGAAGGAGCTCGGCTAGGATTTAGAAGTGGTGGCCCGCCACTATTAAGTGAATGTAGAGGAAACACATTTAGTTTTTCTCTGGCAAAAGAATTTTCTTCAGGAATAATTACGTTTTATCTTCTCTCCCACAGCAGTGACTCCAACGACAACATTGGCTCAAACCGTAACAGTGACTCACACCGAAATAGTAACTGCAACGGTGACTCACACCGAAGTAGTAACTGCAACATTGACGCAAACATTCACCGCAACGTTAATTCCAACTACAGCAGAGATAACTCCAACCATAACCGAGACTCCAACCACGACCGTGACTCCAACCGCAACAGAGACTCCAACCACAACCTTGACTCCAACAGCAACGGAGACTCCAACTGTAACAGAGACTCCAACCACAACCGTGACTCCAACCGCAACAGAGACTCCAACCGCAACAGTGACTCCAACCACAACCGTGACTCCAACCATAACAGTGACTACAACCACAACAGTGACTCCAACCACAACAATGACCACTCCAACCACAACAGCTACAACTCCAACCGAAACAGTGACGACTCCAACCACAACAGTGACAACTCCAACCACGACAGTGACGACTCCAACCACAGCAGTTACAACTCCAACCGCAACAGTTACCACTCCAACCGAAACATTGACCACTCCAACCACAACAGTAACCACTCCAACTACAACAGTGATGACTCCAACCGAAACACTGACCACTCCAACCACAACAGTTACCACTCCAACCGAAACAGTGACGACTCCAACCACAACAGTGACGACTCCAACCACAACAGTGACCACTCCAACCGAAACAGTGACGACTCCAACCACAACAGTGATGACTCCAACCACAACAGTTACCACTCCAACCGAAACAGTGACCACTCCAACCGAAACAGTG
Source organism: Mugil cephalus (assembly GCF_022458985.1). NCBI lineage: Eukaryota > Metazoa > Chordata > Actinopteri > Mugiliformes > Mugilidae > Mugil > Mugil cephalus. The sequence continues at coordinate 3,043,523 of NC_061785.1, read as the reverse complement.
ACCACTCCAACCACAACAGTTACCACTCCAACCACAGCAGTGACCACTCCAATCACAACAGTTACCACTCCAACCGAAACAGTGACTCCTCCAACCACAACAGTTACCACTCCAACCGAAACAGTGACGACTCCAACCACAACAGTGACCACTCCAACCGAAACAGTGACCACTCCAACCACAACAGTGACCAGTCCAACCGAAACAGTGACCACTCCAACCACAACAGTGACCACTCCAACCGAAACAGTGACCACTCCAACCACAACAGTTATCACTCCAACCGAAACAGTGACCACTCCAACCACAACAGTGACCACTCCAACCGAAACAGTGACCACTCCAACCGAAACAGTGACCACTCCAACCACAACAGTGACACCTCCAACCACAACAGTGACCACTCCAACCACAACAGTGACAACTCCAACCACAACAGTGACCACTCCAACCGAAACAGTGACCACTCCAACCACAACAGTGACCACTCCAACCGAAACAGTGACGACTCCAACCACAACAGTTACCACTCCAACCGAAACAGTGACGACTCCAACCGAAACAGTTACCACTCCAACCGAAACAGTGACCACTCCAACCGAAACAGTGACCACTCCAACCACAACAGTGACCACTCCAACCGAAACAGTGACGACTCCAACCGAAACAGTGACGACTCCAACCACAACAGTGACCACTCCAACCGAAACAGTGACGACTCCAACCAAAACAGTTACCACTCCAACCGCAACAGTGACCACTCCAACCAAAACAGTGACCACTCCAGCCACAACAGTGACCACTCCAACCAAAACAGTGACGACTCCAACCGAAACAGTGACGACTCCAACCACAACAGTTACCACTCCAACTGAAACAGTGACGACTCCACCCACAACAGTTACCACTCCAACCGAAACAGTGACCACTCCAACCACAACAGTTACCACTCCAACCGAAACAGTGACCACTCCAACCACAACAGTTACCACTCCAACCGAAACAGTGACCACTACAACCACAACAGTGACCACTCCAACCGAAACAGTGACGACTCCAACCACAACAGTTATCACTCCAACCGAAACAGTGACCACTCCAACCACAACAGTGACGACAACCAAACAGTTACCAATCCAACCGAAACAGTGACCACTCCAACCACAACAGTGACCACTCCAACCACAACAGTTACCACTCCAACCGAAACAGTGACCACTCCAACCACAACAGTGACCACTCCAACCAAAACAGTGACCACTCCAACCACAACAGTGACCACTCCAACCGAAACAGTGACGACTCCAGCCACAACAATGACCACTCCAACCGAAACGGTGACCACTCCAACCACAACAGTGACAACTCCAACCGAAACAGTGACCACTCCAACCACAACAGTGATCACTCCAACCACAACAGTTACCGCTCCAACTGAAACAGTGACCACTCCAACCACAACAGTAACCACTCCAACCGAAACAGTGACCACTCCAACCACAACAGTGACCACTCCAACTACAACAGTGACCACTCCAACCGAAACAGTGACCACTCCATCCACAACAGTGACCACTCCAACCACAACAGTTACCACTCCAACCGAAACAGTGACCACTCCAACCACAACAGTGACAACTCCAACCACAACAGTGACCACTCCAACCGAAACAGTGACGACTCCAACCACAACAGTGACGACTCCAACCGAAACAGTGACGACTCCAACCACAACAGTGACCACTCCAACCGAAACAGTGACCACTCCAACCACAACAGTGACCACTCCAACCGAAACAGTGACCACTCCAACCACAACAGTGACCACTCCAACCGAAACAGTGACCACTCCAACCGAAACAGTTACCACTCCAACCGAAACAGTGACCACTCCAACCACAACAGTGATCACTCCAACCACAACAGTTACCACTCCAACTGAAACAGTGACCACTCCAACCACAACAGTAACCACTCCAACCGAAACAGTGACGACTCCAACCACAACAGTGACGACTCCAACCGAAACAGTGACGACTCCAACCACAACAGTGACCACTCCAACCGAAACAGTGACCACTCCAACCGCAACAGTGACCACTCCAACCGAAACAGTGACCACTCCAACCACAACAGTGACAACTCCAACCGAAACAGTGACCACTCCAACTGAAACAGTTACCACTCCAACCGAAACAGTGACCACTCCAACCACAACAGTGATCACTCCAACCACAACAGTTACCACTCCAACTGAAACAGTGACCACTCCAACCACAACAGTAACCACTCCAACCGAAACAGTGACCACTCCAACCACAACAGTGACCACTCCAACTGCAACAGTGACCACTCCAAACGAAACAGTGACGACTCCAACAACAACAGTTACCACTCCAACCGAAACAGTGACGACTCCAACCGAAACAGTGACCACTCCAACTGAAACAGTGACGACTCCAACTACAACAGTGATGACTCCAACCGAAACAGTGACGACTCCAACCACAGCAGTGACCACTCCAACTGACACAGTGATCACTCCAACCACAACAGTGACGACTACACCCACAACAGTGACTCCAACAACAAGTCTTCCAGGTACTACAACAGCTCCAGGTACTACAACAACAGTTCCAGGTACTCTCCCAACATACTCTCTCTCTCTCTCACATCATCCAGGTCACAGCTTCTTCAACAACAACACCAGTTTTTTTTCATGATGCTTCTTTTCTTTTCCAGATCCATGTGCTTCAAACCCTTGTGGTAAAGGAAGCACGTGTGAGGCTCGAGCTAATCAAGGCTTCATATGCTTGTGTCTGGCTGGTGATAACTACAACAACAAAACCCGCCGTTGTGAGAGTGGTAAGAATATGTTTGTTAATACCACTACGAGGTCTGTGCTGCATGAGGAAATGACTCAAGTGCAATATTAACAACCACCATGTAAAACAGGAAACTTTTCTTTTCTTACTGAATTCCTGAAGCTCTTGGTAGGTTTTAGGCTAGCTACACATTCTCCTGTTTCCAGTCTAAATGCTAAGCTAATTTTAACCTCATGTGTTTTCTTTTCCTTTTCCTGAATGTCACATTCTCCATTTTAAACATGGAGTTTCTAATATTTCAATAAATGCATGTGAAGGTTAACGGTGGAGGCACAGACTTAAGCACTAGACATGAACCAACTCACTTCTCATAAAAAAGGAGAAAAAGAACATCTGTCTTTTTGTGGTGTTTTCTTGTTTTAGCCAAAGTTTTCCCTGGACACATAAACCTGCCTGCAATAGCATTTGAGAAGGGCATGTTAAACAAGACATCACCAGTGTTCAAAAGGACTGCAGACAATATTACCCAAGAGGTGAAAAATACATTTCCTTTCTATCTTTTAGTTATACTGACACTTTGGTATCAAACCATATGTCTGTGTTGTCAGATGATGACCTATACAAAATTACATTTCTTTCTTCCAAAACACAGCTGGATGACATTTTCAGATTTGATACTACTTACATTCGATCTATAGTTCTGAAACTGTGGTAAGTTTGGAGTATAAAATTAAACATCCATCTACCTTGGACTAGTGCACTCAGATCCTCCTGCACTTAATCATTACCATCATTAAGAGTGATTTCCGTCCCTACAGGCCAGCTGACAACAGGCAATTTAGGGAGTTGGTTGGCATCAATGCGTCAATAGAGATCATCTACTCACCAGAATCCAACATCACAACAACAGGGGTTGAAAGCGTTTTGGAGAAGGCTGGCGAACGCCCCAGCGGTCCACTGGCAGGGTCAAGTTATGCTCGTGAGTTAACCTGGATTTAGTCCGATCTTTAACTGCTTTTTGAAAAAAGTAATGGCAAAAAAAAAAACATTTTTTGTGATGTGCAGTAAGTGTTTATTGTGTGATTTTATTAGGATTAGATCAACAGGAAAACTGAACAGGCATTCGTTTCATATGCACTTTGTGTACCAAGTATCATTCAGTCAATCAGTAATAACATCTTACTGATTACTATGACACTGTACATTCACCTCCAGTTCATTTCATGGCGCCTTGATTAGTCAGTTGTTTGAACGAGTCTCATCACCTCTACCACCTTCATCTAAAATTATAGCGGTAAACGTGTGTGACAATGATCCATGTGAAGGAGCAACCACAAAATGCTCGTCAGAAGATGGTGTTTTCAACTGCACCTGTACAGCTGACTACGTTCCGAGCATGTACAGTAACAGAAAATGTGATGGTAAGGAGATTTAATTTCAGATTTTGAAATGTCTCAAGAGTGTTAATATTTCTTTGACCAAACAACAAGCTGACTTTTAAACATTTTATATTTTTGCAGCTTGTCCCCCTGGACAAAAAGCAGATAATTCTAAGTGTGTCAGGTAAGTGCTTCTATCTATCTATCTATCTATCTATCTATCTATCTATCTATCTATCTATCTATCTATCTATCTATCTATCTATCTATCTATCTATCTATCTATCTATCTATCTATCTATCTATCTATCTATCTAAGTCACTTTGTTTGTCTTTCAGTTGTCCATTTGGTCATTCTGGTCTTAACTGCAATGAAAGTGAGTATGCAGCACATCACTAACAATGAATGAAAGAAATAGCACAAAAACATGATGGCAAAATATCTGAAAAATTATGCATGGATCACATACCAAAATGTGAGCAAGACTGTTCCTCAGCTCATGAACCTTGTGTCAATTTGCAAAGTGCATTCATGCATTTGACCTCCAGGGCAGTAACATCATCTCTTCCAAAGAGACATAAACCACCTGATGCTTGGGTCAAATTTCAGCGCCACCTAGAGGCGACTGATGAATCAGTGCAATCAGCTGAGGCAGATTTCTAATATTTTGGAGCGACAGAGGGCTGTATGCAACTTAAAACCTGCATTAGGCCGTGTTACTGTTTGCTGTGAAGCTTTGATATTAACGTCCTGTACGTTGTTGTTTGTTAGCATGGCAGTTCACCCTGGTGATCGTCGGCTCCGTGCTCGGTGCAATTCTGCTCATAGCCCTCGTTCTTCTGCTGTTAGTCAGTCACATGTGAGTTTTTCACTCATTCACTCATCCACTCACTTTCAAAGCTGCCTCTGTCAAGTCTTTGTCATGTTTCTCTTTCACTCACGTGACACACTAATACACACCTTTACCTATCAAGGCATGTTAACTACTGTATTTTAATTTAATGTTGTTAGGTCTTCGAAGAAAAAGTCGAAGACAAACACGACTGGATTCTTTGGAAATGTCTTCGTCAACCAGCCTACTTCCAAGGCACCATTGAGCAATGTCCACGCAGTCCACAGCCAGGGGTCAGCCACTGGCTTGGCAGCTTATACCCAGAGTGGGGTTGTTAGACTTCCACGGGCAAAGGTCGATGACACTTGGAACAGCAACACCAACCTGGAGATGACTGCCAGCCACAATCGGCAAAACCTTGTCCCTGCAGGGAGGAACTAGGTGGGTATTCCCTCTGTCTGTGTGTAAAGAAAATGTGTCTGGGAAGGTCCTCAGTCATCCAGGTCATGGTTTATTCAAATCACATTAAAGAAAGGCAGTTGGACTTTTAGGGTATCTTGAAGATGTTTCATCATAGTCTTCAGTTCTCAAGGGCTGGAAGGGAGTTGGGATTTAAATAGGAACATCTGTGGGTGTTACTCACCAGAAACTCATCACTCAGCTGAATCCACCTGCAAGTGAAGAACAAAGGATGCTCCTTTGAAGACTATTCCACATTTTAGCCAGAGAAGACAAAAGGTGTGACATCTCTATCAAATTGGAGAACCCATCCTGAACATGGGGAAGTGGACTGAGATGTAAACTAACATCAATCTACAACCAGTGTTGGGAGTAATGCATTACAAAAGTAACGCAATTACTGTTTGCTGTAGCGCGGTAATACAAGACATTACAAAAAATAACTGTAATATAATTGTACTCGCTACAAATGTCAGTAACACATGTTGCAATGGATTTTGAAATCCAAAATTAATTAAATTATTAATTAAACTAAGTTATGTGTTTTTATACAAATTTGAGTTTAGCAGAGGAGAAAAAAAACAAATATTAACCGCAGAGTAGGACTCTACATTCACCAGATATGCTCATTATTTTCAGAGAAAATGATACAAAGAACGTTAACATATTATTTAATTCACCTATGCGCCTCCATTATCAATTGTTTGCAGCAACTTGATTTGTTTGATTGAAAAAAATGGACATATGTCTCTGCCCTTCACAGAGTGGTGTTATGGGAGTAGACCAACACTTTGCTCTGTTCTTGAGCTGCTCAATTACTTTAAAATCTCACCATTCCATATTGAAAGATTTCATAAAGATGTCAGTGACAAAATCTGACATCTCCACAGCCCTGGAGCTTCGACAATGACACAGTCTGACTGGCTGTCCAGTGACAAAATTAGAATGTGACAGGCAGGTACATCAACATTATTGTGTAAAGGTGTGAAGACAATGGGGGAAAGATTGCAGAGAGAGTATACATATTCAAAATAATTCTCACAATCCACGTAAATTTACAGTATCTCTATCACAATATATATTGCGCCATGAGCCATAACTGCAGCCATTATACTGTGCTGTTGTTACAGCTGTTACACTGAATTCAATAACATCTACTAAAAGTAATGCAAAAGCAATGGAATGACTTACAATTCAAAAAGCAATATTATAATGTAACTAATTACTTGTCCAACACTGTCTACAACAAAGGGCACATGGTCAAACAGTCTCCACCAACGACTGTATCTGGCTGCTAACACACTCTAGTCATGTGAGTTTTTGATGGGTAACACTCACCAATGTTCTAGTCCTAGTTCCCCAATATCCCTACAGTCCTTTAGAACCACTGACTATGACCAAACATCTTGAAGAAATCCTGAAAGTCTAGTTGCCTTTCTTTAGTGTTTTAAATGAATGTGAATAAAATAATATTGAAGGAAGCTCAGTCTTGCAATTAACTGTGTTGTCATCTAGCTCTGTGCTTCCTTGGCCTATGATGGACAATCTTTTGTTTTCTTCTTCAGTGACTGAATAACAACCACGGTGCCAGTGACACATCCACTCAGGCTTGATCCCAGAACAACATCAGTGACCAGAGCAGGGGCTACAACAACCCTTACTACACGCGAGACAATGAGAATTAACTTCTCAAAGACCGAAAGTGATCTAATTTTTTTCCCACCATGAAGTTTGGGATATGATATCTCTTTACAAATTTATCTCATTTATTTCTGTTGCTGTTAATGAATACTTCTGTGTTAAAATGTGCAATCACTGGACATTTACTTTATTTATTTCTGTTTATTAAGGCTATCATATTTTGCGAGTTATTGTTTTCTCCTTTTATGCAAATATATATTCTATACGTTCTTTCTGTCAGTTTTGTTTTGTCAGCATGTTTGGTAAATGTGTCTTTAAGACTAGTGCATTGATTTTGAGTTTGATGACAATCACCGCCATCTAGTGGCGTAGAGCAGAAGCAGCAAGTGAGTTTATATTGGGAGCAAGAGGGCAGCCAAGGAGTTCTCAAAACATGTCTGTCCTGTGTGTTGTGTCTGCTGATTTCCTCACTTGTACTTGAGAACGGCATAATCTGTAAGTTCAGTGTAAAATGATTTTTGGTTATGGATGCCTTCATTTGTGTTTTTAAGGTCAACTAAAACATAGAAACATAGAAATAGTTTTCTATCTGGTATTTATGTTTCTACATTGAATTACAAACAACAAATGGTACACCAGTAAAGCTCAGAAGAACACAACACAAGTCTCACAACATATTACTGAAGCCATCCATGTTTAGCTCATGTGTTCATCAAAGCATGCTGAGGTTATTATAATCCATATGATGTAGGTTGGGGTGAAGTGTTGAAGGCCTTTGCTACACCTTTTTTCAGACGTACGTTTGTGTGTCTTTTTAAGCCTTTAGAAATGTTTGACTGGTTCAGAATAATCAAAAACTAGCGAATCCATCTGTATTTACTCACGTAATATCCCTTTATAGAAGACTTGTGCGGAAAAAGTGATTGCCACTCCTGTTAAAACATAACTAAACTGTGGTTTATTGCACCTGAGTTCAGACCACACCTAGGCCTGGTTACAGCCACACCTGTTCTCAGCCAAGAAATCACTTAAATAGGACCTACATAACAAAGTAGGCCAAATGTTTCTCAAAAGCTAGACATCATGCAGAGATCCAAAGAAATTCAGCAACAAATGAGAAAGTAACTGAGATATATCAGTCTGGAAAAGGTTATAAAGTCATTTCTAAAGCTTTGGGACTCCACAGCCACAGCGAGATCCATTATCCTGAAATGGAGAAAACATGGAAAAATGGTGAACCTTCCCAGGCGTCTGCAAAGCACAACAAAAACAACCCATAGAAATATCCCCACACCAAACACCCTTCCAGGTTATGAGAAAAAGTCCATATAAAGCACTAATAGTTTAAATAGTTCAGATAAATGTAGTGAGTCGTGTTTTTGAGTGAGCAGAGCAATGGAAGTGTGACCTTGTTTCTGCAGATCAGATGACCTACATAGAACAACAGCCACTACTCTGTTGTTGCAATCCATGCAACTGACATGAAGGCATTAAATATTTTATTATTATTATTTTTTAATTAAATTTAAACCTGGTACAACCATTAATATACTATAAATATATTAGGGTTGGAGCCGAAACCCAAATTCAGTATTTATTTTTTATACCGTTAAATTGTTTTATATTGTAATTAGTTAATGGGAACAGGTTGATATGACTGAATTTGACCTGTTACACAGTTATTCAATAATGGTCACATTTCTGATTAAAAAAACAAAACAAAAAAACATTGGTATCAGCAACACTAAGCCTGTATTTACTTGGTATCGGATCGATACCAAAAATCTCTGTATCACCCACCCCATGTGATATCACACAGCATTTTTTTAAAAGCCGAGAAATGTACCATCTTTGACTGCCTGTAAAACACCATGCCCCGTGCTTCAGGACGTTCTCTGTCATCATGCCTTAATATCTAAAACACACTTTTAAGGGCATCAACATGTTCCAGTTAAGAGACGAGCTGCTGCACTCTGGAGCAACTGGAGATATGTGAGGGAGGACCGTCTGACCTCAAAATAAGGTGTGTAACAGTAATCCAGTTAAGATGTGATGAAGGCATGGATTACTGTCTCAAAGTGTTGATGTGCATGAAAGGACTTCACCTTTGCCAGCTGCCTTGGGTGAGACAAACTGGACTTAACTTCTGCACCAATTTGATTGGTTTTCTTGTGTGTAACTTCTGATCTTGGCAGAGGGGAGGAATGTTGTTTGAAGCATAGTCGCATGTCGCATTTCTTACCTAGTGCTGGTGGTTAGGCTAATTAGCTGGTGCGTGATAGTATATTTTGACATAGGCAGAAGGAAGAGATGCCTGGTCCGAGGCAGAAGGAAGAAATGAGTGGTTCGAGTGTAGTCGCATTCCCATCATTTCTTACCTACTGCTGGTGGCTAGGCTAATTAGCTGGTGGTTTCTAGTGTTTTAATTCTGTGGCTAGGCTAATTGTATCTAGTTTCTGACATAGGCAGAAGGAAGAGATGTCTTGTCCGAGTCTAGTCGCATTCCCATCATCTCTATTACCTACTGCTGGTGGCTAGGCTAATTAGCCAGTGCGCTAGGTAAACTAAAAGGGACAGTTGAGAATAAGTTGGAGAGGATGGGAAATACAATTTATGATTATAGAAAGGAAAGATTTCAGTTCTGCTTTACCACAGCATGGCAGCAGCTGGAGGTAGGCATCATGGCAGGATGTGCAATCTCTCCACTAGCCTTTACAATGGCAATGGAGGTGATTATTAGGGCCTCGAAATGGGTGGTAGGTGGAGAAAATCTGCATGGAGGGCTTCGTCTCCCCCCAATTATGGCCTACATGGATGACATGACGACTGTGGCATCAACTGCTCCATGTACTAGCAGACTGCTGAATAAGATAAACAGCAACTTGCAGTGGGCTAGGATGAAGGTGAAGCTGAGTGAGTCTAAGAGTATTTCAGTTGTTAAAGGAAAGGTAGCAGATAAGAAATTTGTCATAAATGAGGAGGTGATTCCCACAGTGCTAGAGAAATCAGTGAAGAGTCTCGGCAGGTGGTATGACGCAAGTCTCAGTCATGTAGCACAGTTTGAGGGATTGAGACAAGAAATGATTCAAGGCATTTCAAGCATAGACCGGTCAGGGCTCCCAGGAAAGCTGAGATTATGGTGCATGCAATTTGGGTTATTGCCCAGACTAATGTGGCCACTGACAGTATATGAGGTGCAACTGACAAAGGTTGAGAAGCTTGAAAGGATGATTAACTCATCAATTAGGAGATGGCTTGGTGTCCCACGCTGCTTAAGCGGTGCAGCTTTGTATGGGAAAGGCTTAGGGATATTATAGGGCATGTGCAGCAAGGGTGTTGAGGCCTGGGACTGTGTGCAGGGAAACCTCTGTGGAGCAAGGCATCTGCAGCAGAAAAGAGGAAGAAGGCAGTTGAGGAAATTCATAGGCAAGAGGAAACAATGTGATGCACTAAAGCAGTGATGCAGGCTAAGTAAGGACAGTGGGTAAACTGGAGTGTAGAGAAAAGGAAGGTGTCGTGGAGAGAGCTGTGGAGTTTGGAGGCTAGTAGGATTAGATCTATGATAGGGGCAATATATGATGTGCTGCCATCTCCCCAAAACCTAAACCAGTGGTCAGGGGAGGATGCTGCCTGCCCACTTTGTTCTGGTGTACAGTGTTTGTACGCTTAGCCACATTTTTGACAGGTTGCAGGGTTAGCCTCTCCCAAGGGAGATACACCTGGCGTCACAACCAGGTTCTGAAATGCTTAGCAGCTGCAATTGAGAAAAAACAGAGAGTGTGGGCGGAGCCTGGGAGCTGAGGACCAATTTAGATGGTGGTTTGAGTGTTCCACAACAGATAGCGCCTGGGTGCACCCAGTGGAGGTTGGCCGCTGTGAATTTGTTGCAAAATCTGCCATTGCTCTCCTGTGTGAGTTGGGCAGTCGTGGAAAAGAACAGAGAGTTGCTGTAAAGAATATGTCACTGGCAGCGGAGTGAGCTTGTCAGTGGTTGTGGCTACGGAAGAAGCACGCTAACCAGGGAGCATGCTAAAGGTAAGGCTAGCTATGTACTGTCAATAGGTAGCAGTTGTAGTTAGATTAATCTAATCTGTAGTTTGAAAGGCACATGGTTGCGTGGTGGTTACATTGAGGGGGGTGACTCTGGGACGCCGGAGCTCACTGTTAAGCCTTCTTGAGGTGCCTAACATAACGAAACATTGGTGAAGGGAGCTGCCCACTTGAAATTAGCTGGTGGTTTCTAGTGTTTTAATTCTGTGGCTAGGCTAATTGTATGTTGTTTCTGACATAGGCAGAAAGAAGAGATGTCTGATCTGAGTGTAGTCGTATTCCCATCATCTCTGTTACCTACTTTTGCTGGCTAGGTTAGTTAGTAGCTGACCACTGGTCTGCTGGTTGTTTGTCCAGTTGGACCGGGCTTCTAAAGGAGTTTTGCCTTAGATCATGACATTTTTATTTATTGATTTATTTTTAAATTATATTCCATTTTCTTTTAGTTCTCCAGTGTTTCCTCATGTCGGCTTGCCACAATTGGGGCTGTTCCTGTCTGCCCCTAGGGGTGCCATCCACTGGGTCCCTTTGGCCTAGGTGGTTGGATGCTCCACACTTAGGTGTGGAGTCCACTTTTCTGCCCGGGTCGGGGTGATCTTAAGGAAAGAGGAGTGGGCGGTGCTTGTGTTCTTATTTCTGTGCAGCACGTTGGGTTGCATTTCATTGCATGAAAAGTGCCATATAAATAAAGTTTGATTTGATTTGATGATGATTTGATCTGATGTAAGAGAGAGCACATGTCTCCCATTCTGCCCTTCCTCCACTGGCTGCTTGTGAACTTCTGGGTTAATTTTAATTGTTTGTTTATTGTTTTTTTTATTGTTTTTATCTATTTTATTGTTTTTACTGCTTTAGTTGTTTGTTTTATGTCTTTGTTCAGCTGTAGTTTTTTCAGTGCTGTATGAATAAAGCTGAGTTGAGTAAATCCACTTGCTAACAACATGAAATCCTCAAATACAGTTATAAGGTTTTTATGTTAATGTCTCTGGAGCTTCTCAGTCATCCAGGTCATGGAAATTCAAAAGGCCTTTGAAAACATAGGGCGAGAGGCTTAGGCACACAGTCCCCACACAGAAGTTGCATAAGAGTTCAGTTTATTGTTAAGTTGGTTAACAACTTTGATGCAACCTAAAGATATAATTTTATGGATGGTAATTAGATAATCCTCAGAATCATCTGACTACCATCCAATTATGTTTAATTATATTTTTATTTATTTATTTTTACTTACTTTATGTGTTTTCTTTTACACCCCACTTGTGTCATCTGATATCCTGTGACATGTTGTTCAGTGATTCCGCTGGACTTAATTTACACAGGCTTCTGAGTAGTGGTGTGGGGACATGTGTGGTTGAGTTAGGTCACTTGTGAGGAGATGACATTTGAAAAATAGGCCTCTTTTTACGTGCAATTGTCATAAATCGATTAAAACCACTGCCAAGCCACAGAATCTTTGTTCCACCTTTTCATTATGGACCTCATGGACTTAGAAATTATGATATGTGCATGAGAAAAATAGCTGAATAATGCCATGACAACCAAATGTTTTGGATGAATATCCAAACTACACACTGATTAGGAACAACACTAAGAGCACCTTCGTAATATAGCGTAGACCTCCATTGTGCTTCCAAAACAGTTACATTATGACCCATCAGAGAATGGACATGGGCCTTCTGAGGGCGTCCTGTGGTGTTTGGTAACAGGATGTTGTTCGTAAGGGGCCTCTGTGGATCATCCCACAGTTACCTGATCAGTTTGGGATGTAATGAATTTGGAGGCCAGGTCAGCACTTTGTGCTGTTCTTCGTGTTTTTGGAGGTGTTGCTAAAGAGTTTTTTGTGTGTGTCTTTGTCATCCTTCTGGGAATGGCTGCTGCCTTCAAGGAGTGTCATTGCTATGGCGTAAGACTGAAAGTCGGACTCGACTTACAGCCAGATATAGAGACTTAGCAAGGGGTTATCCCGATGAACAACCTTATGTTTGAACTTGGTGTTACGGCCAGACTGTTTACTTGAACAACAGTCCAGTAACTGAACACAGCTTGGGTTCGGATCAGGCAGGCCGTTCCTCCCTATCACGCCCCTCCAGGTCACACTGTCATAGCACACATGAGCATTTAAGTGCCCCACGACGATGGAGTCCGCAGTAGAGGCACAGTACAGTGTCTGTTTTAGGGCCTCCAAATAGGATGGGCAAGCGCAAAAACAACAGTCAGGACTCATTCCAGCCCAAAGGAGCAGGGAAGTAAACCTTTCATCCACCTGGGAGAACCCCAACATACATGCAGACAGTCACCCCAGCCTTCCGCCTCTCACCCGGAGCAACTCCAGCAAAGAAGAGGGTCCAAGCTATGATTATTTATGTGCCTAGATTGTTATATGTTACACAGACTATTTCCACCACAAACCCCCTTACAAGGACTTGGGTTCCAGAGCTGTCTAAGTGTTGCGGTGAGGCCGAAAGCGATATCTATCGGATAGTGCTTGATCTCTTCCTCAAGCAACTTTTTGTTGGACCCTTTGCCCATGACCAATCTGCCTTGGGACATCCCTAACAGGGGTGAAATGCTCTGGACAGTATAGCCCCTAGGTTCATTAGGGCAATCAAACTCATAGAGGAGTATCACAAGATGGTGAATATTATTTACTTCCCCTGTCAGTGGTTTTAATGTTGTGGCTGATTGGTGTATGATCATTTAGTTTGTCTTGTCTTGAATAACTATATTTTGTGTATAAATTATGAATAGAAACATGGTATGTGAACAGGTATGATCTCCATCTATAAAATATTGTGAAATTGTTCTGTCCAGCCATAGTTACACCCATATGTTTTGCCGCAAGCCATAACTTGTTGTCATGCAAACACAAACACAGGTTTTAAACGACTTTAAGGGCATCAGAGGATGCGTCATCTGATAACTGACAGTTAGGAGATAAATTAGCCAATGGAAAACTGATAAGTGCCATTTTTCTGGGTGGAAAGCATACTTGCACTGAACCACCCTAAAAGGAGTGGCAAACAAATAAAACCATCAATCCAAGACACCTGAAGTCTCATCCTTCAAGGTTTTTCAGCACTGAAGCTTCATCCACTCATAGCTCTCAGTGTCTGACTTTCTTTTACTGGAGTTGTGTGCTTCCATTTACTGAAAATGGCTCAATACTTCAAATTCTGCTCTGTCCTTTGGATAGTTGTTGCAGTTATTGGTAAGTATCCTGATTTTATTAAATCCTACACATTCAAGTTGATGATGATAAGAGGAGTAGACGATTAGAAACTCCGTCATCACATAACCTTTACGCTGAGAAAAATATCCATGTCTTTTGATTTTAGCACATTTAATTGAATTTCAGATTATTCCATTTGCATTGGGTGTTAACATGATTAAATGAGACCATGCTCATGCTTAAAAAGCTTTTAGATAACAGATTTTTGTAGACATTTCTAATCCAGGGAAAATTCCAGAAAATGAGAGTGTTCTTCCTTTAATATTTCATAGTTTTGATTCTAAACAAACTCAAAGTTAGAGAATTATGTTCTTACAGCTGCAGGAACTGGTTTTGGTTTAGGGCGTTCTTTAAGGGCACTTGTTGATGTGAAAAACCTTGCTTTGTTTCTTCACGTTATTTGTGCGTATGAAAAGGAAAACAACACGAAACTAATGGCCTTCACCTTTCTTCATTTAGATATTTCAGATCTTCTGTATAATGTGTGTTCATCAAAAAGCTCATGTTTCTTCTACTCCCTTGATCACACCACTCTTAATATGTGTCAGGTCTAAGAATTATATTTAATTGTTTTATTCTCAGAGACTTCAACATCAACCTTCTAAAAACGGATTCATCTCTTTCATCAGATTTTCTCAATGTTCTTTTCTCAACTCACTTTTACCCACTGATAAATAAACTGACTAGAATAACCACCACTTCAGCTAGAGTCAGCTTCAGAAGCTGTTTGGATGCTTTTAAATATTTATTCGATAGACATTCATGGAACGAGGTTCCTTGGCTGCAAGATACCAATGAAGCTTATCAGGCATTTATTTATTTTGTTAATTCCTCCTTGGAGAACTCCTTTCCCTTAACCTATACCAAGACTAAGAAAGCATTTGACAAACCCTGATCACCAAAGAATTGGAAACATGTATTTTGATTAAAAATACTGTACAAGAAGTCTATTATGTATCCATGATATAATTGTGAGTCTAAATAACTCTGCAGAAAGCCACTCTCATGAAAGAAGTCAATGATGACATTATTGAGCCACTAACTCATATTTTTTCCTTATCTCTCCAAAACTGGTGTCTTTCCCCAAGAATTACATAATTCCATTTAAATCAGGTGACCCTAAAGAATTTGGTAATTATCACCCAACATCTGTTGTCCCGTTTCTCAATAATCATAGAAAGACCAGTATACGCAAGAATCTTAAACCATTTATAACTGTGAACCACATGTTGTATAACCACCAATATGTCTATAAGAAGTACAGAGCATGCATTATTACAATTAATCAATGATATGTCTACTGCTCTAAATGAAGAGAAAGACTGATCTTATGATTGTATAATACTTCTTCCTAACCCTTGTGCTGATGACACAAGTGTCATAGCTTCTCACATTGATCTTATGTCTTAAGTGTTAATTTCATTGACGAAGACTATGACAAAAAATATTCGTCAACAAACCTTTTTCATGGATGAAAACTAAACAAAAAGTCAGATGTGATGACAAAAACTATGACAAAATATAACTGAAACTTAGGTCAACTAATAAAACGAGACAGAAACGTTAGGGAGGGACAACTGGAGAAGAGAGCCAATCAGAACTAACTTTTTGTGGGACAAGTTAGGAAGATATCAAATCAGAGCTTTTAAGAGTAGGTTGATCTATGCAGAATTATAAATGCTGCGGCAAATGCAACAAATGCAATTCATGAATAACAAATATGAAAATGAAGAAGTGGCATCTAGTCACACTTTATAGACTCCTCCAGAAATACATGTAAGGGATAATGTACAGTGGGCTGTTGATTTTGGGAAAATAAAAAAAAAAACTCCCAACACGTGAAAGTTTTCATTCTCATTCAGATTTTTTTTTTCTTTTTTAATAATCACCACTTCACTATAAATTATCCTGTATAGAACACGACTAATAAATTTTTCAATAATGTGAAACAAAATAATGAATGATGATTGAAAGAAATTTTATTTGTGTACAATCAGCCTTTCTGTTCCTAAGATGTATGAAGTGTGTTTGTGTGTACGGGTGTTGTTGGTTTCCAGGAGACCACAGCAGTTCTACATGACGCACAGTTTAACCATTCAAGAAGAGGACTTCGTGCTAATGGTGGAGTAGATAGAAGACTGACACTTCTAAAGAAAACTACACTAAAAGACACTAAAAGGTTTTAAATGACTAAAATATGACTAAAACTAAATGCAATTTCATGATCTTCTCCCAAAAAACAACTTATTTCACAAAAAAACAACCAAAAATCTTTATCAATGGGCATTAAATTCATCAAGTAACACATATAAACATTTCTAGTTATGAAAATTGAACTTAGAAAGAACATATGTTCCCTGTTTTAAAGTCCAGATTAAAAAGTGTCTCATTATGGCGTGAACTCTGACTTTTCTCTACTTCTATGGACTCTGTTGAGTTGGTGTTTTCTTTTTTAAAATATGGTACAAAGAAAAACTACAACAGCGCCAGGTACTACAACGCCTCCAGTTACTACAACAGCTCGAGATACTACAATAGTTCCTGATATTACAACAGCTCCAATTGTACAACAGCTCTGGTGCTACAACAAGTCCATGTACTCCTACAGCTTCTGATACGACAACAGCTCCTGGTACTACAACTGGCACAGGTACTACAACAGCTCATGGTAGCACAACAGTTTTTGCTTCTACAGCAGCTCCAGCTCCCAACCACTATGAGGTTGGTGCTACAGTGGGAAATTACACAGCCAAGTAATAATGTAATAGAACCGTACCATGAATGTTTTCTTTTCTTACTGAATTCCTGAAGTACTTAATAGCAGGTTTTAGGCTAGCTACACATTGTACTGTTTCCAATCTAAATGACGAGCTAATCATAACATGTGTCGTGATGTTTTCTTTTTTTAGCCAAAGTTTTCCCTGGACACATACACCTGCCTGACATAGTATTTGAAAACAGCATGTCAGACAAGGCATCACCAGCGTTCAAAAGGACTGCAGACCGTATTACCAAAGAGGTGAAAAATACATTTTCTCCATCTATCTTTTAGTTTTCTGACACTTTGCTATCAAACCATATGTCTGTGTTGTCAGATGATGACTTCAACAAAATTACATTTCTTTCTTCCAAGACTCAGCTGGATGAGATTTTCAGTTCTGATCCTACTTACATTCGATCTATAGTGCTGAAACTGTGGTAAGTTTGGAGTATAGAATTAACCATCCATCTATCTTGAACCAGTTCACTCAGATCCTCCTGCACTTAATATGAGGTATGATGATGAGGTAGTTTAAGAACAGATCTATGATTTTATTAGGATTACATTAAAAGGAAACTGAACTGGAATTTGTTCCAGACGTGCACTGTGAGCGCATTTTGTATCTTCACAGTTTTGAAAAAGAATTGTGAGTGTATCAAGAAAGTGCATCTATCTATCTATCTATCTATCTATCTATCTATCTATCTATCTATCTATCTATCTATCTATCTATCTATCTATCTATCTATCTATCTATCTATCTATCTATCTATCTATCTGTCTGTCTGTCTGTCTGTCTGTCAGTTGTCCATTTGGTTATTCTGGTTTTAACTGCAGTGAATGTGAGTATGAAGAACATCATTAAGAAACAGCACAATAACTCACCTGTACATAGGTTTTCATCTGTAAATATATTACAGATTCATTGTGTGCTATAAAAAAAAAAAAAAACAACTCTGCGCCATACCGCTTATATAACTTACATTTATGCAACATGTCCTTACTGCTTATGGCACTTCTGCACTTCATTTTGTTTCTCTGTACCTGTATATGTGGAATGATAATAGAGTTGAATCTAACCTACAGCAATCATCTGAAAATTATGCGTGGATCACACATGCTCAAGTGTCCTTGAGCAAGAACGGTCCTCAGCTTATGAACCTTGTGTCAATGTGCAAAGTGTATTCATCATCATAAAACCTATGAGAACTTGATCTCCAAGGCATTAACATTATCTCCTCCAAAGAGACATACACCACCTGATCCTTGTGTCATTTGAGCGCCACCTATAGGCGACTGAATATAAATCATCTCATGCAAATTTCAGAGGGCTTTAAAAAAACTTAAACCCCAGGCTACTGTGTACTACTTTGATATTAACATTCTCTGTATTGTTGTTTGTTAGCATGGCAGCTATCCCTGGTAATTGTCGGCACTGTGTTCGGTGCACTGCTGCTTATAGCCGTCATTCTTCAACTGTTAGTCACTCGCAAGTGAGTTTTTCACCTATACACTCACTTATACACTTCCACCACTGCCTCTGTTAAGCCTTTGCCATGTTTCTCTTTCGCTCACATGGCACACTAATACACACCTTTACCTAGCAAGGCATGTTAACTATGTACCTTTTTAATTGATGTTTTCCTTTAATTGTTGTTAGGCTGTCAAAGAAAAAGTCAAAAACGAACACTACTGGATTCTTTGGAAATATCTTCGTCAACCAGTCTGCTCCCAAGGCACCATTGATCAATGTTCACTCAGTCAACAGCCAGGGATCAGTCTTTGATAAGGGGTCAGTCACTGGCTTGGCAGCTTATACTAAGGGTGGGGTTGTTAGACTTCCACGGGCAAAGGTCAAAGATCAGAGAAAGGTACATGGGTGGAGCTTCTTATCCACTGGAGACCACTGGGAAAGGACAGCACATACAGTAGGTAAAATAAGTATTGAACATATAGTAAACATTTTTCTAAAGGTGCTACTGACATGAATGTAACAACCCAAATAATCCACACATAGAAAGAAACCAAAACAAATTCCAGAAATCAAGTTAAGTGCAAAGCTCAAAAAATTAAGTTATGTGTAATAATGTAAAATAACAGAGGGAAAGAGTATTGAACACACCAGCTGGAATATATCAGTGATCAGAAAGCCATTCTGCCCCTTGTCAGTATAAATGAATATCAGCTGGTTGAGTCCAAACTGATGGCCTATAAAAAGACATGTCATAACCAAGGTGTCACAAGGAACATCTCATGATGGGTAAAAGCAAAGAGCACTCTCAAGACCTTCATAACCTTATTGTTGTAAAACATTCAGATGGCATTGGTTACAGAAAGATTTCTAAACTTCTGAATGTTGACGTGAGCACTGTCGGGGCCATAATCTGTAAGTGGAAAGAACATCATTGGACCATAAACCGGCCACGAACAGGTCGCAAGATTTCTGACAGAGGGGTGAAAATAATTATCAGAAGAGTTGTCAAAGAGCCAAGGACCACTAGTGGAGAGCTTCAGAAAGACCTGGAATTAGCAGGTACAATAGTTTAAAAAAAAAACAATAAGCAATGCACTTAACGGCCACAGCCTGTATGCACGCTCACCACACAAGACTGCATTTCTGAAGAAAAAGCATGTTAAAGCTCATTTAGAGTTTGCTGCACAACTTTTGGACAAGCCTATAAAATACTGGCAGAACAGGGACACGTCCCTACCAGTATCCAGTCATTACTGGGTCGTTACTACCAATACAACAGCTGTCCGTAGTGTTTATTTAATAATTACAACACACAAAGAGTTAACAGTCGGTCTCTGTTAGAAGTCCCGTCTCTAACCTAAATGTTGCACTCCGACTGGATTTCGCTGTTTCCTGCAAAAATGTGATTGGCTGTCCCCGTTGTCCCTCCATCTGCTTGTAATGCTCCTTGCAACCTCCTGCTGCGGCTAGTTACAGCTACAGCAGCACCAGTCAAAGACACACACCTGATCAGCAACATCAGCCTGGAAGCCATCGCTCAGTCCACACAAGGGTACCACAGCCAGTGCTTGTTTCAAAAAGACAAAGGGAGGAAGACAAAGAGCAAACAGGAAGAGGCGTGATTGACAAATAGACTTTCCACACCTATAGACACCTATACGCCTATCACCAAAATCTACTGTAACTGCTGCAAGACAAATACACCTGGAGCACTGACCAAGGAACTGTAACATTAAAAAAAATAAGCATAATATAAACAATCATTATTAATACTTCTGAAAGCATTCTTAGTTTGCAGACAGGCTCAGCATTTTTGCATTAATTGTTTGTACTACACAGCAAGTTAGGGAATTTTATGTCCCCAGGGTCCTCTCTACATAAAATATCTTCATTTTGTAATACAAGTTAATTTAAAATCTGTCCATCCTTTGCCTTTAGATCAGGGGTGTTGAACTAATCCTGGTTCAGGGGCACATGCAGCCCAGTCTGGTCTCAAACAGTCACATAAAAGCACGATAACCGAAATAAAGACAACCAAGTACATTACAAACATTTTATGAAGAACCTGAAATGTCTGAGTGCAATTTTGCCACGTTGCTGTCATCTACTGTTTAGTTCTGGGTCTCAGTGTCATGTTAAGTGGCTGTTATTCTGATTAAGATAAGATGGACAGTGGATAGGCTCCACTCATTTATTTGTCCATTTGACCTCAAGCAGTTATGGAAAATGAATTCCCTTTCTTTAAAAAACTGCAGTCAAAGTCTTCCATGTCATTTTCCAACAGCAATTATTCTGACCAAACCAGGGACTTCATATATTTAGAGACATATTAATATCCTACTGTTAAGTGTTAAAATGTTTTGTTGTTTATTGGTCTATTCAATCCCCCTTTTTTTTATTTCTTAGCAACACCAAATCTTCAACTACAGTTATGACCTTTTATCTTAAACTCATGTTGATCATTCTGTTTTATTTTCCACTGACGGGAAAGACGGCAGTGAAGTTGTGTAAGAGTTCAGTTGATTGTTAAGTTGGTTATGCAACTTTGATCAAGGTCTACCTAAAAATATAATTTTATGGATGTTATCAGATGATTGCCAGAAAGCAGTAAAACTGAAACACTGATATTCCAAATTGTCCAGTTCACACTTGAAAGAACGTGAATATGATACGTTTTCTTTTTGTTACTGACTGCCTTGGAGTTAATGGACTCAGACTTCTGAGTGGTGGTGTGAGGGAACATCTGTGGTTGAGTTGGGTCACTTGCGAGGAGATGATATTTGAAAAATACGTCTCCGTTTGGTGGAATTGTCATAAATGCATAAAACCGCTGTCAAGCCATGTAATCTCTGTTCCTCATGTTTATTATTGACCTCATAGGTAACTTATAAATTGTGATGTGTGCGTGAGAAAAGTAACTGAACAATGTGATGACAACCAAATGTTTTGGATGAATATTTAAGCAAAGATTTTTTTCTGTTTTCATGTAATTTCCACAGCCTTGACATTCTGTGACCTATTGGCATATTTCCAAAGTTACAACACAGGCTACCAGTCTGTTTCTTCTTAACACACACTTGTCAGGCATAACATTATGACCACCTTCCTAATATAATGTAGTGTAGGTCTCCCTTGTGCCTCCAAAACAGTGAATGGAGAGAGAATGGACATGGACACTTGATCAGTTTGGGATCCAGTGAATTTGAAGGTCAGGTCAGATGCCTCGTTTGCTCTAGGTGGGTGCTTCATGTCTAATTAACATCAACACAAATGAATACCAGATCCAAACGTTTCCCAGCAGAACACTCAATTGTGTATATATATATATATGTATATATATTCAAAACCAAACTTTATCTTACATGGTAAGATCGGGAGATAAAAGAGCCAATGGAAAATTTATAGTGGGAGACTGATAAGTGCCATTTTTCTGTATATGCCTGCAGTGTACCGCCCCAAGAGGAGTGGCAAACAATTAAGACTATCAGTCCAAAACACCTTAACGCTCATCCTTCAAGGTTGTTCAGCACTGAAGCTTCATCCACTCATAGCTCTCAGTGTCTGTTTTTCTTTTCCTGGAGTTTTGTGCTTCCATTTACTAAAAATGGCTCCAAACTTCAAATTCTGCTCTGTCCTTTGGATAGCTGTTGCAGTTACTGGTAAGTCTCCTGATTTTATTAAATCCTACACATGCAAAGTCTTTAATGTTGATGATAAGAGGAGCAGACAATCAGAAACTCCCTCATCACGTAAACTTTACAACTGAGAGAAAGTTCCCAGTCTTTTTATTTTAGCATCTTTAATTTAATTTCAGATTATTCTATTTGCACTGGGTGTTAGCATGATTAAATGAGCCCACAGCTGGTGTTTAAAAGGCATTTAGATAACAGATAGAAAGATTATTATTAGTAGTAGTACTAGTATTAGTATTATTAGTATTATTATTAGTAGTAGTACTATTATTATTATTGTAGACATTTGTAGTCCAGGGATAACTCCAAAAAATGAGTAATATTCCTTTAATATTTTATAGTTTTGATTCTAATCAAAGTTAAGACTCACTATTATGTGCATTATTTAAAAGTTGAGTTGACAACAAAGGCACAAGCTTTGCCTTTCAACAGTTTTTTTCTGTCTTGTCTTAGAAAAGTGTTTGAGTTTGATGCTGAAAGTCTGACCTTACCTCTGACCTGTTCATACCAAGTCACATTCCACTCAAGGAAAGTTTGGTCTCTGGTCTGGTTAATGCTTTACATGATTAAAAACCCCACGTGAGATTTATACAGCCTTTATTAGATGCAGGAACTATTATACTCTTTAGTTTTGAACTTTCATTACGGGAAATTGTTGATGTGGAAGACCTTGCTTTGTTTCTTCCCCTTATCTGTGCATGTAAAAAGGAAAACAACATGAAACTAATGGCCTTCACCTTTCTTCATTTAGATATTTTAGATCTTCTGTATAAAGTGTAAGATAAAATTTTTCTCAAAGTGTTCAAGTTTATTCTACTTCCCTGATCGCATGTGTCAAGTCTAAGAATTCACTGTCTCAGCCTCAGTGTGGAGAACATAGATACGTTCATATGTTGCCTCCAAGCTAAGTATCATGATATCTTGGCAAATCTTCAGAAACGTTTAAATAATGTGTGTTTGTCGACGCAGTTTGTTTATCCCTAGATTTTGATACCTTATTTATATATATTTTTTATACTCTGAGACTTCAATATATCAACCTCCTAAAACTGATTAAAAAGTTTTGTCAGATTTTCTTAATCTCTTCTCTCTTTTCTCAACTCATTCTTACCGAATGATACATAAACTGACTAGAATAATCACCACAGCACTCACCTCAGCTATATTCATTGATAATATCATGGTTAACTGTTAGGATTACAAAATGTCTTCCCAACTCAACTCACTTTATTTATATAGTACTTTAAACAACAGCTACAACTGAGACAAAGTGCTGTACATGGATAAAATAAGCGCATAAGACATAAAACAATAAAAAAACTATAGAATATAATTATAAAATTCCCTCTGGGAAATTTTGAAAGGGCCACGGAGGGCTACTGTTGGGGCGTACCGTCTCTGTCAACATGGGAATTAAACCCATGACCAGAGTCACCTGAATGTGTGTTTGTGTGTGAGTATCTGTAACTGTTATAACAGAAAGTTACCTGTGTTGTGTGTACATGAAATCTGTTATATGATATACAGTCCTGCTCACCATTATTGGCACCCATGAAGTTTAAGTATATAATGTGGAATATTTTCTGAAAAAAAAAAAGAATCATATGAAACATTTCTTTTCTATAGAGAACTTGTGTTTGATACAAAAGAGCAAATGATAAACAACAATTTAAAACAAACAATGGGAGGAAAAAATAGAAAAACTTAAAGCTTGCTGTGTCACTGCACCCTTTGCTGTAAATCAGTATGAAAACACATTGTGACTCCCCTGTGGTAAATCACAAATGAGAATCACCTGTGATAAATTGTCTGTGCCCATGTGACATGAATTAGCAAATGAATGATGACTTCCGTGTTTTTAAAAGCCATCTGTTATCCCCTGTTCCTTTGTCACAATAGTGAAGACAAAAGAACTGTCTGAGGACATCAGAAGTGCGATTATTAGCAAACACAAGACCTCCAAAGGGTATAAGGCCGTCTCCAAAGACCTTGGTATCCCTGTTTCAACAGTGCATAATGTTATTAAGAAATTAGCCAAGCATGGAACTGTCAAGAACCTTCTTGGACGTGGGGGGAAGCTAAAAATTGATGAGAGAAGTCTTTGAAGGTTGGTGCGAATGGTGGAAAAAACACCACTTCAAACATCCACCATCCTGAAGGCCAACCTGGAACAGTCTGGGGTCATGGTTTCAACAAGTACCATACGTCGAACACTAAACCAAACAGGGCTTCATGGGCCAAGGAAGACACCATTGCTGAGGAAAAGACATAAAAAAGGAACAACTAATCTTTGCCAAAAAGTACCTTCTGGGAAAATGTTCTGTGGACAGATGAAACAAAAATAGAGCTTTTGCACACCAACAGATTGTTTACAGACGGTGCAATGAAGCCTACAAGGAAAAGATCACCCTACCATCAGTTAAGCATGGTGGAGGATGCATGATGCTGTGGGGCTGCTTTGCTGCATCTGGTACTGCAGGCCTTGACCGTATCACAGGACTCATGAAATCAAAGAATTTTCAAGAGCGAAATGTCCTACCCACTGTAACAAAACTTGGTTTCAAGAAGATCATGGGTCCTCCAGCAAGACAAATAGCACATATCCAAAAGCATGCAGGAATGGCTGAAAAAAATGGACTGTTTTAAAATGAGTCCTGATCCCAATCCGATTGAAAATCTTTGGTATGAGCTGAAATCTGCCATTGGGAAAAGAAACATGCAAACGTTCAAGAGCTTGAACAATTTGCAAAGAAAGAGTGGGAGAAAATACCAGCTGAGAAGAGCAAGAAGCTTATAGATGGGTACAAGATATGTTTGGAGGCTGTTATCACTGCCAAAGGGTGTGCAACCAAATATTTAAGAGGGGTGCCATTGTTGCTGCACATGCTGTTTTTCCTGTTTCTTCTTTGAAATAACAATATGTAAGTTGAAAAAACAATTTTCTTTGTTAAATTACTTTGGACCTCCAATTAAAAGGTCGTGATGGTATAAATTTGGTACATTTTCATTTGTTTCTGAAGATATTGTAGAGGTTATGCAAAAAAAATGAAGGGGTGCCAATAATGGTGAGCAGGACTGTAACTGTGCGCCTAATTAACTCTGCAGAAGGCCACTATGGAATTAGAACCATTGTCATGAAAGAAGTCATTAATCATATTATTGAGCCACTAACACTTTTTTCCTTACCTCTCCAAACTGGTGTCATTCCTCAAGATTTAAACATTGCCAAATTAATGCCTATCTTTAAATGAGAAAGACCTGTGAACAACATGTTGACTTCAGGAAGAAGTACTCTGCACATAGACATGTCTATTGCTCTAGATGAAGGAAAAAATGCTCTTGGTGTGTTTTTAGATCTTTCCAAAGAATTTGATACAGTCGATCTTTGAATCCTGAATCTCCAAGCTCAATAGATAAGGTGTCTGGGATGTAGCCCTTTTATGGTTATTCAGCTACTTAGCAAACAGAGAGCAATATGTATTTCTAAGCTTGTCGGGAAAAAAATTAGAATTCTTGGTGGAGTGCCACAGGACTTCATCCTGGAACCTTGACAATTTCAGTCTATATCAATGACTTATCTTAAGGTTATAAAGTACTTCTTCCTATCCTGTTTGCTGATGACACCAGTCTCATGGCTTCTCACAGTGATCTTACATCTTTGGTTGACTCAATAAATGCAGAAATGTCTCATGTTTCTGGTTTGAACTGAGCAA
Organism: Mugil cephalus; assembly: GCF_022458985.1. Lineage (NCBI taxonomy): Eukaryota > Metazoa > Chordata > Actinopteri > Mugiliformes > Mugilidae > Mugil > Mugil cephalus. Next base: position 3,017,467 of record NC_061785.1, on the reverse strand, counting down.
GCTTTCTATCAGTATTAGTAAATGCAATTTAATGATCTTCTGCAATAAAAATAAATTATTTCCTAAAGACAAACATACAAATGTTTCTATTAATGAAAATGTAAAGTCCATTTGACACTGTTAAATCTCTTATTTTATACTTTTCCTCATCATAAATTTCTATATATGAAATGTTTTGAATCTAATTAGTGGATTTCTTGTTGTTCCCAGTGTCTATTAACCACTAGTGTCCATTCTTATCTAGGGGTTTGTGTTTTCTTACTTCTTAAAATATGGTTCAAATAGAACAAATGTTTCTAATGTTTCTTTCTGATTATAAACATGTATGACTGTGTGTTTCCCTGGAGAGAAAAACGTCTTTCAACTTTAATGAAGTTTTATCTTTTTTTTATCGGCACAAACAGCAGTGACAACAGAAGGGGTAACAGGGACTGCTTCCCCCCGGAATACAGACACTCCAACTACAGATACTCCAACTACTGATACTCCAACTACAGACACTCCAACTACAGATACCCCCACTACAGATACCCCAACTACAGATACCCCAACTACTGATACTCCAACGACAAACACCCCAACTACTGATACTCCAACGACAGACACCCCAACTACTGATACTCCAACTACAGATACCCCAACTACAGATACCCCCACTACAGATACCCCCACTACAGACACTCCAACGACAGACACCCCAACTACTGATACTCCAACTACAGATACCCCCACTACAGACACTCCAACGACAGATACCCCAACTACAGATACCCCAACTACTGATACTGCAACTACAAGTACTCCAACGACAGACACTCCAACTACTGATACTCCAACTACAGATACTCCAACTACTGATACTCCAACTACAGACACTCCAACTACAGATACCCCCACTACAGATACCCCAACTACAGACACTCCAACTACAGACACTCCAACGACAAACACCCCAACTACAGATACTCCAACTACTGATACCCCAACTACTGATACCCCAACTACAGATACTCCAACGACAGATACCCCAACTACTGATACCCAAACTACAGATACCCCCACTACAGATACCCCCACTACAGACACTCCAACGACAGATACCCCAACTACAGATACCCCAACTACTGATACTGCAACTACAAGTACTCCAACGACAGACACTCCAACTACTGATACTCCAACTACAGATACTCCAACTACTGATACTCCAACTACAGACACTCCAACTACAGATACCCCCACTACAGCTACACCAACTACAGATACCCCAACTACAGACACTCCAACTACAGATACCCCAACGACAAACACCCCAACTACAGATACTCCAACTACTGATACTCCAACTACTGATACCCCAACTACAGACACTCCAACGACAGATACCCCAACTACTGATACCCAAACTACAGATACCCCAACTACTGATACCCAAACTACAGATACCCCCACTACAGATACTCCAACGACAGATACCCCAACTACAGATACCCCAACTACAGATACCCCAACTACTGATACTGCAACTACAAGTACTCCAACGACAGACACTCCAACTACTGATACTCCAACTACAGATACTCCAACTACTGATACTCCAACTACAGACACTCCAACTACAGATACCCCCACTACAGCTACACCAACTACAGATACCCCAACTACAGACACTCCAACTACAGATACCCCAACGACAAACACCCCAACTACAGATACTCCAACTACTGATACTCCAACTACAGATACCCTAACTACAGAAACCCTAACTACAGATACCCCAACTACTGATACCCCAACTACAGATACTCCAACTACAGACACTCCAACTACAGACACTCCAACTACAGATACCCCAACTACAGACACTCCAACAACTGATACCCCAACGACAAACACCCCAACTACAGATACTCCAACTACTGATACCCCAACTACTGATACCCCAACTACAGATACTCCAACGACAGATACCCCAACTACTGATACCCAAACTACAGATACCCCCACTACAGACACTCCAACGACAGATACCCCAACTACAGATACCCCAACTACAGATACTCCAACTACTGATACTGCAACTACAAGTACTCCAACGACAGACACTCCAACTACTGATACTCCAACTACAGACACTCCAACTACAGATACCCCCACTACAGCTACACCAACTACAGATACCCCAACTACAGACACTCCAACTACAGATACCCCAACGACAAACACCCCAACTACAGATACTCCAACTACAGATACTCCAACTACAGACACCCCAACTACAGAAACCCTAACTACAGATACCCCAACTACTGATACCCCAACTACAGATACTCCAACTACAGACACTCCAACTACAGATACTCCAACGACAGACACCCCAACTACAGACACTCCAACTACAGATACTCCAACTACTGATACTCCGACTACAGATACTCCAACTACAGATACCCCAACTACTGATACTCCAACGACAGACACCCCAACTACTGATACTCCAACTACTGATACTCCAACTACAGATACCGCCACTACTGATACCCCAACTACAGATACCCCAACTACTGATACTCCAACTACAGATACCCCAACTACAGATACCCCAACTACAGATACTCCAACTACAAGTACTCCAACTACAGACACCCCAACTACAGATACTCCAACTACTGATACTCCAACTACTGATACTCCGACTACAGATACTCCAACTACTGATACCCCAACTACAGATACTCCAATTACTGATACCCCAACTACTGATACTCCAACTACAGATACTCCAACTACAGATACACCAATGACAGACACTCCAACTACAGACACTGCAACTACAGATACCCCAACTACAGATACACCAACTACAGACACTCCAACTACAAGTACTCCAACTACAGATACCCCAACTACAGACACTCCAACTACAAGTACTCCAACTACTGATACCCCAACTACAGACACTCCAACTACAAGTACTCCAACTACTGATACCCCAACTACAGATACTCCAACTACTGATACCCCAACTACTGATACTCCAACTACAGATACCGCCACTACTGATACCCCAACTACAGATACCCCAACTACTGATACTCCAACTACAGATACCCCAACTACAGATACCCCAACTACAGATACTCCAACTACAAGTACTCCAACTACAGACACCCCAACTACAGATACTCCAACTACAGATACACCGACTACAGACACTCCAACTACAGACACTCCAACTACAGACACTCCAACTACAAATATTCCAACAACTGATACTCCAATTATAGATACTCCAACTACTACTCCAACTCCTGGTACTACTACAGCAGCTCCAGGTACTACAGCAGCTCCTCCGGCTACTACAGCAGCTCCTGGTACGACTACAGCAGTTCCAGGTACTCTCCCAACAACATCATCCAGGTCACAGCTTCTTCAGCAACAACACCAGTTTTCTCATGATGCTTCTTTTCTTTTCCAGATCCCTGTTCTTCAAACCCTTGTGGCCAAGGAAGCACGTGTGAGGCTCGAGCCAATAAGGGCTTTGTATGTTTGTGTCTGGCTGGTAATAACTACAACAACAAAACACATCGTTGTGACCCTGGTAAGAATTTGTTTGTTATTACTGCTGTGAAGTCTCTTCAAACAAACAAACAAACAAAAAAACAAAACAATTCTACATGTCTTACTGTGTTTTCTTGTTTTAGCCAAAGTTTTCCCTGGACAAATACAACTGCCTAAGATAAAATATGACAAGAGTATGTTAGACAAGAAATCACAAAAGTTCAAAGAGACTGCAGACCTTATTACCAAAGAGGTGAACAATACATTTACTCTCTCTGTCTTTTATCTTGATTCATTCTAATAAATGTAAGACTGTTTGGTATCAGACCATATGTCTGTGTTGTCAGATGATGACGTAAACAAAATGACACATTTCTTTCTTACAAAACACAGCTGGATGAGAGTTTGGGATCTAATGATACTACTTACGTTGGATCTATAGTGCTGGAACTGGGGTAAGTTTGGAGTATAGAATTAACCATCCATCTATCTTGAACCAGTTCACTCAGATCCTCCTGCACTTAATAATTACCATCATTCAGAGTGATTTCTGTCCCTACAGGTCAGCTGGCAACAGTCAATCAAGGGCATCAACTTCGTCTGATGGCATCAATGCGACTGTAGATATCATCTACTCACCAGAATCCAAAATCACAGCATCAGATGTTGTAGCAAAGGTGGAGAAGGTCACTGAATGCACCAACTGTGTAATGGCAGGTGCACGTTTTACTGGTGAGTTAATTACCTGGATTTAATCTAATCATTAACTACTTCAATGGCATCTATCTATCTATCTATCTATCTATCTATCTATCTATCTATCTATCTATCTATCTATCTATCTATCTATCTATCTATCTATCTATCTATCTATCTATCTATCTATCTATCACACAGCCATTGCAGTACCCGTTTTTTCTAACTGGACTGGAATTCGTTTCAGACATGCACTGTGAGTGCAGAGTGCATGTTCTATTAGGCCATGAAAAGCATGTGGTCTGTAAGATCAATGTTAATGTTTTATTAGTTTTGATAAGTTCTTCAGTTGGGTGTTCACTGCAAGACTTTCATGCTGTTATTGTCACATCTGTCTTTGCACATGTCTAACACAAGATTAACTCAGTCAGTCAGTAACATCATCTCAGTGACAGACTGCTATAACTCAGTTCATTTCACGGCATCTTGATTAGTCAGTTGTTGAAAGAGTCTTATCACCCCACCTCATTCCAAACCCTACCCCCCATTCCACCCGCCTTAAAACTATAGAGGAAAACCTGTGTGTGAGGAAACCATGTGATGCAGACACCACAACATGCTCTTCAAGAGATGGAACTTTCACCTGCACCTGTGATGAGGAGTACGTTCCAAGTAACTTCAGCAGCAGAGTGTGTGTTGGTGAGAGGATTTATTTTCAGATTTTGAAATGTCTGAAGACTGTTAATATTTCTTAGACCAAACAACAAACTGACTTTTAAACATTTTATATTTTTGCAGCTTGTCCCCCTGGACAACAAAAAGATAATTCTGAGTGTGTCAGGTAAGTGCTTCTATCTATCTATCTATCTATCTATCTATCTATCTATCTATCTATCTATCTATCTATCTATCTATCTATCTATCTATCTATCTATCTATCTATCTATCTATCTGAATAATAAAGTCACTTTGTTTGTCTTTCAGTTGTGCATTTGGTTATTCTGGCGTTAACTGCAATGAATGTGAGTATGTTGCTTATCACTAACAATGAATGAAAGAAATAGCACAAAAACATGATGGCAATCATCTGAAAAATTATGCATGGGTCACATACCAAAGTGTGAGCAAGACTGTTCTTTAGCTCATGAACCTTGTGTCAATTTGCAAAGTGACCTCCAGGGCAGTAACATCATCTCTTCCAAAGAGACATAAACCACCTGATGCTTGGGTCAAATTTCAGCGCCACCTAGAGGCGACTGATGAATCAGTGCAATCAGCTGAGGCAGATTTCTAATATTTTGGAGCGACAGAGGGCTGTATGCAACTTAAAACCTGCATTAGGCCGTGTTACTGTTTGCTGTGAAGCTTTGATATTGACGTCCTCTGTATTGTTGTTTGTTAGCATGGCAGCTTGTCCTGGTGATCGTCAGCACCGTGCTCGGTGCGCTGCTGATCACTGCCCTCGTTCTTCTGCTGTTAGTCAATAGCACGTGAGTATTTCATCTATCACTTTCAAGCCTTTATCATGTTTCTCCTTCGCTCACGTGACACTCTAATACACACCTTTACCCATGAATGCATGTTAACTACTGTATTTTAATTTAATGTTGTTAGGCTGTCAAAGGAAAAGTCGAAGACAAGCTTTACTGGATTCTTTGGAAATCTCTTCGTCAACCAGTCTGCTCCCAAGGGACCATTGATTAATGGCCACTTAGTCAACAGCCAGGGATCAGTCTTTGATAAGGGGTCAGTCAGTGGCTTGGCAGCTTATACGCAGGATGGGGTTGTTAGACTTCCACGGGCAAAGGTCAACAACACCTGGAACAGCAACACCAGCCTGGAGATGAGTGAAAGCAACAGTTGGCAAAACCTTGTCCCTGCAGGGAGGAACTAGGTGGGTATTCCCTCTGTCTGTGTGTAAAGAAAATGTGTTTGGGAAGGTTCTCAGTCATCCACGTCATGGTTTATTCAAATCACACTAAAGACAGGCAGCTGAACTTCAAGGGTTTCTTGAAGATGTTTCATTGTAGTCTTCAGTTCTGAAGGGCTGGTAGAGAGTTGGAGTTTATATAAGAACATCTGTGGGTGTTACCTGTCAGAGACTCACATGACTAGAGTCTGCCAGCTCATCAGGAAATGATTCAGCCCCTTTGAACATAGCAATGTCCACATTTAAGCCAGAGAAGACAAAAGGTTTGAAAGAGGAATAAACAAAGACATCTGTGTCAAATTGGAGAATACTTCTCTGAACATGGGGAAATGGACTGAGATATAATCTGACATTAAATTAAAACAAAGGGGACAGAGTCAGTCTCCACCAATGACAAGTATCTGATCGTTAATAGACACTAGTCATGTGAGTTTCTGTTGGGTAAGACCATCAGATATAACTGTGTTGTCATGTAGCTCTGTGCTTCCTTGGCCTATTCGCACAAATGTCTCTGACAGAGAATCTTTTGTTTTCTACTACAGTGGCTGAACAACAACCGTGGTGGCAATGACACATCAACTCAGAGACCGGCTTTCAACAACCCAAATGATCAGAGACAACTCTTCCTATACGCAAAACAATGGAAATTAACTTTTCTAAGGCTCAAAGTGATCTTGTCTTTTATGGACTACCTTCAGTGAAGTTTTCCATCTCACCCCATCTTGGTGATGTCCACACATCATAAAGTCAAGAGTTTCTTATTTGAACTACAAAGCCTGCATATGTTAATTTACAAGTAATTATTTTTTACATAAAAAATGTGTTCCTGTGATAAAATTAACAATGTTTTAATCCACCAAATGATGCTTCATTCATTTTGAAACAATTCATTTGAAGATATTTACTTCATTGTTAAAGTTTTGTTTAACTGAGAGTATATTTTGTTTAATGACTAATTAAATTGATGAGTGAAGCGCAGACTTACAGATATCACAGGGGTTTTAATTGATTTAAAAAAAAAAAAACAGATCAGTGTAACCCTTTAACAAAGATTACACTAAGTGTAATTTTGTATTTATTTCTGTGTATTAAGTCTATCATATTTTGTGAGTTATTGCTTTCTCCTTTATGGAATACTATATTTTAATATTACAACAGATTCTATCTAAAAATAAAGAAATTCAATCTTTGATTTTGATCCACTGGCACAATTTGTATTTTTGGAGCTGGTCACCAAAGCATGTGAAAGTTACAGATGTATAATGCATATGCTGTAGGTTTGGTGTGAACTGTTGCAGGCCTTAGCTACAGCTCTCTTCAGCTGCATGTTCTGCATGGGCTGACCACAAGCCCTCCTTCCGGTGGGACATACCCGAAACACCTCTAACGGGAGGCGTCTGGGAGGCATTGTTACCAGATACCCGAACCACCTCAACTGACTCCTCTCGACGTGGAGGAGCAGCAGTTTTACTCTGAGCTTGTATCTGTGATTTCGTTCTTTCGGTCATTAACCAGAGTTCATGACCATAGGTGAGCGTTGGATCATAGATGGACCGATAAATTGAGAGCCTTTCTGCTTAGCTCTCTCTCCACCGTGACAGACCAGTTTAGCGCTCGCATCACTGCAGATGACATGTTTGAAGTACTCCACTTGAGGCAGGACTTCCTCCCCAACCTGGAGTTGGCAATTCACCCTTTTCCAACTGAGGACCATGACCTCAGACTCAGAAGTTCTGATCTTCATCCCAGCCACTTCATACTCAGTTGTGACTCATCCCAGTACACTGCAAAAATTAATAGTCTTATTATAAGAAATAAATACTTGGTTTGAGCAGATATAGACTAAAATTAAGTGAAATAATCTGCTAGTGCAGTAAGATAATCACACTTGGTAAGATTTCGTAAATAAGAAAAAATGAATACATATTAGGAAGTGAGAAATATCTTAAAATAAGTGGTGAAACACTCATTCCAAGTACTGCATGCAAGTCAAATAATCTCAAAACTGGCTCTTCAATTCTTATTTCACTTTTTGTTTTTTACTCAAATTGAGTGGGAAAAAAACTAAATCCAGAGCAATTTAACAAGATGATACATCTTAATTCAAGAGTTATGATTAGCTTTTATCTTAAATCAATACATGATTAATCAATACAAGCTCTACAATAATGATCCTGATCTAGATTTAAGACAACCACCTACTTGAATGAAAACAAGTCTGGCATTAAACAAACATATATTTTATTTTCTCTGCATACGAAAGAACATGCCTTTTTAGCTCTGAAATGCAGGAGTCACAGTTCTTACAATCCAGTGCAGTTAATCAGTTACACTGAGACTTCACAGCATGAAGTGTATGACTGGAGCACCAGTCATGTTTTGGCTCACAGTATGTATATATCTGAGCTCTCTTTGCTTTTCATCGCAAGAAGTTCTCTGGGCCTGGGAAAAAGTGCCGCAGGTCTTCATGAGACGGAGTGCTGATCATTTCTTCACCTATGTTTGCAGGTTAATGTTTTAGTATAGAATTGAGTAGATCCACCCCAGTAACTGGATTTAAATGAAACATTAACCAGTATCATGCTCAATTTCTCCAATTTGTAATAAAACCAATTTCATTAAAATCACTCCAGAATTCAGAGTTATGGCGTAAAAATAAAACAATAACTACACACACTGAAAAGGAGTGAGACTAGAGGCAGAGGAAGGCAAGGTATTATGTGCACATTCGGCCCAGATCAGATTCTAATTCCTTGCAGAGGAGCAGGGCGAGGCAAGGCAACGGAGACCTTTCTCCATCCATCAGACTGGGGATGGTAAACTGATGACAGGCTGACAGTGGCTCCAATGAGACTACAGAAAGATTTCCAGAACTTGGAAACAAACTGTGGACCTCTGTCTGACCCCACATCCCTGGAGAAACACTGCCTCAGCTGTTTCTTTGTTTCTTTGGCTGAGGGTAACTTGGGTAAGGCTATAAAATGAACCATCTTGTACCCCTTTCACATTGAAAATCCCAGGTCGACGTCTAATACGCCATTGCATACATTGCAAGTAAACAATGGGCAGCAAGGGTGTATTTTTTTATGTTTTCAGTTTGTTGATGACCTGACAAATGGACCTGTCAAACCACTCTTTCAAAAGGCTGCTGATATTAGAATGAATCAGAAATTTAGAACAAACAAACCATGTTTCAAGTTATATTTTTGCTTCCTTCTTGCGTCTTGGGGAGTGACGTCAAGTATGCGACATGTTCTCTGTGACTAGCGAGAATATCAATAACCAGACAGACTAGGGGACAGGTGTTTGGATGGTGTTTTCACACATTTATTTATTAAAATGGAATAACCCAACAGGTGTTGTTCACAGCAAGATAGAAGACATCCACAAAAAATACGGCAGTGGTACTGATTACAGAAAAGACAAACTATACATTAAACACCAACATAAATATATCATTGAGTCAAATACAGTACATTGAAAATAAACTTACACAAGACGCCACATAAACCCAAAGCTGGTTGGATGGGACTGATGTCTCTTCTCCTTTCTGCATTCTCACCATATTGGGGCTTGAGTAGTGTAGCAATCAGCCAGTGGCGTTACCATTACCTACTACACACCGATGCACACTCTCGGACGGCCACCAAACACCTCACAACAACACTACACAGAGACAAATGCACTGGTTAATGTATCGCCCGCTACGCCTCTCATTTTCCACCGCAAAAGTTAACGAGCTGCTCTCTTACTTAAACCAACGCTTCCAAACTGCTGACACGCCAAAAGAGAAAGGGAACTGGAGCTGTTTCACCAGCGGCAGAGACACTTTGTGAAACGACACTATATATCTGCACAACATTATTTTTTCTTTTGAACTGAAATTACCAGTTTAACCATTTAAACTCAGAACTATTATACCGGCTGGTTACATCAGCATGAAGACGACTCACAACTTATTCAGCTACAATTGTGTTATCACCTGTTTGTTGTCAGGTGCTGTGGTCTCCCCTCTCACTTACTACTGTGTTTTTGTTGTGACAGTATTGATTATGATATTTCTGGATTGCATTATGGCATGACCCCACCGGAATTTCCAAACCAAAATCGCCACTTTATCCTAGGATTAATCTGTTTTGCTGTTTTATTGTGTTGAGCTGCATTGTCCATAACCCTCAAGTACAGTTATGAGATTTTATTTTAAGGTCATGTTGGTCATTCTGTTTTATGTCCACCGATAGGCGGTGAAGTTGCAGAAGAGTTCAGTTGATCGTAAATTCGTTATGCAACTTTATGATCAACCTAATGATATAACTCCATGGATGGTGATCACATGATTGTCAGAAAGCAATACAACTGAAACACTCATTGTCCAGTTCACAGTTGTAGTCGACTTCCTTGTTCAGCTCTTTATAACTTCATATTTTATTTTATTATTCTGCACCTTGCTTATGTCCTCCTGTTACTTGTTGTTCCACTTCTAGTTCTCATTAACACTTCAAACAAACTGAAGATACATTTTCTTTTTGTTAGTGATTGCATTGGACTTAACCCTTCTATTATTCTCAAATATTACTAACACATTTTATCCTTGGGGTCAATTTGCCTCCAGAAAATGATTTACATAAAATAGTTGACCAAGTTTTTGTGTCAGGCACCAAAAAATGTAAAATTATTATCTCTCAGCTCACTTCAACAACAAGGTAGATGGACTGTCAAGAGTTTGTCCCACTAGACACACAATCAGTCATGTTGAACACATAAAGTCATTATTGGAGTTCTTCATATAACCATCAATTGAAAGTACTGTAGTTGAGATGATCATTTTAGAGGGGAAGCATGTGTAGTTGGAAAGAGTTGGATGTGATCAACTCTACATTGTCTTCTTAATATTGGCAAGAATTCACAAGTCAAGTTGCTTTTGACAGATTTCTGAGTAGTGGTGTGAGGACACATCTGTGGTTGAGTTGGGTTTCATGTGCGGAAATGACATTTTAAAATAGGCCACTGTCTGGTGGACTTGTAATAAATCCCTAAAACCGTGGCCAGACCTTGTAATCTTTGTTCCATTGTTTCCTTATTGACCTCATCGGTAACTTATTAATTGTGATGCTGTGCGTGAGAAACGTAGCTGAATGGTGCCATGACAACCACATGTTTTGGATGAATACTTTTACATTTTTTCATTTAATTTCCAGCTTTGGTATCAGACTCAAAGAACACAACCTTGACATCGTTTGACCTATTGGAACACTTCCAATGCACAACATGAGCTACCAGTTTGTTTTTTTTTCTCAACAAACACTGCTCAGGCATAACATTATGACCACCTTCCTAATATACAGTACTGTAGGTCTGCCTCATGCCTCCAAAACAACAAACAAACATAAAGAACCTGACATTTAAACACATAAACTAAGAAAAATTGAAGGTTAAATGAGCACACCGCTGGTGTTTAAAAGGCTTTTACATGACAGGTTATTGTAGACATTTGTAATCCAGGGATAATTCCAGAAAATGAAAGTGTTCTTCCTTTAATATTTCCAAGTTTAAACAAACCCAAAGGTCAGACTCGTAATTAGGTACATTATTGTTGAGTTGAGTTGAGTTGAAATGAGTTGACGATAAAGACTCAAGCTTTGCCTTTCAACTGTTGTTTTTTTTTTTCTGTCACTTCTCAGAAAAGTGTTTGATGTAGAAAGTCTGACCTTACCTGACGTGTTCATATCCTGCCTTCTTTGGGAAGTCACATTCCACTCAAAGAAGGTTTGGTCTCTGGTCTGGTTAATGCTTTACGTGCTTAAAAACCCCACATCAGATTTATATAACCTTTATCGGACAGATACAGGAACTGGTTTTAGTTTTGTGCGCTCATTAGAGGAACTGGTTGATGTGGAAGACCTCGCTTCGTTTCTTCCCCTTATTTGTGTGTATAAAAAGGAAAACAACACGAAACTAATTGCCTTCACCTTTCTTCATTTAGATATTTCAGATCTTCTGTATTAAGTGTGTTTCAAAAAGGTCAAGTTTCTTCTACTTTCCTGATGGCACCACTCTCAATATGTGTTCACTGTTAGTTGGATCCCCATTCTTCATAGGGTCCACAGGACACACATACACACGCACAGTTTACTAAAGATTACACACATATTTCAGTCTCACGTCAAACGGTGACCATTACCTTCTAATTTTACTTTACTATTTTTAACTCTTTTATTTGCAGGACACATGCTCCTAGCTTCATAAAGTTATTCTCCATCTTTCCGACAGCAGTGACTTTGAAAAAATGCTCAGATAATGCCTTCATCAAAACTCGGAAATTCAAACTTCCAACCTCCAAAATCATAGACGTATTGCTGCAATTGTGTCGTCACCTGTTTGTTGTCAGGTGCTGTGGTCTCCTCTCTCACTTGCTATTGTGTTTTTGTTGTGACAGTATTGATTATGATATTTCTGTTTGCATTATGTCATGTTCCCACCAGAATTTCCAAACCTAAATCGCTACTTTATCCTAGAATTAATCTGTTTTGTTGTTTTATTGTGCTGTGTTGCGTTGCTGTAACCCTCAAATACAGTTATGAGTTTTTAGGTCATGTTGGTCATTCTGTTTCATTTACACTGAAAGGCATGACAGTGAAGTTGCAAAAGAGTTCAGTTGATTGTGAGTTGGTTATGCAACTATGGTTGAGATCAGCTAATTATATAATTCCATGGATGGTGACCAGGTGATTGTCTGAAAGCAGTAAAACTGAAACACTTACATACCCAATTATCCAGTTTACAGTTGTAGTCGACTTCGTTTTTCAGCTCTTTATAACTTTATATTTTATTCTTTTGCACCCTGCTTATGTCCTCCTGTGACCTGTTGTTCCACCTCTAGTTGTCATTAACACTTCAAACAAAGTGAAAATAGGTTGGGTCGCCTGTGAGGAAATGACACTTGAAAAATACATAAATAATAAATCCATAAAACCGCTGTCAAGCCATGTGATCTTTGTTCCATTGTTTTGTTATTGACCTCATCGGTAACTTATAAATTGTGAGATGTGCGTGAGAAAAGTAGCTGAATAATGCCATGGCAAATAAATGTTTAGAATTCTTTTCATGTAATTTCTGCTTTTGATACCAGACTCAAAGAACACAGCCTTGGTATGGAGAATTTTTTCTCATTGCGATGGAAGGTTACAGGTCACCTGTTTACATGTAAATCTGATCTGATGTTTACATGTACTACAACTTTTAATCGGAACAGACCTGTGACATGCACAGATCGATGAAAACATCCCGTGACTGATCTCTCGTCTAATCAGCAGTAGTTGCTATTGTTCTTACACTTTTATACTTGAAGCAACAGCTTGATTCAGAAAGTTTGTGGGGTCATATCCACTTTTGTGTTGTTTTTTTGAGTTAGCCTTAATGGTTGTTTGTATTTGAGGAGAATCAGTCTTTGCTCCTTCTTGCTGGTGGATCAGCCTCATGATTATGATTGGTCTGCTGCCTTGGAACCCGCCCTTATACGTGCGCGTTCACTGATTCACAACAGGACAAACCTGGGTTAAGTTACTGAGGTGATAACCAGCGTCATGATACCGCTTATCCAGATTGTCACTGTTGTGGATAGGTTCAGCTGGATAACTTGGGAGTAACCGTGGGTAAGTTGAGCTACGAAGCCTAGCAACAGTGAAGATGACAATTTCTAATGGTGTAATTGGTTCAAATTAAGGGGTGGTATAAGGGCGTGCCTAAAATTTAGCGGATGTTCAGAAGGTGTGACCTGTGAAGTCCCAAAAGTATAAAAGATGAGAACAAAAGCCTTTACACTTAAGAGTAGGATTGTAGTGACCTTTTGTGAAACTGCTCTCCTTTGTTGCTGGCAATAAAGATCACTCTGAAGCTCTGAACGCTGACTCCTGATCGAGACTCCAAGAAAAGAAAAGACTGCACCAGGTTGAATTGATCATCTGCCAGAGGCTATCTTTGACAAAGTTCTCCCATTTGATACAATTTGACACAACATTAGATGTGTCTGTGACTGTAAAGCACTTTTCAGCTGTACGTTTGTGGGTCTTTTTTGGCCTTTAGTTTTGTCTTCAGAAAGTCTAATGAAAGCTTGACTGGGTTCAGAATGTTCCGCACTGCAGATGGATAAAAACTGTTCAACATGCAAGTGGTCCTCCTGCACTCAATGGATCTCAGCCACCTGTCAGAGGGAGTCTGTTAAATAGTCTGTGTCAGACTGCAGCCAATCACCTTCTGGACACCTGAAAGACAAACACAGTGACTTTATTATTTAGATTGATTTATATTTTATATCTTGACTACTTAATAAGAAGCTCATAAACTAAACATTGAACATTGCTAACCTCTAGATGGCAGCAGAAATATGGTTACCACGAACTGGATGTCTGACAACGTTCATAGATACTTCTGATTAATGTTTAATTTCCTTATATATCGGTCTAGAGAATTGGGACTAGACATTTTAAGAGACTATTACAATGGGAACATTGAATTGTCAATAAAACAAGGCCATCATCATTATTCATACATTGTAGATTGAGAAAGTGTATTCAGAAAGATCACAGTTAAAGAATGGTCCTTTTTAAGGTCCTGCTGATGCTATCTCGCTCCAGCTGGTCCTGGTCCTGGTCCTAGATAATACTTTTTTTTTTAGATTTTTTTTTATTATTATTTATTTATGTATTTGCACATATTACATACAAAACATAAGAGTAATAATAAAATAAACCATTGTGCTGGAGAGGTTGGAAGCCAAGAGGGCCTTATAAAAAAAATTCCCCAATATAAACAACAACGTTCATCTTAACAGTGTCAAAATTAAATACTGACACAAAGATGAAAATATAAGACAAAAAATAAACAATTTACACACAAAAAAGGTCCTAGAACAGATTCTTTCAATGCCATTATAATGGCATGCACTTATTTAGTGCAGTTCTTTCTTTTTTCGTATTCACCAGTTCATTAATGTGGTTCCATGTGGTTCAAATTCATCAGAAAAGTTTTTTTTTCTTTTTTTTTCAGTTTGTAATAGTTTTGTGAAATGATTCCTATATTTTTTTTTTATAAACCTCAATATTAAATGGGGTGGGGCTAACAACCCATTTTTTGTATAATTTTTTTTTCATAGAGGATGTTTTTAGGCTAGGTGTGATCCAGGGCTTAGATTTTTTTAGAATTGTATTTCGTATTAATTTGAACAAGTGGAAAACATTTGTCAAATATAGATGAAAAAATTTTCATGAACATGAGATAAGCCAATTCTGCATCCTGATTATTGAACACCTCCTCCCATGAAATTTCTCCATCATGGCTGTAAATGACTCTTCATTCTTTTTAGTGAATTTACAACATTTCATCCTCATACCAGATTTGTCCTGTAATTCAGTTTTGATTGAAAAAAATAAAAAGATTGGAAAATAATCAGAAATATCTGTTCACAATAACTCAGAATTGGTTGTATAATCAAAATAATTTGTAAATATATTATCAATCAACGTTGCAGATGTATTTGTTATCCGGGTGGGTTTGTGGATAAGAGGATGGAGGTAAGATGCATGTAGAATATTCAAGAACTCTGTTGATAGATTGGAATCATTATTGAGAATATCAATATTGAAATCGCCAAGAAGAATGCATACCTTTCCCTTATTGCTTATCAGCTCTACAGTATTGGACAGAACATCATTGAAAGTACTAACATCAGTGTCTGGTGGCAGATAAATGCAATCACTTATTACACTTTTCCCCCCAAAATTGCTGGAACTTGATAGTTCTATGAAAAGTGGTTCTGCTTCAATTTTGTCTAAGCTGCTGCTTAGCTCTTTTCCTCAATAAACTGAAAATTACTGTCAACAAAGATTGAACCCCCTCCCCACCCTTTTTGTTTTTCCTACATGAATGCACAGCATTATAATTAGGTACTGAAAAAAAAAGGGTGTATCATCACTGAGCCATGTTTCTGAAAAAGCAAGCACTGAAAATGCATGATTTAAAGTCGACAGATATTCAATAAGGTAATTAGGTGATCATAGTTTTTTGGTATGTTAAGATGCAGAGTTGAAAAAACATTCATATAACCTTGATCTAATAAACTACTAGTGAATATATTGAACTCCTCTTCATTGTGATAATTGCATGGGCTTTGGTGACTTCTTAAATTGAGGAAATTTATATCAGGATCAAAGCAGTCATTATACATATCCTTACTATCATTTAAATCCTTTTGATTAACTGCCAAATCTGCTAGCAAAATAGAATTTGATTCAATTACATCAGGTCATTATTTAAAGTTTAAAAGGTTAACTATAAAATATCAGCCCTAAGGATTTAGGGTATTGTTGTTCATTAATATGGAGTTTTTTTCGAGAAAAGACACTACATATAAGGAGAGTGTTGGAGCTGAGCAGGAGGGAATTCTACAATTGGCGCCTGGAGCTCCTTCAGATTCATCAAGAGTTTTTGACATTGTTCTTTCATGCAATAAACCTTTTTTGAATGCCAGAAGAGGACTTGTCAGTGGTGATCACATCTTTTCTTTAGCGCATCAATATACAACAATTTTTGGTATCACGAACTTGGACGTGTTTGTGGCCTTTCAGCATCTGCTATCAGTTTTGATGAGCGGACTCCTGCATCAGCTGGCTAATTGAAAGGGTGAGATTTTCACAATATTATGCGCTGGTTTGCTCGTTGGACCTGTTCTGTGTTGCTGTTGTGTCACACCGTTAAAGACTCTGTGGGAGTGGTTGTTGTGCTAATGTTAGAAGTTGTTCATCATTCTAAATTTTGTAAATCTGAGGTTTTATTCATGTTGCTGGCAATGCAAAAAGGGGGAAATGGAGCATAGAGATTTAAGGAAATAAGACATTAGGAACTAAGAAGTTAGGATTAAGGAATAAAATAAAGGACAAGTAGGCCTACAAATAGAAGAAAATAGTGAAGAAGAGTATTAAGAAATAGAAAACGAATAGAAGAAATAAGAGTACAAAGAGTACAAAAGCCTAATTAGTAACATATGTCGAGCTAAAACTCACATGTGCAAGGTTAAGTGGGCGGTTATAGGCCGAGCTATTTGGATGAGAAATATGTGATCACTTTAAATTTGTATGTTTTGTAATTTGTTGTGTTTGGGGTTTATCGATTATCGACCGGGCCGATTGTTTGACGCATATCGGCATCGCCTATTCTTTTTTTTTTTTTTAAATCCGACTAAGAGATCAATTTCAAACCAGGTTATTTTGGCTCTGATAAAATAAATAAATAAATATTTTGGCTCTGATGCAGCACGCCTCTACTTAGTCTCTACTCTGTCTCCAGCATTGTCCCACCCACAGCACCATCTGATTGGTTACACACAGGTAACAGTCATTCTGCAGTGAGAGCAGTTCCATGCACACTGGTCGCACACACGGCAGAGAGGAGAAAAAGTTTCGATGAGAAGGGAAGCTACGGAGAGCAGATATATGTTTCGAAGGTAAGTCCGAGGCAGCAAACTCTCCCGAAATTGTAATAAGCATCCTAGCCCTCTACGACTCGCAACTACTAGTAGCGTTAATGCGATCCCAGTAACGTTATATGACGTTATATCAACCTAAGCGGCAGCTCTGCTCGCTCGAAGTCCCTCCAGACGGGCTGCAGAACATATCGATATGGAAATAGTCCTTGATAGTAGACATGTGTGTGTATGAAAGAGAGAGAGAGAGATTCTATCAAATCAATTCACAACAGAAAAAATATATAAAATCTACAATAAATAGATCAGGCCAGTGGATTTGAGAACAAACGTTCTTTCTCCTGGATGGAGACCAGAACACCACCATAAGTTCATGTCCGTGTGAAACTCCAGATTCTGCATTTCTCTGTAATAATTAAAGCCAATCAAGCCAATTATCATGCCGCTCAGCAACAGAACAACATCAGAGTCCACACTGTTCTCTACCTTCCTCTTCCTGCTCACATGCATGGCCATCTTTGATTGGCCCAGAATAAAGTTCATCAACTGACATTTGTCTTTGTAAACTTTTTTATACTTGAAACCAAGAAAGAAGGTGTTAAGAGAGAAAACCTCTCTTGCATAGTCCGTTTATTCAGACATCTCACCATCAGAGCAGACAGTGTTTTGCCCTTGGAATCCTTCTGACTCACCTCATACTGTTGGAACAGGGGCAAATGATGAGGGAGGGGAAAGGGTTGTCAGGACAAGGTTCAATTACACCACGGCTGTATTCTCCCTGCAGAAGATGCTCCTGTCACGTCAGACAGACTCTCCAGTCACTCGGCAGTCTCCCAACGATCCTCTGCAATCTACAAACCTGTGGTGTCTTGTAGATCAAGCCCAATGAACTCCAACATGGTTCCAGGAGTAGAAATCCCTGCTGTGCTGCAGGCCTCCACAACTGCTTCTCCTGTCCAGGAGGGGGCGCTCAGAAGGCCCCTGTGCCCAGTGGTTCCTTCAGCAGCCAGAACAGAGAGTCATGCCGAACCCAATGCCTCCATAGCAATTTCCACACACTAAAGAGTCCACGGTAAAACACAGGAAGGGAGAGAAACATCTTTGAAATCCACTAAACACATGGACTCCTGCAATCTTAGACCACTGACACTCTGCAAGGTCAGGGCTCTGAATTCTCCACACCAGGTCTTTTTGTCCATGCAGCAGCCTCGGAATGAACGGTAATCTGAAAGCAGCACACCTGCTCGTCTCCACCAGGCTGAATTGAACAACTGACAGGGGCTTTCTTTGACAAAGGTCTCATATTTGATACAATTTGACACAACATTTATTCGCGAGCCAGCCAGGAGCGCAAAGGTCAGACAGAGAGGATCATCGCCAGGGGTACTTCACAGACTCCACTGCAACACCACTGGCACCAAAAACTTTAAAAAGGTAAGCAGAGCCTTTTTAAAATCTGCAAATGTACAAGTGGTGTTTGTGGGGAGAATGTGGTCCACCCAGGTGAGGTCAAATCTCAAATGCTCTTTCTGAACCTAACTCTTTCAAAAATCACTAATATCATGGAGGGCACTCAGAGCAGTATAAATCTGCGTTATACATATGTCTGTCTTACAAATGCCTCAGCAAGGTGTGGAAAGAGTGAAAGAGTGTTATAAAGCACGCCCTGCCCAGTTTGAGGCAGGATCCTGTCCAGGCTGAGGCAGGATAGTATCACCAGTGGTGTGTGATACAATTTGCTAACAATTACACCGCCAGGTTGTGTGGCGTAATCAATCTGTGGATAGCGCTTTGACTAATTTCCTGAGTAAAATGTTGACTGAATGTTAAGGGTTTTGTCAGGTCAAGAAGCAAAGGTCTGTACCACTTTGACTAATTACCTGGGTAAAATGTTGAGTGAGAGTTAAAAGGGTTTTGTCAGGTCAAGAAGCAAAGGTCTGTACGGGCAGATTGACAAAGAGAACAAAACAGAAAAACAAACAAAAAAAAAAGAGTTACAGTGTTTGCCATGCCGCATGGACTGGAAGCAGTGGATCAGGGTTACATGACGTCATGGTGATAAGACAGAGGACTGACGAGAACAAGCACACGCACATGCACACGCACACACACACACACACACACACACACGTCTATGACAGAGAGGAGTGAGAAAAGAATAGAGTCTGTTAAGCATTAAATACATAGATATATATTTACTTATATATTTATATATTTTCTTATATATATTTACTAAAGATATATATATTATTCATAATAATCATAAAAAGGACAAATAAGACAGAGAATGAAGGAAGTGAGAGTGAGGACGTATGAGGAAGTATTAACCATTGATCATTTTGAACAAGAAGGAGATTGTGAGACGAAAGGCATCGGAACACACTTTTGGCTGGAACGGACATATAAAGATAAGGATGGTATAGAGCATTGGCAGACTGAACAAGAGATTAATCAAAAACTGTGGCATATCACAAAGATTGTAAACGTAACTCAGACTAAAGAGGAGTTTCCAGCACTATCATGGGAGGTTGTAATCCAGCATAGTAATACTGGATCTGTGACCCCTTCTGGGGATTTCTGAGAATCTATCCATAGCTGGGAGATGCAGGGGGGAAGGAAATCCACAATTGCAGATACAGATTGTTCCCAGAAAAGTAGAATGAGAAACAGATACATTTGGATACCTTTGGTTACTAAAACTCCAGCCGAGGACGGAAGCGAGGACTTGAAGTACAACCCTACTAGGACACCTAGGCTTAGACAGGCCACCACTGCACATAAAATAATAGTTCTAATAAGAACAAGAGAAGAGGGCCAGCCAGAAATCAGGAGGCAAGAGGGAAGTGCTAAATAAGGAGTTATGGGGATTAGAATGGTAAAAAGGGAGGGGCTGATGACCCCAGTGAAACTAGTGATAAGACAGCATCCAGGTCATGATAAGCAGATTAGACAATGCATGAATAAATGGCACAAGAGAACATCAGCCGTTCTGCGGTGTCCTGAAAAGGGGACCTTTGACTCTGCATGCTGTAAGGAGATTGAATCACGTTTAAAACACTACAAATCAAAAGATTTAACGAACAGTAGAGAAGAGAAGCGAGCCAGGGAGTGCTCAGATGGTTCAGGGAGGCTGCCAGAAAATATGTGTTGGATGTCAAACAGAACAAGATGGAGTAGTGGTATGTTGGGGATGTAATCAGAAAGGCCATAGTTGCGTTGATTACCCCATCAATCCATGGGTGGGGCCAGCAAGAGAGTGGCAATAGGGGTACCTAGAGAAGCCAGAGGGGCCACACATGTCACCGGTCATGTCGACACAACCAGAGGAGGAACCCACTGGTGCTGTTGAAAAACACAATTAAGAATATGCTTTTATGGTGGACACAGGGGCCACCTATTCCTGTATCAGCGGTGAGGGCTCCTCCCTTCCCCTCTCAGGTCAATCCATCAAAACCGTATGCTTCTCCAGGACAACCCAAGTAATTCCTCTAACACGACCTGTGTGTAATAACAGCCCCCCTACTATTATACTCAGATAGCACTCCAATAAACTTATTGGGACAAGACATCCTCTGCCCACTAAAAGCGACAATCATCTGCACACACGAAGGCCTGTGTTTGCTTCTCCCTCTGTTAACAGCCCAAAAAGGAGGTCGACAGGAAGACATGGATGGTGGCCATACATGGAGAATAGCCTGTTGACTCATGTTTAGTATAGTTGTACGAATTAATGACATGCGGCAGGTGATCTTTCCAGTTCTCGCTCTCTCCCTTATCATCCACAGGATTGCCCTGTGGCAGCGTCCTGGAGTGCTTCACACCAGAGAGCTGCCTGAGGGTCCAAAACAGTTAATATTTGAACTCTCTGCCTTGGTCATGATGGAGTTTAGTTTGATACCTGAACTGTGGGACAAAGTTGTTGAAAATCTTGTCATCAGCTGTTTTGCCTGCTTTGTTTCTGGTGGGATATGCTTGTGAAAACCTGGTGAAGTGATGGATGACTACCAGTATATATTCATATCCACCACGGCTAGTTTCAAGGTGGAGCAAGTCAATGCGGATAAGTTCAAGGGGTGAGCTTGATGGCCAATAAAAGCGTTCTGTTGCAAGGCTCAATACTCGTTCGACACCCATATGTCCCATGTTATCGTGCAGGATTGTTATCAGTGTAGACAACAAAGTGAGGTTCATAAAACAAGTAATCCCTAAATTTGTCACACACTGCCCACTTCAAGGCTAAAAGCTCAAGCTTACCACTGTGGAGATGGTAACTCTGCTCTGCTAGTGTGAGTATGCGGTACCCATAGCCGATTACTCTCACCTTCCCATCCTGATTTTGATAAAGGACTGCTCCAAGGCCCTGTTGGAGAGCATTGCTATGGAGTGTGAAGGGATGACCAAAGTCTGGGTATGCTGACACTGGGGGGTTGGTCAGAATGTTTATGAGGCACTCAGGATCTGCTAATGCTCACTGGTCCACTCTACAGGGTTGCGTGAAGAGAGCTGAGGGCCTTTTGTTTTTCCCTTTACAGGCTTGGGTGGTGATGGGTTGGACTTTATCCAGAGGAGCTCATACAGGGGTCTTGCTATGTGTAAAAATCTTGTACATATGCTCTGTAATAGCTCAGGAAACCTAAGAGTAGTCTGACATCTCCTACTGTCAGTGGGGTTTTCCGTTTCAGGGCCTGTACAGCTTCAACATCCTTAGGATCCACTCTCACTCCGTTTTCAGACACCAGCTGCCCAACATACCTGACCTCCGTCCTGAACAACTCACACAGTGGCTGAAGCATAAGACTTATGTACAGGAATGTCTTCTTGGAGCTTAATTGACACCCGAAGAGGGGGGATGCACCCGATGTCAGTGCTGTCACGGGCAAATGCTGCCGACTCCTCATGAAGCATTCCCTCCACCAGTTGCTGTTGTTCTGGGTTGTGATGCTTAAGTTGATAGGTGGTTGCCATAGCTTAGCTGGTGGTGGTGCAGGAGTGGTGGCATTGACCTCAGCTCGAATACCTGGAGTTGGTGGCTTCTTGTTTTGCAGTTGGCCTTGTGGTTCTGTTATCACTGGATCTCCTCCTCTCTGTTGTTGGATGGAGCAAGATCCCGGACGAGTCCCCAGAATTTTTTACAGGTCCCGAACGTGGAACCTCGTTTCAAATACAGTTGTCTGTGGAAACAGAGAGAGTGAAAGAACAATGAAGACACGGAGTGATGCCTGTGCCGTCCAAGTTCCAAGCATCTGGAGAGTGGGCAGAAGACAAACTAATCATGATGATCAGATGATAGTCACTGACAACCAACCGTTCACGGTCTGTCAAGTCAAAGAGTCAGATATCATTGCAAGGGAACTAGGCCTGCCAGAGCACAACATAATCCAGGCTGTTCCAACAAGGTGGAAGTCAATGGTCCACATGCTACAAGGAATGCTGGAGCGTACCATCTACTGTGGTGAATATGGAGGATTTGCAGGTCTCACTGCTCGCCAGTGGGACCTTGTGTCCAATTTAATTGAAACTCTTCTCCCAGAAGAGGAAGTGACACTACAGGTGAGCCACAGCAATTCATCAGCATCCTGCATCATTCCATTACTGACTGTGCTGAAGATGCTTCTTCAAGATGATGAAGGGCCCTCCACAAAAGGCATCACAACGCTCAGGAAAGCCATGAGGGAGAGCCTGGACACAAAAGACACAAGAGTTGTGGTGCTGGCCTGTCTCTTAGATCCTTATTATATGTCACGCATTCTCCTCTGCCACGACATTGAGCAAGGCCAAAGGATGATTGAAAGAGGAATAGGACGCTGCCACAAAACAAACCAGAGGAGGAGCATGCTGCCACAGAAGGAGCCAGTATGGAGGAGCAGGCTGTTGCAGAGGAGGCCAGTGTGGAGGATGACGGAAACATCCACAAAAGGCAACGGAGAGAACACACATCCTTCCACAGCCTGTTGATGAGATGTTCAGTTCTCAGCTGGCACCCCACACTGGTGACCTGCCGGCCAGCTGCTGTGTTGAGGATGAGCTACATCTGTACCTCAAAGAGTCACTTATCGACGGGCAGAAAGGGGACCCACTCCAGTGGTGGAGACATAATGAAGGGTGCTTCAAGCTACTTGCGAAACTAGCAAGAAATTTTTTGTGCACCATCCTCACCAGTCCCAAGTGAACGCATCTTCAGTGAAGTCTCTGCAATTTATGAGAGCAAGAGAAGCCGTCTCACTGGAGAGCACACTGAACAATCTGGTGCTGCTCAATTGAGACTATAATTGATTTGAGACTCACATTTCTGTGAATATTTTATTTAACTGTGTTGTATTTACTTTATAAAACAGTTGAAAACTTCAGGGAGCTATTTGTTTAAGTTTTCATTTCACTTTATTAGACATGCTGCTGAACCTAGGAGCACGTTTTGTAAGACAATAAACATCTTTGTTTTAAAATTGTAAGAATTTTTTTTAACATGTTCTGTTATCTGAAAATCTGTTTAATAAACATATGCTTAAATGCATTTAAATGAATGGAAGTGTTGTAGTTTGTATCATTCAAACTTTTGACGCCAGTATTTTCACTTTTACTGCAAATGAATATCGACTCCAAATATCGGTTATCTGCCTCCTTGACTGCTAATACCGGTCTGTCTCTAGCTGTTGGTGTGAGGAAGGTCCTTTTTCATCACTTAGACGGAGAAACTGAACTAACTGTATATCACATGGACACATAAGTTATTGATTCAAGTACATGTGATGAAATAAATGACTCATAGAGGATTGGAACTGTTTTATTGTGTGTTTGGACGTGTTTTTCTGTTTTCTCAGCTGCCACTGATTAAAGTAGTGAGGTAACACTTTCTATGAAGGTTGTACTTATAATGCCCTATGAATGCACTCATAATGTTTTATAAGGTGTCTATAAAGCATTATAATGGTCATTATTACCATCTATACATGTTCACAAGTCGTCATAACCAACTTCATGATGCATTATGACAACTGGTTATGAATGATTATAATTTTAATCTGAATAGTGCATTATAAATATGTCAATATCTGCCTAGTCACTTGTTAATGTTATGATGCATCATAACTACTTTGCTTTGCTAAATGTGCATAGTGATGCATAATGAGTTTTGACTTCGCCTATAGTGCTTTATATCTGTAGTTATAAGTATATGTAATAAAGTTATAATAATGTATACATCTCTCTACAGCACACAGTCATAAACAGCTATGCAATTTCATAAGTGCCAATTGTCAGCGCTAAGTAAAGTGACAAGAATATGACACTATTATTAACAGATATAAGTTACTATGAGTAATCAAAAGGTGCAATGAACTAAGTCCTGAGTCTGGCATCTTTACCCCATATGCACAATGTTAATATCATAGGTGTTATTTGTCAGCTTTAGGTAAATTAGTGCAAATGAGGTGTTGTGGATATAAGACTATTATAAACAAATATGAGGCACAATGAAATGAGAGCCTGGACAGTAAAGACAAAAGGAGTGCATTTAGTTCACTTTATTTTCATTTAAACCAACACACATAATCAGAATGATTATCAATGTTCTGACATTACACAAACACATGAAACACATGAAACAGGCCACAAAAGTGGCACGGCGAGTTCCTAGAGATGTGGCTCTTAAAAGTGCCTTTGGGTTGGTGAGGTGATTCAGGGTCAGAGGTCAGGAGATGGTTTGACAGCAACTACAAGAAGAACAGAGGCAAATCTTTAGTGCTCTAGCTGGGTTTGCTTTTTCATGCAGAAAGGTTTGATTGAAAACACACAAGCAGATCACGTTTTTTTGTTTAAAGCAGCCTAATGAGACATTGTGTTACCGCATATCGTGCAGGCAGCGCAGATTACCCGCAGGTGGCTTAAGCTAGCTACACGAAAGTTACCAGACACGGCTATTTTTAACTCACAAATTAGATCGTTTTCATTATCTTGCGTTTAATGATTGAAACCATTCAAAACCATTGCATTAATATATAAACGATGTGCTTCATGTAAGCAAAGTAAGACATTAGCTCACAAAACATTAGCAGGACTAGGCAGATATTGACATATTTATAATGCACTATTCAGATTAAAATTATAATCATTCATAACCAGTTGTCATAATGCATCATGAAGTTGGTTATGACGACTTGTGAATATGTATAGATGGTAATAATGACCATTATAATGCTTTATAGACACCTTATAAAACATTATGAGTGCATTCATAGGGCATTATAAGTACAACCTTCATAGAAAGTGTTACCAAGTAGTGATTTTGGGGGACGGTGGAGTGTATACTGTTTTTAAAGGAGATTAATAATAGAACTTGTATTTTCCATGTATAAGTTAGTTGATCATGTGATTTGTCAAGGTACTGTGTGGTGGATCTGGGAAGGGAAGCCTACCTGTGCAGTGGTAGGGCTTAATGTGTAATTGCTGGCAGCCTATAAAAGGGGGCCTGGGCACATAGAGGATGATTATGATTGACTGTCAGATGGTGACCCTTAGCTCAGCCCAGCAAAGTGCAATAGCTATGTTTTCGTTTTTGTCTTTTAGTAATTTTTTATATTATTTTTCTACTGGTGAAATAAACAGTTAATTGGTCTGCACTGCATCTCAGTCTCTGGATTCCTGTTTAAATCCAACTGGATTTAATGTTGGCTAGGCTAGTAAGTTGGTGTCGTCAAGTGTTTTACTTCCAATCTTGGCAGAGAGCGGGGGCAGTGTTGGTTGAAGTGTAGTTGCATAGTTGTAAGTTGTAATTGAATATCAATAACCAGACACACTAGGGGACAGGTGTTATACAGCAGTGGCGCTAATTAGAGAAAAGACAACCCATACATTAAACACCAACTTAAATATATCATTGAATCAAATACAGTACATTGATTGAAAATAAATTTACACAAGATGCCACATAAACCCAAAGCTGGTTGGATGGGACTGACATCCCTTCTCCTTTTATACACTGCTTAAATAAGATTAAAAAAACAAACCAAAAAAAAAAAAAAACTGTTCATTCTTCATTCTCACCATATTGAGGCTCGAGTAGTGTAGCAATCGGCTAACGCCGTTAGCATTACCTACTACACACAGAGACAAATGCAATCGTTAATGTATCGGCTACTACGCCTCTCATTTTCTGTTGCAAAGCTTAATGAGCTGCTCTTTTACCCAGAGAATACTGTTGCACCAACCCCAAACCAACTCTTCCAAACTGCTGGCACACCAAAAGAGAAAGGGAACTGGAGCTGTTTTGCCCACTGTCACCTGTTTGTTGTCAGGTGCTGTGGTCTCCTCTCTCACTTGCTATTGTGTTTTTGTTGTGACAGTATTGATAATGATACTTCTGGTTTGCATTATGTCATGGTCACACCAGAACTTCCAAACCAAAATCGCCACTTTATCCTAGTATAGTAATATCCTATATAGTATATAGTATCCTAGTAATGTCCTTAAGTATTAAACTGTTTTGTTGTTTTATTTTCTTGCGTTGCGTTGCCATAACACTTAAGTACAGTTATGAGACTTTATCTTAAGGTTATGTTGGTCATTCTGTTTTATGTCCACCGACAGGTGATGAAATTGCAAAAGAGTTCAGTTGATTGTAAATTGCTTATGCAACTTTATGATCAGCCTAATCATATAATTACATGGATGGTGACCAGGTTATCGTCTGAAAGTAGTAAATATACAATTATCCAGTTTACAATTGTAGTCGACTAAAGAGCTGAAAACATACATTTTTCAGCTCTTTATAACTTTATATTTTATTCTTTTGCACCCTGCTTATGTCCTCCTGTGACCTGTTTTTCCATCTCTAGTTCTCATTAACACTTCAAACTAAGTGAAGACAGATTTTCTATTTGTTAGTGATTGCATTGGACTAAATGGGCACAGATTTCTGCGTGGTGGTGTGAGGACACATCTGTGGTTGAGTTGGGTTTGCCTGCGAGTTTTTTCATGTAATTTCCAGCTTTGGTACCAGACTCAAAGAACACAACCTTGGCATGTTTTCACCTATTGGAAAACTTCCAACGCACAACATGAGCTACCATTTGTTTTTTCTTAACACACACTGATCAGGCAAAACATTATGACCACCTTCCTAATATACAGTACTGTAGGTCTGCCTCATGCCTCCAAAACAGTTATGACTCATTAGAGAATGGACATGGGACTTCTTAGACAGGATGTTGTTAGTGGGGGACCTTTGAGTGAAGGGTTCTCTGTGGATCATCCCACAGATACTTGATCAGTTAGGATTTAGTGAATTTGGAGACCAGATCAACACCTTGTGCTGTTCTTCATGTTTTCTTTGTTGTTGTTTTTGTCCAGTTGATCCTGAAATGTTCTTGTGTGTGTCTATGTCAGGGATGGCTGCTGCCATCAAGGAGTGTCAGTAACTGGGTTTACATGGAGAATTTTTTCTCATTGCGATGGAAGGTTTCAGGTCACCTGTTTACATGTAATTCTGATCTGATGTTTACATGTACTACAACTTTTAATCTGAACAGACCTGTGACATGCACAGATCGATGAAAACATCCCGTGACTGATCTCTCGTCTAATCAGCAGTAGTTGCTAGTGTTCTTACACTTTTATACTTGAAGCAACAGCTTGATTCAGAAAGTTTGTGGGGTCATATCCACTTTTGCGTTGCCTTTTTAGTTAGCCTTCTTGTAGCCAGTCTTCAAGGTTTTCCAGCGGTTCTGAAATTATTCCAAGCTTCGGTATATCTGGGCTTTTCAATGGATTTTTGATGGGAGTTTTAAACTGTTCAATATTTCTATTGTTTTTTTGTTTTGTTTTTTTGTCATCTAAGTGTATGATAATGTCTGCTTCTTTCAAGATCTATGTGGAGCCGTAGATCAGTTAAGAAAACGTCACTGAGCATTTATGTCTCAGAAAGAACGGAGCCTGACATCAATCACATTCACCGTTCACATGACTTTCAATCGATTTGGGTGAAGGAAGATTATACCACTGCGAAACTGAATGAAAACCTGTTTATTCCGATTGAGCATTTTCATTCTAAACCAATTGCAATGGGAATATATGGCTCCATGTAAACCCAGCTGTTGCTATGGGGTGCGGGTGCCTGGTCTGGTCTAGATGGGATCTACATGTCCAAGTAAAATCCCCATGAATTTATTTCAGGTCCAGAAGTTTCCCTGTATTGTCACGGCGTGGTCTATGTTACTCAGTTCTCCTGTCTGGTCTGATCTAGATGGGTGCTACGTGTCAGTGGTCATAATGTTGTGGTTAATCAGTGCATGATCATTCAGTGTGTCTTGTCTATATATTACATGTATTCTGAGAAACTTCTGAGAAAGAAACACCTGATCAGATGTGATCTCCAGCTATAAAATATTGTGAAACTATTCTGCCTAGTTATAAAATGACTCATGATTAAAAGGAAGCCATAACTATATTGATTCAAACACAGATGAACCTTAAAAGGAGTGGCTAAGAATAAAACCATCAGTCCAAGACACCTGAACTCTCATCCTTCAAGGTTGTTCAGCACTGAAGCTTCATCCACTCATAGCTCTCAGTGTCTGACTTTCTTTTACTGAAGTTTTGTGCGAGCCATTTAATAAAAATGGCTCAAAACTTCAGATTCTGCTCTGTGCTTTGGATAGTCGTTACAATTATTGGTAAGTCTCCTGATTTTATTAAATCCTACACATGCAAAGTCTTTAATTATGGTGATAATAGGAGCAGACGATCAGAAACTTCCTCGTCATGTAAACTTTAAACTGAGATTATTCCAGTTTAAATTGGGTTTTAATGATATTAACTTTCCTATTATTAATTATCTTTGGAGTCTATTTGACCCCATTCCGTGTTTAATGTCTCTAAATATATCATTTGTTTTGTTGATTTTTGGATTCAAGATTATTTTTATTTTCATTGTTCCCTGTGTACTTGTGTACATAGGGAACAATGAAATATTGTTTGCAGTGAAGTGGAGTATAGATGATTTTGCTGTCTGTCTTCACAGTTCTGTTCAGCTGCTTTTTCCCTTTTTGCTTCAACCACCAAACCATGAGGTGAAACTGTAGGTGATGATGCTTTGAACAGTACATGTGTAGAAGGTGATGAGGCCAGTGTTTTCCATACTTCAGCTGTGGAGAACTGTAGTACCTGGTTGTCCTGTGCTGTTAGGAGTGGATGTGACTGTGCAGTGCGACTTTTCCCAAGTTAATGGGAACACTGACACAAACTCTGACCCCAACAGAATACATGATGATTCTTGATAAGAGCTGTGGCAATAGTTTCCATACTTAATGTCATAAATAACAAGGATATGTTTATCATTTCCTTATCTTCCGTCATAATAAGTCAGAAGATAAAATCTTAGACATATATCTAAAATAAGACATCATGAACCTCATCATCAATAACAAGGATATGTACTTAGAAATGATATAAAGCCCATTAAAGATGTCTCTTCAATCAGGTCATTGGGGAGATTTTATCTGTGTTTGAATGAGTATGTGGGATGGGAGCTTGTTTTATTTAAGGAGCTATTTAGGTAGTCAACAAAAAAACACAAAGAACCTGACATTTAAACACATAAACTTAGAAAAATTGAAGGATAAATGAGCACACAGCTGGTGTTTAAAAGGCTTTTAGTTAACAGATTATGGTAGACATTTGTAATCCAGGGATAATTCCAGAAAATGAAAGTCTTCTTCTTTTAATATTTCCTAGTTTTTATTCTAAACAAACTCAAAGGTCAGACTCACAGTTATGTGCATTATTGTTGAGTTGAGTTGACAATAAAGGCACAAGCTTTGCCTTTTAACAGTTTTTTTTTTTTTTTTTTTTCTGTCACTTCTCAGAAAAGTGTTTGATGTAGAAAGTCTGACCTTACCTGACCTGTTCATATCCTGCCTTTCTTTGGGAAGTCACATTCCACTCAAAGAAGGTTTGGTCTCTGGTCTGGTTAATGCTTTACGTGCTTAAAAACCCCACATCAGATTTATATAACCTTTATCAGACAGATACAGGAACTGGTTTTAGTTTTGTGCGCTCATTAGAGGAACTGGTTGATGTGGAAGACCTCGCTTCGTTTCTTCCCCTTATTTGTGTGTATAAAAAGGAAAACAACACGAAACTAATTGCCTTCACCTTTCTTCATTTAGATATTTCAGATCTTCTGTATTAAGTGTGTTTCAAAAAGGTCAAGTTTCTTTTACTTTCCTGATGGCACCACTCTCAATATGTGTTCACTGTTAGTTGGATCCCCATTCTTCATAGGGTCCATAGGACATACATACACGCACACAGTTTACTAAAGATTACACACATATTTCAGTCTCACGTCAAACAGTGACCATTACCTTCTAATTTTACTTTACTATTTTTAACTCTTTTATTTGCAGTTAGGACACATGCTCCTAGCTTCATAAAGTTATTCTCCATCTTTCCGACAGCAGTGACTTTGAAAAAATGCTCAGATAATGCCTTCATCAAAACTCGGAAATTCAAACTTCCAACCTCCAAAATCATAGACGTATTGCTGCAATTGTGTCGTCACCTGTTTGTTGTCAGGTGCTGTGGTCTCGTCTCTCACTTGCTAGTGTGTTTTTGTTGTGACAGTATTGATTATGATATTTCTGGTTTGCATTATGTCATGGTCCCACCAGAACTTCCAAATCAAAATCGCCACTTTATCCTAGGATTAATCTGTTTTGCTGTTTTATTGTGTTGCAATAAATACAGTTATGAGTTTTTAGGACATGTTAGTCATTGTGTATCATTTCCACTGAAAGGCAAGATGGTGAAGTTGCAAGAATTCAGTTGATCATAAATTGGTTGTGCAACTTTGATTAAGATCAGCCTAATTATATAATTATATAGATGGAGACCAGGTTATTATCTGAAAGCAGTAAAACTGAAACACTTAGATACTCAATTATCCAGTTTACAGTTGTAGTCGACTTCTTTTTCAGCTCTTTATAACTTTATATTTTATTCGTTTGCACCCTGCTTATGTCCTCCTGCGACCTGTTGTTCCATCTCTAGTTCTCACTAACACTTCAAACAAAGTGAAGATAGATTTTCTTTTTGTTAGTGACTGCATTGGACTTAATGGGCACAGATTTCTGCGTAGTGGTGTGAGGATAGGCGTGGTTGAGTTGGGTTTGCCTGGGAGGAGATGACACTTGAAAAATACACACATATTTGTAATAAATCCATAAAACTGCTGCCAATCCTTGTAATCTTTGTTCCATTGTTTTGTTAATGACCTCATCTGTAACTTATAAATTGTGAGATGTGCGTGAGAAAAGTAACAATGCCATGACAAACAAATGTTTCGAAATTTTTAAGTTTTTTGATGTAATTTCCAGCTTTGTTACCAGACTCAAAGAACACAACCTTGGCATGTTTTCACCTACTGGAAAATTTCCAACGCGCAACATGAGCTACCATTTGTTTTTTCTTAACACACACTGATCAGGCAAAACATTATGACCACCTTCCTAATATACAGTACTGTAGGTCTGCCTCATGCCTCCAAAACAGTTATGACTCATTAGAGAATGGACATGGGACTTCTTAGACAGGATGTTGTTAGTGGGGGACCTTTGAGTGAAGGGTTCTCTGTGGATCATCCCACAGATACTTGATCAGTTAGGATTTAGTGAATTTGGAGACCAGATCAACACATTGTGCTGTCTTGTTTTCTTTGTTGTTGTTTTTGTCCAGTTGATCCTGAAGTGTTCTTGTGTGTGTGTCTATGTCAGGGATGGCTGCTGCCATCAAGGAGTGTCAGTAACTGGGTTTACATGGAGATTTTTTTCTCATTGCGATGGAAGGTTTCAGGTCACCTGTTTACATGTAATTTGATCTGATGTTTACATGTACTACAACTTTTAATCGGAACAGACCTGTGACATGCACAGATCGATGAAAACATCCCGTGACTGATCTCACATCTAATCAGCAGTAGTTGCTAGTGTTCTTACACTTTTATACTTGAAGCAACAGCTTGATTCAGAAAGTTTGTGGGGTCATATCCACTTTTGCGTTGCCTTTTGAGTTAGCCTTCTTGTGGCCAGTCTTCAGCTGTTGCTATGGGGTGCGGTGCCTGGTCTGGTCTATTTGAGGGATGGGCATGATTAATCGATGATCGATAATTGATCGTTAAGAATTGTGTCGATCATGTGAATTTTTTATCGATCAAACGTTGGTATTAAATAAAGGTTGTGCTGCGTAGTGCGAGACTTGAAGTAATGCGAAAACGGTGTAATCAGCTACCTGCGAGTTTCCATAGGTTTCAAAAATAATCATGAAGTGGTCACGGCGAACTGTGGCGTGGGACCATTTTGAATTAAAAAATAACGAAGTTCACTACACTGCGAAGCCGTGTACAAGTGGAAAGTGAATGGAATAAGGTTCCCCAGGTTGGCCAAGTTAGCGCGGAGGTACCTGTGCATCCCGGCAACGTCAGTCCCCTCAGAGCGGCTGTTTTCGGCTGCTGGACTGACGGTCACCAGGCTGCGCTCGCGTCTGACCCCAGAGCAGGTTAACATGCTTATTTTTCTCAACAAAAATCAGTAGGCTGGTGTTGAAGTTACTGTTGAGGATCCATCACCAACGTAGCCTGTATGTGAGTTACTAGTTATTTTTTATGAGGCTTTGTTAAGTAATTAACTGTTATGTAATCTCTCCCTTAATCTCCCCGTCTTTCCCGACTCGGTTTTAAATTTAAGTTACGTTTTGACAAAACCTGTCAGACCTAAGTATTATTATGTTTTTGATTAAGTTATTGTTTTAAAAAAATATATTTTTTGGAACAAAAGAGGGTCAGTTGTGTTTAAGAGCGCAGGCTCCGCTGCTTTAGAGCATATCTTTAAATTTAACCATTGAACGTCGTGTTTAACTGCCATAAGAGTTGGACTGTTCTTGTAATAAAGATTTCATCGAGGAAAAACATTGTATTTGTATTTTCATTACATTTTTAATTTAAAAAATATAATGATTAATCGATAATTGATCGTTAATTTCCCGATGATCGATCAAAGAAATTTATTCGAATGCCCATCCCTAGTCTAGATGGGTGCTACATGTCCAAGTACAATCCACATGAATTAATTTCAGGTCCAGAAGTTTCTCTGTATTGTCACGGCGTGGTCTATGTTAGTCAATTCTCCTGTCTGGTCTGATCCAGATGGGTGCTACGTGTCAGTGGTCATAATGTTGTGGTTAATCAGTGCATGATCATTCAGTGTGTCTTGTCTATATATTGTATGTATTCTGAGAAACTTCTTAGAAAGCAACACGTAATCAGGTGTGATCTCCAGCTATAAAATATTGTGCTCAATCATAGTTATAAAATGACTGATTAAAAGGAAGCCATAACTATATTGATTCAAACACAGATGCACCCTGAAAGGAGTGGCTAAGAATAAAACCATCAGTCCAAGACACCTGAACTCTCATCCTTCAAGGTTGTTCAGCACTGAAGCTTCATCCACTCATAGCTCTCAGTGTCTGACTTTCTTTTACTGAAGTTTTGTGTGAGCCATTTAATAAAAATGGCTCAAACCTTCAGATTCTGCTCTGTGCTTTGGATAGCTGTTACAGTTATTGGTAAGTCTCCTGATTTTATTAAATCCTACACATGCAAAGTCTTTAATTATGGTGATAATAGGAGCAGACGATCAGAAACTTTCTCATCATGTAAACTTTAAACTGAGATTATTCCAGTTTACATTGGGTTTTAATGTTATTAACTTTCCTATTATTTATCTTTGGAGTATATTTGACCCCATTCCGTGTTTAATGTCTCTAAATATATCATTTGTTTTGTTGATTTTTGGATTCTACCTTATTTGGCAAGACTTTATATTAAAGTCCTTGTAATAATCATTAATTAATAGGTGATATTAAGGCATCATTGTAAGTCCTTACAAGATGCTTATTAACATTATTGTGTATTTATAAACCTATACAAGTGTTAATAATGGCATTATACTACAGTCAATAGCAGGCTATCAGATATTTATAAGCGCTTATAAGAAACTTGTTAACAGTTTGCAAATGCTTAAGAACATTAATAGAAGCCTCATGAGTATCTCATAATTGTTCATTATAGCATTACAAACACCCATAACCTACCCATTATGTCTTTGCCATGCCTTTATTAATCTTTTTTTATTTGCTTTATTAATACTAAAATATATTTCATTGCTCATCTATTATCAGTTAACTATGCACTTGTTTTTATAGTTAACTATGCTTTTTGCAGCTACCGGATCTAAAGCGTGAACGATTCTTTATTAAGTCTAATAAATATTTCATTATGTGTTAATTACTGGTTAATGACTTTCACGCCCTCCACATCTAGAATGTGGTTAAGGCTGATATAATGGGAAGAATAAAAAGCATAATACAACAAGTGTTTCAACTGTGAAGGCCAAAATAGTTTTATTTATTGATGTGGACTAAAAATGTAAAAAAAAAAAAATAAAAACACTTTCAGGAACTGTAAAATTGAGAGATATTATTAAAAACATTGAAATTAGCATAAATTCCAATTTCAACTTAAAACTGAGGTAGATCTTTTTTTTTATTATTCCCCTGAACATTTAACGTTTTAACCTTTTATAAAAAACATGGTCCATCAGCACCACATCAATTCAAAATGTGCCCCTTTCCAACAGGCAACAGTTTCCCTGATTTCTTCAGTGCCCGAATTGCGTTGTCAGTATCTGGACAGTCACGAATGGCATCTAGCAAACCTTTCAGAGGCAGCAATGGAAATGAAAGTGTGATCCACTCCCACTATTTAGCCTTCATTCTAGCCTACACCCTGTACCTGTTAGCTACGTCATGTAGTAGCCCACCAAGAGGACCATCTTTGTGTTTCCTGCCCAGCCATTCAGTCCACTCAGTAAGACAAAGATGGTCAGACAGTAAGCATTTGGTTTGATTACCTCTTTGCCTCCAAACTTGCTCCTGCTACGCCAGGCTCTTTCTATGTGCTGTGTGTGTAGGCACCTGTTTGAGCATCTACATGCCACCTTGCATGATTATTGAATGGATGATCCTTTAACTGCCATAAGAGTTGGACAAGCTTGGTGATTCCGCTGGGAAATGTCGAAATGGCTGTGGTTCTAATGGACCTTGTTGTTTTTTTGTTTTGGTTTTTTCAAAGTGAAAACAATGTTTACAGTTCCTTGAAAGTGTTTTTTTCTTTCATCGAGATGCCTGTTTTAGGTGATTTTTATTTTGATACATTTTAGTAATATGTCCACAGCAATAAATAAAACTTTTATTTTGGCATTCACAGTTGAAACACTCGTTGTATTATGCATTTTTTTTTTCTTCCCATTGTATCAACCTTGACCACATTCTAGATGTGGAAAAGCATATTATTCATTAATAAATGCATGATAAAGGATTTATATAGCTTTAATAAGGCATTGTTCACGCTTTAGATCCGGTAGCTGCAAAAAGCATAGTTAACTATTAACAAGTACATAGTTAACTGATAATAGATGAGCCATAAAGTATATTTTAGTATTAATAAAGCAAATAAAAAAAGATTAATAAAGGCATGGCAAAGACATAATGGGTAGATTATGGGTGTTTGTAATGCTATTATGAACAATTAAATAAATTAAATACACAATAATGTTAATAAGCATCTTGTAAGGACTTACAATGATTATTTTTATTTTCATTGTTCTCTGTGTACTTGTGTACACAGAGAACAATGAAATATTGTTTGCAGTGAAGTGGAGTACAGATGATTTTGCTGTGTCTTCACAGTTCTGTTCAGCTGTTTTTTTCCCTTTTTGCTTCAACCACCAAACCATGAGGTGAAACTGTAGGTGATGATGCTTTGAACAGTACATGTGTAGAAGGTGATGAGGCCAGTGTTTTCCATACTTCAGCTGTGGAGAACTGTAGTACCTGGTTGTCCTGTGCTGTTAGGAGTGGATGTGACTGTGCAGTGCGACTTTTCCCAAGTTAATGGGAACACTGACAAAAACTCTGACCCCAACAGAATACATGATGATTCTTGATAAGAGCTGTGGCAATAGTTTCCATACTTAATGTCATAAATAACAAGGATATGTACTTGACATAAAGCCCATTAAACATAAGCTTCGGTCTATCTTGGCTTCAATAGATTTTTGATGGGAGTTTTAAACTGCTCAATATTTCTATTGTTTTCTTTGTTGTTGTTTTTTCTTTTTTCCAGTTGATCCTGAAGTGTTCTTGTGTGTGTGTCTATGTCAGGGATGGCTGCTGCCATCAAGGAGTGTCAGTAACTGGGTTTACATGGAGAATTTTTTCTCATTGCGATGGAAGGTTTCAGGTCACCTGTTTACATGTAATTTGATCTGATGTTTACATGTACTACAACTTTTAATCTGAACAGACCTGTGACATGCACAGATCGATGAAAACATCCGTGACTGATCTCACGTCTAATCAGCAGTAGTTGCTAGTGTTCTTACACTTTTATACTTGAAGCAACAGTTTGATTCAGAAAGTTTGTGGGGTCATATCCACTTTTGCGTTGCCTTTTTAGTTAGCCTTCTTGTAGCCAGTCTTCAAGGTTTTCCAGCGGTTCTGAAATTATTCCAAGCTTTGGTCTATCTTGGCTTCAATGGATTTTTGATGGGAGTTTTAAACTGTTCAATATTTCCATTGATTGTTTTTTGTTTTTTTTGTCATCTAAGCATATGATAATGTAATTTCTTTCAAACTCTATGTGGAGCCGTAGATCAGTTAAGAACACTTCACTGAGCATTTATGTCTCAGACAGAACGGAGCCTGACATCAATCACATTCACCATTTACATGACATTCAATCAGTTTGGGAAAAGGAAGATTATACCACTGTGAAACTGAATGAAAACCCATTTATTCCGATTGAGCCTTTTCATTTTAAACCAATTGCAATGGGAATATATGGCTCAATGTAAACCCAGCTGTTGCTATGGGGTGCGGGTGCCTGGTCTGGTCTAGATTTGGGATGGGCATGATTAATCGATAATCGATAATTGATCGTTAAGAATTGTGTCGATCATGTGAATGTTTTATCGATCAAACGTTGGTATTAAATAAAAGTTGTGCTGCGTAGTGCGAGTCTTGAAGCAATGCAATTAATTTCACTATGTGGCAGCAATGACACATTTTACCAACCGGGGGCGATATTTGAGAAAACGGTGTACTCAGCTAGAATACATGATGATTCTTGATAATGGCTGTGGCAATAATTTCCATACTTAATGTCATAAATAACACGGATATGTACTTGACATGAAGCCCATTAAACATATCTCTTCAATCAGTATTTGAATGAATATTTGGGGTGGGGGCTTGTTTGATTTAAGGAGCTATTTAGGTAGTCAACAACAACAAAAAAAAAAAACATAAATTACCTGACATCTAAACTCATAAACTTTGAGAAATTGAAGGTTAAATGAGCACACAGCTGGTGTTTAAAAGGCTTAGACATTTGTAATCCAGGGATAATTCCAGAAAATGAACTGTTCTTCCTTTTATTTTTTCTTCTGCCTTGTCACAGAAAAGTGTTAGTTTCTCTTTTTTTTAAATGTAATTTCTTAACTCGTCATCAAGCCAGGATGCTTTTTGTGGAACCATTTAACGAAGTTTCAATTTATACAACACAACCGTAGATCATATTCTAACTCTAACTTGCAAAATTTACATCCTAACATTCTTCTTATTATTTATTTTTGCCATGTTTAACTCTTTTGTCTGCATTTAGGACACATGCTCCTAGTTTCATGAATTTATTCGCCATCTTTCCGACAATAGTAACTACTGCTGACTAGACAGAGACCTCCATCTTTGATCAGTCACATGATGTTTTTATCGATGTGCGCATGTCACATGTCCGATTCAAAGTAGCGGGACATGTAAACATAGGGTCGGAGTAGATCACCTCACATGAAAACAGTTGACCAAGAACCTCAACTGGAATGAGAAACATGTCTCCATGGAAACCTGGCTTGTGAAGCATGGTGGAGGTTCCTTGCAAGTTTGGGACTGCATTTCTGCAAATGGAGTTTTGATTTGATTTGATTTATATTCATTCACATTTTTTTAATGAACAAAAATAAACTCTTACCACATCCAAAAACGTTCTTAGTTTACAGAGTTTTTTCACATCTGACGAAAAATTTATCACAGTTTTGTATGTTGTATGTATTTATAATTTTCTAATATTTCTGTCATTATTAACATATATTATTCATTTTGTGTTTTCAACATCAGTAGCCTCAGAATGGACAACAGCAGTGAACCCAGAAGCAGAATTAACAACAACAGAAGTGAACCCAGAAGCAGAATTAACAACAGCAGAGAACCCATTAGAAACAACAAGAACTAAAGTATTGAACACAGAAAACACAAGTACTGTTGCTCCAGAAGCCACGACGACTAGTGCTTCTCCAGAGACGACAACAACATTGGTAGCTACAGATGCCACAACAACAGCTATTGCTCCAGAAGCCACAACAACTACTGCTTCTCCAGAAACCACAACAACAGGTACTCCTGAAGCCACAACAAATACTGCTTCTCCAGAAACCACAACAACATCAGTAGCTACAGAAACCACAACAACTATTGCTTCTCCAGAAACCACAACAACATCAGTAGTTACAGAAGCCACAACAACTACTGGTTTTCTACAACCAAAATCGACGAAAATACGTTTCGAGAACAACACATCAATAGCTACAGAAGCCACAACGACTACTGCTTCTTCAGAGACGACAACAAGATCAGCAGTTACAGAAGCCACAACGACTACTGCTTCTCCAGAGACGACGACATCAGTAGCTACAGAAGCCACAACGACTACTGCTTCTCCAGAGACGACAACAACATCAGTAGCTACAGAAACCACAACGACAGCTGCTTCTCAAGAGACGACAACAATATCAGTAGCTACAGAAGCCACAACGACTACTCCTTCTCCAGAGACGACAACAACATCAGTAGCTACAGAAGCCACAACAACAGCTGTTACTACACAAGTCACAACTACTACTGTTGCTATGGAAACCACAACAACAGGTGCTCCAGAAGCCACAACAACTTCTGCTTCTCCACAAACCACAACAACATCAGTAGCTACAGAAACCACAACAACTACTGCTTCTCCACAAACCGCAACAACATCAGCAGTTACAGAAGCCACAACGACTACTGCTTCTCCAGAGACGACGACATCAGTAGCTACAGAAGCCACAACGACTACTGCTTCTCCAGAGACGACAACAACATCAGTAGCTACAGAAGCCACAACAACTACTGTTTCTCCACAAACCACAACAACATCAGCAGTTACAGAAGCCACAACGACTACTGCTTCTCCAGAGACGACGACATCAGTAGCTACAGAAACCACAACGACAGCTGCTTCTCAAGACACGACAACAATATCAGTAGCTACAGAAGCCACAACGACTACTCCTTCTCCAGAGACGACAACAACATTAGTAGCTACAGAAGCCACAACAACAGCTGTTACTACACAAGTCACAACTACTACTGTTGCTATAGAAACCACAACAACAGGTGCTCCAGAAACCACAACAACTAATGCTTCTCCACAAACCACAACAACTACTGCTTCTCCACAAACCACAACATCAGTAGCTACAGAAGCCACAACGACTACTGCTTCTCCAGAGACGACAACAACATCATTAGCTACAGAAGCCACAACGACTAGTGCTTCTCCAGAGACGACAACAACATTGGTAGCTACAGATGCCACAACAACAGCTATTGCTCCAGAAGCCACAACAACTACTGCTTCTCCAGAAACCACAACAACATCAGTAGCTACAGAAGCCACAACAACAGGTGCTCTCGAAGCCACAACAACTTCTGCTTCTCCAGAAACCACAACAACATCAGTAGCTACAGAAGCCACAACAACTTCTGCTTCTCCAGAAGCCACAACAACATCAGTAGCTACAGAAGCCACAACAACAGGTGCTCCAGAAGCCACAACAACTTCTGCTTCTCCAGAAACCACAACAACATCAGTGGCTACAGAAACCACAACAACTACTGCTTCTCCACAAACCACAACATCAGCAGTTACAGAAGCCACATCGACTACTGCTTCTCCAGAGACGACGACATCAGTAACTACAGAAGCCACAACAACAGCTGTTACTACACAAGTCACAACTACTACTGTTGCTATTGAAACCACAACAACAGGTGCACCAGAAACCACAACAACTACTGCTTCTCCACAAACCACAACAACTACTGCTTCTCCACAAACCACAACAACACCAGTAGCTACAGAAGCCACAACAACAGGTGCTCCAGAAGCCACAACAACTTCTGCTTCTCCAGAAACCACAACAACATCAGTAGCTACAGAAGCCACAACAACTTCTGCTTCTCCAGAAACCACAACAACATCAGTAGCTACAGAAACCACAACAACTACTGCTTCTCCACAAACCACAACAACATCAGCAGTTACAGAAGCAACAACGACTACTGCTTCTCCAGAGACGACGACATCAGTAGCTACAGAAGCCACAATGACTACTGCTTCTCCAGAGACGACAACAACATCAATAGCTACAGAAACCACAACAACTACTGCTTCTCCACAAACCACAACAACATCAGCAGCTACAGAAGCCACAACGACTACTGCTTCTCCAGAGACGACGACATCAGTAGCTACAGATGCCACGACTACTCCTTCTCCAGAGACGACAACAACATCAGTAGCTACAGAAACCACAACGACAGCTGCTTCTCCAGAGACGACAACAATATCAGTAGCTACAGAAGCCACAACGACTACTCCTTCTCCAGAGACGACAACAACATCAGTAGCTACAGAAGCCACAACAACAGCTGTTACTACACAAGTCACAACTACTACTGTTGCTTTAGAAACCACAACAACAGGTACTCCAGAAACCACAACAACTACTGCTTCTCCAGAGACGACGACATCAGCAGCTACAGAAGCCACAACGACTACTGCTTCTCCAGAGACGACAACAACATCAGTAGCTACAGAAGCCACAACGACTACTGCTTCTCCAGAGACGACAACAACATCAGTAGCTACAGAAGCCACAACGACTACTGCTTCTCCAGAGACGACAACAACATCAGTAGCTACAGAAGCCACAACGACTACTGCTTCTCCAGAGACGACAACAACATCAGTAGCTACAGAAGCCCCAACGACTACTGCTTCTCCAGAGACAACAACAACATCAGTACCTACAGAAGCCACAACAACAGCTGTTACTACACAAGTCACAACTACTATTGTTGCTATAGAAACCACAACAACAGATGCTCCAGAAACCACAACAACTACTGCTTCTCCACAAACCACAACAACATCAGTAGCTACAGAAGCCACAACTACTACTGCTTCTCCACAAACCACAACAACATCAGCAGTTACAGAAGCCACAACGACTACTACTTCTCCAGAGACGACGACATCAGTAGCTACAGAAGCCACAACGACTACTGCTTCTCCAGAGACGACAACAACATCAGTAGCTACAGAAGCCACAACCACTACTGCTTCTCCAGAGACGACAACAACATCAGTAGCTACAGAAGCCACAACGACTACTCCTTCTCCAGAGACGACAACAACATCAGTAGCTACAGAAACCACAACGACACTGCTTCTCCAGAGACGACAACAATCAGTAGCTACAGAAGCCACAACGACTACTGCTTCTCCAGAGACGACAACAACATCAATAGCTACAGAGAAGCACCCAACACTACTGCTTCTCCAGAACCACAACAACACAGTGCTACAGAGCCACACACAGTAGCTACAGAAGCCACAACACACTCTGCTTACTACACAAGTAACACAACAACTACTGCTTCTCCAAGAAACACAACAACAGGTGCTCCAGAAGCCACAACAACTACTGCTTCTCCAGAGACACAACAACATCAGTACTACAGAAGCCACAACAACAGCTGTTACTACACAAGTCACAACTACTATTGTTGCTATAGAAACCACAACAACAGGTGCTCCAGAAACCACAACAACTACTGCTTCTCCACAAACCACAACAACATCAGTAGCTACAGAAGCCACAACTACTACTGCTTCTCCACAAACCACAACAACATCAGCAGTTACAGAAGCCACAACGACTACTGCTTCTCCAGAGACGACGACATCAGTAGCTACAGAAGCCACAACCACTACTGCTTCTCCAGAGACGACAACAACATCAGTAGCTACAGAAGCCACAACGACTACTCCTTCTCCAGAGACGACAACAACATCAGTAGCTACAGAAACCACAACGACAGCTGCTTCTCCAGAGACGACAACAATATCAGTAGCTACAGAAGCCACAACGACTACTCCTTCTCCAGAGACGACAACAACATCAGTAGCTACAGACGCCACAACAACAGGTGTTCCTGAAGCCACAACAAATACTGCTTCTCCAGAAACCACAACAACATCAGTAGCTACAGAAGCCACAACAACAGGTGCTCCAGAAGCCACAACAACTTCTGCTTCTCCAGAAACCACAACAACTACTGCTTCTCCAGAAACCCCAACAACAGGTTCTCCAGGAGCCACAACAACTACTGCTTCTCCACAAACCACAACAACATCAGTAGCTACAGAAGTCACAACGACTACTCCTTCTCCAGAGACCACAACAACATCAGTACCTACAGAAGCCACAACAACAGCTGTTACTACACAAGTCACAACGACTATTGTTGCTATAGAAACCACAACAACAGGTGCTCCAGAAACCACAACAACTACTGCTTCTCCACAAACCACAACAACATCAGTAGCTACAGAAGCCACAACTACTACTGCTTCTCCACAAACCACAACAACATCAGCAGTTACAGAAGCTACAACGACTACTGCTTCTCCAGAGACGACGACATCAGTAGCTACAGAAGCCACAACGACTACTGCTTCTCCAGAGACGACAACAACATCAGTAGCTACAGAAGCCACAACCACTACTGCTTCTCCAGAGACGACAACAACATCAGTAGCTACAGAAACCACAACGACAGCTGCTTCTCAAGAGACGACAACAATATCAGTAGCTACAGAAGCCACAACGACTACTCCTTCTCCAGAGACGACAACAACATCAGTAGCTACAGACGCCACAACAACAGGTGCTCCTGAAGCCACAACAAATACTGCTTCTCCAGAAACCACAACAACATCAGTAGCTACAGAAGCCACAACAACAGGTGCTCCAGAAGCCACAACAACTTCTGCTTCTCCAGAAACCACAACAACTACTGCTTCTCCAGAAACCCCAACAACAGGTTCTCCAGGAGCCACAACAACTACTGCTTCTCCACAAACCACAACAACATCAGTAGCTACAGAAGCCACAACTACTACTGCTTCTCCAGAGACGACAACAACATCAGTAGCTACAGAAGCCACAACGACTACTGCTTCTCCAGAGACGACGACATCAGCAGCTACAGAAGCCACAACGACTACTGCTTCTCCAGAGACGACAACAACATCAGTAGCTACAGAAGCCACAACGACTACTGCTTCTCCAGAGACGACAACAACATCAGTGGCTACAGAAGCCACAACGACTACTGCTTCTCCAGAGACGACGACATCAGTAGCTACAGAAGCCACAACGACTACTGCTTCTCCAGAGACGACAACAACCTCAGTAGCTACAGAAGCCACAACAACAGCTGTTGCTCCACAAGTCACAACAACTACCGTTGCTATAGAAACCACAACAACAGGTTCTCCAGAAACCACAACAACTACTGCTTCTCCACAAACCACAACAACAGCAGTAACTACAGAAGCCACAACGACTACTGCTTCTCCAGAGACGACAACAACATCAGTAGCTACAGAAGCCACAACGACTACTGCTTCTCCAGAGACGACGACAACAACATCAGTAGCTACAGAAGCCACAACGACTACTGCTTCTCCAGAGATGACAA
This sequence comes from Mugil cephalus, assembly GCF_022458985.1. NCBI lineage: Eukaryota > Metazoa > Chordata > Actinopteri > Mugiliformes > Mugilidae > Mugil > Mugil cephalus. Next base: position 2,972,774 of record NC_061785.1, on the reverse strand, counting down.
CAACATCAGTAGCTACAGAAGCCACAACAACAGGTGTTGCTCCACAAGTCACAACAACTACTGTTTCTCCAGAAACCACAACAACAGGTTCTCCAGAAGCCACAACAACTACTGCTTCTCCACAAACCACAACAACATCAGTAGCTACAGAAGCCACAACAACAGCTGTTGCAACAGAAGTCACAACTACTACTGTTGCTATAGAAACCACAACAACAGGTGCTCCAGAAACCACAACAACTCCTGCTTCTCCACAAACCACAACAACATCAGTAGCTACAGAAGCCACAACAACTACTGCTTCTCCACAAACCACAACAACATCAGCAGTTACAGAAGCCACAACGACTACTGCTTCTCCAGAGACGACAACAACATCAGTAGCTACAGAAGCCACAACAACTACTGTTGCTCCACAAGTCACAACAACTACTGTTCCTACAGAAACCAAAACAACAGGTGCTCCAGAAGCCACAACAACTACTGCTTCTCCAGAAACCACAACAACATCAGTAGCTACAGGAGCCACAACGACTACAGCTTCTCCACAAACCACAACAACATCAGTAGTTACAGAAGCCACAACAACAGCTGTTGCTCCACAAGTCACAACAACTACTGCTTCTCCACAAACTACGACAACATCAGTAGCTACAGAAGCCAAAACTACTACTGCTTCTCCAGAGACAACAACAACATCAGTAGCTACAGAAGTCACAACGACTACTGCTTCTCCAGAGACGACGACATCAGTAGCTACAGAAGCCACAACGACAACTGCTTCTCCAGAGACGACAACAACATCAGTAGCTACAGAAGCCACAACGACTACTGCTTCTCCAGAGACGACAACAACAATAGTAGCTACAGAAGCCACATCGACTACTGCTTCTCAAGAGACGACAGCAACATCAGTAGCTACAGAAGCCACAACGACTACTGCTTCTCCAGAGACGACAACAACATCAGTAGCTACAGAAGCCACAACGACTACTGCTTCTCCAGAGACGACAACAACATCAGTAGCTACAGAAGCCACAACAACAGGTGTTGCTCCACAAGTCACAACAACTACTGTTTCTCCAGAAACCACAACAACAGGTTCTCCAGAAGCCACAACAACTATTGCTTCTCCACAAACCACAACAACATCAGTCGCTACAGAAGTCACAACTACTACTGCTTCTCCAGAGACGACAACAACATCAGTAGCTACAGAAGCCACAACAACAGCTGTTGCTCCAGAGACGACAACAACATCAGTAGCTACAGAAGCCACAACAACAGGTGTTGCTCCACAAGTCACAACAACTACTGCTTCTCCACAAACCACAACAACATCAGTAGCTACAGAAGCCACAACTACTACTGCTTCTCCAGAGACGACAACAACATCAGTAGCTACAGAAGCCACAACGACTACTGCTTCTCCAGAGACGACAACAACATCAGTAGCTACAGAAGCCACAACGACTACTGCTTCTCCAGAGACGACAACAACATCAGTAGCTACAGAAGCCACAACAACAGGTGTTGCTCCACAAGTCACAACAACTACTGTTTCTCCAGAAACCCCAACAACAGGTTCTCCAGAAGCCACAACAACTACTGCTTCTCCACAAACCACAACAACATCAGTAGCTACAGAAGCCACAACTACTACTGCTTCTCCAGAGACGACAACAACATCAGTAGCTACAGAAGCCACAACGACTACTGCTTCTCCAGAGACGACAACAACATCAGTAGCTACAGAAGCCACAACAACAGGTGTTTCTCCTCAAGTCACAACAACTACTGTTTCTCCAGAAACCACAACAACAGGTTCTCCAGAAGCCACAACAACTACTTCTTCTCCACAAACCACAACAACATCAGTAGTTACAGAATCCACAACAACTACTGCTTCTCCACAAACCACAACAACATCAGCAGTTACAGAAGCCACAACGACTACTGCTTCTCCAGAGACGACAACAACATCAGTAGCTACAGAAGCCACAACAACTACTGCTTCTCCAGAGACGACAACAACATCAGTAGCTACAGAATCCACAACAACAGCTGTTGCTCCACAAGTCACAACAACTACTGTTCCTACAGAAACCACAACAACAGGTGCTCCAGAAGCCACAACAACTACTGCTTCTCCAGAAACCACAACAACATCAGTAGCTACAGGAGCCACAACGACTACAGCTTCTCCACAAACCACAACAACATCAGTAGTTACAGAAGCCACAACAACAGCTGTTGCTCCACAAGTCACAACAACTACTGCTTCTCCACAAACCACGACAACTTCAGTAGCTACAGAAGCCACAACTACTACTGCTTTTCCAGAGACAACAACAACATCAGTAGCTACAGAAGTCACAACGACTACTGCTTCTCCAGAGACGACGACATCAGTAGCTACAGAAGCCACAACGACAACTGCTTCTCCAGAGACGACAACAACATCAGTAGCTATAGAAGCCACAACGACTACTGCTTCTCCAGAGACGACAACAACATCAGTAGCTACAGAAGCCACAACGACTACTGCTTCTCAAGAGACGACAACAACATCAGTAGCTACAGAAGCCACAACGACTACTGCTTCTCCAGAGACGACAACAACATCAGTAGCTACAGAAGCCACAACGACTACTGCTTCTCCAGAGACGACAACAACATCAGTAGCTACAGAAGCCACAACAACAGGTGTTGCTCCACAAGTCACAACAACTACTGTTTCTCCAGAAACCACAACAACAGGTTCTCCAGAAACCACAACAACTATTGCTTCTCCACAAACCACAACAACATCAGTCGCTACAGAAGCCACAACTACTACTGCTTCTCCAGAGACGACAACAACATCAGTAGCTACAGAAGCCACAACAACAGCTGTTGCTCCAGAGACGACAACAACATCAGTAGCTACAGAAGCCACAACAACAGGTGTTGCTCCACAAGTCACAACAACTACTGCTTCTCCACAAACCACAACAACATCAGTAGCTACAGAAGCCACAACGACTACTGCTTCTCCAGAGACGACAACAACATCAGTAGCTACAGAAGCCACAACGACTACTGCTTCTCCAGAGACGACAACAACATCAGTAGCTACAGAAGCCACAACGACTACTGCTTCTCCAGAGACGACAACAACATCAGTAGCTACAGAAGCCACAACAACAGGTGTTGCTCCACAAGTCACAACAACTACTGTTTCTCCAGAAACCCCAACAACAGGTTCTCCAGAAGCCACAACAACTACTGCTTCTCCACAAACCACAACAACATCAGTAGCTACAGAAGCCACAACTACTACTGCTTCTCCAGAGACGACAACAACATCAGTAGCTACAGAAGCCACAACGACTACTGCTTCTCCAGAGACGACAACAACATCAGTAGCTACAGAAGCCACAACAACAGGTGTTTCTCCTCAAGTCACAACAACTACTGTTTCTCCAGAAACCACAACAACAGGTTCTCCAGAAGCCACAACAACTACTTCTTCTCCACAAACCACAACAACATCAGTAGTTACAGAATCCACAACAACAGCTGTTGCTCCACAAGTCACAACAACTACTGTTCCTACAGAAACCACAACAACAGGTGCTCCAGAAGCCACAACAACTACTGCTTCTCCAGAAACCACAACAACATCAGTAGCTACAGGAGCCACAACGACTACAGCTTCTCCACAAACCACAACAACATCAGTAGTTACAGAAGCCACAACAACAGCTGTTGCTCCACAAGTCACAACAACTACTGCTTCTCCACAAACCACGACAACATCAGTAGCTACAGAAGCCACAACTACTACTGCTTCTCCAGAGACAACAACAACATCAGTAGCTACAGAAGCCACAACGACTACTGCTTCTCCAGAGACGACAACAACATCAGTAGCTACAGAAGCCACAACGACTACTGCTTCTCAAGAGACGACAACAACATCAGTAGCTACAGAAGCCACAACGACTACTGCTTCTCCAGAGACGACAACAACATCAGTAGCTACAGAAGCCACAACGACTACTGCTTCTCCAGAGACGACAACAACATCAGTAGCTACAGAAGCCACAACAACAGGTGTTGCTCCACAAGTCACAACAACTACTGTTTCTCCAGAAACCACAACAACAGGTTCTCCAGAAGCCACAACAACTATTGCTCCTCCACAATCCACAACAACATCAGTCGCTACAGAAGCCACAACTACTACTGCTTCTCCAGAGACGACAACAACATCAGTAGCTACAGAAGCCACAACAACAGCTGTTGCTCCAGAGACGACAACAACATCAGTAGCTACAGAAGCCACAACAACAGGTGTTGCTCCACAAGTCACAACAACTACTGCTTCTCCACAAACCACAACAACATCAGTAGCTACAGAAGCCACAACTACTACTGCTTCTCCAGAGACGACAACAACATCAGTAGCTACAGAAGCCACAACGACTACTGCTTCTCCAGAGACGACAACAACATCAGTAGCTACAGAAGCCACAACGACTACTGCTTCTCCAGAGACGACAACAACATCAGTAGCTACAGAAGCCACAACAACAGGTGTTGCTCCACAAGTCACAACAACTACTGCTTCTCCAGAAACCCCAACAACAGGTTCTCCAGAAGCCACAACAACTACTGCTTCTCCACAAACCACAACAACATCAGTAGCTACAGAAGCCACAACTACTACTGCTTCTCCAGCGACGACAACAACATCAGTAGCTACAGAAGCCACAACGACTACAGCTTCTCCAGAGACGACAACAACATCAGTAGCTACAGAAGCCACAACAACAGGTGTTTCTCCTCAAGTCACAACAACTACTGTTTCTCCAGAAACCACAACAACAGGTTCTCCAGAAGCCACAACAACTACTGCTTCTCCACAAACCACAACAACATCAGTAGCTACAGAAGCCACAACTACTACTGCTTCTCCAGAGACGACAACAACATCAGTAGCTACAGAAGCCACAACGACTACTGCTTCCCCAGAGACGACAACAACATCAGTAGCTACAGAAGCCACAACAACTACTGCTTCTCCAGAGACGACAACATCAGTAGCTACAGAAGCCACAACAACTACTGTTGCTCCACAAGTCATAACAACTACTGTTTCTCCAGAAACCACAACAACAGGTTCTCCAGAAGCCACAACAACTACTGCTTCTCCACAAACCACAACAACATCAGTAGCTACAGAAGCCACAACGACTACTGCTTCTCCAGAGACGACAACAACATCAGTAGCTACAGAAGCCACAACGACTACTGCTTCTCCACAAACCACAACAACATCAGTAGCTACAGAGGCCACAACGACTACAGCTTCTCCACAAACCACAACAACATCAGTAGCTATAGAAGCCACAACAAAAGTTCCTCCAGAAGCCACAACAACAGCTGCTCCTGAAGCAACAACTACAGCAGTTCCAGGTACTCCCTCAGCATCACCCACAGGTCACTGCTTCTTCAACAACAACATCAGATTTATCATGATGATTTTTTTCTTTTCCAGATCCCTGTGCTTCAAACCCTTGTGGCAAAGGAAGCACGTGTGAGGCTCGAGCCAATAAGGGCTTTGTATGTTTGTGTCTGGCTGGTGATAACTACAACAACAAAACACATCGTTGTGACCCTGGTAAGAATAGAGGAGCAATGTACGTTTGAGATGTAGGAAGACCATTTGTATTACTTGGTGTTGATAAGGGAAGTTATTTCAATTACCAATGTTAATTAGCACTTTGCTTTAAGTCTCAGCTTTTGAAAAATAGTTTTTTTGTTTCTTACTTAATTCCTGAAGCTCCTAATGGCAGGTTTTAAGCTAGCTACACATTCAACAGTTTCCAATGTAAATTCTGAGTTTCAAATACTTCAATAAATGTATGTACAGGTACACGTTGAAGTCACAGAATTACACAGTAGACATGAAACAATTCTCTTCCACGAAAAGAAGAAATTAAAAGAAAATTATAAGCTTTTAAGTGAGCATCTGTCTTACTGTGAATTTTTCTTGTTTTAGCCAAAGTTTTCCCTGGACACATAAACCTGCCTGACATAGTATATGAAAACAGCATGTCAGACAAGGCATCACCAGCGTTCAAAAGGACTGCAGACCTTATTGCCCAAGAGGTGAAAAATACATTTTCTCTCTCTGTCTTTTAATTATACTAACTGTTTGGTATCAGACCATATGTCTGTGTTGTCAGATGATGATGTGAGCAAAACCACATTTCTTTCTTCCAAAACACAGCTGGACAAGAGTCTGGGATCTGATCCTACTTATGTTCGATCTATAGTGCTGGAACTGTGGTAAGTTTGGGGTATAGAATTAACCATCCATCTATCTTGAACCAGTTCACTCAGATCCTCCTGCACTTAATAATTACCATCATTAAGAGTGATTTCTGTCCCTACAGGCCAGCTGACAACAGTCTATTTAGGATGTTGGTTGGGATCAATGCATCTGTAGAGATCATCTACAAACCAGAATCTGACATCACAGCATCAGATGTTGTAGCGGAGGTGGAGAAGGCCACTGAATGCACCGACTGTCCACTAAAAGGAGGAACTTTTGCTGGTGAGTTAATTACCTGGATCTAATCCAATTATTAACTACTTCAATGGAAAAACGTATCACAATAAAACTCAAGTATTCAAGACTGATTTGTTCTCAGGCAGAGATCTAGAGAACTCTATCTGCAACTCTGACATTAATTTATCCATGGCTTAATTGATTTGGTCTTTGTAAGATCAATGTTAATGTTTCACTAGTTTTGATAAGTTCTTCAGATTGGGTATTCACTGCAAGACTTTTATCCTGTTATTGTCACATCTGCGTTGGCACATGTTCTCCCACAATGCACAAATTCACAGAGTCAGTCAGTAACATCATCTCAGTGACAGACTGCTATGACACTGTACATTCAGACCCACTTCATTTAATGGCATCCTGATTAGTCAGTTGTTTGGAACGATTCTTATCACCCCCTCCCTCCATTCCATCCTCGCCCTTCACTGTAACATTATAGAGGAAGACCTGTGTGAGAGGAACCCATGTGATGTAGCCACCGCAAGATGCTTTTCAACAAATGGGAATTTCAACTGCACCTGTAAGGACGAGTACGTTCCGACTGACTTCAGTAACAGAGCCTGTCATGGTGAGAACATTTAATTTCAGATTTTGTGTCAATATTTCTTTGACCAAACAACAAACTGACTTTTAAAAAATTCTATTCTTGCAGCTTGTCCCTCTGGACAAAAAGCAGTGAACTCTGAGTGTATCGAGTAAGTGCATCCATCCATCCATCCATCCATCCATCCATCCATCCATCCATCCATCCATCCATCCATCCATCCATCCATCCATCCATCCATTTATCTGAATGATAAAGACATTTAATTTTCTCTGTCTTTCAGTTGTCCATTTGGTTATTCTGGTTTTAACTGCAATGAATGTGAGTATGCAGCACATGATTAACCACTAATGAAAGAAACAGCACAATTACTCACCTGTATATATGATCTCACCTGTACATTGGTTTTCATCTGTAAATATTATCCATATACTATAAAACGACCTGTACCATACCACGTATATACAAGACTATTTAGGCAATATGAACTTCATCATTATAAAACAAGGCATTACAGTTTCTCTCAGTCGCTTTGGTACATTTCTCGAATCATCCTCACCATTTGCAAAGCACTAAGTGCATTTCTCAATACAATTTGTACAAATAGCAAAATGCTATGGATTACATGCAAAAGCAAAGTCTCTTGCTCAAAATCCTTAGTTCATCTCTCATGAGTAAATATCTGTGTCAGTGAACATGTTGTGCCATCAGAATGACATGTCCTTGTGTCACTGTGTACGAGTCAGACAGTCAAACCGCTTCGTCATGTTGTCAATATAACAGTGTACTCTGGAGGGATGTTCTGATGTAAACGATGCCTAAAGTTTTGATGATTATTGTAAGTTACACCTCAGTGTATGTGGGAGATTGATTGCAAGAGACTAGACAAGATTCACATTTATGCTTATACGGTTTGCACTGTAGACAGTTCATGACATTATGACACAGAAAGGAAAAGACAGGACTGCATAGCACAAAGAACAAAAACAAAGCAAAAGTAGAAATGTAAACATAGGACAATCCCATTCATGAAAACTGTACATGCCGTGTTGTAGGAATTACAGTACAGTCTTCTTGACGTTCCTGTTTGTTGGGCCAGGAAGGGTCATCATATACTTTCTATCTCCACCCTAGAGAAAAAGTCCTCATTGGGGATAAGGAATGGGGAGTAGGGTGAGGGGACTCCATCGCAAACCATTACCTGATGATATTGGAGAGATAGAAACTGACATTGTCCCAGACTATCATGTACTTTGGCGAGTCATCTCCAATCTGACCACTTTCTTGTTCAGGGTTGAGATCCCTGCAGAGAGTTTCTAAAAGGGTGACGCTCTGTTTTCTATGGCCCAATAATGGGAATATATGTTAGCACACTATTGGCAGAGATACCAGCACTCATGGTAATGTTCCCACCCCTTTGGGTTGGCACATTAATTGTTGCTGTCTGGCCAGTGATATTTCAAAAACACCTTTTGATATTTGTTAGGTTGTATATCCATCCATGTAGATGAAGCCCCCCCCCCAATCCCCCTCCTCTCCCCATAATCATTTGTATTAGGCCAAAATAGGCCACGTTACTGTGTGCTGTGATATTAACGTACTCTACATTGTTGTTTGTTAGCATGGCAGCTCAGCCTGGTGATTGTCGGCTCTGTGCTCGGTGTGCTGCTGCTCATGTCCCTTGCTCTTCTACCGTTAGTCACTCACAAGTAAGTTTTTCACCTATACACCCACTTTCTCACCTTGTGCACTGTTTCTGTCAATCTTTTTGCCATGTTTCTGTTTCACTAATACACACCCTTAACTAGCAAGGGATGTTAACTACTGTATTTTCCTATAATGTTGTTAGGCTGTCAAAGAAAAAGTTGAAGACATACTCTACTGGATTCTTCGGAAAGCCCTACGCCAACAACTCTGCTTCCAAGGCAACACTGATTAATGTCAACTCAGTCAACAGCCAGGGATCAGTCTTTGATAAGGGGTCAGCCAATGGCTTGGCAGCTTATACCCAGGATGGGGTTATTAGACTTCCACGGGCAAAGGTCAACAACTCCTGGAAGAGCAGCACCAGCCTGGAGACAGCTGCCAGCAACAGTCAGCAAAACCTGTTCCCTGTAGGGAGGAACTTGGTGGGTATTCCCTCTGTCTGTGTGTAAAGAAAATGTGTTTGTGAAGGTTCTCGGTCGTCCAGGTCATGGTTTATTCAAATTGCACTAAAGAAAGGCAGCTGGATTTTTCAATGAAGTCATAATTGTCCCACAATGGGGAAATGTTTGACCCATCCATTTGTTCATACAGTAGTGTGTAGTGGGTGTGTAGTGTATAGTGGGCTGCAGCCTCAGGTGGGTTGCACCTGATATCTAAATCAAGTTTCAAGTAATGAATCAACATTTCAAACATTTCAAAATGTTGACACAGACGTTTAAGCCTGACTTGACTTATGTGTGAATCATTTGGAAGTTTGTGGCTGCTATAATATCAGCTGACCACTAGATGTCACTGGTAGGGTCTGTCTTTGAAGCTTCAGAGATTTTTCTGGTACAATCAGGAAGAAGCCCCAGAAGCTTCACAAGGCTTCATCCACCCATCTCCAGTTTTTAGTGACAGCAATTTGAGGTATTTTGACTTTAGCACCAACAACAATTATCTCTGTTACCTCCTGATTCAAACTGTGGTTCATCCAAATTTACCTGCTCTAAACAGTGACGCCTATAGTCATCTGGGGACAGTGCTAGATATATCTGTGTGTCATCTGCATAGCTGTGATATTGAACATTGGAATTCTGCAGAAGTTTACCTAAAGTGTAACACCCACAGATGTTCTTATTTAAACCCCAGTTCCTCACCAGTTCTTTAGAACCGAAGACTTGAATGAAGCGTCTTCAAGAAACTCCAGTCCAGTTGCCTTTCCATAGCATTTTAAATAAAAGGAAAGTAATACTTAATGAAGCTCTGTCTTGCAATTAACTGTTGTTTTCTACTGCAGTGGCTGAACAACGACCATGGTGGCAGTAACACATCCACCCAGGCAGAGTCCCAGAACAACCCCAATGATCAGAGCGGGGGCTACAACAACCCTTACTACACGCGAGACAATGAAAATTAACTTCTCAAAGACTCAAAGTGATCTTGTCTTTTGCTGACCACCTTCAATGAAATTTGGAATGTGATTTCCATTTCGCGCCATCTTGGTAATGTCCACTAATTTTGCACTAAAACTTGAATCTGTTAATTTACAAATAATTGTTTTTTCGTATGAAAATTTGTTCTTCAGGTAAATTTAAGAATATCTTAATCCGCCAAATGGGGCTTGTCACAACCATTGATGTGGTTTTGTATAACTTATTATATTATTGTATATTTTTGTATGTCAAATTAGTAATTCAATTGATGAGTGAAATACATATTTAAATTTTCCACAAATATCATAGAGTAGTTCATTTAGAAAAAATAAATGTACCCGCCTACATTAAAAGATTTTCTTTCACAGAGAAAAACAATAGTCAAATCATCTTGCTAGTTTTTGTGTTTTAAATATATTTGACTTCCTCAGGCGGAATACATGATTTTTGATTTAATAAATATGAATATTCATCCATCTATATTAATAAATACATGTATCTGTATCCGTTTCTCTTGTTGTTAATGACTACTTCTGTGTTAATCTGTGCAATCGCAATGGCTGATGAGTTAGAAATGGATCAGCTTGACGCTTTAACAAAGAGTCCACAGAGTATAAATTTGTATTTAATTCTATTTATTCTAGTATGTATGTAGTCTATCAGTTGTGTGGGTTATTGTTTTCTTCTTTATGAAATACTATATTTTGATGTTATAACAGATTCCCAAGAATCTAGAACTTCTGTCCATAAGCATTATGAACAGAACTGATGACAAAGGGCAGCCCTGGCAGCGACTAACCCTTACCAGGAACAAGTCCGACTTACAGCCAGCGCCACGGACCAAACTGTCGCTCCTTTGGTACAGGGACTGAATGGCCCTTAGCAAGGGGCCATCCACCCCAGTTGTGCAAACTCCCATTTCCCATCAGAGGTGGTCTGGGGGAGGGAACCAGTGTGTCTGAATTTAACCCTCCAATTACCCTTGGGGTCAATTTGACCCAATTCAGTGTTAATCATTCAAAAAAATTGTTGATTTATTTTTTTATTTTTTTACTTTGTATTTCATGAGTTTTCCTAATTTAAGGGGGACAACTGGTTAAGCATAAAATTATCCTGATGATAATTTTTCAATTTGCTGTACACACGTTGCACGCATTGATGTTCCTCTGGGGTCAATTTGACCCCAAGCAGTTTTAGCTGTGTAAAGCTTGTCTGTCTGTGTGTGTGATCTATCATCCCCACACTTGCAGGTGCAGAGCTGATACTTTTGAGTTGATACATAAGAGGCAGGAGGGAAAAACAATGATTCCCACTAGAACTTTTTTTTTTGTTTGTTTTTTTGTCTGCATTTGTCTGCATGGTTGAACACCACAGGGTGTCAACATTATATGAGGTTCATGCAGTTATATTCTTGGAGCTGAAAGCTTTATTACTTCAGTGTGTGAGTTTGGTGTGTAGGGTATGACTGGGTACAGGGAGGTGTTGTGTAGATCTCTGGAGAGATGAGAGTGTCCAGGGGGGTAAGGATGTCCCAATAGAGGAGAGAAGTCTGCCATAGGGTACATAGTAATAGAGTGAAAACAATAGTCCAGCTCTTAATAGCCGGGACTCATCAATTCTTCTCGATGTGATCCAGCATGGGCTGGCAGCATGTGACAACACACATGCATGTGGGCATTCCCTAAATATGAGTGAGACCATTACCGGGGCCCAGAGTCAGGTCAGAAGCCCCAGCCCCCGTGAACCCCCACCCCAGTGTGGGGCGCCCAACCAGGGACGGGCCATCCGAGCAGGGGGGCCAAGGTGCCGGCCCCATGCCCCTGGCGCACCCAGGCCACGGAGACAACAGGAAGAGGGAACCAGCCCCCCACCGAAGGGAGAGGGGAAGCACCGAGCCACCACCCGAACCAGTCGACACTGGATCAACCGAGTTCTCAAGGGAGCCACCACAGACTCATCGCCACGCAGCACTCGGAGACAAAGCCCGGCCAAGAGGACACAAGAGAGTAGGTAGGTACCCCTACCAACCGCCGTGGGGCCACAGACCACCAGCCCAAGATGCCCCTGCCAGCGGAAGACCAGGCCCTCCGAGCCGTGCCACGGGATAATGAAAAGTGATAGTGTCCCTATTACTGTGCTTCTTCAGTCCCTGATGCGGAAGCAAAACCCTACACTGTGACCCTGTGACCCTGGATGTGGTGTGGTGCATTAAGACAGGGGGCAACTAGGAGGGTCGGGTTGGTCAGATGACTGCAGCACATTACTGTCCTGCAGCCTGCCCTGATCCTGGGTGGACCCCCAAGGTGAGGTGCATTAAAAACTTGTGATGGGTGTATGTGGTGTACGTAGCTATGTGTGTAATAAGTGACATAGTGTATGGGGGAGTGTGAGGTGAGTGCAACTTAGGAGGTAGGCAAGTGAGGGCCAAGTCCCTGGTGGCAGGGTTGAGGCGCAGCAGCAGCCCACAGGACCCACAGATGGGGCGAGGGCCCCCAGGACTCAGGAAGTCCCCCGACCAGACCTTGCCCCCAGCCCAGCATAGCAACCAGGATGCGACAGACCCCCAGGAAACCCCAACTCTGACAATTTAGGTGAGATGTTTATGCCCAGGTATTTGATATTTCCTATGGAAAAGCGAAGATGGGGTTTATGGTCTGCAGGATCCCATGCTTTGTCCGTTATTGGTAATATTGTTGATTTGGACCAGTTGATTGAGTAGTCAGAGAGGGCTGAGAATTTTGAGATACAATTATAAGCTTCCTGTGATGATCTCTGAGGTTGTTGCAAGTAAAGTAAAACATCATCAGCATATAAATTGATCTTATGTTCAGAGACGGATGAGTGGATACCCTGGATACTGGAGTTCTGACGTATTGCTGATGCGAGCGGTTCAATAAATATAGCAAACAGTAGGGGAGACAGGGGGCATCCTTGTCTGGTTCCCCTCTGTAAGGTGAAGCTTTGTGATGTGATACCATTAGTGGTGACTGTGGCCTTGGGTGAAATATACAGTGCAGAAACCCAGTGGATAAATGACTCTCCAAAGCCGAAATTTTGAAGGGTGGCAACGAGGAAAGCCCCGTTAACTTTATCAAAGTCTTTCTCAGCGTCCAGTGATAAAACAATGGCTTCTGTATTTCTACACTGGGACATTCTTATCATGTTAAGGAGTCTTCTAACGTTATTTGTAGATTGTCGGCCTTTGATGAAACCTGTTTGGTCATTGAAAATTATTTTAATTAATTTTGATATCTGTATTATTCAATGACAGAGGGCGATAGCTGGAAGGGAGTGTTGGGTCTTTATCTGGTTTTAAAAGCAATTTAATTGCAGCAGTATTTATTTGGGATCTTATGCAACCTGTGTTTTTGATTTCTGTAACAGTCCTTAGGAACAAGGGGGCAGATCTGACCAGAAATGTTTCATAAATTCGGCAGGGAACCATCTGGCCCAGGAGCCTTGCCCGTAGGCATGTTTTCTAACGCTGTTAATAGTTCTTCCATGGTCAGTGGCGAATCCAATGTGTTTCTTTGTTCTGCCATCAGTTGGGGTAGATTGAGATTTTTGAGGAAGGCCTGAATGTCGTCAGGATTCGGGTTGGTAGTTGTTGAATATATTTTGTATATATATATAGATGTATATATATATTTTATAGAAGCTGTAAAAGATATGATTAATTTCCTGTGGTGCTTGAGTGTGTTTGCCACTTGAGTCCTGAATTGCATCTATAAGAGATTTTTCTTTGTTGCGTTGGAGTTGATTCGCAAGAAATGTGCCTGATTTATTGCTATGCTCAAAATTTTGGTATCTAAGTTGTTGAAGTACGAATTCTGTTTTTTTTGTCAAGATATTTTCTAATAGTAGTTTCGCATTTTGTAGTTGGGTCCATAATTGTTCATTTTGGTTTGCGGTGTATTGTTCTGTTATTTCTTTAATCTTATCCTCAATGTTTTTTTCTGCTTGTTGGTCCTGTTTTTTCTTGTAAGAGGAGTAAGATATAATTTTGCCTCTGATAACGGCTTTCCCTGTTTTCCAAATCAGAGATGGGGATAAATTTGGAGAGTCATTTATTTCCAAAAACCCCTTCCATTCCTTCCTTACTAATGAGTCAAATTCAGGGTCTCTCAGTAATGAGGTGTTGAGGCGCCATGTGGGTGATGGTTAGAGGGAGGGTTCTATTTGAAGGTGGAGGGAGACCGGTGCATGATCACTGATTATGATAGGCTGTATACTGGTGTTGGTTCTTTCTACTATAGAATTGTTTGACAGAAAAAAATCAATTCTAGAAAAGGAGTGGTGTACTGGGGAAAAGAAAGTGTATTCCCTCTTTGTCGGGTTTTTGATTCTCCAACCATCACCAAGTCCAAACTCATCCATGTATTCTTTGAGGACTTTGGCTGATTGTGATTTTTTGTTATGTGTGTCGAGTTATGGGACCGATCAAGAGAGGGATTCAGGACTGTGTTAAAGTCCCCTCCAATGATTGAAATGGGTGTGACGGCTATGTCAGATAATTGCGAAAAGACTTTGTGAAAGAAGGCCAGATCATCGTTTTTCGGGGCATAAATGTTTGCAATTGTGTATAATTTATTAAAGATTGATGCCTGAATGATGATGTATCGACCTTCTGTGTCTGTTATCAATTTGTTTAAGGTAAACACGAGTCTCTTATGGACCAAAATCGAGACTCCTCTTTGTCTACTATTGAAACAGAATAGCACCAGTTTTTTTCTGAATCTTGTAGGTGAGTTTCTTGAATGAGTAAGATATCGGCTTGTAATTTGGAGACATAATCCATAATTTAATTTTTTTTTGCCTGCGAGCAAATGCAATGCACATTCCAAGAGACAACAGTTAACTGCGACATTGAGATTGAAAGCATTCAGTCCTTCTTTGTATGTTGTGTTGGTAGAGGATTTTGTACGTCTTTACGGGGTCGTCTGCTGCTGTCAGCATGAAAGGATTTACAGACAATGGAGAGAAATAAGGAGGTGAGTGTTGGAATAATTGATTAAACCTGGTACAAACAATGTCATACAGACATATCAACAATAGCATCAGTTCCTGGAAAATGGATTGTTAACTTAATTAACAATTAATTTATTAACAAATTTTGGTATCACGAACTTGGACGTGTTTGTGGCCTTTCAGCATCTGCTATCAGTTTTGATGAGCGGACTCCTGCATCAGCTGGCTTATTGAAAGGGTGAGATTTTCACAATATTATGTGCTCGTTTGCTCGTTGGACCTGTTCTGTGTTGCTGTTGTGTCACACTGTTAAAGACTCTGTGGGAGTGGTTGTTGTGCTGATGTTAGAAGTTGTTCATCATTCTAAATTTTGTAAATTTGAGGTTTTATTCATTGCTGGCAATGCCAAAACGGGGAAATAGAGCATAAAAATTTAAGGAAATAAGACATTAGGAACTAAGAAGTTAGGATTAAGGAATAAAATAAAGGACAAGTAGGCCTACAAATAGAAGAAAATAGTGAAGAAGACTATTAAGAAATAGAAAACGAATAGAAGAAATAAGAGCACAGAGAGTACAAAACCCTAATTAGTAACATATGTTGAGCTAAAACTCACATGTGCAAGGTTAAGTGGGCGGTTATAGGCAGAGCTATTTGGATGATAAATATGTGATCACTTTAAATTTGTATGTTTTGTATTTGTTGTTTGTGGATTTTTGTGGTGTTTGAGGATCACCGATTATCGACCGGGCCGATTTGACGCATATTGGCATCGCCTATTTTTATTTTTTTTTTTAATCCGACTACCGATAAATAAATAAATAAATAAATATTTTGGCTCTGATGCAGCCACGCCTCTCCATAGTCTCTACTCTGTCTCCAGCATTGTCCCACCCACAGCACCATCTGATTGGTTACACGCAGGTAACAGCCATTCTGCAGTGAGTGCTGTGCACGCACACTGGTCGCACACACGGCAGAGAAGAGAAACAGTTTCGATGAGAGGAGAAGCTACGGAGAGCAGATATATGTTTCGAAGGTAAGTCCGAGGCAACAAACTCTCCCGAAATTGTAATAAGCATCCCAACCCTCTAAAACTCGCAACTATTAGTAACATTAATGTGAGCCCAATAACGTTATATGACGTTATATGAACATAAGCGGCAGCTCTGCTCGCTCGAAGTCCCTCCAGACGGGCTGCAGAACATATCGATATGGAAATAGTCCTTGATAGTAGACATGTGTGTGTATGAAAGAGAGAGAGAGAGATTCTATCAAATCAATTCACAACAGAAAAAATATATAAAAATCTACAATAAATAGATCAGGCCAGTGGATTTGAGAACAAACGTTCTTTCTCCTGGATGGAGACCAGAACACCACCATAAGTTCATGTCCGTGTGAAACTCCAGATTCTGCATTTCTCTGTAATAATTAAAGCCAATCAAGCCAATTATCATGCTGCTCAGCAACAGAACAACATCAGAGTCCACACTGTTCTCTACCTTCCTCTTCCTGCACACATGCATGGCCATCTTTGATTGGCCCAGAATAAAGTTCATCAACTGACATTTGTCTTTGTAAACTTTTTTATACTTGAAACCAAGAAAGAAGGTGTTAAGAGAGAAAACCTCTCTTGCATAGTCCGTTTATTCAGACATCTCACCATCAGAGCAGACAGTGTTTTGCCCTTGGAATCCTTCTGACTCACCTCATACTGTTGGAACAGGGGCAAATGATGAGGGAGGGGAAAGGGTTGTCAGGACAAGGGTCAATTACACCACGGCTGTATTCTCCCTGCAGAAGATGCTCCTGTCACGTCAGACAGACTCTCCAGTCACTCAGCAGTCCCCCATCCTCTGCAATCTCCACCCCAGACCAGCTGCCAAACCTGTGGTCTCTTGTAGATCAAGCCCAATGAACTCCAACATGGTTCCAGGAGTAGAAATCCCTGCTGTGCTGAAGGCCTACACAACTGCTGCTCCTGTCCAGGAGGGGGCGCTCAGAAGGCCTCTGTGCCCAGTGGTTCCTTCAGCAGCCAGAACAGAGAGTCATGCCGAACCCAATGCCTCCATAGCAATTTCCACACACTAAAGAGTCCACGGTAAAACACAGGAAGGGAGAGAAACATCTTTGAAATCCACTAAACACATTGACTCCTGCAATCTTAGACCACTGACACTCTGCAAGGTCAGGGCTCTGAATTCTCCACACCAGGTCTTTTTGTCCATACAGCAGCCTCGGAATGAACGGTAATCTGAAAGCAGCACACCTGCTCGTCTCCACCAGGCTGAATTGAACAACTGACAGGGGCTTTCTTTGACAAAGGTCTCATATTTGATACAATTTGACACAACATTTATTCGCGAGCCAGCCAGGAGCGCAAAGGTCAGACAGAGAGGATCATCGCCAGGGGGACTTCACAGACTCCACTGCAACACCACTGGCACCAAAAAATTTAAAAAGGTAAGCAGAGCCTTTTTAAAATCTGCAAATGTACAAGTGGTGTTTGTGGGGAGAATGTGGTCCACCCAGGTGAGGTCAAATCTCAAATGCTCTTTCTGAACCTAACTCTTTCAAAAATCACTAATATCATGGAGGGCACTCAGAGCAGTATAAATCTGCGTTATACGTATGTCTGTCTTACAAATGCCTCAGCAAGGTGTGGAAAGAGTGAAAGAGTGTTATAAAGCACGCCCTGCCCAGTTTGAGGCAGGATCCTGTCCAGGCTGAGGCAGGATAGTATCACCAGTGGTGTGTGATACAATTTGCTAACAATTACACCGCCAGGTTGTGTGGCGTAATCAATCTGTGGATAGCGCTTTGACTAATTTCCTGAGTAAAATGTTGACTGAATGTTAAGGGGTTTTGTCAGGTCAAGAAGCAAAGGTCTGTACCACTTTGACTAATTACCTGGGTAAAATGTTGAGTGAGAGTTAAAAGGGTTTTGTCAGGTCAAGAAGCAAAGGTCTGTACGGGCAGATTGACAAAGAGAACAAAACAGAAAAACAAACAAAAAAAAAGGGTTACAGTGTAAGCCATGCCGCATGGACTGGAAGCAGTGGATCAGGGTTACATGACTTCATGGTGATAAGACAGAGGACTGACGAGAACAAGCACACGCACACACACACACACACACACACACACGTCTATGACAGAAAGGAGTGACAAAAGAATAGAGTCTGTTAAGCATTAAATACATAGATATATATTTACTTATATATTGATATATTTACTTATATATATATTCATAGATTTTCTTATATATATTTACTAAAGATATATATATTATTCATAATAATCATAAAAAGGACAAATAAGACAGAGAATGAAGGAAGTGAGAGTGAGGACGTATGAGGAAGTATTAACCATTGATCATTTTGAACAAGAAGGAGATTGTGAGACGAAAGGCATCGGAACACACTTTTGGCTGGAACGGACATATAAAGATAAGGATGGTATAGAGCATTGGCAGACTGAACAAGAGATTAATCAAAAACTGTGGCATATCACAAAGATTGTAAACGTAACTCAGACTAAAGAGGAGTTTCCAGCACTATCATGGGAGGTTGTAATCCAGCATAGTAATACTGGATCTGTGACCCCTTCTGGGGATTTCTGAGAATCTATCCATAGCTGGGAGATGAAGGGGGGAAGGAAATCCACGATTGCAGATACAGATTGTTCCCAGAAAAGTAGAATGAGAAACAGATAAATTTGGATACCTTTGGTTACTAAAACTCCAGTCGAGGACGGAAGCGAGGACTTGAAGTACAACCCTACTAGGACACCTAGGCTTAGACAGGCCACCACTGCACATAAAATAATAGTTCTAATAAGAACAAGAGAAGAGGGCCAGCCAGAAATCAGGAGGCAAGAGGGAAGTGCTAAATAAGGAGTTATGGGGATTAGAATGGTAAAAGGGAGGGGCTGATAACCCCAGTGAAACTAGTGATAAGACAGCATCCAGGTCATGATAAGCAGATTAGACAATGCATGAATAAATGGCACAAGAGAACATCAGCCGTTCTGCGGTGTCCTGAAAAGGGGACCTTTGACTCTGCATGCTGTAAGGAGATTGAATCATGTTTAAAACACTACAAATCAAAAGAATTAACGAACAGTAGAGAAGAGAAGCGAGCCAGGGAGTGCTCAGATGGTTCAGGGAGGCTGCCAGAAAATATGTGTTGGATGTCAAACAGAACAAGATGGAGTAGTGGTATGTTGGGGATGTAATCAGAAAGGCCATAGTTGTGTTGATTACCCCATCAATCCATGGGTGGGGCCAGCAAGAGAGTGGCAATAGGGGTACCTAGAGAAGCCAGAGGGGCCACACATGTCACCGGTCATGTCGACACAACCAGAGGAGGAACCCACTGGTGCTGTTGAAAAACACAATTAAGAATATGCTTTTATGATGGACACAGGGGCCACCTATTCCTGTATCAGCGGTGAGGGCTCCTCCCTTCCCCTCTCAGGTCAATCCATCAAAACCGTAGGCTTCTCCAGGACAACCCAAGTAATTCCTCTAACACGACCTGTGTGTAATAACAGCCCCCCTATTATTATACTCAGATAGCACTCCAATAAACTTATTGGGACGAGACATCCTCTGCCCACTAAAAGCGACAATCATCTGCACACACGAAGGCCTGTGTTTGCTTCTCCCTCTGTTAACAACCCAAAAAGGAGGTCGACAGGAAGACATGGATGGTGGCCATACATGGAGACTAGCCTGTTGACTCATGTTTAGTATAGTTGTACGAACATGCGGCAGGTGATCTTTCCAGTTCTCGCTCTCTCCCTTATCATCCACAGGATTGCCCTGTGGCAGCGTCCTGGAGTGCTTCACACCAGAGAGCTGCCTGAGGGTCCAAAACAGTTAATATTTGAACTCTCTGCCTTGGTCATGGTGGAGTTTAGTTTGATACCTGAACTGTGGGACAAAGTTGTTGAAAATCTTGTCATCAGCTGTTTTGCCTGCTTTGTTTCTGGTGGGATATGCTTGTGAAAACCTGGTGAAGTGATGGATGACTACCAGTATATATTCATATCCACCACGGCTAGTTTCAAGGTGGAGCAAGTCAATGCGGATAAGTTCAAGGGGTGAGCTTGATGGCCAATAAAAGCGTTCTGTTGCAAGGCTCAATACTCGTTCGACACCCATATGTCCCATGTTATTGTGCAGGATTGTTATCAGTGTAGACAACAAAGTGAGGTTCATAAAACAAGTAATCCCTAAATTTGTCACACACTGCCCACTTCAAGGCTAAAAGCTCAAGCTTACCACTGTGGAGATGGTAACTCTGCTCTGCTAGTGTGAGTATGCGGTACCCATAGCCGATTACTCTCACCTTCCCATCCTGATTTTGATAAAGGACTGCTCCAACGCCCTGTTGGAGAGCATTGCTATGGAGTGTGAAGGGATGACCAAAGTCTGGGTATGCTAACACTGGGGGGTTGGTCAGAATGTTTATGAGGCACTCAGGATCTGCTAATGCTCACTGGTCCACTCTACAAGGTTGCGTGAAGAGAGCTGAGGGCCTTTTGTTTTTCCCTTTACAGGCTTGGGTGGTGATGGGTTGGACTTTATCCAGAGGAGCTCATACAGGGGTCTTGCTATGTGTAAAAATCTTGTACATATGCTCTGTAATAGCTCAGGAAACCTAAGAGTAGTCTGACATCTCCTACTGTCAGTGGGGTTTTCCGTTTCAGGGCCTGTACAGCTTCAACATCCTTAGGATCCACTCTCACTCCGTTTTCAGACACCAGCTGCCCAACATACCTGACCTCCTTCCTGAACAACTCACACAGTGGCTGAAGCATAAGACTTATGTACAGGAATGTCTTCTTGGAGCTTAATTGACACCCGAAGAGGGGGGATGCACCCAATGTCAGTGCTGTCACGGGCAAATGCTGCCGACTCCTCATGAAGCATTCCCTCCACCAGTTGCTGTTGTTCTGGGTTGTGATGCTTAAGTTGATAGGTGGTTGCCATAGCTTAGCTGGTGGTGGTGCAGGAGTGGTGGCATTGACCTCAGCTCGAATACCTGGAGTTGGTGGCTTCTTGTTTTGCAGTTGGCCTTGTGGTTCTGTTATCACTGGATCTCCTCCTCTCTGTTGTTGGATGGAGCAAGATCCCGGACGAGTCCCCAGAATTTGTTACAGGTCCCGAACGTGGAACCTCGTTTCAAATACAGTTGTCTGTGGAAACAGAGAGAGTGAAAGAACAATGAAGACACGGAGTGATGCCTGTGCCGTCCAAGTTCCAAGCATCTGGAGAGGGGGCAGAAGACAAACTAATCATGATGATCAGATGATAGTCACTGACAACCAACCGTTCACGGTCTGTCAAGTCAAAGAGTCAGATATCATTGCAAGGGAACTAGGCCTGCCAGAGCACAACATAATCCAGGCTGTTCCAACAAGGTGGAAGTCAATGGTCCACATGCTACAAGGAATGCTGGAGCGTACCATCTACTGTGGTGAATATGGAGGATTTGCAGGTCTCACTGCTCGCCAGTGGGACCTTGTGTCCAATTTAATTGAAACTCTTCTCCCAGAAGAGGAAGTGACACTACAGGTGAGCCACAGCAATTCATCAGCATCCTGCATCATTCCATTACTGACTGTGCTGAAGATGCTTCTTCAAGATGATGAAGGGCCCTCCACAAAAGGCATCACAATGCTCAGGAAAGCCATGAGGGAGAGCCTGGACACAAAAGACACAAGAGTTGTGGTGCTGGCCTGTCTCTTAGATCCTTATTATATGTCACGCATTCTCCTCTGCCACGACATTGAGCAAGGCCAAAGGATGATTGAAAGAGGAATAGGACGCTGTCACAAAACAAACCAGAGGAGGAGCATGCTGCCACAGAAGGAGCCAGTATGGAGGAGCAGGCTGTTGCAGAGGAGGCCAGTGTGGAGGATGACGGAAACATCCACAAAAGGCAACGGAGAGAACACACATCCTTCCACAGCCTGTTGATGAGATGTTCAGTTCTCAGCTGGCACCCCACCCTGGTGACCTGCCGGCCAGCTGCTGTGTTGAGGATGAGCTACATCTGTACCTCAAAGAGTCACTTATCGACGGGCAGAAAGGGGACCCACTCCAGTGGTGGAGACATAATGAAGGGCGCTTCAAGCTACTTGCGAAACTAGCAAGAAATTTTTTGTGCACCATCCTCACCAGTCCCAAGTGAATGCATCTTCAGTGAAGTCTCTGCAATTTATGAGAGCAAGAGAAGCCGTCTCACTGGAGAGCACACTGAACAATCTGGTGCTGCTCAATTGAGACTATAATTGATTTGAGACTCACATTTCTGTGAATATTTTATTTAACTGTGTTGTATTTACTTTATAAAACAGTTGAAAACTTCAGGGAGCTATTTGTTTAAGTTTTCATTTCACTTTATTAGACATGCTGCTGAACCTAGGAGCACGTTTTGTAAGACAATAAACATCTTTGTTTTAAAATTGTAAGAATTTTTTTTAACATGTTCTGTTATCTGAAAATCTGTTTAATAAACATATGCTTAAATGCATTTAAATGAATGGAAGTGTTGTAGTTTGTGTCATTCAAACTTTTGATGCCAGTATTTTCACTTTTACTGCAAATGAATATCGACTCCAAATATCGGTTATCTGCCTCCTTGACTGCTAATAACGGTCTGTCTCTAGCTGTTGGTGTGAGGAAGGTCCTTTTTCATCACTTAGACGGAGAAACTGAACTAACTGTATATCACATGGACACATAAGTTATTGATTCAAGTACATGTGATGAAATAAATGACTCATAGAGGATTGGAACTGTTTTATTGTGTGTTTGGACGTGTTTTTCTGTTTTCTCAGCTGCCACTGATTAAAGTAGTGAGGTAACACTTTCTATGAAGGTTGTACTTATAATGCCCTATGAATGCACTCATAATGTTTTATAAGGTGTCTATAAAGCATTATAATGGTCATTATTACCATCTATACATATTCACAAGTCGTCATAACCAACTTCATGATGCATTATGACAACTGGTTATGAATGATTATAATTTTAATCTGAATAGTGCATTATAAATATGTCAATATCTGCCTAGTCACTTTTTAATGTTATGATGCATCATAACTACTTTGCTTTGCTAAATGTGCATAGTGATGCATAATGAGTTTTGACTTCGCCTATAGTGCTTTATATCTGTAGTTATAAGTATATGTAATAAAGTTATAATAATGTATACATCTCTCTACAGCACACAGTCATAAACAGCTATGAAATTTCATAAGTGCCAATTGTCAGCGCTAAGTAAAGTGACAAGAATATGACACTATTATTAACAGATATAAGTTACTATGAGTAATCAAAAGGTGCAATGAACTAAGTCCTGAGTCTGGCATCTTTACCCCATATGCACAATGTTAATATCATAGGTGTTATTTGTCAGCTTTAGGTAAATTAGTGCAAATGAGGTGTTGTGGATATAAGACTATTATAAACAAATATGAGGCACAATGAAATGAGAGCCTGGACAGTAAAGACAAAAGGAATGCATTTAGTTCACTTTATTTTCATTTAAACCAACACACATAATCAGAATGATTATCAATGTTCTGAGCACATTACACAAACACATGAAACACATGAAACAGGCCACAAAAGTGGCACGGCGTGGTCCTAGAGATGTGGCCCTTAAAAGTGCCTTTGGGTTGGTGAGGTGATTCAGGGTCAGAGGTCAGGAGATGGTTTGACAGCAACTACAAGAAGAACAGAGGCAAATCTTTAGTGCTCTAGCTGGGTTTGCTTTTCATGCAGAAAGGTTTGATTGAAAACACACAAGCAGATCACGTTTTTTTGTTTAAAGCAGCCTAATGAGACATTGTGTTACCGCATATCGTGCAGGCACCGCAGATTACCCGCAGGTGGCTTAAGCTAGCTAGACGAAAGTTACCAGACACGGCTAGTTTTAATTCACAAATTAGATCGTTTTCATTATCTTGCGTTTAATGATTGAAACCATTCAAAACCATTGCTTTAATATATAAACGATGTGCTTCATGTAAGCAAAGTAAGACATTAGCTCACAAAACATTAGCAGGACAGAGAGACAACCTACCTGTCCAGGAGAGGACTCAGCGGAGAAAGGGAAGAAAAGCCGCTTTACGACTAGTACATACAGTCAATGCTTTACGACAGTGGGAGGAGCTGGGGACGGAGGTGGGTGGGTGGGGTCTGAGGTCAGGGGTTATGGACTAAAGAATGACATTTCTACAATAATAATAATATAAATAAAAACGATATTAAAATAATATCTGATGGCATTCAATAAACGCGGACATTTCTAGCGACCCTTTATAAAGAAGCGGTGTCACGGTGGATGTGAAACTGTCACGAAAATTAATCTATTGTTTGGTGCCTGCCGATTTTTCTCAAATTTTCATGCCGCTCGAAACGAATTTCAAACTGATGTATTTCAATTGGAAGTTATTTCGTGCTATGAGGACGACTGTCAATGTGACACTGCGCAATGAAGAGGTTTGATTTTAATTCATTTAGACTAGATTTGTAATGGTCTTATTTTGGTTTTTAATGTAACGTCAATTTTGCTGCAGGATTCGGCACTTTGAGATTCGAAAAAAAAAATTAATGGTTATTTGTTATATCGGTCAGGATCGCTAGAAATGTCCGCCTTTATTGAATGCCGTCAGATATTATTTTAATATCGTTTTTATTTATATTATTATTATTGTAGAAATGTCATTCTTTAGTCCATGACCCTTGACCTCAGACCCCACCCACCCACCTCCGTCCCCAGCTCCTCCCACTGTCGTAAAGCATTGACTGTATGTACTAGTCGTAAAGCGGCTTTTCTTCCCTTTCTCCGCTGAGTCCTCTCCTGGACAGATATGTTGTCTCTCTGTCCTGCTAATGTTTTGTGAGCTAATGTCTTACTTTGCTTACATGAAGCACATCGTTTACATATTAAAGCAATGATTTCGAATGGTTTCAATCATTAAAGGCAAGAATATGAAAACGATCTAATTTGTGAGTTAAAACTAGCCGTGTCTGGTAACTTTCGTGTAGCTAGCTTAAGCCATCTACGGGTAATCTGCGCTGCCTGCACGATATGCGGTAACACAATGTCTCATTAGGCTGCTTTAAACAAAAAAACGTGATCTGCTTGTGTGTTTTCAATCAAACCTTTCTGCATAAAAAACAAACCCAGCTAGAGCACTAAAGATTTGCCTCTGTTCTTCTTGTAGTTGCTGTCAAACCATCTCCTGACCTCTGACCCTGAATCACCTCACCAACCCAAAGGCACTTTTAAGAGCCACATCTCTAGGACCACGCCGTGCCACTTTTGTGGCCTGTTTCACGTGTTTCATGTGTTTGTGTAATGTGCTCAGAACATTGATAATCATTCTGATTATGTGTGTTGGTTTAAATGAAAATAAAGTGAACTAAATGCATTCCTTTTGTCTTTACTGTCCAGGCTCTCATTTCATTGTGCCTCATATTTGTTTATAATAGTCTTATATCCACAACACCTCATTTGCACTAATTTACCTAAAGCTGACAAATAACACCTATGATATTAACACTGTGCATATGGGGTAAAGATGCCAGACTCAGGACTTAGTTCATTGCACCTTTTGATTACTCATAGTAACTTATACCTGTTAATAATAGTGTCATATTCTTGTCACTTTACTTAGCGCTGACAAATAGCACTTATGATATTGCATAGCTGTTTATGACTGTGTGCTGTAGAGAGATGTATACATTATTATAACTTTATTACATATACTTATAACTACAGATATAAAGCACTATAGGCGAAGTCAAAACTCATTATGCATCACTATGCACATTTAGCAAAGCAAAGTAGTTATGATGCATCATAACATTAACAAGTGACTAGGCAGATATTGACATATTTATAATGCACTATTCAGATTAAAATTATAAATCATTCATAACCAGTTGTCATAATGCATCATGAAGTTGGTTATGACGACTTGTGAATATGTATAGATGGTAATAATGACCATTATAATGCTTTATAGACACCTTATAAAACATTATGAGTGCATTCATAGGGCATTATAAGTACAACCTTCATAGAAAGTGTTACCAAGTAGTGATATGGGGGGACGGTGGAGTGTATACTGTTTTTAAAGGAGATTAATAATAGAACTTGTATTTTCCATGTATAAGTTAGTTGATCATGTGATTTGTCAAGGTACTGAGTGGTGGATCTGGGAAGGGAAGCCTACCTGTGCAGTGGTAGGGCTTAATGTGTAATTGCTGGCAGCCTATAAAAGGGGGCCTGGGCACATAGAGGATGATTATGATTGACTGTCAGATGGTGACCCTTAGCTCAGCCCAGCAAAGTGCAATAGCTATGTTTTCGTTTTTGTCTTTTAGTAATTTTTTATATTATTTTTCTACTGGTGAAATAAACAGTCAATTGGTCTGCACTGCATCTCAGTCTCTGGATTCCTGTTTAAATCCAACTGGATTTAATGTTGGCTAGGTTAGTAAGTTGGTGTCGTCAAGTGTTTTACTTCCAATCTTGGAAGAGCCAATCTCAGAGAGCGGGGGCAGTGTTGGTTGAAGTGTAGTTGCATAGTTGTAAGTTGTAATTGAATATCAATAACCAGACACACTAGGGGACAGGTGTTATACAGCAGTGGTGCTAATTACAGAAAAGACAACCCATACATTAAACACCAACTTAAATATATCATTGAATCAAATACAGTACATTGATTGAAAATAAATTTACACAAGATGCCACATAAACCCAAAGCTGGTTGGATGGGACTGACATCCCTTCTCCTTTTATACACTGCTTAAATAAGATTAAAAAACAAACCAAAAAAAAAAAAACTGTTCATTCTTCATTCTCACCATATTGAGGCTCGAGTAGTGTAGCAATCGGCTAACGCCGTTAGCATTACCTACTACACACAGAGACAAATGCAATCGTTAATGTATCGGCTACTTCGCCTCTCATTTTCTGTTGCAAAGCTTAATGAGCTGCTCTTTTACCCAGAGAATACTGTTGCACCAACTCCAAACCAACTCTTCCAAACTGCTGGCACACCAAAAGAGAAAGGGAACTGGAGCTGTTTTGCCCACTGTCACCTGTTTGTTGTCAGGTGCTGTGGTCTCCTCTCTCACTTGCTATTGTGTTTTTGTTGTGACAGTATTGATTATGATACTTCTGGTTTGCATTATGTCATGGTCACACCAGAACTTCCAAACCAAAATCGCCACTTTATCCTAGTATAGTAATATCCTATATAGTATCCTAGTAATATCCTTAAGTATTAATCTGTTTTGTTGTTTTATTTTCTTGCGTTGCGTTGCCATAACACTTAAGTACAGTTATGAGACTTTATCTTAAGGTTATGTTGGTCATTCTGTTTTTATGTCCACCGACAGGTGATGAAATTGCAAAAGAGTTCAGTTGATTGTAAATTGCTTATGCAACTTTATGATCAGCCTAATCATATAATTACATGGATGGTGACCAGGTTATCGTCTGAAAGTAGTAAATATCCAATTATCCAGTTTACAATTGTAGTCGACTAAAGAGCTGAAAACATACATTTTTCAGCTCTTTATAACTTTATATTTTATTCTTTTGCACCCTGCTTATGTCCTCCTGTGACCTGTTTTTCCATCTCTAGTTCTCATTAACACTTCAAACTAAGTGAAGACAGATTTTCTCTTTGTTAGTGATTGCATTGGACTAAATGGGCACAGATTTCTGCGTGGTGGTGTGAGGACACATCTGTGGCTGAGTTGGGTTTGCCTGCGAGTTCTTTCATGTAATTTCCAGCTTTGGTACCAGACTCAAAAAACACAACCTTTGCGTGTTTTGACCTATTGGAAAACTTCCAACGCACAACATGAGCTACCATTTGTTTTTTCTTAAAACACACAGATCAAGCAAAACATTATGACCACCGTCCTAATATACAGTACAGTAGGTCTGCCTCATGCCTCCAAAACAGTTATGACTCATTAGAGAATGGACATGGGACTTCTGAGACAGGATGTTGTTAGTGGGGGACCTTTGAGTGAAGGGTTCTCTGTGGATCATCCCACAGATACTTGATCAGTTAGGATTTAGTGAATTTGGAGACCAGATCAACACCTTGTGCTGTTCTTCATGTTTTCTTTGTTGTTGTTTTTTTCCAGTTGATCCTGAAGTGTTCTTGTGTGTGTGTCTATGTCAGGGATGGCTGCTGCCATCAAGGAGTGTCAGTAACTAGGTTTAGATGGAGATTTTTTTTGTCATTGCAATTGAAGATTTCAGGTCACCTGTTTACATGTAATTCTGATCTGATGTTTACATGTACTACAACTTTTAATCGGAAACAGACCTGTGACATGCACAGATTGATGAAAACATCCCGTGACTGATCTCTCATCTAATCAGCAGTAGTTGCTATTGTTCTTACACTTTTATACTTGAAGCAACAGCTTGATTCAGAAAGTTTGTGGGGTCATAGCTTCGTTCTATGGCTTCAATGGATTTTTGATGGGAGTTTTAAACTGTTCAATATTTCTATTGTTTTTTTGTTTTTTGTCATCTAAGCATATGATAATGTCTGTTTCTTTCAAGCTGTTATTAAAAACAAACTCTATGTGGAGCCGTAGATCAGTTAAGAAAACGTCACTGAGCATTTATGTCTCAGACAGAACGGAGCCTGACATCAATCGCATTCACCATTTACATGACTTTCAATCGATTTGGGTGAAGGAAGATTATACCACCGTGAAACTGAATGAAAACCCATTTATTCCAATTGAGCCTTTTCATTCTAAACCAGTTGCAATGGGAATATATGGCTCCATGTAAACCCAGCTGTTGCTATGGGGTGCAGGTGCCTGGTCTGGTCTAGATGGGATCTACATGTCTAAGTAAAATCCACATGAATTAATTTCAGGTCCAGAAGTTTCCCTGTATTGTCACGGCGTGGTCTATGTTACTCAGTTCTCCTGTCTGGTCTGATCTAGATGGGTGCTACGTGTCAGTGGTCATAATGTTGTGGTTAATCAGTGCATGATCATTAAATGTGTCTTGTCCATATATTTTATGTATAACATCTGAGAAAGAAACACCTGATCAGATGTGATCTCCAGCTATAAAATATTGTGAAACTATTCGGCCTAGTTATAAAATGACTCATGATTAAAAGGAAGCCATAACTATATTGATTCAAACACAGATGAACCTTAAAAGGAGTGGCTAAGAATAAAACCATCAGTCCAAGACACCTGAACTCTCATCCTTCAAGGTTGTTCAGCACTGAAGCTTCATCCACTCATAGCTCTCAGTGTCTGACTTTCTTTTACTGAAGTTTTGTGCGAGCCATTTAATAAAAATGGCTCAAAACTTCAGATTCTGCTCTGTGCTTTGGATAGTTGTTACAGTTATTGGTAAGTCTCCTTATTTTATTAAATCCTACACATGCAAAGTCTTTAATGGTGGTGATAATAGGAGCAGACGATCAGAAACTTTCTCATCATGTAAACTTTAAACTGAGATTATTCCAGTTTACATTGGGTTTTAATGATATTAACTTTCCTATTATTTATCTTTGGAGTCTATTTGACCCCATTCCATGTTTAATGTCTCTAAAGATATGATTTGTTTTGTTGATTTTTGGATTCAAGATTATTTTTATTTTCGTTGTTCCCTGTGTACTTGTGTACATAGGGAACAATGAAATATTGTTTGCAGTGAAGTGGAGTATAGATGATTTTGCTGTCTGTCTTCACAGTTCTGTTCAGCTGCTTTTTCTCTTTTTGCTTCAACCACCAAACCATGAGGTGAAACTGTAGGTGATAATGCTTTGAACAGTACATTTGTAGAAGGCGATGAGGCCAGTGTTTTCCATACTTCAGCTGTGGAGAACTGTAGTACCTGGTTGTCCTGTGCTGTTAGGAGTGGATGTGACTGTGCAGTGCAACTTTTCCAATTAATGGGAACACTGACACAAACTCTGACCCCAACAGAATACATGATGATTCTTGATAAGAGCTGTGGCAATAGTTTCCATACTTAATGTCATAAATAACAAGGATATGTTTTTGATTTCCTTATCTTCCGTCATAATATGTCTGAAGATAGAATGTTACACATATATCTAAAATAAGACATCACGAACCTCATTAATCAATAACAAGGATATGTACTTAGAAATTATATAAAGCCCATTAAAGATGTCTCTTCAATCAGGTCATTGGGGAGATTTTATCTGTGTTTGAATGAGTATGTGGGATGGGAGCTTGTTTTATTTAAGGAGCTATTTAGGTAGTCAACAAAAAAACACAAAGAACCTGACATTTAAACACATAAACTTAGAAAAATTGAAGGATAAATGAGCACACAGCTGGTGTTTAAAAGGCTTTTAGTTAACAGATTATGGTAGACATTTGTAATCCAGGGATAATTCCAGAAAATGAAAGTCTTCTTCTTTTAATATTTCCTAGTTTTTATTCTAAACAAACTCAAAGGTCAGACTCACAGTTATGTGCATTATTGTTGAGTTGAGTTGACAATAAAGGCACAAGCTTTGCCTTTCAACATTTTTTCTTTTCTTTTTATGTCACGTCACAGAAAAGTGTTTGATGTAGAAAGTCTGACCTTACCTGACGTGTTCATATCCTGCCTTTCTTTGGGAAGTCACATTCCACTCAAAGAAGGTTTGGTCTCTGGTCTGGTTAATGCTTTACGTGCTTAAAAACCCCACATCAGATTTATATAACCTTTATCGGACAGATACAGGAACTGGTTTTAGTTTTGTGCGCTCATTAGAGGAACTGGTTGATGTGGAAGACCTCGCTTCGTTTCTTCCCCTTATTTTGTGTATAAAAAGGAAAACAACACGAAACTAATTGCCTTCACCTTTCTTCATTTAGATATTTCAGATCTTCTGTATTAAGTGTGTTTCAAAAAGGTCAAGTTTCTTCTACTTTCCTGATGGCACCACTCTCAATATGTGTTCATTGTTAGTTGGATCCCCATTCTTCATAGGGTCCATAGGACACACATACACACGCACAGTTTACTAAAGATTACACACATATTTCAGTCTCACGTCAAACAGTGACCATTACCTTCTAATTTTACTTTACTATTTTTAACTCTTTTATTTGCAGTTAGGACACATGCTCCTAGCTTCATAAAGTTATTCTCCATCTTTCTGACAGCAGTGACTTTGAAAAAATGCTCAGATAATGCCTTCATCAAAACTCGGAAATTCAAACTTCCAACCTCCAAAATCATAGACGTATTGCTGCAATTGTGTCATCACCTGTTTGTTGTCAGGTGCTGTGGTCTCCTCTCTCACTTGCTAGTGTGTTTTTGTTGTGACAGTATTGATTATGATATTTCTGGTTTGCATTATGTCATGGTCCCACCAGAACTTCCAAATCAAAATCGCCACTTTATCCTAGGATTAATCTGTTTTGTTGTTTCATTGCATTGTGTTGTGTTGCCATAACCCTCAAGTACAGTTGTGAGTTTTTAGGTCATGTTAGTCATTGTGTTTCATTTCCACTGAAAGGCAAGATGGTGAAGTTGCAAAAGATTTCAGTTGATTGTAAATTGGTTATGCAACTTTATGATCAGCCTAATGTTATAATTACATGGATGGTGACCAGATTATTGTCTGAAAGCAGTAAAACCGAAACACTTACATACCCAATTATCCAGTTTACAATTGTAGTCGACTTTGTAGTCGATTTCTTTTTCAGCTCTTTATTACTTTATATTTTATTCTTTTGCACCCTGCTTATATCTGCATAGTGGTGTGAGGATAGGCGTGGTTGAGTTGGGTTTGCCTGCGAGTTTTTTCATGTAATTTCCAGCTTTGGTACCAGACTCAAAAAACACAACCTTTGCGTGTTTTGACCTATTGGAAAACTTCCAACGCACAACATGAGCTACCATTTGTTTTTTCTTAAAACACACAGATCAAGCAAAACATTATGACCACCTTCCTAATATACAGTACTGTAGGTCTGCCTCATGCCTCCAAAACAGTTATGACTCATTAGAGAATGGACATGGGACTTCTTAGACAGGATGTTGTTAGTGGGAGACCTTTGAGTGAAGGGTTCTCTGTGGATCATCCCACAGATACTTGATCAGTTAGGATTTAGTGAATTTGGAGACCAGATCAACACCTTGTGCTGTTCTTCATGTTTTCTTTGTTGTTGTTTTTTTTCCAGTTGATCCTGAAGTGTTCTTGTGTGTGTCTATGTCAGGGATGGCTGCTGCCATCAAGGAGTGTCAGTTACTGGGTTTACATGTAGAATTTTTTCTCATTCCTATGGAAGATTTCAGGTCACCTGTTTACATGTAATTCTGATTTGATGTTTACATGTACTACAACTTTTAATCTGAACAGACCTGTGACATGCACAGATCGATGAAAACATCCCGTGACTGATCTCACGTCTAATCAGTAGTAAATTCTAGTGTTCTTACACTTTTATACTTGAAGCAACAGCTTGATTCAGAAAGTTTGTGGGGTCATATCCACTTTTGCGTTGCCTTTTGAGTTAGCCTTCTTGTAGCCAGTCTTCAGCTGTTGCTATGGGGTGCGGTGCCTGGTCTGGTCTAGATTTGGGATGGGCATGATTAATCGATGATCGATAATTGATCGTTAAGAATTGTGTCGATCATGTGAATGTTTTATCGATTAAACGTTGGTATTAAATAAAGGTTGTGCTGCGTAGTGCGAGTCTTGAAGCAATGCAATTAATTTCACTGTGTGGCAGCAATGAAACATTTTACCAAACGGGGGCGATATTTGAGAAAACGGTGTAATCAGCTACCTGCGAGTTTCCATAGGTTTCAAAAATAATCATGAAGAGGTCACGGCGAAGTGTGGCGTGGGACCATTTTAAATTAAAAAAAAAATAACGAAGTTCACTGAAAACACTGCGAAGCCGTGTACAAGTGGAAAGTGAATGGAATAAGGTTCCCCAGGTTGGCCAAGTTAGCGCGGAGGTACCTGTGCATCCCGGCAACGTCAGTCCCCTCAGTGCGGCTGTTTTCGGCTGCTGGACTGACGGTCACCAGGCTGCGCTCGCGTCTGACCCCAGAGCAGGTTAACATGCTTATTTTTCTCAACAAAAATCAGTAGGCTGGTGTTGAAGTTACTGTTGGGGATCCATCACCAACGTAGCCTGTGTGTGAGCTAGTTTTTTTTTTTTATGAGGCTTTGTTAAGTAATTAACTGTTATGTAATCTCTCCCTTAATCTCCCCGTCTTTCCCGACTCGATTTTAAATTTAAGTAACGTTTTGACAAATTCTGTCAGACCTAAGTATTATTATGTTTTTGATTAAGTTATTGTTTTGAAAAAATATATTTTTTTGGAACAAAAGAGGATCAGTTGTGTTTAAGAGCGCAGGCTCTGCTGCTTTAGAGCATATCTTTAAATTTAACCATTGAACGTCGTGTTTAACTGCCATAAGAGTTGGACTGGTCTTGTAATGAAGATTTCATCGAAGAAAAACATTGTATTTGTATTTTCATTACATTTTTAATTTAAAAAATAAAATGATTAATCGATAATTGATCGTTAATTTTCCCGATGATCGATCAAATAAATTTATTCGAATGCCCATCCCTAGTCTAGATGGGTGCTACATGTCTAAGTAAAATCCCCATGAATTAATTTCAGGTCCAGAAGTTTCCCTGTATTGTCACGGCGTGGTCTATGTTAGTCAATTCTCCTGTCTGGTCTGATCCAGATGGGTGCTACGTGTCAGTGGTCATAATGTTGTGGTTAATCAGTGCATGATCATTAAATGTGTTTTGTCTATATATTTTATGTATAACTTCTGAGAAGGAAACACCTGATCAGGTGTGATCTCCAGCTATAAAATATTGTGAAACTACCCTGCTCAGTCATAGTTATAAAATGTTTAAAAGGAAGCCATAACTATATTGATTCAAACTCAGATGCACCTTAAAAGGAGTGGCTAAGAATAAAACCATCAGTCCAAGACACCTGAACTCTCATCCTTCAAGGTTGTTCAGCACTGAAGCTTCATCCACTCATAGCTCTCAGTGTCTGACTTTCTTTTACTGAAGTTTTGTGCGAGCCATTTAATAAAAATGGCTCAAAACTTCAGATTCTGCTCTGTGCTTTGGATAGTTGTTACAGTTATTGGTAAGTCTCCTTATTTTATTAAATCCTACACATGCAAAGTCTTTAATTATGGTGATAATAGGAGCAGACGATCAGAAACTTTCTCATCATGTAAACTTTAAACTGAGATTATTCCAGTTTACATTGGGTTTTAACGATATTAACTTTCCTATTATTTATCTTTGGAGTCTATTTGACCCCATTCCGTGTTTAATGTCTCTAAAGATATGATTTGTTTTGTTGATTTTTGGATTCAAGATTATTTTTATTTTCATTGTTCCCTGTGTACTTGTGTACATAGGGAACAATGAAATATTGTTTGCAGTGAAGTGGAGTATAGATGATTTTGCTGTGTCTTCACAGTTCTGTTCAGCTGCTTTTTCTCTTTTTGCTTCAACCACCAAACCATGAGGTGAAACTGTAGGTGATGATGCTTTGAACAGTACATGTGTAGAAGGCGATGAGGCCAGTGTTTTCCATACTTCAGCTGTGGAGAACTGTAGTACCTGGTTGTCCTGTGCTGTTAGGAGTGGATGTGACTGTGGAGTGCGACTTTTCCCAAGTTAATGGGAACACTGACACAAACTCTGACCCCAACAGAATACATAATGATTCTTGATAAGAGCTGTGGCAATAGTTTCCATACTTAATGTCATAAATAACAAGGATATGTTTTTGATTTCCTTATCTTCCGTCGTAATATGTCTGAAGATAGAATGTTACACATATATCTAAAATAAGACATCATGAACCTCATTAATCAATAACAAGGATATGTACTTAGAAACGATATAAAGCCCATTAAAGATGTCTCTTCAATCAGGTCATTGGGGAGATTTTATCTGTGTTTGAATGAGTATGTGGGATGGGAGCTTGTTTTATTTAAGGAGCTATTTAGGTAGTCAACAAAAAAACATAAAGAACCTGACATTTAAACACATAAACTTAGAAAAATTGAAGGTTAAATGAGCACACAGTTGGTGTTTAAAAGGCTTTTAGTTAACAGATTATGGTAGACATTTGTAATCCAGGGATAATTCCAGAAAATGAAAGTCTTCTTCTTTTAATATTTCCTAGTTTTTATTCTAAACAAACTCAAAGGTCAGACTCACAGTTATGTGCATTATTGTTGAGTTGAGTTGACAATAAAGGCACAAGCTTTGCCTTTTAACAGTTTTTTTTTTATTTTTTTTTTTATGTCACGTCACAGAAAATTGAGTTTGATGTAGAAAGTCTGACCTTACCTGACCTGTTCATATCCTGCCTTTCTTTGGGAAGTCACATTCCACTCAAAGAAGGTTTGGCCTCTGGTCTGGTTAATGCTTTACGTGCTTAAAAACCCCGCATCAGATTTATATAACCTTTATTGGACAGATACAGGAACTGGTTTTAGTTTTGTGCGCTCATTAGAGGAACTGGTTGATGTGGAAGACCTCGCTTCGTTTCTTCCCCTTATTTGTGTGTATAAAAAGGAAAACAACACGAAACTAATTGCCTTCACCTTTCTTCATTTAGATATTTCAGATCTTCTGTATTAAGTGTGTTTCAAAAAGGTCAAGTTTCTTCTACTTTCCTGATGGCACCACTCTCAATATGTGTTCACTGTTAGTTGGATCCCCATTCTTCATAGGGTCCATAGGACACACATACACACGCACAGTTTACTAAAGATTACACACATATTTCAGTCTCACATCAAACAGTGACCATTACCTTCTAATTTTACTTTACTATTTTTAACTCTTTTATTTGCAGTTAGGACACATGCTCCTAGCTTCATAAAGTTATTCTCCATCTTTCTGACAGCAGTGACTTTGAAAAAATGCTCAGATAATGCCTTCATCAAAACTCGGAAATTCAAACTTCCAACCTCCAAAATCATAGACGTATTGCTGCAATTGTGTCGTCACCTGTTTGTTGTCAGGTGCTGTGGTCTCCTCTCTCACTTGCTATTGTGTTTTTGTTGTGAGAGTATTGATTATGATATTTCTGGTTTGCATTATGTCATGGTCCCACCAGAACTTCCAAATCAAAATCGCCACTTTATCCTAGGATTAATCTGTTTTGTTGTTTTATTGCATTGTGTTGTGTTGCCATAACCCTTAAGCACAGTTATGAGACTTTATCTTAAGGTTATGTTGGTCATTCTGTTTTATGTCCACCGACAGGCGGTGAAGTTGCAAAAGAGTTCAGTTGATTGTAAATTGGTTATGCAACTTTATGATCAGCCTAATGTTATAATTACATGGATGGTGACCAGATGATTGTCTGAAAGTAGTAAAACTGAAACACTTAAATATCCAATTATCCAGTTTCCAATTGTAGTCGACTAAAGAGCTGAAAACATACATTTTTCAGCTCTTTATAACTTTATATTTTATTCTTTTGCACCCTGCTTATGTCCTCCTGTGACCTGTTTTTCCATCTCTAGTTCTCATTAACACTTCAAACTAAGTGAAGACAGATTTTCTCTTTGTTAGTGATTGCATTGGACTAAATGGGCACAGATTTCTGCGTGGTGGTGTGAGGACACATCTGTGGCTGAGTTGGGTTTGCCTGCGAGTTCTTTCATGTAATTTCCAGCTTTGGTACCAGACTCAAAAAACACAACCTTTGCGTGTTTTGACCTATTGGAAAACTTCCAACGCACAACATGAGCTACCATTTGTTTTTTCTTAAAACACACAGATCAAGCAAAACATTATGACCACTTTCCTAATATACAGTACAGTAGGTCTGCCTTATGCCTCCAAAACAGTTATGACTCATTAGAGAATGGACATGGGACTTCTTAGACAGGATGTTGTTAGTGGGAGACCTTTGAGTGAAGGGTTCTCTGTGGATCATCCCACAGATACTTGATCAGTTAGGATTTAGTGAATTTGGAGACCAGATCAACACCTTGTGCTGTTCTTCATGTTTTCTTTGCTGTTGTTTTTTTCCAGTTGATCCGAGAGTGTTCTTGTGTGTGTGTCTATGTCAGGGATGGCTGCTGCCATCAAGGAGTGTCAGTAACTGGGTTTACATGGAGAATTTTTTTGTCATTGCAATTGAAGATTTCAGGTCACCTGTTTACATGTAATTCTGATCTGATGTTTACATGTACTACAACTTTTAATCGGAACAGACCTGTGACATGCACAGATCGATGAAAACATCCCGTGACTGATCTCACGTCTAATCAGTAGTAGATTCTAGTGTTCTTACACTTTTATACTTGAAGCAACAGCTTGATTCAGAAAGTTTGTGGGGTCATATCCACTTTTGCGTTGCCTTTTGAGTTAGCCTTCTTGTAGCCAGTCTTCAGCTGTTGCTATTGGGTGCGGTGCCTGGTCTGGTCTAGATTTGGGATGGGCATGATTAATTGATGATCGATAATTGATCGTTAAGAATTGTGTCGATCATGTGAATGTTTTATCGATCAAACGTTGGTATTAAATAAAGGTTGTGCTGCGTAGTGCGAGTCTTGAAGCAATGCAATTAATTTCACTGTGTGGCAGCAATGAAACATTTTACCAAACGGGGGCGATATTTGAGAAAACGGTGTAATCAGCTACCTGCAAGTTTCCATAGGTTTCAAAAATAATCATGAAGAGGTCACGGCGAAGTGTGGCGTGGGACCATTTTAAATAAAAAAAAAAAATAACGAAGTTCACTGAAAACACTGCGAAGCCGTGTACAAGTGGAAAGTGAATGGAATAAGGTTCCCCAGGTTGGCCAAGTTAGCGCGGAGGTACCTGTGCATCCCGGCAACGTCAGTCCCCTCAGAGCGGCTGTTTTCGGCTGCTGGACTGACGGTCACCAGGCTGCTCTCGCGTCTGACCCCAGAGCAGGTTAACATGCTTATTTTTCTCAACAAAAATCAGTAGGCTGGTGTTGAAGTTACTGTTGGGGATCCATCACCAACGTAGCCTGTGTGTGAGCTAGTTTTTTTTTTTTATGAGGCTTTGTTAAGTAATTAACTGTTATGTAATCTTTCCCTTAATCTCCCCGTCTTTCCCGACTCGATTTTAAATTTAAGTAACGTTTTGACAAATTCTGTCAGACCTAAGTATTATTATGTTTTTGATTAAGTTATTGTTTTAAAAAAATATATTTTTTTGGAACAAAAGAGGATCAGTTGTGTTTAAGAGCGCAGGCTCTGCTGCTTTAGAGCATATCTTTAAATTTAACCATTGAACGTCGTGTTTAACTGCCATAAGAGTTGGACTGTTCTTGTAATAAAGATTTCATCGAGGAAAAACATTGTATTTGTATTTTCATTACATTTTTAATTTTAAAAATAAAATGATTAATCGATAATTGATCGTTAATTTTCCCGATGATCGATCAAATAAATTTATTCGAATGCCCATCCCTAGTCTAGATGGGTGCTACATGTCTAAGTAAAATCCCCATGAATTAATTTCAGGTCCAGAAGTTTCCCTGTATTGTCACGGCGTGGTCTATGTTAGTCAATTCTCCTGTCTGGTCTGATCCAGATGGGTGCTACGTGTCAGTGGTCATAATGTTGTGGTTAATCAGTGCATGATCATTAAATGTGTTTTGTCTATATATTTTATGTATAACTTCTGAGAAGGAAACACCTGATCAGGTGTGATCTCCAGCTATAAAATATTGTGAAACTACCCTGCTCAGTCATAGTTATAAAATGTTTAAAAGGAAGCCATAACTATATTGATTCAAACACAGATGCACCTTAAAAGGAGTGGCTAAGAATAAAACCATCAGTCCAAGACACCTGAACTCTCATCCTTCAAGGTTGTTCAGCACTGAAGCTTCATCCACTCATAGCTCTCAGTGTCTGACTTTCTTTTACTGAAGTTTTGTGCGAGCCATTTAATAAAAATGGCTCAAAACTTCAGATTCTGCTCTGTGCTTTGGATAGTCGTTACAATTATTGGTAAGTCTCCTGATTTTATTAAATCCTACACATGCAAAGTCTTTAATGGTGGTAATAATAGGAGCAGACGACTTCACAGACTTCACAGTTCTGTTTAGCTGTTTTTTTCCCTTTTTGCTTCAACCACCAAACCATGAGGTGAAACTGTAGGTGATGATACTTTGAACAGTACATTTGTAGAAGGTGATGAGGCCAGTGTTTTCCATACTTCAGCTGTGGAGAACTGTAGTACCTGGTTGTCCTGTGCTGTTAGGAGTGGATGTGCCTGTGCAGTGCGACTTTTCCTAATTTAATGGGAACACTGACACAAACTCTGACCCCAACAGAATACATGATGATTCTTGATAAGAGCTGTGGCAATAATTTTCATACTTAATGTCATAAATAACACGGATATGTACTTGACATAAAGCCCATTAAAGATATCTCTTCAATCAGTATTTGAATGAATATTTGGGGTGGGGGCTTGTTTTATTTAAGGAGCTATTTAGGTAGTCAACAAAAAAAAACAAAAAAAAAAACATAAATTACTTGACATAAACTCATAAACTTTGAGAAATTGAAGGTTAAATGAGCATACAACTGGTGTTTAAAAGGCTTAGACATTTGTAATCTAGGGATAATTCCAGAAAATGAAGTGTTCTTCAACATTTTTTCTTCTGCCTTGTCACAGAAAAGTGTTAGTTTCCCTTTTTTTTAGTGTAAATTCTTAACTTGTCATCAAGCCAGGATGCTTTTTGTGGAACCATTTAACGAAGTTTCAATTTATACAACACAACTGTAGATCATATTCCAACTCTAACTTGCAAAATTTACATCCTAACATTCTTCTTATTATTTATTTTTGCCATGTTTAACTCTTTTGTCTGCAGTTAGGACACATGCTCCTAGTTTCATGAATTTATTCGCCATCTTTCCGACAGCAGCGACTTCGAAAAATGCTCAGATGATGCCTTCTCGAAAATTCGATCATTTCACCTATTTTTTTTTGTTTATTTGTTTGTTTTTGTTTTTTAAACAATTTAGTAAAAAAATTGGGATTTATTTCTCTATAATGGATTGTCTTGGAAAATCCTCCAAAACGTCTAAATAGTTGTTGTTACATGTAATTCTGATTTGATGTTTACATGTACTACAACTTTTAATCGGAAACAGACCTGTGACATGCACAGATTGATGAAAACATCCCGTGACTGATCTCACGTCTAATCATTAGTAGATTCTAGTGTTCTTACACTTTTATACTTGAAGCAACAGCTTGATTCAGAAAGTTTGTGGGGTCATATCCACTTTTGCGTTGCCTTTTGAGTTAGCCTTCTTGTAGCCAGTCTTCAGCTGTTGCTATGGGGTGCGGTGCCTGGTCTGGTCTAGATTTGGGATGGGCATGATTAATTGATGATCGATAATTGATCGTTAAGAATTGTGTCGATCATGTGAATGTTTTATCGATTAAACGTTGGTATTAAATAAAGGTTGTGCTGCGTAGTGCGAGTCTTGAAGCAATGCAATTAATTTCACTGTGTGGCAGCAATGAAACATTTTACCAAACGGGGGCGATATTTGAGAAAACGGTGTAATCAGCTACCTGCAAGTTTCCATAGGTTTCAAAAATAATCATGAAGAGGTCACGGCGAAGTGTGGCGTGGGACCATTTTAAATAAAAAAAAAAAAATAACGAAGTTCACTGAAAACACTGCGAAGCCGTGTACAAGTGGAAAGTGAATGGAATAAGGTTCCCCAGGTTGGCCAAGTTAGCGCGGAGGTACCTGTGCATCCCGGCAACGTCAGTCCCCTCAGAGCGGCTGTTTTCGGCTGCTGGACTGACGGTCACCAGGCTGCTCTCGCGTCTGACCCCAGAGCAGGTTAACATGCTTATTTTTCTCAACAAAAATCAGTAGGCTGGTGTTGAAGTTACTGTTGGGGATCCATCACCAACGTAGCCTGTATGTGAGTTACTAGTTATTTTTTATGAGGCTTTATTAAGTATTTAACTGTTATGTAATCTTTCCCTTAATCTCCCCGTCTTTCCCGACTCGATTTTAAATTTAAGTAACGTTTTGACAAATTCTGTCAGACCTAAGTATTATTATGTTTTTGATTAAGTTATTGTTTTGAAAAAATATATTTTTTTTGGAACAAAAGAGGATCAGTTGTGTTTAAGAGCGCAGGCTCTGCTGCTTTAGAGCATATCTTTAAATTTAACCATTGAACGTCGTGTTTAACTGCCATAAGAGTTGGACTGGTCTTGTAATGAAGATTTCATCGAAGAAAAACATTGTATTTGTATTTTCATTACATTTTTAATTTAAAAAATAAAATGATTAATCGATAATTGATCGTTAATTTTCCCGATGATCGATCAAATAAATTTATTCGAATGCCCATCCCTAGTCTAGATGGGTGCTACATGTCTAAGTAAAATCCCCATGAATTAATTTCAGGTCCAGAAGTTTCCCTGTATTGTCACGGCGTGGTCTATGTTAGTCAATTCTCCTGTCTGGTCTGATCCAGATGGGTGCTACGTGTCAGTGGTCATAATGTTGTGGTTAATCAGTGCATGATCATTAAATGTGTTTTGTCTATATATTTTATGTATAACTTCTGAGAAGGAAACACCTGATCAGGTGTGATCTCCAGCTATAAAATATTGTGAAACTACCCTGCTCAGTCATAGTTATAAAATGTTTAAAAGGAAGCCATAACTATATTGATTCAAACACAGATGCACCTTAAAAGGAGTGGCTAAGAATAAAACCATCAGTCCAAGACACCTGAACTCTCATCCTTCAAGGTTGTTCAGCACTGAAGCTTCATCCACTCATAGCTCTCAGTGTCTGACTTTCTTTTACTGAAGTTTTGTGCGAGCCATTTAATAAAAATGGCTCAAAACTTCAGATTCTGCTCTGTGCTTTGGATAATTGTTACAGTTATTGGTAAGTATCCTTATTTTATTAAATCCTACACATGCAAAGTCTTTAATGGTGGTAATAATAGGAGCAGACGACTTCACAGACTTCACAGTTCTGTTTAGCTGTTTTTTTCCCTTTTTGCTTCAACCACCAAACCATGAGGTGAAACTGTAGGTGATGATACTTTGAACAGTACATTTGTAGAAGGTGATGAGGCCAGTGTTTTCCATACTTCAGCTGTGGAGAACTATAGTACCTGGTTGTCCTGTGCTGTTAGGAGTGGATGTGACTGTGCAGTGCGACTTTTCCTAATTTAATGGGAACACTGACACAAACTCTGACCTCAACAGAATACATGATGATTCTTGATAAGAGCTGTGGCAATAATTTTCATACTTAATGTCATAAATAACACGGATATGTACTTGACATAAAGCCCATTAAAGATATCTCTTCAATCAGTATTTGAATGAATATTTGGGGTGGGGGCTTGTTTTATTTAAGGAGCTATTTAGGTAGTCAACAAAAAAAAACAAAAAAAAAAACATAAATTACTTGACATAAACTCATAAACTTTGAGAAATTGAAGGTTAAATGAGCACACAGCTGGTGTTTAAAAGGCTTAGACATTTGTAATCTAGGGATAATTCCAGAAAATGAAGTGTTCTTCAACATTTTTTCTTCTGCCTTGTCACAGAAAAGTGTTAGTTTCCCTTTTTTTTAATGTAAATTCTTAACTTGTCATCAAGCCAGGATGCTTTTTGTGGAACCATTTAACGAAGTTTCAATTTAAACAACACAACTGTAGATCATATTCCAACTCTAACTTGCAAAATTTACATCCTAACATTCTTCTTATTTATTTATTTTTGCCATGTTTAACTCTTTTGTCTGCAATTAGGACACATGCTCCTAGTTTCATGAATTTATTCGCCATCTTTCCGACAGCAGCGACTTCGAAAAATGCTCAGATGATGCCTTCTCGAAAATTCGATCATTTCACCTATTTTTTTTTGTTTATTTGTTTGTTTTTGTTTTTTAAACAATTTAATAAAAAATTTGGGATTTATTTCTCTATAATGGACTGTCTTGGAAAATCCTCCAAAACGTCTAAATAGTTGTTGTTCCTAGACACAGTCATTTTTCCCTGGAGTTGGGACTGTATGTCTCATGAAGTCATCTTTCTTTATAATAATGAGTGTCTGCAGGCAACAGTAGCTGGGTTTACATGAAGACAGATATTCCAGTTATAATCGGTTTAAAAACCAAAACAAACAGTCCCCCAGAACCACAACAACCTTTCCTCCGGGGCCCAAAACAAAAAAATTTTTTCCCAAAACCCACCCAAACCCCAAAACTTCCAAGCCCCAACAAAAAAAAGTTCCCAGAGACAAAAAACGGCCCCCAGGGGCCCACAAATTTTGCCCAAAGGGCCCAACAACCGTTGCTCCAAGCAAACAAAAACAGTGCCCCCAAAAACCCAAAAAAATTTCCGGCCACAAAAAAAACCTTGCTCCAAAAAAAAAAACAACATTTGCCCCAAAAAACCCCGGGGGGGAAAAAAACCCAAAAAAAACCGCCCCCCCCCCCCCCTTTCCCAACCCCCCCTCCCAAACCCCCCCAAAAAAACACCCAAACCCCCAAAAACTTTCCCCAAAACCACCCCCCCGGCCCCCCAAGCCCCCCCCCCCCGGCCCAAAAACCCCCCCCCGCCCCCCCCTCTCCCCCCCAAAAACCCCAAAGACCCCCCCCTTCTCCAGAGCCCCCAAACCCTTTCCCAGAGGCCACAAAAAACTCCTTTGTCCCCCAAAAAACCCACAACATTGTCCAAACCCCAAAAACCCAACCCCCGGCCCAACAAACTTTGTCCAAAGCCCAAAAAACAACGGCTCCGGGGGGAAAAACCCTGCTCCCGGGCCAACAACAACATTTCCCCCCCAAAAGACAACAAAACAGCCGCCTCCAGAGCCACAACAACACAGTTGCTCCAGAGTCAAAAACAAAACCATTGCTCAGCCACAACAACAACGGCCCAACCACTACAAAACAACGTTGCTCCAGAGCTACAACAAAAACGTTCCCTCCAGAGCCCAACAACTCGTTGTCACAAGTAAACAAAAATTTTGCTCCAGAGGCCAAAAACAAATAACCCGTCGCTCCAAAGGCCCAACAACAACAGTGCTCAGAGCCAACAAACTTTGTCCACAAGCACAACAACAACAGTTGCCCCAGAAGTACAACACAACAGTCGCTCCAAAAGCCCAAACAACAACATTTGCTCCAGGACCCCAAAACAACAACAGTGTCCAGAGGCCACAACAACTTTTGCTCCACAAGACAACAAAACAGTTGCTCCAGAACAAAAACAACATGTCCAGAGGCCACAAAACATGTTCCGACACAACACAACGTGCTCAGGCCACAACAACTCCGTTGCTCCAAGCCACAACAAAAAACAGTTGCCCCAGAAGACAACAAAACAGTTGCTCCAGGCAAAATCACAACAACAACAGTTCGGGCCACAATGTCACAGCCAACAACAACAGTTGCTCCAGAGGCCACAACAACACACGCTGGCAATAAAAGGCCAACACAAACAAAAACTCCGAGGCCACAACAACTCCTTGCTCCAGAGGCACACAAAACAGTTGCTCAAAGTACAAC
This sequence comes from Mugil cephalus, assembly GCF_022458985.1. NCBI lineage: Eukaryota > Metazoa > Chordata > Actinopteri > Mugiliformes > Mugilidae > Mugil > Mugil cephalus. The sequence continues at coordinate 2,927,864 of NC_061785.1, read as the reverse complement.
AAAATGTTGCTCCAGCCAAACAAAACAGATGCTCCAGAGACAACAGACTACCGTTGCTCCAAAGTCACAACAACAACACTTGGTCCACAGTTCACACAACCAGTTTCCAAAAGCCACAACACAACACCTTTGCTCCAGAGGCCACAACAACACGTTGTTTCCAAAAAAAAGGTCCAACAACAAATTGCTCCGAGGCCACAACAAAACTGCTCGAGCCCAAAAAAAGTTCCAGAACAACAACACGTTGCTCCAGACCACAACAAAAATTTTGCTCCAAAAGGCCAACAACAACGTTGCCCCAGAGGCCACAAACAATCCTCGGTGGCCCACCAAGTCAACAACAAACTGTTGCTCCAGGAAAAAGTGTCAAAAACCAAAAACCCCGGGTGCTCCAGAGCCCAACAATAAAAATGCCCCAGGCCCACAACAACAGTTTGCTCCAGAGAGCCACACAACAACTACGTTGGCCCTAACAACTGTTGCTCAACCAACAACCGTTGTCCAAGACAACAAAACAGTGCTCCGAAGCACAAAAAAAACAGTGGCTCCAGAGGCCACAACAAACCTGCCAAAGCCAACAACAAAGTGCTCCCAAGTCCCCCGGGACAACAAAAACCCATTTGCTCCAGAAGCCCCGCCCCAAACAACAACTACCGTTGCTCACAAGTCACAACAACAACAGTTTTCCCAAAAGGACAACAATACGTTGCTCCAGGGGGCCACAAAAAACTACTGTTGCTCCAAAGGCAACAACACCCAACCACAACATGTCTCAGAAGCCAAACAACAACAGTGCTCCAGAGGCCACAACAATACGTTGCTCCACAAGTCACAAACAAAACAGTTGCTCCAAGAGTACAACACCAAACTGCTGCCCAACAACAAGTCCAACAAAACAACAGTGCTCCAGAGCCACAAAACACGTTGCTCCCACAAAAGTCAAACAACAACAAGCTGTAAATTCTAAACAAGTCTCAGACCCCCAAAAAACCATGGCTCCAGAAGCCACAACAACACAGGCCCGAGGCCACAACAACTCTTGCTCCAAAAGTCTCAACAACAACAGTTGCTCCAGAATTTAAACAACACAACAAAAAACCACGTTGCTCCAGACCCCACAACAACTCGTTGCCAGGGGCCCCCAAAAAACAACCTTGCTGGCCCATTGCTCCAGGTGCCACAACAACACCAGTCTCAGGGGCCACAACAACACTTTTCTCCAAAGCACAACAACTGTTGCTCCAAGGCCAAAAACAACACCACAACAAACAGCTCCAGAGCCCAACAACAACTGTGCTCCAGAGGCCACAAAAACCTGATTGCTACAGAAAAAAACAACAGTTTCAGAAGCCGTCACAACAATACGTTGCTCCAGAGCCACAACAACCGTTGCTCCCACAAAAATTCCCAACAACAAAACCGTTGCTCCACAAGTCCCCAAACAATTCACCAAAACCAGTTCCGAGCCACACAACAACATGCTCCAGAGGCCACAACAACACCGTGCTCCAGGGCCACAACAACAAACCAGTTGCTCCACAGGTCACAACAACAACAGTTGCTAAACCCAAAAAAAGACCACAACAATACGTTGTACAAGCCACAACAACAGTTGCTCCAGAGCACAAAAACCCATTTGCTCAAAGTACAACAACACAGTTGCTCCAGAGGCCACAACAAAAACAGTGCCCCAAGCCAACAAACAAACTCACCCTTGTCCCCACAAGTCACAACACAACATTTGCTCCAGAAGCACAACAACAACAGTTGCTCCACGGGCCCACAACAACACGTTGCTCCAGAGGCTCAACCACAACAACAGTTGCTAAGGCCAAAAAACACTTGCTGGCCCAAACAAGTGAAAAAACAACAGTGCTCCAGAGGCCACAAAACTTTTTGCTCCAGAAAAGGCCACAACAACAAACAGTGCTCCAGAGCCACAACAATACATGCTCCAAAGCACAAACAACAGTTGCTCCAGAAGTTCCCAACCAACAACAGTTGCTCCAGAGCCACAACAATACATTTGTCCGGGAGCCCCCAACAACAGTTCTCCAGAGCCCACAACAACGTTGTCCAGACAAACCAAAGTCCCCCAACAACAAAAAATTTGGGTCCAAAGTTACAAAACAACGTTGGCTCCAGAGCCCACAACAACAACAGTGGTTCCAGAAGCCACAACAACAAACATTTGGCTCCAAGAGGCCACAACAACCACCGTTGCCCCCAAGTCACAACAACAACAGTTGCTCCGAAAAAAGTTACAACAACAACGTGTCCAGAGACCAAACCCAGCCCAACAAACAGTGCTCCAGAAGCCACAACAAAAACCAGTCGCTCGGGTCCAAAACCCTTTTCCCAGACAAACAACTTAAACCGTTCCGAGGCCCAACAACCTTTTGGGCTCCAGAGGCCACAACAACTGTTGGCTCAAGAAAAAGCAAACAACTACAAGTGCTCAGAGCCACAAACAAACAGTGCTCCAAGCCACAACAACAACAGTTGCCCCGGGAAAAAAAAGTTCCCACAAACAAACACAGTGGCTCCAGGAAAAAACACAATCGTTCCAGAGCAAACAATAACAGTTGCCCCAGAGCCAAACAACGTTGCTCAGAGGCCAAACAACAACAGTTGCCCCCAGAGGCCAACAACAACATTTGTCAGACCACAACAAAAAACAGTTGCTCAAAACCCCAACAAACAAACCACACAGTGTGGCTCCAAGGCCACAACAACACCGTTGCCCCCCAAAAGACACAACAACAACAGTTCCCGGGCCCAGTTCAACAACAACGGGTTTGCTCCACGAGGCCACAACAACAACATTTGCCCCGTCCCCCCCGAAGGGCCACAACAACAACGTTGCTCCAGAGGCCAAAAACAAACTGCTTTTGCTCCGGGGCACAACAACAACAGTGCTCCGAAGACAACAAAAACAGTGCTCCAGAGACCACAACAACTACCAGCTTCCAAGCACAACAACAACAGTGCCCCCGAGCTACAACAAAAAGTCGCTCAGAGCCCAACAACACGTTAAAATCCAAATGCCAGAGCCAAACAACTCGTTGCTCCAAGGCCACAACAACAACATTTGCTCCAGAAGACACAACCAACAACAAGTTGCTCCAAAAGCACAAACACTCAACACGCTTGCTCCAGAGGACCAAACTAACAACCCAAACTAGTTGCTCCAAAGTCACAACAACAACAGTTGTCCAAAGTTACAACAACAACTTTGCTCCAGAGACCAACCAACAAACCAAACTGCTGCCCCAAAACGGCCCCAAGACAACAACACAGTGGCTCAAAAGACAAAAAACCCCATGCTCCAAGCACAAACAAAGTGCTCCAGAGCACAACAAAAACTTTTGCTCCAGAGGCCCACAACAACACGCTTGCTCCAAGCCAAACAAAATTGATCCAGACCCACAAACACTACTTGCTCCAAGGCCACAACAACAACAGGCCCCCAAAAAAAATGCTCAAAGCACAACAACACACACGTGCTCCAGAGGCCACAACAACTACCGTTGCTCCACAAGTACAACAACACGTTTCTCACAAAGGCCGGGCACAACAAACGTGCTCCAGAAGCCACAACAACAACAGTGGCTCCAGGGGCCCAACAACTTTCCCCGTTGCTCAAGTTCAACACAACAGTGCTCCGAAACAAAACACAGTGCTCCAGAGCCACAACAACACAGTCGCTCCAGAAGCCACAACAACTACCGTGTTTCAACAAGTCACAACAACAACATTTGCTCCAGAAGACAAACAACAACAGTTGCTCAGAGGCCACAACAACACGTTGCTCCACAGTACAACAACACAGTTTCCGAGGTCTCAAAACTTACCCTGTGCTCCAAAAAAAAAGCCCCAAAACAAAAAAACAGTGCTCCAGAAGCCAACAAAACAGTCGCTCCAGAAGCCCACAACAACAACAGTTGCTCCAAAAGCCCAAACAAAACAACATCGCTCAGAGGCCACAACAAAACGTTGCCCCCAAAGTACAAACAACTACAGTGCTCCGAAAGGGTACAACAACAACATTTGCTCCAAAGAAAAACCTAAAATCCCCAGGCCCCCAAAAACCGGCTCCGAAGCACACAAAACAGTGCTCCAGGGCCACAACAACAACAGTTGCTCCAAAGCACAACAACAACAGTGCTCCAGAGTCAACAACATCCCCGGGTCGTCCAGAGGCCCACAACAACACTTGCCCACAAGTCCAACAACTGTTGCTCCAAAGTTACAACAAACAACTTGCTCCAGAGGCCACAACAACTAGTGTTGCTCCGTGAAAACAACGCGTTGCTCCAAAGACAACAAACAACAGTTGCTCCAGAGGCTCACAACAACAACTTTGCTCCAGAGCACAACCCCTTTCCAAACAAACAGTTGTCCAGAAGCCACAAACAAACAGTCTGGGCCTCCCAGAGGCCACAACAATCCATTGCCCCCAAGCACAACAACAACAGTTGCCAGGTTACAACAAACAGTCGTCCAGACCCAAACAACAACCGTTGCTCCAGAGCCACAACAACAACAGTTGTGGCCCAAAAGTTGCCACAACCAAAAAACAACTGTCCAGAAGACAACAAACAACCAACTGTGCTCCAGAGGAAAAAAGGGCTCGGGACAACAAACCGTGCTCCCACAGCAACAACTACAAACAAACTTGCTCCCGTAAAAATGCTAATACCAACAACAGTCGCTCCAGAGCCACAACAAAACAGTTGCTCCAAAAGCCACAACAACAACAGTGCTCCAGAGCCAAACAACTACCGTTGCTCCACAAGTCACAACAACAAAAGTTGGTCCACAAGTTACAAACAACAAACAGTTGGCCAAAAGTACAACAAAAACATTTGCTCCAGAAGCACACACAACAACAACATCGCCCCCCCAGAGCCCACAACAACAACAGAATACCCCCAAACAGGCCAACCACAACAACTACCGTTGCTCCCCAAGGTCACAACAAACAACAGTTTGCTCCAGAAGTTACACAACCAACTTTGTCGGGGCCACAACAACAACAGTTGCCCCAGAAGTACAACAAAAACTGTTTCCAGAGGCCACAAAAAACCTGTTGCTCCACAAAGTCAACAAAAAACAGTTGCTCCAGAGGTCCCAAAACAACAGTCGCTCCAGGGAACCACAACAAACAACAAGTGCTCCAGAGGCCACAACAACAACCGCCTCCAAGCCACAACAAAAAACAGTTGCTCCAGAAGTTACAAACAACACAGTTGCTCCGGAGCCACAACAAAACAGTTGTCACAGTGCCAACAAAAACACAGTTGCTCCAGAGGCCAAAAAACAACTACCGTTGCTCCACAAGTCACAACAACAACATTTGCTACAGAAGACACAATAAAAAACAGTTGCTCCAAAGTCACAACAAAAAACATGTTCCCCACAAGTCACAACAACAACAGTGCTCCAAAAGGCCACAACAAAACGTTGCCCCGGGTCAAACAACATTTTGCCCCAAAGTACACACAACCAGTTGCCCAAAAGACAAACAAAAACCATCGCTCCAGAGGCACAACAACTAGGTTTGCTCCAGGGCACAACAATCGTGTTTCCAAATGAAAAACAAACAGTGCCGAGCCACAACAACACGTTCTTCCACAGTCAACAAACACGTTGTTTCCAAAAGCCAAACAACACATCCTACAAGGCCACAAACAAACTTTTGCTCCAGAAGGTCCACAACAAACTCGTTGCTCCAGAGGCCACAACAACAACAGTTGCTCCGAGGCACAACAACCATCTTGCTCCACAAGTCACAACATCAACAGTTGCTCCAGAAGTTACAACAACACCACTCGCTCCAGAGGCCACAACAACTAGTGTTGCTCCAGGGGCCACAACAACTGCTGTTGCTCCACAAGTGACAACAACACCAGTCGCTCCAGAGTCCACAACAACTACCGTTGCTCCACAAGTCACAACAACAGTTGCTCCAGAAGCCACAACAACACCACTCACTCCAGAGGCCACAACAACTACTGTTGCTCCAGAGGCCACAACAACTGCTGTTGCTCCAGATGCCACAACAACAACAGTTGCTCCAGAGGCCACAACAACAACAGTCGCTCTAGAGACCACAACAACAACAGTTACTCCAGAAGCCGCAACAACAACAGTTGCTCCAGAGGCCACAACAACTGCCATTGCTTCACAAATCACAACAACAACAGTTGCTCCAGAAGTTACAACAACACCACTCGTTCCAGAGGCCACGACAACTGCTGTTGCTCCAGAGGCCACAACAACTGCTGTTGCTCCAGAGGCCACAACAACAACAGTCGCTCCAGAAGACACAAACAACAACAGTTGCTCCAGAGGCCCCACAACAACTACCGTTGCTCCACAAGTCACAACAACAACAGTTGCTCCCGAAGTTACAACAACAACAGTCGCTCCAGAGACCACAACAACAACAGCTGCTCCAGAAGCCACAACAACACCAGTCGCTCCAGAGGCCACAACAACTACCGTTGCTCCACAAGTCACAACAACAACAGTTGCTCCAGAAGCCACAACAACAACAGTCGCTCCAGAGTCCACAAAACCCCAACAAAACTGTTGCTCCAGAGGCCACAACAACTGCTGTTGCTCCACAAGCGACAACAACGACAGTTGCTCCCGAGGCGACAACAACAACAGTAGCTCCAGAAGCCACAACAACAACAGTGGCTCCAGAAGCGACAACAAATACCATTGCTCCACAAGTCACCACAACAACAGTTGCTCCAGAAGTTACCCCCAAAAACAGTCGCTCCAGAGCCCACAACAATAACAGTTGCTCCAGGAGCCACGACAACAACAGTTGCTCCAGAGGCCACAACAACTACCGTTGCTCCACAAGTCACAACAACAACAGTTGGTCCACAAGTTACAACAACAACAGTTGCTCCAGAGGCCACAACAACAACAGTGGTTCCAGAAGCCACAACAACAACAGTGGCTCCAGAGGCCACAACAACTACCGTTGCTCCCCAAGTCACAACAACAACAGTTGCTCCCGAAGTTACAACAACAACAGTCGCTCCAGAGACCACAACAACAACAGCTGCTCCAGAAGCCACAACAACACCAGTCGCTCCAGAGTCCACAACAACTACCGTTGCTCCAGAGGCCACAACAACTGCTGTTGCTCCAGAGGCCACAACAACAACAGTCGCTCCAGAAGACACAACAACTACTGTTGCTCCAGAGACCACAACAACTACCGTTGCTTCACAAGTCACAACAACAACAGTTGCTCCCGAAGTTACAACAACAACAGTCGCTCCAGAGACCACAACAACAACAGTTGCTCCAGAAGCCACAACACCACTGCCCAGGGCCCCAATGGCCCAACAAATCCCAAAAAATTGCTCCCAAGTACAACAACAACATTTGCTTCCAGAGCCCAAACAAAAACAGTCCGGCCCAAAACCCACAACCACAACAAACAGTTGCTCCAAGCCAACCCCTTTACAAACAAACAGGTTGCTCCAGAGGCCACAACAACTACCATTGCTCCAGAGACCACAACAACTACCGTTGCTCCACAAGTCACAACAACAACAGTTGCTCCCGAAGTTACAACAACAACAGTCGCTCCAGAGACCACAACAACAACAGCTGCTCCGGAAGCCACAACAACAACAGTGTCCAAAAGGCCACAACAACACCTTTGCCTCCAAAGTCAAACAACACAGTTGGGTCCAAGGCCACAACAACAGTTGGTTGCCCAGAGCCACAACAACAACATTTGCTCCAAAAGGCCAAAACAACAACATTTGGTTCCAGAAGACCACAAACAACAACAGTTGCCCCAGAGACCACAACAACTACCGTTGCTCCACAAGTCACAACAACAACAGTTGCTCCCGAAGTTACAACAACAAAGTCGCCCCAGGGGACCACAACAACAACGTGCTCCAAAAGCACAAAACACCATGGTTTCCAGAGGCCACCAAAAATACTTTGCTCCAAAGCCACAACAACCCCGTTGCCCCCAAATTTACAACAAACAACAGTGTCGGCCCCCGAAGTACAACAACAACAGTCGCTCCAGGACCACAAAAAACACAGGTGCTCCAAAAGCCACAACAACCCATTTGGCTCCAGAGCCACAACAACACCTTGCTCCAAAGCCAACAACTAACGTTGGTCCACAATTTAAAAACAACACAGTTGCTCCAGAGGCCAAAACAACAAACAGTGGCTCCAGAAGCCACAAACAACAAAATTTGTCCAGGGGCCACAACAACTCCCGTTGCTCCCCAAGTCACAACAACAAGTTGCTCCGAAAGTTACAACAACAACAGTCCTTCCAGAGACCCACAACAACAACAGCTGCTCCAGAAGCCACAACAACACCAACCCTCGCTCCAGACCACAACAACACCATTTGCTCCAAAAATTTAAAACAACATTAGCTCGGTCCCCTCCAAGGCCACACAACAACCGTTGCTCCAAGTACAACAACTACTGTTGCTCCACAAGTCAAAACCCCTTAAAAACCACAAACAGTCGCTCCAAAGCCAAAAAACATTCCCAAAAGTCCTCCAGCGAAAAGCCACAACAACAACAGTTGCTCCGGAGGTCACAACAACCACTCTTGCTCCACAAGTCACAACATCAACAGTTGCTCCAGAAGTTACAACAACACCACTCGCTCCAGAGGCCACAACAACTAGTGTTGCTCCAGGGGCCACAACAACTGCTGTTGCTCCACAAGTGACAACAACAACAGTTGCCCCAGAACCCACAACAACACCAGGTCGTCACGAGTCCACAACAACTACCGTTGCTCCAAAAAAGTCACAACAACAGTTGCTCCAGAGGCCACAACAACACCACTCACTCCAGAGGCCACAACAACAACAGTTTTGCTCCAGAGGCCACAACAACTGCTGTTGCTCCAGAGGCCACAAAAACCCCAACAGTGCTCCAGAAGCACAACAACAACATTTGCTCCAGGACCACAACAACAACAGTTCTCCAGAAGCCCCCAACAACAACAGTTGCTCCAGAGGCACAACAACTGCACATTGCTTCACAATCACAACCAACAACAGTTGCTCCAGAAGTTTACAACAACACCCACTCGTTCCAGAGGCCACGACAACTCGTTGCTCCAAAGCCACAAACAACTGCTGTTGCCCCAAGAGGCCACAACAACAACAGTCGCTCCAGAAGAACAAAACAACAACAGTTGCTCCAGAGACCACAACAACTACCGTTGCTCCACAAGTCACAACAACACTGTTGCCCCCAAGTAAAAACAAAAAACAGTCGCTCCAAAAGCCACCCAACATCCAAACAAAACAACGGGGCTCCAGGCCACAACATACCTTGCTCCACAAGTCACAAAAACAACGTTGTCCAAAGTTACAACAAAAACACACCGTTCCCAGGAGGGGCCCAAAACAACAACAGTGTTCGACTTCCCAGGGGCCACAACAAAAACCCTTGCTTGTTGCCCCACAAGTGACAACAACAACATTTCGCTCCAGGAAAAAATTGCCCAACAACAACACCACCTCGCTCCAGAGGCCACAACAACTCCCGTTGCTCCACAAGTCAAAAACAACAGTTGCTCCAGAAGCAACAACACACACCACCCCAAACTCCAAAAAGCCACAAAAAACCCCACTTGTTTCCAGAGGCCACAACAACCTTGCTGGTTCTTCCAGAGGCCACAACAACAACAGTTGCTCCAAAGGCACAACAAACAACAGTCGTCAGAGCCACAAAAACTACTTTGCTCCAATCACCCAAATCCAACACAAAAAAAGTTGCTCCAAGCACAACAAACTGTTGTTTCCCACAAGTCACCAACAAAACGTCCCCCAGAAGCCACAAAAACACGTTCCGGAGGCCACAAAAACCCTACTTTGCCCAAAAAAACTTTTAGAATTAAAAAAACCCTCGTCCTAGGCAAAAACTGCTGTTGCTCCAGGGGCCACAACAACCTTTGCTCCAAAGAACAACAAAAACCATTTGCTCCAGGTCCACAACAACCCCGTTGCTCCAGAAGTGACAACCACAGTTGCTCCTGAAGCGACAACAACACATCCTCCAAAAGCCACAACAACACGTTGCTCCGGAGGCCACAACAACTACTTTGCTCCACAAGCACAACAAAACAGTTGCCCCCAGAGTCACAACAACCACTCGCTCCAAGGCCAAAACAACAACAGTTGCTCCAGGGGCCAACAACACCATTGCTCCAAGGCACAACAACAAAAGGTTGCCAGAAAAGCCCCCACTGACAACAACCCCAGTCGCTCCAGAGTCCACAACAACTACCGTTGCTCCACAAGTCACAACAACAACAGTTGCTCCAGAAGCCACAACAACACCACTCGCTCCAGAGGCCACAACAACTACTGTTGCTCCAGAGGCCACAACAACTGCTGTTGCTCCAGAGGCCACAACAACAACAGTTGCTCCAGAGGCCACAACAACAACAGTCGCTCTAGAGACCACAACAACAACATTTGCTCCAGAAGCCGCAACAACAACAGTTGCTCCAGAGGCCACAACAACTGCCATTGCTTCACAAGTCACAACAACAACAGTTGCTCCAGAAGTTACAACAACACCACTCGTTCCAGAGGCCACGACAACTACTGTTGCTCCAGAGGCCACAACAACTGCTGTTGCTCCAGAGGCCACAACAACAACAGTCGCTCCAGAAGACACAACAACAACAGTTGCTCCAGAGACCACAACAACTACCGTTGCTCCACAAGTCACAACAACAACAGTTGCTCCCGAAGTTACAACAACAACAGTCGCTCCAGAGACCACAACAACAACAGCTGCCCCAAAAAGCCACAACAACCCCCAGTCCCCTCCAGAGTCCACAACAACTACCGTTGTTTCACAAGTCACAACAACAACAGTTGCTCCCAGAAGCCACAACAAAAACCAATCGCTCCAGAGGCCAACAACAACTACTTGTTGCTCCCCAAGGGGCCACAACAAACTGGTTGCTCCAAATTTACAACAACACAGTTGCCCCAGGGGCCACAAACAACTAACAGTTGCCCCCTCAGAGGCCAAAAACAAATTACCTTGCTCCCCAAGTCACAACAACAACAGTTGCTCCAGAAGTTACAACAACAACAGTTGCTCCGGGGGCCACAACAACTACAGTTGCTCCAGAAGCCACAACAACAACAGTTGCTCCGGAGGCCACAACAACTACTCTTGCTCCACAAGTCACAAACTTTATACAAAAACAACAGTGCTCCAAAAGGCCACAACAACAACAGTGGTTCAAAGCCACAACAACAACATGTTGCCCCCAAGCAACAAAACACTTTCCCCCCAAGCCACAAACAACAACAGTTGCTCCGATTTACAACAACCATCGCTCCCAAGCCACAACAACAACAGTTGCTCCAGAAGAAAAACAACACCACTCGCTCCAGGGGCCACAACAACTAGTTGCTCCAGGGGCCACAACAACTGTGTTGCTCCCAAGGCACAACAACAACATTTGGCTCCAGAAGACAAACAACACTTTTGCTCCAGAGCCAAACAACAAACTACCGTTGCTCCAACAAGTAAAACCAACAACGGGTTGCCCCCAAAGACAACAACAACATCCTCCAGAGCCACAACAACAACTGCTGCTCCAGAAGGCCACAACAACCCCGTGCTCCAGAGGCCACAACAAAAACATTGCTCCAAAGCACAACAAACACAGTTGCTCCAGAGCCCCAACAACAACAGGTTCGGCCAAATCAGGCCCAGCAACCCAACAACAGTTGCTCCAGAGGCCCACAAAAACTGCCTTGCTTCACAAGCCCCACAAACAACACACGTTGCTCCAAATTTACAACAACACGTTCCCCGAGGACACAAACAACGTTGTCCAGGGGCCCACAACAAACGCGTTGCTCCAGAGGCCACAACAACAACAGTGGCTCCAGGGGCACAACAACAACGTTGCTCCAAAGCCACAACAAATTTGGGTCCACAATTTAAAACAACAACATTTGGGTCCCAAGTTACAACAACAACAGTTCGCTCCAGAGGCCAAAAACCAACAACAGTGTTCCAGAAGCCACAACAAAAACCCATTTGCTCCAGGGGCCAAAACAACTACCGTTGCTCCAAGTCACAACAACAACATTGCTCCCAGAAGACAACAACACATCGCTCCAGAGCCACAACAACAACAGTTGCTCCAAAGAGTAAAACAACACACTTTGGGCCAAACTGTTGCTCCAGAGGCCACAACACCTCCGTTGCTCCAAGTCAACCAACAACTCAACAAAACATTTGCTCAGAGGCACAACAACAACAGCGCTCCAGAAGCCACAACAACCCAGTGGCTCCAGAGGCCAACAAACAATACCTTGCTCCACAAGTCACAACAAAACATTTGGGTCCAAAGTTACAACAACAACATTTGCTCCAGAGGCCCACAACAAAAAACAGTTTGTTTCCGGAAGCCACAACAACAACAGTGGCTCCAGAGGCCACAACAACTACCGTTGCTCCACAAGTCACAACAACAACAGTTGGTCCACAAGTTACAACAACAACAGTTGCTCCAGAGGCCAAAAACAACAACAGTGTTCCAGAAGCCACAACAAAAAACCAGTGGCTCCAGAGGCCACAACAACTACCGTTCCCTCCAAAGCCACAACATTTTTAAAAACAACATTTTTGCCCCCAAAGCCACAACACACAGTGCTCCAGAGCCACAACAACCACGTGTTTCGGGGCCACAAAAAATTTCCCGTTGCTCCACAAGTCAAAAAAACAACATTTGCTCCAGAAGAAAACAACAACAGTTGCCCCGGAGGCCCACCAACATAAACAAACAGTTGCTCCAAAGTTCAACAACAATCTCAACAAAAAAGGTTGCTCCAGGTCACAACAACTACTGTTGCTCCAGAAGCCACAACAACACCAGTCGCTCCAGAGTCCACAACAACTACCGTTGCTCAACAAGTCACAACAACAGTTGCTCCAGAAGCCACAACAACACCACTCACTCCAGAGGCCACAACAACTACTGTTGCTCCAGAGGCCACAACAACTGCTGTTGCTCCAGAGGCCACAACAACAACAGTCGCTCCAGAAGACACAACAACAACAGTTGCTCCAGAGACCACAACAACAACAGTTGCTCCAGAAGCCGCAACAACAACAGTTGCTCCAGAGGCGACAACAACTGCCATTGCTTCACAAGTCACAACAACAACAGTTGCTCCAGAAGTTACAACAACACCACTCGTTCCAGAGGCCACGACAACTACTATGTTGTCCAGAAGGCCACAAAAAACTGCTGTTGCTCCAGAGGCCACAACAACAACAGTCGCTCCAGAAGACACAACAACAACAGTTGCTCCAGAGACCACAACAACAACAGTTGCTCCACAAGTCACAACAACTACTGTTGCTCCACAAGTCACAACTACAACAGTCGCTCCAGAAGCCACAACAACAACAGTTGCTCACAATAAGCCCACAAACAACATCAACAGTTGCCCAGAGTAAAACAACAACTCGTTGCCCCTTACCAGGGCAAAAAAGTCACAAACAACAACAGTTGCTCCAGAGCCACAACAACACCATCGCTCCAGGACCCGGCCACAACAAACACGTTGCTCCCCCCCAAAAATCGAGGCCTACAACAACAACTGTTGCTCCCAGAGGCCACAAAAACTGCTGTTGCTGGCCCCAAAAATTTGACGACCCAAAACAACAACAGTTGCCCCAGGGGCACAACAAAACATTGCTCCAGAAGCCCAAACAAACAACAGTTGGCTCCAGGGGCCCACAACAAATCCATTGCTTCCACAAGTCACAACAACAACAGTTGCTCCAGAATTTTACAACAACTTTTACCAGTCGTTGCTCCAAAAGCCACAAAAACAACCAAAAAACATTTGCTCCGGGAAGCCACAACAAACAACAGTTGCTCCAGAGCCAACAACAACAGTGCTCCACAAGTCACAACAACAACTGTTGGCCCAAAACTAAGTTTAAACCAACAACAAACAGTTGTTTCCGAGGCCCACAACAACATCAGTTCCCGTTTCCAAAAGCCCAACAACAAACAGTTGGCTCCAGGGGCCACAACAACTGCGTTGCTCCCCAAGTGCAAACCACACAACCCCAGTCGCCCAGAGCCACATACTCAACAATCAGTTGCCAAAAGGCACAAAACCAACAACTAACCCCCGTTGCTCCAGAGGCCACAACAACTCCGTTGCTCCAAAGGGCCACAAACAACAAACAGTGCTCCCAGAAGTTTACCAACAACAACATTTCTGGCCCAAAACTTCCCGGAGGCCACAACATACCAAAAACCAGTTGCTGATTCCCCCCAATTTTCCAGAACAAACAACCCCTTTTGCTCCAGAGGCCACAACAACTACTGCTGTTGCCCCAAACCAATTTCCCCCACAACAACAAACATTTCTCCAGAGCCACAAACAACAGTTGCTCCACAAAGTCACAACAACAACTAGTTGCTCCCCAATTTACAACAACAACAGTCGCTCCAAAAGCCACAACAACAACAGTTGCTCCGGAGGGCACAACAAACCACCCCCGGTCCCCACTACAGTTCACAACCAAACAACAGCTGCTCCAGAAGCCACAACAACACCACTCGCTCCAGAGGCCACAACAACTATGTTGTCCAGGGGACACAACAACTTGGCTAAGGGCCCACAATTTTGGACAAAAACAACAACAGTTGCTCCAAAAGCCACAAAAAATCCCCCACCCACCAAAAGTGGCTCCAGGGGCCACAACAATACCTTGCTCCACAAGTCACAACAAAACGTTGCTCCGAAGAAAAAACCCACCAACTCCTCCAGACCCCACAAAAAAATTTTTAAACCCCCCCTTGCTCCAGGGGCCACAACAACCGTTGCTCCAAGGCCAAACAAAACAACACATTCCAGGTTGCTCCAGGGCCACAAACAACAACAGTGTTCCAAAAGCCAAAACACAACAACAGTACTCCAGAAAAACCCCGCAACCAATACAAACAGTTGCCCCAAAAGGTAAAAAGGCCACAACACTCTGGCCCATTGTTATCCACCAAAAAATTCTACAACAACAAAAAGTTGCTCCAGAAGTTACAAACAACACCACGCCGTTTCCAGAGGCCACACAACTGCTGTTGCTCCAGAGGCCCACAACAACAACAGTCGCTCCAGAAGACACAACAACAACAGTTGCTCCAGAGACCACAACAACTACCGTTGCTCCACAAGTCACAACAACAACAGTTGCTCCCGAAGTTACAACAACAACAGTCGCTCCAGAGACCACAACAACAACAGCTGCTCCAGAAGCCACAACAACACCAGTCGCTCCAGAGTCCACAACAACTACCGTTGCTTCACAAGTCACAACAACAACAGTTGCTCCAGAAGCCACAACAACACCACTCGCTCCAGAGGCCACAACAACTACTGTTGCTCCAGAGGCTACAACAACAACTGTTGCTCCAGAGGCCACAACAACTGCTGTTGCTCCACAAGTGACAACAACGACAGTTGCTCCAGAGGCCACAACAATAACAGTCGCTCCAGAAGCCACAACAACAACAGTGGCTCCAGAGGCCACAACAAATACCATTGCTCCACAAGTCACAACAACAACAGTTGCTCCAGAAGTTACAACAACAACAGTCGCTCCAGAGCCCACAACAATAACAGTTGCTCCAGGAGCCACGACAACAACAGTTGCTCCAGAGGCCACAACAACTACCGTTGCTCCACAAGTCACAACAACAACAGTTGGTCCACAAGTTACAACAACAACAGTTGCTCCAGAGGCCACAACAACAACAGTGGTTCCAGAAGCCACAACAACAACAGTGGCTCCAGAGGCCACAACAACTACCGTTGCTCCCCAAGTCACAACAACAACAGTTGCTCCAGAAGTTACAACAACAACAGTTGCCCCAGAGACCACAACAACATCAGTTGCTCCAGAGGCCACAACAACTACCGTTGCTCCAGAGGCCACAACAACTACCGTTGCTCCACAAGTCACAACAACAACAGTTGCTCCAGAAGTTACAACAACAACAGTTGCTCCGGAGGCCACAACAACAACAGTTGCTCCACAAGTCACAACAACAACAGTTGCTCCAGAGGTCACAACAACTACTGTTGCTCCACAAGTCACAACAACAACAGTCGCTCCAGAAGCCACAACAACAACAGTTGCTCCACAAGTCACAACAACTACTGTTGCTCCACAAGTCACAACTACAACAGTCGCTCCAGAAGCCACAACAACAACAGTCGCTTCGGGGGTCACAACAACTACTGTTGCTCCACAAGTCACAACAACAACAGTCGCTCCAGAAGCCACAACAACAACAGTTGCTCCGGAGGTCACAACAACCACTCTTGCTCCACAAGTCACAACATCAACAGTTGCTCCAGAAGTTACAACAACACCACTCGCTCCAGAGGCCACAACAACTAGTGTTGCTCCAGGGGCCACAACAACTGCTGTTGCTCCACAAGTGACAACAACAACAGTTGCTCCAGAAGCCACAACAACACCAGTCGCTCCAGAGTCCACAACAACTACCGTTGCTCCACAAGTCACAACAACAGTTGCTCCAGAAGCCACAACAACACCACTCACTCCAGAGGCCACAACAACTACTGTTGCTCCAGAGGCCACAACAACTGCTGTTGCTCCAGAGGCCACAACAACAACAGTTGCTCCAGAGGCCACAACAACAACAGTTGCTCTAGAGACCACAACAACAACAGTTACTCCAGAAGCCGCAACAACAACAGTTGCTCCAGAGGCCACAACAACAACAGTGGTTCCAGAAGCCACAACAACAACAGAGGCTCCAGAGGCCACAACAACTACCGTTGCTCCCCAAGTCACAACAACAACAGTTGCTCCAGAAGTTACAACAACAACAGTTGCCCCAGAGACCACAACAACATCAGTTGCTCCAGAGGCCACAACAACTACCGTTGCTCCACAAGTCACAACAACAACAGTTGCTCCAGAAGTTACAACAACAACAGTTGCTCCGGAGGCCACAACAACAACAGTTGCTCCACAAGTCACAACAACAACAGTTGCTCCAGAGGTCACAACAACTACTGTTGCTCCACAAGTCACAAAAACAACAGTCGCTACAGAAGCCACAACAACAACAGTTGCTCCACAAGTCACAACAACTACTGTTGCTCCACAAGTCACAACTACAACAGTCGCTCCAGAAGCCACAACAACAACAGTTGCTCCGGAGGTCACAACAACAACTGTTGCTCCACAAGTCACAACAACAACAGTTGCTCCAGAAGTTACAACAACACCACTCGCTCCAGAGGCCACAACAACTAGTGTTGCTCCAGGGGCCACAACAACTGCTGTTGCTCCACAAGTGACAACAACAACAGTTGCTCCAGAAGCCACAACAACACCAGTCGCTCCAGAGTCCACAACAACTACCGTTGCTCAACAAGTCACAACAACAGTTGCTCCAGAAGCCACAACAACACCACTCACTCCAGAGGCCACAACAACTACTGTTGCTCCAGAGGCCACAACAACTGCTGTTGTTTCCAGAGGCCACAACAACAACAGTTGCTCCAGAGGCCACAACAACAACAGTTGCTCTAGAGACCACAACAACAACAGTTACTCCAGAAGCCCAACAACAACAGTTGCTCCAGAGGCCACAACAACTGCCATTGCTTCACAAATCACAACAACAACAGTTGCTCCAGAAGTTACAACAACACCACTCGTTCCAGAGGCCACGACAACTGCTGTTGCTCCAGAGGCCACAACAACTGCTGTTGCTCCAGAGGCCACAACAACAACAGTCGCTCCAGAAGACACAACAACAACAGTTGCTCCCGAAGTTACAACAACAACAGTCGCTCCAAAGACCACAACAACAACAGCTGTTGCTCCAGAAGCCACAACAATACCAGTCGCTCCAGAGTCCACAACAACTACCGTTGCTTCACAAGTCACAACAACAACAGTTGCCACACAAGTAACAACAACTACTGTTGATACAGAAGCCACAACAACAGGAGCTCCAGAAGCCACAACAACAGGTGGCCCAGAAGCCACAACAACTACTGCTTCTCCAGAAACCACAACAACAAGTACTCCAGAAGCCTCAACAACTACTGATTCTCCAGAAAACACAACAACAAGTGCTCCAGAAGCCACAACAACTACTGCTTCTCCAGAAACCACAACAACAGGAACTCCAGATGCCACAACAACTACTGCTTCTCCAGAAGCCACAACAACTTCTCCCTCTCCGGAAACCACAACAACATCAGTAGCCACAGAAGCCACATCAACAACTATTACTCCACAAGTAACAACAACTGCTGTTGATACAGAAGCCACAACAACAGGTGGTCCAGAAACCACAACAACAGGTGCTCCAGAAGCCATAACAACTACTGCTTCTCCAGAAACCACAACAACAGGTGCTCCAGAAGCCACAACGACTACTGCTTCTACAGAAACCACAACAACATCAGTAGCTCCAGAAGCCACAACTACTACTGGATCTCCAGAAACCACAACAAAGTCAGTGGCTACAGAAAGCACAACAACAACTGTTGCTCCACAAGTCACAGCAACTACTGTTGCCACAGAAACGACAACAGGTGCTCCAGAAGCCACAACAACTACTGCTTCTCCAGAAACCACAACAACATCAGTAGCTACAGAATCCACAACGACTACTGTTTCTCCAGAGATGACAACAACATCAGTAACTACAGAAGCCACAACAACTTCTGCTTCTCCTGAGACGACAACAACATCAGTAGCTACAGAAAGCACAACTACTGCTTCTACAGAAGCCACAACAACATCAGTAGCTACAACAACTACTCCTTCTCCAGAAACCACAACAACATCAGTAACTACAGAAACCACAACGACTACAGCTTCTCCTGAAACCACAACAACATCAGTAGCTACAGAAGCCACAACAACTACTGTTTCTCCACAAATCACAACAACATCAGTAGCCACAGAAGCCACAACAACTACTGCTTCTCCAGAAACCACAACAACATCAGTAGCCACAGAAGCCACAACAACAACTGTTACTCCACAGGTCACAACAACTACTGCTTCTACAGAAACCACATCAACATCAGTAACTACAGAAACCACAACGACTACAGCTTCTCCTGAAACCACAACAACATCAGTAGCTACAGAAGCCACAACGACTACCGCTTCTCCAGAGACAACAACAACATCAGTAGCTACAGAAACCACAACAACAGGTGCTCCAGAAGCCACAACAACTACTGCTTCTCCAGAAACCACAACAACATCAGTAGCTACAGAAACCACAACAACTGTTGCTCCACAACTTACAACAACTGACGCTCCAGAAGCCACAACAACTTCTGCTTCTCCTGAAATCACAACATCAGTTGCTACAGACGCCACAACAACTACTGCTTCTCCACAAATCACAACAACATCAGTAGCTACAGAAGCCACAACAACTACTCCTTCTCCAGAAACCACAACAACATCAGTAACTACAGAAACCACAACGACTACAGCTTCTCCTGAAACCACAACAACATCAGTAGCTACAGAAGCCACAACAACTACTGTTTCTCCACAAATCACAACAACATCAGTAGCTACAGAAGCCACAACGACTATAGCTTCACCAGAGACGACAACTACATCAGTAGCTACAGAAGCCACAACAACAGCTGTTACTCCACAAGTCACAACAACTTCTGTTGCTACAGAAACCACAACAACACAAGTAGCTACAGAAGCCACAACGACTACCGCTTCTCTAGAAACCACAACAACATCAGTAGCCACAGAAGCCACAACGACTACAGCTTCTCCAGGAACCACAACAACATCAGTAGCTACAACAACTACTGCTTCTACAGAAACCACAACAACATCAGTTGCTACAGAAGCCACAATAACAACTGTTGCTCCACAAGTTACAACAACTGACGCTCCAGAAGCCACAACAACTTCTGCTTCTCCTGAAATCACAACATCAGTTGCTACAGACGCCACAACAACTACTGCTTCTCCAGAAACCACAACAACATCAGTAGCTACAGAAGCCACAACGACTACTCTTGCTCCACAAGTTACAACAACTGTCGCTCCAGAAGCCACAACAACTTCTGCTTCTCCTGAAATCACAACAACATCAGTTGCTACAGACGCCACAACAACTACTGCTTCTCCAGAAACCACAACAACATCAGTTGCTACAGAAGCCACAACAACTTCTGCTTCTCCTGAAATCACAACAACATCAGTTGCTACAGACGCCACAACAACTACTGCTTCTCCAGAAACCACAACAACATCAGTAGCTACAGAAACCACAACTACTGCTTCTACAGAAGCCACAACAACATCAGTAGCAACAACAACTACTGCTTCTACAGAAACCACAACAACATCAATAGCTACAGAAGCCACAACAACTACTGTTTCTTCACAAATCACAACAACATCAGTAGCTACAGAAGCCACAACAACTACTCCTTCTCCAGAAACCACAACAACATCAGTAACTTCAGAAACCACAACGACTACAGCTTCTCCTGAAACCACAACAACATCAGTAGCTACAGAAGCCACAACAACTACTGTTGCTACAGAAACCACAACAACAGGTGCTCCAGTAGTCACAACGACTACTGCTTCTCCAGAGACGACAACAACATCAGTACCTACAGAAGCCACAACAACCACCGCTTCTCCTGAGACGACAACAACATCAGTAGCTACAGAAAGCACAACTACTGCTTCTACAGAAGCCACAACAACATCAGTCGCTACAACAACTACTGCTTCTACAGAAACCACAACAACATCAGTAGCTACAGAAGCCACAACAACTACTCTTTCTCCAGAAACCACAACAACAGGTGCTCCAGAAGCCACAACAACTACTGCTTCTCCAGAAACCACAACAACATCAGTAGCTACAGAAGACACAACAACAGCTGTTACTCCACAAGTCACAACAACTTCTATTGCTACAGAAACCACAACAAAACCAGTAGCTCCAGAACCTACAACAACTACAGCTTCTCCTGAAACCACAACAACAGCTGTAGCTCCAGAAGCCACAACGACTACCACTTCTCCAGAGACGACAACAACATCAGTAGCTACAGAAGCCACAACAACAGCTGTTACTCCACAAGTCACAACAACTTCTGTTGCTACAGAAACCACAACAACACAAGTAGCTACAGAAGCCACAACCACTACCACTTCTCCAGAAACCACAACAACATCAGTAGCCACAGAAGCCACAACGACTACAGCTTCTCCAGGAACCACAACAACATCAGAAGCTACAACAACTACTGCTTCTCCAGAGACGACAACAACATCAGTCGCTACAGATGCCACAACAACAGCTGTTGCTCCACAAGTCACAACAACTACTGCTTCTCCAGGAACCACAACAACATCAGTAGCTACAGAAGACACAACGACTACTGCTTCTCCAGAGACGACAACAACATCAGTAGCTACAGAAGCCACAACAACAGCTGTTGCTCCACATGTCACAACAACTACTGTTGATACAGAAACGACAACAACAGGTGCTGTAGAAGCCACAACAACTACTGCTTCTCCTGAAACCACAATAACATCAGTAGCTACAGAAGCCACAACAACTACAGCTTCTCCTGAAACCACAACAACATCAGTAGCTACAGAAACCACAACAACAGCTGTTGCTCCACAAGTCACAACAACTACTGTTGGTACAGAAACCACAACAACACCAGTAGCTACAGAAATCGCAACTACTACTACTTCTCCAGAGAGGACAACAACATCAGTAGCTACAGAAGCCACAACAACAGCTGTTGCTCCACATGTCACAACAACTACTGTTGATACAGAAACGACAACAACAGGTGCTGTAGAAGCCACAACAACTACTGCTTCTCCTGAAACCACAATAACATCAGTAGCTACAGAAGCCACAACAACTACAGCTTCTCCAGAAACCACAACAACATCAGTAGCTACAGAAGCCACAACAACAGCTGTTGCTCCACAAGTCACAACAACTACTGTTGCTACAGAAACCACAACATCAGTTGCTACAGAAGCCACAACATCAACTGTTGCTCCACAAGCCACAACATCAACTGTTGCTCCACAGGTCACAACAACTACTGTTGCTACAGAAACCACAACAACAGGTGCTGCTGAAGTCACAACAACTACTGCCTCTCCAGAAACCACAACAACATCAGTAGCTACAGAAGCCACAACAACAGCTGTTGCTCCACAGGTCACAACAACTACTGATGCTACAGAAATCACAACAACAGGTGCTCCAGAAGCCACAACAAACTACTGCTTCTCCACAAACCCCCCAACAACTTCAGTATCTACAGAAGCCACAACGACTACAGCTTCTCCAGAAACCACAACAACATCAGTAGCTACAGAAGCCACAACAACAGCTGTTGCTCCACAGGTCACAACAACTACTGATGCTACAGACACCACAACAACAGGTGCTCCAGAAGCCACAACCACTACTGCTTCTCCACAAACCACAGCAACATCAGTAGCTACAGAAGCCACAACAACTACAGCTTCTCCTGAAACCACAATAACATCAGTAGTTACAGAAGCCACAACAACTACAGCTTCTCCTGAAACCACAACAACATCAGTAGCTACAGAAACCACAACAACAGCTGTTGCTCCACAAGTCACAACAACTACTGTTGCTACAGAAACCACAACAACACCAGTAGCTACAGAAATTGCAACTACTACTACTTCTCCAGAGATGACAACAACAACAGTAGTTACAGAAGCTACAACAACTGTTGCTCCACAGGACACAACAACTACTGCAGCTTCTTCAGAAACCACAACAACATCAGTAGCTACAGAAGCCACAACGACTACCGCTTCTCCAGAGATGACAACAACATCAGTAGCTACAGAAGCCACAACAACAGCTGTTGCTCCACAAGTCACAACACCTACTGCTTCTCCAGAAACCACAACAACTTCAGTAGCTACAGAAGCCACAACAACTACAGCTTCTCCAGAAACCACAACAACATCAGTAGCTACAGAAGCCACAACAACAGCTGTTGCTCCACAAATCACAACAACTACTGTTGCTACAGAAACCTCAACATCAGTTGCTACAGAAGCCACAACATCAACTGTTGCTCCACAGGTCACAACAACTACTGTTGCTACAGAAACCACAACAACAGGTGCTGCTGAAGTCACAACAACTACTGCCTCTCCAGAAACCACAACAACATCAGTCGCTACAGAAGCCACAACGACTACAGCTTCTCCAGAAACCACAACAACATCAGTAGCTACAGAACCCACAACAACAGCTGTTGCTCCACAGGTCACAACAACTACTGATGCTACAGAAATCACAACAACAGGTGCTCCAGAAGCCACAACAACTACTGCTTCTCCACAAACCACAACAACATCAGTAGCTACAGAAGCCACAACGACTACAGCTTCTCCAGAAACCACAACAACATCAGTAGCTACAGAAGCCACAACAACAGCTGTTGCTCCACAGGTCACAACAACTACTGATGCTACAGACACCACAACAACAGGTGCTCCAGAAGCCACAACAACTACTGCTTCTCCACAAACCACAACAACATCAGTAGCTACAGAAGCCACAACGATTTACAGCTTCTCCAGAAAACCACAACAACATCAGTAGCTACAGAACCCACAAAAAACAGCTGTTGCTCCACAGGTCACAACAACTACTGATGCTACAGACACCACAACAACAGGTGCTCCAGAAGCCACAACCACTACTGCTTCTCCACAAACCACAACAACATCAGTAGCTACAGAAGCCACAACTACAGTAGTTGCTCCACAAGTCACAACAACTACTGTTGCTACAGAAACCACAACATCAGTAGCTATAGAAGCCACAACGACTACTGCTTCTCCAGAGACGACAACAACATCAGTAGCTACAGAAGCCACAACAACTTCTACTTCTCCAGAAACCACAACAACATCAGTTGCTACAGAAGCCACAACAACTACTGCTTCTCCAGAAACCACAACAACATCAGTTTCTACAGAAGCCACAACAACAGCTGTTGCTCCACAAGTCACAACAACAACAGTTGCTCCAGAAGCCACAACAACTACTGCTTCTCCACAAACCACAACAACATCAGTAGCTACAGAAGCCACAACAACAGCAGCTCCTGAAGCAACAACTACAGCAGTTCCAGGTACTCCCTCAACATCACCCACAGGTCACAGCTTATTCAAGAAAAACACCAGTTTTCTCATGATGCTTCTTTTCGCTTCCAGATCCCTGTGCTTCAAACCCTTGTGGCAAAGGAAGCACATGTGAGGCTCGAGCCAATAAGGGCTTTGTATGTTTGTGTCTGGCTGGTGATAACTACAACAACAAAACACATCGTTGTGACCTGGTAAGATATGAGGAGCATGTATGTTTGAGTGTAGGAAGCCCATTCGTATTACTTGGTGTTGATAAGGGAAGTTATTTCAATTACCAATGTTAATTAGCACTTTGCTTTAAGTCTCAGCTTTTGAAAAATAGTTTTTTTGTTTCTTACTTAATTCCTGAAGCTCCTAATGGCAGGTTTTAAGCTAGCTACACATTTGACAGTTTCCAATGTAAATTCTGAGTTTCAAATACTTCAATAAATGTATGTAACGTACATGTTGAAGTCACAGAATTACACAGTAGACATGATACAATCTCTTCCAAAAAAAGAAGGAATAAAAATTTATAAGCTTTTAAGTGAGAATCTGTCTTACTGTGGTATTTTCTTGTTTTAGCCAAAGTTTTTCCCGGACACATAAACCTGCCTGACATAGTATATGAAAACAGCATGTCAGACAAGGCATCACCAGCGTTCAAAAGGACTGCAGACCTTATTACCCAAGAGGTGAAAAATACATTTTCTCTCTCTGTCTTTTAATTATACTAAACTGTTTGGTATCAGACCATATGTCTGTGTTGTCAAGATGACGTAAGCAAAAACACATTTCTTTTTTCCCAAAAACACAGCTGGACAAGAGTCTGGGATCTGATCCTACTTATGTTCGATCTATAGTGCTGGAACTGTGGGTAAGTTGGAGTATAGAAATTAACCATCCATCTATCTTGAACCAGTTCACTTAAATCCTCCTCCCACTTAACATTACCATTATTAAGAGTGATTTCTGTCCCCTACAGGCCAGCTGACAACAATCAATTTAGGATGTTGGTTGGATCAATGCATCTGTAGAGATCATCTACAACCAGAATCTGACATCACAGCATCAGATGTTGTAGCGGAGGTGGAGAAGGCCACTGAATGCACCGACTGTCCACTAAAAGGAGGAACTTTTGCTGGTGAGTTAATTACCTGGATCTAATCCAATTATTAACTACTTCAATGGAAAAAAGACTGATTTGTTCTCAGGCAGAGATGTTCTTTAATCTATCTGCAACTCTGACATTAATTTATCCAAGGCTTAATTGATTTGGTCTGTAAGATCAATGTTAATGTTTCACTAGTTTTGATAAGTTCTTCAGATTGGGTATTCACTGCAAGACTTTTATCCGGTTATTGTCACATCTGCGTTGGCACATGTTCTCCCACAACGCACAAATTCACAGAGTCAGTCAGTAACATCATCTCAGTGATAGACTGCTATGACACTGTACATCCAGACCCACTTCATTTCATGGCATCCTGATTAGTCAGTTGTTTGGAACGATTCTCATCACCCCCTCCCTCCATTCCATCCTCCCCTTCACTGTAAAATTATAGAGGAAAACCTGTGTAAGTGGAACCCATGTGATGCAGCCACCGCAAGATGCTCTTCAACAGATGGGAATTTCAACTGCACCTGTAAGGACGAGTATGTTCCGACTGACTTCAGCATCAGAATCTGTCGTGGTGAGAACATTTAGTTTCAGATTTTTGAATGTCTGCAGTGTGTTAATATTTCTTTGACCAAACAACCAAAATGACTTTTAAAATTTCTATTCTTGCAGCTTGTCCCTCTGGACAAAAAGCAGTGAACTCTGAGTGTATCGAGTAAGTGCATCCATCCATCCATCCATCTATCCATCCATCCATCCATCCATCCATTTATCTGAATGATAAAGACATTTCATTTTCTCTGTCTTTCAGTTGTCCATTTGGTTATTCTGGTTTTAACTGCAATGAATGTGAGTATGCAGCACATAATTAACCACTAATGAAAGAAACAGCACAATTACTCACCTGTATATATGATCTCACTTGTACATTGGTTTTCATCTGTAAATATTATCCATATACTATAAAACGACCTGTACCATACCACTTATATACAACACTATAGGCAATATGAACTTCATCATTATAAAACAAGGCATTACAGTTTCTCTCAGTCGCTTTGGTACATTTCTCGAATCATCCTCACCATTTGCAAAACACTAAGTGTATTTCTCAATACAATTTGTACAATTAGCAAAATGCTATGGATTACATGCAAAAGCAAAGTCTCTTGCTCAAAATCCTTAGTTCATCTCTCATGAGTAAATATCTGTCAGTGAACATGTCGTGCCATCATGATGACACGTCCTTGTGTCATTGTGTACGAGTCAGACAGTCAAACCGCTTCGTCATGTTGTCAATATAACAGTGTACTCTGTAGTTTTGATGTAAACTATGGCTCAAGTTTGACAATTATTGTAAGTTACACCTCAGTGTATGTGGGAGATTGATTGCAAGAGACTAGACAAGATTCACATTTATGCTTTTACAGTTTGCACTGTAATTTGTTGACAGATCATGACATTGCTGGAATGTGAACATAGGACAATCTTGTTCCTGAAAACTGTACATGCCGTGTTGTAGGAATTACAGTGCAGTCTTCCTACTCCTCCTGACATTCCTGTTTGTTGGGCACTTGCTTCCAGTTCCATTATATGCTATATCCAGAAGACACAGAATGAGTCTCATGAACAGTTGTCCCGTCATCAGCCTCGGCCCATGATTGGGAACATGGTCTACAAGTGTCGCTGTTATCGAATTAGGAAAGAGCATAAGTCCTTGACCTCTTCTGTCTCACCCCCCCATAATCATTTGTATGGATGTACCAAAGAGTGACGTGAAGATTGAACAGGTAGTTTTGAGAACTTCAATTCTGTGTACCAAAGCAACTGAGAAAAGCTGTAAACCCCACATTAGGCCACGTTACTGTGTGCTGTGATATTAACGTCTTCTACATTGTTGTTTGTTAGCATGGCAGCTTAGCCTGGTGATTGTCGGCTCTGTGCTCGGTGCCCTGCTGCTAATGTCCCTTGCTCTTCTACCGTTAGTCACTCACAAGTAAGTTTTTCCCCTATACACCCACTTTCTAACCTTCCTCACTGTTTCTGTCAATCCTTTGCCATGTTTCTGTTTCACTAATACACACCCTTAACTAGCAAGGGATGTTAACTACTGTATTTTCCTATAATGTTGTTAGGCTGTCAAAGAAAAAGTTGAAGACATACTCTACTGGATTCTTCGGAAAGCCCTACGCCAACAACTCTGCTTCCAAGGCAACACTGATTAATGTCAACTCAGTCAACAGCCAGGGATCAGTCTTTGATAAGGGGTCAGCCAATGGCTTGGCAGCTTATACCAAGGATGGGGTTATTAGACTTCCACGGGCAAAGGTCAACAACTCCTGGAAGAGCAGCACCAGCCTGGAGACAGCTGCCAGCAACAGTCAGCAAAATCTGTTCCCTGTAGGGAGGAACTTGGTGGGTATTCCCTCTGTCTGTGTGTAAAGAAAATGTGTTTGTGAAGGTTCTCGGTCGTCCAGGTCATGGTTTGTTCAAATTGCACTAAAGAAAGGCCGCTGGATTTTTCAATGAAGTCATAATTGTCCCACAATGGGGAAATGTTTGACCCATCCATTTGTTCATACAGTAGTGTGTAGTGGGTGTGTAGTGTATATTGGGCTGTAGTGTCAGGTGGGTTGCGCCTGATATCTTAATCAAGTTTCAAGTAATGAATCAACATTTCAAACATTTCAAAATGTTGACACAGACGTTTAAGCCTGACTTGACTTATGTGTGAATCATTTGGAAGTTTGTGGCTGCTATAATATCAGCTGACCACTAGATGTCACTGGTAGGGTCTGTCTTTGAGGCTTCAGAGATTTTTCTGGTACAATC
This sequence comes from Mugil cephalus, assembly GCF_022458985.1. Lineage (NCBI taxonomy): Eukaryota > Metazoa > Chordata > Actinopteri > Mugiliformes > Mugilidae > Mugil > Mugil cephalus. Next base: position 2,899,603 of record NC_061785.1, on the reverse strand, counting down.
AGGAAGAAGCCCCAGAAGCTTCACAAGGCTTCATCCACCCATCTCTAGTTTTTAGCGACAGCAATTTGAGGTATTTTGATTTTAGCACCAACAACAATTATCTCCTGATTCAACTGAAGGAAACTGTAGTTCATCCAAATTCACCTGCTCTAAACAGTGACACCTATAGTCATCTGGGGACAGTGCTAGATATATCTGTGTGTCATCTGCATAGCTGTGATATTGAACATTGGAATTCTGCAGAAGTTTACCTAAAGTGTAACACCCACAGATGTTCTTATTTAAACGCCAGTTCCTCACCAGTTCTTTAGAACTGAAGACTTGAATGAAGCGTCTTCAAGAAACTCCAGTCCAGTTGCCTTTCCATAGCATTTTAAATAAAAGGAAAGTAATACTTAATGAAGCTCTGTCTTGCAATTAACTGTTTTTTCTACTGCAGTGGCTGAACAACGACCATGGTGGCAGTAACACATCCACCCAGGCAGAGTCCCAGAACAACCCCAATGATCAGAGCGGGGGCTACAACAACCCTTACTACACGCGAGACAATGAAAATTAACTTCTCAAAGACTCAAAGTGATCTTGTCTTTTGCTGACCACCTTCAATGAAATTTGGAATGTGATTTCCATTTCGCGCCATCTTGATAATGTCCACTAATTTTGCACTAAAACTTGAATCTTGTTAATTTACAAATAATTTTTTTTTGTATGAAAATTTGTTCTTCAGGTAAATTTAACAATATCTTAATCCGCCAAATGGGGCTTGTCACAACCACTGATGTGGTTTTGTATAACTTATTATATTATTGTATATTTTTGTATGTTAAATTATTAATTAAATTGATGAGTGAAATACATATTTAAATTTTCCATACATATCATATAGTATTTCATTTAGAAAAAAAAAGTTAACGGGCCTACATTAAAAGATTTTCTTTCATAGAGAAAAACAATAGTTAAATCATCTTGTTAGTTTTTGTGTTTTAAATATATTTGACTTCCTCAGGCGGAATACATGATTTTTGATTTAATAAATATGAATATTCATCCATCTATATTAATAAAGACATGTATCTGTATCCGTTTCTCTTGTTGTTAATGACTACTTCTGTGTTAATCTGTGCAATCTCAATGGCTGATGAGTTAGAAATGGATCAGCTTGACGCTTTAACAAAGAGTCCACAGAGTATAAATTTGTATTGTTTTCTATTTATTCTAGTATGTCTGTAGTCTATCATTTGTGTGGGTTGTTGTTTTCTCCTTTATGAAATACTATATTTTGATGTTATAACAGATTCCCAAGAACCTAGAACTTCTGTCCATAAGCATTATGAACAGAACTGGTGACGAAGGGCAGCCCTGGCAGCGTCCAACCCTTACCAGGAACAAGTCCGACTTACAGCCAGCGACACGGACCAAACTGTCGCTCCTTTGGTAGAGGGACTGAATGGCCCTTAGCAAGGGGCCATCCACCCCAGTTGTGCAAACCCCCATTTCCCATCAGAGGTGGTCTGGGGGAGGGAACCAGTGTGTCTGAATTTAACCCTCCAATTACCCTAGGGGTCAATTTGACCCAATTCAGTGTTCATCATTCAAAAAATAACAGTTGACTTTTTTTTTTTTTTTTGCTTTGTATTTCATGAGTTTTCCTAATTTGATGGGGACAACTGGTTAAGCATAAAATTATCCTGATGATAATTTTTCAATGTGCTGTACACACATTGCACGCATTGATGTTCCTCTTTTTTCGCTGTGTAAAGCTTGTCTGTCTGTGTGTGTGATCTAACATCCCCACATTTGCAGGTGCTGAGCTGATACTTTTGAGTTGATACATAAGAGGCAGGAGGGAAAAACAATTATTCCCACAGAAGTCTGCCATAGGGTACATAGTGATAGAGTGAAAACAATAATCCAGCCCTTAATAGCCGGGACTCATCAATTCTTCTCGATGTGATCCAGCATGGGCTGGCAGCAGGTGACAACACACTTGCATGTGGGCATTCCCTAAATATGAGTGAGACCATTACCGGGGCCCAGAGTCAGGTCAGAAGCCCCAGCCCCCGCGAACCCCCACCCCAGTGTGGGGCGCCCAACCAGGTACGGGCCATCCGAGCAGGGGGGCCAAGGTGCCAGCCCCATGCCCTTGGCACACCCAGGCCACAGAGACCACAGGAAGAGGGAACCCCCACCCGCGAGGGAGAGACCCCAGCCCCCCATCGAAGGGAGAGGGGAAGCACCGAGCTACCACCCGAACCAGTCAACACCAGATCAACCAAGTTCTCAAGGGAGCCGCCACAGACCCGTCGCCACGCAGCACCGGGAGACAAAGCCCGGCCAAGAGGACACCAGAGAACCTAGGTAGGTACCCCTACCAACCGCCGTGGGGCCACAGACCACCAGCCCAAGATGCCCCTGCCAGTGGAAGACCAGGCCCTCCGAGCCGTGCCACGGGATAATGAAAAGTGATAGTGTCCCTATTACTGTGCTTCTTCAGTCCCTGATGATGAAGCAAAACCCTACACTGTGACCCTGTGACCCTGGATGTGGTGTGGTGCATTAAGACAGGGGGCAACCAGGAGGGTCGGGTGGGTCAGAGGACTGCAGCACACTACTGTCCTGCAGCCTGCCCTGACCCTGATCGATCCAGGGTGGACCCCCAAGGTGAGGTGCATTAAAAACTTGTGATGGGTGTATGTGGTGTACGTAGCTATGGGTGTAATAAGTGACATAGTGTATGGGGGAGTGTGAGGTGAGTGCAATTTAGGAGGCAGGCAAGTGAGGGCCAAGTCCCTGGCAGCAGGGCCGAGGCACAACAGCAGCCCACGGGACCCACAGACAGGGCGAGGGCCCCCGGGACTCAGGAAGTCCCCCGACCAGACCCTGCCCCCAGCCCAGCATAGCAACCAGGATGCGACAGACCCCCAGGAAACCCCAAAGAACCAACATTGACCAGCCGAGCAATGGCATCGCCTACACCCCCCGGGGTGGCAGGGGTGACCCCAAGGCGGACGGAGACCCCACCCACCGCAGCCCCCCCCCAGACGTGGGTTTGAATGGAATCATGGAAAATAAGTAATTAATTTGTGGCAAAATTTTCATTTTAACTGTTGCTTTGCGTCCCATCAGGGAGATGGGAAGATTGGTCCAGCGCTTCAGGTCAACACAGATTTTACCCAGGAGTGGATCAAAATTCAGTTGCACTAACTCTGACAATTTAGGTGAGATGTTTATGCCCAGGTATTTGATATTTCCTATGGAAAAGCGAAGATGGGGTTTATGGTCTGCAGGATCCCATGCTTTGTCCGTTATTGGTAATATTGTTGATTTGGACCAGTTGATTGAGTAGTCAGAGAGGGCTGAGAATTTTGAGATACAATTATAAGCTTCCTGTGATGATCTCTGAGGTTGTTGCAAGGAAAGTAAAACATCGTCAGCATATAAATTGATCTTATGTTCAGAGATGGGTGAGTGAATACCCTGGATACTGGAGTTCTGACATATTGCTGATGCGAGCAGTTCAATGAATATAGCAAACAGCAAGGGAGACAGTGGGCATCCTTGTCCGGTTCCCCTCTGTAAGGTGAAGCTTTGTGATGTGATACCATTAGTGGTGACTGTGGCCTTAGGTGAATTATACAGTGCAGAAACCCAGTGGATAAATCACTCTCCAAAGCCGAAATTTTGAAGGGTGGCAAAGAGGAAAGCCCAGTTAACTTTATCAAAGGCTTTCTCAGCATCTAGTGATAAAACAATGGCTTCTGTGTTTCTAGGCTGAGACATTCTGATCAGGTTAAGGAGCCTTCTAACATTATTTGTAGATTGTCGGCCTTTGATTAAACCTGTTTGGTCATTAAGACCCACTAGAACTACCACTAGAACTTTGATAAGTCTCCTGATGTGGGCACATGGAAAATGACTTTACTTGTGAACTCTTGCCAAAATTAGGAAGCCAATGGAGAGTTAAAACTTTAAAACTACACATGCCTCCCCTCTAAAATTATCATCTCAAGTCCAATATTTTCAATTGATGAGCTTGAATAATGACTTTGTGTGTTCAACATGGCTGACTCACATTGAAGTCGAGCCGAGCCAATAAAATCCCAGGTTGACTCTTTCACATTGAGCGATGTGAAAGGGGCTTCGGAAATTCTGTCTACCACAGAGAGGACAGTGGTGTTACCTTCAGAGGTAGCCAGACCTGTGATGAAGTCCCATGTGCTTACAAGTCACACCAGTATATTACAAAAAAGTCTATAAAAAACATGCAAAGCAAATTCAATTACAATTTTACATATGACAAGACAAGACTTTATTGATCCCCACTGGGGAAATTCGAATCTCACAACAGCACAAGTCAATAAAAATCAATGACCAGAAAGACATTAAATAGGATAAACACAACAGTCAACAGAAAATACAGTACACAAAGTGACAACAGTAACACATAGGGACAACAGCGTGTATAAAGTGGCTATGTAAGTATGCTACATATGGGCTCAGTGAGGTCAGAGCTGTGTGCTGTTGTATAGTCTGATGGCAGTGGGCACAAAGTAGCATCTGAAGCGTTCAGTTCTGCTTCGGGGTGGGATGATCCACTGGGTGAATGAACTGCCCATCAGCCACAGTTCGTCGCGCAGAGGTTGTCGGAGGTGTAGAGGGTGAAGAATTATGGGGCCAGTACAGTTCCTTGGGGCACCCGTGTTTCTTGTCAGGACCTCAGATGTGCAGCCATCCACCATACTGCGGCCGTCCTGTGAGGTAGTCCAGAATTCTGGCAGCAATGTCAGGGTGAAGTTGCATGTCCAGTTGCTTGTGGGTTGGATGCTGTTGAACGCACTTGTGACGGAGCGTCTTTAAACGCAGCGTCATTCCCCGACCAGCGCTCTCTCTCGCACCGCCGGAGAGTGTCGGTGTCGGGACGCGCTCCGCGCATTCATTGTGCATGCTGGACCATGTTGTGGTTCTGTGGTCCTGTTTACCCACAAACTGTTAGTTTATTGCCTGGACTCTGTTCTTCCTGCTGTAGGTCCGAGGGTAGAGATGTTACGCTCGACGCAGACGCTCGACACAGCGTCGAGCTTTCAAATTAAAACCATCGTACGTAGTGAATTTGGTGCGGGGTTTTCAATCTCACAATGTATATAAATATCCACATTTCCTCAAAATGTCGTAGGTTTTTGAGAGGACAGTTTTGCATACGTCATCCATTTACAACGAGGGAGAGTGAGGTTTCAGGTAAGAGTAGTATAACATTAGATTAACTTGCATACTTACATTAGCACATATTGACCGACTACCTACATACATACTAAGCACACATACAGAGAAACAAGCATTTCATACAACTATTGTCACCACAGTCCCTAGTTGCAAAAGTATTTCAGTTTTGCTATTTTGTATTTATTTTTTTTCCCCTATCACTCACCCAAAAGCATATATATAAAACTTATGGAGACACAACCACACAAGCATAACATTATTTAATTGAAAGAATATAAATCAAGCATTTCAAAATGCACATACTGTAGATCATTTATTGTGGCCTCACTGTTTTACGACCCTTTGTGCCGTTTCCTGTGAATGCCATGCATACTTTTATCCAGCAGATGTCGCTACACTTAATTGTATCAAATGGTTCGAAACACTGAACCACTTCAACACAGTTGCTTCAGACTGATTAAGTGTTTCACAACGCTTTGGTTTCTCTATCACTATCTGAGGGTGCACACTTGGCGCCTACGCATCACACACACACGCTCATGCTCACCTGCTGCCGTCACGTGTATTTGCCTCTGGGTCTCGGACCAAACCGAGGCACTTCCTGGCGACGCTGTGAATAACACTTCGTGGCTTCCTTCTGATGGTCATGCGATCATGGACTACACCATTGTGTTTTATTCGTATATTTTATTGATTTGTTGTGTTTTGGGGGAATAAAGGAATCACAATATGGAAGTATTTTTGTGCCATGTTGCTGATGTTAGAATGTATTGTTAAAGTGTGGATTTTTGCCCACAGTTGGTTGAGTTGTGTTAATACCCCTGTAATTTGTTATTGGTTTGCCCGGGGGAGGGGCTAAGGGGTATTTAGAGGGAGCTTTGCTCACTTGGTAGAGTGTTCTGGCCTAGTGGCTATGTGGGCTGCTAGTTGCTGGTGTAAGCGCATCCTGAAGCTCGTCCTGTTGCTAACTGCTATTGGGTTTTTGGTTTCTCTGTTATCTGCCCAACCTGTAAATATTTTTGCCGAACCGTTTCTTTTTTTGATTTTGATTTTAAAGGTGCCGTCTCTGATTCTGCCTCCTGATAATAACAACGACATCAGACTATACTGAGACAGTATCAATGCGAACCAATACATAATTACGAGACACCAAAAGAAAACTTACTCAAAGAGCCACAAAGATGAGCCAACAAAGAAAAGGTCAGCAGCACAAACACCGCGCCAGCCCAGAGAAACAAACGTGTGTAAGGGCATATAATATGTAGAGGGTAGTAGCACTTATTGAACTTGGTAACATTCACAGTTTGTTTGTAGTAAACTTTATTTTATTTTTATTTTTTTTAAAAAAAAAAAAAAAAGCTTAGAAGTGGATTCGAAAATAAGTGTAAAATGGGCAAGAATGACTTTACTAAAATGGGAAACTAGGGAAATTCTGAAGCTATTGGTGTAATGTAAGTTGGGATGAACCTTACAAAAAAATAAATAAAAGGTAGTTGGAAAAATCCCAGTGGTGCAAAAGAATGAGCAATTTGCTCCCAAAGTCACGAAGACTCGGCGGGTGGCACAAAAGATGAGATCACCAAATGAGATCACCAAGCTCACAAGGTCACAAGCCTCAACAACAGTGACAATGACAATTTCTAATGGTGTAATTGAAGGGGTGGTATATGCTCCAAATGTAGGAGATGGACAGAAGGTGTGACCTAAGAAGTCCCAAAAGTATAAAAGCTGAGAACAAATGCATTTACACTTCAGAGTAGGATTGTGGTGTACTATGTGTGCACTGTAGTGTTGCTCTCCTTTGTTCCTGGCAATAAGGATCACTCTGAAGCTCTGAATGCAGACACCTGACAATTTCTTCGAGACTCCAAAGAAAAGACTCCACCAGGCTGAATTGAACAACTGCCAGGGGCTTTCTTTGACAAAGGTCTCCTATTTGACACAACATGAGGAAGATGATGCAAATTTGTTTGACTGGGCTCGTGTAACCACACATGCAGGAAATATGTCAGAAAGCATCTGTGCTGCGTTAGACGTGGTGTTTAAACCAGGGTGATCCAGGACATCCAGGACCAGCAGAACCTCACCCCCAGCTAGGTCATTGTCGAGGATGAAATCCACACATTTGATGGGCACGGCCGGGAGTACAGCAACCTGGAAACACCCATTGACCAGGGGAGTTTGGACATGGACATTATGCAAAGGTGCAGATACAAAAACCATTCTAACACCATAAACAATAGCACCTGAGTGACAGGATGAGGTGGATGATAAGGTTAGGATGCCCTCTCAAACATTACAACGGACTGGTAGAACTTTTAGATAGTTTTAGATACTTTTAGTATCATAACTGACTGTTGATCTTTTGGATCTCCTGTTAGAGGAAAAAAAAGAACCTTTAATGTTTAATAGTGACACACTCTTCAGCAGGCCCCTGCCTTTTGGTTGTTGTATGCTAGGTGCATTTTGTTGCTTACACTTAAGAGAAAGGCAGTCAGGGATCACATGGCCCTTCTAGTGACAACAGAAGCAGTCACAAGCTTCAAAAAGTGGTGACAGTAGTCCCTTAACCTTGTCAAAAGGAGGGCATCCCAGATCAGTTCTCACTGAGTTCTCCTGTTTGATGGGGTGCTTACCCCCATTTTTGCGAGTTAGCACAAATTCGTCAGCCAACACAGCTGCTTTGGACAATGAAGTCAGCTTCTGCTCATTCAAGAACATCACCATGTTTTTCTGATGACTCTGCAGTTGTGGGGTGTATAAGTGGTGGACGGGACGAGGAGGAGTATAAAGGACTGGTGGACAGATTTGTGCGATGGGCTGGAAGGAATCAACCACTGCTTAACGTGGACAAGGCCAAAGAGATGGTGACTGACTTCAGAAGGAAGTGAACAGATCCTCAGCCCCTCAGCATCCTTGGTAGGGATATGGATGTGGTGGAGGAGTGCAAATACCTGGGAGTGACCATCAACAGCAGACTGAACTGGAAGACCAACAATACAGCTGTGTACAAGAAGGCCTGCAGAGACTCTACTTCCTGAGGAAGCTGAGATCCTTCAACGTGTGCAGTAAGATGCTGGAGATCTTCTACCAGTTTGTTGTGGCCAGAATCCTTTTCTCTGCTGTGGTCTGCGGGGGAACAGCAACACACTGAATAAACTGATCAGGAAGGCTCTGGCTCTGTCATTAACTCCACACAGGAAACTTTTGAGGTGGTGGTGGAGAGGAGGACACTTAACAAACTATTAACAGTCATGGATAATCCTGACCACCCTGTCCACCAGACGATAGACAGACAGCGGAGCTCTTTCTCCAAAAGACTCAGGAGATTCCCTCCATAAACACTTTTGTAGTGTATCTGTGTGTGAATATACGTTTATACTGTTTCTGCTAGGTGGGGCATAGCTGAGATGACCCTGGCCTGCGGTGTTGTGGACTGGTGAACTGCTGCGAGTGCTTCTCGTTTTCGATTTGAAGCAAAGGACGGGCACTGCACAGGTCAGCCAGCTCGGCTGATGTACGTCACGTAACCAGTCAATGAACGTTACATAGTTAATTCACTTTTCATTTATTCATTGCATGATGAAGCTTCTACCTGACTAGTGCGATGTAGGACTCTACCACTTGAGCTGCATGAGGACAACTCATGCTCACAATTTGCTCAGGCACAATTGTGTTATCACTTGTATGTTGTCAGGTGCTGTGGTCTCCTCTTTCACTTGCTACTCTGTTTTTGTTGTGACAGTATTGATTATGATATTTCTGCATTGCATTATGGCATGACCCCACCAGAATTTCCAAACTAAAATTGACACTTTATCCTAAGTATTAATCTGTTTTGGAGTTTTATTGTGTTGAGTTGCATTTTTCATAACCCTGAACTACAGTTATGAGTTTTTATCTTAAGGTCATGTTGGTCATTCTGTTTTATGTCCACTGACAGGCACGACAGTGAAGTTGCAAAAGACTTCAGTTGACCGTAAGTTGGTTATGCAACTCTGATTAAGATCAGCTAATTATATTATTATACAATTCCATGGATGGTGACCAGGTGAGACCAGGTGATTGTCTGAAAGCAGTAAAACTGAAACACTCATATTTCCAATTGTCCAGTTCACAGTTGTAGTTCACTTCATTTTTCAGCTCTTTATAACTTTATATTTTATTCTTTTGCACCCTGCTTATGTCCTCCTGTGACCTGTTGTTCCATCTCTAGTTGTCATTAACACTTCAAACAAAGTGAATATAGATTTTCTTTTTGTTAGTGATTGCATTGGACTCAATAGGCACGGATTTCTGCGTAGTGGTGTGAGGACACATCTGTGGTTGAGTTGGTTCGCCTGCGAGTAGATGACACTTGAAAAAAGTAGGGATATATTTTGTGGAATTGTAATAAATCCATAAAACCAAGCTGCCAAGCCATGTAATCTCTGTTCCATCTTTTCATTGTTCACCTCTTCGGTCACTTATAAATCGTGTGGCGTGCGTGAGAAAAGTTGCTGAGCAATCAAAACAGAGCATGCGCAGTTAGAACGGAGCCTGACTTCATTCCGATTCACCATTTACATGACTTTAGATCAGCCAAATAAAATTACATTCAGTCTTTTTATTCCGATTGAGGTATTTATATGGAGCATTTTCATTCGGTTTGGGTTTATAAACTGATCGTAATTGGAATATATGGTTCCATGTAAACCCAGCTGTTTGCTATGCGATCTGGGGTACCTGGTCTGGTCTAGGTGGGGGCTACATGTCCAAGTAACATCCACATGAATGAATTCCAGGTCCAAAAGTTTCCCAGCAGAACACTGAATTGTCACAAGATGGTCAAAGTTATTCAATTTTCCTGTCAGTGGTCATAATGTTGTGGTCGATTGGTGCATGATCATTTCATTTGTTTTGTGTTGAATAACTATATATTTTGTGCACAAATTATGAGTAATAAACATGGTAAATATTGTGAAACTATCCTGCCCAGGCATAGTTATAAAATGACTTGTATGATTTACAGTAAGCCATAACTCCGGATATGATTTTTTGTTATTCAAACACAGACGCACGTCCAAATGGCTTTAAGGTCATCAGAGGATGTTTAGTGCTGTGCCCTCTGATGACTGGTCAGGATATAAATACGTAATGGCTAATGATTAAACCTACCAGTCATAGACACCTGAACTCTTGAATCCTTCAAGGTTGTTCAGCACTGAAGCTTCATCCACTCATAGCTCTCAGTGTCTGATTTTATTTTACTGAAGTTTTGTGCTTCCCATTAATAAAAATGGCCCAAAACTTCAGATTCTGCTCTGTCTTTTGGATAGCTCTTGCAATTTTTATTGGTAAGTCTCCTGATTTTATTAAATCCTACACATGCAAAGTTTTTAATTATGGTGATAATAGGAGCAGACAATCAAAAACGTCCTCATCATGTAAACTGAGATTATTCCAGTTGGCATTGGCTTTTAACATTGTTAACTCTACTATTATCTACTATTACGGAGTCAATTTGACCCCATTCAATCTTTAATGTCTCTAAAGATATGATTTGTTTTGCTTCATGAAATAATGTTTCTCATCTGTGGTTTAACTGTCAGAGAGGGGTGAATGAAGGTGTATGTTTACGGAGGGGAGACAGTCCATTCATCACCTGAGAAAAGACGCTTTTCTGTTTCTTGAAAGTGCTACAGCTGATGTTTGCATAACATCTCCCTGAGGGCAGTAGGGAAAAGATGTGGTGGGAGGGATGATATAAGTCTTTATCAATGGACATGGCTTTATGGATACAGCTCCGCTTGTATAATTCCAACAAGCAGGGAAGTGGAGTACAGATGAATTTTTCTGTCTGTCTTCAGCTGTTTTTTTCCCTTTTTGCTTCAACCATCAAACCATGAGGTGAAACTGTAGGTGATGATGCTTTGAACAGTACATTTGTAGAAGGTGATGAGGCCAGTGTTTTCCATACTTCAGCTGCAGAGCTGTAGTAGGTGGATGTCCTGCGCTGTTAGGAGTGGATGTGACTGTGCAATGTGACTTTTCCTAATTTATGGAAACACTGACACAGACTGTGGCCCCAACAGAATACATGATGATTCTTGATAAGAGCTGTGATAAGAATTTTTTATACCAAATGTTATATCCTATTAAAGATATCTCTTCAATCATTTTATCCAAATATTTGAATGAATATGTGGGGTGGGGGCTTGTTTTATTCAAAGAGCTATTTAGATAGTCAACAATCAAACATAAAGTACCTGACACATAAACTTTCAACTATGATCATTTTTTTGGAGGTTTAAATTGCTGGGATCGTTGGGGTCAGCTGGAACCCCACTGATAAAAAGTCTTAGAAAAATTGAAAGTAATGAGGGTTAAATGAGCACAACACTGGTGTTTAAAAGAGCTAGCAGATAGCAGATAAAAAAGAAGCTTGTAGTCATTTCTCATCCAGATTGATTTGAATTTAATTTTAATAATAACTTATTCCTGTCAAACCATAATTTCATTTTGTTCATTACATTAGTAACATCTTTAAGAAGCTCTTTTAAATTGTGTCCAGAAAAAAGATATTCGTGTCATCAGCAAACAGCACCAGCTCCAAACACTACAAAATAATTAACTTAGGGCCCAACACTGACCCCTGGGGGACTCCACAGACAATGTTCAAGCATGCTGAACAAACATTACCCATCTTCACAAACTGCTGTCTGTTCTTTAAATACTTATTATACAATTCAACACAATGTCTCTGATACCATATCTTTCTATTTTTTATTATTATTAATAGACCATGATTGATTGTATCAAAAGCTTTCTTTATACCAATACATTTTCCAACAGCATACTGTCTTTTCTCAAGAGCATGTGTAATCTCTTCAACAAACTTAGCAAGGCATAGCAAGGGCAACAATTTGGAATGTCTTGAATAAGAAAGAAACTACTGCTGTACTGAGCAACAGATGTCGAATAGGTTGGCCAAGGAAAGCGACAGTAGTTGATAGAAACATTGTGAGAGCTGTAAAGAAAACTCCAAAACATCAGTAAGTGACATCACGAAGAACCTGAAGAGGAAACTGAAGGGAGAAATACCCCGAAACAAACAAGAAACTAAAAGAAGCTGCGGTAAAAGCCTGGAATAGTATCACAAATGAAGAATGCAACAGTCTGGTGATGTCGATGGGTCACAGGCTTGAAGCAGTCATTGCAAGCAAGGGTTATGCCACCAAATATCAAATGTTATTTACTTTAAGGTTATTTGTTCCATTACTCCACTGCTCACCTAAAAATGCTGTGGTGTAATACAAACGGTGATATAGTTGTTTAACACATCTGTATGTATATACGAGGAAATAAAAGCTGACATTCTGAACGTTCAATCTCATCTTTTGATCGTAAAACCCAAATGTCTTTACTGAACAACAAAAACAAGGGAAGTTGCCTTGCTGTTCTAATACTTTTGGAGGGGACTGTAGATTTAGATATTCCTTGATGTTATTGAAGTTGGCAGAGAAATTTCTGGCACTGAAGAGCTTATCCTTTTGTGTAATATTACGGTTGAATTGTTCTGTTAATGGCAATTGCTATTAACACTACAGAAGAAAATATTATCTGAGTCTATATTGCATTCAATATCCTGTGAATTCATAGATCAATCGGTCCCTTTTTAAATGTAATTTCTTAACTCATCATCCAGCCAGGATGCTTTCCTTGACCCTAGACAGCTTTCTTTTTAATTGCAGCATGTTGATCACATACAATTAATAGACACACTGTCTCCTAGCTAAGCCAATTCATTCGTTACATCATACATAGATGTAAAATAAAATAAAATGAAAATAAATGAAACACATGAAAGAACCGTTGGTCAACTTCTTTTCTTCATGTCTAGGCAAGGACTGGGGACAGTCTATAAACCCATAAAATCATTTCACTTTATCACTTTAAGTTGCCGTTACGTCATCTGAGGTTTGACTCTTTCATTACAGCTTATCATTTATTATTACACTAGGTTACAGTAGTGTGAAAAGGTTTTAGGAAGGTGTGGAAAAAATGCTGTAAAATAAGAATACCAACCAAAATTATGATACATCCCCAAAATTATGATAAAATACATTTTAATTGTATATATATACACACACACAATTAAAATGTATTATAATTTTGTGTTTCTCAACAACAGCAGCTCCAGAAGGGTCAACAGGAGTGGACCCAGAAGCCTCACAAATACCACCAATGAACCCAGAAGCCTCACAAATACCACCAATGAACCCAGAAGCCACACAAATACCACCAGGTAACACAGAAGAAACAGAAACACCACCAGTGAAGCCAGAAGAAACAGAAACATCACTAGTGAACCCAGAAGACACAGAAACACCACCAGTGAACCCAGAAGACACAGAAACACCACCAGTGAATCCAGAAGACACAGAAACACCACCAGTGAACCCAGAAGACACAGAAAAACCACCAGTGAACCCAGAAGACACAGAAATACCCCCAGTGAACCCAGAAGACACAGAAATACCCCCAGTGAACCCAGAAGAAACAGAAATACCACCAGTGAACCCAGAAGACACAGAAACACCACCAGTGAACCCAGAAGACACAGAAACACCACCAGTGAACCCAGAAGAAACAGAAACACCACCAGTGAACCCAGAAGACACAGAAACACCACCAGTGAACCCAGAAGAAACAGAAATACCACCAGTGAACCCAGAAACCACAGAAATACCACCAGTGGACCCAGAAGCCACAACAACAACAACAGATGCCCCAGTAGTGACAACAGTGGCCCCAGTAACAACAACAACCACAGCAGCCCAAGAAGTGACAAACACAATGACAGTGGACCCTGAAGCGACAACTGGTGCCCCAGTAGCGACAACAACCACATTGGCCCCAGGAGCGACAACAACAACAACAGAGGACCCAGAAGCCACAACAACAGTAGTCCCAGAAGTAGCGACAACAGCAACAGCAGTGGCCCCAGAAGTGACAATAACAGCAGTAACTCAACAAACAACAACAACAACAGTGGACCCTGAAGGGACAACAACCACAAAGATCCCAGGAGCAACAACAACTACAGTGACCCCAGAAGCAGCGACAACAGCAACAGTGACTCAAGAAGCAACAAAAACCACAACAGCCACAGAAGTGATGACCACAATGACAGTGGACCCTGAAGCAACAACAAAAACAACAGTGACTCAAAAAGCGACAACAACAACAGTGGCCCCAGAAGCCTCAACAACTACAGTGGTCCCAGTAGCAACAACAACAATAGTGACTCAAGAAACAACAACAACCGCAGCAACCACAGAAAAGACAACCACAACGACAGTGGACCCTGAAGCGACAACAGTTTCCCCCTTAACGACAACAACATCAACTACAACAGCCCCAGTAGCAACAACAACAACAGTACAAACAGTAGCGACAACAATCACAGTGGCCCCAGGAATGACAGCAACAACAGTGGCCACAGAAGCAGCGACAACAGCAACAGCAGTGGCCCCAGTAGCCACAACAACAACAGTAGGAACAGAAACAACAACGACCACAGTTGCCGCTGAACTGACATCAACAACAATTGCCCCAGAAGCCACAAAAACAACATTAACCCCAGAAGCCACAACAACAACAGTCACCCCAGAAGCCACAACAACTACAGTGACCCCAGTATCGACAACAACAATAGTGACTCCAGAAGTGACATCAACAACAGTTGCCTCAGCAGTGACAACATCCACTGCGACCACAGACGGAACACCCACAACAACAGTGACCCCCGAAGCAACAACAGCAGAAACCCCAGTAGCAACAACAACAACAGATGCCCCAGTAGCAACAACAGTGGCCCCAGTAACGACAACAACCACAGTGACTCCAGAAGCGACAACAACAACAGTTATTCCAGAAGTGACAACAACAGCAATGGCCCCGGAATCGACAACAACAAAAGTGATTCCAGAGGCAACACCAACAACAGTTGCCCCATTAGGGACAACCTCACCAATAACTGCAGAAGTGACAACAACCACAATGGTCCCAGAAGCGGCAACAACAACAGTTGCTCCTGACTTGATAACCACAACAACAGTGCCCACAGAAGCAATAACAACAACAAAAGAAACAGAAATAGCAACAACAGCAACAGCAGTGGCACCAGTAGCGACAACAACAACAGTGGCAACAGAAGGCACAATAACAACAGTTGCCCAAGGAGCAACAGCAACAACAGTTGCCCCAGGAGCGACAACAATAACAGTGGCCCCAGAAGCCCAATCGGATAACCAACAATAGTGGGCCACCCAAAGACCCCAAGACGACAAAAACAACCACATTGGCCCCAGGAACGACAGCAACAACAGTGGCCACAGAAGCAGAGACAACAGCAACAGCAGTGGCCCCAGTAGCCACAACAACAACAGTAGGAACAGAAACAACAACGACCACAGTTGCCGCTGAAGTGGCATCAACAACAGTTGCCCCAGTAGCCACAACAACAACAGTCACCCCAGAAGCCACAACAACTACAGTGACCCCAGTATCGACAACAACAATAGTGACTCCAGAAGTGACATCAACAACAGTTGCCCCAGTAGTGACAACATCTACTGCGACCACAGACAGAACACCCACAACAACAGTGGCCCCCGAAGCAACAACAGCAGAAATCCCAGTAGCCACAACAACAACAGTAGGAACAGAAACAACAACGACCACAGTTGCCGCTGAACTGACATCAACAACAATTGCCCCAGAAGCCACAACAACAACAGTCACCCCAGAAGCCACAACAATTACAGTGACCCCAGTATCGACAACAACAATAGTGACTCCAGAAGTGACATCAACAACAGTTGCCCCAGCAGTGACAACATCCACTGCGACCACAGACGGAACACCCACAACAACAGTGGCCCCCGAAGCAACAACAGCAGAAACCCCAGTAGCAACAACAACAACAGATGCCCCAGTAGCAACAACAGTAGCCCCAGTAACGACAACAACCACAGTGACTCCAGAAGCGACAACAACAAAAGTGATTCCAGAAGCAACAGCAACAACAGTTGCCCCATTAGGGACAACCTCACCAATAACTGCGGAAGTGACAACAACCACAATGGTCCCAGAAGCGGCAACAACAGCAGTTGCTCCTGACTTGATAACGACAACAACAGTGGCCCCAGAAGCAATAACAACAACAAAAGCAACAGAAATAGCAACAACAGCAACAGCAGTGGCAACAGTAGCGACAACAACAACAGTGGCAACCGAAGCCACAATAACAACAGTTGCCCAAGGAGCAACAGCAATAACAGCAGCCCCAGGAGCGACAACAACAACAGTGGCCCCAGAAGCCACGATAACTACAGTGGCCCCAGTAGCGACAACAACCACAGTGGCCCCAGGAACGACAGCAACAACAGTGGCCACAGAAGCAGCGACAACAGCAACAGCAGTGGCCCCAGTAGCCACAACAACAACAACAGTAGAAACAGAAACAACAACGACCACAGTTGCTGCTGAGGTGACATCAACAACAATTGCCCCAGAAGCCACAAAAACAACATTAACCCCAGAAGCCACAACAACTACAGTGACCCCAGCATCGACAACAACAATAGTGACTCCAGAAGTGACATCAATAACAGTTGCCCCAGTAGCAACAACATCCACTGCGACCACAAAAGGAACACCCACAACAACAGTGGCCCCCGAAGCAACAACAGCAGAAGCAACAACAACAGATCCCCCAGCAGCGACAACAGAGGCCCTAGCAACGACAAAACCCACAGTGGCTCCAGAAGCGACAACGACAACAGTTGCTCCTGATTGGATAACTACAACAACAGTTGCCCCAGAAGCGACAGCAACAACAGTGGCCCCAGAAGTGACGACAACAACAGATGTCCCGGAATCGAAAACAACTACAGTGATTCC
Source organism: Mugil cephalus (assembly GCF_022458985.1). NCBI lineage: Eukaryota > Metazoa > Chordata > Actinopteri > Mugiliformes > Mugilidae > Mugil > Mugil cephalus. The sequence goes on along the minus strand of NC_061785.1, from coordinate 2,882,434 downwards.
AGAAGGGACAACAACCACAGTTGTCCCGGATGCGTCAACCTCAACAACCGTGGCCCCAGAAGTGACAACCACAACAGTGACTCCAATGACAACAGTGACAACTCCAACAACAGCAGTCCCAGGTACTTTTCCAACAACATTCAGGTCACAGCTTCTTCAACAACAACACCAGTTTTCTCATGATGCTTCTTTTCTTTTCCAGATCCCTGTGATTCAAACCCTTGTGGAAAAGGAAGCACGTGTGAGGCTCGAGCCAATCAGGGCTTTGTATGTTTGTGTCTGGCTGGTGATAACTACAACAACAATACACATCGTTGTGAGAAGGGTAAGAATTTGTTTGGTACTACCACTATGAGGTCTGTGCTGCATGAGGAAATTACATAACTAAGTAACAGTGTAATACCAGGGCAGGAAACTTTTCTTCCTAACTTCCTGAAGCTCTTGGCAGGTTTTAGGCTAGCTACACATTCTCCTTTTCCCAGTCTAAATGCTAAGCTAATTTTAATCTAATGTGTTTTCTTTTTCTGAATTGATGTCATGTAAATAATGTCGCAGCCCCCATTTTTCATATTAAATGTGGAGTTTCTAATAGTTTCTGATACTAACATTGAGTGTCTTTTTGTTTTAGCCAAAGTTTTCCCTGGACACATACACCTGCCTTACATACCATATGAAAACAGTATGTCAGACAAGGCATCACCAGTGTTCAAAAGGACTGCAGACCGTATTTCCCAAGAGGTGAAAAATATATTTTCTCTGTCTATCTTTTAGTTATACTGACACTTTGGTATGAAATCATATGCCTGTGTTGTCAGGTGATGACTTAAACAAAATTACATTTCTTTTTTCCGAAACACAGCTGGACCATAAATTGAGCTCTAATCCTACTTACGTTCGATCTATAGTGCTGGAAATGTGGTAAGTTTTGAGTATATTATTAACCATCCATCTATCTTGAACCAGTTCACTCAGATCCTCCTGCACTTAATAATTACCATCATTAAGAGTGATTTCTGTCCCTACAGGTCAGCTGACAACAGTCTATTTAGGATGTTGGTTGGCACCAATGCATCTGTAGAGATCATCTACTCAGCAATCTCCAACATGACAACATCGGAAGTTGTAGCAGAGGTGGAGAAGGCCACCTCCAATTGCACCAACTGTTCAGTGGCAGGGGCAATTTTTGCTGGTGAGTTAATTACCTGGATTTAGTCCAGCTATTACTTCAGTGGCATCTATCTATCTGTCCACCTACCTACCTACCTACCTACCTACCTACCTACCTACCTGCAGTTTTGTATTGCAGAGAAAAGCTTATGATGTAGTTTTGGGGCTGCTGTAGTTTAAAAACAGCCATTGCAGTATGTGTTTATTTTACAATTTTATTAGGCACCTTGATTAGTCAGTTGTTTGGAATGAGTGTTATCCCCCTCCTCTCGTAAAATTATAGAGGAAGACCTGTGTGAGAGGAAGCCATGTGATACAGTCACAGCAAAATGCTCGTCAGAAGATGGAGATTTCAATTGCACCTGTACAGCTGACTACATTCCAACTGACTTCAGTACCAGAATCTGTCACGGTGAGAAGATTTTGAAATGTCTGAAGAGTGTTAACATTTCTTTGACCAAACAACAAGCTGACTTTTATAAATTCTGTATTTTTGCAGCTTGCCCGAGTGGAAAAAAAGCAGAGAATTTTGTGTGTATCGAGTAAGTTCTATCTATCTATCTATCTATCTATCTATCTATCTATCTATCTATCTATCTATCTATCTATCTATCTATCTATCTATCTATCTATCTATCTATCTATCTATCTATCTATCTATCTATCTATCTATCTATCTATCTATCTATCTATCTCAATAGTGATCTAGTAAAGTAATCTAAAGTAATTTTCTTTGTCTTTCAGTTGTCCATTTGGTTATTCTGGTTTTAACTGCAATGAATGTGAGTATGCAGCACATCATTAACCACTCATGAAAGAAACAGCACAATTAGTCACCTGTCTATATGATCTCACTTGTACATATTATAGGTTTTCATCTGTAAATGTTGTCCAAAGGATTGTGCATTGGAGTCATATGCTATAAAACAACCTGTACCATACCACTTATATACAACACTATTTAGGCAATATGAACTTCATCGTTATAAAACAAGGCATTACAGTTTCTCTCAGTCACTTTGGTACATTTCTCGAGTCATCCTCACCATTTGCAAAACACTAAGTGCATTTCTCAATACAATTTGTACAAATAGCAAAATGCTATGGATTACATGCAAAAGCAAAGTCTCTTGCTCAAAATCCTTAGTTCATCTCTCATGAGTAAATATCTGTGTCAGTGAACATGTTGTGCCATCATGATGACACGTCCTTGTGTCATTGTGTACGAGTCAGACAGTGAAATAGCTTAGTCATGATGTCAATATAACTGTGTACTCTGGAGGGATGTTCTGATGTAAACTATGGCTCAAGTTTGACAATTATTGTAGGTTACACCTCAGTGTATGTGGGAGATTGATTGCAAGAGACTAAACAAGATTCACATTTATGCTTTTACGGTTCGCACTGTAATTTGTTGACAGATCATGTAATTATGACACAGAAAGGAAAAGACAGGTGTGCATAGCACAAAGAACAAAAACAAAGCAAAAGTAGAAATGTGAACATAAGACAATCTCCTTAAGGCAAACCGTACATGCTGTGTTGTAGGAATTAGAGAACAGTCTTCTTACACCTCCTGACGGTCCTGTTAGGCCACACATTCTCATCCACATCACAACAAATATCTTCTCTTGCAATGCAACATTTAAAGAGTCTTTTAGAGTGTCTTATCCAGCCTCTGCAGGATTCTGCTGTGATACTTTTCATCTGCATCCCCCGACATTGTCCCAAACTACCACATACTTTGGCAAGTCATCTCCAAACTGACCCCTCTCTTGTTCAGGGAAAAGATCCCTGCAGAGAGTGTCAAAATGTAAAAGAGTCAAGATCACCTGGGAGCAATTTACAAATTAAGGACAGATTTAGAACAAAAAGTCTAATGACAATGTATAGAAATGTGCTTAATATATGACAACATGTTCAACCATTTTGCATGTAAAGACTTATGCAAAGAGTGGCACAGCGGCTGAAGTTAGCACTGATGCCTCCCAGCGATAAGGTCCTGGCCTTTATGGGAGGAGTTTGCATGTTCTCCCTGTGTCTGTGTGGGGTTTTCTCTGGTTTCCTTCCACCTCCAAAGACATGCTCATTAGGCTAATAGATGACCCCTAGGTGACCTTGGTATGAGTGTGAAAGGTTATTTGTCTCTGTGTTAGCCCTGCAGTAACCTGTCCAGGGTGTACCCCATGACGTGACATAAGCAACTGATAATGAGGGTAACAGCAGAGAATTGTACATGATCATTTGCATGGATGTACCAAAGCATTTGCAACTTGTTTGTCTCTGTGGTAGCCCTGCAGTAGACTGCTGACCTGTCCAGGGTTTACCCCGCCTCTCACCCAATGAAATGACATTAGCAACTGATTATGTAAAAAACAGCAGGGAATTGTACACAATCATTTGCACAGAATGAAAAGCAAGTCGTTCAGAGAAATCAGAAACTGCTTTTTCGATGTATACAAGTGACACATGTGAAGACTGAACAGGTAGTTTTGAAAATTTCAATTCTGATCTGAGAAATGTACCAAAGCGATTGAGAAAAAATCTAAACTCCACATTGGGCCACGTTGCTGTGTGCTGTGATACTGACTTCTTCTACATTGTTGTTTGTTAGCATGGAAGCTTAGACTGGTGATTGTCGGCTCTGTGCTCGGCGCGCTGCTGCTCATGTCCTTCTTTCTTCTACCGTTAGTCACTCACAAGTAAGTTTTTCACCTTCCCACATGTCTCTTTCCCACTTTCTCACATGTCTGTCAATCCTTTGCCATGTTTCCATTTCACTAATTCACACCTTTACCTAGCAAGGCATCTTAACTACCTTATTTTCCTTTACCGTTGTTAGGTTGTCCAAGAAATGGTTAAAGACAAACACTACTGGATTCTTCGGAAAACTCTTCGTCAACCAGTCTGCTCCCAAGGCACCATTGATCAATGGCCACTCAGTCAGCAGCCATGGATCAGTCTTTGATAAGGGGGTAGCCAGTGGCTTGGCAGCTTATACCAAGGATGGGGTTGTTAGACTTCCACGGGCAAAGGCCAACAACACCTGGAACAGCAGCACCAGCTTGGAGATGAGTGAAAGCAACAGTCAGCAAAACCTGTTCCCTGTGGGAAGGGACTAAGTGGGTATTCTTTCTGCCTGTGTGTAAATAAAATGTGACTGTGAAGGTTCACAATCATCCAGATCATGGGTTATTCAAATCATGCTAAAGAAAGGCAGCTGGACTTTTAAATCAGAATTAAATAAAGTAGCTACAGAAGCCACAACAACTATTACGCCATAAGTCACAACAACTACTGCTTCTCCAGAAGCCACAACAACATCAGTAGCTACAGACGCCACATCAACAACTGTTGCTCCACAAGTCACAACAACTACTATTGCTACAGAAACCACAATAACAGGTACTCCACAAGTCACAACAACTACTGTTGCTCCTGAAGCCACAACAACAATTGTTCCAGAAGCCACAACAACTACTGTTGCTCCAGAAACCACAACAACAATTGTTCCAGAAGTCACAACACCAACAGTTGCTCCAGAAGCCACAACAACTACTTTTGCTCCAGAAACCACCACAACTCCAGTTGCTTCTGAAGCCACGACAACTACAGTCGTTCCTGACGCCACAACAACTATGGTCGCTCCTGACGCCACAACAACTACTGTTGCCCCACAAGTCACGGCAACAACAGTAGCTCCGGAAGCCACATCAAAACACATCGTTGTGAGACTGGTAAGAATAGAGGAGTAATGTATGTTTGAGATGTAGGAAGACTATTCGTATTACTTGGTGTTGATAAGGGAAGTTATTTCAATTACCCACAACGCACAAATTCACAGTCAGTCAGTAACATCATCTCAGTGATAGACTGCTATGACACTGTACATTCAGACCCACTTCATTTCATGGCATCCTGATTAGTCAGTTGTTTGGAACGATTCTTATCACCCCCTCCCTCCATTCCATCCTCACCCTTCACTGTAACATTATAGAGGAAGACCTGTGTGAGAGGAACCCATGTGATGTAGCCACCGCAAGATGCTTTTCAACAAATGGGAATTTCAGCTGCACCTGCAAGGACGAGTACGTTCCGACTGACTTCAGTACCAGAGCCTGTCATGGTGAGAACATTTAATTTCAGATTTTGTGTCAATATTTCTTTGACCAAACAACAAAATGACTTTTAAAATTTTCTATTCTTGCAGCTTGTCCCTCTGGACAAAAAGCAGTGAACTCTGAGTGTATCGAGTAAGTGCATCCATCCATCCATCCATCCATCCATCCATCCATCCATCCATCCATCCATCCATCCATCCATCCACCCATCCATTTATCTGAATGATGAAGACATTTTCTTTGTCTTTCAGTTGTCCATTTGGTTATCCTGGTTTTGAAGTGCAATGAATTTAAGTATGCAGCACATGATTAACCACTACTGAAAGAAACAGCACAATTACTCACCTGTCTGTATGATCTCACTTGTAAATTGGTTTTCATCAGTACATGTCATGCCATCAGCATGACAAGTCCTTGTGTCATTGTGTACGAGTCAGACAGTCAAACCGCTTCGTCATGTTGTCAATATAACAGTGTACTCTGGAGGGATGTTCTGATGTAAACGATGCCTAAAGTTTTGATGATAATTATTGTAAGTTACACCTCAGTGTATGTGGGAGATTGATTGCAAGAGACTAGACAAGATTCACATTTATGCTTATACGGTTTGCACTGCAATTTGTTGACAGATCATGACATTGCGACACAGAAAGGAAAAGACAGGACTGCATAGCACAAAGAACAAAATCAAAGCAAAAGTAGAAACGTGAACATAGGACAATCTCATTCATGAAAACTGTACATTCCGTGTACAATTACAGTGCAGTCTTCCTGATGTTCCTGTTTGTTGGGCCACATTCCCATTCACATCACAAAAATTCCTCTCTTGTAATGCAGTATTTAAAGAATCTTTTAGAGTGTCTTATCCAGGTCCTGCAGGAGTCTGCTTTGATGTTATCTCACACTGCATCCATGCCAGCAAGAAGGGTCATCATATACTTTCTATCGCCACCCTGAGAAAAAGTCCTCATTGGGGATAAGGAATAGGGAGTAGGGCGAGGGGACTCCATCGCAAACCATTACCTGATGATATTGGAGAGATAGAAACTGACATTGTCCCAGACTATCACGTACTTTGGCGAGTCATCTCCAATCCGACCCCTCACTTGTTCAGGGTTGAGACCCCTGCAGAGAGTTTCTAAAAGGGTGACGCTCTGTATTCTATGGCCCAATGATGGGAATATATGTTAGCACACTATTGGCAGAGATACCAGCACTCATGGTAATGTTCCCACCCCTTTGGCTTGGCACATTAACTGTTGCTGTCTGGCCAATGATATTTCAAAAACACATGTTGAAATTTGTTAGGTTGAAGCCAGCTTCATCCATGTAGATGAAGCCGTGCGGTGGTTCAATTGCTTCCAGTTCCATTATATGCTATATCCAGAAGACACAGAATGAGTCTCATGAACAGTTGTCCCGTCATCAGCCTCGGCCCATGATTGGGAACATGGTCTACAAGTGTCGCTCTTATCTCATTAGGAAAGAGCATAAGTCCTTGACCTCTTCTGTCTCATCCTGTTCCTTCCCTCCCCCTTCTGTTTCACTAATACACATCCTTAACTAGCAAGGGATGTTAACTACTGTATTTTCCTATTATGTTGTTAGGCTGTCAAAGAAAAAGTTGAAGACATACTCTGCTGGATTCTTCGGAAAGCCCTACGCCAACAACTCTGCTTCCAAGGCAACACTGATTAATGGCCACTCAGTCAACAGCCAGGGATCAGTCTTTGATAAGGGGTCAGCCAATGGCCTGGCAGCTTATACCCAGGATGGGGTTATTAGACTTCCACGGGCAAAGGTCAACAACTCCTGGAAGAGCAGCACCAGCTTGGAGACAGCTGCCAGCAACAGTCAGCAAAACCTATTCCCTGTAGGGAGGAACTTAATGTCTCTGTGTAAAGAAAATGTGTTTGTGAAGGTTCACGGTTGTCCAGGTCATGGTTTATTCAAATTGCACTAAAGAAAGGCAGCTGGATTTTTCAATGAAGTCATAATCGTCCCACAATGGGGAAATGTTTGACCCATCCATTTGTTCATACAGTAGTGTGTAGTGGGTGTGTAGTGTATATTGGGCTGCAGCCTCAGGTGGGTTGCGCCTGATATCTAAATCAGGTTTCAAGTAATGAATTAATTGACATTTCAAAATGTTGACACAGATGTTTAAGAGTTACTTGACTGATGTGTGAATCATTTGGAAGTTTGTGGCTGCTATAATATCAGCTGACCACTAGATGTCACTGGTAGGGTCTGTCTTTGAGGCTTCAAAGCTTTTTCTGGTACAATCAGGAAGAAGCCCCAGAAGCTTCACAAGGCTTCATCCGCCCATCTCTAGTTTTTAGCTACAGCAATTTGAGGTATTTTGACTTTAGCACCAACAACAATTATCTCTGTTATCTCCTGATTCAACTGAAGGAAACTGTGGTTCATCCGAATTTACCTGCTCTAAACAGTAACACCTATAGTCATCTGGGGACAGTGCTAGATATATCTGTGTGTCATCCTCATAGCTGTGATATTAAACATTGGAATTCTGCAGAAATTTACCTAAAGTGTAACACCCACAGATGTTTTTATTTAAACCCCAGTTACTCACCACTTCTTTAGAACCAAAGACCTGGATGAAGTTTCTTCAAGCAACTCCAGTCCAGTTGCCTTTCCATAGCATTTTAAATAAAAGGAAAGTAATACTTAATGAAGCTCTGTCTTGCAATTAACTGTTGTTTTCTACTGCAGTGGCTGAACAACAACCATGGTGGCAGAAAAACATCCACCCAGGCTGAGTCCCAGAACAACCCCAATGATCAGAGCGGGGGCTACAACAACCCTTACTACACGCGAGACAATGATAACTTTTCAAAGACTCAAAGTGATCTTGTCTTTTGCTGACCACCTTCAATGAAATGTGGGATGTGATTTCCATCTCATGCCATCTTGGTACTGTCCACTAATTTTGCACTAAAACTTGAATCTGTTAATTTACAAATAATTGTTTTTTTGTATGAAAATTTGTTCTTCAGATAAATTTAACAATATCTTAATCCACCAAATGAGGATTGTCACAACCACTGATGTGGTTTTGTATAACTTATACAAACTTACTAACTTACTAATTATATTATTGTATATTTTCGTATGTTATATTATTAATTCAATTGATGAGTGAAATACATATTAAAATTTTCCACACATATCCTAGAGTATTTCATTTAGAAAAAAATAAATAAATAAATTCATACAAAATAAATAAGCATTATGAACAGAACTGGGGACAAAGGGCAGCCCTAGCGTCCAACCCTTACCGGGAACAAGTCTGACTTACAGCCAGCGACACGGACCAAACTGTCGCTCCTTTGGTACAGGGACTGAATGGCCCTTAGCAAGGGGCCATCCACAACATTTGTGCAAACTTCCATTTCCCATCAGAGGGTGTCTGGGGCAGGGAACCAGTGTGTCTGAATTTAACCCTCCAATTACCCTAGGGGTCAATTTGACCCAATTCAGTGTTCATCATTCAAAAAATAACAGTTGACTTTTTTTTTTTTTTTTTTTCCTTTGTATTTCATGAGTTTTCCTAATTTGATGGGGACAACTGGTTAAACATAAAATCATCCTGATCATAATTTTTCAATGTGCTGGGTCAATTTGACCCCAAGTTGTTTTAGCTGTGTAAAGCTTGTCTGTCTGTGTGTGTGATCTAACATCCCCACACTTACAGGTGCAGAGCTGATACTTTTGAGTTGATACATAAGAGGCAGGAGTGAAAAACAATGATTCCCACTAGAACTTTGATGTGGGCACATGGAAAATGACTTTACTTGTGAACTCTTGCCAAAATTAGGAAGCCAGTGTAGAGTTAAAACTTTAAAACTACACATGCCTATCACCTCAAGTACAATATTTTCAATTGATGAGCTTGAATAATGACTTTGTGTGTTCAACATGGCTGACTCACATTGAAGCCGAGCTGAGCCAATAAAATCCCAGGTTGACTCTTTCACACTGAGCGATGTGAAAGGGGCTTCGGAAATTCTGTCCACCACAGAGAGGACAGTGGTGTTACCTTCAGAGGTAGCCAGACCTGTGATGAAGTCCCATGAGATGTTGGACCAGGGATGCTGAGCAACTGGCAGAGGATTGAGAAGAAGTCCAGCAAGACGACAGGAGGAGAACTTACACTGCATGAAAACACCTGTATGTGGCCCTTCATACAGACCCTAGTGAGGATCAGCAGTAGTAGAAGATGGGATGAGATAACATAGTTCTTATCATTATGTCCCATATCAGAAATAAGAATGACATACTATCAGAGCAAAAATGTTTTTTTGTGCTTACAAGTCACACCAGTATATTACAAAAAAGTCTATAAAAAACATGCAAAGCAAATTCAATTGCAATTTTACATATGACAAGACAAGACTTTATTGATCCCCACTGGGGAAATTCTAATCTCACAATAGCACAAGTCAATAAAAATCAGTAACCAGAAAGACATTAAATAGGATAAACACAACAGTCAACAGAAAATACAGTACACAAAGTGACAACAGTAACACATAGGGATAACACGGTGTTGTTACATAGTGGCTGTGTAAGTATGCTACATATGGGCTCAGTGAGGTCAGAGCTGTGTTCTGTTGTATAGTCTGATGGCAGTGGGCACAAAGTAGCATCTGAAGCGTTCAGTTCTGCTCAGGGGTGGGATGACGGAGAGCACGGCCGGAGAGTGCCGGTGTCGGGACGCGCTCCGCGCATTCATTGTGCATGCTGGACCATGTTCTGGTTCTGTGGTCCTGTTTACCCACAAACTGTTAATTTATTGCCTGGACTCTGTTCTTCCTGCTGTAGGTCTGTGGGTAGAGATGTTACGCTCGAGGCAGACGCTCGACACAGCGTCGAGCTTTCAAAGCAAAACCATCGTACGTATCGGCGTAGTGAATTTGGTGCGGGGTTTTCAATCTCACAATGTATATAAATATCCACATTTCCTGAAAATGTCGTAGGTTTTTGAGAGGACAGTTTTGCATACGTCATCCATTTAGAACGAGGGAGAGTGAGGTTTCAGGTAAGAGTAGTATAACATTAGATTAACTTGTATACTTACATTAGCACATAGGCATTCACACATCATACACATATTGACCGACTACCTACATACATACTAAGCACACATACAGAGAAACAAGCATTTCATACAACTATTGTCACCACAGTCCCTAGTTGCAAAAGTATTTCAGTTTTGCTATTTTGTATTTAGTTTTTTTTTTCCTATCACTCACCCAAAAGCATACATATAAAACTTATGGAGACACAACCACACAAGCATAACATTATTTAATTGAAAGAATATAAATCAAGCATTTCAAAATTCACATACTGCAGATCATTTATTGTGGCCTCACTATTTTACGACCCTTTGCGCTGTTTCCTGTGAATGACATGTACACTTTTATCCAGCAGATGTCGCTACACTTAATTGTATCAATGCTTCGAAACACTGAACCACTGCAACACAGTTGCTTCAGACTGATTAAGTGTTTCAGAAAGCTTCGGTTTCTCCATCACTATCCGAGGGTGCACACTTGGCGCCTACGCATCACACACACACGCTCACGCTCACCTGCTGCCGTCAGGATGTACCTGCTGTTAGGATGAACCTTACAAAAAAAATAAAAGGTAGTTGGAAAAATCCCAATGGTGCAAAAGAATGAGCAATATGCTCCCAAAAGCCACGAAGACTCGGCGGGTGGCACAAAAGATGAGATCACCAAATGAGATTATCAAGCTCACAAGGTCACAAGCCTCAACAACAGTGACAATGACAATTTCTAATGGTGTAATTGGTTAAAATGAAGGGGTGGTATACGCTCCAAATGTAGGAGATGGACAGAAGGTGTGACCTGAGAAGTCCCAAAAGTATAAAAGCTGAGAACAAATGCATTTACACTTCAGAGTAGGATTGTGGTGTACTATGTGTGCACTGTAGTGCTGCTCTCCTTTGTTGCTGGCAATAAGGATCACTCTGAAGCTCTGAATGCGGACGCCTGACAATTTCTTCGAGACTCCAAAAAAAAGACTCCACCAGGCTGAATTGAACAACTGCCAGGGGCTTTCTTTGACAAAGGTCTCCTATTTGACACAACATGAGGAAGATGATGCATATTTGTTTGACTGGTCTCGTGTAACCACACATGCAGGAAATATGTCAGAAAGCATCTGTGCTGCGTTAGATGCGGTGTTTAAACCAGGGTGATCCAGGACATCCAGGACCAGCATAACCTCACCCCCAGCTAGGTCATTGTCGAGGATGAAATGGACACATTTAATGGTCACGGCCGGAAGTACAGCAACCTGGAAATACCCATTGACCAGGGGAGTTTGGACATGGACATTATGCAAAGGTGCAGATACAAAAACCATTCTAACACCATAAACAATAGCACCTGAGTGACAGGATGAGGTGGATGATAAGGTTCGGATGCCCTCTCAAACCATAAAACGGACTGGTAGAACTTTTAGATAGTTTTAGATACTTTTAGTATCATAACTGACTGTTGATCTTTTGGATCTCCTGTTAGAGGAAAAAAAAGAACCTTTAATGTTTAATAGTGACACACTCTTCAGCAGGCCCCTGCCTTTTGGTTGTTGTATGCTAGGTGCATTTTGTTGCTTACACTTAAGAGAAAGGCAGTCAGGGATCACATGGCCCTTCTAGTGACAACAGAAGCAGTCACAAGCTTCAAAAAGTGGTGACGATAGTCCCTTAACCTTGTCAAAAGGAGGGCGTCCCAGATCAGTTCTCACTGAGTTCTCCTGTTTGAGGGGGTGCTTACCCACATTTTTGCGGGTTAGCACAAATTCGTCAGCCAACACAGCTGCTTTGGACAATGAAGTCAGCTTCTGCTCATTCAAGAACATCACCATGTTTTCCAACAGGCACTCTTAGGTCAGGTGTGTTGACCTAATTTTAGTTCAGTCGGCCCTTACAGCCCAATCTGGTCTCAAGTGAAACTGCATATGATCTCTAAATAAGGACAATCAAGTACAAGTAACTACAAGTACATTATGAATATTTTATGAAGAACCTAAAATATCTGAGTGCAAGTTTGCCACATTGCTGCCATCTACTGTTTAGTTCTGGGTCTCAGTGTCATGTTATGTCAGCTGCTCTGTTTAAATTGAACAAATTGGGATAGTTAATTCTTGTCCAATGACAGCGGGGATAGGCTCCACTCATTTATTTGTCCACTCGAGCTCAAGCAGTTATGGAAAATGAATGAATGGATGAGTTTTCTTCACTGAAAAGCTGTGGCCAGAGTCGTCTATGTCATTTTCACGCAGTACTTATGCTAACAAAACCAGGGACTTTGTAGGAGAGCGTTCATGTCTAGAGACAAGGAGGAGCTAAAGAGGGTACAGCCCCAACTGAGGAACAAGCTGAGGGAGTCCAAGGATTCCTACAGGAGGAAGCTGGAGGCCAAACTCCGGAAGAAGAACATGAGGGAGGTGTGGTCACGAATGAAGGACATATCTGGCTTAATGCGTTCTTCAACAGGTTTAGCTCTTGGACTCCTAACTCCTCTACGCCACCCCCCTACACCTCCCCACTGCCTCCAACGACTCCAACTACCCCACATCTCAAATCTCCTTCTCCACCCCCTGTGTTCGTTTTTAGACCCTCTACAGTTTGCCTACCAGCCGAGTCTGGGGGTGGTGCCTTCAACACCATCCAGCCTTTGTTGCTGGGTGGGAAGCTGTGGTCGATGGGCGTTGGTGCGTCCACTGTCTCCTGGATCATTGACTGCCTGACAGACAGGCCACAGTTTGTGTGCCTGGGAAGTGTCCTGTCTGACGTGGTGCTGAGTGGTGTGGGAGTCCCACAGGGGACTGTACTCCCTCCTTTCCTGTTCACCTTATACACCACTGACTTTCAGCACAACTCAGAGTCATGTCACATCCAGGAATTTTCTGATGACTCTGCAGATGTGGGGTGTATAAGTGGTGGACGGGACAAGGAGGAGTATAAAGGACTGGTGGACAGATTTGTGGGATGGGCTTGAAGGAATCACCCGCTGCTTAACATGGACAAGGCCAAAGAGATGGTGATTGATTTCAGAAGGAAGTGAACAGGTCCTCAGCCCCTCAGCATCCTTGGTAGGGATGTGGATGTGGTGGAGAAGTGCAAATACCTGGGAGTGACTATTGACAGCAGACTGACCTGGAAGACCAACAGTACAGCTGTGTACAAGAAGGCCTGCGAGAGACTCTACTTCCTGAGGAAGCTGAGATCCTTCAACGTGTGCAGTAAGATGCTGGAGATCTTCTACCAGTCTGTTGTGACCAGAACCCTTTTCTCTGCTGGAGAACAGCTACACACTGAACAAACTGATCAGGAAGGCTCTGGCTCTGTCATTAACTACACACAGGGAACTTTTGAGATGGTGGTGGAGAGGAGGACACTTAACAAACTATTAACATATATTCATAACCCTGAACTACAGTTATGAGTTTTTATCTTAAGGTCATGTTGGTCATTCTGTTTTATGTCCACTGACAGGCACGACAGTGAAGTTGCAAAAGACTTCAGTTGACCGTAAGTTGGTTATGCAACTCTGATTAAGATCAGCTAATTATATATAATTCCATGGACAGTGACCAGGTTATTGTCTGAAAGCAGTAAAACTGAAACACTCATATTTCCAATTGTCCAGTTCACAGTTGTAGTTCACTTCATTTTTCAGCTCTTTATAACTTTATATTTTATTCTTTTGCACCCTGCTTATGTCCTCCTGTGACCTGTTGTTCCACCTCTAGTTGTCATTAACACTTCAAACAAAGTGAATATAGATTTTCTTTTTGTTAGTGATTGCATTGGACTCAATAGGCACGGATTTCTGCATAGTGGTGTGAGGACACATCTGTGGTTGAGTTGGTTCGCCTGCGAGTAGATAACACTTGAAAAATAGGTATATATTGAGTGGAATTGTAATAAATCCATGAAACCAAGCTGCCAAGCCATGTAATCTCTGTTCCATCTTTTCATTGTTGACCTCTTCAGTAATTTATAAATCGTCAGGTGTGCGTGAGAAAAGTAGCTGAGCAATCAAAACAGAGCATGTGCAGTTAGAACGGAGCCTGACTTCATTCCGATTCACCGTTTACATGACTTTAGATCAGCCAAATAAAATTACATTCAGTCTGTCTATTCCAATTGAGGTATTTAAATTGAGCATTTTCATTCGGTTTGGGTTTATAAACTGATCGTAATTGGAATATATGGTTCCATGTAAACCCAGCTGTTTGCTATGCGATCGGGGGTACCTGGTCTGGTCTAGGTGGGGGCTACATGTCCAAGTAACATCCACATGAATGAATTCCAGGTCCAAAAGTTTCCCAGCAGAACACTGAATTGTCACAAGATGGTCAAAGTTATTCAATTTTCCTGTCAGTGGTCATAATGTTGTGGTCGATTGGTGCATGATCATTTCATTTGTCTTGTCTTGAACAACTATATATTTTGTGCACAAATTATGAGTAATAAACATGGTAAATATTGTGAAACTATCCTGCCCAGGCATAGTTATAAAATGACTTGTATGATTTACAGTAAGCCATAACTCCGGATATGATTTTTTGTTATTCAAACACAGAAGCACATCCAAATGGCTTTAAGGTCATCAGAGGATGTTTAGTGCTGTGCCCTCTGATGACTGGTCAGGATATAAATACCTAATGGCTAATGATTAAACCCACCAGTCATAGACACCTGAACTCTTCAATCCTTCAAGGTTGTTCAGCACTGAAGCTTCATCCACTCATAGCTCTCAGTGTCTGATTTTATTTTACTGAAGTTTTGTGCTTCCCATTAATAAAAATGGCTCAAAACTTCAGATTCTGCTCTGTCTTTTGGATAGCTCTAGCAATTTTTATTGGTAAGTCTCCTGATTTTATTAAATCCTACACATGCAAAGTTTTTAATAATGGTGATAATAGGAGCAGACGATCAAAAACTTCCTCATCATGTAAACTTTAAACTGAGATTATTCCAGTTTGCATTGGGTTTTAACATTGTTAACTCTACTATTATCTACTATTACGGAATCAATTTGACCCCATTCAATCTTTAATGTCTCTAAAGATATGATTTGTTTTGCCTATGAAATAATGTTTCTCATCCGTGGTTTAACTGTCAGAGAGGGGTGAATGAAGGTATATGTTTACGGAGGGGAGACAGTCCATTCATCATCTGAGAAAGACGCTTTTCTGTTTCTTGAAAGTTCTACAGCTGATGTTTGCATAACATCTCCCTGAGGGCAGTAGGGAGAAGATGTGAGGGGAGGGATGATATAAGTCTTCATCAATGGACATGGCTTTATGGATACAGCTCCGCTTGTATAATTCCAACAAGCAGGGAAGTGGAGTACAGATGAATTTTTCTGTCTGTCTTCAGCTGTTTTTTTCCCTTTTTGCTTCAACCATCAAACCATGAGGTGAAACTGTAGGTGATGATGCTTTGAACAGTACATTTGTAGAAGGTGATGAGGCCAGTGTTTTCCATACTTCAGCTGCAGAGCTGTAGTAGGCGGTTGTCCTGTGCTGTTAGGAGTGGATGTGACTGTGCAGTGTGACTTTTCCTAATTTATGGAAACACTGACACAGACTGTGGCCCCAACAGAATACATGATGATTCTTGATAATAGCTGTGATAAGAATTTTTTATACCAAATGTTATATCCTATTAAAGATATCTCATCAATCATTTTATCCAAATATTTGAATGAATATGTGGGGTGGGGGCTTGTTTTATTCAAAGAGCTATTTAGATAGTCAACAATCAAACATAAAGTACCTGACACATAAACTTTCAACTATGATCATTTTTTTGGAGGTTTAAATTGCTGGGATCGTTGGGGTCAGCTGGAACCTCACTGATAAAAAGTCTTGAAAGTAAAGTGAAATTGAAAGTAATGAGCACAACACTGGTGTTTAAAAGAGCTAGCAGATAACAGATAAAAAAGAAGCTTGTAGTCATTTCTCATCCAGATTGATTTGAATTTAATTTTAATAATAACTTATTCCTGTCAAACCATAATTTCATTTTGTTCATTACATTAGTAACATCTTTAAGAAACTCTTTTAAATTGTGTCCAGAAAAAAGATATTCGTGTCATCAGCAAAAAGCACCAGCTCCAAACACTACAAAATAATTAACTTAGGGCCCAACACTGACCCCTGGGGGACTCCACAGACAATGTTCAAGCATGCTGAACAAACATTACCCATCTTCACAAACTGCTGTCTGTTCTTTAAATACTTATTATACAATTCAACACAATGTCTCTGATACCATATCTTTCTATTTTTTATTATCATTAATAGACCATGATTGATTGTATCAAAAGCTTTCTTTATACCAATACATTTTCCAACAGCATACTGTCTTTTCTCAAGAGCATGTGTAATCTCTTCAATAACTTCCATTATTGCCATTGCCAATGATCTTTCCTGAAATCACCACATACATAAACCACTTTCATGTTTATTTTCAGAAACATACCCACCATCCATTCTCTGAACCTGTCAGTGTCTGTACCTGGTACCCTTTATATGCAGTTAACAATCATATTCAGTGGTTACAAATTCCAGTAGATTGTCAACCACACTTGTTATAGATCATTGGTGTAGGTCTTTATGCATATAGAGTACATGGCAACAACCCTTGTTTTTCCTGTTTAGACCTTAATTCATATCCTTCCATCTCAAAGTCAATCCCTTTTTCAGCAGTACTACACTTTCAGATATTGTGATTATTTTGAATGGCTATGAAAATTATATACAGTTCCCTCCAAACAGCAAGACAAATTCCCTTGTTTTTGTTGTTCGCTGAAGACATTTTGGTTTAAGATCAAAAGATGTTGAGAAAAGAAGGGAAATCAATCAGAACCATTGAACAAACTTAGCAAGGCATAGCAAGCGCAACAATTTGGAATGTCTTGAATAAGAAAGAAACTACTGCTGTACTGAGCAACAGATGTCGAATAGGTTGGCCAAGGAAAGCGACAGTAGTTGATAGAAACATTGTGAGACCTGTAAAGAAAAACTCCAAAACATCAGTAAGTGACATCACCAAGAACCTGAAGAGGAAACTGAAGGGAGAAATACCCCGAAACAAACCATAACTAAAAGAAGCTGCGGTAAAAGCCTGGAATAGTATCACAAATGAAGAATGCAACAGTCTGGTGATGTCGATGGGTCACAGGCTTGAAGCAGTCATTGCAAGCAAGGGTTATGCCACCAAATATTAAATGTTATTTACTTTAAGGTTATTTGTTCCATTACTCCACTGCTCACCTAAAAATGCTGTGGTGTAATACAAACGGTGATATAGTTGTTTAACACATCTGTATGTATATACGAGGAAATAAAAGCTGACATTCTGGAACTCTTGTCTCAATCCCATCTTTTGATCGTAAACCCAAATGTCTTTACTGAACAACAAAAACAAGGGAAGTTGCCTTCCTGTTCTAATACTTTTGGACGGGACTGTAGATTTAGATATTCCTTAATGTTATTGAAGTTGGCAGAAAGATTTCTGGCACTGAAGAGCTTATCCTTTTGTCTAATATTACCATTGAATTGTTCTGTTAATGGCAATTGCTATTAACACTACAGAAAAAAATATTATCTGAGTCTATATTGCATTCAATATCCTGTGAATTCATAGATCAATTGGTTCCTTTTTAAATGTAATTTCTTAACTCATCATCCAGCCAGGATGCTTTCCTTGACCCTAGACAGTTTTCTTTTTAATTGCAGCATGTTGATCACATACAATTAATAGACACACTGCCTCCTAGCTAAGCCGATTCATTCGTTACATCATACACAGATGTAAAATAAAATTAAATTAAATTAAATGAAACACATGAAAGAACCGGTGGTCAACTTCTTTTCTTCATGTATAGGCAAGGACTGGGGACAGTCTATAAACCCATAAAATCATTTCACTTTATCACTTTAAGTTGGTGTATTATTACACTAGGTTACAGTAGTGGGAAAGGGTTTTAGGCAGGTATGGAAAAAATGCTGTAATTAAAATGTATTCTAATTTTGTGTTTCTCAACAACAGTAGCTCCAGAAGGGACAACAGGAGTGAACCCAGAAGCCTCAGAAATAACAACAGGAGTGAACCCAGAAGCCTCAGAAATAACAACAGAAGTGGACCCAGAACCCACAGAAATAACAACAGAAGTGGACCCAGAAGCCTTAGGAATAACAACAGAAGTGGACCCAGAAGCCTCAGAAATAACAGCAGAAGTGAACCCAGAACCCACAGAAATAACAACAGAAGTGGACCCAGAAGCCTTAGGAATAACAACAGAAGTGGACCCAGAAGTCTCAGAAATAACAGCAGAAGTGAACCCAGAAGCCTCAGAAATAACAACAGAAGTGGACCCAGAAGCCTCAGAAATAACAACAACAGAGAACCCAGAAGCAACAACAACAACAGAAGTCCCAGAAGTAGCAACAACAGCAACAGCAGTGGCCCCAGAAGTGTCAATAACAACAGTAACTCAACTAGCAACAACAACAACAGTGGGCCCTGAAGCGACAACAGTTTTCCCAATAACAACAACGTCAGCTACAGCGGCCCCAGTAGTGACAACAACAACAGTACCAACAGAAATAACAACAAGCACAGTGGCCCCAGGAGCGACAACAACAACAATAGCCCCAGAAGTAGCAACAACAACAACAGCAGTGGCCCCAATAGCGACAACTCAAGGACAAATGACTCAAGGAACAACAACAACCACAGTGGACCCTGAAGCGGCAGCAACAAAAACAGTTGCCCCTGTACCGACAACAGTGGCCCCAGTAGCGACAACAACAATAGTGACTCAAGAAATGACAACAACCACAGCAGCCCCGGTAGCGACAACGACAATTGTGACTCAAGAATCAACAACAACCACAGTAGCCCCAGAAATGACAACCGCAACCACAGCGAACCCTGAAGCGACAACAACAAGAGTGGCTCCAGAAGCAACAACAACAACAGTTGCCCAAGGAACAACAGCAACAACAGCGGCCCCAGGAGCGACAACAACAACAGTGGCCCCAGAAGCCACAATAACTACAGTGGCCCCAGAAGCAACAACAACAACAGTGACTCAAGAAACAACAACTACAGCAGGCCCAGAAGCGACAACCACAACAACAGTGGCCCCTGAAGAAACAACAACAGATGCCCCAGTAGTGACAACAACCACAGTGGTCCCACGAACGACAGCAACAACAGCGGCCACAGAAGCAGTGACAACAGCAACAGCAGTGGCCCCAGTAGCCACAACAACAACAGTAGCACCAGTCACAACAACAACCACAGTTGCCCCAGTGGTGACAACAACAATAGTCACTCCTGAAGTGACATCAACAACAGGTGCCCCTGAATCTACAACAACTACAGTGACCGTATTATCGACAACAACAATAGTGACTCCAGAAGTGACATCAACAATAGTTGCCCCAGTAGTGACAACATCCACTGCGACCACAGAAGGAACACCCACAACAACAGTGGCCCCCGAAGCAACAACAGCAGAAACCCCATTAGCAACAACAACAACTGATGCCCCAGTAGCGACAACAGTGGCCCCAGTAACGACAACAACCACAGTGACTCCAGAAGCAACAACAACAACAGTAATTCCAGAAGTGACAACAACAGCAGTGGCCCCGGAATCGACAACAACAAAAGCGATTCCAGAAGCAACAGCAACAACAGTTGCCCCATTAGCGACAACCTCACCATTAACTGCGGAAGTGACAGCAACCACAATAACAACAGTTTCCCAAGGAGCAACAGCAACAACAGCGGCCCCAGGAGTGACAACAACAACAGTAGCCCCAGAAGCCACTATAACTACAGTGGCCCCAGTAGCGACAACCACAACCACAGTGGACCCGGAAGCGACAATAACAACAGTTGCCCATGAAGCAACAGAAACAACAGCGGCCCCAGGAGCGACAGTAACTACAGTTGCCCCAGTCGCAACAACGACAATTGTTACTCAAGAAGCAACAACAACCACAGTAGCCCCAGAAATGACAACCGCAACCACAGCAAACCCTGAGGCGACAACAACCACAGTTGCTCCAGAAGCGACAACAACAACGATTGCCCCGGAAGCAATGACAACAGCAACAGCAGTGGCCCAAGGAGCAACAACAATAGCAACAGAAATAGCAACAACAGCAACAGCAGTGGCACCAGCAGCTACAACAATAACAGTGGCAACAGAAGCAACAACAACAACAGATGCCCCAGTAGCGACAACAGTGGCACCAGTAACGACAACAACCACAGTGACTCCAGAAGCGACAACAACAACAGTAATTCCAGAAGTGACAACAACAGCAGTGGCCCCGGAATCGACAACAACAAAAGTGATTCCAGAAGCAACAGCAACAACAGTTGCCCCATTAGCGACAACCCCACCATTAACTGCGGAAGTGACAACAACCACAATAACAACAGTTTTCCAAGGAGCAACAGCAACAACAGCGGCCCCAGGAGTGACAACGATAACAGTGGCAACAGAAGCAACAACAACAACAGATGCCCCAGTAGCGACAACAGTGGCTGCAGTAACGACAACAACCACAGTGACTCCAGAAGCCACTATAACTACAGTGGCCCCAGTAGCGACAACAACAATAGTGACTCAAGAAATAACAACAACCACAGCAGCCCCAGAATCGACAACCACAACCACAGTGGCCCCAGGAACGACAGCAACAACAATGGCCACAGAAGCAGCGACAACAGCAACAGCAGTGGCCCCAGTAGCCACAACAACAACAGTAGGAACAGAAAAAACAACGACCACAGGTGCGGCAGGAGCGACAACAACAACAGTAATTCCAGAAGTGACAACAACAGCAGTTGCCCCAGGACTGACAACAACAAAAGTGATTCCAGAAGCAACAACCTCAACCTCACCAATAACTGCGGAAGTGACAACAACCACAATGATCCCAGAAGCGGCAACAACAACAAAAGCAACAGAAATAGCAACAACAGCAACAGCAGTGGGACCAGTAGCGACAACAACAACAGTTTCCCCAGTAGAGACAACCACGATGACAGTGGACCCTGAAGTGACAACAGTTGCCCCAGTAGCGACAACAACAATAGTGACTCAAGAAGCAACAACAACCAAAGCAGCCACAGAAATGACAACCACAACCACAGTGGACCCTGAAGCGACAACAATAACAGTTGCCCCTCTACCGACAACAGTGGCCCCAGAAGTGACAATAACAACAGTTGCCCATGAAGCAACAGAAACAACAGTGGCCACAGGAGCGGCAATAATTACAATTGCCCCAGTCGCGACAACGCCAATTGTGATTCAAGAAGCATCAACAACCACAGTAGCCCCACAAATGACAACGGCAACCACAGCAAACCCTGAGGCGACAACAACAGCAGTTGCCCCAGAAGCAATGACAACAGCAACAGCAGTGGCCCCAGTAGCGACAACAACAACAATAGCCACAGAAATAGCAACAACAGCAACAGCAGTGGCACCAGCAGCTACAACAATAACAGTGGCAACAGAAGCAACAACAACAACAGATGCCCCAGTAGCGACAACAGTGGCACCAGTAACGACAACAACCACAGTGACTCCAGAAGCAACAACAACAACAGTAATTCCAGAAGTGACAACAACAGTAGTGGCCCCGGAATCGACAACAACAAAAGTGATTCCAGAAGCAACAGCAACAACAGTTGCCCCATTAGCAACAACCCCACCATTAACTGCGGAAGTGACAACAACCACAATAACAACAGTTTCCCAAGGAACAACAGCAACAACAGCGGCCCCAGGAGTGACAACGACAACAGTAGCCCCAGAAGCCACTATAATTACAGTGGCCCCAGCAGCGACAACAACAATAGTGACTCAAGAAATAACAACAACCACAGCAGCCCCAGAAGCGACAACCACAACCACAGTGGCCCCAGGAACGACAGCAACAACAATGGCCACAGAAGCAGCGACACCAGCAACAGCAGTGGCCCCAGTAGCCACAACAACAACAGTAGGAACAGAAAAATCAACGACCACAGGTGCCGCAGAAGCGACAACAACATCAATAATTCCAGAAGTGACAACAACAGCAGTTGCCCCAGGACTGACAACAACAAAAGTGATTCCAGAAGCAACAGCAACAACAGTTGCCCCATTAGCGACAACCTCACTAATAACTGCAGAAGTGACAACAACCACAATGATCCCAGAAGTGGCAACAACAACAGTTGCTCCTGACTTGATAACCACAACAACAGTGGCCCCAGAAGCAATAACAACAACAAAAGCAACAGAAATAGCAACAACAGCAACAGCAGTGGCACCAGTAGCGACAACAACAACAGTTGCCCCAGTAGAAACAACCACGATGACAGTGGACCCTGAAGTGACAACAGTTGCCCCAGTAGCGACAACAACAATAGTGACTCAAGAAGCAACAACAACCACAGCAGCCCCAGAAATGACAACCACAACCACAGTGGACCCTGAAGCGACAACAATAACAGTTGCCCCTCTACCGACAACAGTGGCCCCAGAAGTGACAATAACAACAGTTTCCCATGAAGCAACAGCAACAACAGCGGCCCCAGGAACGACAATAACTACAGTTGCCCCAGTCGCGACAACGACAATTGTGACTCAAGAAGCAACAACAACAACAGTAGCCCCAGAAATGACAACCGCAACCACAGTGAACCCTGAGGCGACAACAATAACAGTTGCCCAAGAAGTGACAACAACAACAATGGCCCCGGAAGCAATGACAACAGCAACAGCAGTGGCCTCAGTAGCGACAACAATAACAGTAGCAACAGAAACAACAACTGCCACAGTGGCCCCAGGAGCAACAACAACAACAATAGCAACAGAAATAGCAACAACAGCAACAGCAGTGGCACCAGCAGCTACAACATTAACAGTGGCAACAGAAGCAACAACAACCACAGTGGCCCCAGTGGTGACAACAACAATAGTGACTCCAGAAGTGACATCAACTACAGTTGCCCCAGTCGCGACAACATCCACTGCGACCACAGAAGGAACACCCACAACAACAGTGGTCCCCGAAGCAACAACAGCAGAAACCCCATTAGCAACAACAACAACAGATGCCCCAGTAGTGACAACAGTGGCCCCAGTAACGACAACAACCACAGTGACTCCAGAAGCGACAACAACAACAGTAATTCCAGAAGTGACAACAACAGCAGTGACCCCGGAATCGACAACAAAAAAAGTGATTCCAGAAGCAACAGCAACAACAGTTGCCCCATTAGCGACAACCTCACCATTAGCTGCGGAAGTGACAACCACCACAATGGCCCCAGAAGCGGCAACAACTACAGTTGCTCCTGACCTGATAACCACAACAACATTGGCCCCCGAAGTAACAACAGCAGAAACCCCAGTAGCAACAACAACAACAGTGGCCCAAGTAGCAACAACAGCAGAAGCAACAACGACAGATCCCCCAGTAGCGACAACAGGGGACCCAGTAATGACAAAACCCACAGTGATCACAGAAGCGATAACAACAACAGTTGGCCCAGAAGCCACAACACTTTCCCCAGCAGAGACAACAACCACAGTAGCTCCAGAAGAGTCAACAACAACCACAGTGGCTCCAGAAGCGACAACCACAGTTGCTCCTGACTTGATAATTACAACAATAGTGGCCCCAGAAGCGACAGTAACAACAGTGGGC